>NC_141349.1:14500275-15938608 GCF_057382095.1 Aulonocara sp. 'chitande type north' Nkhata Bay | reverse complement strand
GAACGCGTCGCGGCCCTCGACGATGAGTGCCTCGAGGGCCAGCCGTTGGTCCTCGCTGTAGAAAAACTCCGGTTTGCTCTCGCTCACGCGCCAGTTGACGTGGTGATCGTCTAGACACTGGACCTGAGATAGCGCCATGACCCCCAGTAAACCCGCCGGTCAGTAAATAGTTAAACACTGAAACCACTCTGACCCACTTTCCACTCGTCCGTCCGGGGGTTCAAACATGGAAGAAGTGCGATCTGTCATTACGGTCCATTTCGGGTCCGCGTGACCGGGGACAAACCAGACCAGTGGCAGATATTTTCATCTGAGGCAAATAAACCGCTATCAGTTCCTCAACCCGGGCAGGCTCCAGCTCAGCCCTGCTCTCGGGTTACAGATATCTCTCTCTCTCAGGTGTGGTTGGAACAAAGCCCCCCTCCTCCACGCCCAGCGCCACGCCTTACACCTGACAGGAGCCGGAAAACTGCGGAAAGCTGCGGCCCGGCTCGGCTGCTTCTCCAGCCTCGGGGCCCGGCAGACACGGAGAGAGACGAGCAGCTGTCTGGGTGGATGAGTGTGTGTCTGCCAGTGAGTCAGTCTAAAGCGGAACAGGCAGTCGACACAAAGAAAGAAGTCATTAGTCCTTCGGTAAAACTTTTAAACTGTGTGTGACTCAGTCTGACTGAGGCGCTGACGACTCACTTTTCCACTTTTTCTTTTTTTTTTGTTGTGTCGGAGCGCGAGCCTGAAGCCAGAGGTGTACAGATGTTCAAAGAAAGGAAACTTCCCGGAAAGAACACAAAGCAGTCTTCGCTAACGTGGCGGTACCGAGCCTCTTTACTTTAAAGTGTCGCTGCAGTCACACGAAGTTCGTCCAGGTCCAGCAGACTGTGTGGCGGAGCCGCCGGCGAGTGTCTGACCCTGGAATCCGGCAACGGAAGCTCGGTGTCCGGGGGCAGAGAGGCGGAGTGTCCGGTAGTTGGTTAGGAAAGAGAGGCATTAAACTCCACCCTCCTGCCAGCACACAGGGGGAAATCTTGTTCTTCACCCCAAATTAGAACCCTTACGAAAGCCCGTGGAGCTAACCCAAGAGGCTATAACAAGTTATACAATATATGATTTTATTATTTGTGTGTGTGTATATATATATATATATATATATATATATATATATATATATATATATATATATATATATATATATATATAAAACGTGACTACTCTGTTTAAGCTTATACTTTCACTATTCATTCATTTAAATGAACCTAAAAGTTAATAGTTATTCTACTGTTATATCAGTGCAGGCTTTTTCCCCGGTTTCCTGTGATTGCTGCTTATCCACGGGTCTCTGAAAGGTAACGCTGAAAAACAATAGCTTTATCAGGGTTAATATATAACATTAGCCAGATAGAGAATCAAATAGGTCACCCTTTTTGCGCTTTTTAACATGTAGCAGACTTGTGAAAATGAAATGTGTCTCAGGTCTCCTGGATGTTTCAGCTGAGCTGTGGGTGGTGATTTGGGAAAAATTATTGAGTAGCTTTGATGAAAGACTCCAGTCTTACTGGAGCCAATGAAGCTGGAGCGTGTGTAGCTATGTAGTGTGTGATTATGCATATACATGTTAAAGTTTGTGGCTTTAATATATTCCTTTCCTCATTCTCATCTCACAAGGCTACACAACAAGTATCCAACATTTGGTCATGATGCCTCTGAGCCAACTCAGCTGTTTGTGCAAACACTTTTCCCACAGATAGTGTTTCCTAGTTCCTAGCTGCACAATGGATGGTAACTCGAAAAGGATTTTATTTTTTTTTACTGAACAGGCAATACATTTGAACCCATCTAGCTCAGACTGACCCTTTGAAGTACCTGGAAAGAGTCATTCCAGGAAAACTCAATCAATGCCGTCCACCTGACCCAGAATCAGTTGTTTGTTAGATTTCTTTTAACAATAACAAATTGTCCATATTTAATAAAGCCATGCCAAGTGTAACCTTCTGTTTAACTTTATAAGTATAAATACAGGAGCTAGACACATGAAACTTTCACAGCTGAAAACTACGTTTAAATTCTGTTTTAAAAAATCGATTTTACATTGACCTCAAATGCCACAGTCTGAAGCCATGATCTAATTTTTCTATAAACAGGTTTGAGCGTGAACATCATGGGACGCAGTTTTAATAGAGAAACTCCACCAGTTTAACATCAGTGACATAAGTTGACAGAAACCTTATTTGTGCATGGATGTTGTATCTTTTTTCTGATAGTTCACTGGAGAAAACTTTTAAAAAGTCCAAGGGTCATATCAACACATGGAACAAAGTATTGGTTTTATCTACAGTTTGACCCCAGCCACATCTTCTACTCATGATTTCTACTAAATAACTTTGTCATTTATTAAGTTAAATTGGTTTATGGCTATGAAATGAAGAAACAACATTCACATGCTCCATGTACAGGAGCTTGGCCACATTACACTGATCAAACGGCTTTAGACCCAGATTTTGACAGTGCCCTGGATCACAGAGGGTCTCAGGATCAGTGCATGCTATGAGAATGAGACAGCTGGATGGGCAATGCATCAACCACAAGGGTCACAGCGATTAGATGTGTCCGCTCTAAACTTCGGTAAGGTGAGTAAAGGGACATGCCATCTTATGTCACAAAGAAATTTGTCATCAGCTAAACAGGTAACGAAGCAGCAAATTGCAAAGCAAACCAGTGGTGTTCAGGGTGGTTAAAGAGGTAGAGCAGTGGATACTAGCTGGCTACTCCAGTGTGACTGTGAATGAGGGTTGTAGGTAGTTGGAACAGACACATTTGAATGCTTTCACATGGAACAACCCTGAATCTGCCCTTTAGTACCTTTCGTGGGACTTAAAGGGAACAAACTTGAATTCTGGATGAGAGGAAAAGTCACCTTCACCTTCCACTCATGCACACAACTTTTGACTATGCCTCCATGTTTCAGACTCTGTAGGCTGTGTGGATCCAGAGGAGTGTGTGCGAGTGTGTGGAGCTGAGGTTGGATGCTCCAACATTGCTTTCCCCAAACTGGTCATTGAACTCATGCCAAGCGGTGAGAATGTGTTTTTTTTCCCAAGCAGCCACACAACACTTTTCAGGTGTTTTCACCTGCATCTGAGTGTCTGCGTATGCATTTTTGCAGGCCTGCGGGGACTTATGATAGCTGTGATGATGGCCGCTCTGATGTCTTCGCTGACGTCCATCTTCAACAGCAGCTCCACGCTCTTTACCATGGACATCTGGAAGAAGCACCGGCCACGAGCCTCTGAGAGAGAGCTGCTGCTGGTTGGCAGGTGTGGCACTCATGTGTGAATGAGCTGGAGGTTGATTCATAAAGAAAAGAGACGCGCTGACACAGTTTGCCTTTGCCCCAGGATTGTGACCGTGATTTTGGTGGTGGTGAGCGTGGTCTGGATCCCCATCCTCCAGTCAGCCAACAGCGGGCAGCTGTACGTTTACATCCAGTCGGTGACGAGCTACCTCGCTCCACCCGTCACTGCTGTTTTCACTCTGGCCATCTTCTGGAAGAGGACCAATGAGCAGGTAGCACACTGACAATCAATATAATAAAGTTACAGCTGCAACTCGAAATTACTATTTTGTCTTTCATTCATGATTTTTCTGTGACATGATGAAAATAGCAAAAATCACAGCGGTTCAATTACATCATGATGTAGTTAAAAAAAGCTATTTTATTCCAAACACACTTACAACACAGAAAGAAAAGACATCTGTAAGTTGTTGTTACACACTGAAGGAAGCTTAACCCTCCATCCCGGATACCTGCCCTCAGAACATTCTGGACTTTTGAGGTTTTCCCCTGTTTGCTCTGTTTGTCCTTTCACTTACACCGTAACGGCTGCATAGTTTTATTAGCCTCAAATGGGATCAAGCTGTGTGCAGCTCTCTCACACACACACATGCGCACAGAGTGCTTGGTGTGGTGTCCCTTGTGTGTGAGCTCAAAGCTGTGTGTATCAGTAATTCACTTCATGAAGTGTATTGTTTATTGCTTCCTCTAGAGGAGCCGGAGTTCTCACTTTAAACAATAAAAGTCATTGGTGATCTTTGATAACAGACTGTGAGCGACAGAGGCCTGCTGTGACTGTCACAATTAAAACCTGCAGAATGAAGTGCAGAGGAGATGAGAAGGAAAGCCATACTGGGTTAAATCTGATATCATACGTGTTCAAGCGTCGATCGCCAGCAAGTAAAGACCAGTCCTCTGGATATTCACGATCCCTGTTTTAATAGAGCACGTCCTGGGTGTGTCTGCTCTCGCTGCTGGCACGTTGTCCACAGACTGAAAGAAAGAGCATTTTCTCAGGTTTTTCTAATGAACAGGATTTCCCTTCCCTCTTACTGTGAATACTACTTCCCCTCCAGCTCAGTTAAGCTGCACAGAATCTACTTTAGAGGATTTTTATTATTTTGTGTTTGCAGTGAAATCGCCTGGGGTTACAACATGAGCTGGCAATCACCAAGCAAACACACATTTGGTGATTTGCAGGTCAAAGGACATCTCTGTTACGTAAAAGAAAATCTTATCCACGTCGGCTCACTTCGTTGGCCAAGGCTCAAATATCTCAATAGCTTCTTTAAGTTTTCCTCTGGCATCATAATCAGGCAAAACATGGATTAGAAGAGCACTTTAGGTTAGTCGCCAGCATTGATTTAGGCTCTTCAGTTTTGTTTGCTACTAACATTACACTACAGTGATAATAAATACTGTTGGCCATCAGTGCTACCCCTCAAACTAATAGCAGGTGCGCCAATTTGAAAATCCTAGGTGAAAATCCTTCTTGAAATATCCCATACGTCACCTTGTTCTCAAGTTATTGCATACACGAACTTGTGTGTCCACACCACCCGCCTGCCCACCCAACACTCCCAGTAGGGTGATGACCATTCCAGATTGGCCTTTTTTTAGCCAAAGGGTAAAAATGTGGCAGAAAAAGTTTGTTAAATGACCTCAGTCTCTGAAACATTTAATCCCAAAAGTGAGCCTATTAATAAACTGTAGAGATAAAAGTACTTGGCCACCTGAAGGAGCTGCTCAGACATGGAAACCCATGCCATGAAGCATGAATCCTTAGACCAAACCAGTGTTTGTAAAGGCAGACTGCCTTTACAAACACTGTGGCAATGGGACTCAAAACACCTGAATTCAAGGATTAAGAGGCGTGTCCCAATACTTTTGTCCATATAGTGTCTCATATGGTGTCTCTGTTTCTTTTCTATGTTACCATTTCACTTTAGACCTATTAAAAGGTTGTTATAAAAGGTGAACTACATGGTTACACAAAAGCTGTGAGCTTTGTATGTTTGGATAAACACAATAAAAATATAAATGATATTGAATCACGGGGTCAAAGGACACACATTACAGCACGGGATGAGTCACACGCTGAGCAGCATGACACTGTAGATTGCAAACAATCGAAAGTGTTTGCACAGGAACACAATGTGTGTTGTGTTCAAAGCTGGGCAGTGAATTAAGCTCATAAAAATGTCAGCTAACCTTGTAATTACTAACACAATATCTGGATCCTAGTTAGTATCTGTGCATGTTACATTATAGGAACTGTACATGTGAGGTATGTCTAAAAAATAAGAACAGGTGGAATGAAAATAAAGGAAAAATAAGATCAGATATGTTCTCTGTGTGTGGCTACAAGGCAGTTATTTTCAAACTGCACAGATCACATTCTTCACTGAAGGCTGAAGGAGTCGGAGAGTGATCTGTGCCTCTCTGCGTGTTTGTGTGTATTAACAGTAAGTGAGAAGTGAGTGATGTGACGATGACAAATTATATCTCTGGGAAAGTGATGACATTAGCTGAACGCACCCATGTGTGGTTCACAGTTGCCTCGGGAATGAGACACATGCTTCCTGTCCAATTAAATTCAGCTACTCGGCTCAGAAAGGCATGTAATCCAATCTAGGTGTATTTGTGTGATTTTTAGGGCGCCTTCTGGGGTCTGATGGTGGGTTTGGTGGTCGGCGTGTGCAGGATGGTGCTGGAGTTTGCCTTCCCTCCTTCCAGATGTGGCGTTGAGGATTCGGCACCTGCGGTGCTACGTGGTGTCCACTACCTCCACTTCGCCATTCTGCTCTGTGGGCTCACGGCAATTGTGGTTGCCGTTGTATCGCTGCTTACACCACCGCCCACTCACGAACAGGTGTGCACACATGGATACAATAGATAATACGACTATGAGGGAAGTAAGCTTAATCAAGTATGGTCTGTGTCTGGTGGGGAAAACACTCTGTCACTACAGAGAATTAAACAGACTTGCACTCATCTATAACATAGAGTCTGCACTGGGGTTGCTTTAGGAAGGGCGTCCGCTGTTATACTCAGCCAAAACAAACAGGCAGCGCATGCTGTGATGATCTCTCATAAAAAGGGGGCAATTGAAAGCAGCTTTTATCTCTAGCATCAGATAATCGTGCCTATCTGCATCGTCCCTTGTTTACAGCTTGTGATAGCACGTTATACGCACATGCAATAAAGATCTTATACATTTTTGCAAAAAATAGCAAGTGGGGGTAACTTTTGAAATGTTAAAGTCAGGGTGTTGTCAGGGTCACCTCATGTCAAAATGGCAGTAGAGTTTTACCTGGTTGATAGTGAATAAATGAAACTTTCTTGGTTTTGCTTCTTCGATTTTTCCCAGGTGTGTAACCTGACCTGGTGGACAATAACTGAAGAGCCAAAAAGAGACATTCCTCTGCAAAAAGTGTCCTCCATCAGCCACCGTAGCTCCCAGGGTAAGTTTGTCAGCAGTCACGGGGAATAACCAGCTATCATGTGAAAAACAAGTCATTCTCACACACACACACTGCTCCTGTTTTTGAGTAACTTACTGTGTCCGCTCTGTGTGTGTGTGTGTGTTGCAGACTCTGAACCAACACGGCGGGTGACGACATGTGGTCAGAGGGCAGGACTGTGTATCTCAGCAGTACGGAGATCAGAGGAGACTCCAGCTCCCAGAGTCCCCAGCATTCGAGAGAGCGTGTTGTGGTCGAGGTTCTGCTGTTTCAACGCTCTCCTGCTGGTCAGCATTAACATTTTTCTCTATGCATACTTTGCCTGAGGTGAGGTCAGATTTAACATCTGGCCTCAGCTGAACTGTAGTCCCTCCAACACGAGCTGGAAAGTGATCCCTCTAGATCCAAGAATGTGAAGAAACAAACAGGTTTTTGCTCAGATTTCACTCGAATCATTAAGACATCGACTGACAGTGTAAAGCCGGTAGATGCCGGTGGACAGCACAGCACACATATCTATTAAAACAGTTACATTTAGATAATAATGGAAATAAAATGTTGAAGTGTGTGGATTATAACAAACCAACAATAAATAAAAGGACATCAAATATCACCTTAAATTTAAAGCTTCACAATATGCAGTGAGAGCACATCAGTGTGGTTCAGGCTCTGCATGTGACATAATATTGTTGCCTAGAAACGACATGCTCAGTGTTGATTATTTAGTTATGTTTAGAGCTTTGTGTGAATGTTTGCACTAAATGTTCTTTTGATTTAAAATTTTATTTACATGATTTATGAATTTTAATCAGAACTTCTCACACATGACCTAAAGCTGTTATATTGAAGTCTTTACCAATGGAAGCAATGGAACAGTGAGTGTCGCTCCAAATGCATCCCAATGAGAAACAATGAGAAATTTCATGTTCATTTTATCAGTAGTAATATTTCCATGTGGTCCTGTAATCTTTTTTTCCAGGTGATATCAAAACTGAACTGAATGATGTGTGCATAAAAAGATAAAAAAAAAACGGAAGTTTGTGTCCAGACTCTTTATTCGGCTTCTGTGTAGTTTATGTACAATAAGCACTGGTGTGGTGGGTGGTGGTGGTGGTGGTGGGGGGTACAAGCAAAGATAAGATGGCTATACAAAGCAAACATGGAGTTAAATTTCACTTCATATTTTCAGTATAAGCCGTTCAGAATGACTCAGATTAAACGGCACAATTTGGCTTATGATGAAATTATCTGTAAGTTGTTATTAGTTTTACTGATAAGTCTGTAAAATTACCCCACAAATATGAAGCACAGCCAAGCTTTGCTATATAAATAACTTCCAGAGTTATTTAGGAAATAAGGATAATGGTGTCAGACACAGAAAGCGGCAAATCCTCAGATCTGTGAAGAGGGAACCAGAAGCATTGTTTGCTATTTGTCTTTATTACTTGAAATGGCATACATTATTTTTTTAAAAAAGCAACAAAAACCTGAAAAGTGCTACACTGATTTTGCACTGAAGTCCTCCAGCCTGCCTACAAAAGGCCGTTGGTTCATTTCTTTATAACTAAATAGACGTGAATCCACTTACACTCGCAGGTATTAGGTAGAGTTTAACAGTCAAAGGGTAATCCGGAGCGTAAGGGTGTGTTTTTGTTGTGATTTTGTGTAAGTGTGTGTGTGACATCTCTTCCTATCCAACTGTATTCAACCACAGACTGTATATAAAAGATTGAAACAGCCTTGGGGTGTGAAAAATGAAGCCGCCGGTGAGGTGAATTAAACCTGGATTCTTTCTAATGGTCAGCAGCATTGCCGGGCAGCAGGCCTGTATGAGAAAATGACTGCAGTGCTCATGGATGTATGACCTCAGGATCTGAACTGGTTCATGGTCTCAGTTGCCGTTTTCAGATCTTGCTGTCTACAGCGTGGTGTTCATTTGATAAATGATGGTCCCGTTTGTAGTAAAATAGGCGATATGATTTAGGGCGGGCAAACCTTGAGATTGACAAGTCGCTATCGTAGAGACAGGACCTATCATTTAAAGGTCATAGTGAAAAGATGACAGGAAATAGGTCTTTAATCAGTAATGAAATCTGCTCAGTCAGTCTCATTTGACTAATCGTTTCAGCGATTGGTCACTGGATAAGAAAGGTGAGTCACTGCAGGCTGACCGATAAGTGTCAGCAACGCAGCCCCGGTCCTGATATGGTGTCAGTGGTACAGCGGCTGCACGTATTCCGGTGGAAAGACCCCCACCCGGCCTCGGCAGCGACCCCTCCAGCTCAAGGAGCTCGAGCAGTCCAGCAGGTCGATGATGTCACCGCGCAGGAAGTGGAGGTGGGCGGTGTGAGGGGGGGTGTAGTCGCAGAGGGCGTGAGCCAGCCGAGGCTTCTGCACAAAGACGGAGCCAAAACGGGGAAGTCAGACAGACAGGTGCGTGTTTAACAGAAGCACGAGTCGTTTATGAGAAACAGAGACGCGTCGAGGTGGTGTGTCATACCTCCACAACTGGTTTCAGCAGACGCGATGATGTATTTCCCTCCGGGTGAGAGGGGTTAGAGTAGAGACGGCCCGAGGGGATGGACTCCTGAGAGGTGCTTTTGTAAGGGTTAGGATAGGGGTTACGCGCCAAGTGCGACAACAGCTGAGGGGATGAGGGAGGATCTTTGAGGCAGACCACCTTCTCCACAGCAATGCTGTGAGTTCTGTAGAAATCCACCAACTGGTTGAGGGAACAGAACGACTCCTCCCAGATGCAGTACTGACCGCCGCCCTCCAGGACGCGGAAATGCTCCACCCTGTCGCCATAGCTGCAAGATAAGAGTGGTGAACATGGAAAACGAGAGAGCTGATGAGAAGGAAGACAAGCATGTGCGTCCTCATTCTTTGTTCGGGAACTCCCTCAGTCACACCACCAACTAAAATCACACTCCATCATTTTCAAATGTCTTTGTGTGAGCAGCCACATTAACCTGCACAGAGCAACCGTGAAAGGTGAGGCCATGAAATGACTAGGCAAGCTGTTATTAACACTATTTCACTATTTCATCAGGAAGATTCAAACATAGACCTAGAGCTGGGCGATATGAGATTTTTTCATATCACGATATGTTTTTTTCATTTCAGGCGATAACGATATCTATCACGATATAAGCCAAATAACTATATTTGTAAGATTTAAATGTGCCGTTGCTCACAAGTAAAATGTGAAATAATCAGCAGCTTGTTTTTATTTAAATATTTATTTCCCATAATAAGTTCAACAGGGTAGATGTACTTAAGGAACATGAGACTTTTTCAGATAAATAAAGGCAAATATTGCAAACTACACAAAAGGCAGCCGCTAAAGCGTTTAAGTTTCAAAATAGGACAAACGAAACAGACTACTAAATTGTCAATTCCACTTAGAAACAAAATATTAATTCTAAAAATAAATCTTAGTTTGTTTTACAGAAGAACAGACAAAACTGACTAACTTTTGTCAATATCAAATAAACTGAGAACTAAAAGGAAATTCTCAATCTCTCCTTGTTGTATAGCTGAGCTTTTCAAACAGTTTTAACAGTTACTTTAGTCTGACTGGAAGCGCTAATTCGTCATTCGGCTTTTGTCAGAGACTGAGGCTACGTCCACACGTACACGGGTATTTTTGAAAACGGAGATTTTCCGTTTTCGTTTTAAAAAATAATCCCGTCCACACATAAAGGCAGAAATGAAGGAAAACGCTGCTATGAACATGCCAAAGCAGCAGGTGGCGCTAGATTCCTAACCGTGCAGAAATGTTGGCCAATCAGAAGTCTAGAAGCCTCGGTGGGAAAAAGTAAACAAAGCTGGGGCATATAAGCAGAACCGAGTCGTATGTGTGGAGGGACAGTAACTGTGTGTATATGTAAGCATTTAAACACTGCAGAGAGTAGAATTAACAGTAACAGTATTGTAGAAATTCATTTCACCGAAACAATAACGTGGCGCACAGTGTGACGCATGCACCAGTTTATTGTATTTCCAGACTTGCTTTCGGCACAATTTACAGTGCACGCTACTCTGTTTTTTGTCAGACTTGAAATAGCCGAAATACCTTCACACTACGGAACTTCTTTGGCTCTTCCGTTCGACAATCTCTCCGGCATTGGAACCATCATCTGTTTTCTCTTCGGTCACGCTCGGTTGATTTTTCTAGTCGGCGCACTCATTTCCTCCATTACGCGCTGGCTCCATTACCCGCTGGCTGCTTCCCAAACAAACACACGTGCGGCTTGGCACTTGTGCTGTACGTAACAAGTCACGCGACGTGACGCTGCGGCTGTGATTGGTTCGGCTCTGCGCTACTTAATTTGGATTGGCTGACCTTTTTTTTTTTTTTTTTTTTTTTTGAGGACAAGAGCGGCGAGGTCTATCGCGATAGCTTAATTTCTCTATCGAGTAAAAGTTATATCGCGATACATATCGTTATCGTTCTATCGCCCAGCTCTACATAGACCCCATAATTTAGTCAAAAACAATTATTTTTCAAATGTTATTATTTGTATTTGTTTTATAACGTGTCCCATCACAGTCACTGGGGTACTTTTATCTCGACTTAAAAGACGCACAACACTCGGATCTATTGCCTGCTGACTGCCCAATAAGAGTTCTGATGGACGTCATGCACTGGGTTAAACTTCAACTGTGATTCAAACAGCACAGCAATGCAACCATGGCAACTTTCAAACCCAGGAAACCCTCGATTAAAAACATGGCTCAGCATAATTCCTACCATATATAAACATATGACCTTTACACTTATAAATCTCCACATAAATGACAATAAAGATGATGATGAGTTTGTGTTGAAAGCGGTAGTGATGATGATCACGATGATGATGAACATGAGGAGAAAGATGATTAATATTCCTGATGCTTCTTATCATGACTGTTGCTCATTAACTTAAATTTCTTTCTTTCTTCCCGCTTTCTCTTTCTCTCGAACTCTGTTTAAGAAAACTGGCGTACACACATGCAGCACCTCTTGTCACACACTACACGTCATAGTCATTCACCTTTCCCAGTATCTACCTGTCCTGATATCTTAACCAACCTCTCCCTCTCTTTCTATTTTTCTTTGGTCTGTGCTGTTTGGCTGTTTTTTCCTAATATGTCCTGTTCTATTCTTAGTTTAGTATTAACAACAGAAATTGTTAAAGGAAAAGATGGATTAATCAAACAACAAAGACTTGTGTAAAATTATTTTTGCAGCTGAACATTAATATATAATGAAAAAAAATATAATACATATTTCAACCCTCCTTCTCTCTCTTGCTGGGAAACACACTGTGTTTTCTCAGGTCGACTTCACGAATTACAAAGAAGGGTAAGTACTTTATTTAGGGAACACATTTCCATCTCCACTATGAAACCTTATTACATTTGAACTGTAGCTTTGACCAACACACTCTCACTTCACATAATCTCTTTTGTTGTGTTATCTGTTTTGTGGGGAGTAACTGCCTTTGTGACGTTTTAGATGTGTAATCATTGACAGACTGAGATATCTTTTCAGTTTCAACCATGCACCTTATACTACATATACTACTGCATTTCTGTTGTGTGTAACTTAGATGTCAGACCCGCCCCCCGCCAACACACACACACACAATGCCGTTCAGCTATCTTAGTGAGGACCTTCATTGACATAATGCTTTCCCTGGCCCCTTACCCTAACCCTAACCATTAAAAATGAATGCCTAACCCTTACCCTAAACCTAACCATAACCTAATTGTAACCCTGACACTAAAACCACATTTTGAGCCTCAAAAATGCCTTTAAATGTCTTCACATTTGTGAGGACCGGGTTGTGTGTCCTCACAAGTGACTGTTGGTTCTCACAAGTATAGTAGAATGCAGCTTTGGGTCCTCACAAAGATAGCTAGACAGGAACACACACAGACACACACACACACATGCAGATAACTAAGTCTTAATTAGACTATGCAATGGAAACAATGGATTTACTGTTGTGATGATCTTACACAGGCATAACTGATAAATTTAGGGACCTTTCAGCAAAATGTTTTGCGAAATGAAAAAAAAGGTAATCTATTATTTTTAGTTTTATGAGATGTTCCTGGAACTGTTTAACCAACAACAACAAATAGTTTCAAAAGTTTTTGCTATGAGGAGTTTTTCACTGACAGGAGCAAGAGGCCCATTTTGACATGATGTTGCAGGATAGGCACAGGTGTGATTTATATAATATTGATTATGGCACTTTTGTACATGGATAGTACAGTACCAAGATCCTGGTACAAAACACGATGGGACGGTCCATTCTCTTCCACTTAGCCAATTCAGGGTCGCAGTCGTGGCTGGAGCCTATCCCAGCGTTCGTGGGGCGAGAGGAAGGGTACGGCCTGGACAGGTTGCTAACACATATTGAGACAGGCAACCATTCACACATACAGCTGATTTAGAATCACCGATTAACCCGACGACTGTGGGAGGAAGCCACACCTGCAGAGAACCCACTCAGACACTGAGCATGCAAAATCCACACAGAAGGCCTTGGACTAGAGTTAAACCCAGGATCTGCCTGCTGTGAGGAAATGGTGCTAACCACCACACCGCTGTCCCACTCCCAAATATTATTATCATATTTATGAATAGTGTTTATGAGAAACGCGCCCAAGCTGAAATGTTTTTAACATGTGTCTCAGCAGTGCAGATAACGGATTTCCCCGTTAACAGCTCCATCTGCTGGGAATCCGAACTCTCACTCAGCGCGTGTTACAGAATGATAACAAGCCTACAGACAGTTCTGTAAGGGTCAGAGGTCAGGGGTGTCAAACATGCGGCAAAAGTTTTGGAAAATGTGGACATTTCAAAGTTAATAAATTCTGAACGTTCAACTGTATTTTTTAGGGGTGCAACGATACACAAAATTCACGGTTCGGTTCGGTTCGATACTTTGGTGTCACGGTTCGATATTTTTTCGATACAAAAAAATGTTCATGCATTTTTAATTTGTCATTTATTAAAATTATAAATATATATTTTAACTCAAAAGTACAGTTTTTAAATTTAACCCTAACCCTTGTGCGTGTTTTTTATTTTGACAGCAAATGCGCACCTGCGGACCACTTATGTGCAGCCCTGGTTATTTAGCTCGTCATATTGCAGCCACAGAAATTATTTTGTCCATGAAACCATAAAGCTGCACTTTCTTTTTGCCTTATAGTCTGATTTGTCATAACTTCTCCGTTTTGTGGTAAGCTTTTCTTTGGCTGTCACTTCTTCACCCTGACCTGTCTTATTTGGCTCAGCAGAACTGAAATGCTTTTACACACTCACTCACATAAGCTCAGCGATTCTCTGCGCGATCAACCTCTCACATGTTTAAGCTTGCTGCGGGAGATTTCACTTGTCATGTTTGCATAGTAAGCTAACGATTAATAAGACGATGTCAGAGGAATTGGTGCACAAATTATCATCACTCACAGATCAGTGCTGTCGCTCTCTATACACAGTTCGCACGATTGCAAAGTGAAAGCAAAAAAACAAGCGCAAATTCAAACGCGATTGCAATATGTCACATATTGACAGTGGCTCACCCAATGACATAATTACCCAGCTACATTTCTGAAAGAATGCAAAAGCATTGACATATATTTTTCCTTCCTACAATAGCCCGACGGGCAGGGCAGAGATAGATTTTGGTAGCCCGACTGAAAAAGTCGCTAGCCCCAGGATGTCAGGCTAGCGATATTGCAAGCCCTGTATCTGATTGAGGAATCACTCATCTTTGGAAAAGAGAGTTTATTACAGAGAAATGTCTCTTTCCAAAATAAAAGCTATACTATCCGCTTCTTCTGGGCTATATTCTCAGCAGCATAAGGAGAATCATGTGCTAACAGCTGTCTAAATGACTCGGCTAAAGTTAGTAGCATGCTTGTTGTTTTTGTCTTTGCACTAGGATGATGTCGGCGTAAATGTGCAGTCATATTCGTTGTGTTCCCACTAGTGCTTTCAGGTTAATCTCGTTGAAATGACCTTAACACCACAACACGGCAAATCTCCGTTAACGAGCTACCGCCGATCGCCCCGTGCATGGGGCTAGACGGCTAACACGTTAACGAGCTAACTGCGCTAACACACTAGTTCCCACCCATGTAATTGAGCATTGCATGGCACATCCAACATACTGTTTTACTTTAGTCCATGACTCGCTTACCTTCAGGGTCATACGTCACATGAAAACCAAAATAATTCCACCAGATCTGAATGAGGGTGGGGGAGGTGCCCTGCGCTCTTCCTTCTGACGATGCTGTCTGTGTGGAGCACTCAGTGGATCTGCGCTCGACAGTGCAGCCTAGGCGGAGTAGTCGAACGCAGATTCACTGAGCGCTCAACACAGACAGCATAGTCAGAAGGAAAGTTGATAAAATAAATTACAAATGTTGTATTGTTCGATACATATGCGTACCGAACCGAAAGCACTGTATCGAACGGTTCAATATCGATACGAATATCCTAGTATTTTTGTTTGTTTTAGCTTCTTTACTGTCAAAGACACAACCAATGGGCTGTTATCCACCAGTAACAGATAAACCATTAACTGCAAGGAAATTTCCTTTTTTTATTGTTAATATTCAGTTTAAAAACAGGAAAAATCCCTTCATAATCCCTGTTTACAAAATAAGTTTCTTTTTACAAATGAATAATGCTACACTCAATTCACAGATGATTTCTGTCACAGCAAATAAACGAAGTCCTTCATTTCTTTATTTCCTTTACAGTCTGAGCCCAATGACCCTGCTGACAGTTTTTTTTTTAAATTTACTACAGCAGTATTTCTTTGTAATGATAAAAAGCAGAAGTATTGTTTCTGAAGACATCTCTGGCAATCAAACTGTAGTTTACCTTCTTTACATTGAAAATCTTTTAAATGAGTTACTGTGCGTTAGCTTTACCGCTCCAACCCACTTAAGATGAAACTGAGCGTATGTGGCCCATGTTGTAAAACTCCTGGTTTGTCCTGGAATGTATTGTAATGTGTTTTCCATGATAATAAAAACAAGACTGGGCACAGACTACACAGCCATTCTTCGTGAATCTTTATCGCCCTCTGCTGATCGACTTTAGCATCACATTGTTTTGTTTCTGTACACCTCTCATCTCTCGTAAACCTCGCAGGTAGACAGATGTTACGCCTTAAAATGTTAACATGAGCACATTGTGTACGTGCCCGTCTGTGGCATGTGTCCATTACATAATGTACCTGTGTTTAATTAAAGACTGTCTGTTGTTACGCAATGGCCCGATTATTGAACACATTCAATTTACCCTTAGTGATTAAATGTGTCCCACGTCACTTTGGTGACCCAGATTGCACCGCCCCCTCCTCCTCCTCTCTGTGCTCTGTCTGTGCTGCTGTGATATTTTTAGTTCAACCGGTTCTCATAAAGCAATTTAAATAGTCTGGCTCTCCTATGTGCCGACCCTGACACACGCTCAGAGACACGTGGACGCTTTAATGTGCTCATTTAGTCAGTGGGATGGAAAACAAACATCCAACAGCACACTTAATACCGCAGGGACACGCTGCAAGGATGTGTGCGTGGGGGAGTGTGTGTGTTTCACGCAGCATGTGTGGTTTGAGTTCAGCCCCAGCTTTGAACAGTCGTTGATCATAAAGATGGAGTTTGATATAACCGGTGGATGAATGGGTTATTTAAGCAGGACAGCAGAGTGAGCCCATGAGAAATGAACATGGAAATGGACAGATTTAAGCACATGGACAGATTTAAGCACATTCTTTCATCCCGACTGAAGCTGACGTTCTTGTTTTTGTGTGTGTTTGTGGTGCATTCACTGACCTAACAGAGAGGGAAAACTCTCCCGGAGCTGATTCACTCTCCCTCACCAGGAACACTCCAGTGTCCTGCCAACGCAGACGCTGTTCAGCCTCAAGTCTTGACACCGGTCCTGCAAACCACCTACCAGAGCACACAACAGCACACACTTCTCACACACTTCTCTTGGCATTTAAAAGACAATTAAAGCAGTATTCAAATCAGTTATGTAAGGCAGTGTTTCCCCCATTAGCTCACAAAAGGAATAAAGCACAAATGATGACATCCTAAATTGTTGCTTTTTTATCTTTAGGCCTCTAAAACTCCTTAAAATGATACAATCCAATCACAAGAAAACAGTCTGACTACACACTGAAGCCTGATAAGAGTTACTCATGCAGCACAAGTGGACAAAATTGTTCTTTTTACGGGTGTGGAAGGAGGGAAATGTAGTTCCCGGGCACGTAGCCACGCTTCCCCTGGATCTCTGCTGTCACCCAGCAAGAATCCTCCTCCATTTCTGTCACCTATAACACACATGCACACGCACAATTACTCTGCGTCGACATACAAAACAAAACATTTCTCAACGCATTAAAAGACCTACTTACCTTGATGATATCACCTTTGTGAAAACTGATCTCGTCTGCTTCTGACGCTGCAAAAGAGAAAAGAGCCACAGCCTCCATCCCAGACAGAAAGAGTGCAGCGGAGGAGCCTCGGCAACAGTTTCACTTCATGAATGGAGAGATACTACAGCTGAGTAGAGGACAGCACGGGGTGATGACATAATCACTGTGTGTGTGTGTGTGTGTGCGTAGTGGCTGATATTCTGCTCTTAAGTTAATGAGCAGAGTTTTTCTGCGTCCCTTTCTGCATACATGTGACAGAGTTAGAGCGTGAACACGTGGAGATGGCAACCGCCTTTTTCCATTCCCAGCTTCTCTGCCTACACACTTTAAACTCTGGGGCTTTATTAAAGCATGTCCACCAGGGAAACCAGCGACAGTGGGAGGCTCACACTTTGAAGCAATGGAAAAGGACCTGAAGTAGACTGCAATGCTAAAAGATCAGGACAGGAGGTAACAAAGTGGCTCCAGCGGATTTGGTTACTCGCGCTTTTGACAGGGAAATGCGTGTTTTGAAACCTGAGCCTAAAGATTGCCTATGTGCGTTTAAGCACAACAAAATAACATCTACGCAGTCAGAGGATGCAGCGGAGGACGCCTTCACAGATTCCCTTAGTGACTGATAAAAAAAAGCAATAAAATAACACGCTTTTTTTTTTACAAAATTTGCATTTATTTAGAGGATTTTGATGTGAATAAACTTCAGTTGAGCTTTTAGATCCCACTTATGTGAGTGGCCACTGTGACATCATTCAGTGGCAGGTTGGACAATGCAAAGAAAGTGTTTGGCAACTCTTTTGCTTCACATCAACTCTGGGATTGTCTATATTTAGCTCATATTCTCATTTAAAATGGTGCACGAACAGCAAACAAATGCTGACAATTTACTGCGACACATTGCTATAGCTATATGTTTTAAATGTGGCTGGGGTCCTTATAGGATGTTGGGTATTTTCTTTTAATTAATTACATGAAATATGATCAAAAGGTTTGTAAGTACAGGTGTAAAAATGCTGTCACTGTGCCTTTATGCTTCTCTCCTCCTGAGGGCTGGATCTCCTCCACTGCGAGCCTTCAACTTGAATTTTGTTGCGGAAGAGAGGACAAAGTCGCAGGGAGCCAAATCTGCTTTTTCATTGAGCTGTGTGTAATTTGGAGTGAACGTCTGAGTCATAGCTGAGATCCAGGATTGATCCTGTACATTCAAGCTGGGAGCGATGCATAGCAGCGGCACTGTGAGTGGTGTAAAGGTGCAGGTGACAGTGGGCACATTTAAATCAGTGGAGTGGAGTCACAAAACTTTTTGATTACAACTCAACTGCTGCATTACAATTACCCAGGTGAAAGAAGTAAACAAGCAAACAAATAAAAAACCACAATTAGCGTGCTCCTCTTGGATTCAACGAATTTGAATATTGCAACAACATGAAGAGAAATGTAACTTGATTTATTCGTGTGTGCGTTAGTAGCAGTCCACTATGACCTCTTGCCCTGGTTGTGTGTTTGAATGAGTGTGAGAGGTGCTCGCAGTTAGTATGTCCTGCAGTAGTGAGAGGGGCGAGTTATGCACGTGGTCACTGCTTCTACTGAGGATCTCCAGCCTGTCGTCCAAACCCAGAGAGCCCAACGCTTCACACACGCTTACGCGCTCGCAATGACTCACAGCGCTCGCTCCTTCCTCGCTGTGGTCTTCAAAGCTGGTGGCATTGAGTGCATTTAAATCTCTCTCAGCATTAGCCTCAGTCCTTACACCCAGTATCTTTCTGATCTCTTGTGCCCAACCTGCTCTGGGCAGCTCACAGGACACTCTGGCAACTGTTGCCGTGGCATCAGATACATCTGGGTCCCCTTGCGATGCCGGACAAACTGTCACTCTGAGTGTTATCAGCAGTCTACAGGCCTTTAAAGCTACAGGCCTATCGCAGTCGACCAGACCGCTCAGCAATGCAGAGATGACTCCCTGCTCAACCAGACTCTTCAACACGTCGACTAAATCTGACTCCGCGTCCTGTGCGCGCGTGTCTCCGTGTGTGTGAAGTGTGTAGGCTCGGTCAGGCATCACAGCGTATGCGTGTGGTTGGGCCGGACGTGCGTCCGAGCCCTTCGTGTAACTCCCGTGCCCCAAAAAGGCTTTGTCCAGCAGCAACTCCGCCAGCTCCAGCGTGTGAACTTTGACCTCCCAGTCCAGATCGGCACAGCCTCGTGAGAGGACGGAGCGTACAGACTGCATGAGGAGAGAGCAGGAGGGGGAGGCAGGCGACGACGGGGGCGTGTGTGACGTATGTGAAGAGAACCAGGCGATGAAGAACTTTACAACAGCCCTCCTGGCAAACCCTTCTGTGTCCTGGGAGAGAATCTCAAGCAGCCGGGTCACGATTTCAGTCTGGAGATAGACGGGACATCGAGTTAGCAAAACCGGGCAAGTTCAAATCAAACTACAGATGAACTATTATCATTTAAATCTGATATCTGTTCTGAGCCCCACTATCTCTATCTTGAGTGTTGCTGTTATTCCACAGAACAAAACAAAAAGTGGAAAAATTCTTCCCTAATGCAATTGATGCTTTGAACAGAAGCTGGAGGCGTTTTCAGCTCAGGCTGTCTACTATTAGGAATGTCCACAGTTCGACGCCCAGCTCATCTAATGTCGCAGTGTCTTGAGGCACAACAATAAACGCCAAATCCTACTGCATCTCTGCTCTGTTGCCCTCTCAGAATAAGCCTTTTACTTCTACTAAACACAGCGTGTTATTGCCTTTGCTACAAAAATACCTCCTTCCAGCTGAACAGTTGACTCAAACAACGGCAGGTTCACACAGAGCACATGTGGCAGCTGTGAAAGAGTCTGGATAGACCACGGCAAAAATTATATAATTATTGCTGATGCAAGATCATCTGTGAAAACAACGGGGCACCACTGGTGAACCTGCCAGTTCAGGTGTTTTCTTACTAATGCCTGTGCCAATCTGTGACCACAGGCTCCACTGAAGGATGCTGGGTACTTGTGCCACCCTCATGGAGTCTTCTTCTGACAGCTTGGTGATAAAGCCTGCTGGAGGACACTGTGCTGGCCACACTGTGTGATCTTCTTGTTGCCTCTTCAGTGCACATGTTGTCACTTTTATTTGCACCAAAGCAGGTGAAATAAACCAGTTTGTTATAAAAATACATGCTACATATATAATATCGGTGTTAAGATTCTAATATTTACTGTTTTTGAGTATTCACATGTGTCTTTATCCTCCTGTCACGCATGCACGTTCATGTACACATTCCTCGGTCCTATTTCGACAGGTTTGCCTTTACTTCTTCTCACCTGCTCCTGTGTGGGTGCTGCCCCCTCCTGCCAGCTGTGCATCACTGTCTGTGCCAGTGCTTTGATCGCGCTGGCTCTCACATAACTCTCTGGATCCTGCAGAGCCTCCCTGAGGAGAGGAGTGGTACAGCAGCAGCCACCCAGCAGGGCCTCAGAGGCATCGCACGCCTGCTCAGCTGGCGCCCGGCAGACACGCATCGCTCCCAGGTGCCCTAGAAACTCCATCGTTGAGTCTCTTACCTCCCAGCGCATGTCACACGCACGCTTCTTCACCACCTGGACGAGATCTAACAGACACAAACAATGTGATTTGTTGTGCAGATCTATTGCACAGGCTTTATGAGCTACAGGGAAGATGCTAACGCTGTGATTTACCGTGTCTGAGCTGGTCTGTTATAAAGGAGACGTCTGTGCAAACACTCATCCACTTTACCAAGGCTTGGTAGGACTTATGTAGCACCTGAAAAACAAAGACGCATTCATCTTATCACGATGTTCAGTCCAAAAAACATTTTTGTTCCCCTCAACCTGCCTTTTAAAATCTTGAACCTTTCTCTATCTCATTAGTTCTTGTCCATTCAAAAATAAAAAGCAGAAACTTGTGCTTTTTACATGACTCTATGACAATTACAGAAAATTGTGTAAAGAAGATTTTTGATGCTTGAAAGTGAGCAAAAGAAATTTAACTTTGACCTGTGTAAAAACAGGTTGAGATACTCAGGTTACTGACGCCATCTGCTGGATGGTTTGGGACTCTTAGTTCCAAATAATGAAAGAAGTGACAGTCCTTCAACGTACAGTGATACTCTCAGACAACAGTGTGTTACGACCACAGTCTGGGGAGAGATATTCCTGGCTTTGTGCGCTATGGAAAAACTTGACTAACTCCAACTTTAACCACATCCATCACCTTTACAACGAACTAGAAATGAAACTCTAAGATAGCTCTTCCACAGGTCAGGATATTGACCCAACCCAGTGTAATGGGATGAGAGCCAGGGTGCATCCATATTAGAGCAAACACAGTGAAACAGACTCACGTTTTAATTCACACCTACAGCCAGTTTAGGTGTGAATCAAAGCAGCTGTACAAATCTCTGATAGTTGTGATCATCTTGCATCTGTGAACAAAAACACGCACAAACTTACAGTGGGATCAGAATCAGGATCGTCCAGATACTGTATCAGAAGTGTGAGCACGTCAGTCAGCTTGCCATTTGCTCCTGAAACACAAACAGACACGTAAATTAACTCAGCGTGTTCCTTTAACATTTGTTTTTCCCACATATGCCATATACTACTTTTGTTTTGTAGAAGTATCTTACAGAATTTTTAAAAACTCATCACTTTACTTTTCTTACTTTTTTTCATTGATTGTACTCAATTGTATTTTTGTATTTCCTTCATATATCTGTACTTGAGCTGAGGTGATGCAAAAATTTCCCCGTTGTGGGATCAATAAAGTCTTATCTTATCTTATCTTAATATATGCACTAAAGGTCTTTATATCCTCCATAAAGAGAATGGTTGTTTTCAGTATTCCCTTTTAGTTCCATTCATGTAATATGGATTCTAACTCTAATGACAGCTTCACCTGGGCTGTTACTGACAGCTGTCAGAGCCTCTAGAGCACATTTCTGAACTTTCCCACTGCCAATGACATTCCTGAAAACTTCACTACAGCCAGCGGACGAGGAGGACGAGTCGCCGCTGCAGATCCTCAGTAGCGACAGAATTCCAGACACGATTAAATCCGGAGCGCAGGGGAGGCAGTCAGGATCCTGAGGGAGAGAGGCAGATTATAAGCCTTTCCATGCGTTAGAAACAAAGCTAACACCTTATAACATGGCCTGCGACTAAGGGCGTGTTACTTCTATCATTCAGATTTTATCAGAAATTACAATGTAATTATGTTTACATGCATCTACTTAAGTGTACAGTACAGGAAATAATTATTATTATACCTGTTATCACCTTATTCTAGTGTGCCTGCCTTTAATTGTGTGTATGTAAATATAATTACATTGTAATTACAAATAAATAACCTAAAAAGCCTGCTTTATTACAGAGGAATTAAAAATTATAGTGTTAACCGAAAAAGATCCAATATTTACTTAGCCACTCTCTCCTGTCCTTACACTCACCATGTGTGCAATCTGAGGTGTGTTTGTTAGACACACACTGATCATGGAGATGCAGGAGGTTTTGCTTTTCAGCTGCTCAGTCATGGCAAACCGATGCATGTCTCCTATAGGCCCAGATCTCATGTTACTCCATAACATAAGTGCAAGATAATTATGTTATAATTTTTCTCAAGAGTGTACGTCTTTGTGGGTCACCTGCAGTGTTTGTGCCTAGTCGGTTCTGGCCAGATATGATGTCGAGGGGTAGCAGCAGTAATCTCACAGACTGAGCTGTGTGGACACGGTCACTGCACATAAAACCAGAAGAAGAAGAAGAAGAAGAAGAAAAGTTTGCAGACAAGACACTAGACTGACAAATCCTCATGGCTTTTTAACAGAAAACCCAACCTCTACAGACTTTTGTGTACAGAGTTTGTGTTGGCTGAACAAGCTGTGCTTACTGATGGCTGCCGCGGAGAAAAGCAGCTGCAGCATGGACGAGGTCAGCAGGTTTCCTGACGTTCAACATGAAAGTTAAAAGACGGGTGATGCGCTGGTCTGGGACGCGGCTGTAGGAGCAAGCACAGCAAGAGTCTATAAACTAAACCAGAAAGAGGCTGAACAGCAGCACAGTCACTAATGTATACTTAAAAACAACCACTAAGTAAATGCTGTGAATGATGGCTGACCATTACACTGTCCTGTTGTATTGCATAGATCAACAGAACAAAGCCATTGATGCTATATCTATTAGCAGATTTGCATATTCAGCCAGGAAGCTCCACTGTCCTCACCATCCTCTTAAAGTCACTACTTAAAATCTAAATAATCTCTAGTAGAGACAAAAAAGGACAGACAACTCTATAAAGCTACACTCTAGTGTGTTTTATGAGGGGTTTACCTGCATGCAGCTAGAATGACATCCATCAGAGGCAGTGTGAGTTCACTACAGTCTGCTGCCACCATTTCCTCCAGAGAAGCTGTGACTGTCTGCAGCAGCTTGTCATGCAGAGGAGGCTTGGTCTGGCCCAGGAGCAGAGCCAGCAATCGGAGGGTCTGCTGACACTGATGAAGCTGTGCGCTTCCCTTGGGAACCCCCAGCGCCCTCTTGAGGTACTCTGAGATTGCATCGACAACAGCGGTGCAATCTTGGTTTATTTCCATGGGCTCGGCTGGGTTTTCTACAACTGCCTTGGACACGCTTGTGTTCTGCTCATCTTCCTTCTTATTGGTGCCATTACATCCTATAGATGAGACAGGCTGACAGAACAGCAGGACGTGGGCGAGCATTTGATTGGCAGCTGAGGCAACAAATAGGCTTGTGTCTGTCTGGAGTTGCAGAAGCGGCTTAATGAAATCTAAAAAAAACCAAACAAAGATAATACATATATATGAGGATGCGCAGTGGCGTGTCCAGCAGGGTCGCCTGGGGGGGCACAGGCCACCCCCCCCAACCAGACTGGCCACCCCAGGTGCCACCCCGAAGCTAAAACAATAAAATTTAATGAAATATCAAATGTACGATTATGGTTTCACAGTGAAGCTCAGATATCCGAGGGTAAGTGAATGCAGCACCGGCTTCTGCACTATGAGCATCATGTTAGCAAAGGTAGAAGAGCCAAGCACAAAAGACGGCACCGCAGAAAACAAAAAAAAAAAATTTCCGCGAAAGATTAACAAGTTAACATAGCCATCGGACATTTGCATGGTGGGCTGATGACTTGTTTTTTTTTGTAACGGCATGAACAATGAAAGTGGTGGATTGGCCAGATGCTGGCCGATGTGTAAAAATAACTCAGTTGTTTGGTGGTGGCTATGGCGGAGCTTCCACAGAGGCCAGCAGGTGGATGAGGGAAGGTGAGGCAGGAGGAGAGACCCGAGGTGGCCGCCGGTCCGAGTGTCAGGTGAACTGAACTTCAGGTAAGAAGTTATGACCTGCAGTCTATCTGGGTCAGATATAAACCAAGTTTAGGTGCAGTTTATTTTTGTTATGCTGACTTTTTACAGTCAGTTACAATACCTCGTACTGCGTGACGAATGACGAGTTTCTATACAGCTGTTCGGTTGCTATGATGTTACTGATAGTGAACTTTATTTTATTCATAAGGTTAGTTAGTAGAGTTGCCAACGGCTCCTTAAAAAATGGAATGGTCCCTCATTCAGAGAAAATATTACACGTTTCGTATTGAGCTGAGAAGAGACGCAGTTTGTCCCGTACTTCAGCTAGGATGGAAAAAGACACAAAGCTGGAGTTATTCTGTCTTTACAGCTGCCTCTTCTATTGCTACTTTAATCATGAAACTGATCAATGATCAGCTGATCGTCTCTCTTGTTTGTTTATCGCCCACTTTGCGCCAGAAACAGGAAACCAGCGGATGTCGCGCTAAACAACAGCAGCACGTTTAAGCTTGATCAGCTGTTGTTAGAATTTATTTAACATTAATTTCTAGTATCAGCTGATGTTTGCTGGAGCCACAGCTGTAAAGCTGCTGGTCATGATGTCAGTTTGGATATGTGGTGAGAGGGAAACATGAAGATGAAACCAGGAGACGTCCTTACTGGATCATCAGAGCTGAACAGGTGATGGAGAAACAGGTTTACCTTTTAGGTGACATGAGTGAGTTGAAGGGAAGTTATGAACTGTTTCTAAGAGACAAATAACATCAGGATCCTTTTTTACGTAGCTGACAGCTGGTAACTGTGGGGCAGGTCTAGCAAAGTGTTGCCAGGGGGCCAGGTAGGGCATTAACAGGGAGAGGGGGGCACAAAGAAATACTTTTCTTTTTTATTCTCAATTCAAATATCTAGCTTTTATTAAATAATTATCTGAATCTTGCGAACAAAGTTTTTATCTGACGTAAAATGTATAGAAATCATACATATACCAAAAAGACTGTACATCACTGTCACAACAGCATTTGTTTTCATTCAAAGTCTTTATGGCTTTAATACCTGGTGGGCCGGTCTCTAGTCAAAATGCCCAATTTTTTGTCCCAGTCCAGCCCTGCAGGTTAATACTGGCAGTGTCACCATGCCAGCTGACTGTATTTCATCATCAACCAGTGTATATCTTTATTTTAAAGGGCGACCGTGGCTCAGGGGGTTGGGTAACGTATCTGTAACCGGAAGGTCGCCGGTTCGATCCCCGAGCTCTCTGTCCTGGTCGTTGTGTCCTTGGGCAAGACACTTTACCCTACTGGTGTTGGCCAGAGGGGCCGATGGCGCGACATGGCAGCCTCGCTTCTGTCAGTCTGTCCCAGGGCAGCTGTGGCTACAACCGTAGCTTACCTCCACCAGTGAGTGAATGAATAGTGGCATTGTAAAGCGCTTTGGGTGCCTTGAAAAGCGCTATATAAATCCAATCCATTATTATTATTTATACATCAATATTACCAAAGTTTACCATAAGGCAGCATAGAAAGTATTTACTTGCTTTCAGGTTTTATTCAAATGTTAGTCTTTTCATTTGTTTCCCCACTTTTTTCCTGTTTCAAAATCAAACACCAGTTTGTGAGAAGATTATCTTCTTTTTTTTAACAGGCATTGGTTTTGCATTGGCATTGGCTAATTTGCCAATTGTATGTTAAAAATGTTCGTATTTTAATATTCAAAAATGTTTTTGCACTACATGTCAGTAAAAATACTATGCAAATATTGCTGTCCTTGAATGCTGAGTAAACACTGACTGATTGTATCTCTTCTACTTTATCAACGCAGTATCTAAACACTTTGCACCGTAGTGGTTAAAATCTCATTCTAATAAGAGTTAAAAGCACATTCGGTTATTAGGTTTACAGGGTTATTGAATTATGGTTAACGGTTGGTAGAATTGTTTTTAACAATATCTGCCAATTATATCTGCCACCCTTCTCCAAATCTGTGCCCCTACCTGGCCCCCCCAACAAAAATTTTCTAGACACGCCACTGAGGATGCGTCAGAATTACAACAATATAATACCTATAGCACAGTGCCTCTCGCCCTATGGCAGCTGGGAAAGATCCAGCCCCCAGTGACCCTGAATTTGATATGCAAGAGCAAACAAATGAAAGGATGAACAGAAATAGCATATTATCCTTAACACTAATGATCCCCCTCTCATGAATCGATGCACAAAACTCACCTGCTTGTCTAAAGAAGCTAAGACCATTTGGATGCTGCAGTGTGGTCCTTAAGCCCTGGATCCAGCCAATCCGTATGCAGGGATCCTCCCAGAGCCCTAACTCCTGCCAGTGCTGACAGCTAAAGACAAGATCCAGTACTAAGGACTCCTGCAAGAGAGAGAGGGAGGCACAATAATAGAGCAGATAAGTACTGGAATTTTTTGTAACAGTTTACTAAATGCAACAGGCGTCAGAAGCTCTACCTTAAGAACTATGAAGTCATCCTCAGCAGCAGCCAATAAGCCGATGAGTCTGAGAGTGAAGGAGAGGACACCTGGGGCTGAAGCCGTGTCATGAATCACAGCAGATATGAACTCAAGCAGACACGGACAGGCCTCCAGCAGAGACTCCCCTTCAAAGAGTGAAAGAAAAGAAAAACAATGATACAGATTTACACAGGATCACTTTTTTATGTGCACCATAAAGAGAAATGATAAAGGTATAAAAGACATGAAAAAGGAACATTTTAAATTTTAATTTATCTTTATTAATGCAATATAACATATATATATATATCATAAGTATCTTTGAGTTTTGGGATCTTTTACAAAGTGTAAATGTTATCTGCAAATATCGGTGATATAATCTGAGTAATAATCACCTACAAATACAGTGATTCGCTGCATGGTATTAAGTTTAGATCAGTTCTCTGGAAAATGAGGGCTCTTTAAAACACACCTTTCAGCTTTTCATGTATTTTGAAGCTGTTTTTTCGAAGAACTGGAATGTAAATGTGCTTGTCTCTGTCTCAGCTTGTGTCGTTTAAATATGCTATAAGCCATAAATGAAGCAGAAGTGACAGTCAACACAAAAAAGACAGTCATCGCATGTTTGTTTCATTTTCAAAATATCTGTTATTCAACCCAGGGTAGAGGGTTACATACTGAACTTAAAGAAAAGAAATAAAGTATCGATTAGATGGTATCGATACTTTTAATAATATAATTTTTGAATCGATCCTCCTATTAGAAAGATAGTGGGAGAGGAGGAAGAATGAAGACACTATCCTGTTAGGGTCAGTACTACTAACCAGCCTCGGTGAGCGCTGTGAACCAGTCCAGCAGTTTCTCCAGAATGGTGTCATCGGGCAGCGAGCTCCCTGAGGCCGCCAGCACCTCACAGACCCGGGGCAGCAGTGACACACACTCTCTGTCCATGGTGCTAAGGTGTGCGTGTTAATAACCGCAGTTGCTAGCTTAGGTCTTTACAACTAGGAGTTATATAACGTCTACACATTCTCTAACCACTCATGTCAATGTAAATGTGACCTCTAGCTAAATTGTGCAGTACAGACCAAACTGAAGCAGCTACTTTAAACACACAAAGTCGTTGGTTTTTGTACTTTACTAAACGAACGTCTCGCGGGAAACAGTTTCGGATCTACCGGTGTGTCGTTTCCTTTTCCGTGCTTCTGGGCGGGTCTCACGCCCCTGCGCTCTTCGCTGATCTCTAAACATCACTGTGGGGGGAAAATTACCACCAGTAGCTGTTGTACTTCCGGTCCCTATGCTTTACAGCTTTACTGCTTCTGCGCAGCCTTTCCACGCGCCTTTGAGGAGGTTCCGGTGTCGCGTTTCCGTCACGTCGTCCATTTTCACGGATCCGCACATGGTGCTACACCGGCTGAGAACCGCCAGCCTTTTCGTTTTCGGGATTTTTGCTCCGCTGTAGACAAAAGTCCGTGTCGTAGTTCTGTTAAATGAAAGAAACGGTGGATATGGTGGACGACCCCGAGTATGAAGAGGAGGAGCCTTCCTTCAGCGACCCGGAGGACTACGTGGACGATGTCGACGACGACGGTAAGCAGTCACAGAAAAAACGCCGGCTTTCCGGCCTGCTGTTAGCAGTTAGCTAAGAGCTCAATGGTGGGGATGTTTTAGATGCTACAAAGCTAGCTAGCTTGCCTCTCTGCTCACCTGCACGTAGTAATAGTGAATAGTTAACAATGAACATGAGCTGGATGCATAAGCGTAATTACCAGGAATACAACAGCGACACCACCCTTTTTCTCCAAAAAAAACTCCAACATAACGTTATCACAGTGTACTTAACGCCCGTTACAGCCTCACCCTGTGCGATGCGATCTGAAAAACCGAAACATGATTTTAGCTAGTAAAGCCGTTAAGGCGCATTATTTTCTCTGTGCTGTTTGCCTATATAAAGTAGTTTGAATGGGGCAGCTGGTTGTAGCTCAGTGGTAATCCTAACCCAGGTCTGAGGGGCGTTTGCTCAGTAGAGCTTTTCAATTGTGCAAGTTTTGCAGTTGTGGTAAAATGACTCATCAGATACACGTGTTTTGTCTGTAGTAGTCACAATATAATTATTTATGTATATAGAAACTTTGGGGGTAAATTTACAACAAAATTAGTACCATTTAATATTAATATGCAAGCTTAAGTTAAACAGAGACTCAAATGAAATAGCTTCTGTGAAGCTAAACACGCCAGCATAGCGGTTCTTTATCCTCATCAAAATGATGTATATTAAGCAGTGAGTGTAAAGGAGATGTACTATTGAATCAGCTTTATTATGATGTGATTATATGTTGTCTACTTATAAATCATGAAGCGTAAACCTACACATCTCTAATGGAAATTTAAACAAAAGAATTATGTCTTTTTCAACGATGCAGTCTTCCCTACCAGTAACTGAAGTGGTGGCTATAAAGTTTAGATTGGTTTTTGTATATGAAAAGAAGGTCGTCATTAAAATGAGATAAGAACCCCAACCCCACACAGTCCGATGAGCTTGTTCATCACCCCTGACCCTCCTCCTTCACTTTTCAGAGCTTCTTGATGACATCCTGAGGGAAAAACCCCAGGAGGCAGACGGCATAGACTCGGTGGTGGTGGTGGACAACGTCCCTCAGGTGGGCCCGGAGCGTTTGGAAAAGCTCAAGAACGTCATACACAAGATCTTCTCCAAGTTTGGCAAGATCACGACCGAGTTTTACCCAGATGCAGATGGCATGACCAAAGGGTAAGACCACAGATGTTTTCTTTTGTGCATCTGTTTTGATTCAAGGTGGATTTCTGGATTTGAAGCAGAGAGTTTATGTTTTATTTTTTAGTAATTGTTTTTTTCTCCTCGTTACAGTTACATCTTCCTGGAGTATGCTTCTCCTACTCAAGCCCTCGAAGCAGTCAAGAACGCAGATGGATACAAACTCGACAAGCAACACACGTTTAGGGTCAACCTCTTCACTGACTTTGACAAGTGAGTATGGAGTACCACCCAGTAAATGCATTGTCCGGGTATTGCTTGCCAGACTTGGAATACAAGTAAATAATCGCCCCTTTGTTTTTGTTTGTTTTTTTTAGATACATGAACATCAGTGATGAATGGGAAGCTCCAGCAAAGCAGCCTTTCAAAGACTTTGTAAGTGTTACCTTAACTTTTCAGTCATAAGACTTAGAATTTGTTTGACAAAAATAGCTTCATGTCAGCACTTTCATTATTAAGTTGACCTTTATAAATCAACAGGACAGTCTCTATCCTGAAACCCTGCAAGCGACAATTACTTTGTCTGTGTTTTCAGGGGAATATGCGCCATTGGATCGAGGACCCAGATTGCCGTGACCAGTACAGTGTGATCTATGAAGCTGGAGAGAGGACTGCCATTTTCTCCAACGACGCTAAAGAGCCAATCACAGTTGAAGAGAGAGCAGTGAGTTTTTAATTACTCACACAGAGTTGGTGGGAAATGCAGGGCTTGTATCGAACATGATTGGTCAGTAGTCACTGGTTTGGAGAGTTCTGATGTTTTTCCTGCTTTGATGCAGCGCTGGACAGAGACGTACGTCCGATGGTCTCCTAAAGGTACCTACCTGGCTACGTTCCACCAGCGGGGAATCGCACTGTGGGGCGGCGAGAAGTTCAAACAGATTCAGAGGTTCAGTCATCAGGGTGTGTCCCTCATTGACTTCTCACCATGTGAAAGGTAATAAAAAGTCGATTTTTTTTTTTTAATCCAAAAAAGCACATTATAGTGCACAGAGTATCCCGTTCTAGTATTTATTTATTTCCTGTAAATAAGGCAACGTCACCTAAATCCTGTGGGTTGTTGCACCATGACCTGGGGACAGCAAAGGATGATTAATGTGCAGATAAAGCACTCTAAAGAGGTGCCGAGTTGGCCTGTGAGCCACTGTCTGATTTTAATGTGTGGTTGTGTTGGCTTCCAGGTATGTGGTGACCTTCAGTCCACTGATGGACACCAAGGAGGACCCACAGGCCATCATCATCTGGGACATTCTGACCGGACAGAAGAAGAGAGGCTTCCACTGCGAGAGTTCTGCACATTGGCCTATTTTTAAGTCAGTATTATGCTTTCTCTCTTTTAAATCTAATTTAAGTCAAATTTGCAGAGTCCTTGCAGAGTTTGGATGCGTCTTCTAATTTTACATGTTTGTTGTCAGATGGAGTCATGATGGGAAGTTCTTTGCAAGGATGACACCAGACACACTGAGCATCTATGAAACTCCGGTAAGTAGGCCTGAAAACAGTCTAGATGTGTTTAAATGAAATGTGCAAATGATATTAAAGGTTTATGTTTTGTTTTCTTCTTGTAGTCTATGGGCTTACTGGACAAAAAGAGTCTCAAGATTACTGGGATAAAGTAAGAGTCCTTCATACTCTCATGCTTTAAAAAGCAACGGCATTTTGTATAGAGGTATTAATGTTTGTGCATCTTCAGGGACTTCTCGTGGTCTCCTGGTGACAACATCATAGCGTTCTGGGTACCCGAGGACAAAGACATCCCAGCCAGGGTGACTCTGATGCAGATGCCCTCCCGTCAGGAGATCCGCGTTCGCAATCTCTTCAATGTCGTCGACTGTAAACTGCACTGGCAGAGAAACGGGGATTATCTGTGTGTGAAAGTTGACAGGACTCCCAAAGGAACACAGGTACTCATAGAAAGAGGACAAACCGCTTATATGTCACAGATTTCTTTTAAAAAAAACAAGAAATAATAAGTTGACTTTTTTGCCTTCTCAGGGTGTCGTTACCAACTTTGAAATCTTCCGCATGAGAGAGAAGCAGGTTCCTGTCGATGTGGTGGAGATGAAGGGTAAGGCATGTATTTGTACAAACACAGAAATGAGCTGCAAGTAATTCTAATTTCCACAGAAAGGAAGTTAATCTGTTTCCCTTCGTGTTGTTTTCCTTATAGAAAGCATCATAGCGTTTGCATGGGAGCCCAATGGCAGTAAGTTTGCTGTCCTCCACGGCGAGTCGCCAAGAATCAACGCCTCCTTCTATCATGTCAAAAACAACGGCAAGATTGAGCTCATAAGTGAGTAGAAGGACAGGCATGCAATGTTATAGCAGAGCGTTGTTGCTTCTAATGTGTCCACTAAACTGAATGTGACACTTTTCCTTTCACAGAGATGTTTGACAAGCAGCAGGCCAACAGTATCTTCTGGAGCCCCCAGGGACAGTTTATGGTGCTGGCTGGGCTCAGGAGGTAGGTTTTATCGGAGTGTGTGTGTGTGTGTGTGAGTGAGATGAATATAAGAAGCCACTGATGACAAACTAAACATTTTTTCTGACACCTCGTATGAGAGCTAAGCTCCTGATTCTAACGCTAATCTGAGGCTTGTTTCATTGGTATCTGTAGAGATGAGTGTCTTTGTACATGGATGTAACCGCTTTGCCTCTCCTTTGCAGTATGAACGGAGCTCTCGCCTTTGTAGACACGTCAGACTGCACCATGATGAACATAGCAGAGCATTACATGGCCTCTGACGTGGAGTGGGATCCAACGGGTCGCTACGTCGTCACCTCCGTCTCGTGGTGGAGCCACAAGGTGCGTAGCACTCCACAGGCCTCGCCAGTCCTTTGCAGATGAGAGGAAATGCAGTCTGGTCTTTTTCTGTCATCCATTCACTTCGTTTTTCTCCACCTTTACGTGCGTGCTAGGTGGACAATGCGTACTGGCTGTGGACATTCCAGGGCCGGCTCCTCCAGAAGAACAACAAGGATCGGTTCTGTCAGCTGCTCTGGAGACCAAGACCTCCAACCCTGCTCAGCACAGAACAGATAAAGGTACAGTTTCTTCTCTATACTGTGTGTGTGTGTTGTTGAGTGTGTGGAGCCAGTGATGACAAACATAATTTTTCTGACACCTCGTATGAGAGCTGCACCGTGGCTCCTGATTCTAGCTCTAATCTGAGGCTCCCAGCTACACCACATTATACATGTGTCCACCATGTACTGCGATGATGCGTTTGTGAAGCCATCTGTCACGTTAACATGCTGTCATATACACTCATCTGTTCTCTTGCAGATGATCAAAAAGGATCTGAAGAAATACTCAAAGATCTTTGAGCAGAAGGATCGTCTGAGCCAGTCCAAGGCTTCTAAGGTTTGACCTGTTTATATTTATATTTTAACTTATCTTTGGGAGAGTTTGTTGGAAATGCTTTTCCCAATTTTTCATGTGCTGTCCCCCACCTCTTCCATCAGCATTGGATAGGCCCCTTTTTATTGTCCTGTTAATTTGCAAGTTAATCATCTCCTGTATCTCTTTAAAGAAATTTAAAGCGTTTTGCTAACTTTTATATTGACTCTATAGTATAATTCACTGAGGCTGCTAACACTTTACATGCTTTCATGGTAATACAAGCTGTGTGTTCACACTGAAATGTAAGCTTTGTGGGTTATGATGCTGAACTCTGCTCTGTGTGAGTAGGATCTGGTGGACAAGCGGAGGGCAATGATGGAAGACTACCGACGGTACAGGGAGGAGGCGCTGAAGATTTATCAAGAACAGAAGAGCATTCGCCTCGAGCTCAGAGGAGGTGGGACCTCTCACTGTTATCTCACTCACTGTTAACTTGCCTTTGAGGCTTTTTCTTAAGAGTGCTGAAATTTTTGTGTCATGTAGGAGTGGGCACAGATGAGCTGGACAGCAATGTGGACGACTGGGAGGAAGAGACCATTGAGTTTTTTATCAACGAAGAAATCATTCCCATTGGAGATCTGTAGTCCCCTACGCAGGTAACACACTGCACAGGTTGTTGTGGAGTCTTGTCAGCTATTTGTCTTGCACCCTTTGATTTCACTGTGGAGATGTGTTCATATTTTAAACATCCGGCTATAAAACTTTACATTAGTCCACATAATGCGGCTGCATATAAATTAGGGGATGCATGTTGTCTTCAGTTTTAATCTGAAGTGGCGAACAGAAAAATTAATGCCATTCCCGCATGCTCATACAGTCAGCAGCATCTTCATCACCCCCCCTTTTGCTCACAGTCTCACTCTGCATTTCCGCTCTTGTCTTCCCCTTCAGTCCATCCGTTTTTGTGTGGAAGGAGGAGAGAGGAGCTACGTCATTGATTGGAGAAGGACGACGACCACGCTGTGAATCTTGGGGCTTCATCTCAGGCCGCAACGTTCAACTCATCATCAAAGTGCGCCTTACGGATCAGCAGCTTCATCGAGAGACAAAAGAGAATACTTTGTATTGCCTAATTTCTCTTTGTCTCTCAGCATCATCTTCCCCATTTTTTTTTTCCTCTGTGGACTTTGATATTCAGCAAAACTGCCTCCTACTCTGTTCATTAGTTGGAGTCTCAGTGTCTAATCTCAAACTCCATCCTGTTTTGGACCTTCCTCAACCCCCCCTGGGGATTTATTTTGAACTAGCCTCACCATGCTAGTCTGTTGTTACAGGGCAGCACAGAGTGCCATACCATTCAGGGGTGGAGGTGTTCTGAATAAACAAGTAGCCTTGTTAATAAATGTGCTGATGTGGCGCTATAGTGGCCTGTATCCTCCTCCTTTCAGACTAGGCTTTCACACAGGGAGGGGGCGCGCAGTGGGAAAACCTTTAAATAAACAAACAGAATACCACCTGACTCTGTCTCACGGTTTGGTTATTATTAGAGTGAGTCCATTCAAATATGGATTGGTCACATGATTGCATGTGATATCAGAAAATTAACCTGCATGAGTCTGGAGCAGTGTTTACACAGTAAATATGCTAAAACTGCTGCGGGCTTGATAAAATAATTCAAAGATGTACATGGCCGTTGTCGTTCACTGATGTCTAATAAAATATTACTGCGTACCCTGATCATACTAATTAGGGCATGTGGATTATTGATAATCTGGATTATTGGTAAAGATGCTAAGATTAAAATTGTAATTGTTTATTATATTTCTGTATCTGATTCTTTGCTGTTTCACCTTATAATTCCTGAGGGGAGGGGGCGGGGTATAGGCCAGCTTGTCATCAAATCACATCAGGATATAAAAGCTGTTCTTACTCACATGCAGCACCCTCCAGGAGACACATGTACAGCAGAAGTACTGTGGTTTAGATTGTGTTTCCTGAGTAATTAAGGCAGAACAGGGCATAATCGCCCACTAACTGTGAATATTCCACACAATTACACATGCTAATTTCACACCAGTGCAGGTTTTGTACTAGTGAGATGTCTAATTGACGTCCAAACCTGCTGCATTGGTCATTTAAACTGTTAATGCACCTCCACGGAGTCTTTTCTAAAATAAATGATGTTTGGGTGTGCATGTGAAATCCACTGCAAGGAAAACACCGATCCTGATCATGGACAGTGCTGGTTCTCAGCTGAAACAAGTTCCTTCAACTGGGCCAAATGTGACAGCTACAGATGTAGAAAAGTGTCAAGACAAAAGTACCAATCAGCATCAACAGGTTTGCTCACATCTCTTCAGTATTAACAGCATCACAGTCACATGTACCTTTTCTCCATTAGACATGAGTTTGTTTACATCCAATCAGGTGAGTGTTTACTGTGTTTTGTTTTGTTTTTAGCTCACTGCAGTTAAGAATATAAAACGACTGCAAATCTTTGTTGTTTGTAGGGGGAAAAAGATCCATCTCATAAACAGATGACTTCAGCCTCAAGCGTGGCAGCTAAATGCAGGGCTGTGTTTGAGCCTAAACTCAGACGTCATCTAGCTGCCACTGAATTTGCCTTTGAAAGCCATAAATTGCAGTGAAATTGTGCCCATTTCTGCTCAAATGATTTTAATATTCCCACATTTCGCTGTACTTAAAATATTTGTAAGCTAAGGTCACTTGCTCTTTTGTATCTGCTGTTTGAGTTTTGTGGCCTTGAAGTATTTGCATCAACCAAAATCATGGGTTTTCCTCTCTGTCTGTTCCTGTAGATACCTGGTCTGTCATTAAGGTGAAATTCTAGCCTTGGCTTTTTCCACAGATTTGAAAGTCATCCATACCTTCACCCCAAGGCCATATGATTTGCTTGCAAAAAATAAAACAAAGTGGGCCATAATTTCTACAATAAAACATTAAATAGTCTAAATGTGCTCGATAGGAAGGCCTTAAATACAGTAGTTTTGTTTTCTCATCAACACTTGCGTCATTGTTATTGTGAAAAACCCTTTCAGACCTCAACATACAGCTGACGTCCTAGCACCATTTGGGTTCATTAGTCTTGCATGGCTAATTCCCAATGGGAGCGGGAGGCCACTGTTCAGCCACAATATAGACTCTATGCTGCACGGATCTCATTAACCTCCCAAATATCTGCGCATACTTTTAAACACTTTCACTGTGGTGCTTTTCACTGTGAAATACTCTTATTATCAAAGACGTTATCTACCAGTTCGCCATGTCACTAAATGTTCCACAAACCACCTGAAGAAATGTGGCTTAACCACAGTCATAAATCAGTTTTGTATCTGCAAATTAAACGCTTAAAGTGTGCATGTTTTAACTGGATAATTGTGGGTGAAATTTTGCACTCTTTCAAATAACTGAATAAAAAATACATGAATAAATAAAATTTGCAGACAATGTGCGCTTTATTATGAAGGAGGTCCTGTTTAAAGCCAAAAAAAAAAAGAGATACATTTTACTGAGAAAAATCAAGTTTTTTAAAAAAAAATTGAAACTTTTTGACTGTACAGAAATTACCAGATTATAAAACAAGTTCAAATTCAGACTTACTGAGAAAAAAAAATCATAGTTTAACATATGAAAGTTGGCTTTTTATTCAAACAACAAAGAAAGTATAAGCTACTGTGTCTTCAAATAGAAGTCAAATTTGATGACATACTGAATAAAAATTTTGATACTAAGTCCCAAATATGGTTTCCTGAAATTAAAAAATGTTAAATTATAAGATAGAATGTCGACTTCCTGTCTCATAGTTCTTCTTATTTTATGAATGGTTAAGACTGTGTTATATGACATTTCTGTCTCTCAGCAGCTGCTCATCTGATCCACTGCAGACTTGGGACCTTATTATCAGCAATGTCAAATCTGAGGTCCTTTCAATCAACGCTTGTTACATTTTAGCTCAAAGTTGTTCTCTGTTAACCAGATGACACTCACTGACTTTAATGTATTCCAAAACATCTCATTACTAATTTTAGTTTACACAACCAAGTGCCCAGTCTGAACCTTTAGCCTAGGCTTGTTTAAACTTTAATCCTAAAACCAAGTCTCCAAGAAGCAATTTCAGATTAATAAATACATTTTTATTTTAGGCAAATAAAAATGGAGTAAATACCAAATGCACTTTTTAAATCACAATTTTATAGAAAAAAGTCATACAAAGCTACCTGGCCCTGTGTGGAGAAGTAATTGCCATCTAAACCTAATTACTGGTTTTGCCATCTTTGGCAGCAAGAACTGCAATCAAGTGTTTGCAGTAGCTGACAATGAGTCTTTCACATCACCGTGGAGGAATTTAGGCCCACAGAACTGTTTTAATACAGCCACATAGGAGGGTTTTCCAGCATGAACGGCCTGCTAATGGTCATTCTAGAACACCAAAATTGGATTCGAGTACAGACTAGACCACTCCAAAACCTTCATTTTGTTTTTCTGAGCCATTCAGCGGGAGGCTTGATGTAGTGTGTTGGATCATTGTCCTCCTGTCTAACCCAAGGGTGCTTCCGCTTCAAAGCATGAGACATTCTTCTCCATGATTTTCTGGTAGAGAGCAGAATTCATGTTTCCGTCAATTACTTTTCCATGTCCTGAAGCAGCAATCCAGCCCCAGACCACCACCACCAACTTGTTTAACTGTTGCAATGATGTTCTTTTTATGAAAGGCTGTGTTAGTTTCAGTGTTTGTCTCGTCAGTCCACAGAATATTTTCCCAAAAGTCCCAAAAGCTTTTGTGCCCCCCCCTTTTTTTCCCAGCAGTGGTTTTTACCTTAATCTCTCCCATTGTTGCCATTAACTTTTTTTTCTCAGCTACGTCCTTAGATTGTGACATGAAGTGTTGCTTTTTGAGCTCTCTGAGCTCTACTTTACCTTGTCAGACAGGTTTTGTTTAAGTGGGATGTCTTGATTCAACATGCCTTGCAATTATCAGGCACGGGTGTGGCTAGTGAAACTGAAATTGGGGGTATGAGTTTGCTGAATGGCAATTACTTTTCACATACAGACCAGGCAGATTTATATAGGTTTATTTTTTCCCATAATAAAACTAGATAATGTATAAAATATAAATACTTAATTTAAAGCACTGTAGCGGAATAAAAAAAACACCAAATCTTTATGCTTTTGAAATGTAATTTTCGTTATATCTGTTCTCTTTTCAAAACACTGACTTTATTATTGTCTGCATGTGAAGCACTTAGAGGATAAGAGTACACTGTAGCTACAAAAAGATGGATTATGCTCTCCCCGGGCTCTGGACCAACAGAGATTTATAATTATTTTAGTTTTTCCCTGGAAGTCCCAAGACCAGTGTGGGAAAAGAAAAATGTGTGTGTTGGGGGGGCGGGTTGGAACACGTGGAATAGTGCGTGGCTGGATTCTGAAAACAAAAATCTATTTTCAAAATCTCGCGAGCCTTTCCTCATTATAGGGCTCATTCCGTCGTCGCTGCTGCTCTGTCTCGCCCTACCTCCCGCCCGCTTGGTCTCATCACCGGGGCAGCCGGACACAGCGAGAGAGACGGGGAGAGAGAGCGAGAGAAGCGGACTGACTATGGAGCTCCTCTGCAGGGTGATATGAAGGATTTAGGTCATGAGCCGTTTTTTTTTTTGTTTTTTTTCCCTCACAGACAGATTAATGTTCAGACCGGCTTAAATTGCTGCCGTGATGCTCCCTGAGTGAGAGGCGTAAAAGAAACAAAAGGAGGCTTTCCTGCTCCTCAGAGCCTGGGTATGATGAGCGGAGTGTGAGCGGATGAAAGTGTGGAGAGAAAGAGGTGCAGTCCTTCTGTGGTTGGCTGCTGCAGGGAAGGAGAAGCTGGAAGAGTCCCGTTTGCGTGAGAGAGAAGGGACTGGCCGGTGCGGCCGCAGAAAGGGCGCATTGTAACCTCTGTAGGTTACTGTGTAAACTGAGATTGTTTCCGTGCGACGGCCGGGAGGAGGTCACGGTGAGTCTGCTGCTAAACGAGGAAAATATTAACAGAGATAATAAAGCCTAGTAAGCTGCTTTCAGTGAGAAATGGTTAAGATATTCTAAGGGAAGTAGGGCGAAGGGCCTGCAGCTTGTCACTGAACATTTGAAGTTTTGGATCTTTTCCGTTGATCTCTGCGCGTGCCTTTGCGCGCGCGTGCGCTTGTGTGTAGCGCGTGGCAAGACTGAAGAGACTGTGTGGATGTTTGATTTTCCAGACAGGCTCGTCTTGTCTTCGCGGAGTTTAAATTTAAACCAATGAGAGGAAAAACGCTGCGGAAAAAAACACCTTTCGCTGGAGGATGCTTCTTGCCCTGTCTGAATTTTTTCTTCTGGTTTTAAAAGGCACCATAATTTTTTTCCACTATAGCAGATGTTTTTTATGGGACAAACAATCAGGGATGTGAACCCTTAAGCAGCCCCTGGTTTGAAGCTGCTTCATCAGCATAACCATTTGTTCACATCTCCCTGTGACAGCTGGGCGCCCCAGGGTGCAGCCTGAGGTTCTCACGGCCTCTGGTTGACATGACACAGGTCAGGAACACAGCCTGGCCTATCATAAAGCCCGGCATCAAGTTAGTAAGATACTCTGGCAGCTGTTCTCTTTAAAATGGAAACAAATGCCATAGAGTACTGTGCACCACTGTGCACATCCACCCAGCCATTTTCTTCCCTTATCCAGTTTAGTGTCATCGGGTGAAGGTCGAGCTTCATCTGTTCACCACCACAGTGAATTTTAAGTCAAACAATCAGATAAATACACAATACATGCTTTGCAAATCAGTCAAAATCGATATTTTTCTCAGGAAAACCACCACAGGGGCACGTTTAGCACTGTGCTGCTTCACATTCCTCTTTTTAACAGTGCTCTGTAAGCATTTGAGAGCTGAGGAGTACTTTTGAAACCACCCTAACGTGATTTCCAGCACGTCTCTCTGAAATCTGCGTTAGTGGGGTCTTCGCACACTCCACATCTGCTCTGTTATGACTGTTACTGGGCTTCTTTGCTACTAATGGTTTTACTTTTTGGTGTGTGTAAATGGGATGGAAGAGGTGTAAAATGATTTTAATGGATTTTAAAAAAAAAGTGTGGTATTTCAGTTTTTTAAATCTGGTGGTTTCATTGCTTCAGTTTTTTTTTATTTCTTACAAACTTGAACATTTTAACCACAGTCTAAATGTGCCTAGTAAGGCTATAAATGAGAAGCCGAGGTTTAGTAATGTTTCCTGTGTTTTTTTTTTCTTTCTTTCTTTTTTTTAAGTTGAATCTTTCAAACAGGAAGTCTGTCCTTCCGTAAGGCGGCCACAATGGAGCTGAGATAAACTCTTCCTCTTTTATTCACCAATTACGGCTCTTGCTGCACTATAAACATGGGAACGTGGCGTGGTCTCCGAGTGGCTTTCATCATGGGATCTTTGTTTATGATCCTGCTTATCATTGTCTACTGGGATGATGTTGGGGGCTTTAGTCTCTACCCGCTGAAGGACCCCAAACACGAGGTGCTTCAGTCCGGATGCTGTGCCCCGACGACTATGAGCCCGCCTCAGACTACGCCCGCCAGCAGAGCCCACACGACTTCTTCCTCCATTGTTTCCACCACCGCTTCTAGTGCTTCATTTAGCCCAAAGGAAGCGGCTCAGGAACATACGGAGGAAGGGAAGGGGAAGCAAAATCATGCACAGAGGAAGGAGGAAACAAAGGAGGATGTAGAGATGGAGATCTCTGCTTATGATAGGGAACAGGAGGCGCGAAAGAAGAGGATTGACGACGTGTGTTCAGGGAAGGAAGACGTGGAAGTCCCCGAAAGGCCTTTTTCACAGATCCCCAACAGGGAACTGGATCACCTGATAGTGGACGATACACACCAGATTATCTACTGCTACGTTCCCAAGGTACTGCTGCCTCAGTGAGTGATTATGTGTGGTGTGGGGTGTATATGGGTGGCGAGTCAGTTCACTGTGTGGGGAAAGTAACAAGAGGAGAAGCAGATGTTTAAATCACACTGCTTCATTATTGTTCTTCTCCTTTATGGTCCCCGTTGTCTTCTAAATGGTTTCCCTTTTCTTCCCTCTTCTCTGCCTTGCTGCTGATCTCTGTTTAGGTGGCGTGCACCAACTGGAAGCGAGTGATGGTGGTTCTGTCTCAGTCTCTGATCTCAAGCTCCTCAGGGAAACCCTACACTGACCCAGAGGCTGTACCTGCTGACCTTGTACACAACTCCACGTTGCATCTAACATTTGCCAAGTATGACACACAAATATTGAACCTATAACACGGACAAATATTAGATCAGTTTTGGTGATGTGTTTGCACCGTCATAATAACTCTTTACTTTTGTAAATATTTAATTTGGTGAAATGAAAACTGGTTTATCAGGTTTTTAATGATGAGTAAAATCTCACATCATGATTTCTGTATCTATTTTTTGTGCTCTGTGCCCTTTTTTACCATGCACGGCGAATATTGTGATTTCGGTCTATTCTAATCCAAACTATAAATTGGTTTATTGCTTTAGCTTCATCCTAGCTTGCCATTTATACCACCACCAGCTCATTTCTCTAAAAAATATTATACGTATCAGTTTCAGCTTTATAATAACTATCCAAGTACTGTTGATGTGATAAATGTTCATTTAGTAGTGATCGGACTTGTGAAAAAGAAAAAGAAAGTACTTCTTTCAAATCTAAGATTTTACTTATCAGGAGTCAGGACATAAAATATATCTAGTCACTATCAGGCTCTAAAATTAATTAAATTGGATCTGAGCTGAACAACAACAGACAACTTATAACCCAGTATCATTATTTATTTGCATGGGAAAACCTGGCCGCACACCGTGATTCAGTTGGGTGTAAAACCAGTTTCACTTGAATAACTTGAAGTAATTATTTTCTATTTGACCTTATCAGTCTCGAACATTGATATGGATGAGCTTTGGCTTCTTTACAGAGTTGCTAAAGTTCATTGAGGTACGCGGGAATTCATTTATGCACAGCCAGGGTACAAAAGCCGATGCTCTGGATTGTTTCCCCTCCCCCTTTCCAACAAGCCAAAAAGAGAGTGAAAACTACATTAACTAAATAAAAGAGAAATTAACTGGATTCACAGCGTTAGGAGACTCAAAACTGTCCTAGAAATACTCTCTGCCAGCCACTCGCCTGATCATCGACATCAGAATTTCTTCTTTCAAGTTGTGATGAAAAGTTACATGCAGAAGAAATCACACCCACAGTTTCCTGGCTTTGCAGTGATGGGCTGATAGAGAGGGGCGGACAACCACACATGGAAAACATTCAGTCCTAATCTGAGCATCATTCATTGTATCATTCACAAGTTAGAACCTGTGGGTTGTGATGCTGTAAAAGATGTTACAGAGCCAAGTCATTTATTTATCAATAGCATCTCAAAAGTATGCTGCAGATCGGAGTACACGCGCAGAGGTCCCCGTCCAGAGATAAGCAGACGCGAGTAAATGACGTGCTGAAGGAAAGCAGAAAGAGTTTGTCATCAAAGCAAACTGTTGTCTGTTTGAGATGAAGTGATCTACTGTATTAAAGCTGTAATTGTAAATTTGCCAGCATTTTGTGCTGCTGTAATTTGGGCTTATTTCTCATTAATGTTGAAGTTAAATGCCACAGCTAGCCAAGTTTAAGTCTTTTGACCGGATCACCTGTGTCTGAAGAGCGAAAAATCAGACTGTTAATCTTCATAGTGGTTCTCATTTAAAAATATCTTACAATATTATTGTAAAAGCTGTGGATATATGTTTAAGTTCTGAACTTTTCGTTGTTTAATTACATAATTCATGAATGAGAGCGGTAATAAATATCCTAACAGGTTTTAGAGGATCTGGGACTATTTAATTATTTTCTAGGTTCATCTTGGCTCAGCCCCCGCTGTTGTTTTCACAAATCCCACTTTATGCACAGCTCTCTTAAAGTTCTGTCACAGCATTTCAGTCAGGTTGAAGTCTGGGCTTTGACTGAGCCTTTGCAATGCTTGGATTATTTTCTTTTTCAACTATTCTGTTATAGATTCACTGCGGCGCGTGGGATCATTGACCTGTCGCATGATCCGATTTCAGATCCAATGTCAGACAGCTGGCCTCGTATTTGACGCCATAATTCTTTGGTACACAGCGAGTTTCATATTCAGCCCAGTGACTGCAGAGTGTCCAGGTTGTGGTTTGTTCAGCTGCAAACCTAAACTGTGCTGCCAGGTTCTTTTTAGTGAGAAAACACTTTTCCTGGTTACCCTTCCAAACTTACAAGACATACTTGTTCAGTCTTTTGCTAATTGCGCTCTCATATTTACATATTTATACATTTAAAATTATATTTTCTTTCTAATTCTTGCTTCCTGAATTATATTTCAGAATCCACACTGCACAAACAAAGCTATTTCATTAGCATTCCTGAGCTGATCTGAGCCTGTTTCTTGTGATTTATTGCTATAATAGCAGAATGACCTTGGTGTCCTCAACAGTACCACTTTTTTCCTACTCTGAAATTAAGTTGCTCATTCTAATAATTTTTGCACTCTAATGGTCTCGGCCTTAATCCTACCTCCAGGGAAGAGTCAATGATTTGAGAATAATTGAGATATTGGCATTTACTTTTTAATTAGTGAGCACCAGAAAGAGGAACGGCAAATGCTAAACAGGTGATGCTTACTATAAATACATCACTGTAGCTCTTCAGAACACTCTGCCTGCTTAGTTTCTTGGGAAAAATGTCGATAAGTCATAAATAAAATTGTCTCCTTAAGCCACACAAGGAAATCAAGACCACCATAGTTTTAAATAACCAAGTCCTCATGCAAAATGTTCTGGAACAGGAAGGCTGCACAGCCAAGAAAAATATATACTCCAAGATGAATGTCTCCCAAACAACTTTCTGAAATGTGAACTGGACTGAATTGAAAGTATGTCAAGCATTAATAAAAAGGAAGATTCCCCAAAACCTGGAAGTAATTATATTCTCACTTTAAGTTATTTAAAAATGTGTTTCGCAAACAAAATGTGTGAGTTGACGCTTGGAAGGCCGAGCGGAAAGGACAGGCGGAGCTTGGTGCTGCAGCACAGGCAGACCGCTCTGTAGCCCATTGAAGTCGAACATGTGTTTTCCTGTCTGCGTCGTTACACAAGACCTATCCCTTTCCCCTTTGGATGTGATCTGGCTTTGTTCTTCATTCATCTTGTGACTCAGCCACAAATTATCACAGAATTCAGACATGCAGAGTTTGTGTATCCAAGTCATATCTAACTATCACAACTTGAAAAGGAGGTAACCCCAGAACAAGATCTTTAACAGTGCTTTTTATGTGTATTTCTAGATTTTGGCGCCGTTATGGTTCCCTGTCCCGCCACTTGATGGCACTGAAGCTCCAGCATTACACCAAGTTTCTGTTTGTACGCGACCCTTTTGTGCGTCTTATCTCTGCCTTCAGGAACAAGTTTGGAAGGTGTGTGTTTGCTGTTCAAGGAAATGTGCTTCACTTTGCATTAAACAGTAGCCCATGTCATTGATGAATCACTGAAGTGTGCGTATTTGTGTGTGTTTTAAGGCCCAACCAGGACTTCTACAGGCAGTTTGGTTCAGTTATGCTGCGTCGTTATGGCAATGTGTCTGGGGATTTGCCAGAGACCGCGGCCGAGGCATTTAAGGCAGGAATCAAACCAACATTTCAGCAGTTTATCACATACTTGCTAGATCCAGAGACTGAGAAAGAGAGCATCTTCAACGAACACTGGCGGGAGGTGATTGCCTCACACAATCAGACGCATGCATTTTAACACGTGCAGGTTAAGGAAAGATCGTTCATTAAAATCATGGGGTGTATTTAACACATTTATTAGACCATCACCCACTGTAAGGCTTATTCCACAGCTTCCATAAATTAACAGTACTGGTAGTTACTTAAAAAACCTTCTTATAATAGGTAATCCACCCAATGATATTTTTAATACTAAAATATAATTATTGTGTGTGATATTATTCTGTTAAAAACAGAGGAGAAAAAACTGTAAAACACATGATTATTTTTTGATTAAGATGCCAAATCATTTATTTGAATTCCTGAACAGGAAAATCTGGTAGTGGTCGAATTTTATGCTTGATTACTTTCAGACTTCTTAGAGAAGTCCTGGTCGACAGTATAAAAATGAATTCAGCTTGTTATTTGACTACAAATAAAATAATTTCTTAGTTTTAAACTCGTTTTTGGCAGATTTCTAAAATATTTGTGTTTCTTTCTGCTGGCAGACAAATGGCAAATGATCTGACATATTGAGTATTGTTTCACTACCTGGTCATTAACAGGTGAATTAGCATAGCGTTATTCACATTTTATCAGTTTAACACTTTCAAGTTTCTGAGTTTTGATGATTTTAAACATTTCAAGTATGAATGTTTCATATTTAAGGGTTTACGTGGACTTGCTTCACATCCTTTGAATGAATTTAGTTGTCAAAAGATGGACCATACAGTTTGTACTAATGCAACGTGCATTAGTACAAACACAACGGTGCAATGTATTTGGACAAACTGTGCTGTCAGTAAAGGAAACTACACACTGGAACAGCATAACAATGGCAATAAAGCAGCACTTTCCCTATAATAGGTGATTTCTAGGCTTTTCCTTGAGTTTTTTAGCACAATACCTGCATCACAGTTATATCTCAGCCATATTAGATATTCAGAAAGAGAGATGAGATGAACCCAGGTGAGATATTCAGAATGAGGGGACAATAGCTAAAAAGAAAGGACAGTAGTTAGCTGGAGAGCTATGTTTTGAAATAGAGATCAAATAAAATATTACATAATTGGTATTATCAAAGCACCTCACAGTGAAGTGCTGCATGTCTGATGGAATACATAAATATAAAGTGAAGGAACATTGTGAAAACACATCAGATCTCAATGGGGAGAAATTCATGCTGGACATCTCTACTATTATGGACTACATAATATGTTAGGAACCAAAGGATGTCACATTGTTGATGGAAATGAAAATTCAGCAACTCATAATGTTGTTTGAGTTGTTGTTATTTAGCCCCCCATGTGCTTGTATATATGCCTGTCAAAGTTGGGGCATTCTCCTAATGAGATGATGTCCATGGACCAGGGCATTGCTGAGCTCCTGGACAGTCTGAGGTGCAACTGGCAGCACTGGGTGGAGTGAAACATAATGTCCCAGAGGTGTTGGACTTAGGTCAGGTGAGCGTGGGGGTCAGTCAATGGTATCAGTTCCTTAATCGTCCAGGAACTGCCAGCATACTCTTGTCATATGAGGCTGGGGATTATCGTGCACCAGGAGGACTCCAGGACCCACTGCACCAATGTAGGCTCTGACAGTCGGTCCAAGGATTTCATCCTGATACCTAATGACAGTCACCGTGCTGTTAGCCTAGCATACAGAAGTTTGTGCATCCCTCCAATGCTATGCCTCTCCAAACCATCACTGACCCACCATTTACCACAGGCATGCTGAACTATGTTACAGGCTGCATAACGTTCTCCACGACTTCCCCAGACTCTTTCACGTCTGTTACATGTGCTCAGGGTGAACCTGCTCTCATTTGTGAAAAGGGTAGGGTGCCAGTGGTGGACCTGACAATTCTGGTATTCTATGGCAAACGGCAGTCAGGCTCCACGGTGCCAGGTAGTGAGTACATTCACACCAGTGGCCTGGCTCTGGCAGTGCTCATCTTGTTCCTCCTTGCACAAAGCAGAAGATAACACTCCCACTTATGGGTTAAGGACCTTCTACGGCCCTGTCCAACTGTCAGAGAGTAACTCCAGAAGGCAGGCAATCTCCTCCATGACTTGATGCATGACTCTGATTAAATAGCGTTTCTTTATTTTTTTGTGTATTTTGGATGGATTAATGAGGAAGCCTGTGTATTCAAATCCATTTTAGTAATAAACACAAGAGTAGAGTTGTGTGTCTCCTTTTTTCTTGAATGCCAGTATATGTGCACAAACAGTCAATTATTAGAGGCAGATAGACAAAGTCACAAACACACACAAACTAATGCAGTTTTTAAATGATACTCCTGCTTTTGCTGTGTTTCAGGTCTACCGTCTGTGCCACCCCTGCCAGGTGAAGTATGACTTTATCGGAAAGCTAGAAACCCTGGAAACAGATGCAGAGCACTTGTTGAAGCTTCTGAAGGTGGATCATCTGATACGGTTCCCCTCAGGGGCTCAAAACAAAACTGCAGCCAGCTGGGAAAGAGACTGGTTTGCACAGATTCCCATTTCAACACAGAGACAGTTGTACAAGCTGTATGAGCTGGACTTTGAGCTGTTTGGATACCCCAAACCTGACAGCGTGCTTCACCAGTAGACCATACCAAGCCAAAGGCCCGGACGCTGCACTGTGTGTAGCGCGTTCACCTTCCCTGCCTGCGCACAACGAGCACATGCCTTTAAAAAACAGTCTGTGAAGCTGTGTGTTTAATTTGTTTTATGCATACCTCAAAAGACAAAAGTGCCTGTCTGCATTATTTTATTTTTGACATTATATCATATCCAAAGTGCACCAGCTTACAAGTTACTTTATCCCAGTCTGTGTTTCCTCATGCAATGGCACTTTAAAGAGTATTTTTTGAATGCGGTATTTTGGTAAGTCATGAGTGAAGGTCTTGGGCTGCATGTTAGCTCACATTTCTGAGGGGGAAGTATGCAGAAAAATAAAGAGTTTTTAAATTACTGTGTGATCCTCTGTAGGTAATTTGTGTTTAAACTTTCTCAATTCAAAATTTGATTTTAATCTCTAATTACTTATCACTGGAAGTGCTACGAAGCTTGAGAAAACATCTATAAATCCTCTGTCTGCTTTGGTTCTGGAGGCATTTTGTCAAGTCTTCAGATCTCAGGTTGAGGAATAAGTGTTTTGCAAATTAGGAGGAACTGTCACTCATTTTTAAAAGATCCATTAAAGCCATTTTTTTTTTTATCTGTATGTGAGTGCTTCATGAAAGTGGAGTAATAAATCCCTGGTCTATTTACCTTTAAGTATACTATAGAGGCAGAAGTTTGAATAAAATAGAACACATTAGTCCATCCATACTGCACAGTCTCGACACAAGTCACTTCACACTGATCTGAATCATTTGAGCATAAAGAATTCAGCTAACTCAAACGATGAACCTGTCTTGTTTCTACACAAAATAGACAACTTTGCAAAGAATCAGTTTTAAATTGTAACTCTAGGCACGTTGTTACTCACAAAAACACATACAATGTGTAACAAAAATAATATTTTCCCCATTTTCTTAGTTGATTGTACAAAAGTTCCAAAGTTCTATTTTTGACAGGCATAAAATAGAACTTTTGTATCAACAAGGTGATACCATTTCCCCCCTTAAAGTTTGTGAAAGTTGAATTCAAAAGAAGAAAAACTATAAAGATCAGATAAACCATATCTGAAAGTCGTGTATGTAAGAAATAAAAAAACCAAAAACAGTAAAGTCCTGACACAGGACCTGAGAAATCCCTTCAGCTGATCTATCTACTGTTCAGTGAAGCCTCAACAGGGGTGACCGACAAGAAGCCATTCTTCATGAAATAGATAGGCTGAGATATGCTAAATTACACAAGAACTGGACTGAAAACACAGCACACAGAAAAGTACAGTCTGATTTTGCTCCACCATTTAACCCTTGTGTTGTCCTTGTGTTGTCATCAAGAGTATGGGAATCCTGAGGACATTACAAGGGTTAATTCCAACTGGAAAGGATCTGATCAGCGTGACAGTGATCACAAACACACCTGACACAGCAGTAAAGCATACCTGAATAAAAAAAACACAGTGGAACACCATCAGTCATTGATTGACCTCCCTGGAGCCCGGACCACAACATTACTGAAGCAATGTGGGATCATCTTACCAGAGGACAGAAGGTAGCCAACACCCAAAGAAGAGTTTTGAATGTCCTTCAAGAAGCCCAGAGAACTATTCCCGAAGATCACTTAAAGAAATTAAAAGAAAGCTGCCTAAGAGAGTTCAGGCTGTTTTGAAGAATACCAAATATTGACCTACAGGCTACACAGAATTATAACAACTGCCTTATATACTGTATTTCCATCTATTTTTGGATGTTTAAAAAAAACCCCACTGCATCTCTTTCCCATTTTCCAGTAATGAGACTAAAGATGATTTAATGGTAATGTATGATTCAGAGCCAAACTGAAATTAGATACTTAACAACAACAACAACAAAACAATGTCTTTTTATTAAGAGTTTTTCCTCTATACATATACACAAAAAGAGAGGAAAATGATTACAGATGATCAGCACATTCGGGGTAATTAGCCCATACACTTAAGGTTGTGAGATAAAAAAGAAAAAAGAAAAGAAAAAGAAAAAAGTGAAATAAAGAAAAAGAGAGAAATGTAAACATAAGTATAATATTTCCCCAGATAACATAATCCCTGCAAAATAATCCCATTCATTCCCACCGAGGTCAGATACCTTTTTTAAAACTAAAAAATAACACAGTATTTCCTTCCCTGTATTAAAGTGAAGTGCAAGTATAATTCGTTATATTACCTAACTAAACGGACTTTCCACCACTGATAGGTGTGTATAGGCTTTTTTGGGCGGGGTGCTGAGAGAGAACAAAAAACAATGCCTCCACTACTTTCGATTGCACAAAGACCCCCTCTTGTTGCGTTTACACCTGCCCTGTTGTCTTTTTCCACGTGTTCCAGCCATTTCCACAGTTCCTCCCCTTCTGCTCCAAATATCTCCTCTCATTGGTGTAGCTTCCTGTCACTCAGCTGGGGTAGGTCTTTGAAAAGGGCCCGCCCACCTGTCAGCTTGACAGTTCGTTACTGACGTCACCGAATCCGTCCCATCACGGAAATATGGAGTAGTGACAGGAGATGTTACGCTGCGTTTGTTATGGCTTTAAAGCGGCACTTCGAGCTTTGAATGTTCGTTTTTAGTGGCTGTCCGCATGGATTTAGCGATGTTAAACGCCCGAGGTTAACTTACGAACAGTGGCTGGCAGGCGCTGGAAATGGAAAGAGACTTCGACCTCTGTTTTTAGTTCAGTACCGTCAGTTGTTCGTTTATTAAGAGCCATGAAACAAAGTGTTTTAGGGGTCATGGGGGCTGTGGGGCGCCTGATCCTGTCTCTTCTCCTGCTGTCGTTGGAAGGCAAGCTGGTTCAGGTAAACTTTGAGTTGTGTGGCGCTTTCTGCTTCTCTTGTTGTGAACACTGTTTTTGTGTTTCTATTTATGCCTAACGGAACTCCCAAATGGCATGTGTGTCTATTTCAGGCTCTAGCAAAGTTGCGGTGATATGATGGGACTTTTAACGTCTTTAGCTAGCTAGCTAGCTAGCTCACTCGTCAGAAGAAAGTTAATTGTGTGTGTGTGTGTGTGTGTGTGTGTGTGTGTGTGTGTGTGTGTGTGTGGGGGGGGGGGGGGGGGGTGTGGAAGAGAGAGAGAGTCAGCTTAGTTTGCCTGCTTCACTTGTACCTCTGCTTCAGGTTTACTCTCCTGCTAATGTATAAATATGGGAGAGGTGGACTCTCAGACACAGTCGAAGGGAACTTATCTCGACTTAAAGTGATTTAACTTTAATCTTAACATAAACTAAACTTAAAGGCAGTCAAGTCCCCACTTTGGTTAAACAACTGTATCTGCCCACAGCGTGAGTAATACAAATACACTTAGGTTAACACCCCTCGGCATATGGTGTCGAGTTTTGGAGGGCAGGGCAAATAAGGATATCCTGCTAAATCAGGAACACAGTGCACTTATTGAGTAGAAACTCACTGCAGGCCATTACAATCAACCCCCCACCCCCCAGTGGTGGACCTGACACACACACACACACGCGCGCGCTATGCTGAAATCTTCGACACATGACACGACTGACCTCAATGTCAGACAGCTGTTCTAAAGTGTGTGTGTGTGTGTGTGTGTGTGTGTGTGTGTGTGTGTGTCTAATTTCTTCTGGCGACCCTTCAGGTTGGTGGGGTCAGATCAGTCACCCTTCCAGAGTCCCTCCTGTTTGTCTCCACTCTGGACGGTAGTCTGCATGCTGTCTCCAAACAGACAGGAGACATCAAATGGACTTTAAGAGAAGGTCTGTACACAAGGAGTCAGTACTGTTTACTCTGTTGTATTTATTTTTTTTAAAAACATACATCATGAAGTTGCTCTTCTAATTCTTTCAGACCCCATTATTCAAGTTCCTGTCTACCTCACAGAGTAAGTAACATAGAGACACACAGACATGGGGCCCTGAGTACCACTACTCAGAATAATAGCTTAACTTTCCTTAAAGTGTCCGTTTTCCGTTTTTGTGCTTTTAGACTTATCTCAGGAAGAGTGAGCCACAAGCCTTATCATCTAAATGCATAAACAGTTTACATAACTGTGGAAATTCTTCATCAAGTCTTGTGATTGCCTTTAAGCAAAGCATGGATCACACCAGAAAATCCTGTTTTAATAATAAACTCCAAACCTTAGTTTAAGACAAAGCTGATATAATTAAGTTTGAATCATATATTGATAGGGCAGCACGGTGGTGTGATGGTGCCCTTTCTGTGTGGAGTTTGCATGTTCTCCCCGTGTCTGTGGGGGTTGCTCCCACAGTCCCAAGACATGCAGTTAGGGGGGTTAGGTTAACTGGTGATTCCATATTGCCCATTTCTATAAGGAAGTTGTGTTATTGTTGTATAGATTGTATAGATGTTCTCTTTTTTTTGATAGTGATTCATTTCTAAATTTGTGCACATTTCATTTAGACCAGGTTTCCTCCCAGACCCCAATGATGGCAGTTTATATGTACTCGGTGGAAAGCACCAGGAAGGTTTGATGGTAAGGATGCTTGTTTGTGTTATATTTCTTATATTTAAAAAAAAAAAAAATAGAACTTGTTTGATTTATTGTATTGATAAATCTGCAGAAACTTCCTTTTACCATCCCTGAGCTGGTACAGGCAGCTCCCTGCAGGAGCTCTGATGGGATACTCTATACAGGTCAGATTAGCACATTTTTGTTTTGTTTTTTTTTTTTTACATTTTTTATCAGCATGTGTGAAACAGACTGTCATAAAAGGAGACTCTGACCTACATCGCTGCTGTTCGTTAATAATCTTCGCAGGTAAAAAGCAGGATGTGTGGTTTGTGGTGGATCCTGAAACCGGTGAAAAGCAAACCAGTTTAACAACCTCCACCTCTGACTCCATCTGTCCCAACAGTCCCCTGCTCTACATTGGACGCACAGGTACGTCTGCACAGGTGGCTGCACCCGCTCGCGTGGCTGAGGGTTGAAGGTTGATGGGCGTCACTGTTTGTTTTTCCCAGAATATGTTGTTACCATGTTTGATACGAAGACACAAGAGCTGCGATGGAACGCCACGTACAACGATTACTCTGCTCCACCTTACGACGAGAAGCAAGACTACAGTACGTCCCTGCACGCACAATCAGTTGCTGAGTGTGAATACAGTTGTTTTGCCAGGATTATTGTGACATTGCACAAATGTAACTCATGATTATCCATTATTGTGTATTTTGATACAGACTCTAGGTTATATTTTACATGTAAACAGCTGGTTAAAATGATCCCAGACACTTCCAACACTAACCTGTTGCCTCTGGTTTCCTTATAGAAATGGCCCATCTTGTTTCCAGTGGTGATGGTCTTGTTGTGACAGTTGACAGAGAGTCAGGTAGGGGGAGGTGTGTGGTTTTATCCCTTTGTGAATATTTTAACATCTCATATGACTGATGTGTTCCTTAACAGTCATATTGAGGGTTTTAAGTCCCGTATTGTTGTTTTCCAGGTGATGTCCTTTGGAGTCAGAACTATGGGTCGCCAGTGATCGGCGTCTACCTGTACTCTGGAGACTCGCTGAGACACGCCCCCCACCTGTCCCTTGCAATGGAAACACTGCGTTTTCTCACATTCTCGTCTGCTGGCAACCAGGCAGATGCACACTCCACTTTGAAGTGGAGCTATCAGTTTGTGAAGGAGCAAGCCACTGCACAGACTCAACTTGTGTAAGAAGAATTGTGTTCACTGAAGAATAAAGGATTGTTTTGTTCAGTCTCTGAGTTCCTTATTGATTGTTATTCATGATGATCTAACGCAGGAAAGAGCGTATGATGTTTTAAATTGCTACACAGTCATGACTCTCATTTGATGCACAGTTAGGTTCATGAATATTTGGACAATGACTGAATTAAAATAACTCAGCTTTTATTTCCTTAAGGCCCACTCTCTATGTGGGAAAGCTGGACTCCCACCTCTATGCTTCGACTTCTCTTGTGCACCACGGAGTCTCATTAGTGGTGAGTTCAAATATATAATCAGTTTTAATATCCAAACATCAGCACCCACTTTCCTCTAATATCATCATCTGTAAACGCTAAACAGTGTATCCAGTCAGCTGATGATTGAGGTGATAATGGGCAAAGTCCACTCCTGACTCATCTGTGCTCTTTGTTGCCACGGCAGCCTCGGGGACTGACCCTGGCACGGATCGACGGTCCACTGACGGCTGAGGTGACGGTCAGAGAGAGGGGGGAGTGTGAGATCACACCATCCACCGATGTGCGCTATCCTCCGGGGAGCATAAACAGCCAGAAAAACCACTGGCTACTTATAGGTAAACGTGTTCAAACACACAGACAGCTTTCTTTATTAAAAATAAATGAGTCCTTCAGACACTAATCAACAGAAATGACAACATTTGTATTAATGAAGTTATTGTCCAGAACTAGACAAATGGCTGCTGGTTTGTATTTCTGTGTATTTAAAAAATAAAAAAATAAAAAAAAAGCTGACCTGAACATAACAATGACACCTCCTTGCAGAGAAAATTGCAGTGAAGAAAAACGAGTGAGCTGCAGGCTAACCTCACAGGCACAAACTCAGAAATAAAAGTGTTGACATAAATGACGTTTAAATCAATTAAAAATAATAATAAAATGAAGCATTTATCGATTCACAGAACGTAACATGAATTTGTGTGTTCATTTGCTTCTGTATTTATTTACCTTTCTGCTAATTCATCTATCCTTTACTCAAATAATTTGCATACTGCTTCAGTATGCAAATGAGTGGGCTGCTATCCAAAGAGTGCAATGGGGTCAGTCTTATGCATATTGTTTGGCTCACAAATGTAATGGCTGCCTCCACTTGTTAGATCGCTGTAGACCTAATTAATCTAGCCGAAAACAACACTGTCAGTAAGGAATGATTAATGAGGAAAATAACTAATTCAGTACAAATGTAAACAAATACACACCCATGTCAAAATGGAGATATTTATTTAGTGTATCATTTTCTAAGTTAGTGCATATATACTCTTGCTACATTAAATAATTATCTATTTAAGTATTTAAATATATTAAAAATGATATTCACATAAGCAGTGGAGCATTAAGATTAATATCCTTTTTCTTTATTTTTCATGGTAAGAGTTCTGGTGTAGGAGCAAAGTCTTTGATTTATGCATCAAACCCCCCCCCCCCAAACAAAACAAACAAGCAACAAAACGACAAAATCCCACAAAAAACTTGTGCAGATGTAAATGTATTTGATCTGTGTTTTGCTGCTTCAGGTCACCATGAGCTCCCCCCAGTAGCCCACACAACCATGTTGAGAGATTTTCCCACCACCCTGCAGCATTCTGGTGAGGCGGTCATCCCCCCTCGATCTTCTGCCTCCACTGCCTCCCCGTTGTCCCCTGCCTCCCACTACCATCAGCGCTATGTGAGTCACAACTTAAAATAAAAAAAAAAAAAAAAAAAAAAAAAGTATCCTCATCATCTAATTTTTTTTTTTTTTTTTTTTTTTTTTTTTTCTCTTTCTTGTGTATCTCAGTTTCAAACATTAGCTGGCAGACATAGTGACGCTAAGGCTAACCAAGGAGGGGCTGATGGGAAGACATCAGGACAGGATCAGAGGTCAGCCACCGTGCTGCCTCTCTATGTGACTCAGGACCGTCTGACTCTGGCTGTCGTGACTCTGCTGCTGGGAGGATGGCTCGCCTTCATGTTCACATATCCCATCGTGAGTTTTTGCTTCTCTTTTTTTTCTTTTTTTTTAAAGAATTAAATGAGGTGATCACTAACCCTCCTTTCTAATCAATAATATGCAGTATCACCCATATAAGCTTATGAGCATGCCTTAGTATGAACATGAGAAATGGGAGTAAACCGCTGCTCATTAATAAAGTCATTACATGTTTTAGAAAGAAAAGCAAACTACAAAGGTGAGAATTTATGGTTTTGTCTGGGTTTCTGACAAAGGTGCTCTGATTTAATGGTGGCAGGTGGGATGCCCCTGTAAGTGACCTGTGATTGTCATTAAATCCAAAACAGTGTGATGGAAAAATTCCTGCTGCTCCCAGTTTTCCTCCACCCACCTTGTTCCTCTACTTAAGTTAGAAAGCTGTGTTCCTATTCCAGCATGTCATTCATTGACCCTTAGAGAACAGAGATCATTGTTTCATCTTCAGCTGTTGTTTACTCATGCGGGCTTGGTAATGAATGGTGACAGTACAAGCGAGAGATGAAAAGCGTTTCCACTCTGTTTGAAAAACCGAGGGCTGTAATGCTTTTTAAAATGCAGCCTCTTTTGTGTCTGCGTCTCATTTTTTGGGCTGTTGAAGCTCCCCTCAGCAGCACTTGGAATAGAAACAAATATGCTATCTGGACGGGTTTCAGCCAGATACAGTAACTAAGCCTCAGGCTGTTATCGTGTCACGCCACATATCATGAACAGGACATTCAGTTATTGCAGCAGGTTATTTGCTCAATGCCACTGCGTGATAGACAAATCATATTTACAGCAAAGCTTATCCTCACAGCTTCAGTAGCACCTTCCTGCATATATATGCATTTCCTAAGTATTGTTTTTGCAGAGTTTAATAGGCTACAGAGTGTATGTGATTAGCAAAGAAAAAAGTATATTCCCCACTTAATCTAATAAATCATAGTTTGAAACAGCGATTATGGAACAAACTGCAGATAAAGTGCACATTTATTTGTCTTGTTTTTAAGCTTCTTTTAATTGGCTTACTACTGAGACTGAATCGCAGTTGCCATGTTTTTGAGTGTATGGACAGTTTACTAATCTTATATTTTCAGTACTGACCTTTTGAACTCAACCTTCTTGTTTGATGTGTTGTATATCGATATGTGTCTCTCCAGCGTGCAGCTCAGCAGTTGAAAGCTCAAAGACAGCTGGAGGAAGCCTTTGAGTCTCGTCTCCAGCGCATGCAGACAAATACGCAGGCACAAACCTTGGTTTCTTCAGACCCACCTCCTTCTACTGATGCAAACATCTCAAGCGGTGTGTAACTTAAAAACCAAGTTCTCTATCGCTCTGTGCTTGTGAGTGCAGTGATGGTGATGAGAAATGAAGAATTAATAAAACCTGTCATTATTGAGGCCCAGATTAACCTGGGCTTAGTATAAGTTTTAATACCTGCAAGAGTCTTATTCAGACTGCATATCTACACCTAGACCCGTTGCCTGCATCTACAGAAGCTCCACCTAGTCCTCACAGTCGCAGCAGCAGCAACACATCGCATGGAGATAAAAATGGCAAGAATGGACACAAACCCACAGCAGGTGAAACGCAGCATATTTGGCAAATTTGCCTCAAGATGCTTTTGGGTATAAAAACTCAACAGAAAGCATTACTGGGGGGGAATCACTGTTGCTCCTTCACCTTAAAGATGAGCTACATTTAGTTTTCCTTTCTTTATTTTTTTTCTATTTCTCAGAAGAAAACAGTGAGGAGGTGCACGTGGGTAAAATCTGCTTCAGTCCCTCTGAGGTGCTTGGACACGGCTCTGCAGGAACATTTGTCTTCAGGTACGATATGTTTGTAAGCAGAAAACTGTATCAGTGGATTTTCATGATTTTAAGCAAAAGAGAAAACTTGTATCATATTTTTGTCAAGAATTCTTCTTAAGCATCTAAAACGTAGCACGCTGTTTTCAGTGCCCATCACAAACAGCACTAATTCTCTGTATGTTTTCCTCATGATTACGATATTAATCATTATCCTTAATAAGGATGAGGACGACACCTCCTCTGCACCCAAAATGATGAGTTTTTACACTTCAGTGTATGTCAATAAAGACATGGTTTGATGACCATTAGGATAGTTTTATTTTATTTTTCTGAGGGTAGCTGCTTAGGCAGAGACAATCCTCACTAACCTGCATGCATCAATACAGAAACGCTCCAATCAGGAAACAAAGGTTTCAAGGGTTACTCCTGGTAGGCTGTGAACGGGTAAAGAGTTAAAAACTAGAGAGGGAAGAAATGGATGTTTATCTGATTGTGTTTTTTGACTTTACTAAGGTCTATACTATAGCTAGTGGTGTGACTGGATGTGAATAGGAACTCATTCAAAGCTAAGGTGACCACAGGTTGAAAAACTTGACTCATGTCTTTGAAAATATTACAAGCACCAAAATATAGAGCACACAGATGTCAGTATTTCGTACTCCTACTCTCTATAACAGCAAAACGTCGAAATCTTTTTGAACAACACACATGCACATAATCATGTTATGGGGATTTTAGGGGTAAATTTGACGACCGCCTCGTTGCCGTGAAGCGAATTCTGCCAGAGTGTTTCGAGGTGGCAGAGCGAGAGGTGCAGCTCCTGCGAGAGTCCGACACGCACCCCAACGTCATCCGATACTTCTGCACAGAGCGAGACCACCTCTTCACCTACATCGCCATCGAGTTGTGCACCGCAACTCTGCAACAGGTTGGCGCTACAGTGGACTGTCACTGAGATCTCCGCTTTGACTGTTAATTGAATTATCTCTAAGACATTTGTTTTGTCTGTATTCACTGCAGTATGTGGAAGATCCGTCCTCCTTTCCTGAGCTGAGTCCTATAACTCTGCTGGAACAGACCATGTGTGGCCTCTCACATCTCCACTCACTCAATATAGGTCTGAGACACACACACACACACACACACACACACACACACACACACACACACACACACACACACACACGTACGTGTATATTTACATACACTATTACTTACCTTTCCTCCATCCTTTATCCGTCTAGTCCATCGTGACCTGAAGCCTAGAAACATCCTGCTTTCTGGGCCGAGCGCACTGGGTCGGGTCCGAGCTCTCATCTCGGATTTTGGGCTCTGTAAGAAGATTCCCGACGGTCGGAGCAGCTTCTCTTTGCGTTCTGGAATACCAGGAACTGAAGGGTGGATAGCTCCTGAAGTGCTGCGAGACAACCCTGAAAATAAACCGGTAGGCTGCAAACATCTTTATAAAAACTGCTAAACTCTTCTCAATAATAAGCCAGGTTGGTCTTTAGAGTGAGAAGTACTTCATTGGCCTGTTGGTAAAGGTGTTTCTCGTCTCATCTTTCCAGACAGCAGCCGTGGACGTGTTTTCAGCAGGCTGTGTGTTTTACTACGTAATCAGCAGGGGGCAGCACCCCTTTGGCGATGCACTGAGAAGACAGGTCAACATCCTGTCAGGAGAGTATTCGCTCTCACACTTTATGGAGGATTTACATGGTGAGTGTCTTTCTCCTTAGTAGGTCCTATGATGTGAAAATGGAAAACTGTCCATGCTTTCATACGTGAGCACCGTTTAGCCACCAGACTTTGAACCGGTTCATCAGTTCAAAGATGCTTTTGGCTGCAGTTTTTCCAGTTACCTGCGTGAAATTGATACTTTGATTGGCCTCTTTTGTAAACTGTGCTCAGATCACATCACATGTTACTAACTGGAAAACATTTATATTTGCTGGTCTTATTAGATGATGTCATCGCACAGGATCTGATAGAGCAGATGATCAGTGCTGAGGTGGAGTCACGCCCCTCCACCGCCTGCGTGCTCAAACATCCGTTCTTCTGGAGCCCCGAGAAGCAGCTGCTATTTTTCCAGGTGTGTTGCCTCAGTTGCTCTGTGGTCACTCGTTTATAGCTGCATGTAGACATTGAAATCTAATAATAAAATGATTACTTTTATTATTTCTACTTTAAACGTTCTACTTTATTGATATTGAGATTTAGAGATGGGCTATGAAAAGATGTTGTGGTGAATTTATTTTTGTTTGCTTTGTGTTTGCAGATTCTGTGAGCAGTGTTATTTATTTATTATTTTTATGTCTATGTTTGTTTAAAGGATGTGAGTGACCGCATAGAGAAGGAGCCTGCAGACAGTCCAATTGTAGTCAGATTAGAAACTGCAGGAAGATTAGTCGTCCGAACCAACTGGAGGATGCACATCTCCGTGCCTCTGCAGACAGGTTTGCACACACAGACACAACCTTGTAGCTCTACATGCATGCTTAACATCTGTGCAGGACAATAAACCTGTAATGTTTTGTTTTTTTTTTTGTTTTTTTTTCTCCCCCCTCCTCCTCCATGGGCGCCCCAGACTTGAGGCGGTTCAGGACCTATAAAGGAAACTCGGTGAGAGACCTGCTGAGAGCCATGAGGAATAAGGTCAGCCAGCATTACAATCATTAGATTCATGCAGAATTATCTTCAACTTTTTATGTTTTTGACTTTTTTTGTTTTGTTTTTTGCATTTACATTACAGAAGCATCACTACCACGAGCTCCCACCAGAGGTGCAGGAGACTCTTGGTGAGCTGCCCGAAGGCTTCGTCGGGTACTTCACATCACGGTTTCCACGGTTACTGATGCACACACACGCTGCGCTGCAAATCTGTGCCCATGAAAGACTGTTTCACCCTTACTACCTACCCCCCAATGCCAAATAGCTTTCACAAGGCTATGCACTCCACATTTCATGTGCAGGGCCAAGTAAAAGAAATCCCTGACTGTACCCTGTTATTGCTTTTGTAAAGCCTGTGCTGTTCTTCAGGGGAAGTTGCAGCTGCTCTGAAAATATTTTTATAGAACTTGGTTGTTTTATAGATTAATTTTATTGTATTTTTTATTTCTTCCCTACTTAAAGAATGTATATATTTGTATTAATAGGATATGTTTTTAAACTAGATCTCAGTCAAATTACTTTTTTTTTTTTTTTTTTTTTTTAAAAAAGAGAATTGACTGGTCATAAGGTGCTGTGTTTATTTGTGTAGAAAATAACCTGCCCTTGAGCAAGTACATTGTGTAGCACAAGTTAAAATCAAAGATGAAAACACAGTGATGGCCACTTTTATTGAACTGAAACCAAATGAAGTAAAATTATGATAAGTTATATTAACTACTGAAAATAGCCTCTCTGACAGTGGGGATAGTTTTACAGGTTGACAGAATCATGTAGACTGATGCATAATAACTCTGACATGATTAAAGAGTGTGCTGAAGAACTGCAGCAGATCTTGTCTTCATGTTGTCAGCGTAGAGGATAATAACTGGGTGTGCAAACGTTGTTGAAGCTGTAGGTAAAGCACACACCGCAGATACTGAGGTACACAGTTACACAAGGCTACACACTAATGTTCGTGCTGTGCTTTCTTTAACTGTTCTGGAGACAGTGCCGTACCTGCATAAGTGAAGGTAGTTATACAGCTCCACCCAGGCATGTTGCCCACTAAAGAGAATACAGTGAATATCACAGTCAGACATCACTGACACACTTCATACGTGGGTAAAGCTGTGAAAACTTGGAAGTTTATTTCTGGTAGAAGACTTGAGGCCACACATCTCGCATGCCCATCCCAGCAGGAGAAGAGGGGAGGCCCCAGATTGGGTGCTCAAGGCCAAAGGGTGAGAGTCCCAGCAGACCCGAAGCAACGGGCAGTTGACCGTGGTAGAGGCTGGCTAGCCTGGTACGAGTCAAAAACTGGTGCCCAAGAACCACCCAGCAGCCTCCCGATAAGAGGGAGGTCCAAGCCGCCTCCAGGGCACGGGCCAACAACCACACCAGAACGCACGCGCGCACACACACACGCACATATGTGCACAAAACACTCCGACCATTCGCTCATTCACTCACACCCACCCACTAATGACACACAGAGAGACATAAAGACACTTGCACACACATTGACCCCTGGTTTTATGCCAGGTACACCCATTTTTGTCTTCACGTTGAAGAAAAATTAATTTGTTCAAATCTAAGTTATTAAATCCTAACAGGAGCACTTGCAGCATTAAACTGTATACAGCACAGAGTGAGACATGGTGGAAAGCAAGACTTAAAGATGAAGAAGGTAAAGATTTTTTTTTTTTACACTTTGTCGAATAAGCAAAGACTCATTTCAGACATTTCCTTTTCTGATGTCAATTGTTTATCCTGGTGAGAAAATGTCATTCCTGTGCAGATGAATGTGCCAGAGAGGTACTTACCATTTGAAAATGTCAGTGGGTATAAAAAAAAAAAAGACAACGACAAAAAAAAACTACTAAACTGACTTTGCTTCATTTTTATGTATTATTTTTATTATTTATTCAGAGTTACACAGTAAAAACAGAATCATTGAATCACAGTAAAAATGCTGCATTGCCTATTTTACTCCAGCAGAGGGAGACATGTGCCAAGCCCAGCGCTGATCATGTAAATGACTTTTCTTGGTAAAGGCTAGAAGTAAAGAGGAAGTCGCAGGCTTCTAAATTGCTGTCATACATTAAACAGAATTGTGATTGTAGGGCGATCGTGGCTCAAGAGTTGGGTGTTCGTCTTGTAATCGGCCGGTTGCCGGTTCGAGCCCCGGCTCGGACAGTCTCGGTCGTTGTGTCCTTGGGCAAGACACTTCACCTACCCCCTACTGGTGATGGCCAGAGGGGCCGATGGCGCGATATGGCAGCCTCGCCTCTGTCGCTTGCCTTCACCAGTGGTATTGTAAAGCGCTTTGAGGGGTCCCGAAAAGCGCTATATAAATGAAATCCATTATTATTATTATTAAAGTTATTAAGTAACAGATTAAAGCTGTGTACTTGTGTATATGCGGTCACCGTCCAAACATGTAAAACTGTTCTCTTGCGTTCGCTTTGGCCTGATTAACAATCTGCCCTCAAAAACACATCCCGTAGAGCAGATAAGATGTCAGACATCAGTTAATTCCACTGTCAGTGTGAACTTAAACAGAAGTGGTTTAATGATCTGAAAGCCTGGGGTGCAGCTATCTGTCATGACCAAATCATCAGCTAATGAACCACTCGTTCATACTTTATGCTCGTTTATCTCTGATTCAGTCGTTTGGTGTGTGTGTGTGTGTGTGTGTGTGTGTGTGTGTGTGTGTGTGTGTGGGTGTGTGTGTGTGTGGGTGTGGAGAAAAACAGAGGGAGTACCCGGCTCATTATTAAATATCAGAGTTCAGCTGTAGGTCCAATCAAAACAGCCTTAGGGAAACATCAGCTTAACCAAAGTCATGAGACCAAATTCACTGCGCTGCACACATGCAGCTGTATACACACTCGAACCCACAGTCACACACAGATAACAGATAAATGTGCGTGATGGCTCTCAGGCCTGTGGATATTCGGGTAGGCAACAATTACGTTATGTTACAGAAAATTGCTGTAACAACAAACAGAAGTCCTCTTTTGATTTCTGTGAGGTGGTTTGTGGCTAAAAATGGTGTTTCTACATTATTCTTTATTTACTTTGGTTGCTAGAGGCAAAATAATAAAAATGGCTACAATCACCTTTTATCCATTGCATTAAAAAGCTTTGCATTATTTACTGCCATTTTGTGTTTATTTTGGTTTGTTTTTGGCAGAGAAGTGAGTCGTTATTAGCAAGCTGCACATAAAGACTGGATGGCTGCAGTGCACCCATATAAATACCCATCTTAATTAGTGCTAACTATCATATAGATAATATGCAAGTATATAGAATATTCACTGTCCAAAACTGAATTAGGCACCTTACTAATACCTCTCTAATGCTTAACAGTGTGACATTATTATAATGTGCTACCCCAATTTTATATTTTCACTTTGAAATAAACTCCTCCTTTGGTTGAATTGAATTCAACTATAAGAATATCCTGCACAGGTCTGCTGGTGTTGACTATGGTGTAGAATTTAGCATTGATACTCTCTCTCACACTCACGCACGCACACACACACAGGCTACACATCAGACACAAACGTTGAAATGCAGTGCGAGGACGAAATGTCCTGTGCCTCTCAGCTTCTATAAACGAATGCTTCCTTATGTTTCAGAGACCACTGGGACATATTTTTCTGCTCCCTGCTTTTTCCTCTCATCTCCTTTGTACGACACCGCAGGAGGCTGGTTGGGTTTTCTGTGATCTGTGTGTGTGTGTGTGTGTGTGTGTGTGTGTGTGTGTGTGTGTGTGAGTTTGTGCTGTGGGGTGAAGAGGGGCAGGCGATCGAAACAGCCTGAGCGATGTCGTTCTGAGTCTCTCCATTTTGGGATCAGGACAGGAAGTGGGCTCAACAGAGGAAACATGACCTCCTCCCGCTTCTCCTCTCTCCCTCCCTCTATCCTCTTACTTTTCCCTGTATTCCCTCTTCCTCCCTTTGTCCCCCCCCTCCCCCCTTAGTCTGCGCCTACCCATTCACAAGGTCACTCCAGTGTTCTTTTGGAGCCGGGAGCTCTCGTATGGCTGTCACATTCATTTCTGCGGCGTGCCTGAGCGGACCTTAAATTACACTCTGCTTACTTCCTGTGTAAATAAATCTATGTTAACCAGTGATTTCTAAAACAACACTAAAACTCTGGTCTAGTTGTTTCTGGGCTCCCTCCCTCTCTCCTGAGACTTGGAGTCTGTTATGCAGCAGAGCTCCTCTGATTAAAAGCCAAAGCAAAGGTCAGACTCTGCTGGGTAACAGAGATATTGCCCGACTTCAGCTTTACTCTCATGCCCAGTGGTCTGATAGCTCTGGCTGATGAGTTTCATGTTACATTATGTGGGATGAGGGCCTACGGTTAGCCTAGGTTGTAGATCAGTGTGACATTGCTTATCAGGAGCTTCAACTCTCTGGCTTCGCAAGAGAGCTTCTCGTGTTCATAAATACTGATTAAACGGCCCCAGGACATTAGAAAAACATATTTGAATTTATTTCCCCCCGCGTTTCTCCTTCGGAGCTCAAAAACATTTCTTAAAAATCCTCACATCTATCTGCCCCCCCACCCCTCCTCCCTCAACTCCTCTCCACTAATCTTTCTACCACTCTTCACTTTCCAGCTCAGAGGGTCTCGACCTCTTGCTTTACCGCATACACACTCAAGCACACAAAAGACGGCCACACTGAGAAAATAAAGAAACAGCGTGTCAGCAAACGGCAGTGTATTTCACCACAGAGCACAGAGCCAAGGCACTGGAAAACAAAAAAACAAAGGCAGAAGACCTCCCTCTTTTCATCCCCCCCCCACCAACCCTCCCGACCTTCATCCTGTTCGCCTTTCAGCGTCTGCATCTGTTTGTTTGTTTCATTGCCTTTTTCTTCCCCAGGCGTTTTCCTTTCTGCTCATTTTCTCTCGGACACATCCAGTGCAATGACGACAATTACAAAATTAAACAAAACAACAACAAAAAAAAAAAGTTAAGCGTGAGAGGAAAACAAGGTAGGTTAGCTAACAACACCAACAGAGCAGTTATAGTTACAGTGATACCGTTAGACAGAGTGCCGCTTGTATTTTACGATGTGCACACAGTATCAGTCACATACTTACAGTAATTAATGTACAGGATTTATCCACACAAACACAGTTTTAATACAGTATCAGAACGAGGCGAGAGTGGGAACGTTCCCGGTTTGACTCCTTTGCCTTCGAGGCAATGCAGACTTATTACTCGGGGTGGGAAGAGCTGCCCGGCTGTGTCCGACTGCTGCATACCGAAATGCAAATCAGGGGTTTTCACTTAACCTCACTTGATTGGAGGGAAAAAAGTAGTTTTTAAAAATGTACAAAGTATGAGGGATGCTCCTGTGAGCAGTTAACCACCATCAGAAATCAGTGCATAACGTTTGTTAAAACTGCAGATAAGCTACGTAACAGGACAGATTGTGACTGGTTGCATTCATAGTTAACCTGCTGGTTACTTGACTTATAATTTCACCTTTATACCTACATTACATGTCTGACACTGGAAAAACTTGCACTGAACGAAATATTTCTGCAGTTATCAGATTAACCCAATGCAGAAAAAAATCCAGTCATTACATTCAAATCAATCAAATCAAGACATCTTGATGGACTGGGTAATATAAACTCTCTTGTGGCTTTTTCGGTTTTCGCTGTGCACCTCCTGCTGAACAAATATCTGACATTTCAGCTGCTAAATAGTCCACTATGTTCACAGGCTGGCTGCTATTTTTGTCCGGCTGCAGTTTAGCGTTCGGAAAGAAGTGTAGTGTGGTTGGTTTTTAGGACTTTTTTGGGATGGAAACAAGGCCATGAGTGGTGAGAGTGAACCAAACAAGTAACGTTGGAGACTCTAAAACCAAAACAATGAGCTCAAGGACACTATGAAACTTCATATAAAGCTGGAGGGAACTTTAGAGGAGCACGGCGATACACATATTTATATATATATGCATAGAAATTGTCTGAAGGTCAACAGGCACCAAAAATGCTCTGGTTTCCATTTGCAGTCAAGAACGTCTGACAGATGAACAAGAGGAACACATTTGCCGATGTGCAATTTGGAAAAAAACATCTGCCATCACCTGATTTTTAAAAAAAAACCCAAAAAAACTGCATTCATAAACAATCGGCAATCAATGGAACAGGAAGTCTTAGATCAGACTTACGCTGGACACACCCGAGGGTTTTCAGATGATGACCAATGATCTGTGAATTTGTTACCTTGAGCCGTTCTTTCCCTTTCATATACGCAGCATTGACCAAAGCTTTTTGAAGATATTGGAACATCTTTAGTGAAATTGTTTTGATTGCAAAATTTAAGTATGTTGTATTTTTAAAAATTAAAATCCGAGTTTTTTTCTTCTTGTTTTCAATGCAGCGGACATTTAAATAAATGATCTCTAGCCGTCGCTTATCACTGAACTTGTATTTCTGACAGTAATCAAATATTTGGATTTGAAGGCAGCACTTCTTTCTGGCAGCTTCCTGTTTTCCTTACACGGCCAACTATTTTGGTCAGGATACTTTCTAGGAACTCATTAGGAAATCACAGACTAGCCAGTCACCAGAACGTGTTTAAACTCGCTTCCCTGTGATGATTTTTTTTAAAAAAAGTCTGGCTTGTGTAAGTCACTTGTCATTGTCTCAGTGTTTTTGCTAGGAAGGCTTCCCACCCCGACTGCTACAAGTCCAAAATGGCTACAAGAAACACGGGGATAAGGTCATCTGCAGTTCAATCTCTTCATTTTCAGCTGTTCCCGGCACGTTTACAGGACAAAGGGAACAGGAACAAGCAGTGTAACCAGAAGCCAAAGCTTTTTTGTAGATTTTTTAAAATACTTTTTACTATATTTCTTTTTATACTGCCTCAGGTCAAGTCTAGGCTATTGTGGTGCATCTACTGGGATGCTATGGAAATCACAGAAGGGAGAGAAAAGCTCGGGAAAGGTGTATGGATTCATACGAAACCAGGAGCTGCGTGCACTTTTCAGAGCTTAGATGAGACTCTAATTTGACCGTCTACTTCTGAGGAGAAGAACAATGTGTCTATTGTGCCGAGAAGGAGTGGGATTAGAAGAATAAGACTTGTTATCTGCAGCTGTTGATCTCTCGAACAATGGCAGGAACAAGAGAATTAACACAAGACGAGGAAAGAAAAGACGGGGCAGGAGAGGACGAGCGGTGTAGCGCAGCTCAGTCTCACTCCTCTGCTGAAGTTCATTGACAGGAACACTTGTGCAACCTTTTCACATAACACAGCATATGACCAGTATGGACCCCAAACCCCCTTCCCTCTGTCAGGTGTACTTTAAGACAGTATTTTTCAGCTCCAAACCTCATGTTTTTCCTCCTCGTTTTCTTTCTTTGCGCTTCTTTCCCCTCCCGCGGCGTCTTCACACAGCTCGAGCTACATTTCAACAGGCAGCAGTCTGACTGGGTTTAGTGACATGTTGTCATGAGTCTTATATACAGAAGAGAAAAACAACGTTCAGTGCTCATGTCATGTAGTTGGTGCTTTCCTCTACATTTTTTACACATCTTGGAACCTGTGCAAGGAGAAGCCCACTGTCTTTTTTCTTTTCTTTTTCTTTTTTTTTTACAGCATTCACACATTTATACAGGTTAAACATAGAGATTCCACAGGGGCCAAAACGTCCAGAGTTGCTTCAGGGCTCCACAGGTTCAGAGGTCACTAAGATCCACTCTGCGTGGGTCAAGTGATGGTTCCACAGGTCAGTGTTGCTTCAGATCAAAGGAGACCTTCTCAGAAGTCCTCCAGGCCTGGATTCACGGCTGGTTTCACAGTTAACAGTCAGAGAGGCCATCGTCTATGACGTGAAGGTCACTGCAGCATTATATCTTTGAGGTTTTCCTGCAGGATGGTGTCCTTCACGGCGTGGAAGACAAAGCGGATGTTTTCTGTGTCTACTGCAGTGGTGAAGTGATGGAAAAGCGGTTTCCCTCGGTTTCTCCTCTTACGACTAAACAACTGCACCAGGAACGCCTGGAAGAAGCAGAGGAGGAAGAGTCTTTATGTGCGTGTGTTCACATGTACTATACTGACGTAAATACAAGATCAGACCGACTTTTATGACATAGCAGGAGGATTGGACTTTTTGGCGGTAAGATATTTTTGTTGTGGAACTATTGTCACATACGTAGTGTTAGAGGGATGGATGTTCATGTTACACATGGCCTAAGCTTCAGATAATGAGGTCAATGTACAGTGGAGAAAAAACACTATTTGATCCCCTGCTTAATTTATACATTTATTCACTTACAAAGATGTGAAGAGTCTCTAATTTTTATGGTAGTTTAATTTTAATAGAGAGATATTGCCCCAACAACAAAAAACACACACCCATTACATAAAAGTTATAAATTGATTTGCATGTCTCCCACAGATTGACTATGTTCCACTGTGGGACACAGATTACAATCAATAAATCAATCAGTCAGTTACAGATACTCCTGATATCAGCTTGTCCACTAGACACCGGTCCAGAGAATCAATTTCTCCCATTCCAACCTCTCCACCACCATGAGCCAACTGCTGAAGGACATCAGGGACAAAATTGCAGACATGCACAACTGTTGTAGTGATTGTAAAAGATCAGTCACCCTCGCGATCGGGAGCTCCATGCAAGATCTGGCCTCACAGGGTGAGGTTGAGCATGAGAAAGGTGGTGGATTGGGATAAATTGCTGTGGTCAAACTGAGCTCTTTGGCATCAACTTGACCCGCTGTGTTTGGAGGAGGAGAAATGTTGAGTATGACCCAAAGAACACCACCCTCACAGTCAAGCACGGAGGTGGAAACATTATGCTTTTGTTTTCTGGGGCCACGTACTGCAACAGCCGGAACACTGAAGATGAGTCACGGATGGGCCATCCAGCATGACAATACCCCAAAACATACTGCCAGTGCAACAAAGGAGTGGCTAAAGAAGAAGCACAATCAGATCACGAGTGGCCTCGCCAGCCTCCAGACGCCAAACAGACGAAAATCTGTGGCTGGAGCTAAAGCTTCGAGTTGCCAAGTGGCAGCCAAGAAACCTAATTTATAGACACTTCTGGGAGTTTCTGTAAAGTTGAGTGAGAATCCCTTCAAACCTGTTGACCAGCTACAAGAAACATCTTACCATCTTGCAAAAAAGGGTTTCTCCATCAAGTACTAAGTGATGTTTTGCTGGCAGCTCAAATGCTTATTCCACTCAATGACATGCAAATCAATTTCAAACTTTTATGTAATGTGTTTTTTTCTGGATTTCTGGTTGATGCACTGTCTCTGTCTATTAATATGAAACTTTCATAAAGACGAGACACTGTTCATTTCTCTGTGAGTGAGCAAACTTATAAATTCAGCAGAAGATCAAGTGATTATTTCTCCCACTGTATGTGCAAGCACTGCTCTAAACACTGTTTAAATATTTCTACTCTTGATGCTGTAACGACAGCAGATATCCTTAATATGGTCAACTAAGGCTCTGGCTGCAAGCACGGAAGCCCCACCCACCTGCCGTTTAAACCTTCTGTTTGCACAGGAGAACCAATCTGAAGAAAGGAGCTAAGAAAGCTTGCTTCAAACAGTGGATGAACTGAGGGGCCTGATCAGAACAGTGCAAGATAAATAAATCATGCAAAATTAATCCAGTAGAGTCCAAGAATAAAAATCTAGAGCTACAGGGAGCATAATAAGTCTTTTCCAGAAGGTTTCTCAGTAACCAGATAGCATGGAGTTGGAAGCCCTGAAAACAGCTCTCAGTGCTAAGCAAATGTGTTTCAGTGACTCCTTTTCATCCTTCATGAAAGGAAAGGAGCTAATGCTGCTGCTCAGTTTGAAGCGATGCTCTATCTGACGGTTAAAAACAAAACAGTGATCAACACGGCTTACAGGCTGCGAGAAAAATACTGGTGTATTTCCTCTTTTATAACTAGTTAAAATGCTCACATGTTTTAAACCCTTAAAAATATGCTGAAAACTACTAATCTTATGCTTCTGCGCTAAAATCTGCTCGTCACAAAGCCGGCGTCTACAGGAGAAAGGAGCGAGGAGAAAGAGCGAGTCAGCTAAAAATTGTAAAGGTCAGCGGTTCAATACCTGACTGCATTAATGTGCATTTTGAACCCCGAGTATGGATATTAGGTTTAAAGGCATACATGGGATGGATGAGATTTGTAGTAAGAAACCAGTACCAGTACTTAAAAACATTTAGAAAGCTGCACTGTAACACACAGGTTGCAGAGAAACCCAGGTAGTATTAGTAATGCGCTCGTTTTGAGTGTTGCTCTATAATCCAGCTTTTAGGATTATCATTAATTATCTTGACTTCAGTCACGGATGCTAAAAGCCTTATTAAAGAAGCAACCTGGATTATCTCTGCAGAAACGAGAGAAAATATGAGTTGGCAGAAAAACAAGCCTTTAATTAGCAGTATTAATGTTAACTGTATTTCTTTTTTAAAATAAAGCCTTGGTAATAAACTGATGTCTTTATAAATGCTCCTTTACATCTTTCATTGTTGCCCATAACAACCTACGTGTGTGATGACAGAAATTTCGGTCCTTATTAGCTTACATGGTAAACAGATAGAGCCTTTCTACTCTACTGAGCACTCAAAGCTCTTTATACAACTTGCCTCAGTTACCCATTCTCTCCCATTTATGCAAACCCTTCCTTATGTAAGTTCTTTTTATCTAACATTTACACAACTGGGATTACTATCTTGTCCGAGGATATTTGGCATGCAGACTTCCGATTAGCAGATGACCTGCTACAGCGACCCATGTATGGGCAGCTTCTTCTGGAATGCATGAAAGTTACCACTGTTGCAAAGCTGCGTTGAGAAAGATAATGGAGCACTTTAGGAAGACGCTCAAAATCTGCAACTGCATTCAGAGTTTTGTGAAACCTCGGGTTACCTGTACGTCCTCTAGCCTGCGAGGGTCTCCTCTGAACTCAGGAAAGTTCTTGCGAATGTCGGCCGTGCGAATCTTTTCCACCAGCAAGTCCGTCTTGTTGAGGAAGAGGATGATGGACACGTTCAGGAAGAGCTTGTTGTTGACGATGGTCTCGAAGATGTTCATACTCTCGACCAGACGGTTTGTCCTGCGGTCCTCCATCAAGACCTGGAATCACATTGGCTCAACATTATTCTTTGTCTAGTTTGATTTTTTTCAGGTCTTATCTGCATGCCAATTAAGGGTTCAGTCGTCATCATATGACCGCTGACTTGAACTCGAGCCACGACTGTGGGAACAATGAAGTTTCCTCAGCGCACCACAAAGAGAGCTTTGTGTTTACCGCAAATGTTGTGTGTCTCTCTGATGTTTCTTGTGCATTTCGCAATCCCAATAGTCAAGAGACTCGTCTGCCAAACGCTCCGACTGCATCAGCATTTCATAATTAGGCTGATAACGTGTTTTTTTTTTTTGTGTGTGCACGTACCTGGTCGTACTCCGACGACGAGGCCATGAAGAGTATCGAGGTTATCCCGTCGAAGCACTGAAACCACTTCTGCCTCTGGGACCGCTGCCCTCCAACATCCACCATCTTAAAGGGAATCTTTTTGATGACAAAGTCGTGCTCGACAATCCCTTTAGTCGCCTTCCTTGCAAACAAAATGTCTTGCTTGCTGGGAATGTAGCTCTGAAAAAGGATATGAGAACATTGTCTTGCAAAGTAAAAAGTACAGAGTGTGCTTCAGATTAAACCAGTCACTATGACTCACCAGTTGTCCAATACGATCCAAGTTATCCAAGAAGTATTTGACCGACTCACTCTGCAGACGAGAAGGAAAGAATCCATTACAGCCGCGACACAGACCTGAGTCATCTTATACGCATTAAGCAAACTTAAAAGACTCAAAATAATCAAATTATGGCTCTTGATCACATTATCGGAACGATTTCATTTCTTGTATTTCTTCCTTCTTTAATTCTCATTTCCATGGAAGCTGTCGTATTGTGGTTATTAATTTAACAAGACATCAATCGTTGCAACAAAGGACAGAAACCATGTGAACGACCACAATCATAATTAGTCCCATCACATCTGTGCAGCTCGCAGCTTGATCACATCTAATTATCGTGTCACACAGAACCTGCCACGAGTCCACAGCTCTTCAAAGCTCAAGATGACATTCAAGCTGCACTGATCCACATTTTCCAATCAACAAAGGATCAAACAGTGACTTTTGATATGAAAAATCGCGGTTACAAACCCGCAGAGAATATAAACCCGAGGTGCGGCTCACCACAGGTTTTGGCTTCTTTCGGCTCATTGTGCTGGTGTGACAGCCCCGTGTTGTGATCTAAAGATCAGCCGTTAGAGAGAAAAACTGTTTTCTATAGAGGCCCACAATCACACCCCCACAGTTTTAACGCTGTTCTGACATCGCGTTTATCGAGTTTGTGGCAGAAACGACTCGGATTTGCCCTGATGATCATTTTAGAGTAAACATTAGCATGCCAGATACATTTAACTAGACATATGTGAACGTGGGAAACAATAAGGTTGTAGTTATATTCCCATCATGACTTATCTGTGCATGCTTCACATCGTGACCCCTATGCAAATATGCGTTTTAAATATCTCTTTGTTTTCGACTTCGTCTCTGTAAAGCACTCTGAACGACCTTGTTTCTGAACACAGCTGTTTGATTTGACTGCACCAATTTTCCAGCTGGAGCAGAGAGCTATTTTCACATTTAATAAACTTACAGTGAATAATCTGCCTAACGGCAAACAGCAGCCAGACAAAGTTAAACACAGAGATATTTCACTTTGCGTTTCAGGACACAATAAAAATAATCTGCTCCCTACCAGCTCTTAAAATTCAACAACATCCTGATAGATAGTTACACTTTGTTACTATATATTCATTAAAAAAGTGTGTGTGAAAAGCCAAGTACATCCTTACTCCTTATAATGGTAATTAGCAACCAGGTGCACTTGATTAACTGATCATCAGCAAGTGTAAACACAGCAATTAGGTGTTTGTTAGCACAACGCCAAGGAGGAAAGCCTTTACCGATGATCTTAAAGAAGTTAATTGTTTCAATGTGGGAAGGACTATAAAGCCATTTTAAAGTAACTTTAATCCCATCACTCTGCAGGGAGAAAGATTATTGACAAATGGAAAACAGTCAAGACAGATGCCAATCTTTGCAGGGGTGGAAGGTCCAAAAAACTGAAAAGCCACATCTCAGGCTCTGGAGGCCTCAGTTAGCATGTTAAATGTTAAATTTCATGACAGTACAATCAGAAAAACACTGAACAGGCATGGCTTGTTTGGAATGGCTGCAAGGAGAAAGACACTCTGAAAAGATCATGGCAGCGCAGCTTTGCAAAACTGCATCTGAAGAACTCAGAGATCTGGAACGCTGTTCTTTAGACAGATGACAACAAGGCAGATGATGTTTAGAAATAATGCACAATGCCACTAAAGACAGTATATCAACGCAAACGCCTCACGACAGCTGTCAGCACGGTGATGGAGGGGTGATGATTTGGGCTTGTTTTGCAGCCACATAACCTGGGCACTCACCTAGTCCCTGAGTGTATCATGACCTCCTCTGTGTACCAAAGTATTCTAGAGTCTAATGTGGGGTCATCTGTCTGACAAGATAAAGCTTTGTCTAAATTGGTTCATGCAATATGTCAATGAGCCCAAGCACAGCAGCAAATCAGAGGAGCTGAAAAAGAAAAGAATGAAGGTGCTGCAACGGACAAGTCAAAGTCCAGCCCTGTCTGAGGCTGTATTTACATCATTTTAAGACTTGTGCTGGCTATGGTACACAGATGGTGTCCTTTCTTTTTACCATGACTGTATACAGACCAGAAATACTCACACAAATGAGAGATTATAACAGACAACACACTGCACAAAAGGTAGGCTGTGGCGTCACAAGGCGACCCTGTGATGAATAAATCTGGTCGCACGTGGGCACGTATCAAAACACAACCCGACTTCCACACACAGCCGATTTACACGGAGAAGGGAAATGAAACCGAGGATAAGAAAATGTGATGAACGTGACTTAATTCACAGGAATAAGGAAACACAATAAGATGACTCATGCGTCACGCTGTACAGTTTCACCATGTTCCAGTCTATAGAAAGAACATGATTCGAATCATTTCATATCCTCTGCAAACATCCACCGAATCAGTCATCAGGGAAGTACCTAAAAATGACCACAGTGTCTGCGCTGAACACACAAAACTTAATTTGGTGGAATATCCCAGTGTGCTATCAACTCTTTCACTTTAGATCACACAAGATTATCCAAGATCTTCGCCGACTCTTTCTGAATGCATATAGCACAGCTGAAGTTTTTGGATGTAGCTTTCCTGATACTTCAGACAGCGGTTGGTTCCTTTCATGTTTGCTAGCTTCGAAACTCAATTAGACAACTGTTGAAACTTGAGATGTGTAGTCCATTACTATGAGCACCATGTGTGCTTTTTTGTCACTGCTCCACCATCCACTGTTGTATAGTAATGTGGTTTAAGCGCACACCGATCTTCACTGCAATGGATCGCACAGCTCACTCAGGTTTTAAGAGGCTGCTAATTGATTTTCATGCTGCTTGGAAATGAATGGAGACCAGCGGGTGCCTGCAGCAGAGGAAAAAGGTTTATTTGGTTTCTCTACAGCACGGGAGCTTGATCTTCAGAGTGTCGTGCTATTCTCATGTGCTGTAAATGGGCTGAAAGCAAGCAGGAATAATAGGTATATGCATTTCAAACTGGAATCAGGCTGATTCCCAACAAAAGTTTAAAAATGAACCTTTCTCTTCCTCCCTCAGGAAACAGCTGTGTGTGTGAAAACAGGAGAGGAGAGGGGGAGGGAGGGATTAGCGAGTCAGACAGAACTCAAAGTTTCAAAGTCAGTTTAGCACTTGCATCACACGCACACACTACAATATAACATTATTCCTCTGTAATGCCGTGCTGACAGCAGCTTTTTCCAGATGTTTCGGTTTCTTTCAAACTGATCAACGAGCAACAGTTACAAAAAAACTCCAAAAAACAACTCTTACTCTTCATGTTGGCCCTGACATGCCCCATAACAACCAGGAAACGTGACCTCTGAGTGGGTGAGATGTGAACCGGTGACCCCGCTGCTGACCTACGGTGTCATTGGCAATAGGAAACACAAAGCCGGGGGGCTCTGATTGGTTCAGCCGGACACGAACGGCAGGGGAGGCTGGTTGGAGGGAAAAGCAGGGAGAGGGGAATTCCCAGAGATGAAGGGATACGCAGACACACCAGACAGACACAGACACGCACGTGAGTGTGCGCCCGCAGACGCAATGACACGCACGCACACGCGCTCAAGCACAGATCGTTTCCACGGGCGCTTCAACTGCCATCAGCACAAATGAAACAGTCTGATCATTCATGCGGTCGAAGCTTCAGACTGAATTTATTTTATTAGATCAAGGATGGATTTTAGTGCCTGGTAATGCAGAGCTGTAAATGAATAAAATATAGCTCTGGGCGTGCATGTGGGCGTGAGCACGTATGTGTGCGAGCGTGCATGTATGTGAGCCCGTGTGTGAGTGTGCATTTGTGTGTGTGTTGAGTAAGGCAGGAGGAATGTCTCCATTCATGGTGTGAATGGGCAGATTAGAGGCTTTATTCCAGCAAAGACCTGAATAAGCTCCTGTTCTGTGTGTGTGTGTGTGTGTGTGTGTGTGGGCACAGGTATATGTGTCACTGACTGTGGGACTAAGTGCAGTGCTACTGTGGGTCAGTCTTTTCAATTCAAATAATAATAAATACTATTTTTTATTAGCTAATGAATAATTTTAAAATTTAAAATGTCCACTGACCTTTCCAGAGTGTCATTTTATGACACCACATAGATACATTTTTATTTATTTATTAACAAAGAATGAATCAACACTATTACACTTCATGCCCAAAAGCTTTGAATGACACACCATGAATCCAGTTCTTGAGGCAGGCAGACTGGCACAGTCATCGATGTGCTTGGTGAGTCAGGCGGAGAAGTTGTTGTGTGTCTCATGCAGCGATGATACGGGATTTTTAAGACCGATATTTAGTCCTGTAAAAATCAGATATCTTGATACGTTGGCCAATATTTTTTCCTTTTAGAGACACAAAACAAAAAGACATCGCCTTCATTTATATGTCCATTTGTTCACACTCTCCCGACTCTGCTTAGTCTCTATATTACTATTTTGTCTATTATTGCAGGGTCTTCACCGTACTTAAGGCGACTCGTGTTATGATTTGATGCTAAATAAACACAACTGAATTGAATAGATCAGCTGGTTGTTTGTTGCAAACTGCCCTCTAGTGGACAATCTATGCAACATCACCACTGGTATCACGATTGTAGGGTGTTTCTCCCCTGTCCTCGTTACTTTTTAATTGTCATTTTTCCAAAATTTAAATGTCAATACAGATTAATCAACAAGTAGCTAATACTGGCTAGTCGGGCTTTAATCTCCAGAGCGTTGAAACGAATCCATAAATTAATAAAACTGAGTGCCAAAAACTGCAGTTCCTTAAGTGGCCACTTGAGGCTGGCTCCAAAAATGAGCTGTTCCCCAGAGACCAACGACACATCTGAAACAAGCAATTTTACAGGGAAGAATTTTCATGTACGTGACCTGTTAAACTGAATTACACCTTAAAGTTTTGTTATCTGTGTTATGTATGCCTGCACAATCTGAGGATGTTTGCTGCTGTTAGCTAAAACTGTGCCTGCTGTCGACAGCAGCTTCAAAACTGGAGTTGACCATCTTTTCTTTTCAGTCTATGCTTATTTCAGACAAAGAACTGTTCACAAATTGTTATCTATTAAATTTACAGTATTGGACACAGCAAACTGCTACATTTAAAAAGTGTAAATTTTGCTTGTCAACCTGTGCATGATAAACACGCAGGCTGGGTGTGACAGAAGTCAAATGCAGCATCATCAATTTTAAAAGGGCGAGAAGTAGGAATTCCTACTTTTCTAATACTGAGGGGGAAGCAGTTTCAGTTTGGATTTAAATTAAATCCAGAAAACTTTACAAAACCTCATCAATGTGGCAAATCAATGAATCTAAACCAAGTGTTTCAGCTGTAATGCTCAATGTGATCTATATTTCTGAGCTGAGTTCAAGAAATCTCTAGAAAAAAAAGCGTTATTTCAGTTCACTTTTCTCCAGATTTGTCTGGAATAGAAACTGTTGCCGATACTCTTCAACACAGCTGTGCTCAGCTTCAGCTCAGGTTTCCTGTTCAGGGAGGGATTATGTTTGAAATCTATCAGTCTAAAACATGCACTCACTAGCTGGTGCAGATCCACCACTATCTTATTTGCAATCCCTGCTCTGGGGATATTTTATGTTTCTTCCTATCAAGGCAGGGATATGCATTATAGATAAAATGGGGTACCACAAACACACTATACACAATGTTAAACCTCAGCAAGGCCCAAGTCATCGATGAAATGTGTGCGTGTGCAGCGTCGCACGCATTTGTGCGTTTATAGTCTCTTTACACCTTTGTGAGACTTCAAAGTCCTCTGAACGGTGCAAAGTCTAAACCTACGCTGACGACAGCAGCCACCACTTACTGTCACTCCTCGATCTACAGCCTTGTTTTCCTCGAGCAGGGGAGGTTCGATGTTTATGTCCTGTATCAAACTGCGTGTTATCTGGGTGTGGTGGGAAAACAGAAAAGCCTACAAGTAAACAAACTCCTTGCCTGTGCTTGCTTTGGGTTTGTTTTTCCCCTCACTATCTCCCCTTTTCCTTCGCTCCATTTTCACTGTGGGAGACTCCCCATCTCAACGCTCATCTCTTTCCACTCCCTTTCTCTCTTCCTCTCATCGGACTCTCCTCCCTCTCCCCCGTCTGCTCGCGGCCCAGCTCGGGCCCAGTTGTGCCTGGGAAAAGCTGATTGCGGTGTCCCCGGAAAACCTCTCCAAGAGCGGCAAGAAAGTGGAGGCGGAGAGTATCTAACTCAGCACATTTACTCCACAGCAGACATTTTGGTTTCTTGCTGTCGAGAATAAGGCTGCTGTTGCTCCATGTTTTGTCCGAAAAGTGAACAGAAAAAGAAAACCAGCACTTTTTTAGGTAGCGTTTAACTTCCTTTATCCTCGATTGGGCCCCAAGCACATGCACATAAATCATTTAAAAAAGAGATGACAAATATAAAGTTAAGTTTGACATCCCTGACTTAAACTATTTTACATCATGGGCCACTTTGATGTTAGGTTAGGGCCAGTGAAAATCCCCTTTCTTCCAGTGTCTAACCACACATTTAATCCCCGAGAAAACGTGTGCAGTTTGGCAGGTTTATTCAGGCCCCTGCGCCTTATATTTCACACTCTTGGTCTAAGTAATTTCAAAAACAACTGGGCACTGTAGTACACGTTAGATGTGTTGGGAACTTACTGCTTGAATTTGGTGCATTGGTAATAACTGCATGCAGCAGGACAGTGAATCAGGGATTGCCCAATATTAAATAGAAATACAGTGTTCATGGGCTCACTGGTTAAAATGTTTTAGCTCTACTAGCAGCATGGATGAGATCTGCAGTGTTGCTCAATTCCAATAGTCCAAACTAGATGATTTCAGACAGTGAATTGCTGGAGAGATGAAAGGAATCAAAAAATAGAGTTTAAGTTGTAGATCGGCACGGTAGCTCTGATATGCAGTTCATATTCATTCGTGCTTTAATACCAGTAGCAATTGACAGCAAATAGTGTCGTATTATGGGTCACTGCTGAATCATCCACTGACATTGAACATCTAGAAAGCCACAAATGCCTATTATTTTTATTTATTATTACTTTTTTTACCACAGCACTTCACTTTGCAAGGCTGGATGTACTTCATCACACCACACACGCCACAGACTGCCATGTATAATACATGTAATGCACGATTTTTACACTCCATTTATACTTTGCAGTAAGAAAATGCTGTGATTTTAGTCGCGAGTTTGCAGAAGCTTGTTATCAGAAGCGTCGGCTCTTTGAAGAAGCTCTGGAATGAGCTGACGGCTATTTTTGGTATCAGCTTGTAGCTCCTCACTAAACTCACAGCATTTCCTGTTTACCTGTGACCTCTGGAGTATGATGAGGGCCCTGTGAAGTGAAGCAATCGGATTTCATCAGGAAAGAAAAACACATTTTTTTTCCCCCCTTTAAATTTACAACTTTAACCCCTTAACTCCTCGAGTATCATATTTCATACATTCAGTTTTTGTGAATTTTTGACACTTCTGCATCATCAGTGTGATTTCTTTTCCACCCAAAAAACTAAATTAATGAATTTTTAAGTCATACATTGTAAAAAAAAAAAGCCAGATGTAGCAAATATGATACAAATCAAAACGCATATATGCAAATTAAAGGGTTTTTCACTACAAGCGTCGTTCACCCAGTCTCACACACATTCAGCCTCTGTTTCTATACCAAAACATTCACGCACACAGTCATCCTCCGATTGGGTGAAACTCTGGGTATTGAGCCACTAGACAACCCGCTGTACCTCCCGAGCCACAATAATGATGTCAGTGGGACAGAATTTAAACATGGAGGCTAAACTACTGTTTTACATCATAACCTACACAAGCGTTCCCTTTACACCTGCGGTACACATCTGCTAGAATTGCTTCAAACTCAGTCTGGACCCATGCAGAAGAAAAGGAGTGTTGTGCAGCGCGTTCGCTACACAGCCAGCAGGTGTTTAATGCATTGCTGTTTTTGGTTTCTTTACAGAATTTGCTGACAATCAGAAAAACACTGACTTTCACCAGCTTTACTCCACTTTAAAGCAAATCAAGAGCTGAACCGAAGCACTCAGTCCACTTAGCCCACACAGACTGTACATCATTCACAACACTGGAACAGCAGCGATTTAAATAGCTGTCTTGAGGTGACGAGCAGATTGCGCGTGTTTCAGAGTCAGTGTAGATTGATACTTTTGAACAAGTCTGCTGATAGAGTGGCACCAGGCCACGAGCATCAAAAACGCCTCTAAATGCGAGTCCTATGCGTGCTGGCCTTTAGAGAGAACGATGCCTGCAGGCCTGTGTGCGGCTGTAACACACTAACTTTATCACGCAGCAACTCCAGATAAGACAAAGCGGTCTGACCCAGAGCTGTACATCTCAAGCACGCGCACACAGTTTGTTGAGTGTGAGACAGCGGAGACAGAGACGTAAGCACCTTCTATGTGACTCCAGCTTGTTTTGTCACCGATAAAAGCGTAACAAGGTTAAAGGTCGTCCTCACAGCCCCGAGCAGACAGTAAAGCTGCTGCGTCACTTTCAATAAAGTCCAAATAAAACTAGCTGTTACAGCCAATGCACGGAGCACAGACAGCGAGCCCAGCTGGTGATGCCGATGCCGTGAGACATTCCCTCTGTTGACAATATGGTTAGCGATCATTCATGACATTCTGCTCAACCATTGAGTGTCATTGACAAGCTGTCCGGCCCTTCACAGCATATCTGTAGACGTTTATTGGACAAATGGTTTCTCTGGCCGGTCTGTTTCTCACAAAATGTTCTTTAAAATATAGCAAGTGGCTGTTGAAAGGAGTCTATTTGTTTTTGTTCCTGCGAGACGGGAGAATAAAAGATGAACTTGGAAAAAAAAGCAAAGGCTGCTCGGGCTAAAGACAGCAGAAAAAATATCTGCCAGACGTGACTCATCTTAGGAAGTTTCATATGAGTTTTGAGCGTTTCACTTATTTTTAAAAGCTTATCTGGTTCACTGTTTTGTAAAATGACATAACGAAATGTTATGATGCCTTCTGATGATGATTTTGTGGATGTAAAACCTTAGGAAGAGAGACAAAGATGATGATAAAAATGTCCTCCATCACTTTCACTGTAATAACTTGCATATCTTCTGTGCACTCGTGGTGAGTGGTCGTTGCCTATAAAGAAAACATTTCTTGTGCAACCCACTGGTGTTGATCTGTGTGTGTTTAATGTTCTGCACGTTGTTAAAAGGGAGAAGAACTGCTCTGCTGTCTGTGAGGAGTTTCACGTTTGTGTTTGCTGGATGTAATTCAGGAGAAGAGACTCCACAGAGTGCACTTCAGTGGCTCCATTTACAGTCAAGAGGAAAATAATTACATCTTTGCAACGTCTCCAAAACAAAAAAAAATGAAAGCGAGCGAGCGAGAGAGATAAGGAAGTTATGCGAAAAGACAATAAATACTTTGGCTTCACTCGGTGCAGTACTAAACAGTTAACTGCAGCTTCTTTTTCAGCTGGCAGGTATAAACATTTCTAATGTGATCCGGTTGCTCTCTCGGATGTTTTGAGCACATCAGCGACTATTAGATCAGAGAAAACAGGCTGAGGTAAATCAGTTACCATGCAAATATCTCCTGCTCTCCACATCAATATGACTACAGAAGTGGAATGCAAGGCTACAGTGCAAAGTTTTTTTCTTCTTCTTTGCAATATTACTCAGTCAGACCGCTAAGAGCAGAGGAAACGGAAACAGGACAAGAGCATGATTAGTAATGAGTAGCAGTTCTTTTGTGTTTGCTGTAAATGTTGTTTGCCATCATATTGAAACTTAAAAATGCAATTCTAAATTTAAATGCGGACACGCATGAAATCATCAGGTCAGCCAGTGACTATACCCAAATCAGAGAGTGAACTGAGAGGTGCTTTTTTTGCTGAATGGGAGATTTAACATTTAGTAAGGATTTTATTTAGAAATGTAGTTGTTTACGGATCCTGGGATTTGGTCAGGAAATCAAACACGAGGAGCTACCTGTGGTTGCAACCCCTCCCAAGAAGGGGCAGATATACCAGATATATCAGGCTAACTACTCAGTGCAGCAGAAAGGCTCAGGAATGCTTCAAAGAACATGAAAAAGAGCCCCGGGAGTTGACCTTGACAACCAGCTTGACAATTTCGGAGATTCGATTCAGTTCAATTCAATTTTATTTATATAGTGCGACATCACAACAGCAATCGCATCAAGGTGCTTCATATTGAAAGGTAAAGACAATCAAATGAGCCCGTGAGCAAGCACATGGCGACAGTGGGGAGAAAAAACTCTTTCTTAACAGGAAGAAACCACAAGAAGGACGAGGCGCAGGGAGGCGCGGCCATGTGCCACGAATGGTTGGGGGTGAGGGGGACAATGGAGAGCCAGAAATGAATAATAACTAATGGTTAAATGCAGAGTGCAGATAAAAAGGTGAGTGATAAAAACTATGTGTTTTCTCAGAAAGGAAAGTTTTAGGCCTGATCTTAGTAGTAGAGAGGCTGTCCAAACTGTGAGCTGGTGACAGCTGAAGGCTATGCCTCCCATTCTACTTTTAAATATCCACGAACTACAAATCACACATGAGACGATAATGATCCCCGTCCCAATTATCCCAATGCAAGTGAGCATCTACACAATGCAACAGGAAAAATGTGATCCAGGAAGGCCCCGGCAGCCAAAGGATCCACTGCTCACATCCCGCTGCTCAGGACCACAGAGGACGTGTCCAAGCTCCAGCAGGTCAGCTGCGTCAACAGTGTACGGAAATCAACACTATTAGACCCGTGGCTTTGCGGTGGCTGATCGCTGTTTATAGTTTATGGAAAAGTTAAAGCCTGTTAATTAAATGCATTCTCACCCAAGAGAGCTGAAGATGATGAACTGGGCTAAAAAGCAAAAAGGGAAACTAATATATCTGAGCTGGACAATGTACTGCATTATTACGGCTTTATCGTTTTTGTGTTTTATTGCATTGTTATGCAGTATATACACACACTACAAGTTTACAACAAGCTTTAGTAAAACAACAGCCCCTCTTTCTCTCTCGCGCTCTCTCTTAGCATCTCCCTTACTCTTACAAAATCATTATAAACAATGTGACAATTTCAGCCTCAGAAGCCAGCGGCACCTTCAAGAAGAAAGGCACACCATTACAACAACCTTTTAAACACGTCTCCCACCGATTCTGGGGGTTACCGCGGCTTTAACCCGAATAATCATCTTCCCGAGGTGTCTACCAGGAAATTCGTGCTCGAGTTTTGCAGTTAAAAGCAATGATTTGTTTTGCTCTCGATATAGCAAAATAACATGTACATCCTTCAGTTTGAGAACTGAGATCTGGACACAATGCATTCGAATGCCGTCTTGGACTCTGGAGGATTATTTAGAAGCCAAGTTATCATAATTTCATTGTTCAGCTCACCAACCCCTTTTTGTCACACCGCCAAGTACAATGCAAGAATAAACGTTCCCCGTATTGCGTTACATTTAAAACATGCGTCGGACTAGGGCTGCTCGATTATGGCAAAAATGATAATCACGATTATTTTCACTGAAATTGAGATCGCGATTATTTGACGATATTTATTTAACCCTTTAAGACCTACTATAGAACCAAGTCCGCCAGAGCTCATATTATTTTTTTTTACATGTTGTAGTGCCGTTTGTGGGATCATTTCAATTTGCTATGCAACTGTTATAGCCCATATTTTAATAATATGTATGCATTAAGTCCATAGTAATTACATTAATTGCAAAAAAGTGCAATAAACTACAAAAAAATTGAAAATCGTTTTTGTTTTGTTTACATATATTTCTACTTGGAGAAATTTAAGAGGTTTATCCCTCAAAACTTTAAATACAAAAAAGTTGCAAAAAATAGTTTACAACAACAGGAAATTTATTTTGAGTGTCTTCATAGTTTTATTTTGGAGATACACCAATTTTTATATACTGCAGGAAAAACGAAAAAACAATCCTATGATGCAAATTTGCAAAGAAAACAGCATGTGCATCAAAATAAACTATTTCCAGCAGTGCAATTCGAGTTGTAAGCATCCCAGCAACTATTCAGAAAGGTCAAACATGACCAGTATAGGCTTTTAAGGCCTACAAGTAAAAAACTACAATTTCCGCGAAAATGACGTCACTTCCGGTTTCGGCCAGGAAATGGCGGACATACAGTTCGCGCTGACATCTGTTTCACTGTGGGAAGTGTTACGAACAGCTGATAGGAACGGCAAAGCGTGTTTCTGGAATATTGTGTTTTTGTTCCTGCAAGAGCTTTTTATGCAGTTTTTGCAAAGCTTTATGTGGAAGGAAACTGTGACCGAGGACAAGCTGATGGCATCAGATGTAAGTACAACTCCTCCGGGTTATTGCGCTAGCTTACACGGTTCCGGTTCTACAGGGATTTAAAAATAGTTACACAACACGGAGCGTGCTGCTCTGACCGGCTTTAAAGGGTTAACAATGACTTTAAAAAATAATATAAAATAGTGTGCAACACCACTGAAGTTTTTTTTACCTCTCTTTTCAACCAGCGGCAGTCACTCTCCTCTCCAAATAACTTCTGCTTAGCTTTCCGGGCTTCCCTCGGGTCCTCTTAATCAGCGGTCTCCAACCTTTTTTGCGCCCGACAATATTTTCATGGACCGGCCTTTAAGGTGTCGCGGATAAATGAGGGAGGGGCTAATAATCGGCTCAGTCATTTTTAATGATCGTTGAAAGCCCAGATCGTAATCGTGATTAAAATTCGATTAATTGAGCAGCCCTACGTCGGACACATTACTGTTACATTCTTCCAATATGAGAGCGGGTTACATCAGTTCACATACAACCAGTTACATCAAAGTAGCTCTTAAATTAGCGGTAGCTGTTTGTGTCAGAGCTGTTCCAGTTATTATTTTGAAATATCCTTTTCTTAATCTGACCCTCATGCATCAAGCTGCGATATTGAGGTTTCATGGAAGCCAGATGAAAGCCAAGAGAACACTAATGAAATCAAACCATTAGTGTTGCAATTCCTGGTAATATTTTGTTAAGCTCAGGAACTGAAGAGACCAAACTCCAGAGCTGTAGATATTCAAAGAAATGTTCACTTTGGATGTTAGATATCAAAGATACGTCCTCAAAAGTCATTTAAGCTGCTTCTTTAACAGAAAGGTCAGACGTTATTTTACTTGACATTTTCTTTGGCCAAAGCTTAAAGCCAGTTTATCTGGTTTAAACAACAAAAAACCCCAGACTACACTGTGTCAGAGATTTCAGTATATTCATATATTTCTTTACATAATACCACATAAATCATGTTAAGTATTATAAGGTGGGAAGTGTACAGAAGAAACTAGAAAATAACACTAATGAAGAACTGGACATTGTAGAGTGCCGTGGGAAAGTATCAGCCCACTTCCAGATTTCTTATTTTTTTTCATATTAGTAACACTTCAATGTTTCAGATCATCAAACACATGTTCATTTTAGCCAAAGATAACCCGAGGAAATACAAAATGCTGTTTTTAAAACATGATTTCACTTACTAAGGGAAAAATCTATCCCAACCTATGTGAAAAAGTGATTGCCCCCTAAACTTAATAACTGGTTGCGCCACGCTTGGCAGCAAGAATTGCAAACAAGTGTTTATAATAACTGGAAATGACTTTCAAATCACTGTGGAGGAATTTTAATTTTGTTTGCATAATTGTTTCAATTCAGCAACATTCGAGGGTTTTCGAGCATGAACGGCCTGTTTAAGGTCACGCCTCAACATCTCAGTTTGATATAAATCCAGCCTTTGACGAGGCCACTCCAAAACCATGTTGTTTTTTCTGAGCCATTCAGAGGTGGACTTGCTGGAGACGTTTTAGATCATTGTCCTGCTGCATAACCCAAGGTCTCTTGAACTGATGTTCGGATATTCTTCTTCGGGATTTTCTGGTAAAAAGCAGAATTCATGTTTCCATCACTTACAGCAAGTCGTCCTGAAGCAGCAAAGCAGCCCCAGACCGTCACACTACCACCACCATGTTTGACTGTAGCTATGATGATGTTTTTATGACCTGCTGTGTTAGTTTTACAGCACATGTAACAGGACACAAAAGGTTCAGCTTTTGTCTCGTCAGTCCACAGAGTGTTTTCCCAATGGAATCGTGAACTCTGACCTTAACTGACTCATATGAAGTACGCAGTTCTTTAGACATCGTTATTGGCTCTTGTGTGACCTGATGGATGAGTCATCTATGCACTCTCACTTCAGTAGGCTAGTGACTCCTGGGAAGGTTCACCACTGCTCCAAATTTTCTCGCTGTAGTCACTGGAGTCCCAAAGCCTCAGACTTTGTAACCCTTTGTGATGGACAGATGTCAGTGACTTTACTTCACTTTGTCCGGCAGATTCTATTTAAGTGATTTTTAAAAATTCAACGGGTCTGGCAGTTATCAGACCTGGATGTCAATAATGAAACTCAACTTTCAAAAACTGTTTTTCACACAGGGCCAAGTAGGTTTGGGTCGCTACTTTCCTTTCATAATATGAAATCATCATTTAAAAATCCTGCCAGTGCTACCTGTAACAGGGCAGCCCTTAGCGGCTGGAAACAGTGAGATGGACCAAGGCAAGTGTAGTGGAACAAAAAGTACTTATTTGCTATACAGCTCTCCTTACAACAATTCACTCGTCGAGCTTCTTCACAGCACAATCAACCCTCTAATGACAACCGGCAGCCTTAAATATGTTCAGCTGTCACAGACTAAACCATTCTTCCACTCTCAGGTAAATTCTTAAATCCCAACCTTCCACCACAGTATACAATATATCAATTAGAATAAATAAATACATATCACGTTTTCATATTAATAAATATTTCACACTTTAATTTTACACCAAACCCAATATTCTAAAAAAAAACCAAAAACCCAAGCACGAAAAGATTCACCACACTCGCTTTACCAATGGTCGTTCCCGGAAAGGTGGGTAATCATATCTTACAGACACTTTTTTGCACCACTTTTATCCCTAGATTTCCCACACACACATTTGCATTAGTTTTCCTTACTGGTAAACCTTAATCTCAATCTCAATCACCATTCTTCTCTCCTGACAGACAACCACCACATTCCTTGATGAGGAGCAGCAGTGCTGGATCTGAAACAAGGCTACCAAATGATTTTAAAATTCCCAATAAATAGTCAATAAATAATTAAACTTATTGTGTGCAAATGTTTTACTGTGCAAATCCATGCTTAAAGTGCAATGCTAAAAAAAAGGGCTTGATAAGGTGATTTTAATAAAGTTGAAGGTGTGCTCTAAAGTGCTATACAGATAATATAATATAAATAAATGTAGTAAGGAGGCCTCTTCCTTATACTACCCCTTATCCAGTAGACACACCTATGGTATCAATTTCAAAATCCTACGTTGTCTTGTTTTCAAGCTATCACACGCACAAGATTTTCAGAAAGCTTACTCTAACCTTGAGGTCAGAAGAAAAGATTTTTAGTAGATGCACCTATAACATCAATTTGAAGCTCCTACGTCGCCTTGTTGAAGAGTTATCGCTCCTAACTTAGGTGCCGACGCTGCCCGCCTGCATTTTGTATTTGCTCGGGTCATCTTTGTCTAATATTAAAATTTGCTTGATGATCTGAAACATATAAGTGTGACAACAATTAACGAATCTGGAAGGGGACAAATACTTTTTACAGCACTGTAACTATCACTGACAGAAACACGAGCATCTTCAGTGCACACTCATAGGCCTCTGATATGTGTAAAGGTTGGAAGCTTCTGCCTTAGACTGCTGAACGAGTAAAACATTTTGAACCTTTGCTCTTCTTTTTCTATTGACTGGGTTTACAAAAGACAACAAACACTTTTTGAGTGAAATGCCCTTTTAAACGGTTACAAAGAGTTTGCGTCTATATACATTGTTTTTCTTTAAGTCTACAAAATCCCAAAGAGGGGTATCTGCACCACACGGGAGATTTCTGCAGCAGCAAAAAGGATCAGGGAAATATTTTGCAATGGTTCAGCTAATCTAAAAAACATCCACATATGTGTGTAAAGTAGGGGAAAAGAGTACAAGTAGGATAACAGTTTGTTTCACTGGTGATTTGCTTTGGTTTAACTATAACAAACACAATAGCAGCTACATCGGTGCATGCCCTGGCATCATATGTTGCAACTGAAAGCACATGAAAAAGCACTCGAGCAGAAAAGTCATACTAAATTGCTCAGATGATAATAAAGCTGAATATTCCAAACAACGCTTTGATTTAAGTGCTCATTTTCTGCAGCACTGGCACACGAGCACCTTGCCCTCCCTTCTTGCTTTGCACCCTCTCACCACCTCAGAGTACTGCAGCTTGTTGCCATGAAAAGCACAGACTGACTTTACTGCATCTTGCAGAGTTTCTATAGCAATAATCACTTTCATATAATTACAAGGGTTAAACATCATCCAGTTAAAATTACCACTTTTGGATGTCTCAGGTGGTTAGTGATGAAAGTTCGTAGGGGCGTGGGAGGATATTAAAAGGACTGAGAATAATGTCTACTCACCAGCTGGAACTCGGAGCGTCTCGTGTAGGCCTCCTGTATGCCGGCGTCCGCCCAGAGCGCGCTCAGCGCCATTACGTACAGCTGGAACTCACTGGGCTCGACCCCCGAAGCGCCTACGCGGCCCTCCCACGACATCACCAGCATGCCCTGCTTCTCATTTTCACAGCTCTGCCAGCTGATACCCAGCTTGTCGCGGGCATCCACCAGCACACGCATGCCCTGCAGACACACACAAGAAGAGCAGCCGCCTGTCTTAATGTCGCAGATATTTTTCTTACCACACAGATGGGAGGAAAAAAAAGAGTCTAGCATTCCTCGTAAACATGGAGTAACTTTAACGCTGAAACTCATGCATTTAAGTCACACTCTGAACGCATACACGTGTGGCTGCTGGTGGTTTTTTGAGGAGAACCATGTGGGATCTGTGTGGGAGGTCTCTTCCTGAGACTGAATATTCCTCCTTCAGTTCTACTTTTTTCTATTTCCACCATCTAGTCTCTTGAACAGCTACTCCAGATGTCAGATTGAGGTGGGCTGTAACTTTCTGGAAGTGATGATGCAGCATTTACGCCCGCTTCACACAGCAACTATAAATATATACTTCTTTTTTCTCTCTCTCTCTCTCTCTCTCCAGCCAATTCTTGTGAACAACTGCGAGCATCACCAAAAATGTAAGTTAGCTATAAAAACCTTTGATTTTTGAATCGGTGAGCTCGCGCCGATCCATTACACCCTCACCGGCTCTTACTAACTCACTGCAAATGTGAGGCGTATTTCACAGCATCTCCAAGTCCAGAGCGGCTGAATTATTAAAGAGTTGTTGCTCATCTGTTCTATGGATCGTTACAATGACTCTGCTGTGAATAATTTAAGAGTGTCTCAGGGGTCAAAGTACGTGTGCTCTGTGTGTGTCTGTCAATGACTCATGACCCATCTGAATCTTTTGCAATAGTCAAATTTATTTGTATTGCTTAATCTCACACTGAAGAGGCTTTTACACACCCACAACATCAACATCTCCAGCGTCGTCTTTACAAATAACATGTGAAAACCAGGAAGTCAAAGAGAGAGAGCCCCCACCACCCACGCTTTTGAACATGGCTATAACAAAAAAAAAGGCAAATGCAAAGAGTGAAAAGAAGGTTTGACTAATGTATCTACAATGTATGTCTATTTCATGTGCGCGTGTGTGTGCAGTCTGACTTGGCTGCCCTCTGTGACTCAGTGTTGTGGAGTGATTTCAAGCCTGAGCCTGTTCAGACTTTTTGTTCAGAAATGCTGTTTTTGTTTTTAGGAATGAGTGAGATGGATGTGAACCTAAACAAGTGAGGAAATCCCACAGTGGTGCTTAAAACAAAGACACACACAAACACACATGCTGCATTAATGTGACGAACATGCAGACCCACTACCAGCGTGGACGCAGCGAACTTCCCAAAGCAGAATGACCGTGTGAGCTTTGAGTGAGTCACATCGACTCATGACACGAGCCTTATCAATTTACTAATCTGCCTCATTTGTATCATAATCCTCCATATTCCTGTCTGCGTCTCTTCCTGAGTGCCCGCATGTTTACTCCACTGTCTGCTTCCATGCCAATCAGCCTGTCACTGTCTGCCCGTAGCAAGTCAGTTATGTGCGGCTCAGTTTCAAAGCCTCCGAAGAATTCAGATGACTGACGTTGCCTTTGCTTTGGCCGATCTAAGAGGTCAGTACCAGAGGACTGCACACATTCTCTAACGAGAACTAGCTTGTGCGTTATCCGGACGTTCAGATGACGTCAGCTTGTGTGCATTTCTGGTCTGCCGCTCATGGGTTACTGTGAATCTCAGCTAGAAAAAGGGGAACAAAGGTAGGGCTAAACACTGGAAGTCAGGTTTGCTTACTGTTATGAGTCTGAACATGTTGGTAATTACACAGAAATGACAGACAGATGGCTGGCACTGCTGCCTCACAGCGAGGAGGCCCCAGGTTCAAATCCACCAGCTGGGACCTCTGTGGAGTTATCTCCCTGTGCTTGTGTTGGTTCTCCCTGGGTTAGGTTAATTTGCAATTCTAAATTGGCCGTAGGTGTAATTACGAGTGTGAATGGTTCCAACCACTACCTTCCCCCCACTGACCAGAAACTGGATAAGTGGAAGGAAAGGTGGATGGATGGACAGGTGTTGCATGGATGTTGTAACTCTTGTTGTAAACTGATTCAGAGTAATTCTAGTTTATCACTGATTATCTGGTTATAAACATTTGAACATATGCATGCACAAAGGCCATAAACAACATTCGCTTTACTTCCCAGGAAGTGCAGGTTGCATACTTCCCACAACTATGACCCAGTTTTTGACCGGACAACTTCCTTATGTGACTGACATAGGATACTTCCACACATGCACTGGCACCCCTGAACTTTTCCAAGCTATACCTTAAAGAGGTGAAAATGTAAAATCCTCCCAGCTCGGCAGCACAAAGTCTGGGCGATCAAGTTAAATAATTCCCAGGTTAAATTTATGCAGGAAGCAGTCTAGCGAATTCACAGCGAAGGAGTGGTCGTACTTTGCTGCGGGCCCTGCACGCGCTGCTCAGGCAGCCTGAAGCAAACAGATAGTCAGACTGAATGTGAAGCAGACTCCGAGTGTACAATATCCTTACTTCATTCGCCTGACATCCACGTGTAAAAACAGCTACATAGAGTAGACGGAGGAAATATCAATAAGACAAGAAAAGGAAAAAAACAGCTCAGAAGATTTTTTTACATACGATATATGGGGATTTAGTATTTGAATCTTCTGCTTCCTGTTAACTCCAACCAAACTTCACCTCCTCCCCAGCCGTAGAGGGCAACGCCACAGGACGCACAAATTTAAATGAGTAACAGACTTTGATTGAAAAGCTCATTTTATGTGTTACTGGCCCTCAGTATCTGACCACACGGGGCGAAAAAACATTAAAATCTGATGTCTGAGCTGATGGGCTTCTCACAGTCATGGCGTGGTCAGCAGCGTTAGTAGCAGTTGCCTCCGGCAGATGGCTGGAGCTGGCAGGGTTCAGTTTCATTTATAAATGTTGTATTGAAAAGCGGCTCTCTTTCCTGCGTTAATGCAGTCCACCCCGTGAACTGCACTGACCTCCTCCTCCTCTAAAGCGACGCCTGCCTTCTGAGCCCACGGAGCCCCAGTGAACGATGGGACTGCAAGTGACATCAACACCAGCCACAAAACACAACACATGAGCGGGCAGCCGGTGCCAAAATATCTGCTGTGAACCAAACGAGCCAAAAAAGAAGAAAAAAAGAGAGAGAAAAAAAGCAGGCGAATACTTCAAAGAAATTCAAGAAAGGCAATGAGAGATAAAAGCTACCAGAGATAAGAGAAGGGAGCAGCCATCACATGCTCAGTTTAGAAAAATTAGCTCTTTTTTATTGCTGGTATTTATCTTCTATTGTGATAAAGAAATGCACCTCAAAAGTCCAAAATGACTCAGTGATCATTTACTTGCTAGTTAAGGCTAACTTAGATCAGAGGGGTTTTCCTCTGACAATGGTTAAACCACAGATTTATCCACCGCTTGACAAGATAATCACTCAGACCGCATCTGAACTCCACCTCTCCGCTGTTTATTTCTGCAGGCCTAATTGTGCAGCACACCTGTGCATTCTCTTTCAGCTTTATCCGCCCTTCTTTCCTTCCTTTCCCACTTTGCTCTCTCACTCTTCATCAATAGGTTCCCATAAGACAGGGGGTTCCCCGCTACACCTGGTAGGTGACACTGATCTTCCACCAACAACCGCATCTAGCACACGATTGGCTGTTATTCCTTTGTGATGTGGGAAATCCAAACAGCGGCGTCCAAACTCAAAGAAGGCACATCATGTAGGATGCACACACATCATGTAGGATTAACTTTTTTTAAGTTCGGTTAAGCTGGGATTGCTTCAAAATGTCCTCGTTTTCCAACACCAAATTATCCAGATATGATTTTAACGCTCATTAATTCAACCACTGATGATAAATTCGTTATTATTGCTGTTGTATCATCTACAAGGCTCAAAGGCCTTTTTCCAGCAGCCATCAGTCCTTCAGTGGCACATTGTGTCACCCAGTGAACGTTTATCACGTTACAGGGCTGATTGATCATCGGGAAAACCGTTTTCCAATTATGTTAGCACAGCTTGTGCTGATTAAAGAAGCCATAAACGTCGAGTATGCGGAGCATCACCCAATTTGCCTGCATGAACCTCCAATAAACTCCAGATTTTACAACCACGTGTGCTACTCTCTTCAGCAAACAGCACTGAATCTGCAACTGAGCAAGAGTGCATCACTTCTCAACCAGAAGCTTTTTTTTTCTTGCAGTGGTGAGGTCACTCCAGGATCGTGGCCTTCTGTGCAGATTTGCAAAGAAAAAGCCGCATCCAAAAAGACGGGGAAAAGAGCAGACACTGAACAGAGGGATAAAACAGAAACGATTAATCATTAATGAAAATAACTTCCACTTACAACCCTAATACTAACATTCGCTCTTTATATACTTTACATGACGAATGACTGCAGCGCTGGTGAGGGAATTACAGATGTTTTAAGCGGGGTAATAGCTGGTAGTTTTGGCCTGGCCTATCAGCTCCTACACATCGCGCATTGTGTGTGTTTTCCGGAGTTTGGCTGCTGGTAAAGTATGTGGTGTGTGGGAAGATTGTGTTCTTGATCTGGCCCGAGACAGGACGGTCACTGTATACTTGTGTTTGGGGGAGGGTACTGAATACTGTCTTGTCTGTGCAGAAGTGCAGGCTCTTATCATCCTCGTCTGGGCTGTGTGGCACTCAGGACGGATGTGCTCATCCCTCAGGAATAGTCTGGTATTGTTAGCTGGTGAAGGAGGCCCAGCCATGACAGCAAACAAAGGGACAGGACGCACACACACACATAGACTCACTTCAGGATAAAAATATGCACTATGTCAACAGACCTCTGTGTGTGTTTAAATAAGTGTGTGAACCTTAGTCGCTAATGGCCCAGGCCTGCAGATATAAATTGTTCCCATCATCTTGATTTTCCTCAGAAAATGTTTTGGCTGTCTTAAAAAAATAAAAATCAATCAGATTTATTATAAAAGCTAAGACATAAGCAACTCATTCAAAAAATCTGAATAGTTAGAGCCACAGTGACCTAAAGTGTCAATTACTTGTGAAAACTTTCAAAATGCCCCCTCACTGTTGTCCTTCTCAGATATAAAACACGATTTGGATGTTTAACAAACACGGCAAACATTAGATATGTGGAGGATGAAGGCCCCCTCGAGCCACGTCTTTACCTTCAGTATATTCTCATAGATTGTGTCCCGGAAATCCAGAAGTGCCTTCTGATCAAACTCCTGCCCGTTAATGATGCGCATCTGTTTGAGGAATGTGGACTTTCCGCTCTCCCCGGCCCCGAGCAGGAGGATCTTCACCAGCCGCCGAATGGCTCTCCTCTCCCGGGCGATCATCGCGTCTATCTCCCGACTCCTGCGCCTCGCCTCCCGCTCTTGCGCCGCGTCTCTCTCCCGGCTCCTCTCCTTGCTGCCGACAGGGTCCCGGCTGGCCTCGGCCGGGAGCAGACAGCGGCTCAGGGTGCGGACCACTCCCGACATGGCGAGTCGTGGGAAAAGTTTACCGAAACTCCAGTGGGAAAATGTTCATTATAGGATTTTGATCCCCCACCCCCGGGATGGAAATGGTGCGACTACAAATTTCACGGATAAACACGATAAACACGCGTAAAAAAATAAAGTCTACATTTAGTTTGAGAAGCCGTTATCTAGTCTTCAACCGGCAGACAGCCCGTGTCCATCTTGGTTAGACCTCGCCATCCACAGAAATCACTCTGGACACAGAAACAAAGCCAGAAAGCAACAAAAGAAAGTTTAAACGCTCAAATGTTAGAGGCCCGAAAACAAAAACAGAAAGTTGACCTGGAGTCCGTGTGTTCATCCAAAGCACAACAACTGTAACAACGCTGAGGCTGTGGTATCTGACTCCGTGGGACAGCTATCCAAACTATCCAAACACAGCCAGCGGTTTGTGAACTTGGAAGCTCCTGCGGGCGGCGCTGGGACGGCCAGACTGCTGAGAGTTACTGATAATTCCCGACAGGGGGCGCTAGCAGACGGAAGGAAATACATATAGAAGGAAAACAGAAACATTTAGCGCTGCTGGTGATGCTTTCTCCTGCTGTGTGTGTGTGTGCGTCATCACTGGGAAATGTGGTCCTGCTCGGTATGAGCACTTTTACAGCTCTGTTTGTGGATGGTTTATTGTCAGCGTCACACAGACTTTACATGTGGTCACAAAGGTTTACAGGCCAAGGTCAAAGATACCTGTGGCCCATTAGCACTGAGTAAAGCGGGGCACCCAAGGGGCTATTGGCTCGGCACTTTATACCCCTGTTGCACACCCTGTTTAATTTTTAAGTGTGCATGAAGCAGGAGGTACAAAAGTCCAATTTACCTTTGTGGCATAGCTGATGATGTTTGTGAGCGTGGGTCTGCAGGCATTAGTTTAGCAAAAAATATGAGACAGAGGCAGTTTGAGTACTAGATCAGGGGTGTCAAACATAAGGCATGGGGGCCAGAATCAGCCCACCAAAGGCTCCAATCTAGCATGCTGGGGGACTGTGTTTTCATAAATTTTGCAGCTTTTCTCCTGAAGTCCTCAGCAGTGGAAATTCATACGACACTGAAGTAAATAAGTAACAGGTAAAGAGTTAAATGACAGAAAGTTTTTTTTTTTTTTTTTTTTTTTTTTTTTTTTTATTTTTTTATTTTTTTTTATTAATATTTTTGGATGGACAGAAACATTAATAAATAAATATACAACTGCAATAATCATACTGTCAGTTCTCTGTCCATTTCTAAACAAACAAACAAACTAAGACAAGCAAACAAACAACACACTAACAAACAAAAATTGTCTAAGATGGTCTGGTATCATTATGCTTTCTCCCTCTCTCAGTTAGTTAAGATACATAATTCCTCTACTGATAAGCCATCATGGGTTGGGATTGAGGAAAGTCTTGTGGCCCCTTCGTCTTTAGAGGCCTTCCTTACTCAGAAGGGAAGGCCAGTACCGTTTAAAGATCCAGTACTGTCTTTCATGCAAGAGACCTGGCTTAGAGCTCACCAATATACCAACAGCAGCCCTTATCTCACCGCTAGAGCCTCTATTTGGTATAATAAGAAAGTATTAATAGGTAAGAAACCGGTCTGGTGGGAGGCCTGGGCTAGGACAGGTATTAATCAGATGGGGGACCTATTTGGGCAGACTGGCATGAAATCGTTTGCAGAAATCAGACGAGAATTCAATTTGGATCCAAGGGAAATTTGGAGGTTTTTTCAAATAAGACATTGTATTAAAGCCATTTTGAAAAATAATCTAGACCCTCCATCTAGTGTTCAGAAGATGTTTGCAACCCCTGACAATAACAGAATCAGGGCATCTAAATTTTATGGGAGCTTCAGAGAGGCACACGCTCCCAGTTTGGGGGGACTGAGGCGGTGTTGGGAGAAAGATCTGGGTATCCAGATCTCAGAGGACAGTTGGAAGATGCTGATCTCATCATGGTATGTTTGCTCACCTGAAACACAGTCTCAACTTATCCAGTACAAATTGCTTCACAGAAATTATTGGACACCCAGTAAATTAGTCAGGTTGAAGCTCGCAGATAAGGACATTTGTTGGAAATGTCAGCAGGAAGTCGGGACTCTAGTTCATATGTTGTATACATGTCGGAAAAATGATTATTTGTGGGATGGGATCATCAACTTGGTGAATGATATTTTTAAACTTAATCTTTCTAAATCTCCAGCTATATGCGTCCTGGGCCTACTACCTGACGATAACATTCTCTCAAAAAAACAGAGATTGTGGATGCGTCTGGCTTTTATAACTGGTTGCAGGGTAATTCTTAGGCATTGGAAGTCATCCAGCCCCTGTTCTTTCAAGGAATGGACCGAACAAATGTCTAGGATGGCATCATATGAACGGGTTATGTATAGAATGAAGGGAAGAGAAGATATTTTTGAGCAGGTCTGGGGTCCCTTTTTGCGGTACATTGACAATGTCTCTTAGACATTATGATAAATGGTCTCTTAGAGGGATATTTCATGTGTCATTGGTATTTTGGTTTTTTTTTTGTTTTTTTTGTTTTTTTTTTTTTTTTTTTTTTTTGCACCAGGGGGTTTTACCCTTATTCGTTTTTGTTTTTGCTGATGTTTTCCAGGAGGCGGTGTATTATTTTGTTTCTCCTGGGTTTTATTTATTTTATTTATTTATTTATGTAAATGACAGAAAGTTAATGTTTTTTCACTGCCAGACAGTCTGGGCAATCGGATACCAGAACCCTCTCTGTCTTTTTACATGTTTGTTTTTCAGAATTTAAGCTGAAGAGTCGTGCTGACAGATGTCTTTCATTTACTGCTGAAGCATTTCTGTATCATGTAGAAAAACTGCACTTCTTTTTCTTTAATTAAATATAGGATTAAATGTGTAGTTAAATTTCTTTACGCTGACAAACAGGTGAGTTTCACTGGTCCAGCCCACTTAAGATCAAAGTGGGTTGTAAGTGGCTCACGATGTAAAATAACATTGCAACACTGCAAGCTACCTTCACAAAAAGGACACTGAATGCTGCACTAAGTATTGAGTACTCATGTTAACATGTAATGAGGTATTAATGATTACTGAATACTCTTGAGTTGGAGTGTTGCCAAGGAATACTGTGGCTTGTGTGATCGCACACACCAAGATGATCTGTAGTTTTATACAGCTACACATTTTCTCTTTTCAAATGTTCGCTCCCAAATCCTGAAAGAAAGTCACACTGGCTAATCAAAATGTTTAAAATGATTGAAAACAATTAAGTTTAGTGCATTAGTTTGAAGTAGTCTCATGATATTTCTGAGCTGATGCAGCTTAGATCCATCTTGAGATATTCAAACCATTTTCTTTAGTTGAATTATAGTCCAATCAGATTTCCGATTCGTGGTCTGTAATTTGTCAGTTATAGCTCAGACCAGAAATCGGTCTTTACTGACACTGATTTTTATCCATATTGCTGCAGTGCATCATAAAGCTCATCCTTTTAGCTTTCCATTTCCAATAATTTATTTTATTTAACTTTCACGTCTTTATGAAGCTCGCAGTTTTTACAATTTTGATCTAAATATTTTCCCAAAAGCCTCAAAATCTGACCACGTGTTTAGTGATCAGTGGAATTTCAAACAAACACAGCAAGCAGACAAACTTGCATTTTTCTACACTGTGTGTAATTGAGTTGGACACATTCCAGGTGCTGGATATTACCAATTTAACTTCTTACTATATGTGTAAACCAGGCCATCCCTCTATTTTCTTTACTTCTTATTCTGTTTAGGGTTACAGGATGAGAGGTGTGTGGCATACCCCAGCTGTCATGGAGTGAGAGTGGGATACACCCAGGACAGGTTGCCAGTCCACCAAAGGACTCATTCATGCTCACATTTGCATGTACAGCTAATTGAGAATCACTAATTAACTTAACATGCATGACAAGGTGCTGGCCAGACAGTGGATTCAAACTCAAGACCTGCAGGACCAGACCCTGATGCCCCTAAACAGATTAACAGATTTTGCCTCATTTAAACACATTAAACCACAAGATTTGAGTAGCAGCCAAGAGTTAGGGTCCCCTATTCCCTTTTGCTCTCAGAGACATGGGGAGAACATGCAGACTGCACAGAACATCTCCTGTGGATTACCAGACTTTTATTTTGGTAGAAATCTGCAGTGTGGTGCAAAAAAGGTTCTGGGTTCAGATCCACACTGGGACTTTTCTGTGTGGACCTGTGTGGGTACTCTGGCTTCCTTCCATAGTGCAAAGAGTGCTTGTTAGACTTATTGGTGATTCTGCATTGGCCGAAGGTGTTAGTGTGAATGGTTATCTGCCTGCGACAGACTGACAAGCTCTCCAGGGTGTACCCACGACAGCTGGAATATGCGCCAGCCCACCATGACCCTGAATTGGATGAGTGGATGAAAATGGGTGGAAATTAAAATACATCTGCAAGCCTGACTACACTGGAAAACTGAAAAAAGAGGAGGTATGCAATTTGGACTGTGACACTGTGTTGTTATATAACAATTTAAATGGAAATATTGTTGTGATATGTCAAATCAGAGTTAAAGTACGGTACCATTATATGTTGAAAAATCAAACAAGACATGTAAATACAACACAAACTAGTTTAAATGTTAAACTAATTAGCCTACAGCTTAACCTGTGCAAACTGATGTAGTCCAAATCTGTGTCATTTACTGGGAGAGAATGAAGTAATGAAGAATGAAGTCGGCATGCAGAGAAAACTGGGGCTACAAAGTGTAGTTTAATAAAAGTAGTTACAGAGTAGTTACAAGACAGCCTGCCTTTGTCTTCAGCACACTTCCTCGGGCTGCATGCCTTCTCCTCATTCACTCTCTCTACTCTTTCACTTCTTCTCTGTTGAGCAAGCCAAAGCGTAGCATCCATGCCTGGACCAGCCAGGCCAAGCCTTTCACTCAGCCAAACCAACAGGAGACCCTCTGCTCCACAGTGTCCCTGCCAGCTTGTCTGAGTCTAATCATCCACGGGATCCAGGTTGTTTCAGGGCTAGTTTCCCTACAAGAATAATCTCTCTCACACACACGCCAGTTGGGTCTGCGGACCTCCAGCATCGTTGGAGACGTCTTTCTGCCCACCAACTGTCCGCCGTTACCAAGACGGTGATGCGAGTCAAAAGGAAGTGGACTCAGCCGAAACCAGCCAGCTGGACGAAGCAGCAAATGCAGAAGTGGGGGTGGACTGCGAGGAGGAGTGAGGTCCAACAGAGAGAGTCCATTTGGACGAGCTGATAGCGTTCGCAGCCACAGTTTAAATTTGATTTCATTTGTGTTGTTTTAATTTGGACTGGTATCTCCTCATCCAAATCTTACTGGGACACAGTATCATGGTTTTACAGCCCATAAAGCATCATACATTCTCTCCTATGAAACATTTTGCTTGGCTGACTTCAAAGCAAATCCATCTTTATTTATATAGTTTGTAAAGATTTAAGGAAATCCAAAAATGTGCTCAGTCTTTACTCATTTCAGATGCCTTCAAAGGACACGAATGCTGAAACTCAGTTAGATGTTGAAATAGACACAGACAGCTGTTTGCTGACATAACTGAGTGATTATTACAAATTGAATATTACACTTGAAATTGTAAAAATGTGATGAAATTGAGGTTGTGAAGCAGGCAAAAGCATTGTTAGTTCAACACACTGATATCAGTACAGAAGACATTGGTTCACATTGCAGTTTTGTCAAGTCAAGTCAAGTCAGTTTACCATATTTGCATGTAAAATTATATTACAGTTTATGAGGACATTGGAGGACAATACATTTTAACTTGCAGTTCCTCAAGTGGCCACTTGAAGCAGACTCTAAAAGGGAGTCAAGCCTCATTGACTCCTATGTTAAAATGTGCAGGTTTAAAGCACATTTAAAGCACATTTGTTCTCTATGGAAAGTTTATCCTCTCATCACAACAAATGACTTAATAACCCATCTACCTGGATGATTTAGTTAGGTCTGTGGCCATGTAATCAGATGGATGGAGCAAATCTGAGTCTGCTAAGCCTGTGCTGTGCGTGTGCAGTTGGAGCCTTTTGGAATTTCTTTTTAAATAAATTTCAAACAAGGAAAGATCTCCGGTTCAGTTTTGGGAGGAGAAATAAATCCCATTAGGGTTGCATCAGGACGGGTAGCCCGACTTCTAAATACAGTTCAAAACCAAAGGGTGATGACATCCATGTTCATGCTCTCTATATCTGTGACACACAAACCTCTGATTAAATGGGATTAATGGGATAGAAATCACATGATTTTTGGATCATGTGATTTCTACATGCTAACCTAACTCAAGGGCATTCATATGATTCATACTTTCTGAAAGCATGAGCAGGAGAATTATCTGAAATATCTTGCCAGTGGATTTTTAGTTTTAAAAAAAGGAATAAAGAGAAACCAAGAATTTGCCAAATGATTAATGGCAGAAACAATTAGAATTTTCAAAGCCAGTGCACGAAAATTATTAAGCTGAAAGTGAATCTAATTTGCCCATCCATTATCCTGCTTTTAAGTGTGACCAAATGAGCCCATGTTGTAGTAACAGCCTCGCACAGAAAAGCAAAAGTGAAGCATAAAAAGGTTGTTTTTGAGTTTGCAAATAGAAAAGTTCTATTTACTTGACATCCTCTTTGATCCACTATGCAAACACATCTAGTGGTTTGTTGTTATGATCCATGCTTCTCTTTTACATGCTGCTTGGGCTTCATTACAGTGTCTAATGGTATTTCTTCTTTAGTCTTTTGGTCCATGAACCTGGAATCAAGGCTATCGTAATAACCCAAATCTATATCGTCTTACATTTTTATCTTCATATTTCCTCGTATCAAATGTCATAGGCTGTCTACTTATCTGCCTTTGTTGCAACTTCAAAAGAAGACAGCACTTAATACTGCACTGATTGCAATCTACTTTTGAGGGGATAAAAATGGGCTCTGTGCCTTTGATTTGAGATAGAAGCTGTTTGAAAATGTAAGGAACACTTTTTCACGTGGAAATGTCCTGTTGCAGTTCTAACTTCCTCTGGACAGAGGGCACTGTTAGATCAGATTTTAAAAACAATATTTTTTTTAAAAATCCAGTCATTCCTCACTTCAAAATCCCCCTTTTATCCCTCAATTTAAACAGTAGAGGAAGGAAGAGGGGCCAAATAAAATGCATGGTCAGCAAGCAAGGTATCAGAGGCTGTGTGGGTAACGTGTGGTCTTTATTCACTCAGCTGTTGGGTTTGGAGTTGTGGAAGACGTCACTGTGCACACATGGACACATGTTAATAGAAGTTATTCTATTAAAATGTCTCCCTAATTTAAAGCACATCTGCAGCAGAGTACTGACCTAGAGCTGTGTGTGTCTACACATTTTATTTGTGTGTATGACAAAAAGAGCGAGAGAGAAAGATGTCAGCGCAAGATTAAAATTCATACAGATAGCAACACACATGTAATTAGCCTAAAAGCCTTTTCATCAGGTTTGGCACAACGCTCACTCTCTCACACACACACGCGCGCACACACCAACACATACTAATGGACACCAGAGTCTGCTCATACCCACTAATATTCCACATTCACCTCTTAACACCACCGCAAATGGCATGTGTGTGATGGCACCGCTGCCTTGTGTGTGTGTTTTGTGTTTTACGAGTTATTTATATGCTAATGAATCTGGAAGGGCACGTTGAGTGGTGTGTGTGTGTTTGGTGTGTGCGTGGAGGAGAAGAAGGAGGAGGAAGGAGTTGCTACAGCTGAAGAACAGGGGAGGTAGGAGGAGAGGTAGAGGAGAACCTTGAAGACGTATGTTGCTTTTTTGTTGTAAGACATAACAACACGACTGCAGCTCCATCCTGAACTATGTTTACTCCCCACATCCTGTTCCCTGTTATTCCCACTTTACTCTGATGAAATATTGTTATTCAGGTACACTGTCTGGATGCCTGTCTGACTTGAGGTAGTTTGGCACAAAACACACTTTTTGTACCTGACTGCAATGCCAAATGTAGCTGTAAGCAGTGATTGACGGGCCCACAGTGCAACAGGCTTCTCTTCTTCCCTCTCTAATGGCAAAGCTGTGCTCGCTCCTCGATGTCAGCGAGAGGAGGCACAGTGGGTTGAATGGCAGTGTACGGCATTTTGCAACTTCTAGGGCTGGTGCATTACACCCGCTTACACACCTAATTTTGCATACGTTTGACATTTTTGGTGTATTTTTTTCCACCGTATCATTCACAAAACCATGTTAGTATCTGAGATCTGGGATTAGAGTGACAACAGCGCAACAAGGTTCTGCTGGGCAGTAACACAAGCCGTCCAAAGACTTCACAGCCAGCAGTTTATCCACATGAATCTTTTAGTTGCCATGCTCCAAGTACTTCTAATTTATGACATTCTTCATGCAGCCACCAGATGTCCTCAGATTCCTCTGCTATTTTCAGTCATTCTGTTGTGAATTTGCTGCCCTGTTTGGGATCATTTTCCTGTTGCATGACCCAATTTTAGCCAAGCTTTAACTGTCAGACAGATGGCCTCACTTTTGACTCTTTGTATACAGTGTGTTCATGGTCCAGTCAACGACTGCAAGGTTTCCAGGTCCCGTGGCTGCAAAACAAGCTCATTTCCATCCATTCATCCATTTTCCTCAGCCACCTCCTTCAGGGAGTACACTGAGGTGTTCCCAAGCCATCTAAGCAACATCTTTGGTTGGACATGCCTTAAACACTTCACCTAGAAAGTGTGGGAAAGAATCACAGTCAGACATCCAACCCTCCTCAACTGGCTCCTTTTGAGATGGACCCTCTCCTGAATGACCGAGCTCCTCACCCTTTCTCTAAGAAAAAGCCTCGATACTCTTTGGATGAAGCTCATTTCTATTAGCAACTTTTGGTCATAGGTGAGACCACAGATTTACCAGAAAGTCAAGAGACTCACTTTCATACTCAGCTCTCCCTTTACCACATCAGACTTGCACACAATCAGCATTACAGCACACTCTGTACTCAATACACTCTCATATCATCTGTAAGCAAGACCCTGAAATACTTGGTCTCCTCCGTGGCCTCAAATTAAAATATGCTAATTCTCATCCCAGCTGCATCACTCTCAGCAGCAAATCCCCCCAATGCAAGTTGGAGACCATTGTTCAATGAAGCAAACAGAACCACATCATCTGCAAAAAAGCAAAGACAAGATCCTGGGATTGTCAAAGTACCACCCGCCACCACCCTTTGATTGCACATAAAAATTTATTCACAAATTTAATTTATGAATAAATATAACAAAACTTTATTATAAGAGCTCAAAACAACCCCCTGACATGGTATCATAACCATACAGAAAGCCACAGGAAACCCTGTGTATGCTGAGTTTTGACTCATTAAAATGCTATAATGGAGTACAATAATATGTACTTCAAAGTCAAATGACCTCTTTAGACAACAAACCCCTTTTGACATTTAAGTTACAAAAACATATTCAGCTTATAAAATAATCATTATTTACTTTAGAAAAAGTGTTTCTAGTAATACAAAGCTTTTTTTAGGCAGTTACTACAGAGTCTGACCCCTATATATATACTTGTTGCTAATAATTCAATCTTTTTCAAGCTGCCAGCAGGTGCGGCCCATTTATTGTTCACACAGGAGCCACGACTCTGGCTGACTCTTTGCATTAATACCAGGTATCTGAAAACTTCGACACCTGCCAGCTCTTCAATGTCTGCAAGCCAGAGTATTTCCATTTTCCACCCGAGGCATTAAGGCAGCGTGCCTTGATTGAATTGATAGACTGGAGTAAACTCAGTGGGACTAAAGCGCGACTTTGTGAAATCAACATCATGCTCCTTTTTGATGCCGCTTTATTGCCTTGTCTTCTGGGCAAGAGTGAGCGAGGCTGAGTAGAGTTAACGCTTCCTAATTTTCTCCTTCAAAGAAGTGTGACAAGAGCCATCAAAGCCACGCATTCGCCATCTTGTCTCTAGCTGAATTGGTGGACTTTCAGCTTCGAAAAACGAAAGATAAATTGTGTGAAAATGAATTCTGCAGTAATTCTCATGTCATTTAATTAGTAAATCTTCTGAATCACAATCTTTGAAGGATTCATATTTGATAGATTTTGTACAAAGTGGAGTTTATTTCATCATCCACATAGCCGCTTCATCCTGATCCATTCAGTGTGCCTGCGGAGCCTCCAATATTAAATTGGTTTATTAAGGGTCTCATACAAGCTGGTCTTTCAAGGAAAAGGTTGTACTTTAGGTAATTTTGCTCTTTTCTATTTTCTTCTTCAGACCGAGGCATTTTTCACTTTTCAAGTTATGTAGAAGGCTTTATTATGTACAAAGCAGATTGAAGATTTTCCTGAATGGTGAGCATCTCTGCAGCAGTCAGACTTAAATCACAAGCTTTTTTTAAATAAATCTTTTTTTTTAAAGTCTCTTCAGGATAGCACATGTGCAATGCTTGTTTGATATTTCCCTCACAGTCGTGTAGACTTTCTTGCATATGATAGAAATTGTTCCCTATAGTTTATCGAACCAAATAATGTGTTTCAGCATGAGTCTCTTCATGATTGATGACATGAAGTCACTGACTTCACACTCTTTACTGTTCATGTGTTACTTTGAATTACAGGTGTTTTAAGCTACACTTCATTAAATCATTAAAACTTGGTCTTCGAAACAAGATAAAGAAAATAAACCTTCAGTGCTAACCTGCAGGCCTGCTTACATGACAGCTAACCTAACAAAATGAGAGACGATCAGAAAGGAACCCTCTCAGGCATACATAATTTAGTGGTGAAAAAAACATAAACTGTTAAGAAGAATGTTAACAACACAGTCTTGAGACAGGGTTTTGGATCCAAATGGACAACTATTGCAAAGGAAAGAGCTACAGCACTGAAAACTACCCTGGGCTTTAGCCTTGTTATCTGGCTAAGCCTCGGGTTAGCTGTTTATGGTATTTGATGCATTTAAATCAGCTGTTAATATTTTCAGAAGCATTGTGAAAGAGATTAGAAGGGCAGGAAAATAGCATACCATCACCTCCCAATTTCACCTGAAGACCCGAAGTGCATCTGAAAATATTCTGCAACACTAAATCCACACAATCCAAAGGGTTTATTGAACAAGGGCTGGTACAATATTCAGTTGCTGTACAGATACAGGGGGAAGGAGGGGTATCTGGGGCAGGGATAGCTCAGTAGGTAAAGTGGTCGCCCCATGATCGGAAGGTCGGCGGTTCGAATCCACTTAACGGCTACCCTGAGGTACCCCTGAGCAAGGTACCGTCCCTACACACTGCTCCCCGGGCGCCTGCTTAGTGGGTTGCCCACTGCTTCACTGAGTGAATGGGTCAAATGCAGAGAAAAACAAGTAATTTCCCCATGGGGATCAATAAAGTATCCATTATTATTATTATTATCTGTATTTCAAATTTAGCTCGTTCATCCCAAAATGTGATGAGAATGAAGAAAAGTATTGCACCATAGCAACTACAAAGAACAAAAATTGCCATTTTTGACAGACAGAAAAAGTAGTAATAGGTCACTTTATCTGTGGAGGAAGGGAATCCCTTCTGTCTCGTAGCATCTCTCAAAAAATGAGCAAAAGTTTGCCTGGTGCAAACACCATATCCCTGCAGCCCAGGGTCAGCGGCTGCTACAGACAGGTTGGTATATATCTGTTCCCTTGGGAGTAAACCAGCTGTCACAGATGTTATCCAGGATGTGGGAAGAGGCAGAGAAAAGTCTTCTCACAGCGACGAAAACCTAAGAGGCACTGCTGTACAGAAACTCTGTGATGCGGGAAGAAATGGGAGATCATGCCAGTGTCTGGACAGAGGTGAAGCATTTTATATAAACAGAGGCTACAGCATGAATTGTAATTTATTCAGGCCCACCGCAGTGAAAAAATAATTCTGTTTCCAGTGGCAGAAAGTTATAGCTTGAAGTAAGGCTCTGTCACATGCTGAAAACATGATACCGATTAAATCATATACAACATGAATGACAAACTCAGGTGGTCCAGTTGTGTGGTGCTGCTCCCATTCCTCAAGAAAGTTCCAGCATATCCTTACTGATCCGAACTGGCTGATACAATTACGCTATTACGTTATGACAAATAAAACTGAAAGCTGAAACTGAGATACCGATACATGAAGGTCATCAGTTAGTGTAATTCACCTGGGCCTTTCAGACTCTAAAACCTAGCTCAGATGAACAGCTCTGTATTTTCATTTTCTTCTTCTCCACCTGACATCAACCTTCTCTGGTGCTGACGTCTTGGTTAGTTTAGGTTTAATACGTTATCTTTTATTTTACTAAACCTATTTTGTGGACTCTCTTTTTGTTTCCTACTTTGAGACAGTTTCTTACAAAGAGAGGGCTCATTTGGGATATTTAAACTTATTGGTAGATTTTCATGCATAACTTCGTTAGTGGTTTGCTAAATGTTTAGCTGCAATTCTTAAATGTTTTTTGTTAAGTACTTGAGGTATTTGTCATTGAGGCAACCATTTATAAAGATGGTGGTCTTTGAATTGTTTAATTGCTTTTGTTGAGTTAACTTTTTGTTGATGTTGGACGAGAGTGGCATTAGTCCCCATGTAGCTTCGCCTTCAAAGGTATCTTTATCCAGATTTCAGTTTGGATAAACTATACATGCTACATTTTGGAGTTGCTTTCCAGCGGTGTGGTCCCAATCCAGCTGTGGAACCATTTGTTCAGTAATTTACTAATGCTGTTAATTATGACTGTGAGGAAAATGACAGTTTTATTTTCATGTGGTGGCATCAGAGCAGCTCTCTCCTGACACAGACACACACACTTTTCTCAGTTAGTATTCACCTCAGGCCATGAGGAGTACAAATATCAGGATTTTGTGTAATGGATGTATTTGTGACACTGCTGGGTAGCCTGTGTGTTTGATTAGTTCTCTCACTATGCTATTCTACACTAAGATCATCACTGTTTCACTAAAACACTGCTGGCTACACACACACACACGTATGACTGAACAGCTGTGTGTATATGTGTGCTCACTATGTGTGTTGACTTTGAGCTTTCACTATCTGAAATGGCATCATCGCTGTCTTACCCTTTATTACTGTGTGTATGTGCGTGAATGTGAATGTCTGTGTGTGTGTGTGTAATGAGGAAAACTGCCATTTGGGAAAACCAATTACCACAGGTAAATAACATAACCCCTCGCTTTAAGATTTGCCCAAACAATGAATTTATAAAGAGGAAAAACCTCCTGTCACACATGCTCACACACACACACACACACACACACACACACACACACACACACACACACACACACACACACACACACACACACACACACACACACACACACACACACACGCAGATATGTTTCTATCACTTCTGAGGACCTTACCTTGACTTATTTTCATTTCCTTCAGGCTTACCACAACCATAACTACAACTCTTCTAAATCTAGCCTTTACCCTGACCTAAATCTAAACCATAATCTGACTTGAATTTAACCTTAAACTAGGTTTTTGTTCTAAAATGTAATAATTTACTTTATGGGGACAGTTTGTCCCTAAAAGAGGAGGCAGGACCACATAATTTCCATAATGCAAGTACACACACACACACTCTCTATATACATGCATATTATGCATTTGAGAGCATTTCACTGCCTCTTTGATTTTCCCCTTAGCAGTCTTAAATGTAAACTTGTAATACAAACCTGAGGGTCTCATGCATTGATCTTTAAAATATCCTGTTTACTTTGCGAAGATCAGCAAGATTTTTGTCTCCTTACATTTCCTCACAGGTCCTCGCAAGCTCATATAAACCCCAACACATGCACACATACACACATCCCCCCCTGAGAGTATGTAATTATGAGTTTGGCCTGGAATGATTTGATAGCTAATAAAAGTGAGATTTCTGGGGAAAATAAGGACGAGAAAATTAAAGTGTTGGAGTGTACAGATCCTAATTAAAATAACGCAATGTTTATAGTGCGCAGGACATACACAGAGGAGGAGGAGGAAGAGGGGAGGGGAGGGTCAGCAGAGGTTGAAGAAGTATTGGCATTAGAGCTTGAAGGGAGAGGGGAGGGACACAGTGGGTGAGGCGGGAGGGTTATCATATTTTCACAGGAATGTCCTCATTTAAAATGTTCATTAGGCGCTCGCTCACTTTATATTTGTTCTCAGCTACTCGATCACTCCACAGCCGCCTCTGGTCCTTGGCTGTGTGGAGCGATATGCTCCCCGTCGTATACATGTCTGTGTGTGTGTGTGAAGCAGTGTGAATGAAGCTTGTGTTTCCAAGTGCACGCGCATGCTGCCCCCTGATTATCCTTTGACTTTATTAATTACAAGGCTTTGTCATTCATCCAGGTTCTGTCAGCCGACACGTACTAACCTTGCTCCTCTCTTATGCCATCTTTTTCTTTAGTTTCATTAAGTTTCTGCTTCCACTCCTCCTCCTTCTCTGTCAGCCTTATAAAGTAAACACTGACATTTTAAGAGAATAAGAACAGATAATTTGTTCTTCTTCACAGTCACTCTCTTGAAGCTGTCACTCTCTGCCTGTTGATGTGTTTATCTTTTCGTTTCTGCAAACAGGCCCTTCTGGCGATAATTGTTTGACACACACATAGCTAGAGATCTTAATCTGGCTAATCCTGGATTACAACTCAGATATCGGATGCTCTATGTGAGCGCGTGTGTCTGATATTTAGATCAGTGTAAATCCTTTTGCAGTGTATGTTGCTGTGCGTGTATTTTCTCTTTATGGGGAATTCCTTTTCCTTTACCTTACTATCAAATACACAAGAAAAGGCCGGACAAATGAAATAGCACCTGCATTATTGTTTAAGCCTCTGGTCATTGTTTAAATAATGGCTGATTTTTTCAGAGGTAAAGTGGAAGCGCTGACATTTTTTAACCTCTTAGAGTGGAAGTCAGGAAGGATGGTTGAGACACACCGATCACAATTTTCTTGGCCAATTTTAACTTCTCATTTTATTTTATTTTTTTGCTGATTACAAATTTCTCTCCAAGAACAATAACTGACAGCATGTATTAGCAAAAATGAACTTTTCTTCATTTTTGATGCACAAAATATTATTTCTGTAATAAAGAAATTATTAAGCTTCGCAATTTCCCCCAAACTTTGGTAAGTCACACATTCTCTCTCTGAAAGAGCTAAAACTAAAGCGCTCTGCTACTGGAATGAGATTAAAAAAATAATGAAATTAAATTTTATATACATATTTCCCAGTATGCTAATAAATTCACCAGATAACAGGACACTGACAATTTTCTCTTTTTCACTCATTTCTATAAATTTCCTCATGTTTACTTTGATTCGTTGCTCATACCGAGGCTGTTAGCCACTTTGCCTTTGTTAGCTTGTATCCATGTTTAGTTTGGTGAAGGAGATTTAAATGTCTGATTAGGTTTGAATGTTTCCATGCTGAGCCTCCTGCGGTTTGCTTTTTGGCGAATTTTACTTCTTCACTCATAGCGAGGAGCTTCCACGCTAACCTGTTTTAGCAGGTGGCTGTGGCAGCCTGCCTGCGCTGCTATGTAGGTGTGTGCATACATGATATAGACCAGCTTTTAACTGGATAGCTGACCGGCCAGGTCACCTGTGTAATTGCTGGAGGCTGACTGGACGATCAGTGCACGTCTAGTGTACAGAGGTTTTCAACAACATGAAGGAGTAAAAGTGTTGTCTTTATTCTGTATTATCACTAACATCTTAAACATCAACATGCATCTCCAACCTGCTGCGACTAAAGTGGTTATTTCTAGTATTTCCCACAAGACCTTCTTTCTTCCATTTAACTAGATACATATATTTATATATAGTACAAACACTGACAGTACTTTAAAATGTAAAAAAGACTGATTACATTTTTTTTTTTATCAGACCTTAACAAGAATTCCTAACTATGCATTAAACAGACATTAATCGATTTAAAACAAGTACCAGAACGTAACCCACACAATGGAAAGCTGCTTCAGAATTAAATATTCAGGTATCACAATAATAACAATGCTATAGATGTTCATCAGTCATTGCATTCAAAGTATGACATCATATTTAAGAATCAAGAAAACTCTGTCATATAAAATTACTGATGAAGGATTATCAAAAGTGTTCAATGTCAGATGAAGCCAAAAAGTTGTTTTCTGGGAACCTGGCATAAAATAACTACAAGATGAATATTGACAATTATTTTAATCCCTTCACGGCCATCTGGAGAAGCAGGCATCAGCTGTGGTTCTTCTCTTGTTCATGACACAGTAAAGATCCAGCACCCATATTTCCAAGATAAGTCCAGTACTGTCTCATTTCTCTGTGGTCTCCTTTTCTCTCATCTCTTTGCCCTCACTCCAAATGCTGAGCAGACGGCCACCTCTCTAAGCCAGATTCTGCCGGGGGGTTCTTTCATTTTGTTGTTTTTATTAACCTTTATTTTTAATGAGGAAGCGAAACTCCTGAGATTAAGAAGAATCTCTTTTATGAGACTGTCCTGGACTGACAGCATAGAATTTTCCCTTTCCTCCCACTGTAGCCAAGTGTGTGTTCATAAGGGATCATTTTTGCTTTCTATCTCTTCTCGTGTCTTGTGACTGGCTGACTAATTTCATAATAATAATTAAAAAGAAACAAAAAACCCCCACAAAACATTTGAGTGTTGTTGTGCTTACAAGCTTGGTCTTCAAAACAGGAGATTACAAAGATGCACTGCAAGCCATTGTACAGTTTGGGTCACTGACTTTTAGCGCACAACATCCTCAAAACATTTCAATTTGTTTTGCAGTTCTCACGCTTCAAAGCTGCACAAGCTGACAAATGACCTCTTATTAGTTCAAAAGGATATATTTGACTTGCACAGGCCCACAGTTCCAAGTTCTTCTCATTCGTTCCACTGCAGTTGCTGCAGAGCGCCAAGCTATTGTTAACAGACTGGTTAGCACAAGTTTGGCTGTGACAATAACTTACTGGTGATTACCGGTAATTACCAAACTTTTCATCACCAAACTGTAGTCTAGTGCAACTTTGATCATAATTGTAAAAATGTGTTATTAGAATCCAGCTGAGCGGAGCAGAGTGATCTTTTTGGAAGAGGGTCTGGACCCCCAGGACCTCCATAACACTGCAGCTGCTGCAGCTCATTATAGGAATTACTTATTAAATGTATCATTATAATTAGAGTTTTTCTGTAACAAGGCTTGATTTCTTTTGACTATTGTGACATCTTGAGACAAAAGTCCATCACGAAAGTAAACTGTCAAAGATTGTGTTGAAAGACAAGAAAAAGTGCAAAACACAATAGTATCAATGTGAAACTGTATCCGCTTGTTTCGGTGACTTAAAGCATAAACCTTTCTTTCGATGTATTGTATGTTTCCTAGTCAACATGTGAGCTTGGAGAGAAAACATCTCATCATTTTGTTTGTGGACAGAAATGAAGACATTGAAATGTGTTTCCCTGATGATTGATATGTGAGCGGTGATAAACAAAGAAGCTGACTTTTCACCAGAAGAATTGTGCTGCGTTATTTCCCAATGACATTTTACAAAAAAATACCAGATTTTATGTAAATTTTACTTTTGCTTCCACCGTGTCCATTAGCGTAAAGAAAAGTGGCAAACTAATGTGGCGTCTTGCTGTTCTTCTGCATGTGTATCCCTTTGTGTGTTTTACTCTCTAAGTACACTATGTTATGTGGCGTTATATTTGTATGAATTCAGCTCGACAGGATTTGTTTTCATTAAGAGCTCTGACATTTTCATTTTTGAGAGAGCTTGAAAAAAAATCTGTTTCCTCCTGCAAATTCTTCATCCCTGACAGCCTAATATCCAACTTTAATAACAATGTAAGAGTGCTCTTTGTGTGCATTGTAGGGGCTTTCAGTGCATGTCTGCATGTTTGTGTGGAACTGTGTGCCACGTATAAACACATATATGACCTGTTTCCCCTGTCTGCTCTGCAAAGGCTTCAGCTTTCCTGCATGACCGAACACACACAATGCAACTGTCTGGGTGACCTGCAGTAACCAAAACACACCCAGTCCCTGACCCAGATGTCTATTATTTGTGTGTGTCGCCTACTAGACTACGCACACATAAACAGACATATCCATGCATGAATACCTGAGCGATATCAGGGCTGAAAATGTTTGAGACCTGAAAGGCACACGGAATAATTGTTAATGCGTTTTGTGATTTAGAAAATATAGAAGTGAATAACTACATCGGGCACTTTTGACCCTGAACCTGAAATCGATGTGTAAAGTAACTAAAAGTGTTTTGCTGGAAATACAAAGATGCACTTGAGGATCATCAGGTTGATCTTGAACTCAATTTACTTCCTGATAATCACAAAGCAGCGTGAGGTTCAGGCTGGTCTTTAAAGATAATCCTCTGAGATAAACGTAGCTCTCCAGACATAAATGCGGGCTAGCTTTGAAATCTTGCTGCAAAAGAGGAAGTCGAACTTTTTCAGATGCATTGAATCCTTGGCTCATATCTGTATGTATAACACATCATTGAGGTTAAGTGGGAAAGACTGTTGACTGTCATTTTTCCACAAGAGACATAGAGCGAGTGCTTTGCAGTGACTTGCCAACAAATGTAAACAGCGGATAAGATGAAGAAAAATGTCATGGACACACACACACACACTCACACACACACGGCTGGCTTTTTATTTAACAATTAGACCTATTTCGAAGCTTTAATTACAGAATCAAGTCATGTAGCTAACAGTTTTTACTTATCTGCCTTCACACACATCTGACCTTGGCTGACATCAATAGGGTTTAATGTGATGTCAGCTAAACCTTCGCAGCTGTAACGACTACAACTATTTTGGGAAAGCTTTCCACAAGGTTTGAGAGGGTCTTTATGGGAATTTTTGTCAATTCTTCCAGAAGTGCATTTGTGAGGTCAGACACTGATGTTGGATTTGAAGGCCTGACTTGCAGTCTCCGCTCTAATTCACCCCAAAAGTGTTCTACTCTGTGCAGGTCAGTCGAGTTCTTCTTCACCAAACTTGCTCATCAACGTCTTTATGGACCTTGCTTTGTGTGCTGGTGCTCAGTCATGCTGGAACAGGAAGGGGCCATCCCCAAACTGTTCTCACAAAGTTGGGAACATGTCTTGGTATGCTGAAGTAATAAGAGCTGGTTTCACTAGGACTAGAAGCCCAACTCCTGAAAAACAACTCCACACCATAATCCACCCTTCCCGCCAAATTTTACACTCGGCACAAAGCAGTCAGACACGTACCGTTGTCCTGGAAACTGCAAAACTTGTCCAGTGGATTGACAGACGGAGAAGTGCGATTCCTCTCTCCAGGGAATATCTCCACTGCTCTAGAGCCCAGTGGTGGCGTGCTTTACAAAACTGCATCTGACGTTTTACATGATGCTTTGTGATGTAATACTTGGGTGCAGCTGCTGGCCATGGAAACCCATTCCATGAAGCTCTCTAAACTCTGTTCTTGAGCTGATCACAGGGCCACATGAAGTTTGGGGCTCTGTAGTGATTGACTCTGCAGAAAGCTGGTGACCTCCACGCACTACGTGCCTCAGCGTCCGCTGACCCCGCTCTGTGATTTTACTCATGGCTGAGTTGTTCCCACTTTGTTCTAATACCACTAACAGTTGATAGTGGAATATTTAGTACCAAGGAAATTTCATGACTGGACTTTCCACATTGGTGGCATCCTATCACAGTAGCACGCTGGAATTCACTGAGCTCCTGAGGGCAAAATGCTTTACATAATAACCATAACAAAATTCAAACATAAAAAAAAATGACAACAATTTTTAAAATTGAGCCATTCACGACAGGCAGCAGGTCAGTATATTTAGGCATGTAGACATGGTTGAGATTGTCAGCAGAAGTTCAAAATGAAAATTCAGTATAAGTGTTTTACAATTAGATATGGCTTGGTTGTTGGTGCCAGACAGGCTGGCCCCATGCAACCATCTATAGGGTTAACAGAGAATGAAGAGTCTGCTGCAACATTTGGATGACTGGATCAGAATTTACTGCATGAAAGCATGGATCCATCTGTAACCATCTTGTGATGGCTTCTTTGAGTGGCATATAATCTGAGATTGGTTTCTTGAACATGGCAGTGAGCTCTCTGTACTCAAATAGTCTCCAAGCACCAACTTTGGGATGTGGTGGAACAGGAGATTGACATCAGGTATGTTCAGCTGACAAAATAACTGTGTGATGCTGTCGTGTCAATAAACCAAAATCTGTCAGGAATGTTTCCAGGAAATTGTTGAAGTGTATTTTATGACTTTTATCCATATATTTATATATGGAAGTTGTCATTGTTTAAATAACATATTGTTTTATTTTAACACAGAAACAAATTCATGAGCAGCCATCTGGTGTGAGCGCTTCGAGGTGAGGAAAGAGAAAACATGAAACATGCATCGTTTCCCAATTTTATCTTTGCTGTAGTACTATTTTTAGTGTTATATAAATATATTTATCTGTTTTTAGTTATCTTAAAGACAATCAGTTTTTGTGGTACTTAAGCAGCAACAGCACAGTTTTTAAGAGTATTCAGAAGAAGCTGTTTTTCTTTCTACTTTTTCTTCTTGGTGCAAAAGTCTTCCAATTTCTCTTTAGTATTGCTAATTGAACCAATTAGCAATATTATGAATAGAATTTCAGAAGAGGATTCCTCATGGGCCTGAACCTCGATCATTAACTGAGTTTCAAAAGGGAGACGTGAACCTCAGATATCGGGAGCGTTTTATCCTTGGCCTGAACTTGATGTGGAGCCTTGTAGGATCACATCATTGTAATTTTCTGGATTTGTTGGTTCTTCCCGCAGCAATATTTAAGTCATCTTGAACCTTTGCCAGTCTTTGAGCAGCAGGTGCCATATGATCTGGCTTATTTGGGATCTGAGGGTGAAAGATCGTGTTGTTTTTTGCAACCAGCAATTGTAGTGAGCAGAATATCGTGTGGGTATACTTCCCCTTGGGGGTAATCTACAAATTACTAAAAGTCTTTCTAGGTTTCGGACTCATCTTCATCATCAGAATCCTCCAAACTTCAAAACCCTGAAAGACAAACAAAACATTTAAACTTCATTACAAACGGACTTTCTGGTGTGAGGTGGATGGTCTGCATGTGTCTTCGTTATAAAGACGAGTGGACCAAAATTCCTCCACAACAACATGTCACGGCTGCCGAGGCGAGCCGTGTGGATTTAGAAGGAGGACCCAAGATGCAGGCAGTGGATGAGATACCGGTGGTTTTATTTACAGAGGTGTAGTGGCAAACAAACAGTGGGGCATAACAAACAACTAAAGACACCTAAACTGGGAGAACTAAAAATAACAGACCTGGGAGTATATGACAACGGATGATGAATAGCAGAGAGACGCAGCCGAGGAACAGGACACCGTGGAACACAGGGTAACAGACTGACACGGAGTTACACAGACTGACACGGAGGAACACAGACGAACCGGCAACAGGCAGGAGAACACACAGGGCTTAAATACACATACCAGTAATCAGGGGATGAGAGACAGGAGGGCAACACAGCTGGGAGGAATCTGGGCTGACGGGACAGGGGAAACGTAAACTGAACACTCACATATGACACGGACCTTCACAATAAAACAGGAAACTCAGATACATGGAACCAGACAAGACATTGAACTAAACAGACAGATTCACAAACAGATGGGGAGACACCATAGACAGACAGATACAGACGCAGACTCAGAGGCAGATCGAAAATAACACAGAACTTAAACAATCATCTAGAAAATGATAACAAACTAAAAGCGCTGGGTCACCGACCCAGGACCATGACAGTACCCCCCCCCCCCCCCCCCCCCTCAAGGGCTGGCACCAGACAGCCCAGCAGAAACGAAAAAACGGACCAAAATAAAACAGAAAACAACCCGACCAGGGCGGGCGGAGGGGGCCCAGGACGGAGGGACAGAGTCCAAAAAGGCCCAGATGGTCAAGTTCAGGAGGCCGACCATGCGAATGGCAACGGGGCAGGTCCGGATGCCGGCCACGCAGTAGGCAGTGGCGTGGAAACAGTTCTGGGGGCCGACCGTGCGGACGGCAACGGCGGCGTGGAAACAGTTCTGGGGGCCGACTGTGCGGACGGCAACGGCGGCGTGGAAACAAGTCCGGAGGCCGGCCACGCGGAAGGCAGTGGCGGCGTTCAGGAGGGCGTCCACGGTGGCGGAGATGCCCAACAAGCGGCCTGGCAGATGACCGACGATGTGGAGGTGGTAGTAGGGGACCTGAAGGCTGCGTGGCCCCTGCAGCCCCAGGCGAAGTGGAGGCTGGACCAGACGGGGCGGAAGCGGAGGCTGGACCAGACGAAGCTGATGAGGACGCTGAAGCGGAAGCTGGACCAGGCGATGCTGATGCTGAAGCTGAAGTTGGACCAGGCGACGCTGAAGAGGATGAAGACACGGAGGCTTGACCAGACGAGGATGATGAGGATGCGGAGGCTGGACCAGACGAGGCTGAAGCAGAAGGGGAGGCCGGACCAGGCGAAGAGGCTGAAGCAGAAGCGGAGGCCGGACCAGGCGAAGAGGCTGAAGCAGATGCTGAAGCGGAGGCCGGACCAGGCGAAGAGGCTGAAGCAGATGCTGAAGCGGAGGCCGGACCAGGCGAAGAGGCTGATGAGGATGCTGAAGCGGAGGCCGGACCAGGTGAAGCGGCTGATGAGGATGCTGAAGCGGAGGCCGGAGCAGGCGAAGCAGCTGATGAGGATGCTGAAGCGGAAGCCGGACCAGGCGAAGCAGCTGATGAGGATGCTGAAGCGGAAGCCGGACCAGGCGAAGCAGCTGATGAGGATGCTGAAGCGGAAGCCGGACCAGGCGAAGCAGCTGATGAGGATGCTGAAGCGGAAGCCGGACCAGGCGAAGCAGCTGATGAGGATGCTGAAGCAGAAGCCGGACCAGGCGAAGCAGCTGATGAGGATGCTGAAGCAGAAGCCGGACCAGGCGAAGCAGCTGATGAGGATGCTGGAGCCGGACCAGACGAGGATGAAGCAGTGGCTGGACCAGGCGATGCTGAAGCAGAAGCCGGACCAGGCGATGCTGATGAGGATGTTGGAACCGGACCAGGCGAGGCCGAAGACTCTGAGGCCGCAGCAAGCGAGGATGATGAAGCTGCAGCAGGCGAGGGTGATGAAGCTGCAGCAGGCGAGGGTGATGAAGCTGCAGCAGGCGAGGGTGATGAGACTGCAGCAGGCGAGGGTGATGAGACTGCAGCAGGCGAGGGTGATGAGACTGCAGCTGGTGATGAGACTGCAGCTGGTGATGAGACTGCAGCTGATGGCTGGACGGGCTCCTCGGGCCCCCCAGCTGACGAGGCAGATGGCTGGACGGGCTCCTCGGGCCCCCCAGCTGACGAGGCAGAAGGCTGGACGGGCTCCTCGGGCCCCCCAGCAAAAACAGTCTCAGAACCAGTGGGCACTGGAGCCCCTGGCACACACAGAACAGAACCAGCAGGTGCGGAGACCTCTGGCAGGAACACAACAGAACCAGCAGGCACCCGGGCCTCTGGCAGGAACGCAACAGAACCAGCAGGCACACGGGCCTCTGGCAGGAACGCAACAGAACCAGCAGGCACACGGGCCTCTGGCAGGAAGGCAACAGAACCAGCAGGCACACGGGCCTCTGGCAGGGACAGAACAGGACCAGCAGGCACACGGGCCTCTGGCAGGGACAGAACAGGACCAGCAGGCACACGGGCCTCTGGCAAACACATAGCGGCCTGCAGCTGCGCAGAGCATTGACCCTGCTCAGGCAGCGACAGCTGGGTGCAGTCCTCAGCTGGCTTCTTAAACTCCAGGGGTCCAGAGTCTGATGGGGGCTGAAACCCAGCCTCTGGGGAGGCCCTGGAGTGCATCTCAGTCTCAGAACTGGCCAGCCTTTGAGGAATGTTGACATTGTTCTTGGGTTTGTCTCTCTGCTTAGAGTACGGAGTTGTTGAACTGTCCGTTATGGGTTGGACTGACATGGCTTGCTGTACAGGAGGAGTAGGTGAAGGTGATGGCTGAACAGGTGGTGGAGCAACTGACACAGGATGCAGGGCTGGTGACTGCTGAACAGGAGGCTGAACTGAGGATAAAGCTAATGATTCTTCTGCTAACCGGGCTACTGACTGGGCCATGGATTGTAACAGGGTTTGTAATAAGTCTGGCTGTGACTGTAATTGAGCTATGTATTGTGAGGCTGAATGTGGCGGAGGTGGCGACTGGGCTTCTGGCCGGGCGGCTAACTGAGCTTCTGGCCGGGCGGCTAACTGAGCTTCTGGCCGGGCGGCTAACTGAGCTTCTGGCCGGGCGGCTAACTGAGCTTCTGGCGATAAACAGTTTTTGTCCTGTGCCGTACAGAACATCACCCCTGAGTAAACGGTCCCACAGTTCAGACCAATAATACTGTCCTGTCCACTCACCACAGCTGGCTGCTCGGAAATCCCCAGGTCCGACTGTGGCGAGGAGCGTCGGCAGCGTGAGCGCCGTTTCCCCCTCGAAGGCTGGGTTGACGGGCCGGGCAGAACATCCTCTGTCGGACTGGGCAGTGAAGCATGAGCTGCAGGGTGGGTGGTAGCAGCCGGGGGGTGAAGACGGAGTCCATTCAGAATGAAATTCTGTGCGAGCGGGTGAAGTGAGCTGAGCAGCCAGGGGAGACCAGAAACCAAGCGCTGTAGCCGATTAGCCACGGCTTGGCGAAATTCTCTCCCCTCGTGCTCCAGCCACGCGTTGATTAATTTGTCCACGGAGTAAACAATGTCCTCCCGGAGCTCCTTGGGCGGGTTGAATGCTGCTGGGTCCATAGTGGCCGGTTCGTACTGTCACGGCTGCCAAGGCGAGCCGTGTGGATTTAGAAGGAGGACCCAAGATGCAGGCAGTGGATGAGATACCGGTGGTTTTATTTACAGAGGTGTAGTGGCAAACAAACAGTGGGGCATAACAAACAACTAAAGACACCTAAACTGGGAGAACTAAAAATAACAGACCTGGGAGCATATGACAACGGATGATGAATAGCAGAGAGATGCAGACGAGGAACAGGACACCGTGGAACACAGGGTAACAGACTGACACGGAGGAACACAGACGAACCGGCAACAGGCAGGAGAACACACAGGGCTTAAATACACATACCAGTAATCAGGGGATGAGAGACAGGAGGGCAACACAGCTGGGAGGAATCTGGGCTGACGGGACAGGGGAAACGTAAACTGAACACTCACATATGACACGGACCTTCACAATAAAACAGGAAACTCAGATACATGGAACCAGACAAGACATTGAACTAAACAGACAGATTCACAAACAGATGGGGAGACACCATAGACAGACAGATACAGACGCAGACTCAGAGGCAGATCGAAAATAACACAGAACTTAAACAATCATCTAGAAAATGATAACAAACTAAAAGCGCTGGGTCACCGACCCAGGACCATGACACAACATGAGAAACTGATGAAGTTGTACAGAAAATTATTACTTCAACTTAGTGCTAATCATGGGGTGTATTTTGGTTTTATAAACGAATGACAACGCTGTGTAATATGTTATGTTTTCTTGTTCACCTCAGGTTGTATTGATCTAATTTTAAGAACTGATAAAGACTGGGTGATTTTTATGTTACATCCTTAAACTGATTTAGCTTTTTTCCCCACACAGCTGTAAACACAGGACACACTGGATGGATTTTCTATCATGAGAGACAAACAAGAAAACAGAACTGTGAGGACTTCAATATAAAACAAAAGGAAGGTCCCCCGTCGCTGGTTTGAAAGTTAAAAAAGACATGACTGTGTTTGTAAAAGACTTTGCCTTAACATTCTTGAGTAACTTTAATAATAATATGGACAATGGGCAAGATAACCACAGCTGGGCAGTGGTGCATTTTATTGCTGACAAGTTGAAGTTTTTCATTTTTCGCCACTGTCAGCAAACTTGAATGTCTTTCATGAATAAGTGATCTAATCACAGGACCAATAATGTTACCCATTCATCATGAGTTTTTGGGGGTTTAATCTTGTCGATGGAGACTGAATCAGTGGTTCGTGGACAGAACTGCATCAGAGGAATCACAAAGGCGTACAGTCTGACATTATCCAGACAGTTTGCAACAATTTCAGTTACTTACAGCGTTATCGGTCCCAGAACAGTTTACCCCACTTGCCTATAAAATGGAGCATAAAAAACATTAGTGTATAGTGTTTAGTCAGGAAATTTGCCCCAGTGCAAAGAAGATGCAGAAGCTCTTATTGGATAAATTTATTTTTGGCATCAACCCTGCTTCCGCCAGATTTAAAGGGAATGAGCTCTTTAGCTGTGACACAGGTCATGGTGAGGTTGCAGAAGGGGAAAGCTGAATGATCGTAAACTGTAATGACAGTAACAGGACAGTTTCAGTGATTCATTCACAGGATTTCCTATGAAATAACCCGATGACAGGCCTTTTTGGAAAGGGACGCAGGATGATGAGAAGTTCAATTGTTTTTCCAGTGTACAATCACACATTCAGAAATCAAGGTAGATTAAAGGAGAGGAGCGGAGCAGGTCTGACTGTCAGTTCACCCTGCACACATTCAGCTGGCTGCGACTCACTGTCTGTCAGTACGTCCGCTCCTGTTTTTCCCTGTTTGTGTTTTAATTAGTTAATTAGTGCTGGGACATTGTGGTGACTGTTGTCGGGCAGCTTCCGGCTTTATATGTAAACACCACCCCAAGGACTCCTCCGAACACACACACACACACACACAAATGCACGCACACAAAGAGGCGAATGCGCAGTCGTACACATATGCATGTTATTAACATTTAGAAAGAAAAATATCAACAAAACCAGGACAAGGGAGCATGGTACTAAGCCAAAGTCTTCAAAAACAACTTCTGACAGAATTCTTGATGAGTCTGAATAAAACAGCATGAAAACGAGAGGGTGAAAGCAGAAAAAAAAGGCATGAAAACATCATTCTCTCCCTCTGTGCGTGTGCGTGCTTGTGCGCACACGCATCCTGGCTTTCATGTTCACGACTGTGTCAACAGTAACTAGCAAAGAGATTATTCTTTCAATTTTCTGTGATCAGCCACTTAATTATTGAAGCTGTATGTTTGTATCTGTATGTGTGGACGTCTCTGTGTGGGTTTGTCTCTTCACTAAAGAAGCTCTTGATATTTAGTCTTTTTGGAGTGAACAGCTTTGCTTTTATGAGTAATTACGCGCCCCTGTGTGTGTTCTTCAGCTATGCGTTGCTGAAATGGTTAGCAATTTGAGGTATGAAAGACACATTAAACTGTTAATAATTAAAAAACAACAACAACAATAAAAACAGCTTGCATGCAATAAAACAGAACCTTAGTACTTGGCAGAGTTAAACAGTACAAGAAGATGAATAAAAATGACAGAAATATAACGAGTAATGAAATTACTGAGGGATTTAAGCCTTGAAAACGCAAGCTGCACCAGACATGAGCACTGGGAGAAGCCACGCGGGACTAAATTCTGAGAATTAATGAGGATCAAAAGTGTCATGTTTAAAAGAAGAAAAAAACATATACATCATTCTGAATATATAGAAATACATGTAATTACATATTAACGTGTAATTAATATACACTAAGAGAGCACAGTGGAAAGAGTGTGTGTAAGCGGTGGGAACTCAGAGGTTTTACGTCTGACCCTGTTCCATATGTATTTCTGTGGAGGAGAATATTTAAAACCTGATTTTCTCGACTGTGCAAGTGTTTAGAGAACTGTGCAGCTTTTGAAAATCACCCATAAAACTAACTACAGCCAAACACTGATAACCTGCTTCTGAGTGCTTCAGCCTACAGCAGATTGATGCGGCTGCCTCTAGTTTGGATGGAAGACTCCGACTTGGCTGCAATAACTTGCTAAGCGGAAATGGAGAGTTTACCTTCAAAGTAAAAGCTGTGCCCTTTCAAAAGTCCTGGTTTCAGGGACAACCTGCTGGTGGTCAAAGCCAGCACAAGGCAGTTTCTGGTTTAGCACCCACTTTGCAACAGCCACACTCCACCAACTACTTACCAGCCACTGAGAGAAAACACATTTTTCCAGATTTCTGTGGGAAATCTACATCCTAACATGACCCTATAACACCACCTTTCACACTATTCAAGTCATTGCAGGATGCATGCAGTTGCATTTCTCAGGTTACATACAAGGTTACAGCGTAGGGTTAAAAGTAGTTTCTGATTACATCGTAAGTCATGACCCAAATTTGAAGAAGTATAAAATATGCATTAGTGTCTCAGTTCTTTAGTGAGCTCAAGCCTGGGGGCAGTTTTCCCAGATGTGGGCCTCGCATCGATCACTGACAGGCACGAGGACACACTTTGAAAGGCAGCTCCTTCATTTTCATAAAACAGCATAATTCCAAAAGAAATGTAATTAGAAAATACAGAGATAGATATAAATGCTTGTGGAGAATGCAATTATAAGTAACCATATTTACATTATTAAATGGTGCTAATAATTGAATAGTAGAGAACCATAACAGGAGAATTAGTTAATAAACTGAAATTTCAAGTAATGCCATATTTTATGCATTTAAAAAAACTGAAATCATGCCCACATATAATTTTTAAACTGTTGGTGAATATATTGACATTTGAATTATTTATTGAGTCATTTCTTTCTTTATATTTTTATAGCTGATTCAGGCAGCTCCATTTACATTCTCATTCATTATTTACTTTCTGGTGAAGAGTTAAATAAGCAGCACGGTGCCGCTCGTGTGTTTCTGCCTTAAATGCGAAGCAGTTAACTTTTAAGATGACTTTCACCTGTTCCAGCCTCCCGATCTTCACGGCAGCCTCAGTTTGTTCCCATTCTGCTGTCACGTCTTCCTGCAGCAAGAACAGGAAGACCTCCTGTACCTGTGAAAAAAGATTTTTCACAGGCCCTGTAGTTGGTGTAAAACACACTACATGACCGCTGAGTCGTACCAGCTTCTCTCTCATTGTAATTTCACTGTAAATCCTGTCCCTGCAGCCGTTGTGTCAGACTCTCTGCTTTTGTTAGGCTTCCTGCTTTCGCCAGCCTTTTTTTCCTGCTCTTGTTGTTTTTGCTCGTTCTCGAGTGTGTTTGGCTTCACCGATTGAGCGCCCTTTGCCGACCTTGAAGTCAGACTCAGTCAAGCTCCTTTAACCTCTCCTGCTTGTGAGTTCAAACATCGACTACCAACATTTTAATGCTGGCAGAACTGCTGGAATCATTAATGAGCTCAAATGACGAAAGTTTGCAAATGTTAACTAGAAAAAGAACTTCTAAAAACACTGAACTGGAAAAAGAAAAGTAATCTGTTACCGTCTCCTAGGTCTCTGCAGGAAAAACAAACAAACTATAAACTTAACACTTTCTTAGTCTCCACTGAAACACAGGCACAGTACCAAGACACGAACGGTGACCTTTTCTACAACAAGAGGTTATTTCACTGACGAAAAAAACCCTGTTCATGTCACCCTTGCTTGTAATCACAGTAAATATCACCTTCTGAAACATGATTGGGTTTCTATTGTTGTGCCCCTTGTTGAAAGAATTGTTACATTTCTGCAAAGAAGACCTTTACCGTCCCCAACTCATCAGCAAAAAGGTGAATTAGTGGCATTGATTGTTATATTGAAGAGCATGTGGTGGACTGAAAAAACTGGAGAGATTTGTTCGGCAAAACCTTTGTTAGGAATCACAAAATCTCTGCTGCAGAATCAGACGCACACTCGCACACATACAGCAGTGTGTGTTTATTCTACATCTTGTATTCTTTTTATGCTCTGTTGCTCCATCATCTGTGACTGTTTGCAGCGTTCGAGCAGTGCGGTTAGACAGACATCATGAAACCATGTTTAGCAATTTATATGCAAAGCAGAAAGAAGGAGCAACCATCAACTGGAATTATACACAGTAAGACAGGGAGAGATCTAATTGGACAGAAGGTTGCTGGTTATAGATGTGCAAGATTGCTTTGCAAACAGCAAAAAATGTGTGTATGCGTGTACAATTTAGATGCCTCGACAAAGACAAGAGTCTCCGAGAGAGCTCTTTAGCAGAGGCTGGAGGTAAAACTGCTCCTCGGAGGAGTCCATTCATCGGACATGAGAGAGGGCTCTGCGGGCTGTTGAGAATGAAGGAGGTGGAGGATTTGTTAAAGGAGGTTTAATGCAGAAAGTGGAGAGTGCGCGTGGCTTTTAGTCCATGCAAGCTCGTCTGTGAATGCATGAGCAGAAATTATTGGAGCATATATGTATTTGTACTGAGTGCATTCACATATTTTCATGGATTAGATGGGGGGATTACAGGTTTGTGCAAATGAATAAATACCTGCAAAGTAGGACGTTGCTTAATGGCAGGTAAAAACACACATTCCTAAAAATGTACTTAAACCAATGAGAGTATTTGTTTTATATTATCTGTCCTTGTCAGGAGCTGGTTCTGTGACCCAGCAGTTTCTTATATTGTATTTGAAATATCTTAGCTCGTGTGTTGTTGTTATTATTGGTTAGGATTTAGTTGAGTTTCATTCTAGTTTTTGTTTCTTCTACAACTCCTGGTTTATAAGTCTTTTCTTGTTACAAGTTACTGTAATCCGATTACTTTTTTTGAGTAACGAGTAAAGTAATGGATTAGTATTGCAAAAAAAGGTAATTAGATTACTGTTACTTTTCCCTAAGCACGCTGCGTTACTGCGTTACTAAACCGTGATTTCGTTTGCGAGAGTGTCTCATGACAATGACGTAAGCGAGTGCGACGTTCGTGACAACAGCTGTGTGCAGATCAACAATGGATAATATAACGAGTGCGGGAGAGAGTATGAGCGTGCAGCGTTTAAAGCGTGGAAGTACTGACCTTACTTTGAGTTTGATTCCGTAAAAAGTGACAAAAACATTAGCGTCCGCTGTTCACTGCGTGGGAAGAAAACATCTTTTTACAGCGAAAAAACCCCCTAAAGTTCCGAGCAAGCACCGAGTGCGTTGCCACGGGAATGTGAAATTCATAGAGAAACTCCCGCATCCTTCCACTGACATGACCACTGCGGCACACCTGCACCAGGGCAAACCTCCGCCTACCCTACTCCTGTTATACAGGTGAAAATAGAGCAACAGGACTGCTGAGTCTTTTTGATTTGATTTTTGATTTTTCTGCTGTGTTTTACTTGCATCTAGTTGAAAGAGTGAGTGTAAACACAAAAAAATATTTTATTTTATAAATAAAGCAGAATATGCATAGGTGCTGGAATGTGCAGAAAATAGGTTTAAATGTTAAACAAATTTCTTCCAGTCAGTGAATGTTGCATATAATTTAAAAGTTTTAAAAAGAGACTTTTTCATTTGATTACACTTTATATGATGGATTATGCTGAAAGATTAATTGCTTTATTACCTATTCAGGTTGCAAATCATGTTTTTAAAATGTAACTAATTACTTTTGCAAATAAGTAATCAATAAAGCTTGCTGATTCTGATGTTTCGGCGGGTCTGAGCTTTGTGTTTATGCCCTTTTTACCTCTCCAAACAATATTGACTCAACCAGCAGCCAAAGAAGATCCAAACTACGCTTCACATAAATATCGTCATGAATTCCCTCTGACTTTTGCTGTTTTGCTTCCACCACGATAAAATCACACCATCGCTTGCTTATTACGAACAAGTCTACTGTTCTTTACAGCGCTGCCGGCTGCTGTTTCTTTTTCTTTCACTTACTTTCGAAAAGAGAGCCTCATCTCTGCTGTTCAACAGGCTACTGAACAAATGTAAACTTCTTAAAATTATACAAAAATTGCAAAACGCTTAGCTGTGTCTCTAATAAAACCTCTGTAACTTTGCTCTGCTTCACTTCAGCAGCATCAGGTAATGTTCATATGTTGATTAGTGGTTTTCTTTCACTTTTGATCTACTGCAGAATATTTTTAAGGTCATCTGCTATAAAATCCCAGGCCAGGAAAGTCGCCTTCATGTTTTTCTGTGTTTTATCCTCAGACACGTCATGCTTACATCTTTGATAAAGTCTCACAAGTGTCAACTTTGTTTTTATAGATATAAAAATATGGACATGTAAGTGATCAGATCCTGACTGTCTGAGGCAAAATTTCCTCCATTCAAATCGAATGGAATCGAATCGATTCTAGAAATCAGTGACGATACCCAGCCCTATCTGTTTGTTCCTTATTGTCACTCTTGTGTTGTCACGTCTCTCAATGTTTCCTGTTTTATTTTGAAGAGTCAGGCATTTCCATGTTCAACGTGTTTTGTATGTTAATTACAGTCAGCTGTTTCCCCATATGTTTCCACTTCCCCTGATCACCTCATGTGTGCATTTAGTCCGTGTGTTTTCGTTCAGTCTTTGTCAGATCATCTGTTTTCCCCCCGCCATGTTATGTCAAGCTCAGGTACTTCATGATTCGGCTATGGTCATCTTCATACTTCATGGTTTTTCCTTATAGTTTCTCAAATGCTCCTGCCCTGAATCATGTTCACGTCCTTTTTGTCACAGTTATCATAGACTAGTTTTTCCAGTTTAGGTTTTAGTTTAGTTTACGCCCCTATTTGCTTTATTTTGTATTCATGTTTTATCAGCCGTAATAAACGGCTCACTTTTTGTTTATACTCAGTTCCCACTTCTTCTCACTCCCACACAGACTTCCGCAGACTTAGACAGTCCTCACACTAAAAAAAACATAACAATGAATTCACTCTAAATGTTCTCCACAGTCACCAGATTTCTCTTAGAGTGCCTTGGGGATGTAGTGGAGTGGAAGACCTTGTTGAATCAATGTCATGAACAATTAAGGCAGTTCTGAAGGCAAAAGGGATCCGACCTGGTGCTAGGTTAGTTGAGTTTATAAGCGCTTGCTTAGGACGACTTGTTAGTTTAAGCACTTGGGTAAGTTGCAGTGTTCGCCTACTATAATGCTGTAATGTGGATGATCTTCTCATAAACTCAAGGAAGCTTTTGGTGCCACAACAAAGACATGCAGTGAAAGCAAAAGTCAAATATGAGCTATGACAACAGCGAACAGTTCTAACTTGCTTTTAAATGATAAAAAAAACATTAGGACTAGTGAAAGTCTGAGAAAAAGAGGTATCAACAATTTGTGCGATCTATTGTAAATAGAAGAGCATACCTGTGTGAATGAAACTGACACAGGGTTGACACCAGGTGGCTGTGTGCCAGACCGTACAGACGATAAAGCTTCTATTGACTTCTTTAATAAATGTAACAAGAAGAAACTTTCAAGTTCATCATTTGATTGAAATGATAATAACTGCAGCGGCTGTGCTAAAGCTCATCAAGTGGTTACGTCAGAGCCTCAGCTAAAAAGAACACAATGTCAGGCTGAATAAGTAAATGAATAAGAAATGGTAATTCACTGAGATTGCCAAGGTAACCATTCAACACATGCCTTCTAAACAGCATTGATTACAAAAGATATGAAATTTATGGGATTCTTTTTGCAGTCCAAAGGCGGAGAGGCACAGCGTCTTCACGCATCAAAAGCCTTTAATCGTTTAAGCTGGTGGTCTAACACACGGTTCACAGCTCGCTTGTTGGCTCGTGACCTCTCAAATTCACCGTAAACCTCATCGGAGGCTGAATATGACTTTATATTTGAACATTTCCTTTCAACCGAAGAATTCTTTTCTCCTTTAAAATGCTCTGAATGACTGGCCGAGACATGAATAAGTCACATCTCTTTTGTCCAAGAAAAATATTTTTTACTGATAATTCGGAAGTATCTGATATTTTAGTTATTTCGATCACATAAGCTCATGACATGTCTTATTAAATCATGTGTAGCTCGAAGGATGGGAACAAGCCCTGGGGGATAAAAAAATAGAGGAAGCCATGTTTCAAGAACTGCTTTCCTCAGATGACTTGAGGCTGTCAGAATAAACATGTATACTGCGCAGTGCAAAAGCAAGTTTAGTTTCTATGGCTCAATTCGTAATAAAGCAATACATTTTGGTGACATTTTATAACTCATCCATGATAGTTGGGATTGGCTCCAGCCTCCCTCCCCACCCCGCGACCCTGATAAGCAGAAGAGAATGTACCAGGGCTTAAAGTTAATCATTATTACATGACATGGTTGGTAGTTGCCCCCAGTGTATTTCTCTCCTCCCTTTTCTCACCATCTCTCACGCCTCCTGCCATGTTTCTCTGGTGTGAGTGTGAGTGAGCAAACCCTGTGAAGTCCTCCCGGTGTGTCTCCACTGGGATCACTGCACTCCATCAGCTCATCACCCACCAGTGCATCTCATCCAGTCTATGCTGAATCGTACAGTTTCAATCATTACTTTGTTGAAGTTACCCTAAGCACTCCTTTGGCTCAGATTCTTCTCATGTTTTGTAAATAAACCTCTCAACACTGTCTCCATTTCTAGTCTTGGATAGCAATTGGATAATATGACCGTCCAAGAAGTCTTGGTCACTTCTGTTTCCAAATGAAAAGAATTGACAGCAATGGATATATTGCCGAAATCAAGACTTGAAACAAACACCAACATGTGGCTGCATTCCTTTTTTAATTGCTAGAATAGCAAAGGTAAACTTCACCTCTCCTCATCACATGTTTTCACTTATCGTGGCCGAACTTATGAAACAGTATAAAATGAGTTCATAGCTGTAATCCTGGAACCAGTTTCTTCCCGGATTCAACATCATAGTGGGGAAAAAAGCAATGTGAAAACTACAGACAAAGGGTGCTTTCTTTCTTTTTCAGCCTTATTATTCTAAACTGATCAAAAGCAGTTTCTGTCCATCTTTTTTGCGTTAACCGAGTATAAGCAAATACATCATGTTTGAGCAACAGTCAGAGAGAGAGAGGGGCCGAATAATCATAGAGAGACAAAAAAAAAAGGGAGAGAGATGCACACAGAGAGCTGGAAAGAAAGACCAGTGGAGAGTGAAGTAAAGGAGGCTCTGGACAGGGGCTTAAAAGCTCTCATACATCATCTCATTACCTCTGCTGTGTGCGTGTGTGTGTGTAGTTTCACATCTCTCCCCATGGTTTTTCTCCTTTGTTTGTGTGTAGTCTTGTGTTTGCATACTTTATAATGATTTGCGTGCTTATGCATCTCATGCGTGAGTAGCCTGCAGACAGATGCTATTATTTGCATGTAAATGTTTCCACTGCCAGATTTACAGCTGCCATCCATCACTGAAGATTTGCACTGTCCTCCGCCTTGCACACGCTGGTCTAACAGCGTTCTGCTACACTGGCTAACAGTAGTTTACACGCTTGCAGACTGCTGTTCGGATGAACATCAACAGCAACTCAGGTCGTCTCGGCTGTGTCAACCTGGAACACTGAAAAGATGACTGGATGAATGATAGCAAGCACGGTTCAATTAAGAACACTCACGAGGGGGGTTAATAACATGAAATGCAGGGACAGCCGAGTGCTGGAGGGTTGACCAGCTGAGTGTTCATCTGTTTTACAGAAAAGGAACTCCTCTTTGCCTTTGGTGCATGCATGGTGGTTATTTTTTCCAGATGGTTTGTGGCCTACTGTACATTTACCTCAGGGTGTGTTGACTGTTCCTGCATAATTAACTGACGTGCCTGATTAATAAGCTGATGTTGCTACCATCACCTCGGTCGCATGACCATGACCAAGCTTGTATATTTAACCCGTTCGTGCTGAGCTGAAGGTGCTTCTTCAAAATATGAAATAGAAATACAAAAACTTCATCTCAGCTGCTATTAGCCTAGCTGACTTTACAGAAACATTTCAGAGTTGGAGAGCAGCAATGGACCGCTTATTTCAAGACAGGACTCCACACTGGCTCCGTCAGTATCAGCAATGATATGAATGAGCATTTAAATCTCATAGGCAGGTTAATGCATTTTATTCCTGAATGAGATATGTTTGCTTTATATACATGCTGCTCACCTGACCTACCATGGCCCACTTAAACCCTCAGCACGTCCTTTTTTCGTCGCATCCCTGCGATGCGTTCATGCTGCGTCATGTAAAATTGCAGTTGTGGTACATGAGCATCTAGCTAGCCACAGAAGAGTGATATTTTTTTATCTCAACCTATGATAGCTGGGATAGGCTCCAGCCCCCCACCCCTTCCCACCACGTGACCCTGATAAGCAGAAGAGAATGAATGGATGGACAAATTTTTCAAACTGCTCAACACAAATGGTTTCTCAGTAGTTTTTCATAAATCTGTGAGCTCTAAGTACCGCTGCTGTATTTCCCAAGGACTGAAAAATAAAAGGATGATGATGGAGAAAGAAAGAAATGACAGATTCTTTTCAAAGGGGAAAGAGCTGCTCAGCGAGTGCCATTCTATAAACTGGACTTTTAAATGTAATGTAATATCATCATTTCTTTTAGAGTTTTTAAATCAGATATTGGATCTATACATGGTGCATTGCTAAATTATTTTTTTCCAAGTTGTAAAAAATAAAGTACATAAATGTTGGTTTTCAAAGACTGCATGAAAATACCAGTTTATTGGAGGCTACACTGGTTAGCTTGCAGTAACGTGGCAAAGCTTACATTCTAAACATTTAGTTTTGCTGAAATATCTTCTCATTTGTATTATTTTTATTCACTTTTCTCAACTCCCAGTGTCTTAGTCAACCAGTGTGTCATTCCATGCTGTCATCATATGACATCATAGCAGCAATAACACCGCAAATAACGTGTGAAACTGTTTTATGCCCCCCCCCCCAAACTATGAACCTCTCTCATGAGTGCATGAAACTCTTTTACTCCCACTCACTGGTGCACACACAGAGCAGAGCGGGGGAGTTCCTCTCTTCTCCACAACATTGGACCTGTGTCTCCTTTACAGGAAAGACTCCGCCTGTAACACAGACAGTTACCGCTTAGAGTATCCCAGGATTTAAAACAATGTTTGATGTGTGATTAACTATGGCATTTTTAAAAAGAGTGTAATATAATCAATTACATCTCCAGTAGTTGTCTCCTGTAGGCTTGTAGCTGAAAATTGGTTGCTAATGAAAATTCTTGACTCTGATCTTGTAAATACAAGAAGAATGTTTTCACAGATTTCACCTAAAGAACCTGTTTGATTTGTTGCAGTTCTTACTTGCAAGGCTCAAGCAGGTCACTTTTTACCTGGAAACAAGACAAACTAACTACTGCTTAACAAGACTCCCCCACTTGCACACTCTCCACCGCTCCATCACTCGTTGGATTCCTCTGGCCGCTTGCACACTAATCCTCCCTCTTCCAGCTGCAAGAGAAATAAGAAGAAAGAAGTCAAATCCATTCACTCAGTTTTTTGAAGCCACAGAAAATATACACCTGAACTCAAACTCTGCTCTTCACCACAAATCGCTCATCTGCTCTAGTTCTAAGATGACTTACCAATTATTGATGAAGTTTTCTGTGTTCAGTAGCTTATTGTAATAAAGAAGTGAAAATTGCTGCAACCCATGAATTCATATTCATTACGATACAAACATTAATTAAAACTGTTGATCTGGCCTCAAAGCAATTTTTTAAAAGGATTCATGTTTGTTCTGCTAAAGAGAAACCTCATTTAAGTGTATGATGTACTCCAAAAATGTTTCATAGATACGAGGCTTTGGGAAAGATGCTTTCCAAAACATTAAAATTAATAAAAATCTATGTAGCTGTGGCCCACTCTGGTAAATATGTCTTACGATACATGTCAGTTCAGCTGTTGCATGTCAAAACTGGAGGCGCTTTGTAGTCAGAAACCATTTTGGCTCTACTGGATGTGAACTTGCATCAAAACCGTATTCGTGTTCATTATCCCAACATTCCAGAAAATGTCACTGACGTTTGTTGGCATTTAAAAAAAATGTAACCTTCAGTCAGAAAATAACTCACATATCCCAAATTGCAAAAGTTTTTAAGAAAAAAAGAAAAGAAAAAAACAACATTGCCCTCACATGGAAATCAAATATAAGCTCCTATATATTTAGCATTTGTGCTTATCCCTGCCATGGTGGTACCTTTTTCCCCCTTTTTAAAAAAATCTGTCACTCCTACTTAGCTCTGCTCTGCAAGTACCACATGAGAAGGGAGAACATGTCACTTAAATTTGTTCAAGTACACATGTTCTGTTTGAAGCTCTGAGCACATCACATGATTTAGAGCCCGTTTTGGCCATAGTGATGGCGATGGCTTTTCAGCTGTGCACATTTGCACTGGTCTGCAGAAATGAGGCAGACCACCTTGAGCAGTCACTACACATTATCTTAATAGTGTTTGGGGCTTTAGGAATCAAATATTCTGCCTCCTGATTGAGCTTTAGGCAAGCTTCCCAAGTAGTCCAGACATATCTCATTCGGGTGGAAGCGGTGCACATTTGAATGCAATTCTGTAGTTTGGTGTGTTTTAACAACTGCAATCTGCAATTTGCCTGTCACCCACAATAATCAGCTGTACGAATGTATGAGTCTTTCAACAGCCAATTACAATTTTAAAAGACTCGGATGTTTTTGTGATGCTGTTTGCAACCACTGGATAACAAATTCTGTGAACATGAGTGAAAGACACACAACCAAAACCACACCAGCTTGGATATCACCTGGTAAAGTAAACGTCAGCTGTTGGGGCAGCACGTTTTAAAGGTCACTTTTTAAAAACTACAGCCCAGCCCATGCAGCAGTATATTAATGATTAACCTCGTATTGAGGATGGATTATCTCAGTTGTTCTCCTGACTGAAGTTTGGTCTGTTTACAGCATCCTGCCATGTGATTGCATTTGTCCGTAACCATCGGGAACCCTCACGTTAACCTTTATTAAGTGGAAAAAAGCGTTCACCTTCCACCTTCACTTTGCTAATGTATTTATGCTAACCATATATTATGCTAGCTCTGTAGCTAGTCACCACCTAGAACATCATAATATTCCAGCTAGCCCAATTTCAGTAACCCTACAAACGTCATTATTGTTTAGTTTTCGTTCTTTGTTTATGTTGGAAGTGATAGCAGAGTTGTAAGTTTTAATTTTTCAGAAATCTCTCAGTCAGAACATGCTATATCATGTTTAGGTGGAAACTAGTGAGCTAACTCCCTGCTAACTTTAAACTCCGTTAAATTTCATAAATTCTGTTTTCATGGATGCCTGGACATTAAACTTAATTGTTACACCTGGCAGAGGAGTCACACTGATCATTTTATTAAAGATGAAAGAATTTAGACACTTTGTAACTCCCAGTGATGTCGCAGTGTTCGTTTGACTTTGGGACCTGAAGCAGAGTTTGGAACCAGAAACAACTTAAAGATTGGATACTGATGGCAACCAGGCTTATATGGACAAGGACAGATCATCAATGAAATGCAGCTATATCAGTCGATCCAATGAGAGAGGTTTTATGCAACTCATGGAACTAGAAAACAAGCAGAAGACTTGTCCAACAAACTCATGGTAGCTCATTGCTATAACAGCAATAGAAGAAAAGGACTACCAAAGCTGGAGATCCAGAGGGAGCAGCACAGTGTGAACAACAGTGAGCAGCATGGATGTGATGAGCCAGTGCAGGTAGAAGAGCAACTTAACTACATGACGCTCAAACACCTGTTTCTACTGAACTAAAGGTGAAGATTGCAGCCCAACTCAAGGTAGTCACCCAACCAAGGACACGACTCTCCCAGCTCAGTCCCATCATCATCATCACTTTTATCTCCACTTTTGGTCTGAATTCTTTTGAAATCTTTATGTTCTGTGTCATTTTGGAGAAGCATCTTCACTTTTCGTCTGTGGCCACTGGATGTGCTCATGATCAGGCAAAAAACTGTCAAAATGCTTTTCTCTTTGTTCATGTGTGTCTTCCTGATTTTTTCCCCCCTAAAGATCAAGCTGCAAAAAGGCTTTCACATGTTCTGTTTTTCACACACACACACACACACACACACACACACACACACACACACACACACACACACACACACACACACACATAGAAGAGGCAGAGATGTAATATGTTGTGACATGTTTGAGTGGAGCTCAGAGACAGAGTGAGTGAAGCAGGGAATGTCTTTAATGTAACACCTACTCATCTACATCAGAGGCAAACAAGTCGAAGACACCTCCATAGACAGGCTTTCACACTGACTCACCCCACCTTCCTCTCTCTCTCTCTTCCTCTCTGTCTCTCTCTCTAACGCACACACGCAGACACACACTGCAAATGTAATACCCTCCATATTCCATCAGGTTTTCAAATGCTGGCACCCAAAAAAATCATCACGGACAGACACAGCAGCAGTACAGATGCACAGTAAAATGAATGAAATGTAATTAGCAGCAGACAATAATATAAATCTGTTGGTCTGATAACCTTGACCAAATTAAAAACTAATTAAGACTCCAGCAGCTTTGTAATGTCGTTTTACCCACACACCAAACTTAAAGGTCTAAAAGCTTTTTTTTGTTCCAAATGTCATTTACTGCCTCGGACAATTAAAATCTTTTTCTTGGCATTATGCTAGTTTTGTGAAGCCACTCTGCAGTGATTGGGGATCATTACTGAGGAAGTGTTGTGACTGATGAGCGGCCCTCGGGGTTAAATAAGGTGCTGTGCAAAGAGAATGAAGGTGCTGCTATCAGTGGAGAGTTAATGAAATGACAGTAGCTATAGAGACAGCGTTCTGTGATAAAAACAAGTTTTTTTCCTCCGGAGCTTAGTGTGACTATAAATACCTTTAAGGTATTCATGTGTCTCAAGCTGATGGGATTACATTGACTACTAAGATGGGCCGGGCCAGAGTTTTAATAATTAGTTGTCTCTACAAGTTTAGCAGGTCATGGAGATTTTCAGGTCAGGTTTCTTTGTGGCTAAAATAATGACAGTATTTACTTAAATCTGCAGATTATATCTTCAGCCCAAAACTTTGCTGTTTGAGATCAGTGCTTTTATTGGATGTTACACTTGTTTTCAGACACAAAGCTACTAAAATCCCACTTTATCTGCTCGACACTTAAGACTCGAAGTAAAAGATGGAAGTATCATTTACAGTCACTGTGATATTACCTGCTGGGTTGTGGACGACTATTTGAAAGCTTCTGTTTTGGAATTTCGGACACCATCATCTTGCAATTGTAAGTTCAAGTTAAACCTTGTGCCATAGTCTCGCACACGTCTGTTCTTATGAGGAACGCACATTATCACAACATCAAATTTGGAGAAAATGTGCCCCAAAAAAACACTTTTACTCCTGCCTGGTATCTCCACCTTCAGTATCCTTTGTCTAATGTGTCCACTCTCCTCTGTACACATCCAAATCATCTCAGCCTTGCCTCTCTAACTTTGTCTCCAAATTACTCAGCCTAAGATGTCCCTCTGATGCACTGTCCCTCTCCTCTCCATTCTGGTCACTCTCAATGAAAATCTTAACATCTTCTACTCCGCCTCCTGTCTTCTTGTCATTGCCACCATCTCCAGACCATGCATCATCGCAGGGCTCACTACCATCCCGTAAGCCTTTCACTCTCGCTGCTGTCCTTCTGTCACAAATAAACCCTGACACTCACTCCACCCTGCCTACACTCTCTTCTGCACCTCTCCTGGGCACTGTCTGCTGCTTTGGATGATTGACCCCAGGGTTTTAACGTATCCACCTTCATTATCTCTACTGCTTGTAGTTTATACTGTTAGACCTGCGTCTCTCTCATTCACACACACATATATTCTGTCTTCACATACTGAGTTTCTTTCCTCTTTTCTTCAGGGCATACCTCCACCTCTCCAGACTCTCTTCCACCTGCTCCCTATTCACACTACAGATCACGCTGTCTGCAAACTTCAAAGTCCACAGAGACTCCTGCCTGGCCTCATCTGCCAACCTGTCTGTCTGTCTGCAAACAGGAAGTGACTCAGAGCTGATCCCTGATGTAATCCCACCCCCACCTGGAACCCATCCGTCACCACAACTCACCACTGTCTCGCTGCCCTCATACACAGCCCATTGGTAAATAAGAGGAAATAATTCTGGGAGAAAAATATAGCTAGAGTTCTGCATCATCAAATGTTAACAACAACAGAAAAAATAATATGTTTATAGATAAATATCAACATGAAGCCACTGATCGCAGAGTCTTTGTAACAGAAATGAGTCTTCTTCTTTCAGGAGGAGGTACTGTTTCCATGCTGCTGTATGTTCACATTATATTCATCCTTACAGGTAGAAATGGAGTGTTTGGCTGTGCAGCCTCCAGCAGCACACAGTTTTATAGGGTTTACCATTAGCATGCTGTGTTTGCACAGTGCGCAGAGTTATTGTTGTTTTATCAGTAGTGGACAGTTGCTTCCGTCCTGATTTTGCCTCCTTTTGTGCAATAAAATGTAAATGAATATTAATTTATTCACTGCTCAAAAGTTGCAGACCGCTCAACAGCTTTTACTTCTCCCTCCAAACAAACTGAAGTCAGCTGACTGTAGTTAGATTAACTGGACTATAAACTGCCCCGAGGTGTCGGTGCGAATGTGAACGGCTGTCTGTCTGTATGTATCGTCTCACGCTGTCATTGATTGGTCTCGGTCTCATCTAATATGAGCATGTCAGCGTGCAGATACCAAGAAACTGAGAGATGACAGACTCATTACCGTGGCGTGCTAGCAATGGCAACAACTTTTCATTTGAAATTCTTATGAAGGATAAGCCGTAGGTGCGACAGAAACACAGTTTCTGTGTTACTGAAACAAACTAAAACCAACGGCATGCTCAGTGCACAGCAACTTAGTTAAAATTAAAATCCCCCTTCAGATCCATCAACTATTCATTTTAACAGCACAACCTGTACTTTAGCAGTAGCACAAACCTTTTACACACAAACAACATGTACATGGTGTACCCCAGAAGCAAGCTCAATACCACAAAAAAAGGTTTGCTGAGGCACTCCATCTTTTTGTATCAAGTTTATTCTAGGAACAATTCCTCAGGAAAAGAGAGAGCTGTGCGCATCATCTCGAAGTCTTCAGGGACCATGATGAAAACTTTGAGTCGATACGCGTCGGTCTCTCATTCCCTGCCGAACCGCTCCTAGAATAAACTTGTTACATTTGAAGACATATTTGATCCACCTGAAACATTACCTACAGGTACAGTAGTCCAAGAAATGATACTTAGAATTGGTTTGGGGTTTTTTTTAATAACATGTTTAATATTGTCAAACCAAGGTCTTAGAAGAGCTCTACTAAGTCTACAAAAACTAAAAAAGCATATTGAGTCTGGAATTTAAAACAATCTACAAATTATTAAAAGGGAAAAAAAAAAACACTTGTCTGTAATGAAAATCAAATTCAAACATGAAAGTTCGGCCACAGACAGCTTTTCAGCAGTGCAAGCTCATGCCAGCTGTGAATCAAAGCGATGAAAATGTTGGAGTTACTTCACTGCTTCAGGGACTCGGCGGCCTGCAGTAATTGATCCAACCATAAATTCTGCATGAAGATAATGTGAGGCTTTCGATCTGAAAGCTGAGCCAGTGATTGGTCCACCTGTCTCAACATCAAACACACACACACGGGCAGGAGACAACGATGTAAATAACTATCTGACAAAGAGGCGTGTCTATTACACGTTTTGCCTTGTTTCTGGGTTGGATAAAATAGCACATGATCATTAAAGTTTTGTTGAATATTTCTTTTGGCTGTTGTGCAGGTATTTCATCATTATACAGTTCAGTGGACACTGACTGAAAGAGCACCAAATGTGAGCTTGCTCAAAAACAGACAAGTGGCAAATTAAAGGAAAAACCAGGGATTCTGGTCACGACATACTCCCAAAATAGCTTCAGCGTACATTGGCAGTGATTGTAAAAGAACCATTTAGTGATCCCTACAGATACCACTCCCATCAGGACAGAAACATTTCATCATAAGACAAAGAAGGTCGAAAGAAACAGATCAACACAAGTAAAATGGAACCAGACAGAGCCACCCAATCCCCTCTCTGCAGGGGTCAGACGTTCCAGTTTTTCTTTAACATTATCTCCTCTCTGTGTTTCAGAAAGGGCAACAGTGTTTGCATCCAGCGTTCAATTGGATGTACCTATTTTTGCAACATGACTGTATTCGCTGTTGCATATAAATGTGAGGAGACTGAGAATCCCCAGGTACCTCGGGAAGTGTTTTCAGAAGGTGATAACGATCTCAAAAAACATTACGCCGAGACTAACAAACACGAGCTGACATATACTCGTGATTCACTCCCGCTAATGGACAAGTTGCCAGATAAAAGCTGACACTTGCTCACTCCACGACATAGTTTCCAGTCGCTGATGAAAATGCCACAAACAAAAGTCGCCTTTCAAGTGGCTCTAGCCACTTTACCGCTCGTGTATCAGTTTTCAGATCGTGTCACTGCTTGTTTTTTTCTTTTCATCACAGATGGACAAGACCCTGTAAATATCTGCCCTGACACACCACATCAGATGTTCTCAACATCTGACGAAAATGTAAATTTCTACACCCGTGAAGGAACCACAGTAAGGGAAAATTGGATATGCTTCTTCTGCTTCAGCGTGAGTTTGTATTCAAAGCTGCCCAATAAATTTTTGTGTGTGTGCGTGCGTGTGCGCGTGCGTGTGCAATTGGTGATTCTGACCAGTTTGCAGGATCATTCAGTGGCAAAACAACTGCAACGGACGGCTGAACAAACCCATTACTCTGGCTCACTGCTTCTGACACACACACACACACACATACTCAAGACTCAACAGTGACCCGCAGTGACTTCAGAGTACGAAATGACCTGCTATACACTCCCAGGGAGAGTGCAGAGAGTGAGAGAAGTGAATAAAACAGCTAGATATGGAGAGCCAGAAGGAATACTTTGGTAAATATGAGGCAGAGGGATTGTTTTAAATAAGAGAAAAAGCATAGCGAGAGAAATATGGCATGTGTGTACGTGAGGTAGGGCGAGAGAAAATAAATTAATCCTCTCAGTGTCTGTTGTCACCAGAGGGGGGCAATAGAATATTTCCAATCCACTTTCTTACACACAATCACAAGGAACCCTACCTACCCTGTACTATCATCTACAGGTGTGTGTATGTGTGTGTTTCTGAGTTTGTTGGGAAGGTGTGGGCATTAAATTGAGCAATGGAGTGCTCTCATTGATTTCCACAGTAAAGGAAAAGTAATCTTCTCTGGGCTGGCCTCAGTGTGCACGTGTCTCTATGTGCGTGCTTGTGTGTGTATGTGTGGCGGTGTGATTGAAACAGTGGTCAGAAAGCAACATTAAAGATTTTATAGGCTCTCCGCATAGATGTATCACTCCAAAATCAGTTGATAGCAGATTACAATTGCAGCAATAAACCACTAACACTGCCGGTACTGTCCAAACAGAAGCCTCAATGAGCCTCACATGCTTTTATTTGTGAGGAATTGGAAGGTTTCAGGTCTGGCTTGCTCCTAAAGCTTCTAAATTGCTTTCCAGCAAACTGCTACATGACATTTTTCAAACCCTCTGAAAGGAGAAATACACCACTTAACTTAGAGAGCAAGCAAGAAAAGTTTCAGTGACTCGAGAGATTTAATATGCACTATCAGAAAGTCAGCAGCCTTTTAATATGAAAAGGACAGGGTTTTTTTTAAGTATTTATTAGATAGTGACAGCTGAGGAGACAGGAGGAACTGGAAGGAAAAAGGGATGAAAATGAACAGCAGTTGATGCAGATTTGTTGGCTACACATTCATGATGTCAATCGTGCAATCAACCACCTCCCAAAATTGATTTACTGGGTTGTGATTTGGTGGCATGAGGACCCGGTAATTGGTGTCCAGACCACCAGTGACCCTTGTTTCCCTCCCCAAGGTGCCCAGTTCCCTCTCTATTTTATTATGTGACTTTCAAAAATACACCAGACAATGCTCAGGATTTTTAATGAGTCTGTGGTGCCCAGTGCTGAGGTAGCGAACAATAGCAAACTCAACAAACCGAATCTCAAGCAGGAAGATTGCATCCAAGTTACAGGCAACACTGGACTATTGCTCCCACCCTCTCTGTGACGCGGTGGTCAGTCAAAGGAGCGTGTTCAACAAACAACTGCCATGATGCACCACCAAATGCCACGTGAAATTCTTTCTACTTGAACTCATTAAACCATTTTTAATTCCTTTCAATTTTTTATTTCTATAGCTCACAGTCACAGTAACAGTCACTTCAATGTGCTTTATATTGTAAGACAAAGACACGTGCTATGTCCACATACTTAAATGCACTGAGTTACTGCCATTGCAGAAGAGACTTGATCCTGTACATTTTCTAATTACTGTCAGTCATGTATTTGCAAACAGACTTTCAATTTTGAATTGACATCAAATCATGACTACAGTCACCTCAACCTGCTTTATTATGTAAGGTAAAGACCCTACAATAATAAAGAGCACACGCCAACGAGACAATCCCTATGAGCAAGTATTTCATGACGGAAAGGAAGGAAAAACATGCTTTAAACAGGAAGAAACCTCCAGCAGAACCAAACACACTGTATATGAAAGATGGATGTGGCCACCATGGTTCAAGGGGTTCGGCACCTCATCTTGTAACCAGAAGGTTGCCAGTTCAATCCTCAGCTCTGTCTGTCTTGGTCGTTGTGTCCTTGGGCAAGACACTTCACCTACCACCTACTGGTGATGGCCAGAGGGGCCGATGGTGTGATATGGCAGCCTCGCTTCTGTCAGTCTGCAGCTGTGGCTACAACTGTAGCTGCCTCCACCAGTGTGTGAATGTGAGAGTGAATGAATAGTGGAATTGTAAAGCGCTTTGAGGGTCTCGAAAAGCGCTATATAAATGCAAACCATTATTATTATGGTGTAACTCACTTATTAGTGAAGTACAACGATGAACCACCAAGCTGAGAAATTTGGCTGTCACCATCAGGCAGGGTGGATCCAACTGTGAAACCCAGCGACACTGCAAGGTTATTGGCTAGCAGCTACTGAAGCCTCCCCTAATTTGAGCAAAACTGAATGAGTGGAGTCAATGGCAGTTTTCTCATAAATGTATATACAATTTGCTTTTATACATTAGCCTTGTCATGTAAGCATATGCTTCTGTTTCTCAGTCAGAGCCATCTCTTGAGGTCCGATTTCAAAGTACTCACACAATGATGGCCGAACCCCTGACATCACGTTTCTACATCAGTTCTTTATACATGAAGGTCTAAGTTTGGTGTAGGAGACCTGTTTTGCAGCTCTTCCACCATCCTCACTGCCTCTGCTTCTGAAAAACACAGGAAGGTCGTGGGGATAATTAGATGCCTCTTTACAAACACAATCACTGCAGTCCATCACTGATAGAGGCTACCTGACCTCTCCTTTCTCTTATGGCTTTGCCTTTACCACAGCACATGGGAAACACTCTCAGAAATAAATCAAGACTTGTTTTTTTCCATTAATACCGGTCAGTCCTAGAGGACCAAGGTTAATTCAATATAATCCGTTACAAATGTGATATATGTGTTTGCCAGTAGTGCAGACGGACACTCTGGCTGCAGAAATATATCTTATTGATTTAACAAAATATTGTTTTTTTTTAATGCATCATGCTAGAAACCTGACACATGAAAACAGATAAATCTCCTCATAATGGGCAGTGGTGATTGGTAAGATGATAAACTGTCAGGATCCATGTGTGTGTGCACATTTATGAGCATGTAATGCCTGTGAGAAAAGAAATAATTGAACATAAAGTTACAGCTAATAGTTTAACATTTACTGGTCTTTATTTTAAATACTCTTTAACCTCACATTCACATGATGTGAATGTGAGGTTATGAACTCTATACGAGCATTTAAAAAACAGCTTATAATATAATTAAGGATATGTGCAGTTTTCATCATCATTTATTCACTGGATGTTGTTACATTGACATTGATTATGCCTGTGTGGCCCCTGGAGGACATTCTGTATAGATGTTTGCAAATGAATAAATGAAAAATAATACACAACACCTGCATACTTAAAGTTAAACCTACTAACAACATAAACATGGTGTAATAAACGATGTAATCATTTTTATGGACTGTTTATTAAATACATAATCACCTTCTCGTCGATAAAGAGCAGTTGTTTCTCTCAGGAGTTGGTGGAGACTGTAAACACAGATAAAAAGAGATTTTTAGCCTTGGGTGGAGGGAAGACCAAATCCAAATGAATGATAGTGTTTTTCTGTATCTGATAGATGTGCTATAAGGTTTGTCACGTCGACTATTTACAATGATGATACGTTTCACGGGTCATGTCCTCAGAAGACCAGTAAATTCAATGATAACCACTCATTTCATTAGGTACACCAATCGGTAATCCAAATGTCTACAAAGCAAAGACTCATTTAACAAAAGCACATTTAATGACTTAGACATGGCCAAGACGACCAGCTGAAGTTGAACCATCTCTAGTGTTTACAGGGAATGCTCTGAAAAAGAGAAAACATCCAGTGAGTAGCTTTGTTGGTGTCAGAGGTCAGATGTCATGAACTGGCTGTGTGGAGGCAGATGAGGACCCAAACGCAAAACTCACGGAGACAAAAAGCTGAACTCAAAATCGCTGCTTGATTGCAGGCTTCACAAAGAAACAGAACTAAACTGGGAATGCTAACTGAGGACCGAGGGAACACAGAAAAGCACACAGGTTTGGGGAGGAGACATTGGCGACGCGACACCGAACTGAGGGAGACATGCACATAAATGCACAGAGGGTTAACGAGGGAAGTGGGAGCACACGGGAAACACAGCTGACACAGATAATCATAACAAGACACGGCAGGAGTAACACTGACGAGAGACTGTCAAAGTAAAACAGGAAGTACAGACAGGAGAGCACAGGCATAGTGGGCTGGGGAAACATGGAATAAAACACAAGGAGGGGAGACGACGGCTCACAGATACAGAGGGGCACACAGGGGGTAAAAGTCACAAGGGGGAAATCAAATAAGGAACAACTTAACAGAGCAACCCAGGAACCGTGGCCTAAATAAAGAACAAAATACAAAAATACATGAAAAATAAGAATGCTGGGCCAACATGGCCCAGGATCATGACATCAGAGGAGAATGGCCAGGCTTCCTTGAGCCAATAGAATCACATAATCACTCACTGCAACCAAGGTATGCAGAAGAGCATCTCTGAACACAAAGCTTGAAGCAGATGGCCCTTCATCATGGATCCATCGTGTCTTCTATTAACAGGTCCAGCTGGTGCTGTAATGGTGTGGGGGATATTTTCCTGGCACACTTTGGTCCCATTAGTACCAACTGAGCATCACCTAAACACCACAGCTTACTTGAATCTTGCTGCTGACCATGTCCATCCCTTAGCAAGCAGTGAGCCCATCTTCTGCTTCCCATAAGATAACACGCCGTGTCAAAAAGCTGTAGTCAGACGCATCCAAAGCCTCCACAGTCAGTAGAGCGCTTAATGGATGTGGTTTTAATTATATATGTTTGTTAGTCTTTTTTCTTAATTTTGTAGTTTAGTAGCTTGCATGTATATATTTTTCTTCTTCATCTACTTCACGTCTATTTTGTGGTGTGTTTGTAATATAAACCAATTTGCTGCTACAACAGTGCACTCTATATTTTTCAAATTAATATGCCTTCAGCAATCGTCTCTTTTACAGCAGGATTCTCTTGCTGTTGCTTCTTCTTCTGTTTCACACAAATATTAAGTTTTTTCTTTATGTTTGAGGAAAATTCCAGACTTGATGCTTTCATTTTAGATAAAACTGTTATTTTTTTTCTTTTACATTAACTGAACCCGACATGACCAACACATTTTTCCTTGTAAGTAAATGTTCAACAACGTGTTTGACCTTTCACCTCAAATTTCACAGATAATTCACTGATCAGTCATTGCCCCTCTTCCATTTAAGGTTTGTTGCATGGTTTAAGCAGACTGTAATGCACAAAACAACACACCAGCAAACAAAAACGCTTCACTATATTTTTTTAAAGGAGTCATAGGTACTTCACGGCTTATTTCGTGGTTATTGTTCTGTGACTCATTATCCCCATGCTTGAAATAACGGCCAAACACCGAGGTAGCAGTACAACAAAGATAAATAGACAAGGGGGAAAAATCATCAATAATACAGAAACGTGAGCGTTAACGCCCGGCTTTGAACTCCTGAATCAAAGAGTAAGACCTTCTTTCAAGGCTCACTATTTTGCACAACCGGTAATCATCATAATCATCACAATCATACAGGAAGAAATCCATTGTAGAGCAGCGTGACAGCATGATGCAAGTGAAATGCAGATAAAAGACACTTTTCAAGTAAAACTTCGCCACCAGAAAACTTCCCAGACATCTCTCAGTGTGGGTCTTTTCTCCTGAGCTTTGTTCCTGCATTTGTAATCAATAAAGCCGCCTAATGTCATGATAGATATCCATTCATCCGCTGTCTCTCTGTTGTTGATTACATCTGTTTTGATTAGTCGACTTACCGTAAACCTGCAGGGGGGGGATAGCGAGGCTCGTTTATGTGATTGCCAATCATACAATCAGAACAGCTATTATGTTATTATAAATTATGCTTATTCTGTTGTCACTCTGTCTCCTGCTGGGTTATGCTCTGCAACATTTTTTAGTAGCCTAACGGGGTGCGTGCTGATGAGGTATGAGAAGGTTTGATGCATTTTCCCTATAAGTCTGGGGAAAACTGTGATTTGTAACATCAGGTCATTTGACAGATTTCAATAACTCTCAGGGGGAAGTTTGCCGCTTTTCTTTTCTAAAATGACTCGCTGTGTTTGACAGCCTCGGAGTTATGCTAAAATGTACTTTTCGTTCAAAGCACATATCTGTTTAAATATGTCTGCTTGCCATTTTATTAGGTGCAGTTACACATGCAGTGCGCACATGCAACACTTGCTACAGTGTAGCAACACTGTAGTATGTCTAGTTTTTGGTCACTGTATATATAAAAAAAATAATCCCACCCTCTTCTTCCCCTTCCTTTCTTGCTTAGTACCATAGGAATAGATTTGATCTCATTCAGTGTGCCACAAATGCATATATCTCCCCACTCACCCGATAAAGAAAGAAATGACCTTTCTGAACAACAGAATTTTTTCCCTAAGCATCGGTCTTTTTTCATTCCCACAATGTGAATATCATTTCGAAGGCTGACGAGGAAAAAGAAGAGGACAAGACTTAAAACCAAGTAAGGTTTAAGCCGATGTCTTTTTTGTCTAGAGGTTTTGTGCTTTGCTAATGTTAAGGTATGTTCACAGAAATGTAGCCAACATGGTTCCTCAAACACTGATATATTTACACTGCTTGGGGCCCCAGGCCAGTCATGGACCTCCTGAGGGCTGACAAACTTTAAATTACAGCAGTGGCAATATGCAAAATTTGTAACGACAGTTAGAGCGACACGTCCTCCCTAACAGCTTACAGTGTAACCAAAGTGGCTGACTTTGTTACCACCATTCATGCTAGGGCTGCTCGATTATGGCAAAAATGATAATCACGATTATTTTCACTGAAATTGAGATCACGATTATTTGACGATATTTATTTAACCCTTTAAGACCTACTATAGAACCAAGTCCACCAGAGCTTATATTATTTTTTTACATGCTGTAGTGCCATTTGTGGGAGCATTTCAAGTTGCTATACATCAATACAACTGTTATAGCCCATATTTTAATAATATGTATGCATTAAGTCCATAGTAATTACATAAATTGCAAAAAAGTGCAATAAACTACAAAAAAAATTGAAAATCGCTTTTGTTTTGTTTACATATATTCCTACTTGGAGAAATTTAAGAGGTTTATCCCTCAAAACTTTAAATACAATAAAGTTGCAAAAAATAGTTTACAACAACAGGAAATTTATTTTGAGTGTCTTCATAGTTTTATTTTGGAGATACAGCAATTTTTATATACTGCAGGAAAAACAAAAAACAATCCTATGATGCAAATTTGCAAAGAAAACAGCAGGTGCATCATTTCACTGTGGGAAGTGTTACGAACAGCTGATAGGAACGGCAAAGCGTGTTTCTGGAATATTATGTTTTTGTTCCTGCAAGCGCTTTTTATGCAATTTTTGCAAAGCTATATGTGGAAGGAAACCGTGACCGAGGACAAGCTGATGGCATCAGATGTAAGTACAACTCCTCCGGTTTCATATGCAAAACAAATTATTGCGCTAGCTTACACGGTTCAGGTTCTACAGGGATTTAAAAATAGTTACGCAAAACGGAGCATGCAGCTCTGACCGGCTTTAAAGGGTTAACAATGACTTTAAAAAAATAATATAAAATAGTGTGCAACACCACTGAAGTTTTTTTTTTAAACTCTCTTTTCAACCAACGGCAGTCACTCTCCAAATAACTTCTGCTTAGCTTTCCAAGCTTCCCTCGGGTCCTCTTAATCAGCGGTCTCCAACCTTTTTTGCGCCACGGACCGGTTTATGCCCGACAATATTTTCACGGACCGGCCTTTAAGGTGTCGCGGATAAATGAGGGAGGGGCTAATAATCGGCTCAGTCATTTTTAATGATCGTTGAAAGCCCAGATCGTAATCGTGATTAAAATTCGATTAATTGAGCAGCCCTAATTCATGCAATGATAGAAACTATTAAAATGCTGGGGTTATTCCACTCCTGGGTTTCCACTTTGTTGTGTTTTTGTGTTTTACTTTTATTTTCTCATAGGCAAACATATTTCCTCCTCAGGTTTTTCCGCTTCTTTGCATGTATCCTCACATCCAGTCAGATAGTTTCAGCAGCCTCCCTCTAGGAATTTGGTGGCATACGTGAGTCCTTATATGGAGACAATGATTGTTAGTCTCTCATTGATAAATTAAAAAGTGCAGTAAAAGTTGGCAAAAAGGCACAGGAGGAATCTACAGTACTTAACAGGCGAAACGATATGTGGCTTTATGCAGTAGCTATAAATGTAACTACTCGTTGTGCTCAAAACTATTGCGACTGACTCGTGCAACACCATCCACTCCTCCTCTGTGTTTCTGGCTACTGTTAGGTATTTTAGCACCATGGGAGCATTTACTGGATATTGTTTTATAGTGACATTATGCAGGAAAACTCTGTCATTCAATAAGGCCCCTTTGTTTTAGTTATTTTTCTCTTTGACCCAAGAATTGATGTGTGAGAATCACAGGCTGGTACAAGGTTGAAATACCACAGAGATCACTCCCTCAGCTACATTAGTTTCTTAATCTTTTAGACGCCTGTTGAAGGCCAAATGGTTTGTTTCAGATTTCACTAATGAAAGAACTCTTCGTTTTGTGCCTTGAAAATATGTCGCTGAGATAATCACAATTGTAGCTGAACTGATAAACTACACAAAGGATGCTTCTTCACCCATGGGCAGGAAGACGCTGCCTTATCTTGGTCTGTACTGGTTTAAACTGATAAATCTGCTGTCTCATGAATTTTACCCTCTATATAAACTGTTGTACTTGTGAATAAAGTTGAGTCAATTTGGGAAGACAACCTGAAGCAGTCTCTGTTTTCTTGTTCTCCCAAGCTGCTCCCGAGCTCGTACTAACACGCTGAATGGCATGCTTGAATATTACTTGAGAATATATTTGACTGTGTTACAGACTAAGGGACATTCTCTGCTGATAGGTGAAGGTACATTCTCTGCTGATAGACGTCCACGCCTCGAAGGAAGTCGATCCACGGATTAGGCCTTGGAAACCGTTTCCTTCAATTTTGGTGTCAGAAGTGGGATCCTGACGAAGGTAGGCACTCGTCTTTTATTTTATAAGACTGTGTTATGCCTTTCTCAGTGATCCACATAGAAACGGGATACGCTGACGAGGCCTTCTTCAGTGGCCCACATAGTAACAAGTGGGATACGCTGAGGAGCCTTCGTTAGTGGCCCACATAGAAACACAGGAAGTTGCCTGTTGTTTTGTAAATAAAAGCAGAAAGGACACAGGAAGTTGCCTGCTGTCATAAACTAAGAAGTTGCTCACCAGCAGAAAGGACACAGGAAGTTGCCTGGGGTCATAAAACGAGAAGTTGCTCGTTAAAAAGTGAGAAGTTGCTCACTAAAAAGATAAAATTGCTAGCAAAAAAAAAAAACAAAAAACAAGTAACCTCAGGTGTGCCACAGCAAAAATAAAAACTAACTTAAATCCTTCAAAGCGTCTAAACCCCTCTGGAAATCACTGACCATGGGTCAGAATAATTCAAAGACCTTAGACGGGTCCGATAAAAAATCAAAATTAACTGTAAAACCGAAAAAAATAAAATATAAAAATAGCGGCTCAGTACGACTCCCACTTCCGGTTACGTTTAACCCACGCTCGCGAATCAATGAAGACTTCCATGATTACGTATCCAGAACATGCGGAAGTGCTTATGTTACAGGCCTTCGATGGGGTCTGTTTTTAAACTGTTTTTTTAACAGAAAAGCAGAGACAGGAGACATCAGTTGCGTTCGGTCTGCAGGCTCTTCCTCGTCTGATTTATTAACAGAGTTTAACAACGTCCTTTTCTTTTCATTTAGACACACACATTTCGCTTTTAACAACACAAACATTCAATTAGGTCCATTGCTCAAACACTTTTGGTTACCTTGCACTCTCACAAGAATAAACTTACAAAATAATCATTGTATATGAACATCCTTATTTACAATAAATCTGTAACCAATTTTACTGCATTTCAGCATCAAAACATTTCTGTGCAGCACCACTAACACTGCAATTAACCCGCTTATGTCACCTTTATACTTTTCTTATACTTTAACAGATTCAAACAATATATTACATTTGTAACCAATAAACAAAAATATTCTTCCATTGCTCACAAACAGTTCACAATCATCCACAAACAGTATACATCAGACTATTTACATTTGACACATAAGAACTGGGTAGGTCCTAATCAACTGTAACTTCCAATAATGTCAGGATAAAAGAAGTGTCTAAGAGCTCCATTTGTCACAAAATAAAACAGGTAATAAGACCAGCTGCCTATTTAGACTATGAGTGAAATGGCGGCTGCCATTACAAATGGCGGTATAGTTAGCTTTCTCTCAATCAGTGAAAACACACTCTCTCACAACATTTGCGGTCTTTAAACTAAGACAGAAAAAGGTTTCTTGCCTTTATATGTACATTGTGGTGAGCAAACTTGAACTACTGACCTGTTTTTTTAACAGAAAAGCAGAGACAGGAGACATCAGTTGCGTTCGGTCTGCAGGCTCTTCCTCGTCTGAGGCAGAGACGCGTTGCAACGGCCTATCACACTCACCACTATCTCCCCCTTGTGGCAATGCCACGCAATTACATTGTCCATAACGCTAAATGAAAAGTGCAATACCACCATAAAATCAGGTCTTTTACATCAAAAACAATTCACAACAAAATTACAATTGTGACCATACACTTGTGGGCGTCACACACTCCCCAACAAAAAGAAAATGGCTCCTGACATTTAACCTCTTACCCTCTAAAACTCATTATACTCATTATTCAAACAGCTCAAATCACATCCCCTTCCCACATACCCACATTCCTTGTATACTACTAACATGTATAGATTGGACAGTTATAATACAGAGGGAAGGTGCCTGGGTGTGCACAGTGAGATGTTGGAATGCGATATGGCACTAGGGGGAAGTAAGGTAACAGGGGATATGGTGGCATGGTGTAGTGTGTTGTGTTTGGTGACTCGTGCACTTCAGCACAACTGACTGATGGATGCACCCGGAGAGAGGGCTGGCCAAGGGTGTCATATGTGAAATGTGTAACAGGCCGTCGTTCTCTAGTAGACCTTCTTAGAACTGATTCATTAGTCGGCGGGGTCCCGTTAGGTGTATACTGTGCCCTTTCTGAAAGCGGCAGTCCAACTTCTCCTTCGTCAACTGTGAAAGGCACTTCAGTGACTCCTGATTCCCGTACTCTCTCATGTTCCTCCTCTCCCACGTCATTGTCAAGTTCAGTGCTTTGGTGTCCACCATCCTGTTCCATTCCTTGTTCCCTCAATTCATCTGTTGCTTCTGTTGGCTGAGGTGCTCCACAGTTGACCACTCTGCTGAACTCAGCTGTTCCTCTTGGGGGTCCAACAGTATGGTTACAGGTATGTAGTGCATCCTCTTTGTTCCCACTTCTCAAATCATACCTCAACTCATAATACATGGAACTCTCATCCTCATCGGAGCTTGCGTCAGAGTGGGGTTGAAACTCGGTCTCTCCTTGAGCTGGTTTTGGTTTCTTTTTCTTGACAGCGGATGGCCCGTCCCCCTTATTTACAGCAGGCAAGTCCACAGGAAGCTCATTGACAAGATGCAATAGATTGCGATGCAGAACACGCACTTTCTTCCCCTTTGCCTCTGAGGTCACTCTGTACACTGGGCTGTCATTGATCTGTTCCTTCACCACATAGATGGTGTTCTCCCAGTAGGACCTTAACTTGCCAGGACCACCCCTCTCAGTCAGGTTCCGCACTAGTACTCTGTCTCCAGGTTGGAGTACCACTCCTTTCAAATGCCGGTCATAGTGTTTCTTTCCACGATCACTTGACTTTTGGCTGTTTCCAGATGCAATCCTGTAAGCCTCAGTCATTCGTTCTTTCCATTTCTCAGCATAACCTCTTGCAGTTTGTGGCTCTCCATCAGTAACCAACTTGAACAGGAGGTCTACTGGCATTCGTGGATGTCGACCAAAAAGCAGAAAGAATGGCGAGTAACCCGTTGCTTCATGGCAAGTGCAATTGTACGCATGAACCATCTGTGGGAGATATTCTCTCCATCTTTCTTTTTTTTCTTCACTCAGGGTCCTCAGCATCTGCAAGATGGTACGATTAAAGCGTTCAGCTGGGTTGCCCTGAGGGTGGTACGGAGTTGTTCGAGAGTGCCCCACATTGCTCAACTGTTGTAGAGTCCGGAAAAGCTCGTTCTCGAACTCCCGCCCCTGATCATGGTGCAGCCTTAAAGGGTAGCCAAACCTGGGGATATAATCACTGAAAATCCTTTCAGCTGCAGTTTTGCCACTCTTGTTGCGGGTTGGATAGGCCTGGGCATACCTAGTAAAGTGGTCTACCACAACTAGGATATACTGATATCCGCCCCTGCTTGGCTCTAAGTGGAGGTAATCGACTGAAACCAATTCCATTGGTGAGCTTGTGGTAATGCTGGACATGGGAGCTCGGACATGTGTCACCGGTTTCTTCTGTTTGATGCACGGACACTGCCGGGTGACATAGGCTTCGATGTCTCGCCTCATGTATGGCCAGTAGAACCGTTGCCTCGCCAGGCTGAGAACTCTTTCTACCCCGACATGCCCCATGTCATCATGCAGATGTTTCAGGACCAGGGATTTGAAGCTAGCTGGTAAGACTAGTTGGCGCTTTTCTGCAGTCTTACGATACAGAACTCCGTCTTCTAAGCTCAGCTTTGTCCACTCATGCATCATTTTCCTTGCCGGACCTCTCACATTCCGTCTCATGTCATCTGTCAGCTTTTGATCTGAGTCTTTCATTTTCATGATCTCACCTATCGCAGGATCTGCTCTTTGAGCCCTTTGTAGTTCATCCAAATTGATGGGCGTGACCATTTCTTGGATTACTGGTTCAAGCTGGTCACCTTGCGCTAAAGCCAGAGCAGCGATCCATGTGACATCTCCATGCTTGCCTGCTCCACATCCCTCCCAAGTAGCGGCAACAGCTTCTTTGGAGAGCTCTTTTGTACATTCAGTGACGTATCTGTCAATGTCAAGGGGACTCCTCGACAGGGTGTCTGCGTCAACATTTACTTTGCCAGGTCTGTACCTTATATCAAACCTGAAATCTGATAGCTCTCCCACCCATCTGAACCCAACCGCATTCAACTTGGCGGTACTCATGACATAAGTTAAGGGATTGTTGTCTGTGTAGATGGTAAAATACGGGGCATAGAACAAGTAATCCCTGAACTTCTCGCAGACAGCCCACTTGAGGGCGAGAAACTCAAGCTTGCCCGAGTGGAGTCTGTAATTCTTTTCAGCCGGTGTCAGTGTTCGGGAGCCGTATCCAATCACTCTTAGCTTCCCACTCTGATGTTGGTAGAGAACGGCCCCAAGTCCTTTATCAGATGCGTCTGTATGAAGGACGAAGGGAAGCTCAAAATCCGGGTAGGCAAGTACAGGGGGGTTTACCAACATATCAATCAACTTACACAGGGCACCCTGGTGCTTCTCTGCCCACTCAACTGGTGTTTTGGATGGTAACTGTGCGCCTTTCCCCTTCTGTCCTGTAACCTTCCCCAGAAGATGCTCCTCTTTGGTTTTCTTGGGTTGCAAAAGCTCATAGATGGGTTTTGCTATTCTCGAGAAATCCTGGATATATGAGCGATAGTAACTCAGGAACCCAGCAATCCTCCTCACATCTCCCACTGTGGCAGGTGTCTCCTTTTTCAGGGCGTACACTGCCTCGAGATCTTTTGGGTCAATGCGTACTCCTTCAGCTGACACTAAGCGCCCAACATACCTCACTTCTCTTTTAAATAGGTCACATTTTGTCGGCCGGAGTTTGACTCCGTAGTTCTGCAGGGCTCTCAAGACTTTCCTCAGCCCTTCCACATGTTCCTCAAAAGTCTTGGCGTAGCACAAGATGTCATCCAAGTATGGGATGCAGCACTCATCCCGAAGGGGAGCCAGCATTTCTTCCATACTGCGTTGGAATGCAGCAGGTGCGTTGGTAAGACCGAAGGGAATTCGCACCCATTCATAAAGGCCCCAGGGGGTGATGAATGCAGTCAGATGGCGGGATCCTTCTGCTATAAAGCCCTGGTGATAGGCTTTTCCCTGGTCCAAAATGGAGAACCAGTTGTACCCTCCCAAGGTGTCAATGAGGTCCTGGATTCTTGGTAATGGGTGGCGATCAGGTACTGTGCGCTGGTTCAGGAGACGGTAGTCGATACAGAGCCTTAGGGAGCCATCCTTTTTCCGCACGCAAACTATTGGCGCAGAGTAAGGGGATCTAGACTTTACAATCCATCCTCTTGCTAAGAGGTCCTCAATATACTCTTTAACCTCCTTATAGAGGGGTTTTGGAATTGAGGTGTACGATTTCTGAATTGGGGTTGTGTCTTTGAGTGTTATTGTCATTTCCAAGCTGGGAATGCACCCCATGTCATTCTCATCACGTGCAAAAGCCCCTGACTCTTCCCTTAACATTTTCTTGGCAACAGTCTGTTGGTCTTCAGTCAGGTGACTAACATCAACAGGTGGATCCCATTCCTGTGTTGCTTGATCTTCACCGCACTGCTGGGGTATTTGAGATACATCAGGGTCGACATCTTGAGTCACTTTGGGCTCACCGAGGTTTGGTAAGTCAGTTTGTACGACTCCTGCTATTGGTTCAATAGTTCCAAGGGCTGCTCTGCCGGTGAGGGTCACATCATGCTTAGTGTGGTTGCCAATAGGTACTTTGACATATGGGACTCTGGCATCACAAACTGTGAGGAGGCTGTTGCCAACATCAAGCTGTTGCAGTTGTGGGTTGCTCTCAGTTGGTTCAAAGAGCACGAGGGGGTTGGACATGTCAACTGTAGAGGAGACTTTACACTTAACATACTTAACTTGACCAGCCGGGATTACTACATCATACAGGCCCACTTTTAGGACACTCTGGCTGACCACGTTATCACTGGTAAGCTTGGTCTGGATGAAGTTGACCAGTGCCGTCGCTGTGTCATCCTGGAGGTTCATCGCGCTGCGCAGGAGGCTCACAATGGTGGGTATGAGGTTTGTACTAGCATTTGGCCCCAGTATCAGCTGTTCAATTACATTGAAACCAATCAGGGGGCAGTCCATGGGCACACTGCTTACTAAAAAGGGGACTTGTACAGTCAAGTTTGGGTCACTATTCTCTGGGAGACTCACCATCACGCCCACCCAGCCGTCGTAGGGTAATGGCTGGCCATTAACACCAAGCACACTAAGAGCCTTATCTCCAATAAGTTCTGTCAGTGGCCGGAGTTTGTGGTCAGAGAGGTAGGTTTTTGCCCACTGGCGATCAATGAGACTCACTTGTGCACCTGTGTCTAATAAACAGTCCACTGCAAAGCTATGAATGTAACACTTGATTTTACATTTTTTCCCAACAAGCTGTGCCACTCTCTCACTTGCCCCTGTGTCTGCATTTTTCGTTGGAAGGGTCGCCCAACTACTTCTGACATGAGCAAACTCTTCTGAGCACATACCTCGTGATTTTGGGTCTGGCTGTCCACTGGTTCTGGGCGTGTGTGTATCAGCAGGAGGCCAACTAGAGCTTCTGGGTTGGCTTCGTTTGAGACATCCCACTGCCCTGTGACCTGTCTCCCCACAGATAAAACAATGAGTGCATGAAGTAGCCCCACTTTCAATACACTTGGGACAGCCATACTGTTTTGCAGTTTGTCTGGGCTTCTGCTTTGGGTGTGCACACTGACAAGTGGGTTCACGAGCCTGACTGGCTGTGAGAGACTCAACCACTTTGGTCAGGGTTTCCACCTTCGCAGCCAGCTCTTCTATGACTTTATTCTTACTCTTAGATTTACAGTCAGTCATTTCAGTGTCTTTGGCAGGTTCAAGTTGAGCAGTATGAGCATGTGTTACCTTTTGTCGAGTGGAATATCCCAGTCTTCGCTGTCGCTCACTCTCTTCGCTTGACACTTTGTTCACTTGCCTTATCAAGGCTTCATCTGACACACTGTAGTCTGATAGTAGTGGCTTGAGTTCATTACGAATGTCACTATATTTTGGTAGAAGACCTTGATGAATGGTGCGTAGAAATACATTTTGGATCGTACGTGTCTCATACGCAACGTCCATGTTATCCTGCCTGGATGCAAACATGACTTTCTGCTTCAGTCCAATCATCCTGTAGAGGAACTGTTGTGGAGTTTCATGGTCATGTTGCTTAGTGCTCAACAATTCCTGAAATAACTCACTCCCACTCTTCTCACTCAGGTGTGAACGTAGTAAGCTTTTGAGTTCAATGAGGGTCAAGTCATCTTTACTGATCAACATGTCCTTAAACTGTCCAGGCTTGATAATACGGAGCACACCTTGAATGATCTCTCCCTCTGTGTGCTTCACCTTGAGCCCCTCCTCAATCTGCTTACACAGTCCATGGTAGCTAATGTCAGATGCAATGTCCCCAACCTGACCACCATGTACTTTAAACTCTCTGCGTTGCAAAAATGGCAGGTCTCTTAGGGAAACCATGTGATCAGGCTTAGATTGTCGCATGTCTGTGGTGGAGCGGCTGTTTGTCACGCTCTCAGCTCGAGGCTGGAGTGACTGTGTAATAGTGGGGGTGGGTGTGTCTTGTGTTGCAGATGTCACTTGTAAATCTGCTAACTTTTTACCAAGTGCCTCGTAGTTAGCCTTTAGCATTTCATACTCTGTTATTTGTGGATTAACAGACTCAAGAGGCAATATAGCTGAGGTAAGTACATCACTCTGTTCCGGGTGCTTAAGTGTTGTGAGAGTAACAACATTTTCCTCTGAGACTACAGGGTGAGATACTTCAGCGGCATGACTATCAATGAGATGAATAATAGTATCTTTCAACAGCAGTAGGTGTGAAAACCCCTGATCCTCTAAGTCAAGCAATGTCTTACAGCGTAGATAAGCACAAACATAATCAAAACAACTTTCCTCATCACCACGTCTTACACTTGCGGGGTCCACATCAGGTACTGGTGTGATGTTTGTAGCAATCTGGAAGAGTTCCTCTGCTGTCAGTGCATAAAGACTCTTTCTGATCTGCCAAGCCAGTTCTTTTCTTTCACTGTCCTCCATTCTGTGTCTTTTGGCTAGCACTCCTCACAGTGCAGTCAGCTCAAACACGCAGCCCGTCACCTCTCCAGCAGGGGTTCCCCTCCTCGACACAGGTCCCGCTGCTGCCTCAGTTGCACGTCTGCTGTTCCAACACGCCTGCCCTGTGATGGCTGTCTCTGGTTCGTTGATTAAAGGATCAGCAGTCACCCACGTAGCATGCTGATCCCCGTACGGGCCACCAAAATTATGTTACAGGCCTTCGATGGGGTCTGTTTTTAAACTGTTTTTTTAACAGAAAAGCAGAGACAGGAGACATCAGTTGCGTTCGGTCTGCAGGCTCTTCCTCGTCTGATTTATTAACAGAGTTTAACAACGTCCTTTTCTTTTCATTTAGACACACACATTTCGCTTTTAACAACACAAACATTCAATTAGGTCCATTGCTCAAACACTTTTGGTTACCTTGCACTCTCACAAGAATAAACTTACAAAATAATCATTGTATATGAACATCCTTATTTACAATAAATCTGTAACCAATTTTACTGCATTTCAGCATCAAAACATTTCTGTGCAGCACCACTAACACTGCAATTAACCCGCTTATGTCACCTTTATACTTTTCTTATACTTTAACAGATTCAAACAATATATTACATTTGTAACCAATAAACAAAAATATTCTTCCATTGCTCACAAACAGTTCACAATCATCCACAAACAGTATACATCAGACTATTTACATTTGACACATAAGAACTGGGTAGGTCCTAATCAACTGTAACTTCCAATAATGTCAGGATAAAAGAAGTGTCTAAGAGCTCCATTTGTCACAAAATAAAACAGGTAATAAGACCAGCTGCCTATTTAGACTATGAGTGAAATGGCGGCTGCCATTACAAATGGCGGTATAGTTAGCTTTCTCTCAATCAGTGAAAACACACTCTCTCACAACATTTGCGGTCTTTAAACTAAGACAGAAAAAGGTTTCTTGCCTTTATATGTACATTGTGGTGAGCAAACTTGAACTACTGACCTGTTTTTTTAACAGAAAAGCAGAGACAGGAGACATCAGTTGCGTTCGGTCTGCAGGCTCTTCCTCGTCTGAGGCAGAGACGCGTTGCAACGGCCTATCGCACTCACCACTATCTCCCCCTTGTGGCAATGCCACGCAATTACATTGTCCATAACGCTAAATGAAAAGTGCAATACCACCATAAAATCAGGTCTTTTACATCAAAAACAATTCACAACAAAATTACAATTGTGACCATACACTTGTGGGCGTCACACTTACGTGACTGATTTCGTCTCGAACTTAGGAAATATCATGTGCCATACCATCCTCAGAGTTCAGGAGTTGTAGAAAGAATGAATAGGACCATAAAAAAATCGCCTGACTAAAGCAATGATAGAAACAGGAATGACCTGGATCAAACTACTTCCTCAAATCCTCTGCGAGATTAGAATGACTCCATCCGCAGCAACCAAATTATCTCCATTTGAAATAATCATGGGAAGACCGTTTCCAACACCATGGTCAGCCTCCAGAGGGGCACCGCTATTGGAAGGGGACATAGACACTGCATTGTCTGACTATGTTCATAACCTGGTAGAAACACTGAATAATAACTATCAGAAAGTTTGTCTCTCTCAGCCTCTCCCTTCCATAGATCCAACCCATCCGTGGAAACCAGGAGATGCGGTGTTGGTAAAGTCGCTAAAACCAAGGGCACTCGGGGAGGCCGCGTGTTCCAGCCCCCAGACTGTACTTGCAGTGACGAGAACCAGCATCCTAACAGATGGACAACCTCAGTGGATTCATGCCAGCAGGGTTAAGACCAGCCCCACCAAACCACCTAAGGCGTCGGATCAAGCAGACGACATCTCTGGCGAGCCAGCGCCCGGATCCAATCCACCTACACACACACAGGTGTAACCCAGAGTAATTTCCTGCACTTATTTCCTGCCATTGAACGCATCACAAATGCATGACTCCAACCACATGACTTTGCTCAGCCAATCGAATGGCATGTAGGTCATAGTAAGCCTGTCCCGGCTTCCTCCCGTCAGATGCGTGGAGGCAAGCCAGGTGACAGAGCTGTTGCAGGTGTGTATTGGCAAACATTTGCTTTTCCCGTTTTAATGCATTTTTTTTAACACCAACTAACTTATGCAACTTAGATGCTGATTACTGTGAGCCAGAGCCATAATGTTGTTGTGCACTGAACAGAACGGAATTGGTGAGTCTGAACTTTTAATTGACTGTTTGTATTGCTACCAGCTGACCCTAATCGGCTGCTGCCGGTCCAAACAATTTGATTTTGATTTGACTGATAGTTGTTGAATAACAAATGTTGTGGAGCTACATAGTATGTATGTATGTAGCAGTTGAAATGTTTTCAGTTAAATCCTTATTGGTTAGAAATATTATATTTAACCAATATATTGTTTGTTTATTTATTTATAAATTGTGTACACAGGAACAAGAATAACTTAATGTATTTAGTTTAATTGGCTGACATTTTTGTATTATTCTTGTGATTTCTTATTGGCCTTGTTTATTTAATGCAGGCCAGGTGAACCTTTTTGAGGTATGGAAAAGGATGGCGAGCCAATGAACGGCTAGGAGCAGGACTCATTCTGCATTGAAGCTTCCACTGGACTGGTAGGAAGCTATCAAAGACGACGCTCTGTCCCGTAATTTCCGAATATACTGATTTCCACAATCATACACACCAGTTCCCCCGTTTATGGACAATAGCGCTTGGACATCTCTCATGGATATTCAGATAAAACTCATGGACTTCAGTGTGGATCAGTGTTTTCGATGTTAACATGTGTTATTTATGGGGAACTTTTTTTGAGAATCTATATTGCTTGGTATAAGCCAGAAGAATTTGCTTAGTTGTTTTTGTGCACCCCCACTGGGTTTTTCTATTAATTAAATAGCTACAGCAGGAATGATTATTTAAGCTTTCATTTTCTTTTCTTAATTTTCTTTGCTTTCGGTTAAATACATGGTACCTGCAAAAGCATTTTGTGTTGTGTGTATTTAATTACTGCCCATCAGCTCCAGTAGCATTCCTAAATCTTCTGATTAATAATAATCACACTCAATCCCTAGCCTGTATTAACTCATTAGCGCTACATCAGTGTTACACAATCACTGATTAACACACAACGCCTGAAAGAGCCACAGCAAGGTACTCGAACATCCAACAGGAATAAAAAGCCTAGAGTACCACACAATGTCTAACCTGATAAAGATAGACTCGTTTCATCCTGATAATGGAGAAAATGAAATTTTATCCCACAACTTAGACATTCACATTATTCACACTCTCATTACACATACATATAGGATCTTGGGGGTGGGCACAATCACGGAGTCCAAATCACCATCAGGGTGTATACCTCACCCCTGACGTCGTTGCCCACCTCTCAATTTTAAATACACTTAGTCATTGAGGGTTAGCAGGAGGGACTATGCGCTTACCTGCTGCTCCTTGGCAGGTAGCTCCATGCCCTCCTGGGTTTTAATTGCACCTTAGAACACATATGCATCAACACTACAATGAGCGGGTGGAGGGAGGTTTGGAGTCTTCTCCCACCCCCATTCTCTGCGGCCTGCTGGAGCGGGAGGGCTAGTAGGAGGAGTTGGCCGTCCGACTGCGGTCTGGGGTGTGGGGCCTCCCTGCTGCTGCGGAGTCGGGGTGGTCTGCCTCTCCCCACCGCAGGGAAAAGGGTAACACCACCTGGGTCTGGGTGCAATTCCCCCCTCCAGGGGCAAGGGTACCTAGACCCGGTTTGTAGAGTACGCTTGGGGAGTGTGATTGTGTGTACAGCGTCTCTTTATGTCTGTCTCCACGTTGGTTGAGTGTGGAGTGAGTGCATATGAGAGCATGAGGGTGGGAATGGATGTTTGTGTCTGTGTGTGCCTGTATGTCTGTGTCTATATGTCAGGTTGGGTATCAGACGCCACCTCTCTGGGGACATCTTAGGCCCTCCAAGGTTTGGAGGCCTATCTCCACCCACCACCACTTCCCCTGCCGGTGGCGGACTCCCTCAGGTGTCGGTGTGTTGGTGGTTCTTTGTGTCTGGGGGTGGGCGTCCGGGTACACACCGGCTCACTCCTTGGCGGCCGCTTGTCGGGGCCTGGGGCCTGGGGCTCGCTCGGGCCCCTTTGGAGGTGGGGTGCCCCCGGCCTCTCGGCCTAGGGCTCGGTCACTCAGGCGCAGCTGGGGGCCGGCGGAGCTCACGGGCGCGTCACTGCAACTCCCCCTGACTTCTGCTCCGCGGCTGCTGGGCGAGCCCTCATCTGGGACTCTCCTCAGCTCTTACTGGGACAGTGGCGCGGCTGCCCCTCTGTTGGTCTTCCATGGTCTCTTGTGTTCTGGGGGCCTCTGGATGTCTGGAGTTTTGATCTCCTCCATACCTGCTTCACACCCTGGAGGACGGGGCTGTGGCCCCCCCCACACTCCCTAGCAGATCATTACATGGAGAAACCTTTGGAATGCAAGCATGCTGATCCACACAGGTATGCACACATGGGTATTCACAGACGCGGACTAAAGCTTTCTTGGCTGCTGCCTCAAAGCACACTGTGCGCTGTCTATCTTGCGTGCTGCACAATATCGTTTATTACTTAGTAAATACTGATATCTATGACTAGCTAGTTTATTGTGATGGTGCTTTGTTTTCTCTATTATTATGTTGCTCTTTGTTGTTTGCTGTCTCCTCTGTTTGTTTTTGTTTGTTTGTTTGTTTGTTTTTTTTTCTCTCCATACAGGTGACCCAGGAGTTTTTTTTTTTTTTTTTTGTTTTTTTTTTGTCTCTCTTCCCCCCCTTCTCACCGTCTCTTCTCCCCTTTGGTTTTCTTTCTTTCTCTCCCCCTCTCTCTCTCATTCATTCCCCCTGTCCTATTTATTAAGAAAAAAAAAAAAAAAAAAAAAAATGACAAAGGATGAACTGAAGCTCTGCCATCACGTAATGTCGCATACTGCTGTTTCTGATGTCATTTAAAAAAAAAAAAAAAAAAAAAAAAAAAAAGGGATACGCTGAGGAGCCTTCGTTAGTGGCCCACATAGAAACACAGGAAGTTGCCTGTTGTTTTGTAAATAAAAGCAGAAAGGACACAGGAAGTTGCCTGCTGTCATAAACTAAGAAGTTGCTCACCAGCAGAAAGGACACAGGAAGTTGCCTGGGGTCATAAAACGAGAAGTTGCTCGTTAAAAAGTGAGAAGTTGCTCACTAAAAAGATAAAATTGCTAGCAAAAAAAAAAAACAAAAAACAAGTAACCTCAGGTGTGCCACAGCAAAAATAAAAACTAACTTAAATCCTTCAAAGCGTCTAAACCCCTCTGGAAATCACTGACCATGGGTCAGAATAATTCAAAGACCTTAGACGGGTCCAATAAAAAATCAAAATTAACTGTAAAACCGAAAAAAATAAAATATAAAAATAGCGGCTCAGTACGACTCCCACTTCCGGTTACGTTTAACCCACGCTCGCGAATCAATGAAGACTTCCATGATTACGTATCCAGAACATGCGGAAGTGCTTACGTGACTGATTTCGTCTCGAACTTAGGAAATATCATGTGCCATACCATCCTCAGAGTTCAGGAGTTGTAGAAAGAATGAATAGGACCATAAAAAAATCGCCTGACTAAAGCAATGATAGAAACAGGAATGACCTGGATCAAACTACTTCCTCAAATCCTCTGCGAGATTAGAATGACTCCATCCGCAGCAACCAAATTATCTCCATTTGAAATAATCATGGGAAGACCGTTTCCAACACCATGGTCCGCCTCCAGAGGGGCACTGCTATTGGAAGGGGACATAGACACTGCATTGTCTGACTATGTTCATAACCTGGTAGAAACACTGAATAATAACTATCAGAAAGTTTGTCTCTCTCAGCCTCTCCCTTCCATAGATCCAACCCATCCGTGGAAACCAGGAGATGCGGTGTTGGTAAAGTCGCTAAAACCAAGGGCACTCGGGGAGGCCGCGTGTTCCAGCCCCCAGACTGTACTTGCAGTGACGAGAACCAGCATCCTAACAGATGGACAACCTCAGTGGATTCATGCCAGCAGGGTTAAGACCAGCCCCACCAAACCACCTAAGGCGTCGGATCAAGCAGACGACATCTCTGGCGAGCCAGCGCCCGGATCCAATCCACCTACACACACACAATCACTGATTAACACACAACGCCTGAAAGAGCCACAGCAAGGTACTCGAACATCCAACAGGAATAAAAAGCCTAGAGTACCACACAATGTCTAACCTGATAAAGATAGACTCGTTTCATCCTGATAATGGAGAAAATGAAATGCCCATTGTCATCACACGACGCTTATACGGGGTCTCTCGAACCTGGGACCAGGCCAGGAGACGACTGAAGAACTGTGTTTTTTATATATTTAGGTTATTAATCATATCTACTGCATTAACCTTAGGATTTTTATTTACTATTTCGTATTGTAAACTGCAACCCTGTTCACATTTCTGCAAGCCACATTTTGCTGACAATACCTCATGCTCCACTTGGCAAGACACCCACCTAGTACACTCGTCACGTTCTCTAAAATCAGTAGAAAGCAACACAGACACCACCAATAAACCATTTTATGCACCCCCTAGAACAGGAACTAACGCCTGGTATGAAAATGCCAGAATAGCCGCTCGTGACTTAGGAAACAGTAACTGTTATGTCTGTTCAAAGGGTAATCCAGAACAGGTAATAGTGGGATATCCAATTTCAGGTTTTCCCTTAACAAAGATGCTATTCAAAAATGATAAAAAGGGGCCCTTAACAGTAACCCTGATTGAAGCGGTGCGAGTAGAACTAAGTCCTTTAGATTGTTTATTCATATACACAGGACAAGTCTCTAGTAAGGATGTTAGCATGATTGACAACCCTATCCACCCCTTCAACCCAATGCAGCGCCCCGAAGACCGCACTGAACCTCTTTCGCCCCCAACACAGGTGCGCCATCACCCAAATATCTTGATGACATGCATACACTGACCAAAACTTAAAAACATGAATTATGACGCACAAAACTATACATTCTTTTCTGACTCTCCAGGAGCACGCTGTAACGAAACATGGCTAGCAGCGAGTGTTGACAGGACACAATATAGACATATGTTTTCTTATATATATGCATATATAAGTACGCATTCAGATAACTCAACAATCCTGCATTCGCCCAACACACTAAACGACTCGTACTGGGGAGGCATATTAAAAGGCTTTACAGCTTCGCGCCTGACCAGACCAATCCCACATGCTTATTGGATGTGCAATAATACTCTTAGATTAGCTCTACCTGTTAATTGGACCGGTACCTGTGGTCTAGTAACTTTAGCTCAAGAACTACTGATACAACAAACCTCGGATCTGCCTGTATCCAGCAGACGTACTAAACGCGCCGCTTATTCACATAACGTTTACATAGATGCTATAGGAGTTCCACGCGGGATACCAAATGAATTAAAGGCACAAGGAGAAATATCAGCAGGTTCGCCTCAATACTACCGTGGATACAGGTAAACAAAAATGTAGGCTGGATCAATTATGTTTATTACAATCAGCAAAGACACACCAATCTGACCAATACGGCCCTTAAAGCCCTAGGAGAACAGATGTCTGCTACCTCCTTAATGACCATGCAAAATAGAATGGCCTTAGATATGCTGTTAGCTGAGAAAGGAGGTGTTTGTGCTATGTTTGAAGATGTTTGCTGTACTTTCATTCCCAATAATACCGCCCCTGACGGTTCATTCACACAAGCTATGAATAAACTTGAAGCATTGCAGATAGAACTAAGAGCCAATACAGGTCACGGTCAGTGGCTAGACAAGTGGATGCAGGACACGTTTGGAAAATGGAAGGAACTAATTGTAGCCTTTGTAACAGTTGTAGCATGTATTATTTTGTTTTTGATGATTATTGCCTGTTGTGTGATACCCTGTGTACGCTCAATGATAACCCATATAGCTACCAGTACAGCTACTTCAATGTATTTGCAATTGGCACAAATTGATCCTGAGGATGTGCCAGATGTTACCAATGATGTTCCTGATGTGTATATTGAACATTAGGTTGTGAACTATTACATTTTATGATTTGCTTTTTATATTATGTTATTACATTTGTGATTTTTCCTTTCTATTTGAGTTATTATTTTAAAAAAATAATAATAAAAAAAGAGTGGAACTGTTAGGTATTTTAGCACCATGGGAGCATTTACTGGATATTGTTTTATAGTGACATTATGCAGGAAAACTCTGTCATTCAATAAGGCCCCTTTGTTTTAGTTATTTTTCTCTTTGACCCAAGAATTGATGTGTGAGAATCACAGGCTGGTACAAGGTTGAAATACCACAGAGATCACTCCCTCAGCTACATTAGTTTCTTAATCTTTTAGACGCCTGTTGAAGGCCAAATGGTTTGTTTCAGATTTCACTAATGAAAGAACTCTTCGTTTTGTGCCTTGAAAATATGTCGCTGAGATAATCACAATTGTAGCTGAACTGATAAACTACACAAAGGATGCTTCTTCACCCATGGGCAGGAAGACCCTGCCTTATCTTGGTCTGTACTGGTTTAAACTGATAATCTGCTGTCTCATGAATTTTACCCTCTATATAAACTGTTGTACTTGTGAATAAAGTTGAGTCAATTTGGGAAGACAACCTGAAGCAGTCTCTGTTTTCTTGTTCTCCCAAGCTGCTCCCGAGCTCGTACTAACACGCTGAATGGCATGCTTGAATATTACTTGAGAATATATTTGACTGTGTTACAGACTAAGGGACATTCTCTGCTGATAGGTGAAGGTACATTCTCTGCTGATAGACGTCCACGCCTCGAAGGAAGTCGATCCACGGATTAGGCCTTGGAAACCGTTTCCTTCAGCTACTTTTTGGCCCAGTGTTTAAATTCAGGTCTGATATCCCAGATATGGTTTTTTCCTGTGTGATCATAATAATGTTGGCCCATGATCTATATTACAACTGACCAATCATGTTGCTGTGATGTCATAGTTTTGCAAAGTGGGGGAAAAAGAAGAAATGCTCTTGTTTATCTAAAATGGTCTTCTTAAAAAAAAAAAAAGGTTAGCAATTCAAGCATTTTATTTATTAAATTATAAAATATAACAAAATATATTATCAGCTGTTTGCCAAATTTAAGTTACTAATGTTGTTTTTTTATTAGTTGATCCTGGACCAATACAATGGAGTACGAACAAGACCAGCATGGGGATATCAGTGACAGAATTTATAAGTGACAGAATAACAATCATCATCTCAATATAAGAAATAACAATAACATATCATTAGTACTCACAAGCAATGTTCCCTCTAATTTTTTGTGTGTCTGAGCGAACACACAAACTACCTGAGCGGTCCCTTGGACCACTGTGAGCAACAGCAGACGTGTGACAGCATCGAATCCATCCAAGTTACATGGTTTATTAAAATAATCCAATTACAGCATTTATGTTAAACTACTTTTAATTAAGTGTTTCAGCCCACTTACAATGAAAATTTTAAAAAAAAAATCTTGTTCATGACCTGTGTAGGATGTTAACACTATTGGAAGTAAAAAAAATATATATATATATTTTTTTATAAAGCTCTGACTTGTATTATGAGTATGAGCCTGTGGACTGTCCTGTAACTCTCTGTCTGCAAAATACAGTATATAATGACCAATGTTGGGCAATTAATTATATAGTTACTTCTTCAAAAAAAGTAACTGAGTTTTGCAAACAACAATGTTTGTTGCAGCAGTTTACCTAAAAATGAAGCCAAGGCGTTTTTTAAAATAAACATTTCAAACTATTTACAGAACAATCAGCTGTTCTGCATCAAATCTGATGCCACACAAATTATTTGTGCCACTCCAAAAAACAATTTCTGTCCACTATGAGATAAAGGAGAACAACAGCCTGATACCTGCAGGCCTGACAGCAGGAGATGTATCACTGCTGTAACACCTGTAACATTCAGCAGTCGCCTCATTGTTCTGACACACACAACAAAACTATTGACTACACTACATGCTAACTACACAAGATTTGCGCTAAACGTTGTAAATGTCTCACATCTCAAAACAACACCGTCACTCCTAAAACTTACTCCCAATGCCATGTTGCCATATCATTTTTTGATTGGTCGGCATGGTACATTTTCGACCAATAGGAAAGGGTGGGGTTTTTTTGGTTTTGTTTTTGCTCACAGGCGGTCATAGCCTGTCAGCGACGTTGATTAGCTGCGTATATACGAATGTGAATCGCATTTTTGGCCTGACTATGGGATAAGGTGGCATCGTTCTAATCCCATACGGGAGCAGCCAGTCACTCACTGACTAACACTGCAAAACAGAATTGTTAAAGTTTTAATTTTAATTTCAATTCAGGTTAGATTTTTTTTTTTGTGTGCAACGCAGATTTTCTGTACGCAGAGACCGTGCCAGCAGTGCGCAATTGCGCACGCGCGCAGCTTAGAGGGAACATTGCACACAAGTCTCCTCAAATTAGTGAAGGGGGATTACTAAAACTATCAGAATGGATGTGAAGGAACACACAGGAAATAGAAAGACTCAATGCCTAAAAACTGGCCACAACAAAGTGCAGGCCCCCAAGACCAAACAAAGTCAGAGCATTTTATTTGTTTTCTATTGGCTGACACTGCATATAAAACACTAGGGCACAACCACATGGTAAACACACTATGCACCAGCACAAGCATAAATGTCAGCAACAATGTCAACCGGTTAAGTAGGTTATGCAAAGATTCACAGCAGAAGTCAAAATCAGCCAAAGGCTTCAACACAATGTGTAGTTACATTTCCAGGGAGGTTCCAGCAGGCAGGTTATGTCGTAGCTAAGGCGTAGCTTTTTTTTTTTTTTTGTCCCGTTTGGATCTTTAGCCATCAGAATTGTTGTCTTAAGGCCAAGAAAGATGCCAAGCGGATTTATTTTACCAAGTGGATCATCATGGCCTTGCCATATTGGTCCATTTGATTGACCTTTATTATAATTATGAATTAATTTTATTTTCAGTTGCTACAAACGGGACAGACATGACTGGGGGATAGGACAGGGAGAAAGAATGAAAGAAAGAGAGGGAGAGAAAGAAAACCAAAGGGGAGAAGAGACGGTGAGAAAGGGGGGAAGAAAGAAAAAAAACCCAAAAAAACAAAACAAAACACCTGGGTCACCTGTATGGAGAAAAAAAACAGAAGAGAAAGCAAACAACAAAGAGCAACATAATAAAAAAAACGGCACCATCACAATAAACTAGCTAGCAGTAGATATCAGTAGATACTAAATAATAAACGATATTGTGCAGCACGCAAGATAGACAGCGCACAATGTGCTTTGAGGCAGCAGCCAAGAAAGCTGTAGTCCGCGTCTGTGAACACCCGTGTGTACACCTGTGTGCATACCTGTGTGGATCAGCATGCTTGCATTCCAAAGGTTTCTCCATGTAACGATCTGCTAGGGAGTGTGGGGGGGCCACAGCCCCGTCCTCCAGGGTATGAAGCAGGTATGGAGGAGATCAAAACTCCAGACATCCAGAGGCCCCCAGAACACAAGAGACCAAGGAAGACCAACAGAGGGGCAGCCGCGCCACTGTCCCAGTAAGAGCTGAGGAGAGTCCCAGATGAGGGCTCACTCAGCAGCCACGGAGCAGAAGCCAGGGGGAGTTGCAGTGACGCGCCCGTGAGCTCCGCCAGCAGCCAGCTGTGCCTGAGTGACCGAGCCCCAGGCCGAGAGGCCGGGGGCACCCCGCCTCCGAAGTGGCCCGAGCGAGCCCCAGGCTCCAGGCCCCGATAAGCGGCCGCCAAGGAGTGAGCCGGTGTGTACCCGGACGCCCACCCCCAGACACAAAGAACCACCAACGCACCGACACCTGAGGGAGTCCGCCACTGGCAGGGGAAGTGGTGGTGGGTGGAGATAGGCCTCCAAACCTTGGAGGGCCTAAGATGTCCCCAGAGAGGTGGCGTCTGATACCCAACCTGACATATAGACACAGACATACAGGCACACACAGACACAAACATCCATTCCCACCCTCATGCTCTCATATGCACTTACTCCACACTCAACCAACGTGGAGACAGACATAAAGAGACGCTGTACACACGATCACACTCCCCAAGCGTACTCTACGAACCGGGTCTAGGTACCCTTGCCCCTGGAGGGGGGAACCGCACCCAGACCCAGGTGGTGTTACCCTTTTCCCTGCGGTGGGGAGAGGCAGACCGCCCCGACTCTGCAGCAGCAGGGAGGCCCCACACTCCAGACCGCAGTCGGACGGCCAACTCCTCTTAGCCCCCCCGCTCCAGAAGGCCGCAGAGAACGGGGGTGAGAGAAGACTCCAAACCTCCCTCCACCCGCTCATTGTAGTGTTGATGCATGTGTGTTCTAAGGTGCAATTAAGCTAAGGCATAGCTTTAACACAGAGGTATAAACCCCCGGTAAGTGTGCCCCATCTGACACACTCCTGCTGCATGGTGTGCATGATTCAAAGAAACCTAATAACAACAACAAAAGCAAACAAAAGCAGTGAAAATGAAGAGGAGTTATCCTTCTAGGAGTGAAAAAGAAAATTTGAAAAAAAGTAGAAGTGGAGAAAAAAAAGCCAGCGTGGTAAGTGGAGCAGATAATAGTGATTGAATCTAATGTTAAATTACTACGGTAAATATGGCCAGTCTAGTCATAAGTGTGGCTAATTAATGTAAAGTCCAGCAGCATCACATTAATTTATTCATTTTGATATTTAACAGTTACATTTCAAATCAAGTGAAGATTCATGACATCATCAGTTGACTTGTTAGCGTAGCGAGCAGGCTGAAAGAATGTAGATGCTAGTAGTTAGTGTGTTAATGTTCCACAACCTGGCTCTACTTGGTCTTGGGTGTTGGTATTGAAATAAACATGATCTCTGCCATTTCTGGAGTAATGTTTTACCTCCTATTTTATGACTGGTGTGGTTGGTGTCAGATTACTGCTGTTGATGAACGGCAGGCCTAGGGCCCCAACAAACTCCAGAAATGACACTTTTTGTGTGTGGCATGTTTAAAAAATGCACAAAGTCCAGAAAATGACCTCAAAGTTTCTCAAAACATGCTATAAGATATGAAGTCTGGGTTTATTAGTTAATAATAAAGTGACACCTGGGTGCTACGTGCAAATTTAAAGAGGTTAGGCTGCAGTACCTTACATTAGTATATGTGAGGGGGTAAAACCCTCAAGATGGGTGGTGACCATGGTGGCCATTTAGAAGTCGGCCATCTTGGATGCAACTTGTGTTTTGTCAATAGGAAGAGGGCCATGTGACACATCAAACTTATTACATGGGGATACAGGTCGGAGATTGGTAGAATCAGAGAAAAAAACATTGAAATGTACACTACAGTGGGGAAAGTACAAGAGGAAAAAAAGAGACCCCTACTCATGCTGTGCTTCCATGGTAGGTCAGCATGACAACAGGAAACAAAAAAAACTCCTCTGCACAAAGAGCACATAAATGTCCACAGCACAACATTATGAAGACATGACAAGCTACAGGGGTGGGTGGGGGGTGAGGAGTAATCCGAAGCGAACACAGCAGCCGCCCTGCACAGCGCTACCATTCCAGCGCGGCACACAGACCCGCCGTGTTCCCTCGCAGGAAACAAGCATCGAAGGCGTTGGAAAGGGAGGGGGGATGAGTGAGTGCCTATCAGTGTAAGTGTATGTGTGTGCGTGTCCATAGTTCAGCTGAGACAGTGTCCTTCGGCCTATCAGGCTAAGTAAACAGTCCTCCAGCCAATCCAGGTGTCCTTGCATGGGATGGGAAGAATAGTCAGAATGTGCCAGCTTCAGTGCATAAAGAGGGAAACACATCATCATGTAGCAATTTCAAATATCCAGTGGCCTTGAGGTTTCCATTGATGAAGAATGGACCCGCTATCGTTGTACCCCATATACCACACCAAACCATCACTTTTGTTGTTCCAACAGTTTTGGAGGGATCCATCCAATGTGGGTAAGTGTCAGACCAATAGCGGTTGTAGCGGCGGCACTCCGTCCCTATTTCACTCTTCTGTACCGCCGTTAGGAGTCAGTCCGGCAACATGCATTGAAATGCGAGCAAGTCCAAGTATCCTTCTTGCAAACAATATGTTTATTGACACTTTTAGTTTACATGGCAAGACTCGGTCAAAAAACTGTGTCGCTTCCAGCTTATCCAACTCCTCAACTACGTAACTACAGTGCGCCGGAAGCTCAAAATACTAAAAAGCGCTTTAGAATGTTGCACTTCTCTATTCTATACATTTAACAAACAGTATTTTAAAATCAACTAGAATTATATTCTTAACATCAAACATATATATTTCTCCTCTAATCATTTTACCAGTACCAATAAAATTAACCTTTAATTGGCTCTTACAGCGGTGGTTTTGTTTGTTAACTTCACCATTCACATAAAAGTTTGCCTCATCACTGAACAAAATCTTCTGCATGAACTGAGGGTCCTGTTCCAATTTTTGTTTTGTCCATTCTGCAAATTCTGTGCGCTGATCTGGGTCATCCTCGTTGAGATGCTGCAGTAGCTGGAGTTTACAAGAAATGAACTGTTAGCTTGTTGCTGTTTTTGAGTGATCATCTCTTTAAGTAAAAATCCTTCTTCAATAACCTTTATATTAATACTGACTAAACCAAAGTAATCTTATAAAAACACACATTCCTAAGAGGTATTTTTATTAGCTACACCTTTCTAGTAACATGTTGGACCTCGTTTTCTTGATGGCATAAATTTATAAGCTGCTGAAAACATTAATCAAAGACCTTGGTCCATGTTGACATGATAGCATCAATGCACATCCGTGATGTCAATCTCATGTTCCAGCACATCCCAAAGGCACTTTATTGGATTGAGATCTGGTGACTGTGGAAGCCATCTGAGTATAGAGGACTCACTGTCATGCTTGAGTCTGAGTGACGTGAAACCAACTTGAGATTATTGAACTTTGTGACATATGTATTATCCTCCCAGAAGAAACCATCAGAACATAGGTACACTGTGGTCATGAAGAGCCGGCGTAACAATGCTCAGGTAGGCTGTGGTGTTTTTCAATTGGTACTAATGTGTACCAAAAAAAATATATCCCACCATCCTCCAAAGCAAGGCAGGATGGATCCATGCTTTATACCAGTCAAATGGCACAGCAGAAACTGAGACTGACAATATATTTCCAATCTTCTATTTTCCAGTTTTAGTGAGCCAGTGTGAATTTTAAGCAGCACAGCTGGTGTGCTCTTCTGCAGCTCTGCAGTCCATCAGCTTTAAGGTTTAATGTGTTGTGTGTTCAGAGAAGCTCTTCTGGATACTTTGATTTTAAAGAGTGGTTATTTGAGTTACGTTCCTCTCAGCTCAAAGCAGCCTGGCCATTCTCCTCTGATCTCTGGCATCAACAAATCATTTTTACTCAGAGAACTACCACTCACTCAAAAGATCCCTATGAGAGAAAGACCTAGACAAACTGTTCACCCTGCCTGGGATAGGGTTAATGGAGCCCCGCACTGGTGCCAGGCCTGGGGAGGATGCCCAAGGGCATAGTCCGTGGGGCCTATGGGGCCTGGCTTGGCACTAGCCAAAAAAAGAACATGAGCCCACCCTCCCCTCCTGTAAGCCCACCAACCACAGGAGGCACTGTAGGGGTTGGGTTCAATATGTGCCAGGTGGGAGCCAAGGGCGGAGAACTTTGCGGACCTATTCCCGGACATGGAATATCACCTCTCTGGTGGGGAAGGAGCCTGAGTCTCAGTCTATAATTGCTCATGGTGAGAGGTGGCGGGCTGAGGTTTGTATCTTAGTATATTCTCGGCTTGCTGACATTGGAATTTTCTTCAAATTCACTTCACTCACCCTTCATCCCAGCCCACCTTCTTTGCTTAATATTCAGCAGGTTGTCTTCATAATGATGCCCAAATACACAGATCCATACTCTAGACTGCCTGACCAGAAGGTTGCATTAACTAGTACCTAACAAAGTGGCTGGTGATGTTGAGTGTACAACTAAATTTTGAGGAATTTTCTTCCGCAGAATTATAAGACCTAGCTCAGCTCCTTTGTGAATCTGCCTGCTGATGGCAAGCAATAATTATTAACACACACACACACACACACACACACACACACACACACACACACACACACACACACACACAAAGGCCAATTCTCAGCATCGAATCAATTTGAAGTAAAATATAAAAAAGGAATGGAGTAAATGAAATCTTTGTCTACCTAATTCATTACAGTCTTGGGGATGGATGAGTAAAACAAATTCTGCAGTCTTACGCTGTCATTTTCACTGACTATTGGACCAAAGGAGCGCAAGTAACAGGGAAACAACACTTAGAATTTATTTAAAGATAATAAAGCGTGCGTGTGTGTGTGTGTGTGTCCATCTGAAGGCACAGGGTGAACACGAACCCTATTTCATAGGGAGAAGAATATTTACTCTCAGGTATTTCATCCACTGGACCATCCACGGTATAAACATTTCATCAACCCTCTTTGGCTATATTACAGAGTGTCCTTTTTTCTTCCACTTTATTTTTATTCCTGTGGCTACAAATGCAACATGAACCCTGCTACAAATGCAAAGCCTAACAATGGGACTTTAAAGATCTTAATAGCTTCACTGCCGACGCACTCTTATGAACACACACAGACAAAAAAAACCCAAAACTGTCATCAAGCAACAAAGCAACAATGCATACAAATTATTCATCACCTGGCATGAGTTCAAGCCATCATTTTGTCTGCTTCTTTTGCTCACTGCTGTTCATGTTGTTTCACCCTGCTCTTTTTGTTTTTTTATTTTGTGCTTTATTCCTGCAACCTAATTTAATGTCCACTCCTGAAAGCGTCCCAACATTGCCATCATTTTTGCTTGTAAGCAGTGGTGGCAGTGGCGCTGCTGATTTCCCCCTCCTCTGCCCCCCCTGTGGAGGATTATAAACCTTATGTCTCGTGTCCTAGTATCAACTACGCTGAAATACACACATATGGAGGCAAACACGCAGTTACACGTTCATACACACTTCCCAATAGCCTGAGGACAGCCTGGAGCAACTCCAATTAACAGCAGTGCTCACTAAACAAAAATCGCAAACTCCTCTGTTCTGTAAATTTTGAGGGACCTTAAAACGAGGCCGCTCTAAAACGTGTCCTTTCGGGGGGGGATATGCGGCCTTAAGCAACATGGCACAGAGGACACACACACGCATAGTGTATATAAGCACATATTCGTACCGCACATGCATGCACACACGCTGCCTCTGAGAGATGTTTGATCAGTATCTTTCTGACGACTTTTTATCTTTATTACCACCGTCATCATTCTAACCTCCGCACCGTAATGAACATCTTGCCCTGGAGAGAAAGCACACACACACAGACACACAAATTTGCACATGTGAAAACAAAGAGAAACACACACACACACAGTTTCTAATGGATGGTTGAGTGTGGGAGGATGAGAAAAAGAATGCTGGTAGGGAAGAGATAGAGGGTCGGATGTGGAGACAGGGGAAAGGCTGAGTGAAGATTAAGTATGAGACGGAAGTAAGGGGGCGGAAAACAGAAGGCAGAACGGCTGAAGGGCGGAGGCAGGTGCATGGTGTGTTGAGAAAAAGATGAAAGGGGGATTAAAGGAGGGAAAAAAAGTTAAAGTGGGAGGGCAGGTAAACAACGCGATGGAGGGAAGGTGCGGCGAATACGGGACGAGAGCTGCGGTTATTTCTTCTGAATCGAGAAAGGTAACAAGCGAAGGAGGGACGAGGAAATGAGAAAGGCAGGAGGCAGAGCTTGAGTGGGACCGGCGATATGCGCGATGAATAATGGAAGGACAGAAGGTGCATATTAAGATGCTAAGAAATGGGGTGACAGCAGGGAGGAGAAAAGACGAGTTGAATCAGAATGAATGAAACCGAGCGAGGGCATCTGCCGTCCCGCTTGTTCCTTAAAAGTGCAGACAGAACGATGTAAAATTAAAAGAATACAAAGGGACTGTTAACACAAAGGGAATTGTTAGAAAAGATTCAAAATTTGATTCACTAAAGAAAACCAGGGCGTGCTTCACATGACTGAGAAACTTAATTAGGGAAAGACTATTATCAAATGGCGTCTCTGCTTTTTGTTTTTTACTCCCATGGCCACATCATTACTTCAGGCACATGAAACTGAATCGCTGGGATTGATGTGATGTTTTTCTGGGAAATTTACTAAGAGATGAAAACCCTGTGCACAGCAGTAACAGCGCACACATGGATGTCTAGATTGTCTTCGTGTTGCACTGCACCTTGCTCTGGCTCGCTCATTCCAAGATCTGCAATCTGGCACTCTGAGTGATTCTCGCAGCTCTTGCAGTCCAAAAGTATTCACTTACACATCCAAATCACCGAATTCAGGTGTTCCAATAACTTCCATGACCAGAGGTGTATAAAATCAAGTACCTAGGCATGCAGACTGCTTCTATAAAAATGTGTGAACCAATGGCTCGCTCTCAGGAGCTCAGTAAATTCCAGCAGGGTGTGATAGGATGCCACCTGTACAAGTTCAGTCATGAAATTTTCTCGCTCCTAAATATTCCACAGTCAGCTGTAAGCGGTATTATAACAAAGTGGAAGTGATTGGGAATGACAGCACCGTACAACAAAGTGGTAGGCCACGTAAAATCACAAAGCGAGATCAGCGAATGCTGAGCTGTATAATGCGCAGAGGACACCAACTTTCTACAGACTTCATTGCTACAGACCTCCAAACTTCACATGGCCTTCAGATTAACCCAAGAACAGTGTGTAGAGAGCTTCATGGAATGAGTTTCCATGGCTGAGTAGCTGCATCCAAACCTCACATCACCAAGTTCAAAGCAAAGTGCCTGATGCAGTGGTGTAAAGCAGCGGTCCCCAACCTTTTTTGCACCACGGACCGGTTTATGTCCGACAATATTTTCACGGACTGGCCTTTAAGGTCTCGTGGATAAATACAACAAAATAAAACCAGTACCGATACCAAAAGAAAGAAGATTTATTCGTAACACACAGGAAAAGACCCAGTGAAACCGAGTTAACGATGAAAACAATAAAAAACAAACAAACATAAAAACCATAAATTTCACACCCGAGCCTTAACTCTCGAGGCCCGGTACCAAACTGGACACTAGAGCATTGGAGCCGTGTTTTCTGGATTGACAAATCACCCTTCTCTGTCTGGCAATCCGATGAACAAGTCTGGGTTCGGCAGTACTTGTCTGACTGCATTATCCCAACTATAAAGTTGGGAACTAAAGGATCTCTTAATGCTTCAGTGTACCAAATCATTTTGGACAATTACATGGCCCTTGTAAATTGCTATAAACATAGCAATTTACAAGTAACAGGAGCTGTTTAAGAAACATTTTAAATCCATGATGTGTTTAGCAATAGTTTCCCAGTTTGTATGAAGGTCCTTTATTCCTTTATCCCTTAGTTTGAGATAGCATGTTTTTGACCTTCATGTGAACAGTCAATTGACTAGTTAGGTAAGCAGTGGTTTGTTTGTTTTTTATTATCTTGTCTGCATTAGTATAATACTCAAGGACGTAATAAATACACTTTGCGAAACACCCAGACTAACTCATTATGGACTTTTTGATTGCTTCTGTGAAGAGACAAAATGACATTTTCACTTCTTTTTATAGTAAACATGAGGAGCCGCTACAAACTGGATTTTTCTTTTTGTTCCATTTCTCTCCGATGTTGTTATTGCTTTTTTCACAATTTTTGTTTTCTGAAAATAGCTTCATAACTTTATGTACCTTTTTCATCAAGTGTTTTGTTAGCATAGTCTCGTGCTTTTTCCACTTTTGCATGTCCTTGGCCTCGACTCACATGTTGATTCTTTTCATTTTGTTTCATTCTGACTAATGGCCTCTTTTAGCCGGTAAGCGTGTAAGATGTTATTCGTTCAGTTTATTCTAACAGTTGCTGAAGCAGTTTTGAAAGATGACCGCTTATTTATTTATTTTCTGATAGTGAAATGAAAAGATAAAATAATTAATCTCACTGCGGGCAGTTAGCTTAATTTAACTTGGTAACAGAGACGAAGAGCTAGGCTGGCTTCATCTATCACTAAGTCCATTGCTTCCTTTGGAGGAAACAGGTGTGTCCAGCCTGGATTTGAGACTCATGTTTAACTGAACTAAGCTTTGACCCTGAATTACAATGAAAACCACAATGCCTGTTGAATTCTTGCATTGATTTGTGGTGGACGTTTGGAAGGTGACAGGGTAAGACAAATGAAAGAAACGTTCGTCATGTGCATGTCTAACTTTCCGAGGTTATATCCCTGCTCTCTAATCCTACAGGACTGAAAACACTTTCTCAACATCACAGAGGACGAGAAACTACCCTGGAAATTTAATATTGTGTTTACATTCTAATGTAGGAGTCTAGTTATGACTTTATTTATTAAGGAAATCTCACTGAGATCAAAAAATCTTTTTAAGGTGGAGCTCACAAAGGAATTACTGAAAACACATACATGCACATGAATGTGTATAAATGAGTTATTGTATTGTCTTCCTATCAGGTTGAAGCAATCTAGCCACTCTACTCCAACTTGTGGCATCAACAAGACATATTTATGGCCACTTGCTGGATACGTTCTCTATTTTGTGATCTTTCTAGAGACGGCTGTGTTAAAAAAAATCCTTGCAGATCAGCAGTTTCTGAAATATTTTGACCAGCCAGCCTGGCACTAAAAACTTTGCCACATTCAGATTCCTTCAAATCACATTTCTTCCCCATTCTAATGCAAACGTTTAACTTCAGCAGGCCATCTTGACCACGTTTATATGATTAAATGCACTGGGCTACTGCCCTGTGATTGGCTGAGTAGATATTCGCATTAATGAGCAGGTGACCCGTGTATCTAATCAGCTTGCTGGTCAGTGTATGAATCGATGGCGTCTGGAGAATAAATCCAGCTGGTGTGGATTTAAAATACTGAGTCTTTCACTCAGCCAGATTCTCGCAGCAGTCATAGTGGAAGCAATGTTAAAGCTCCACTCATGTTTTCTTGTACCTGTTGTGATTCCTCTTGCTCTTTTGGTTCTCTTGTGTACGCTACCTGCCAACTCTTCGGATCCGCATCAGTCAACAACTTACCTGGCTCCTCGCTCTCCACTGGCCTCTGTCTAATCAGTCTCAGCTTCCTTTGCCTTCAGAGAAACATGTTTTCACATTTTTTATGCTTTTTTTTATACACATAAAAATCCCTTGAAGTCTGCCTCACTGTCTTGTATTCTGCATTTTTAAGTCTGCCAGCTCTGGTGGTTAAATCACAACACTTTGATCTGTAGTAAGACTGAGCCAAGTTGCTTTCTGTTTATTAAAGTTGAAATGGAACAAAATCACCAACTGTGACCTTGCAGTCTTTAATGTTTGAAGGAAGAAATTGAGCCTTGTTACGGTGGTAAAATTTAATAAGCGGGTTAACAAACAACAATCAAAATCATTTTACTCGTGCTGAAATCACAAGTAAACAAGGAACTACAATAGTGCAAACCTTTTAGTAGAAGCAAACCAATGTGGGCTGAAATGCTCTTAAACTGAGGACTACCACAGTCACTGCAGGGAAGCTGACTGCGCTTCTTGCCTGATCCCTCGGGTGATCAGTACTGAGTTATGCAACATTAATGCAGCTTAAGCTACTGTATGTCAAACCTGGCAGCTCAAATCACATTTCAGTGTCCACAGATCTGATAAAAGTAAGAAACAAATCCTCATAGAAGATAGAATCTGTCTTTTTTCCTCAAAAAAATCAGATTTCCTGTATTAACTTAAGGTACTTTTTTGCAATTCCCCCGCTGACTCCACTTAAGCGCCGAATGCCATTTCCACATACTCTTTGCTCCCGCTCTATTCCACACGACAGGGAGAAGTATTCAGTGAACAAGCTGAACTCTAAACTTGTGAAACTGTGAAATTGACTCAATGTGACAATAGAGATGATTGAATACGTCTGTATAATCGAGCCTTTTCGGCACTCCCATCAGCAGCGAGAGGGTTCCTGTGTGAGAGGTGATGGAGCAGACGCACTTAAGTTAATTAAGCAGCCTTATCTATGGTCCCTGCGCTCAGTGAAATAAGAGACGTTTGAATTGACGATAGCTACGTAATTACCCTTTATCTCTGCGCGAGGAGGTTAGAAGTTCTTTAATGAACGGCCGTGTTGTTTAAGAGAGAAGTGGAATATAAATGGTGGGTGCTGGCATGTGTTGTGTATGTGCGGCCGTGTGTAATGGGTATGTGTGTTTCGTGTGCGTGATGAAATTTTAAACTATATTTATTACTCTGTGGTGTGATTATTGTCCCTCAGCTATGGAATTACATACATCCTCTAAAACATCAATTCAGAGGTCTTATTCAACACTGTATATGCCTCGTGTGTTTTTGGGGACCGATTTGAACTATTCAACCAACACTTCTTTTTGTAACGCAGTCTTTGAATTGAAGTTTATAAACTCAAAGCTATAATTTTTTAAATCTCTGCTTCTTTTAATAAAAAAAAGATTAAATAGCGATGAAAGTAACACAGCAGCAATTATGAAAGATATAGCTCCGAGCTATTGTCAGAGTCACAGTCATTATCGGTGCACTGTTTACCAAAATAAGCATGTGAATTGTCCTGTTGCCATTGTTGAGTGAACCTTTGAAAAGTGTGAGTGAATATGCAAAGTTTAGTGTGAGTTATTTTCAGGCCAAAGCACTACCTTTGAGTAACTGCTCTTGTCTTTCTCTCCTCAGCACAAAGTTGTTTACTTAGCAGTGCCCTGCTGTAAATTTCTCTCTTCTTTTTTTTAACATTGAATTATAACTTGTGGAAATAATGAACAGGCAACAGTGGAGCGACTGAAATATCCTGTTTGGAAACATTCCTTCTGGATTACGTCATTAATTTGCTGCTAATGCAACCGCAGTGTAGCACTGTCGTGAGATAAAACTAGTCCTTAATGGGGTACTCTAAAAGCAGAACTTTGCAAACTAGCAATTATTTCACACTTAAAGTGGGTGAAATACAGAAAAACTACATTGGGAAAAATATAGTTTGGTGAAATAAAGGTATTTATAGAAAGAAAAAGATAAAGACAAGGCAAGGAAAAAAAGAGTACTTTTATTGCCCAAATTGTTGGCAGTTTCAGTAGTTAAATACGAAAACAAGTGGCAGTAGCTGATTGTCCCCTGCACAGACTAAAAGCAAAAAGGCCTAAGGTCTACGACCCCCTGGAGACCCACATTTGCCAGTGCTGGAAATATTACTAAAAAAATGTGTTACACATTACTCATTAATTTTCTTAAAAGTAATGACTTAATTACCAGAGAAATGGCCAGCAACACATTTCCTATAATTACCAGTTAACAATAAAAACATAAGGCTACAGTCCCAAACCCACACACACAACACGAATCCCTGTCCTAATGTGGACACACAAACTTTCTTCTAGTGTTTACACAAAGCCAACAACACAAAATGAAGAAGAAAACCAGTCTAAAGAGACTTCAAAGTGATCACAACAGTGATTCTACTTTAAAAACCTGAACAGGTAGAAATGGAGGCTACAAGCCTCACTACTTATCCCTGCCTTTGTTACATGTTGAAGTCCAGGGCTGTGGTTTTTAGTTAGCTTTGTGTTAGCATGCTAGATGCTAGCAAAGAGCTAAAGTTATGTTAGCAGGATAATGAGATTGTTTCTGTGTGTACTGAATGCATTTACTACTTTAACATCACACTCTTGTCTTTTTGTGCAGTAAAAATAAAAGTAATGTTCATACTTGGAATCTTCACCTTCCAAGTAAAAGCCACAAGGACACTAGTAAGTTGCAACCTCTTCTGCTAGCAAACTACTAGCAACCAAAGCAACTAGGTCACTATATACGTGTTTGTGACCACGTTTACCTCACGACTGCTATCAGCCTCCAACAACCAACCAGGGAATGCACGTTTTTTTTTACCATAGGCTGCAATGGTTGCAAGTGAATAAGCCCTAAAACACCTATCAGATAGAATGAGAAGGAAGTGTCTTGTGGACTGACTATGGATGTGAGAGCATAAAAAAAACAGCAGAAACTGTTTCAATTGAGGTTTTAGAAAGAAGTTTCCCTTTTATCTTTTTTAATGGAACAAATTGCCCGAGATTACAAATCACGAAAATGTACGATTAGCAACGAGCTACAGTGAAAAGGGAAGTTTGCTGATAAAAGCACAGCCTGAGGGTTTTGTTTGTTGCATCATTCTTTATGGCTGAGAGAAACAATAAAATTACTCCAATAGGAAATAAACAGCAGCAATTACCAAGTCCATTTAGTGCCTAAACCAAACAATAGGAAAGATATATTTGCAGCAGTGAGGGTTTTTGAGATGCTCTGAGAAATCATGTCTGGAATCTGATTAATAAAATAAAACATTTTTTCGGGTTACAGCAGAGGTTCTCACTTTTTTTTCCAGCAATAAGCTGTGTTAGAAAAGATAATTCTTTTCAAAAAGCCCTCTCCAACGTCCCCATCTATTTCCCTAACTGTCTATTTAACTGTCATGGGGGTGGTGGTGTTGCTAGTAGCGCTTGTACCATTCATTCCCACGTCCTAACCTATTCATTTTAACATGCAGTCACTTTGGCCTGGCTCTAGTTCAGGAGGTAGAGCACGTCATCTGCTAATCGGAAGGTTGATTGTTTGATCCCTGGTTACTCCAGTCTGCATGCCAAATATCCCAAGTAGCTCTCTGATGCATCCATCGCTGTGTGAATGCGTGGAAATGATATTTAGAAAGCATTTGCATAGAAAAAGTGGTTGTAAGGCAAGTTGTATAAATAACTTTGAGTGTTCAGATAGCTTACAGCAGCACTACAATACCTAACCATGAAACCAAAACAATCCTTTGTTGACAGGCAGACTTCAATGTCATTTTCTCTGTATTTAGTCTTCACTGCAGTCGCTGTGGAGATCTATGACGCAGGGAACATTTTGACTGCTCTGGAAGGATACTTTAATAAAAAGGAGGGAGGGGACTCTGTGTGAACTTCATCTGGTCACCGGAGAACTCGAGAAGCTGCTCTGCTGCCTTGAAGCTGAAGGCAAAATGATAAGAGAGCCAGACCCAAACACGTTTGAATAAGAGAAAATGTTTGAGATCAGAGGAGCATGAGCTGAAGTGAAAAAAAATGTGTGAGATGGTGGGAAGAAATCACACTGCACTGATGTGTGTGGGGCTTTCTTTAAAATTATTTCTATGACCTTTTTCTTTTAAACTTTATTGCACAGCCACTTTGAGGAGGATTGTAATGAAGGTCGTCTTTAGTACTCACAGGAAAAAACAGATTTGCGCCCTGATTATTTGTCGACAATGTAATGGTGAGAGAATAATAGTACACACAGAGACTGGCAGTATTTTATTGATTGGTCAGTATGATTCTGGTGGTGTGCTTTCTTGTTGGCAGCCTCCCAGCTGGAACTGGGGAAGGCCTGTGCTGGGAAAGAATATATAGATTACTTTGGCAAATTTGGTTATGCCAGTAAAAATAATCACTGTTACTGTTAAGTCTCTTAAGTGCTATACAGAAAGATCTGAGATCAGATATTAGATGTTATAGATGAGTCACGTGTTTACAAAAGACCTAGGACTTTTGGAGGAAGAAGAAGGCGGCGTTTTAACCACGTTCAAAGTGTGATTTTATTAACAAAGTCACTTAAATCACCTCTCTTCCCTATTCTGATGCAACGCGTTCTCACTTCCAAAGCGTAACATTTTACGCTAGGTGACAGATCGTCAGTATATTACACTTCCGGGCACCCAACACGTCCCTATATCACGAGATTTGAAAAATGAGGAAATATGAGAACCGTTTGGAATGAATCTACACGTGTACGTTTATTTTACTTAAATGCTTTGGAAAACACTATTTAACGTCATTAAATAGGTGGTTAGTGTTAGGGATAAGATTAGGGTTGGGGCTAGAATACGTCTATTACAACAGGACCGTCGTTCTACTGGATTTCATCTACAACTCGGTGTGTAGCACAGGAATGTGGAATAGTGATGTGCGGATCGATCCTGAAATATCGATTCCTCCGATACCAATCATTTATGTTCTAGAATCGATTCTCACATTAAAATATCGATATTTTAGTAATTTAGGGTAAATTTGTAGTTTACCATTAACAGGAACACAGTGGAAAGAAACTATATCATTCGGATTGTCTACAATTGGAAGGAACTACTTCCTCTTCCACCTTTCATAGTCATGTGCGAAATATGGCTGTATAAATGTGGCAGCCCCTTGGCATGCGCACTCACAACAATGGCTGAGCGTAATTGGAGTCATGTGCGGACGTATTTTACATCCACAAACAGCCGAGACGTGGTTTGCGATACACGTGGCAAGAAAGTGAGGTGTTGTGGCAACACCACAAATTTGTCAAACACCTCAGAGTAAATCATATCTCAGAATATGATGAGCGTATGTTAAGGCGAACTGAAGAGGAGGAGAGGGACAGGGACAGGTGCTGCTAGGGCGAGACAGACATCTCTCACGGAGTCCTTTAGTGCTGCAGGCAGGCAAGGTGTTCAAATAGCTCACAACTTCAGGTTCTTTATTTCTATATGATGAATTCTGCATTATTAAGTGATAAGAACAAGTAATGTGATGTCCTGTAATCATTATGAAACTATAATTTGAGGTACATTAAATAAAATACATTTTTGCACAAAGTATCGGTATCGGATCAGTATCGTCGATACCACCCTGAATATTATTTGGTATCGGATCGGAAAGGAAATCAGTGGTATCGCACATCACTAATGTGGAAGGTCAGGACGTGACAAATCGTTGGTATATTACGGCTTGGGAGTGTGAACGGTCTGTTTGAAGCTGACTATTGGTGGTTCATTTTAAGCATGTCTACATAACTAAATGCTCTGAGTTTGCATCAAGGAGCAGTTGAAATGATCCACATGGTCAGAAAGTTTGAGTAACAGAAATTCAGATTGTCCTGTCCTTTTAATATTTGATTACTCCTTTTCATTATTTGCTTGTTTTGAGGATGTGAGACTAATTAGCGTGACACAGTGCTCTAACGATCCTTTTTGGGCTTTGCGTGCTACGTACTCTAAAAAGTATTTTTCCTAGTTCTTAACACAGAACACGGGCGCTACAGTAATGTTTAATATTCTGGATTGTGCGATGAGGCCACACAAGTAAGAAAGACACCTCGTTTGACTTTTGATTCAAGTTCTAATTATCGTTAAATGCCACTCTATTATGTCTCTGGAAACAGAGATATTAAATATGTATGCAACCGCTCCAGGTCTAAGAGAAGGAATGGTGATTAGAGAAGGGATAAAGAGAAAGGACTGAAAACAGACTTGCGGGAAGAGTAGGACCGGGGATTTAAACGAGGAAGAAGGGAGAAAGAGGCTTTGATCAGCCGGAGAAGGTGGAATAAAGTCACCTCTGTTCCATTACCACTCTTTTGCTGTGAAAGTGCACGAGCGGTGTACATATCCACAGGGCTTTTGTCACAACCTGAAAGGCCTGAGTGGCACACACACACACGCGCTAAATCTGCTTTTGTTAAAAGACACGTTCATACAGGCTACTTTATGACGAGCCTGGGCTCTTTGGACACATTTGGGATAATCAGCTGCGTGCCTGTGTGCGTGTCGGGAGTGGACTGCGCTCTGCGATTGATTATCTCCTCTCTCAGAACATTAAAGAGTTTTTTTAAACTAATTTCAATCATTATATAATTTAACTGTCTTTTGGCTGAAGTGTTTTATCCCGCTCTATCTCACAAGCATTTGTGACCGCGTTTCAGGCTGAAGTTTAAAATTAAAAGAGCTGTATGCCTCTCAACAGAGATCAATAATCCCCACCCACAGTCCATATCCTCAGGTTGTCTATAATTTGCTTTCTTTTCTCCCCTGCTATCTTTGTGAAACAGCCTTTTTCCCCAGCCTCTGAAATTATCAGCTGCTCGGCTGCTATATTTGCTTTTAACACGTCACCTTAACGACAGCTACATCATTTAATGTGTTGGCCTTTCACACTTTGAATCCACACGACAACTTCGAAATCTGACAGAAGCCACGTTTATAGGAGCGCAAGACCTCTTAGTGTGGTGCAAAACATTTCAGCAGCACAATACAAAATGGGCATAAACCTGAAACAACTCCACCAAAAACACCAAAAAGGGTTGGATAGTAAGTACCAAAGATGGAAGTTAATTAGTTGTATATTTGCCAAACTAAATCCTTTGTTGTAATCCCCCATCAGGTCTTCTCTCATGAAACTAGAGAAAGAAAAGTCTGCATAAAGCAGTTTAAAGACTTCTGCTGTGCACCTTATTTGTGTCTGTGCTACCACGCAATTATACTACATGGGCATTGGAAGGAGTGATATTGGCTGTTTCTGAATGTCTCCGGTTCTGGTGAAGTTTAGTAAGCGTGAAATCACTGCTAACCTTTTTTTATTTTATTTTAGGTAAGTCACAAAGACATGAAAAAAGGTTTCATGATTTTGATTTCTCTCCCTTTCTGTATTATTTTGACTTCTGAGACCAAATGTGGAACTTACGTTTTGCAGGGCACATCCATAAAGTGTAGGCAACGAGGCGAATCTTTGCAAAAAAAACTCACAAGCTTGGATGCTTCAAAAGCCTGTGGATTCTCTGGAAGCCACCAAACCAAAACAGAGGTTACTGATGGCACCTGGAAATGTATGATTAAGCTTGGAAAAAAAGGGGGGTGCTTGGAGAAAAGAGAGAGATATTGTATGCCTTAATGATAAGTTGTGAAAATGAGTTTATGTAAGTTGAGTTATCAGCCGTACTCCTGTTGCTGTTCCTGCTGGCTGCTAGAAGAGAGTATTTGTGGGTTTTTAGCGCGGGTATTCACACGATTAGCACAAGGTGAAACTTCACTTTGCATTTAGTGTGAGTCATTACACTTGAGTACTTGAGTTAGTTGGACTTCCAGCCTCTGTTCTATTTCCTGGCTTTTTATTACCACACTTGTGTTCAATTAGGTAATCATTCTGCTATATATGGCTCCTGCTTTGCACTCCCCAACTGCCAGATTGTCTTTGTAAATGAAGTTGTAAACTGTCTAGCCATTCTCTTGTGTTTTCCGAGTTTTTTCCTGTTCATTGTTTTCTTTGTTCCTCGTGCATGCTTAGTTAATGTTGCACTTTCTCCTGTTTGAAATTTCTCGCCTACCCCTGCCCATTAACGTCCTCTTTTTATGACTGGTTTAAAGTCTAAAATTGGAATTTTACTATGCCTCTGGGAATCCTTGCACAAGTTACTCTGAGAAATATAAACCACAAAGTAGGCCAGTCACAAACATGGATTATGAACATTGTTGTTTTTTAAATGTGTTGCAGAAGTAACTTGACTGACCTGACTTACAGTATGGAGATGCTATAATCAGATGAAAGCTGACACTCAAAAACCGCAACACAGGTAACAAAAATGGGACTCTTGTTGATCCCTAAACCTTCATAAAGTGGCTTCTTCATGTGTGTTGAGCTATAATGGGGTCAGTTCAATTCCTGTAATGGACTCCACTGTTACTGCTGCTGGTGTGAATCCCAATTAGGTATTTTTTCCTCACACTGACCCCCAGCATGAGCCCATTCCACCCCACTAGAACAAGCTGTTCAGAGGTTAACTTTATGCTCTAAGTGTTTTCAAACCACTTTTTTCTGTCCTCCTTTTTTTCTTTTCTTCTTTTCCACAAGACAAAAAGGATGAAAGACTGTCAGATGTGAGTGGGGGAAAGCTATCAGCTAAAAAGTCACATCTTTTTCTCCACATTTTTCTGTGATACTGTCTCCCTGCAGCCACAAATGAGCAAGCGAGTGTAGATACACGTGCAGGAGCTGCACAAGCAGGAAGAAAGACAGGAAACCTGCTAAATAATAGCTAAGAAATTCCTGCTCACACTTGCTAAATCCCCTGTCCATAACTGGCCTGTGTGGGTCGTAAAAGTACTGAGGTTTCATTTCTCATGGCTCCTGGGTTACCCTGACTCGTCACAAACCACGATTCTCAGCTTTCTTTTCGTGGTGCCTTTGGTTGAACTTGCATGTCTGATTCATCCATGTTTAATTCGATATTCTGTAATATAAACTAATAGATATAAACAGATACTAACATATACAGGCTGGAGAAACTGATCAGGAGGGCTAGCTCTGTGGTCAGCATGAAGCTGGACACTCTGGTGACAGTGGCAGAGAAAAGAACATTAAAGAAACTGATGGACATTATGGACAATGCTGGGCATCCTCTGCACACGGCCATTAACAACCAGAAGAGTCTGTTCAGTGACAGGTTGCTTCTCCCAAAGACAAGAACTAACAGACTTAAAAACTCCTTTGTCCCACACGCCATCAGACTGTTTAACTCCTCTCTGGAGGGGAGAGGGAGGGGAAACAGGAGGACAAAGGAGGGGGGAACAACTAAGCTGTAGTGCCTCTTCACCTCACTGTACAATACCTTGTGCAATACTTTTGTAAATAGTCAACAGTGCAATAGACCTCAATACTTGAAATGTGCAATTCACTTGTATTTTTATTTTTTATTCCTATTTATTCTATTTATCCCCTTCGTATATTTTATTTATATTGTCTCTGTATTTATATATATGTGTGTGTAATATTCTGTAACTCTGTAACTTCTGTCGGTGCTGTGCTTTTTTGGAAATCGAATTTCCCAGAGGAACCCTCCCGAGGGATTAATAAAGTTCTATCTAATCTAATCTAATCTAAAAAACTATTAAGAACTTTTTTTATTACACCAATGCATTTTGTATTACAAAATTCTCATTCTAAATATCTATATTAGCTATTATTTAATTAAATGAAATAAATGTGTACTGATTTGTATTACCTCACATTTCCGAAGAGGAAATCTGACATTCATACAAGCTTTTGTTAAAACATGACAGTCGAAAGTTTTTACAGAGGAACTCTACAGAGATATGTTTATAATCATGAAATTCTTTAAACAACCAGAAAAACTGCACATCTCCATGATTTAAGGGATAAAGTGTTTTATAAACTAGGTTATGAATGATATATGAACAAATCCCTGAAATCCCTAAAAAGCTTCAGTATATAGACTGGAATAAACTGCAGATTTTGGTGTAGGGCAGATTTCTGGCTCAGAGAAAGAGAGAGTGATATTATTTTGGGAAAACAGCATTCAAAGATTGTTAAAACTGAACACAGTTATATTTTTGTAGTACATCTCTTCTGTCACAGTAGAGTAAAAATAAGGTGGCAACCTTCTAGCAACCAGGTAAAGTCAGTCCCTGCAGGGTGATTTTTGCAAACAGTTGTGGCAACTACTTTTAGGTTACTTGCTGGGGCACAACGTGTCTCCAGCTTCTCCCGGTCTGACTTGCACTGAGTGTAATCACTCTCAGACAGATTGGTGAAGATGTGCAAATAATTGACATATAAGTGGCACAACTCCTCTGTGATGTGGCTTTCCAGTAGGGGAGTCAGCTCCACTGGCTCCATCTGGTTGCAGTCTTGTAACTTGCGACTATGTAAACTGATATCACGCCTCTCCCAAGCGTGAAATAGACACGCATGCAGTACTTGCAGTAAGTTGATGTAAGGTGCAGTACCAGCAGCTGGCGATACTTCAGTTTATGCTAATGTGAAAACAAAAGTTTTAACAAAAGACAGTTTATCACAGTCAATTGCTGCATTACCAGAAAAGAGACTGAAGAGAGGAACCAGGTCTGTGACCACTCCCAGTCAGCTGCCACATTAAAGGCAGAGATAAAATTCAAAGCAACCATTTCAAAAGCAACACGTTTACTGCACACTGTCAGACTAATTTTTGGTTGTACACAGTCTCAAACCACTGTTTTCCCTAGTGTTACCGTAGCAGTGTATCATCTCTTATCATCTCTGCCCTTCTCTGCCCTCGTTTTCACCCTCAGATTTAAAGCTTTTGATGTTTTGCATGCACATGCTATGGAAACCCGCGAGCGCTGCCCACTGAATGCTATATGTGAAGAGTTCAGATGCAAAAGGCCAGTACATGCCATCTCGGGGAAAAATGAAACAGTGATATCAAGCGAAAGCTGTGAGTGTGTAGTGTAGGACAATCAAATGCCTTCACCTCACTAAACGTCACTGAACCTCATCCAGAACACAGCTTACTGGCAGAAACGTCTATATGCCACCACATCCACAGCACCACCAATCAGAAGTGGTTACGTCCCATTTATCACTTTGTTTAAGTTGTTACCACAATGTACTTGCTGCCTTAATTATTAATTTATGTATTTATTTTTGATCCCTTATATAATTTTATATTTGTCTTAATTATCTTGAGCCTGGTGTATGATGTCGTTATTCTATAATATGTCTGGTTTATCGTTTACTGATTGTTCTGTCGCTGTTTAGCAATAAAGCGTGCTGTCATTTCATGTGATGCAATGAAAACACTGATCGGGTTGTTCGGTGTTTCATTTTGCGTTCTGCTTTAATCTTTTTTAATGGTTCCAGTTTCATCCTTAATGATTTTGTAACAATTTCCTAAAAGAAATGGACCGCACGAGGACTTACTGCTAAAGACAACCAGTTTATATTAATAAGACATTTCATTCACTGAGAACCTTTTTTTTATTGCAATTAAAATGAACTTCCTGAACCAAACCATAGGAGTCTCATAAAAACCAACAAAAACAAAAAAATGTCCGACAGACTTAAGAGGTTTTGCGTCTGAACCCTTCACATATTTAGATCACACAGTGACATCAGGGAGGCATTTGAGCCGTCCAGAATTTACTCTGCAGCAGCCCTGCAACCCCAAACATACAGTCAGAGTCATAAAGATCTGGAAGTTGAGCTATGAGAAGAAGAAGTAGGCCCACAGCAGATGGTACGGCCCCACAGAGCCCCGATGCCACCGATGCCAGCGTCATGGATTCAGACTGGGATTACATGAGGAGACAGAAGCAACTCAGACAAGCTAAAACCACAGAGCAACTGTGGCAACTTCCCCAACAAGCTTAAAACAAACCATCCTACACTATATCTCTGAAAGCCGTGCAGGGTACCTGAAGTAATGATGCTGTTTTCAAAAGGAAAGGTTGTTTTTCAAAAAAAAAAAAAAAAAAAGCATGAAAAATTGATTTTAGTTTTTGTTGTTTACTTGTTTGTTTGTTTGTTTGCAGTGCTTTATATGAAGTTCACAGATAAGCAACGCCGATTTGTGGCATCAATCTTAAAAGCATCCTCACTTTTACTTTTTGTGTATATTGTGAAAAGGGGGGTTGTGAGCTCAGAGGTATAAAGGGTCAGAGACTAGAATAAAAGAACCTTTTTTAAAAAAGCTAGGCAACCTTTTTGAGGGAGCTGTTTTCTTCCACTTGAAGCATTGACACTGTGTGGAAAATGTCTCAATTTTTTTTTAAAAAGAGGATGCATTCATAGCAATTTTGTGTGTGAAACTGTTGGACTTGGAGGGGAAAAAAGCATCAGTAAAAAGTTGTTCTGCAAGGGCTGCAGCTAACATGATCAATCAGCTAATCAGAGATCAATTGCTTTTGACAGCTAATCAACAAAACCAAACTCTGCCTGCTCCCATCTGTTTTTGTTTTAGCCACACTTGTTAATGTTTCAACACACACACGGCATGACAAGGCGCCTCGAGCAAAGGTGAAGCCTGCCATTGACATATGCACACACTGGATTTGAGGTTGGGAGTCGCACAGACACACACTCTACACGTTTGATTTGAGCCATCTCAAAACTATATAGACAAACAGCAGAATCAAACGCACAAACTACACCTCTGTGCACTGACACAACACAATGGTACAACTGCATAAAAGTTAGCAGGGCTGCTCCCTTTTTTCCCCCACTCGCCTTCCCCATTTCTCTCTCACTGCATCCTTCCAGTTGTTATTTCCTTCTGCAGTAGTTTTTTTTTCTCCTCTGGAGGCGTAAATTCCTTAACTGGGGGGATTTCATCTGTTACGCTTTATCGGGGGCATGAGATGACGCGGAAATATGAATGGAGGGATGTATAGTAAATCCCACGCCACTGGTCGTGTCTCTCTCGCTACTCCGAGTGTGTATTCTGTTTGTGTTGTGTGGTGTGCGTGTTGCAACAGAGGGCACAATGCTGCAGAAACAGAGAGAAGATTGAAAAGGGGATGATGTAAACTAATCTCTGTCAGCACGCTACCTCTCCCTGGAGGCAAGAAGTTCCTTTCGTACACAGACACACACATACACACACAAACTGAGCGCGCACAAATACGGCATACGCACAATGGGAGAAACACGAAAAGCTCTTCATTACATCAAACAGAAGATATAGCTAAATGGGAAAAGAAAAAGAAAAAGAAAACAAAGGGATAAGATGGTGTGTGCTGGGGTGGGGAGGTGGGGGAGGAACAAGCATAAGAGGGATGTGCATTTAGAGGTACAACTTGATTAAATGTTGAGAAGTGATGTATGTAACGGGGTTTTTTTCTTTTGTATTTTCCATTTTAGGAGACGAGACAAAGCGAAAACTGTATGTAGGACAGTCCCATTTTCCCCCTTTTTATCAGAAAGAGAAATATAAATTTTATGACATTAAAAAAAGGAGAGAAAGAGTCAGAAAACATAATCGTATGCGGTGCTTCTTTCGGGGGCCCTGTCTTTATAAACCTGCTCTAACAAGTTGAGAACACAACACTGAAATCTCATTAGCTTAGAGTATAATTATAGTGCATCTCGTCCTGGTTCGTAGCCCATTGATGTGGCTTTTGTGGGTTTAACTGCCTTGATAACTTTACACTCCACCTTTTTCATGAAATGTTGGGAAAGCACGAGCTCCCTGCGGGGTTTTTTCCCAAGAAGATGAAATATGTAAATCATTTAAGTGTTTGTTTTCCCCTCTAAATGAAAGTAAACACGGACATGAGACAACTGATCTCAGCTTGTCAGCCTCTGTGCCGTTGTGTACGAGCTGTGGTTTTAGCAAAACAATATCGAAACTACCTTGAGTTGAAAATGTGCTATAGCAAAAGAATAGCTTGTTTAATTCTGTAGATCCAAATCTCTCTTTTCAATTGCATACTAGAGAGTTGGCCTTGTCTGAGGAGACATGTGAGCTTGAAATTTATTGTGCGTTCGCGCTGAAAAGCTTGTAGCAAATGACCGTTACATAAAAGGACTTTCTACTTGCTTTGCTTTTGCTTGAACTATGAGAGCTGACCATTAGTGATTGCTTGGTCTGAGTCTTTTCTTCCAGTTGCTCTTGTGGATGTGAAACACCTTCTCAGCGATGTTTATCACAATGGTTCATCCATGGACATGGTGAGTTTTTCCTGGCATCAACAGACAGAAGCAACTTTTTGAAGAAAAAGATTTCTTCTTCAGTCAGCAGCAGAGAGCTGAGCACAGCAGCAGTTTTTCTGTGTCTTGTTGTCTTTGTGCTGCTGCTTCCATCCTCCGTGTCTGTGTGTTCAGTTTTATTTAGCTCCTCGTCAGTGTTCTCAAGTTCAAATATAGTCGACATCTGAAACCGTCTTCAGAATTGAAAACTCCCGTCGCATTTTGACTGTCGATTTTACCCCAAAAAGACAATTTTAAATAGACATGTGAACAAGACTGTCATGGTTGCGGCTGTGTGCAGGCTGGATGAGGACCCAATTGCAAACTCACGGAGGCAGGAATTACCTCAAAAAACAGCTTTATTGCTGGACAGACAAACCATACAAACTAAACTGGAAACTATAACATGTTACACAGAGAAACACACGGCCATGGATGAGGGAGAACGCGACACAGAACTTAGGGAGACGCAGACATAAATACACAGAGGGTTAATGAGGGATGTGGGAGCACACGGGGAACACAGGTGACACTGATAATCACAACAAGACACGGCAGGAGCAAACGCAACACTGACGGGAGACTGTCAAAGTAAAACAGGAACTACACAGAGGTTCAGACAGGAGGAGAGAGAGCATGGGGAGAGCACAGACATAACGGGCTGGGGAAAACATGGAATAAAACACAAGGATGGGAAACGAGGGTTCACAGATACACAGAGGGTAATCAAATAAGGAACATCTTAACAGAACCTAGGAACCACGGCATAAATAAAGAACAAAATACAAAACACACGAAAACCAAGAATACTGGGCCAACATGGCCCAGGACCATGACAAAGAAGGGTTTCCTGTTCACAAAAAACTACGCACACGCCACTATTGTGTAGCTTGTAGAACCACCTTTAGCAGCAATGACTTAACAGTGCTCTGTATGGCTTTATCAGTCTCTTACATCTTTGTGGAGAAATTTTGGCCCACTCTTCTTTAGAGAGTTGATTCAGTTCATTGAGGTTTGACTCTACAGGAACTTTAGTATGCAGACTCCAATGTGCCTGGTCCTGCAAAACAAACCAAGATTATCATCCATCCAGTGCTTGGTCATTGGTATGGGATGTTTGTGTTCATATACTGTGTTTAGTTTTCCACAAATTTGGAGCTGTGCATTATGGCCAAACATCTCCACTTTGGTCTTGTGTATTCAAAGGACTTTTGTTTTCATGTGACTGTATATGTTGTTTTTTTTTTAGACTTACAAAGAAATGTTTAAAAATGATTTGTGTAAAAACTGAAAACTGGATGTTAGTCGCTCTTATATAAGCTGTCCACAGCCTACATCGCTTTGTAGGAGGAAAGTGCAAAGTTGGCGTGACCCCTAAAGCAACATTAGCTACATTAATGGGCATAATTCTCACAAAAGCTGAACCTGTAAGCAAAATGTTGCTTATTAACACATCCATAGTTAACATCTTTGAGTTGTGCATTTGGTCTGTCAGCATATATCTTTTTCATCAATAATAATAATATTAATGCAGTCCCAATAAAACCCATTTTCGCTGAGTCAAGGTTGTTTGTGACCAGTGGAGGGGTTCTGCCCCCAGCTTTGGAGTGATAATTAAAGTAACTCTAACCATTGCACCTTTTGCAAAATTCATCTTATTTGGTTTATAATAAATACATGAATGTAATTTGCAGTTGCCTCCCTGCAGTCCACATATAAACACGGGGTTAAATCAGATGTCCTTTTCTTGCCTCCGGCGTCAGTGGTTTTAAATCCGTAGCACTGTTTGATTAATCATCCAAACGTGCCCTCCATCACTTCCCCATGACACTTTCTAATATATGCTGTAGCACCATACATCACAGCCAGATGCATGGCAGAGGAATGGTCTGAAGGCAGAGGAAAAAACGTTAAGACAGAATACAGTAGCCCTTAAACAGACAGCGTGATCAATGGTAATAAATTCCAGATGACATGGTCACTATGTTATGAAATAACGTAAAGGATACCCAATTACAAAACCTAGCCTTTAAAATTTGGTACTTACATAACTTTGCGGGGGTTTTGTCATGGTGAGCCAACACAATGACAACAATAACAACGCATGCTGATCTATGCAGTTGTGACAAATTAAAAGCAAAGTCTGAATAAATGAGAATACGTGGCGGTGGTTTTTTTCCCCCAGTGTTCTTTGCTTTGTGCTTACTTGTCATCTGAGAAGTAAAGTGTCAGTTAAAATCAATGCAAAGTTAATCTTTGCGGTAAAGTGTTACGAAGTATTTTATTAGTGCAGCCCAAGCTACAGGGCACAAAGAGTTTGCAGAGACTGAAATTGTGCATCTGGTGCCATTTTCTCGAGAAGCAGCACACCTGTTGCCTACACGTGCTACTGTATTTTGGCAAACTAAACAACCTTATCTGCATACGTGAGCAACAAACTGCAATATGGATAGTGCAATTATCAGCCTTTTGAGCATGCTAGCCATGAGCCTGCAGTGTCAGATGTAGTACTACGGCCAGCTGTCACACACATCTGGAGAGAAGCTTACTGAATTCACGTTCTTACCTTTTGGCTCAACTGAGAAACTGAGTCTGTCATGTTTTTTCATTGTTGAATAGCACTTGATGGGTGAAGTACTTTTGGATTTTAAACTTTAAGATGTGTGATCGACGGATGTTGGAGGAGAAGCAGTGTTTACCCCCAGACCAGACGGCAGTCCATTACAGGGCTAACACAGAGAGCCAGGCAACCATTCAAGCTCCCGTACGGCCAATTCAGAGTCACCAATTAACCGAACACACAAGAGCACCCAGAGACAGCTCACACAAAGACAGGCAGGACACATAAACTCCACACAGAAAAGCCACTTAACCATTCACCACTTGCATATCTGTTTTTGCTTTATGGCTGTTTGTCTGTTTTGTCTCAGATGAAGACAAAGTAGTGTCTTTTTTCCCTTTTTTAGAGGCTGTTATTCTTGAGCTAAACATTCCTGGAAGATGAAAAGCTTATATCAACCATATTCATGTGGATTGGCAAAGGTATAGACAAAACCCAGTTTTCTTAGTGAGCTCATTATTAGACCTGATCCCTGCTTGCCCTTTCATTCTAATCTGACACGTCAAGTCAACACTCTTAACCTTGTGCTGGAAATTAAGGCCATGTTGTGTGTTTGGCCTTTATGTGAAGGTTGGGGATTATTTTTGCATATTTTTGGATATTTTGAGTGCAGTCGGTGAAACAAAGATATGCAGAGCACAAGTCAAGTCAAACGTGTATGCTTGATCGGCAGCCTTCAAGCTTCCCAGCTCCTGCTTTTGTGCACACATACATCTTGGATTTGTGCCTTTGGTGATGCTGTGATGTGATCTGGAAGATCAACATATATTTTTGGAGGAAGAAATATTGACAAAGACCTGTTAGATTTAAGATTTTCGGATTTAAGCAACTGCTGAAAAATTTGACTCCACTCCACGCATACTTGAATGCCCGATCAGACGGCTAAGCTGGAATCTATCAGGGCCCAGGTTCCTCGATGTATAAAGATAAGATGCTAACGTGTTAGGAGGGGGACTGAGATGCTGACTGCAAAAGCAAGTATAAGAAGGATAAAAGTGTTTTCAGCTGAATTGATTCTCAAACAGTGCAGCTGAGACCACTTACATGCAAACACACGCATGCATGCACACATGGGCTTGTGTGCTCCAGCTGCATGTTAAACCTAAATGCTTGTAAGAAAGAAAAAAAAATCCTGAACCAATCAAATTTCCTCCCGGGTGAGAGGGCAGGTGTTCAGCTGCGGTTGGCAGGGAATTTAGATGTGTGTGTTTGTGCATGTGTGTGTATATGTAAAATAAAAAGCGCGAAGCTGCGTGGGAAATCCACTTCAGCCATCAGCCAGCAATCCCACACATGGTGATCTTCAGGAGTCAGGTCATCTGCTGAGCAGGCGGGTCTGATTAGTTCCTGTGACCTGGCTAAAAGCTGAAAGTCCACCACACATACACACGGACGCTTCCACACACACAAAAATCTGTCCGCTTCAGTCATTTTTCTCCCAAGACTTTGATTAATAGAAGAGCGGAGTATGCAGGTCTCTGCCTGGACCCAAAATTTAAAGACCTCACATTTGTGCTTTTTGATAACACTTTCTGCTCTTTTTCACTGAGACGGATGGAGAATTTCCGTGCCTGATGGGGGCAGTGTGGATCTGCGTTCTTGTGGGAGACGAGAGGCAGAGGAGGAAAGAAGATGAAGATATTCTCACCTGTACTTTTCACCCTTTTCTCACAATTCCCCGTCCTTGTGCTTCATTCAAATCCACACCTTAAGAATAGGACCTACGTCAGTCTCATCTTCCCTTTGTTGCTGCTGAAAGGTATACAAAAGGTCCTCTTTTTTTGAACACTGAAAGAAGATGCTGTGCAACCTGTATTTAGGGACTGCATAGAGAATGTACTGAATACCTTACAGTATAATGGACAATTTCAGGACTTGTCTCGATGGCTTCCATGGACTCACACACATCACGTAAGGTTCGTCTGCATTGTTCACTTTGTTGGGTCTCTGACATGATTTTGATTTTTTTTTCTTGACAACTGCAGTGATGGCAGCTTGTCTGTTTCAGTAGAGTAGCAGAGACACACATGGAGGGCAGAAGCATGAGATGTGGGATGCTGTGATGTGCATCTGTGACAGATGTGCATGTAGCAAGCATGTCAGGGGTGTACACGCCCCAGTGACCAGCTCAGCCAGGTGCATACATGTTCACTGTGTGGCGCAACCCTGGAGTCATGCCTTCATGCATGACATGAATGATGGTTAAAGAAAAGCACAACGCGGGCTCTCTGACACACAAAGCCGTACACACACACACGCGCGCGCACACACACACACACACACACACACACACACACACACACACACACACACACACACACACACACACACACACACACACACACACAGGTGCTGTGTTTAGATGAAACAACATTCCATGAAATACACTTCTGCACATTCTTTTGAAAACTTAAAAGAGGAGACTGATCCTATTTTGTGGTCAAACCATTTAAGCTTAGCTTAGCTTAGCACTAAAAACTACAAACAGTGAGCATGGGTCTGTATGGTTTTGATTAAACAAGATATAATGGGTCAAATAGTGTAATTTTTGACTGCCTGGTGAAAATATCTTGTAATTTTAACAGAGCATACATAGCTCCACATTTTCCCTTCTTCAAGCCAAGCCAGGCAGACCACCTGTTCACAGCAGCATGCAAACATAACAGAGGTATCATCTCATCTGCTCTCTATATGCAAAACATATTTCTCAAAATGTCAAATTCTTCCCTTAAGTACATAACAAACACATCTTAAATATTTCTCTGAGCATGTCAGTCACAGTGGTTTTGCTGAAAGACTTTTCTCTTTGTACCAGATTTATATGTGAATAGATTTTTTGTTTTTTGTTTTTTAAATTAGAGTGGTCACTTAATCCTTTGTAGCAATAACATTTTGTATAGCAAGCCCAGGTTTGTATTTTCTGATTGTACCGCTTTTGGCAGTCACCACAGTGAGCGTGTCATTTTCTGTTAGCGTTCAAATATATATATTGATCAGCTGTAAAACTTGATGCTGGAGTGTTTTAGAGCTACTATTTGTGTGGCACCGTATTGACTGAAGACAAACAAAGGTAAAGCAATATAATGATCCGGTCTAATGAAAGCATGCCCTGCACAGTAATTAACACTAAGCAAATTAATAGCTGTGAAACGGATGGACGTGGATCCACTATTAAAGGTCAGGAACTGAGGAACTTCTGTCTGAGAACAGTTATATCTGTTTTGAATTCAAAATACTTTGTTGAAACCAAAACAGCAAAAATGACATGACCTTCAGAATTTTTTTTTTTCTGATTTCACCTCATTAATAGTCCTAACTTGGTGAGGTTGTGGGACTCCGGGGGCAGCTGACACATACTGGCAGGCTAAGCAGAGTGACTTTGGCAGTTGTGGAAGCAGTAACTCTCATGTACAAGTGGTTGAGGCCATGGCGCATGACTCTGATGACTCTAATTGCACATGCTGGGAAAAGCAGTGTTTTCCCAGCATGTGCAATACAGCCGGGTGCTGGAAGGTTGAGGATCTCCTGAATCAAATGTGGAAGATTTTTGACAAGCTTTATGTCAAGATTTTGAATATAACAACCCCAAGTTAGGGCTAGGGTTTGGAGCTAGGGTTGGAGTCATTACTGATCATGAGTTAAACCTCAGAGAATTAAATCTCTGGATTTTGTGGGGCTGCTTTCAGTGGCAGGCCCTCACAACATTGTGAGGAGGCCTGGAACAGTGTTTGGTAATTTGGGAGATGCTCAGAGTTAGAGTGTTTGGAATGAGCCAGCTGAAATAGTTCCTAGGAAGCCTCCTGGATAACAGCACTACTGTAATTCCTTGATAAAGTTCCCTAAAACCTTTCAATTGATTCAACTTCCCACTGCAAGAGTACTAACAGGGACTAGAAAGAAAGCTCATGTTTCTCCCACATCAGCATCTCTTCACTGGCTACCTTAGAAATTGCAAATCATTTTAAAATCCTTCTCTTTGGATACAAATGTATTAATGATCAGGCCCAATCATTTTTAAAGACCTTTCAAAAGAAACCTTTGATTCCCCGGGTTCAAGCTCTTTGTCGTTTCTGAGCTTGATTCTACCACAGGCATCTTCCTGTTAAAAGAGAGTTCTTTGTCCCCACCATCACCAAGTGCTCGATTGGTTGGATTCCTGGAGTTCTGGCTCTAATATAGCAGAATCTTTCCCTTGCTAAATAAAGTGCCTTGAGATGACTTCTGTTGTTAACTGGGGCTGTATAAGACCTCGGTCACATGGGCCTAGAGACCGGTCTGCAACCCCCTAGCAACCATTTGTCACCACAAAAAGACTATTTAATGACTGGTTGGCGAGGAGTTGCTGTGGGTTATTGTGAAATCAGTTGTTTCAAGAAAAACATCCATTTGAATTGAAGTGAATTCAACTGAGTTGGATTTTTTCTTTAAATTTAATATGATGTAATGTATCTGATTAAATGATAAATTAGGCCAAATTAACCCAAAATGTAGACGAGGGAAGGAACAAGTAGTGAAATAAGGAATTACTTTCTAGGTTTGTCGCTGCCAGAAGGAGGAAAAAAAATTATTTTGCATCAAGATGAAATTGAACAAATATAAGGAAAGAAGAGAGTGTGGAGGAGGACAAGTAAAGGGCTGTGAAGTAGAGAGAAGGCAAGAGAAAGAGAGAAACTGCTGGATGGAAAAGTGGGAAATTAAAGTTCATGGTGTGGTTCCCTCAGGGTATGGCATCACTCTCTCTTAAGATCTCTGTAACGGTCCACACCACGTGGAAGAGCGTGGAGTGAGTGCCTTCAGGCATCCCTGTGTGCAACACTATGTACATGAATACACGCTCTTACATGTCTACGAATGCAGAAGCACGCCAATTCCAATTAAGTGGTTGTTTATGATTCTGTGATTTTGCCTTTTACATTATGAGAACGGTCTGAGTCGTGTTTTCTGTTCCCCTTTTGTTTGCTTTCCTTTTATGTGCAGTTCATGGGCGTACACTATGTCCACTCTGCCTGCTCCTCCACCACAGTGTGATGCTGGATAATTGTGTGTGATTACAGGTGCACTGGGAAGAGCTTCAGAGTGCGATCCCAAAAGTATGCACTGCAGCTCTCTGAGGCCAGCTGCGAGGCCTTGCGGTGAGGCCGGACACATGAGGAGCTGGTTGACACGAAACAAAGCCAGCTCCAGATCAACCGTCCGCTTTGTTGCTACAGGGATGATACACAGCAGGAGCTAAGAGCTCAAACATACACATGCACAAAGAAACTAAAGCAGACAAAAAACATCATAGACCTGCACACTCATCCACTTGCACACAGCATGAGCTTTTCGTTTTGGATTTCTCTCTGCCCGGTCCATACGGTGACCCTGAAATGGTTGGTTATATTTTTCCCTTTTCTTCCTTCAATAGCCACCCTCGCTCTGCTTTCTCACTTACTTTCCTTCATTCTTGTTCCATAAAAGACTCCTGAAAGCCCAGAGTGTGATTTTCACACCCCTTTCTATCTGCTCCACTCACTAAAAAGTGATCCCTCTCCACAGCGATCCTCCCTTTCTCCCACTGGTTTTACACTTATCCTCATATCCCTCCCTGTCTCTTTGAGTCCTCAACAGGTGTGACCCAACTCCTTACAATTCCCTCTTCATTTCCTTACCCGCTCCCTTTTCTTTTTTTCACATGAAAGGCTTCCTGCTATCCTGAGCTCACCCTCATTCCTGCTTATTCTTCTCGGTGCACCCTCACCCTCTTGTTTTGCCCCAGGAGATAGCTTGGATAACAGGTGGAGCTACTAGTTTGAGAGAATCAGGTTTCCGTCTGCTTGAAATACAAGAATACAGCATCACCCTGGGCTACAGTGAAACTAAACTGTAAACCACACATAGAGAGGCTGTGGAAGCAGCCAGCGTGGCCATTATGAGTGAATTCAATTAGAAAAAAGTGAACTTCTAGTCATTCGGCTTATTAGCTTTTAATGTTGTGTCTTCCTCTGTAATTATTTTTCGCACAAATGTGGCAAAAATAAGAGAAAGCAGAAGAAAAAGGGCCAGTGAAAAGGATACTGGAGGATTCCTGTGCACAAATGAAAGCAAGCACACAAGCAACAATGAACATACTAGGCAGTAACTCACTTCACAATCGCTGAGCTTCTTTATCTGAAAATTGGCCTTGCCATTACATTACAGTAGAAGACTCAACACAAAGGGGCCACTAGCCTTTTATGTCTCTGTGCTCAACAGAGGCTCTATGTAATATTGATGTAAATACAGACTGGGTGTGGCACACGAGCTGTGATAAAGCTGTATTCATATCCAGCAACCTGCAGCAATTACATTTTGGTGAAATAGCAGTTTAGGAAAAACAACACAGACACACAAACACACACAAAAAACCTTTGTCATGATGGGAACAAGTGCTCTAAAAGCAACAAGAATAACCAATTGATGCTGTTAGTCAGTGTCCCGCAGCTAAGCTTTAAAGTCTCTGTCTGCAGCCACTTTGCCATTGTGTGCATCCTCCCAGCACTCCACTGCTATGACAGGTCAGTTAATATTGACATTATCTCTCTCTACCGTGGCAGCTTGAGCTGCAGGGAACCGCTCATTAGCTCAGCGTGCGCTTGTATGTGCCTTTCTATTTGGGTACGGGCGTGCGCACACACCACTGCGTTGATTGCTGGGACTGAAGTCATTAGCCCTGTCAAACAGGTGTTAAAGAGACAGGGGACCCTCCCAATGTTTGCCTCTGAGAGAACAACAGAGATTGGTGTCATCTTTCAGTCCCTATCACAGACCTCAGTGGAGGACACCTCGCCACCTCAGTGTGACTGTGTATGTGTGTGTATTTGGGTGGATGTTAGGAAGGGAGTGACTAGGTGAAGTGAAGTGTACACGAGTTTTGCAGAGCAGCTGTAGCTTGATGTCTTGAGATAGATGTCTGTGCACATTGCAGGTTAGGTGACCTTACACGATGAATATTGTGTGCATAAACTTGTGGGAGGGTGTCGTGCGTGTTTGTAATCATATGTGTTTCTCCCTGGGTGAGAAGCTGTAACAGGATGCTTTGGTGATAGGGAGCAATAGATAGATTGAGGGTAGAAAATGCAGTGGTAATTGTACTGGATACCCAGGTAATTGGAAGCTAAATTGGCTCCAGAATTAAAACCTGTGAGCACTCAAGTCTGTGCACCAGATAAATGTGTGTGCATGCGTGGTGTGTGTGTCTCTGTGTGGTCACATTTATGTGCATAAAAATATTATTTATTGCTGCCGTGGGTTATAGATAGGTGATAGATAGATAGACTTAGCACTTACTTCTTGAGTAGAGATTCATTGCAGGTACAATGCTCGGTGCTGGATCGCCTGCAAATATCACCATCCCATTAAGTCTTGTTTTTATGGTTTGTAGCTTGTGGGCGAGTTGTTCCTTTTTACGAGTAGCTGTTAGTAATTAATGGATGTATCTTAACTGAACAACTGAAAATAATTTTGAAAGTTTTCTTCAAAATCCTTATTTTCTTTTCTTTCCTTTATTTATTTATTTATTTATTTATTTATTTATTTTACAAGATTTGTGTCAAATAAAATTCAGGCTGATACACCAGAGGATAAAAAATATAAACAACTTATTACCTCAAAGATTTTCTTTTACAGGTTCTTTTTTTTTCTATCCTTCTTTCACTTTATGATTCGGATCAGTTCTGGAGAATATTTTCCCTGCAGCCAAACATGTTAAAATGCTTCTTACATTCATTCAAACAGCATTACTGCAATATCCATGACCCACCTCGGCTGAAACAGGACAGATAGTCGAAGACTGTAAATAAGACGGCTTCATTAAAAGTATGGGCTTGCACAGGAATAGCGCTGGAGATCTGAAAGAAGTCAGAACTTGTCTTAAATGAAAGTGGAGGTCAGAGGTGAGTGGGGAGCCGGGGGATCACCATATTTGAAGCATGTTAATATACTTCATTCAAAAAATAAAAAACTTGCTCAAATTCAAGGGCAACAGACAATGTGACGTGGAAGGCTGCTTGAAAAAACTCATGCCTAAAAACAAATGAAAGTAACCTCATCAGAGAGAGACAAAAGCCATAACTGTGTCTGAGCGGGCTTGAAGGTTGTGAAAATGGTGATGGTATCATAGCAACTGGCAGACATCCAAAATGTGAGAGCAGTATGTCACTATCTATAAACATGTTGCCGCCTGCCTGGTGTGGAGATCGTTGGAGATCTGAGGGGGCGGATGAGGAAGGTGAGATCCAAAGATGCAACGACCAATTGGTGTGCAACAGGTCATCCAGGTGTGCAGCAGGGGAATTTTTAAGCACCTTGTAAACTTAGAAGAAAGAATTGAAGATTTCACAGGGGAGCTGTTCTAATTTTTTTCCTCATGTACAGCCAAGTAGTAGTTAAAGGCCTTACTGTTGCTACTATGCCAGGTTAGGTGTAAAGTCAGTACAAGCTGCCAGAAAAGCTTTAGAGCTCCTTCATGCAAAGAGGACTGTCATTTCACACACTTTTGGGTGTTCGGCAGGATAGTGATTTGGGCTTCTAAAGTGGACTACAAACCGGAAGAAACTAGCAGTGATGTGGCAACCAGAGACCAAGATTTGTTACTGAAATGAAGTGACTCATCTGCACTGATGGAATGAATGAGTGAATGACTGACATTCAATGGGACGAAAAGCAAATCCCTCTATATTACCCTTCATACTTAAAGTGTAATATAAAATGTAACCGGATTATTACACTTAAAGTAGTAATAATTAGTTTCTTTGTTTATCATAACAAAGTGTCAAATGACAATTTCAAAAGGAGGTTTGCTTGTGCTGGTGAACCCACAGTTAATCTGTACCTCTCCATTACCACAGCTATACTGTTTTGGCTCACTCTCACTGCTCTCCTGATGCTATTTCTATGGGCAGAAGGAAAAAAAGTTTAAGTGAAGAAGCGACTATAAACTCGTGTTACATAAACTGGCTTTTTAAGAATACATTTTGGGGGTTGAAACCACTTCTGCAGATAAATTAGTATGAATTTTGGCATTTTAATGTGAAATGCAGCACAAAATCTGAGTCTCAGCACTGCAGATTAAGCTACTGATGGAGACTAAATTCAGCATTATAACCGCTTTACTGGAAACAAAATTAGATGACAATTGCCAAATTAATCTGGATGGAAAGATAAATGAGTGAGCCGATGCGTAGGTTCTAGGGGAGAGCTCATTGGGGACAACCTGACAATGCAGGAACACTATTTGGACACTCGGGGGATGGAAAGTCTGTCTCTGAGGATTTATTGAGGCAATAAAAGATAAGGTCACTGTGTTGTAGGCTTTAATATTAATGTGCCATTTAATGACCCTCACCATGGACGAAACTAGGTTATCATTAGTGCTAAGATATAGCTCCAGGCAGTTATTTTGTGATGTGCATGTAGCTGCACCGCCAGCAGTGCTTCTGAGAGCTCCTCTTTTGTCAAATAATATATAGCGAAATTCCTTTGAAGTTAGCAAGGTGAAAAAAAATCCCCTGGGCGGCTCCTTCTCATTTGCAGTCCTCCCCAGCCATTTATATAAATTCCCTAATAAGTAATAAAAAGAAACTAATAATATAAAATCACTAAATACTAAATGTTTAGAGCGAAAACCTGCATATATTTGTATATGCGTGTGTGTGTCTATCTGTGAGTGTGGCAGGGATGTTTGGGGGTGCTGGATGTGCGTCCCTCCCCTCGGTTCGGACTGTCCAATAGGAACAGCGGGAACCATGAGCTCTCCCAATCAGCAGCGACGGATGATAGTGAATGGAAGTTTAGTTTTTGAGTTTGGGATAGATTACCGGAGAGATTAAGAGAGAGGCTAACGCTGTGAAAAAGTAATTTCAAACTAATGTCAATATAAGTTTGCGCTCATAAAAGAGTAGGTGCGCAGGAGCTGCTCGGATAAGTCTAACCAACAGCCCTCACTCTCTCTCCCCCAAGTCTGTGCGGAGGAGAGGAGGGTGGCAGGTGTTCAGTGGAGGGAGACGCATCGCCCCAGTCGGCTCCCAAAGCCTCAACAGGGTTCCGACACGGAAGAAACCAGCGAGGTGAAAACAAAACGCCGCAAACTGAGGATAGAAACTCTCGTGAGTACGTATGGACAGCGATAAAAAACAAACAAACATATATTTGAAGTATTGCTTTTTCCCGGGCTCGTGCGAGCTCGCGGGGGGACCGTTGAAGACTCTGGATAAAACAGCGAAAGGCTCCAGTGTCGCAGTAGCAGCAGCGAGAGTAACGTTACCGTCTGGCTCTGAGCGGCTGGTCTTTCACTTAAAACCTGCCACTTTGGTGTCTCGCAGCAGCGCCTCCACGGCAGTGCACCCGTACTAAGGTGGAGAAAAGTCTCGGTTGTTGCCGAGAAACTTGAAATCCCATTATTTTTGTGAACCTGTTGTCTCATTTTTCCGAGTAATCCGAGCCGCGGCGCATTACCACACAAGTTAGCCGGACTGTGTGGCGTATGCGCGCGGGCAAAGAGTGTCCTTGTGTGCGAGGGAGAAGAGTGGACACAGTTTCGACCCACGGACATTCGAGTTTAACGTGTCAAATTGGATATCTGTTATCTTAAGTTTTGCTCAGATAACAGAGTCTCTTAGAAAGAGACTCGGGTGCCCTTTCCACACTTTGTTTGCTGACTAAATCCAAGGGAATTCACCGAATCAATTACTGGATTGATTTTTAGAGCATGCAGCCATACGGGCAGACTACGGATGGATAACTTAGGTGTTTTATCGCTTCTCTGTTAATGCGACCGCCGTGTAAACGGCTAAATGACCCGCGGGACAAATCCCCGGTGAAGACATCAAAACAAGCGCGGATTTGAAGTCGATAGCAGAGAATAAGCCGATAAGTCTAAACACACAGACACACACACACACTCTAATGTATTAACTCGATGGTCGGATCAATCCAGATGGAAATGAGGTAGACTATCACAGGTCGTGGAAAGACACGGACTCCGCAGCCGCTGCAGTTAAGAGATCACGGCTCCGGTACATCGTGAAGCCCCGGACAAGTGAGGGAAAGTCAGTCTGCCTGTTAACCGAGCCTCCTTACCCCCACAGCCTGCCTAGTTGCGGAGTGAGAGTTGGGAGTTTGTCAGCAGTGACAGCTTTACCCCGGGAAGGGCAGAGCTGAAGCCTGCCCCCGCCACCAGCACCTCCGCCACCCATTCGCACTTCTTCTCATTCGTGCGCAGGGCAGAGAGAGACTGAGAGTTGCAGAAGCAAAGCGAGAGAAGCGGAGCCTTTTCCCGCAGGATGAAGCCGGGAATTAGCTGTCCGGGATCTCCGGAGCGTGTGGAGGGACCCGCTGCAAGGAGCCGGGAGAAGATGGTGATGGGAACCGTGACGACCCGGAGAGTGAGCCGGTGTCTGCCTCTATTTCTCCTGCTCCTTCTCGGCAGCAACTGCCACATGTTGCACGGCCAAGGTATGAGCTGAACTCTCAAATGACAGATGATGCAGAGCAAATAAGAATGTTTCTCATTAGATTTTTAATGCGGGTTCTTTAGTTTTTTTCATAGTTGATGTAAGCAGAAAATCTATTGTCTTAATAAACACCCCTTTGTCAGACCCCTTTGTCACTGCAATCATGCTGAACAGGAGCAAGAAGACATAAAGACCCTAAACTGCAAAAACAGTGATTTAACATATTAAGTTTATCACTTGGTGGAGTTCTAATCCATATCTGCAGGAGGGGAAAAGAGAGGGTGGTTTTATGGGGGTAATTATATTCTTGTGTTCAGAGACAGAAAAGGCTAGGTATTTTGTGCAGTGCGTGTATTAATTATTATTATTGTTATTATTATTATTATTGTTTCTATTCATACTATAAATCGCAGGATTAAGTTATTGAGGATGTGTGTGTGTGTGTGAATGGGGGGGTGTCTTAGTGTTACAGTTTCCAGGCACTGATAATCCCCCTTTTATGCAGTGACCTGCTTAACTACAGCTCTTGATTTGGCACAGAAACACACAAATGCACAAACATGTAGATACACACACAAACATGCAGCCTCACACAGTGTGTTCATTTAAGCCGTATCCCATTTTGGCGTTGACCCTGTTGCTTAGGCAGGTGTCCGGATTAGTATGAGACTTGTAGCTGCGTGCTGAGTGGAGTAATTGTTGAATATTGCAACAGGAAAGGAGACAGATATGATGAGATATTGATCCCTTACCAAAGGTGGAAATGGTTGGTTGCCTTGTTCTAAGTATTTATATGTTGTTGTTGTTTTCTTTTGTCGCCACAGTGGAAAGAAACTGCAGTGGTTGTGCTATGAATGTGATTTTTTTTTTAATGTACCTCATAGGAGGATGTGAGAGTGGGGAAACAAAAGCATGGAAAAGGTCAGGCTGGTGTTGACATGCAGTTTTTCTCTTGATCACAGATGGTGTGGTGGGCAGAACGTAAGGCTGAGAGTTTGGGGTAATGAGGAGGAGGAGGAGAGGTGGGGGTCTTAGGAATGTCTGCGTGTGTGTGTATGTGAAAGAGAAGTGTGGGGGTGTGCTATTTGTGAACGTATGGAGGATATGTGCAAGCGGTTTAAGTGCAAGAAAAGTGCCCGCATGAGTGTGAAGAAGGGGAGCGGGGAGGGTGAGAAAGTCAAGAGTGTGGCTGAGAGGGCAAGGAGGTGGTGTAAGAAGGAGTAGAGGAAGGAGAGAAGGGAGTGGTGAGGAAAAGGGGTGAAAAGAAAACGGTGCTGGCTTGGAGGAAGAATGCGGCGCACCGTGCTTGTCACTCACAAAGCCTTGCCTGCAGTTCAATCAATGATGACGGTATGACAACACCTCTGTGCATGTCAAAAGTTGCTCTCCTCTCCCTTCTTTCCCCAGTTGTCACACTCTCCCATCTTCCTCCCTCCCTTGGTCTCTCCCTCCCTCCCTCCCTCCCTCCTGCCAGCGGCTGCAGAGTCAGCTCCTTCTGTCCTCCTATTAATGTCAAGGTCTCACCACCAGCACCCAAGTTACCACACCCCCCAATTTTCCCACCATCAAGCCCAGCAGTCCCTTTCAGCTGTCTGGGTTTAAGGGGTGGAAGGGGGTGAATTGGAAATTAGTGAAACAGATTGGTGATGAGGCTGGTTGTGGTGAAGGGGTAGGGTGGTGGTGGTGCGGGTTTATTGATTTGATAAGCTGTGCCAGGCGGCCAATCGAAGACTGTAGATTTTCCAGGTTCCGACCCCTTTATCCCCAGCATTTATCAGGACGTTTTATTTTAGGAGGAAAAGGATGAAATTCATGAGCCAAGGTTGATCCTCCTGATCTCCCCCATCCCCTCCCCCCCTCCTTACAACCCACTCCCTCCACCCCTGCCCCTCTCCCCTTTTCACTCTCTCTCTCTTCTCTCCGCCAATCGATGCCCACACCCGTCCTCATAAATGCGAGGGGGTTTATATGAGCCAACTCGTGTCTCTGGGAGCACATTTAAATAAGCTCATCGATCTTTCATTTTAGAGTTTAAGTGACGGCAGCATTTTACTGTCCCCCCATCCACCCACCCCCACCTCCATCTCTCATCTGCTCACCTCTCCACCCTCCCTTCTTTATTCATAACTCATCCCCCCCTCACCCTCCAACCTCTGCCTCCCTGTCACGGAGTGGGTTCTGCTCCACAGCTGTTTGACTGATTCACATTTCCAGCATGGATCCAGACAGAGCCTCATTGTAGACTTTACGTATATTCTGGTGAAGTCAAGGATAGGTCACATGCGCAGTGTTTCCAAATGTTAATCATATTCTACATCAATAACAGAGGGAGTCCAGAAGGCTTTACTATCTTTAATATAGCTGTTCAGTGATGAAAAACGATTTCTTGGTTTTTCTAAAAGCAGCCTTTTTTTTTAGGTTCTATACCAAACCCAAACCACTCATGACCACTGCCGAATAAAGTTTGAAAATGTGCAGGAGTTCACGTGTACAAGACACGTTAATGTATACCAGTGGTTCCCAAACTTTTTTTGCTGGGCCTCCTTTGTTTTACATGAAAAATGTTCCTGCCCCCCCAAACCCCCCTGCGCTTGCACACACACGCACTAACACATCCTCCAACCACACACCCCCATATTTTGCTCCATTGCGGTTTATTTCACACCTCAAACATTTAGTAAACAATTAAGCAAATACAAGTAATCTGCAATAAAAGACATAATGATAAAATAAACTACTAACTCTTTTACGCTACCTCCGAATCTACATGGGTATTTTTGGAAAAGCAACTGTTTTGTCCACACGTAAACAGCGTTTGGAATCACCAAAACTGAGATTTTTTAAAACTCCTTTTTTGCGTTTACATGTGGACGAGGAATACAGAGTTCGTCACGCAACGTCAAAGGTATGTGCCTTTTTTCACGTCATGCTGTGCGCCACGTTATTGTTTACATGAGAGGAATTGCAGAATGGCAGATAGAGACAAAATACTGTTACTGTTAATCTGACTATCCTCAGGTTTTACATTTACTGTCCATCCATTTACAAAGGCAGAGGCGTCACGGTGTGATTATTTTACGTGTAGTTGTTTTTTTTTCCTGTGTAATAAAATTCAACATTGCTATCAATACATTTTTTAAAAAAAATTCCTCTCTGTGCAAAATGGGTTTAAAAACATAAACAACTGTGGGATACTGTTTGTCCGTGATTTGAAGAGCCCAGCGCGTGCTCCCAACGAAGGGAAAATCAATTTTGCAGGGGAGACCTCGGCACTTGTGCACGTGAAACCAAAGGGACGATATGCTTCACCATATTTTATAGTCTTTGGCTTAGAATGAAGTTGGATTGGAAACATGTTCAGCTATGCTTCATCTCCTGTTTTGCGTTTTTGTGGGCACCCCGTGCTAGCAGTGTCCAAGCATTTTGTTTTTTTCCTTTTCATACCGCCCCCCCCCCCCCCCCCCCCCCCCCAACCATGGCTCTGCGCCCCCCACACTTTGGGAAGGTCTGATGTATACAATGCCAGTGGTCTTTAAGAAGCCTAAATTGAACGCAGAGCTGTTATGCTAGCAGCTCCATACTAGTGGGTGTAGTGTTTTATGAATCACAGTTCAAAATAATCCTTATTTATCTTGGTGAAACGCCTCAGCCGCTCATCATCTGTCCAAAACAAGCTGTTTTAGCTCGCTTCCCTTTACGGCCACCCTCCCTCATTGGCTGCCTCCTGTAAATAAAAGGCTTGAAAAGCAGCTGCTGTGCTTGCAACCAGAGCTGTGTGCCTGAGATAACTATTTTAAGTATATCCCAGAGTAGAAAAAATGTATGTATCATATATCAAAAAACAGATATATAATTAAACTGGACCTATAAAAGCATTGTTGGTTCAATATAGTGTGAAAAATACAGCCTTTCCAGGCTTAAATCTGACTCCAGCATGCCAGCTGTTAAACCACTGCTCTTCTCTCAAGTATAAAAAATAAAGTGGAACGCAAAAGTTTTCCTTCTAACCATGAACTTTGAAGCTGCTTCCTTCGTCCTATGCCGGGAAAAGACTTTCACCACAAAGCTGACCCACTTAGTGGATCTATCAGTGTGTGATTAGGTTTGATATGACACATGCCATTGGCTCTGCTAAGCCGGTACTTGGTGCTGATTGGTCCACTGGGCATGCTTAAGTGAATTGAGGTCAGAGATAGGACATTATATGGTGGGCTGTGGGCTGGGAAGGTTCAGAGCATGATGTCAAAACCCAAATCAAATAGATTAGCATGCAGTTTGATGCACAAACTTCTATCCTCAAGTACACACTAAAGTCCTTCCCTCTCATCAGTGTCAAACAGCAAAAGCGGACATGGAAATTTGCTTAACCTTGGAGTAATGAGGAGAGGGTAGATTAGAAGGCTCATCTAAATGATGATCATTGTCAGTGCTGCACTCGCTATTCATGTTTTTTAATTTATTTTATTATTTTTTTACTCTAGTGACAGCATCACCAATATTATGCCGTTATTTTCCATTTTTCATCATCTTCCACTGATGGTCTCACATTTCTGTGGCAACCTTTGCTTGGAGCTAAGAAAAAAAAAGCAATATTTTAAGAACAGTAGAAGCAATTTGTATTAGAGGCTGTTTGTTACCAGAGGCGTTATTGCACCTTTCATTACTTTAGCTTGCAACCTGGGGATTTTGATACAATTTAAAATGTACATGTAATGCTTGTTATGCACATGTTCTTTCTCTGCTCACAAGTATTTAATGCCACATTTGAATTCTGGGGGGATGGTGAATCTGTGTGTGTGTGTGTGTTTTAGAGTAGACCAAACATTGGACAGTGTGAATACATGTGTGTATGGGGGGTTGTCTGATAGATGTCAGGTTAGTCAGGTGTTAGAGGAAGTGAGGTCCCTGGTCGACTCCCTTATTTCCTGTCTGTCAGGAGGAACAAATCACCACGTTTCCACTGCCACCTGACACTTTGTTCGCTGTATGTGTGTGTGTGTGTGTGTTGGACTGCAAGAGAGTTTGTGTGTGTATCTAACTGTTTCTGTGTGCATGCTTGGTATGTGAAAGAGATTCTGGTCTTGACAGGACTACAGAGTACATACAGTATGTGTTGCTGCCCGTGCACATTGTTTTTGTGTGTGTGTATGTGTGTTAGACTGATGCTAACCCTCTATCACGCCTAAGTGTTTCTTTCTCAAAGCCGAAGAGGTGGCAGTTTAAAAGAAACAACAAAAGTTCCCTAATGGAAGATAATCACCTGTGTGTTAGTCTGTGTGTGTGTGTGTGTGTGTATAAAAGTAAAGTACATCTTTTCTAGCTTTTTTGTTCAAAAGCGCACACACATAAACCCACATGAGCGCTAATATGGCTCTTTTTTGGTGAGTCAATGAGGTTGTTGTAAAGAGCTCAGTCATGCCATGATCCCTACTCTACTACAGTTCTACTATGAATGTGGAGAGTTAAAGGTATAAAACAGTCAACATATAGGATAAGGCGCAGATATAATTGCCAGAGGCGTTGTGCGTTTTTCTCTTTCTGCTCAGTTTGTGCTTCTGCCCAGTCAGAATGGTATTTTGTCTTTGTGAAAAGATGCATTTTGCTGGAGTTTTACCTCAAAAACATCCTTCAGAGCTTTGAAATGTGAACCAAGCGGGGTAGAATGTGGTTTTTCTCACTCTCTGTCTCTCTCTCTCTGGCGTCCTGTCTGTTTTGCTTCTTTTTGCTTTTCGTTTTTTTGGTGTTTGTTCTTCCAGTATCGTTCGTCTTCTTTTTGGTGTTGGATTCTCTCTTCCTTCTGTCTCTCTCTCTCCACGAGGATAAAATAATCTATTGCTGCAGGCCGCACAGGTGGAATGGAAGCTGTTTTGCTGTTTAGGCCTTGGTGTTTATTATGTAAGATGGGGGAGGAGGCTGCTATTGATCCACTCTGTGTATGTGTTCGAGGAGTTGGAGGACATCGCACGGAAACCTTATCTAGTATTTTTTTTCTATTTCTCAAGCGATTTATCGAAATGAAGCATAATGACTGCAAAACATGCACAGTTGGTGGTAATCGTAACGAAGCAAAAGACACAGAGATTGATTGGCCGACAACAAGACAGAGAAGTTCTTGTTCATGCATGCACTCTCAAGTGCTGCTTGTTATCTTAACTGCTAATTTATTAAGTGTCAACTCATACATGTAGTGTGTGTCCCCCTGTGGAGATTTCCTATTCACATACAGTGAATTGTGTAAGTTTAAGGGCTGTACGTCAGGGCTGACTGGCACATTGGACGATTGTTTGGTCGATACACTCTCATTTGACCAAAGTCTCGTTGGTCAGACAATCAGCAGTGTTTCTTTAATCAGGGGAAAAGTGCTACATCAATAGCCTTCAAGGACTGTGCACTTAGTTTTTGGAGCCTGAGCTTTGGACTTGCCCAACCTAATGAAACCTAATGAAACTTGCTAGATCTAAGTATTTTAATATTTACCTTTACATATACTTCAAGGTCAACTCCAGACTGTTTGACACCATACCACAAGACATTGGTGTGACCTCCCTGTGTTAAATGATATGGCTGTAACTCTGATGAACATTTTTTCTCAGTTAGTTGGTATTATATAACCAAAATATTGAAACTGTTAGTTAATGATCAGTAAGGAGGATGATTGTTAATTGCAGCTTTATTGTTTAAAGATGCTCGGTGCGGGTAGCTCATCACATCTGTCTATGATTCCTGTTGTTTTTCTTCAGTGAAAAAGAAATTACCAGCAATACTGATAATTTGATAAATCTGTTCATAAATCTGAATAAATTCAACATGGAACAGGTAAGTTGTACTATTAATCACAAATACTCTTTTTTTAACAGGCTATGTTGAAAACATGCATAGGAAATATTTCATATATAGTTATTTTGTCTTTCTGCAGCCCATATAAATATGTTAAAATCCAATATTATGCCTGGGTAGTCACAACTTTAATATGTGACATCCACCCAACAGAGAGCATAGTGAGGGACAGGCAGGTTTGCTGAACAGCTGCTGCATAGAGGAACCAAATCAGCTCACTGTCAGGAGGGAAATTCTTCTCCTGGTCTGAACCTGAAAATGATTTTTTATGTTGTATAGTGGAGCGTCTGACATTTGGCTTTAATGTTAAACACTTGTTATTGGAATTAAATAGGACAGTGACCTCTAAATTCAGGTTTTGAGCGGTTTGCCTTAGGGCTATAGCTGTGTCCAAAGGTAATTAATTAATAATGCATTGTTCAAATTTGGTAAGGATCTAATTGAGATCAAGCCACAAAGAGTCAAAGCAAGACTTTCTAGTGGTTGCTGTGCACATTATTGCCAGTTACACACTAATATAATGCGACCTCTGGCTATTGGGAAACCAAAATGGCTATTAGCAGTTGTTGTCAAGGAGAGTTATTGTCAGTGGTGAGGAGTGACAGTGCTTGCATAGCAGCTTGGTAAGACCTCACAAACTGTGGCATATGGTCTTGAGTCTGATTTCGCAATATTCTGCAATATTCTTTGACAAAATCATAATGTATAAGGTGTGATTTATTTATTTATGGTAAACAGTTACTGAAGTCAGTAAATTAACAAATAAGCACCAGAGTAATTGAGTTGTTAGGTACAGCCATAATGCTGACAGGTCTGTTTTTCTATTCTACTTAATGCTGAACTTTTGTTTTAGTATTCTGAAGGTGGTACTTTTACTTTGTGAAGGATCTCGTTACAGTTCATCACTGTTAAGCTGCTAAAGAAACAGGTGTTTGCAGGAGTTGGTACCAGAAAAAGGAATCGACATAGAGTGAACAGCAGACTTTGCATTGATATTCACGAGGTGAACAAAAAAACAGCTCCGTCTATATAGTTCTACTTGATGGTCAGATGCAAGTAAGAGGTAATTTTAGACCAACTAGTGGGCCTGCAGCTCTTGTTTGCTCATTGTCAGACATGTATGGTTAATTTATCTTGTTGTTCTTTGAACCACTGTATATTGTGAGATGAAAAAAATGGTTGTTTATAAAAATTTTACGAAAGAATAATAAATATATATGTTTTTTAGTCTTCCTCTTGTACTCTATATATTTATTGTATAATGGAAAGTAACTAAATACAGGCAGTATTAGCTGCCTAATTCATGGCAAACAGCATTCGCTGGTAGTTACATTAATGACTTAATGACACTTAATGACACTTAACTAACAATTATTAAAATGGGGCTGACTATTTGTAAATGTTGATATGCCTATAAATCATAACCCTAAATAACTAGCAGTAATTTAGTAGTAATAACATACTACTAAATTACTGCTACAGATGATTATGATTTCACTCTCAGTTAACTGTGTAGAATGGTAAAGGCACAACAGATAGGAAATACAGCTAGCCAAGTGTTAAAAGTTAAACTCTACTCATAACTAGGGATGAGTATCGTTTAGGTTTTATCCGATACCGGTGCCAAATCGGTACTTTTGAAACGGTGCCGGTGCTCAAACGGTGCTCAAACCGGTGCTTAAAGAATGGAGAACACAAAATTGGTCCAAAAACCTCTCATGTTCAGCTGTTTTTTTGTAAAAAGATAACAATGTTAGCCTTTTCTGCAGCTATGGGGCATATATGGTATCACTCTTGGCTGGAAGCAGTGCTTAATCAATGGAAAAAACACAAACTTTGTCCAAAACCTCTCATGTTTAACTGTTTTCCACTTTTTCTTTGGTCATTTTAGCCTTTTTGGCCAGGGTGAAGGGAGTATCTGCCATCAAACAGGAAGACAGCCGCATGTAGCTATGATGAGGTTTGCTAGTTCACCTTACATGCATTAATGTAATAACGTGGTTAGCCTACTCAACGTAAATTACACACGAACAACATTAAGCTACTCACGCAGAGAAGAACGGCTGCTGCTGCCATCATCATCCGTCATCATTTCTGCTACACTGGCAGGGCTAGGGGCCAGGACTCTCCTCTTCGGGTTTTTGGGGGATATTGCTAACTCCGGGTCCGATAACAGGCACCACACCCGCAGTAGATGTGCTCGGTGTGAGGTCTCGCAGCAAGCTATCATACGGCGTATTTCTGGGCTTTTAAAAAAAACGCTATGCGTCGCCAGGTGTTTCATCGGATTTGAGGTGTTACCTCCTTTGACAGTATCACAGTATCAGCTTAAAGCACTTGTTGCAGGCTGCTGAGTTTGTATATTTTGCTGTGAAGTACAGCCAGACTTTTGACCACTTCGCCTTGGGCATTTTTAATCTGTAGCTCTGCTCTAAAAGAACGCACGTACCTGGACCCGCCTACTATCCTCAGAAACGTAAAATGATTGGCTAGAAGTGTATCACAGCTCAGGAAAAAAAAGCACCGAAATAAAGCACCGAAATGTGCGCTGCTTTTCGGTCTGGTTACTACCGTTTATGTCAGAACCGGTGCCATGATGGCACCGGACACCGGTACCCATCCCTACTCATGACTGTTAAAATGTACGTGTAACGTGCATATGAATATACAAATTTTGCATTTGGTTCAAAAACTACATATGTTTGTGAACTGGCAGAAAAAAATAATAGTTTTTATTTGGAGCAAATATTTTAATGAATCACGGAATAGATGTTAAACATTTTGTTACCTTTGGTAGTCTATAGCCTAGGCTTAATTAAGATTGAACCAGTTGTTTAGGAGGAGTTTGAGAACAAACACTACGATCAACATAGTATGGTACTTAAATAAGCCGAGGTTCATATTAACAGCCTGTTTTTGACATTGTCATTAATAATACCAGAGCAATACTATATTGCTCTGGTGCTCAGTAGAGCCTTCAACACTGAGCTGAAACATTTCAGTTTTTTCTTTTTAATAAATGAATAAGCATTTTCTGACTGAGTTGTTTGTATTTTTTGTGGAATGTAATCTCAGCTGATTGTTCCTTTTGAGACCTTTGGGTGTTTTCTCTCTACAAAATCTTATTAAGAAAGATGTGAAAAGCAGGGAAGCTAAAGGTACCAGACAAAAAATAAAAAAACACAAAACACCTTGTCAATTATGAAGCTTTGGGAATATATATTTAAAAATGTCAAGAAGTAAACTGACACAGTACATTCTTGTTTGTGTGAGCATCTCACAGCTTATTCTTTTTCGATAACCCATATATGAGAAACGTTATGTCCTTTTTCAGTGCTTTACAATAAGCTGCAGCCAGACGATGATGAAACAAGAACTAATAAGTGAAAGCCGCTGTGATAGCTTCGTCATATGTAGTCCATTTTATGGGTTTTAATGGTATTATGCACTTTGAACCCTGTGATAACAGTAATCACTGCAAAGTTATGTACAGCTGAGTGCCTCTAAAAAGCACCACAGACAGGCGCATAAGGATTAGCCTCTAATCAGGGCAATAATTAGATGGGTTTCACATGGAAAAATGTTTGTGAAACCTATTTTGTATATTAGCACTGAAAGTTGTTTGCTGCATATTTCATAGCTGTACCAAGTATGACCCTGTGACATTTTATTTACCACCATATTTCAAGTGTGACTGTAGCTAGTTAGCAGATTATTTTCTCCAGGTTGTTGTTTTTTTTCTTTCTTGGTAGATCTGAAGAAGAACTCAGAAGAAGTTTCATCATTTCATCATTTAATTAAAAATTGCAAAGCAGCAAAGAGATCCTTCTTGTGCTGTTCAGAAGAATATCATTTGAGCTTTGTTTATTTTAGTTACTGAGTATGATATGAAAACGACTTCTTTCATTTTTGCATAAACTGCTTCCCACCACCGTTTGTCTTTTATTTGAAACTTGAAAATCAGGTTAGGAGCAAGCACCACCAAAACTAAACTGTCATGACCAAAATGTGACCAAAATGATTCTTGTATTTTAAGAAATATATAGTCATAAATGAGAATGACAAAAAAATATATAACTAGCAGTTGCTGAGGTTGTTAGATCAGTGTTAAATCAGCACTTGTTAAGTCAGTTTCCTAGTATTTGAAGCCAGTATTGTCTACATCCATGTTTACTAGCTTTCAGTCTTATATTTCCTTGTTGTTCTTGGATATTGTTTAGTATATTATAGCACGTTTCCTCCACATTTTGAAATGTGGAAGAGTGTGAAACCCCTTTTAGTACTGTGTTGCATCACCTACGTGCACGAGATAAACAAAACAGTGACCCATTTACAGGAAAAACAGTTCAGTAGAAGTACTGGAAGCCTACGTCTACCGAGGGAAACTTTACAAACCTCCTACCAGTTAATTAATAATATGGAAGAATAGGCATTTGTTCAATTTTATGTAAAGTGGTTTTCTTCTGACTAGGGTACATGCTATAGCGTACGTCCTTGTTTTAGTGCTACTTTACAGTAGATTACTGTAATTTGTTAGTAGTCAGTGTAAGTCTGTAATATTGCAGCTATAGCGGCCAAAGTGTTGCATGCTGTGTAGGAGTTTTCCACATAGAAACTTAAATATACACATACTGTATTTCTCCATACATGTATATACAAACAGCAAAAAACAGAAAATCTCCTTTTTGATATTTGACTGAAACATCAATGTATGATGAGAATATGAAGTAACTAAAACTTACTTCCTTAAAATGACACCGAATCATCACAGATTTCAGGTTTCCCAGTGAGTTACAAAAAGCAATCTAGGAACAGATTTCGCTTTACAGGAACAACTGGTGGAGCTAAAATAGCAGGTGGCTAGAGACACAGCAGACACACACACACACACATACACGCACGCGCGCGCGCACGCACGCACGCACGCACGCACACACACACACACACACACACACACACACACACACACACACACACACACACACAGCCTCCTTCCTAATACCTGGGAAATGCCTTTAAAATCCTAGACTTGTACTGCCAGTCATTTAGTGGCGGCACTAGATTAGTCGAAGGCTTAACAGCAGTCTCACTGTGAGGTGGAGACAGTGACTTTTTTTGCCTCATCCAGATGGTTTCAGTCAGTACTGGGATTCAAGCGGGCAACCATCCAGTGTATCATACCCGAGGCTCTCTTTTTCTCTGCACTTTCTGTTTATCTCTCACTGCGTCTTTTCTTCCCCCCGTCTTACTTTTCTACACTTTTTTCTTTAAGCGAAGCCACTTTAACTGTAGCCTCCACAGGGTGTGGAGTGATATAGAATGATTGTTCAGTGTAGGGCTGCCACGATTTGTCGACTAGTCACGATTACGTCGACTATCAAAATCGTCGACGACTAATTTAATAGTCGACGTGTCGTTTGAAGCTTTGTAAGATCGCAAAAGACGCAGGAATAATAGCAGGATTTAAGAGTGTAATAACGGACTGAAACAGAAGATGGCAGCACAGCATGTACAAGGATGCCAGCTGCCGTTAAACCCCGAAGAAGAAGAAGCAGCTGTGTCCCAGAATTCATAGCGCGGCCCAGCTTAGTTTCCAACAATGGCGGTAGCTAGTTAGTTTTAATATTACTCTTATTATTCTTTCTGGGTCACAAAATAAACGTTTAACATATTTTCAGGCGAGAATGTAGCTGTGTAAACCTCAAATATCGGCTCAGTTTATCAGGACACCACATATTTTCAAAAGCGCTTCGACGTTTTCGGAGACGTCTGTTACCCACTAGCTCGATAGCGAGCCGGGGGCTAGGTCACTAGCGCCGTGAGAACACCGGACTCCCGGCAAATTGTTTTCAAACCCACCGCCGTCTTTCGCGACTCAGGTTAAATATATATGAGTCACTTAGATAAATTAAAAATGTTGTTGTTTGGCTTTTTTTTTTTTTTTTTTTGTATTTTATTTGTTCCTGAGTAAATCGGTTTGGCTGAGATTAAAGTTATAGTTTTTACACAGCTGAATAAACGTCAAGCAGACAGCTGATTATCAGAAGTGTGAGATGCTGGAGAATATACTCCGGTGTCCTGTTATATTTTAGATAGCAAGGAGTTTATTAAACTTTACCGAAACAATCTGCAAATTTCATTAAAATTGAATAAACTATCATCTTGTCTTTATTTTTAGTTAGCACCTTAAACACTTAAAGCTGTAAGCTAATGATAGTTATATAAGAGCAGATGCTGCTGGTGCAATAAGCTGTAGTTTTACGTCCAGTGGATGATGATCTGATTAGTCGACTAATCGCATAAATAATCGGTGACTAGTCGACTATCAAAATAATCGTTTGTGGCAGCCCTAGTTCAGTGCAAGATGATCAAGGGCCCTCTTTCCTGGGCTTCCTGCACTAAACCTACCTGGATGAGACTCTTTATTTGTTTGCATGTGCCTTTTCGTTGTGATGGGGCCAGCACGAGCTATTTGAATAGGATCTTTGCATAGTCATGGAATATTACTGAGGTCAGGCTTGGTCGAGCACAAATGCGGGAGTGTACGTTGCTGTTTTTATGAGAGCAGCATGATTTACTCGTTCAGTGTAAGGGCTTTGCCCCTGCTGCAGGTGTGTGTTCTTAGCTTGACGCGTTTGATCTGCCACAGGTGCTTATGAGGGTGGCTTTGTGTGTGCGCGTGTGTGTTCCTGGACACTCGTTTGCTTATGGTGATTTATGCTATAGGCTCAGAGCAAAAGAGACCCTTTTTGATCTCATTCAGGAACAGGCAGGAAGTACTATACTCTGTGTGTGTGTGTTGGTGGGTGTGTGTGCATATGAGAGAGAGTGTGTCTGGCCAGAGGTTTTTAGCTCAGTCCTTTGATCCAAGTAGAGGTGGGCATACCTCTGTGAAGAGCCAACCAGCATTATAGAGACTTGGCTCGCACTACAGAAGTGTGTGTTTGTGTGAGAGAATCAGTGTGGCAGAATTGTGTGGCCAGAATAAAAAACTTGTGGCTTGCATTTACTACATGCACATGTGCACACATCAACACCCTGCTGTGCCTGCTGTTGTCTCATTATTAATTATGATGAAATAACAACAGTGTTCATGTGTCTTTAATTTCAAGACTGGTGGGCAGTTCTGGGGTAAACCCACCTTTTCCTCTGCCTTTGGCACTGCTTATGAGCTATAATGACTTTATTTAATGATTAGATGATATTAGATATTTATGTTTTTGCATATTGGCCAACTGATACATTTAGTTTTTAACCACATTGGTTCTCTGAGTAGCGAATCATCCTCTGTATCTGTTTTCTATCAGCTGGGGTAGATCACCATAAGAGGTTTTACAAACTAGATTGCTTCACATGGGCCCACTTTTCTGCAACTGGAGTGGATTTGTGCCATCACTTGTAGTACAGAAGTACTGTGGTCATGTTTTTGATGCTGACTAGTGCTGGATTGTGAAATGAATTGCTTCTGCTGTTTAGTAATGTCTTCCTGTATGTACTTTTCCTATGTTGGTTGATGAAATCAATGTTTTGATTGACTTGGGGTTGAGTAGATAGGAATCAGGTTGGAATATAAAAAAAGCGGGGGAAAAGCAATAAACCTGAAAAAGCGATAAAAAATGTAGTTTTGATTGATGGATTAGGAAATAAATGGACAAAGATGGATGAGAAGATATGCTGATGTGAAGAAATGTAATCAAGAGGAGAAAAGTAATTCAAAACGAAAGTAAAAAAGAGGGAGAAGAGTCAGTTATGGGGGTCACTGGAGTAGAGAGATAGATGAGAAAAGTCTGCTGAGAAACTGAGATAGAGATAATCAAAGATTCTTAGTCAAGACAGATGAAGTGAGCTCCTCAAATAAAAGACTAAGACGTGGGAAAATAGTTGGCTAACAGACTTCCTTTATCTAATTTTTAAATTCATCTCTCACTCACTTCATCTTTCTCTCCAATCGTTGCCCATCACTCTTGTCTTCTATCCCTGCCCTGCCTTACATCTTTCTTTCCTTTCTACCACTTATTTCTCTTCTCCACTCACTGTAATTGGGAAGGGGAGGTGCGCACACATTCATCTCATTAAGTGCATACACAGGCCCGCACACAAACACAACACCATTCTCAGAGACATTTTGTTATCCTATAGTAAAATGAATTTGTGTGCACTGAGCCACAAGTCGTCTCTCACAGGATTCACTTTATCTTGTGAATGTGGGAGTAGAAGGAGAGAAAGGCAAACAAATGAAAATAAAATGAAAGCATTCGAGCGAAAGAGAGAAATTAATTATCTTGTTTGCCTGTTGATGCAAAACTTTCAATAGTGCCCTGTGCTGAGCTCCTGTGCTGAACAAACACACTACACGCAGCCACACACACACATACGCAGCCTCTCACATGCAGACACTCACACACAACCTCAGTCATCTTGAGTTATATCCCAACCTGGAGGCTCAGCTGTGTTGTCTATGGTGGTTGTGCTTGACTCAGCAGAATGTTCATGGCAGACAACAGTGCCACTCATTGTTTTGTATGGCCGGGTGCACTTCCAACCTGTCATCACATCACTCCGCTGGACATGACATTTACCTTTGAACGCTTGTGAGTGCAGCAGAAATGTGATTGCAATGTCAAGCATCAGATTCATGCAATACCTGTAGAAGTGGTTTTTTGGGGGACGTGAGTGCCTTATACCCAGTTTGCGGTAGAAAGTAACAGTTGTGGAAGAACAACAAGAAAATACTAATTATTTATGAAGAATTATGGGAAAAAACTTGCACGTTGGTACTGCAGTCTGAAAATGCAGGAGAAGGCTTAACTGCCACTACACTAATGGTTAAGTAAAAATGCATTTTTCATGCAAGCCCTCACCAGATTACACCATGCATCTTGTGCCGCTTTCATATGACAGCAAAATAACAAGCTTTAATGAATTTTACGTTTAATTATCTTCTCTATTAAAAAAGACACAAAATTCATCAAACGGATCACTTTGGATACAAAAGACCGTAAATGAAGCGATTGACTTGAGAGGACCAGTTTTATGAAAGATGATACCAGGAGGAGCGATTTGTTTACAGTGTGTGGGGATCCAGTTTATTGGTTGATTTGTATGGATACTTCTGCATCTTATGTGTTTAGGTGCATGCAATCGAAAGTTTCGAACACAGTCAGTTTCATTATATCAATTAATCAATCAATCAATCAAGTCTTAATTAACTTAAGTTTATTTGGTTTTTAATGTACTTAAAAACCAAATAAACACAAAATTATTGAAAGCAATCATATTCACATGGCAAAAACCCTACCAAAACCTGAAATGCTTACTTATTTCATTTGAAAAGGAGGAGTAACAAAGCCAACACACACACAGACACACACACATGTGTGTGTGTGTGTATATATATATATATATATATATATATATATATATATATATATAATTATTAAACGGCTTCTGTTTTTTAAACTGAATTATATTTGTGCATTTTTTTCTAATCCTCTTCCATATGATTCCACTAATTCACTTCACAGACTGCTCTGCATGCTCCTCATTGTTGTCGTTATATATAAGGTTATTAGCTGTAATCAGTTGTGTTCTGTAAAGAGTTCACAAGCAGCCATTAAATTAGACTTGGAACCTGTAGTTAGGATCCCTTCATATACAATCTGTCATACTATACTGTGATATATATTTACAGTAAGAGTGTAAAAAAGCATTTATTTAGCTAATTTAATTAAACTTTAGGCCACAGACAGTTATATTCAAGATGTTAGTTCGACTCTCAGTTCAGTCGTTGCTGTTGCCAAAGCGCATTAATGCAATTTGCTTCTAATATTGCTTCATAGGAGGGGAGATTGGATGGCTTATGAAATGTAAATTTACTTTAAAATGGGCATTATTTTCTACTGAAAGCATATTTGTGTTGCTCTCTGTTAAATATTTGGGCTGTAATACAATAATATTCATGTTAGTCTGCTACGTGACTCAATTTTTAACCTCAAACAAGCTGGCCTAACTGACTCTTTTCTCGCCATTAAATTGTCTGTTGCTGATGTGGCTCTTATTGATGCTCAGACCGGCTTCAGCTGATACTCCAGCCCTCCTTTTAATGATGTACTCTTCCTGGTCCTACATCTCATAGTGCACTGGGTATGCATTACAAAAACTTTGCGAAACGTACAGGTTCCCTCTCATTGCAAGAAATTAGAGGTCAGCATGTCATTGTTGTTAGGAGTGTCTCATAGGGCTAAATTGATTTTATAAGAGAGGTTTTGATACAATAACTCATGAAGCCGTTCAGCTAATCTTCTCTTAGGGGCTTCAACAAAAGTGTGCAATTAGTCAGGTTTTAAATCTTTGTATCAAATCATGATTCACTGCAGTCCCTGCTGAATTCTTCTCATTTACTGCAGTTTTGTCTTTATTTTTTTATGGACAATGTGACTGTTATTGCCCACAATATGTTAGTCTCTGTTAGAGTTTAGACAAGACCTGGGACAGTAATTCACCAATCAGGAAAATATACAGGCATATATGTCATTGGCTTTAGTGAACATGGAAGACAGAGCGATGGGCATTACTAACCTGTTATTCGCCTGTTTGATTATATAGCATTTTTACAATTATAAGTATTTCATTTTTTAACCAGTTCCTGATGGAATAAATTAAATGAAAAAAAAAAATCCACACTGGCTCTGATCCAGCCTCTCCACTGCCTGTAGTCACCACTCTGATTTAGTACAACATCACCAAAACATCACCTCTGAAGGCTGTCATGCCACAGAGGAAAGCATTCACAGTCAGTGAGAGGGCAGAGCTGTTTCAAAGGCAAAGTAGCACATGTTGACAAATTTGCCATTAACACCACAATCTTATAATCTATTTCTTTGATGAAGAGCATGTTCGATTTCCCAATTACACTTAAAATGCCAAAAATAATGAATTTTGTGGCAGTGAGATTCAGTTAACAGTAATTAGATAAGCATACACAGTATAAAAGATGGATGTAGCTTCTGGGTACGGAGAGTGAAACTGATGTGGAAGTGCATTAAACCTGGATTCTTTCAATGACCTTTAGGAGTCTATAGCTGTGGCTACAAAAAGATTTCTGTTTGGATAAACGTTTATTGGATGTGACCTCTGTAAAAACTTTTCTGATGATTTTATGGGCTCAGTCACTCATTTCAGGTCATATTGAGTAAAATATTCAGTCCATTTCGTACATTTTTGTCACTGTGTTCCAGACAGGATGTTTATCCAGGGTGTGCTCCTTGGTATTGACAAGTCGTTAGCTAATGACCATGTTGTTTCACATTTATGTCAACCCTTCTCTCATTGTATCAGATTCAAAACACCAAGATAGTGATGTCAGTGACCCAAACACAGGGCTTCACAAACTATTGTTGGTGTCATGGTAGATCCGTCCATCTTTTATACTGTCTATGTGAGTAATATTGTCTAGTCAGCAGTAACTATATGGAGATAGTCAGTGTGCATACATGGAAAGGCCAAGGCAGGAAGAGCATCAGCAAATAAGAGAGCAGGCTTCAATTACAAACAACATGATGACAGTATTTATGTCAGACGCAGCATGAAATGGTCGTCCTGGGGAGAGGAGGGTTGCAAAGATGCTTGCAGAGGAAGCTGCACAGATAGGCTATAACTATAAACAACATGCTCTTGATAGGATCTGCCTATTGAATCCAAAGAGGCCTATTAACTGTCACATCCACTGATGGTGTAGGCAAGTATTGGGACGTTTAACTTCTTGAAATTTAGTTTCATTCATATATATGTGCAAATTTTCAATGTGACTGGTGATTGAATTTTCCTGAAAGAGACCAGCTTTAGTTGACATACTATATATCTCATTTTCTGAAGGTGTAACAAATTTTCTAATTCCTTCAACCACCTATCGAAAATATGTCCTCTCCTGATGAGATTTTTCTAAGTGAACCCCTGAGTACTGTTTTCTGCTTCTAGAGAAGGCTCTGCTTTCTGCCCTACATTTGTAGACAGCTACCTAGCTTCTCAGTTTCTGAGATCCAATTTGTACCAATTTATACTCAAATGTTTCGGTCAAAACAAGGTTTGACTTGTCTTGCACAGTGAAATCACAAACACTCACTGTGGCCAGTGTAACCTTGGTATTATAACATCTATAATAGTTTCTTAATAATATGATAGCCTTGTGTAAAAGCCAGCGTGTGGGTTTTGCTCCAATAATCCACTGTTCTAAATGTCATTCCACTGCTCTAGGCAAACATTTTGCTGATTACAGCCACCATCATTTGTGAGCAGCCTCTCATGCCCAGCAGACACACCTTGAATATTGTGTGTGTGTGTGTGTGTGTGTGTGTGTGTGTGTGTGTGTGTGTGTGTGTGTGTGTGTGTGTGTGTGTGTGTGTTTTTGTGTGTGCATGTGTTTGTTTTTTGCCTTGGAATTTACTGTTCAAGTCTAGTTCTTGGCAAAATGTACTTGATTATGTGCTTTGATAGTCATTTTATCTGACACAGTGACTTATTAGGATGTCTATAGCTCATCAAACTGTGGGCTGTGTGCGTACCTCCTTTATCAGAGCATTTTTGTACATCAGGTGTATAGATAATTGCAGTGTGTCTGTTTATTTGTGTATGCGAATTGACTTTTAAACCAGCTGCTTTCAACACACCCAACTCAATCATGGCTGAAAGAGTTTTGTAGCCTTCAGCTCCTCCCTATCTCAATTCTCTCTGCCTCTTTGTTTCTCTCTCTCCATTAGGGATGCGCCTGTTGACTAATTTCCGTTCTCAATTAAAAAGGAGAAAATTTGGAATAATCAAATAGTCTAATAATAAGAAAACACTCAGGAAAGAGTCAAAATTGAGCACAGTTTTAAGTGCAAGGTGAAACGTTGTCCTAACAAATATTTTGTGCATATTTTAGAGCCACTTGAAACCTTTCATGAAATAATTTTTCAACACCTAATTTATATTTTGAATTCAAGAGAAATATGTGGCACTTTGATGCTTGAATATCACTGCATGCATACATGATGTCATATTTGTTTGCTACCCTCGTGAGGTCAGCAGATGTGATGGTTAGCGTGCGGGAAGAAGTTGGTAAAATAAAGATGAGACAGCATTCAACAACTTTACATCAAATGTTTGGACTTATTTTGTAATTTTAACAAGGATGAGACGAGAGATGGATATCACACTTGGGATTTGGGATTATTACGGTATAAGAGATCAAAAGACTCTAGGAATACTATGAATATGGGCGCTTAACTCACATGCCACTGTCATGAATTAACGTTAGCCGAGTATAGAAAGGTAACGATAAATCAGTTGGCATGATAACCCAGCCAGCAAAGGACACACTTAACTTGACTGTAATAAAATAACAGAATCCGTCAACTATTTTATGTGCAAATATCAGCTTCTATGGAGCTTTCTGGAAAACTAGGGCTTTTGCTGCGTGGTCAAGACATTGAAACCCAGGTATGAGACACTGTTGGGATGTTTTTTTCACGGATAAGGTCGTACACAGGCTCTACACAGAACTGGTAAATGGTAAATAGACTGGTTCTTATATTTAACTTTACAAGAAAGCTTGAGGACAGCACAAAAGGTTGCATTAATTTGCGATGTGTGCAAGTCCCAGGCTGTTGATTCATTTGTGACTATAATAGCTTGTTATTTCACAGAGGGCCTGTGACTGGTGTCTCATGTTCACTACAGTAATCTACAGATGTTTGAATTTAGCTGAAGTGGAAATGAAACACTAAATGTATAAAGGCTGATTTACATCATGGAGCCCTGCTCTCAAAAACTGACATAGAGGTAACACTGTCTGTGTAGCTGGATTTAAGAAATAAGTGTTTAAAGTCTTCTGTCAGTATAGAACGTTATGTCACTGTGTTGGTATGTTGGTAAGACTTAGACTTAGTTTGTGTTAACTAACTAGTAACAGAACCAATAACTCAGGGGAAAATAAGAAGACTAAAGCTAAAAAATAGTTTAAGGGAGTCACTTTTGTGCTGCCCCTGGCCACAATAAGAAGTTTTATGTTAAAGCCGAGGATATACTGTGTACTTTTTAGCAGTGAGTGATTCTTCATTGTTTGGCTAGCTGCACTGACATGGGAAAATCCATCCGTTAGCTGTAATGTTCATGTTTGTAAAATACTTTATAAATGAGGACTGTGTGGAGGAGAGCCTGTTTATTCAGATGACAGGTGATTCACCAAAAAGCTAAACATTAGTACAAAAAGTTCACTTTGAGAGGTGAATACAATATTTATGACAGGTTTTGACTGTGAAAAAACAGTTAACTCTCTCAGATAAACAGACACAACCACGTTTGCTTATGGCACACAGGTGGTCCACTGATGCAAACGGACCCCCAATACACTACCACCTCTGAACCACGACGTTATGTTTAGGACAAAGATAAAACAGATCTTTTGTCAAAAAATGTGAAAAAGTTTGGAGGGTCATTGTCTTTGCTTTATGATTGCCAGGATGAACAAAAACAAACTAAATCACACATTTTAATTCAAAGGTTAGGGTTGAAAAAATAATAACTTTGATAACTGAGTGTTAATCAGTGCTGCACATTAAAACGATATGAATAATTTTTTAGTTAGTTTCAGTATTTCTGGTGCCGACTAAGTAGGTTAGTAACATTTAATAGCCGAGTTGGCTAATCAGGCACACCTCTATCCCCCGCATTGCTTTTTTCTTTCTGTTTTCACGGCATCCTGTTTGTGCCTGCTCTGAATCAAATTAGCTGGACTCATGGATGTATTACGCTTGTATAATGAAACAGCTGGTCCTTTTTGTCTTTTCACACAAGCTCAGATTCACAGTCACACAAGCAAAGCAGACAGTCAACAAAAACCTATATTATCATAAAAGAATAGTGAGTGAGAAGGAGGGAGGCTGGATACATTTTGTTTGTTGGGGAAGTAACAATACTGTATTTGTATTTTCTATTTAGTTGCATTTGTTTAGGTTCTTTTTTTCCTGTTCCAGAGACTCAGTGCAAAGAGAAACATACTGAGCTAATGTAGCCCAAAAATTAAGATAGCTCACAAATAAACCGGTTGTAAGCAGATTACAGCTGCTGTCAAATATACAGACACACATACACAGATATGCAGCTCAGCATACACACATAAGGGTATATACTGATACACTGTAGGTATACTTGAATGAAAAAACTGTTTTATTTCTTTTGTTTTTCAATTTTATGCAGTGCAGTTCTGCTGAAACAGTGCATTGTGTTGCACTTAAGCACACAGGCACACAAAAAAGCTAAGTGAACAAAACACCCACTAACCAAAAACAGGTTTATTCGCTGACTGAGCAAGATGCAAGTTTAGTGGTCAGTGATTTTTCACATGTTAGCACAATAGAAGTTGCATTAATTTTTCTGTCAGAACAAACGCACACATCTGTCTAAAATGTGGCAACATGTGTGAGAGAGAGGTTAAACGTGTTTGCGAGCATTTGTGGTTTACACTTCCACTAGTTTCTAGATTTTAAGGACATTTGAATAACTTCTCATTTTCCCTTTTCTCTTTCCTGCTGTTCCTCATGCCCTCTCACCGCTCCTGGACTGACTGTGTCTTTCCATATTGTAACCCACCCCCACCCCCACCAGCCCTGTGGACTCACATTACTTTCACTCTGCAGAAACTTTTTTTTTTCATATAATTCTCCCGCTACCCTCTTTTGTCCTGTCACTTGCCTCCCCCTTTCCATCTCCTGTCCCCATTTCCTTCCTTTTAATCTCCCTTCTTGATGTCCTTCTTTCCATCTGGCTCCATACAAGGGAAAGTGGGTGGCAGCCCCATCCCAGAGGGGAGATCCACTAACTGCACCCTTTGGCACCAGCTGTCTGTGTAAGGCCCAATGTATGTGCACTCTTGCGTGGCTTCGGGTGACGTCTTTTTTTCCTCTTGTGTGTGTTTGAGAGGGGAAAAAAAATGAGTGAGTCACAAGAGAGGGTGGTTGGTGAATGTGGTCCGTAACTCTATCTTGGACGACATGCAGCTAAAAGCATTAGGTTATAACAACTGCCAGGCCTGACAGCATTTGACAGGGCTTTGGGCAAGGATAGAAGGACAAATGGGGTGTGGTGCCTTACAGCTGTGTGTGTGTGTGTGTGTGTGTGTGTGTGTGTGTGTGTGTGTGTGTGTGTGTGTGTGTGTGTGTGTGTGTGTTTGTAGCCCATTCTATCAGCACCGGTCCCTGTGTGAGCACTTAGTGATTATGGTAGCCCAGAGTTGTTAATTTGTGTAATCAGTGTTTAATTGGCATTGAGGAAAACACATTAATCAGACCAGAATAAGTCTCCATCTTCTTTGCGCTTTTCATTAGCCTGCTCACAGCTCTCAAAACAGCCCAATGGTGGTGACTTACTGGTCTCACCATGTGGTCAGAATGCCACTTTTTTATATATTAACTAAAGCACTGAAGCCCGTGTAATTTGATAAGGAAATTTGTACACGCCTTGTGCTGTGTGTTTATGTGTGTGAAGATGGTGTTAAGTATGAAACTTTTAAAGCTTAAGCTCTCCTGTGTATGAGAGAATGTGCTCACGTGAACGGGTTTTTTCTTTCGTCTGTGACTTTTGTGCAGACGGTTGCTGCATCTGTTCGAGAACCTTTGTGTAGATATGGGCTGCATCAATACATTTATCTGATCCTCTGCAGAGAGAACACACACACATACACACACGCAAAATTAAAACAAGCAGGCTATCAAAACCTTAAACCCATAGCAGCAGAAGCGATGACATATTAGATTTCTATAAGCTGGGTATAAGCCTTGTCCTAATGTTTCTCAGCCTGGAACTTTTATTCTGTTGCAGGCCCACACACAGTACTCTCACATACTTACTCTTATCCAAAGACCCAGGCATAAAATTCACTTAATACTGTATTATATCGTTCATAATCTAAGACAAGAGCTTGGTGAATTAACTTGCTAAAATGCTAAACATTTCCTAAACACTGCTCCATTCAGGCATGGATATCCATCTGTCCATCAATTTACTTCGGCTAATCCAATTCAGGCTTGGGGAGGGGAGGGGGGTTGAAGGGTATCCCAGCTGGCACAGGGTGAGAGGACTTCCTGCAACATCCTAGACTGTCTGTTGCAGGCCTAACAATGATAAATATATGTTTTTGACAAAAGAAATAGTGTTTTATTTTTTTACCTATATCTCAATGATTGTTTGGATATTAAAAGACAGTCTCAATTCCTACTTAAGGGTCACCGCTGAGTGGGTTGCTTGAAGAAAAAGATCAATTACTTTGTTTGAGATGTGACACATACTTCTGAATACTTCACACTACAGAAGTTGTTTTATTTGACATGCAACATTAACGTGTGTGATTTGCTCTTGAATGAATTTAGGTGTTATAAAAACGTTACACACCAGGTACACAAGCCAAATTAGTACTGCTGTACTCATACTAAACACAATGGACTGTTTAAATGGTGTTCTCTCTTTAAATGCTAGAGTTTACACTTTAAGTGTCTCCATTAGGAGTGCAGATGTTCATCCTTGAAACGGTCTTTTCTTTAAAACCTTTAATTGTTTTGTGTTCATGTTGTTGTTAATTGTTGGTGAGTGCACTTACTGGATGCAGCCTGGGTCCCTACTCTGCCCACCCGCATCTATTGACCACTACAGTCTTTCTGCAGCTTGTCAAAAATGAGAAAAGAGCTCTGCCATCCCCAAATTGATTAGGAAGAGACAATAGTAAGATTAAGAGAAGACTGTCATAAGTGTGCCATTTTTGCTCTAATACTGTAAATCCCTCCCTTTGCCCACTCAACAGCAACCCACAGACAAAAACACAAACTAGGTCAGGAAGATCAGTGGGGAGTATTTGCTAAGAAGTCCTTATTTGCTAAAATTTTAGATTTGGCATTTAAGCTTAGGCAGGTCTTATTGTTAAGACTTATTGTTAAGCTGGGCAAGCTTTAAGTGAAAAAAAAAAGTCAGCAGCCAGTTTCACAGTTTTTTGTGTTTTTTGTGGGGTTTTTTGAGTGAGCTGTGCACGAGGAAATAATTTGGGCTCTCTGCAATGCAATTTAACATTTCTGATGACAGACATATCATAAGAGCCCAATGTTCTCTCTTGATGCTTATAATTAGACCTGGGATTGGATTGTCTGCTCTCATAGAGGACAGTTCGAAACTTTGAAAGGAAAATAAATAAGAATGAGTGATGGGCCTGAAAAAATTGAGTTTTAATGTGCCTCCAGAGGGGGCTCGGAGTCAGGTAGGGTGTACCTTCTGGTTGGCAGTAAATGCTCAACAGGACAACAGCTAATCCATGCAGGTGTTAGAAATTGTATAATGGTAAGACTGAAGACATGCAACTTAACCAGCAATATGAACCTTTGTCTGAAGAGCTTTTCTCTCTGTTTGATCCTGGTTTGTTTGTTCAGCTGATCAGTGTGATTGCGGACTGATACGTGATTAGACTGGAGGGCAAAGCAGCATCTGGTTAGTTTCATATCTCCCAGGGCTAAATGATTTCTTTGATGTCTGATACTCCCAAAACTGTTTTTCTGATTTTAGTACTGGCTAATCATGTAATAATTTTAAATCATGAAGAGAGATATCTGGTGAAATAGAAAGCAGCTCTGATCTGTTGGTGAGTAAACAGGGTTTACAAGGATTTTTGTTGAAGTGTGGATTTTACACTTAAGGATGATAGTAAATCTCACTTTATGCACACTACAAAAACACCCCAGAGCTGTACTTTCTCATTACGGGAGCAATGCCACTGTGATATCACATCTTCATCTTTTCCTTGTGTGTGCTTGGTTTCATGCAGCACTTTGGTTCCTACATGTTGCTGTAGTACTGAAGATCCAACTTGAGAACTCATAGTTTTAGACATATAGACATGAATGGTGCGGCGACCAGGAGGTTAAAAGGCCGTCCTAACTGCATCTCAGAGCTGTCGATTTTCACTCTGTTTCGTGCTACAAACATTCTTTTGAAAGAAGAAAAGCAAAGATATGTAAACTGTACATTTCTGGGCACTTGCGATCTGTATACAGAATTTGCTGCAGTATTTCATGGGTTTCTGCACAGGGGGAAAACCCATTATTTCCAATGTCAGCTGAAATGACCCACCACTGACAACCTGGGCTGCTGTGGAGAAAGAAGGATTGGTATTGGTGCAATTTGGTCTCTGCAGTTACATGCAGGGTTAGAAGTGTGCTCGCATGAGGTGCTTTCCAGCAGCTGTGAACAAGCAGAGTGGCTAGTCTTTAGTGCATCCGACTGGACCCGTTGGCATTTTTGGTTAAACACGCCTGGTAAAAATAACAGGCAGGCAGGGGGGGGAAAGCCTTGTTTTTCGCTTCTCCAGGTGGGGCTTTCCTAGATTTACTACAGTTAATTACACTACTTTGTTTTACTTTACAGATTGTACAATATTGTGTTCCTCTCACACCACTCGTTATGGCACTGACTCAGATGATTAGTCGAGCTTTAACTATCTTTAATTTAGTCTGGATTTGTGTGTATCCATGTGTGCATTTTGGCCTGCTTGTTAGCACAGTGCAAGAACCAGAGAGCACTTTTTAATTACAGCTCTCAGATAATTTAGAGAGGAGGGGAAAAGAGAGCAGGAGGGAGAAAGAAAGTCGTGGAGGAGGGTTAGTTTAATCTCACAGTTCGTTTCACTCATTGCTTTTGGTTTTATACTTCCTTTTAAAGACATAAATCACTGATCATCCTAGAGAAAGGCTCAGAGAGTGTGTGTTAGATTAACAGCAGCGGTTATATAATCATATAATCAGATTATAAGTACATTAGCCGTAGTTTTCCTTTCCCTGATGTAGAGGTAGAAGCATGAAGGAGTAGATGGGGGCCTTGTAGCTGACCAACTGTAAATATGCTTAAACAAATTAGGTCACGGTAGCATGTTTGTATCTGTGTGCGTATGAATGTGTGATTACGCCTCCAGTGAACGAATATTTATGTTTATTTTTTTAAGTACATCTGCTCTCAGTAACTTTGCGGTGTTTACCAGCTGCTCGCAGTTGGGGTATCTATGAAGAATTAATTCATTTTGGCCCATTTATGTCGGACTGTATAATCTTAATATTACTCTGCTGTCTCTGTCTGGGTACGTGTGTGGATATGTGAGTTTGTGTGTCTCTTAGTAAGTTGTTAGGAAAAAGGGAAACGGTTGATCATTTCTTCTCTCTGCAATTTAAAAGAAGTCTCACAGGAAAGTGTGAAAATAAGAAGCAGCAAAAAACAGGAAAGAATCTTGGGGGGGAAAAGCAAAACAAAAAACTTTCCAGTGTTCCCCCCCCCCCATGCATTAAAAAGGAATAATACATGGAGAACTTTGCTTTTCCGTCGCAGCCATTAATTTCCTAATAGGATGGCAATTATTTATTCCATATTTGCTAGAAAGAAGGTTTTAATAAACCCTCAAGACTGCACTGTCTGTTTGAACTCTTCCTTCTTGCCATGTAGAAAATTGCATTCCACAACATGTTTTAAGGGAACAGAAAGAAGGAGAAACTTGGTTTCATTTAAAACTTTTTCCTATATTCACGCAGGAGCAAGTGGTTGATGGAAGAGTCAAGAGATCTGAAAGCAGAGGGAGAACGCTGCTTTGTGTTGCAATCCAGTGTAGGCAGCAGGACTTTATAAATAGACACGGATATGCATCATTCACTTCAGGCTGTATGCTGGTCTTTTCATGTACATATGGTTTGTGGGTAGAATTTTGATTGTTATAGAAAGGGTCTATTCTGAGGTTTGGGTTGTGAGGGTGTATATATTGGGAGAAGGGAATATCTATGAGAGTGCCTGTCTTCACACCTTGGCTACAGACAGGAGTGTTAAAACCTCTTTGGCAGTGTGCGCAGACAGCATTTGCACCCTGCTCCCCTCCATCCATCTCCTCGTACCACTCACTCCATCCTAGAGGACATGTTCTGAGACATTTACACCCTGACATCCCTTCCACCCTCCCCGACTAGGCCTGTTTTCCCCACCCTTTACTCTGTTCTCTCATTTTCCAACATGCTTTTAGACGCCTCACATTCACCGCCACCCTCTGTTTCCTCTTCTTTCGCCTCCTCTGCTGTCGGTCCCTCCTTTCCTCCTGGGTTCAGGTGTGTCTAATCAATGTCTAAGCTGTTTAATCCCCTCTAGAATGCTGCGCTGCTGTTAGTGTGTCTGAAAGCATCAGCGTATGCGTGTCTGCTTGATTGTGGTGTCCTTGTAGTTAATACAGACACAGAATGAAAATAAGGGAAGTCAAGGTAAGAAATGCAGAGTACAAGTGCCGTAACCTCAACAAAGAACTGCTGCGAATGCATTTGCATGCATGGCGGTTAATTTGGCTGAAAATGTCCTGAGAAAACAGAAAAATGTTTTCCAGCGGGAGTGGGTAGTTATTCCTTTAATTAAAATTGTAATAATTTAAAATAACTTTGGCGATGTGATGGGCCAGTTCAGACTAATTTCTTTTAATGTTGACTAATCTCAGATTTTATTTTACATCTTTCTGAATTTGCTTTAACAACATTTTAAAAGAGAACCGAGACATTATGTCTAAACTCCGGAAGAAGTTTCCCTCAAAGTTTCCCGAGTGTAGTGTATACAGGGCAGGCTCACCCTCAACCAGGAAGCTTCATGTTACATGAGCAGATTTTCAGTTCATCCTTTTCCATCCTTAAAGTTTACTTGGTTGTGTTCCCCCAGAACACATTTATGGTGGTCTGACACATTAAGACCACTGACCACCACAAATCTGTTTTCGGTTATTTACTAATTCAAATGACTAAAAACTTATTTTTGGTTTAGAGCTGCATACATCACAGTCACTTTGCATACACACAACGTGAAAATGCACATGTCTGGAAATGGCTCGTCATTTCTGTGCACACCATTCCTATCAAAACATGCAGGAGAAAGGACTGTTCTTGACTTTTTCCTGTAGAGATAATGGCTAGCCGGATTCCTGAACTGAATGAATTTAAGGTTTACACAAAATGAATTGCAAATTTGCCTACTGATGCATTTAAATCTGATTACACTATATTTTACTTCAACTTTAGGACTGGAATACAGAGGACCCAAAGCAGGTTTAAAGAACAAAAAGAAAATTAAATTAAATGTAAATTAAAGTAATTGAAAACTTGTGAGATAAATAAAGTCAAAATGTTTTTAATAAGGAATCCGAAACAGAAAAGCAGGCGCGAGGAACAAAGGATAAGGAGCAAAAAGAGAAACACTTAAAAAACAACAGATAAACAAGCGATCAAACCAGAGGAAGACTATGTATACACTCAAGACTAATTGGTAATGACACGGGTAACAGTGAGGGCATTCAAAAGGCAGGAAGACAAAGATGGGAAGTAAAACTACAAGAGATGTACAAAGAAGATCGATTCCCAAAATACAGCAGGATGAGACAACAACTGAGAACAGAGACGAGACCAGAGGAACAATAGAGGAAGACAGACACAGAGGAAAGGAAACGATTAAGAGACACAAGGAAGGATAAACAGAAAATAAAACTCAAATAATTAATATAAACCCAACACCGTGGACACCTTTGCAGATCATCATCTATGTGTTGTTGCTGGGTACTGTCTCCAGGCGGCAGTGTCCAATACATGGAGCAACCACTCCTTAAATTGTTCTTGTTGGTGCTGTTGTTGGTCCTTCAGTCTACTATGGAGAGAGCTGAAGTCAAAAGACACAAAGAGCGAAGTGAAAATAAGTTTGTGTTTTTCTTGCTCCTTTCTTGATCTTTGATGTGTTTTCTTCATCTTCAACCCTTCTGGGGGTAACGTTTTGAACCATCATTTTCATCACTTGCAGGGTACTTGTGTTGTTTTTTGGGGGGGACTGCGAGATACCTATGCAAATGAATGCTAACAGGCTAGTCTGCTTAAGGAGTTTAAGCTAAAGTTCATAGCTGTCTATGCAGAGCAGCTATTTGTACAAATTAAGCTTGTGTGTAAGGAATTTAAGGAAAATCTGTTAATGCTCATCTGTCTTTTCTTTACATCACTTCCTCTTTCTCACGATGTCAAACTCTATACTGACATTGTTACTCTGGTCTAGTCTCGACTGTCATTCATGCAACCCACCTCCTCCCAGCTCCACATCACCCTGGTCACTCAAAGCCCCCTTAAAATCTAAATCTTCATCTTCACTACCACCAGCAACCAGACACTGGGAGACAGCGTATTCGTTGAATTCTGTCTGTAAATAGTTTTCAGTTCTTCCAAAAGATCTCTGCTAATTGAAACAGAGAGCTAATTCCTAAACTATGATGTGAACTGTTAAAAAATCTAAAACCAAAATTCATCCAAATTTAAAACGTCTATATTGGCTCAAAATACATTGTCTACAGTGAAATCAATGAAGTGGCCACCAATGTAGATTAAGCGGTGGCAAGACTTTCCAAGGTCTCTAAAGCTGTAGGTTAGGGGTTTTGTAGTTCTAACAGTTAAATTTGTAGTCTCCTAAGCCAAGTCACTGATGACATCATCCAGTGTTTCAACGACCACTTTATATAGATCCAAATGCTTTTTAGTGATTTATTAATCTCTCTCTTACTGTGTGTGTGTGTGTGTGTGTGTGTGTGTGTGTGTGTGTGTGTGTGTGTGTGTGTGTGTGTGTGTGTGTGTCTGAGAGCTCCACAGGCCCAGGGCAGAGTACAAGCTCATATGTGCTTAACTCTGGTCTCAGTTCAACTCTACTGGATTAGCTCCTGTCCTGTCCTCTCATCACCCTTTCCCCTCCTTCTCCTCCATCCCCGACACTTTCTCTTAGCTGGGGCCACATCTGTTTCTGTTGCTATTCGTATGTATTTATTCACTCTCGCTGCAGCAAACAGATTTTTCTCTCTTCCTTTCCACCAGTGTTTTCGCCCTCTTCCTTTTCCTCTCTCTCTCTCTCTCTCTCTCTGACATATGGCAGTGTGATATCCACAGCCGCAAGGCTCTAATTTATTTAGCTAACGATTTACACCACCTCCCTGAATACAGAATGAAGGTCTAGTCTCTCTCTTTCCTCCTCTCCCTCTCTCCGTCTGTCCCCTTCTGTCTAAGAGCTGTCTTCCTGCCTCACCTGTTGTTCCACACATGTAAACGAGCACACGTATGCGTGCACACTAAAGCAGGCGCACACTCGCTTGTTTAATCTAATTAAGCGGGCCATGTTTTGTTTTGGTGTTTTTTTTTCAGGCAGGTTGTAAATACTGAGTCTGTATTAGTGGAGTGAAATTTGAAGTTTCTTTCCATGAGTGTGTCTGCGTCTTTCTATACTGATGAAGCGAAAGTGAAAATGTTTGTATCCATACAGGCATGTATGTATAATTTGGTCAGCTGTGTGTGTCAGATGTTAATTGCTACAGGATTTTGTGCCGGTTGCATGAGTCAACTAATGAATCCAACATGATATCAGACTACAGGAGTCTCCACAAAGGCTGTTTGTTTGTTCTAGTTAAGTGCTGAGCTGTGTGTATGTGTGTTAATAAGATCCTGTGCAGTATTTCAAACTAATATAGGGGGATCAGACCAGATTTGGGCTTTTGTCTCTTTGCTTCACTGCTTTCGTCACAATCTGGCTTTCCTTCCCACTGTGTCTCTCACATTCACACCTTCGCACAAGCAGTAGCTCACACTTTTCTTTCACCGGCTTTCAATTTAATCCCTAAATTAACATATTGGTACACACCAGAGACGCACACCTTTGTTTCATTAGATCCAGGCTAATTTCTAAGTCCTCTTCTCTGGTTGGTGGATGTGCTTTTTAAATTGCTTAGAAAGGATGAAAGAGTTCAGTGAAAGGTTTCGAATTTGTCATGAGAAACTGTCTGCGTCTCCTGTTGGCTGTAGGAATGGAGCCAAACGTGGGCCAGCTGGTGTACGTTTAAAGGGTCAGGAATCAGTTGTTAGTGTCACGCTGAATCATATCAAGTAATGGACTGCAAGTTCCATTAGTAGCTAGATTACTGATGATGCTCTTCTGGGAGCTTTTTATGCCTTATTGGAGTCTGCATTTCTATGAAGGTGTAAATGAGTGTATTGGTAAGAAGTAAGGGACTTTCTCTCCTTGTACTCTGTGTGTGTGTGTCTAAGTAGGCCAGCATAGGAGTTTAGTTTGAGTCTCGCTCCTAAGAGGCGGCTTAATAAATTGCTTTTTCTCTGCATCAAATCAGTGGAGAGGTATGTGATTGGGAGCTATTTCTTGACTGTGTGTGAGATGGATTGCGCAGGGTGTGCGTGCATGTTCATGTCTACGTGTGTTGTTTTTGTCAGGTGCTGAATTGAATTGTATTCAGCCTGTTTTTATTCCCTAGTCCTCTTAAAAAAACAGCTTCAGAAGGAAGCCAGGTGTAGATAAAGCTTTTCTTTAAAAGGCGAGAGCTGAGGTAGAGCTTCTCTATCTATTTATTCTCTATGAACCCCTGTGTAGTGGCAAAAAGCATAATGTTTGCACTTGTATGTCTTCTTGCATTATTTCTTTCAGTTTTGCCTTATTCAGTTTTGCCTTTAAGGGACACTTTATACAGGCCTTTGTTGTTTTAAAGGGATAAAAAAAAAAAATGTATCTGGGTGTGTTTATTTCAGAGAAGGTCTAGCTAAGAAGTCAGACACAGACAGGGTAATTAGCTAAGTGTTGTATCTACTCCCAGTCCACCCTGCAATCATTTTAATTTGTTTATTCAAACCGTGCAGCATTTGTTTGTTCTTTACCAAGGAGTCCAGAATACTTTGGATGAAAATGAGTGCGTGTGTGTGCGAGTGTTTATTGGATATGTTCATTTACATTTCTAGTTGCAAATGCTCGGCATATTTCTAGTGTGCATTTCAGTATGTGTGTGTGTGTGTGTGTGTGTGTGTATATATTTGTGTGTAAGTGAATGTGCATTTATCTGCATATCCTAGCTTTAGAGTTCATTAGCTGTAACACTGTACTTTATGGTTCTCTCTCTGGTAGTGGACGGTTTTATTGGAGGACTAATTGGCAGTATAGATAGTGGTGCGTGTGCATGTGTGTATGTATTTTAAAGTAAAGGAGTTTCGTGGTATCACACCATGTAAGGGGCCGGTTCTTACATTCCAATATCCATTGTTATCAGTAACTTTTACTGCTTTTTATGGTCATTGTTATTGTATGTGTGCATATAAGCCCTCTTGAGAGTGCATTTACATGTATGTGGATTGGTGAGTAGGAAAGGATGTGTGCAAGCGAGTCAGAATGTGAGGCTGTAGTAGATGCAGATCAATGCGTCTATTAGCAGTTATATTGATCTAGAGGTCTGTTAATCCTACTAAACGCTGATCAAAAAGTCCGCTGATACATTATGAGCCCATAACCCCTGCCCCTCTATCCTTTTACTGTTTCCATCATTCTTCTTGCGATTACTTGCGAGGCGGGGGAAATGTGAACCTCAAACCTTCTTACATAACTTGTATCAGATTACTGCGGGCAGTTGAAATATTGTATCAGTACAATAGGTTTTCCAATAATGCAGTGATGCAGGGCATTCATTTCAATTTATGTCAGACCAGGCTTGTTGCATTGTTGACTCAAAAGTTATTTAACTTAGTTTGAGGTACAGCGGCTACTGAGCGGTACAGTTTCCGGTGTTCTCCCTGGTAAAGGGTTGGGATTACAATGGCACATGCATGAAGATGCTTGCACACACACACACACACACACACACATACACATACACACACATGGGGAACCCAGAATATCATGGTTGGAGAAAAAAAAAAAGTCCTACTATTGTTTTCTTGTCAGTCTGGATTTTGTTTTTTACTGATCAGCTTACTTTTTTTTGCATGTGCTTCTCTATATTCTTGTGCAAATTTTAAAATAAGCACACTATTTTTCATGTGCTAAGCAACAGTTTTTAGTCGCAGATCCTATCATCATGTTGGCCTCTGAAAAACTCTTTTTAATAACCCTCTCATGTCTTTTTTGTGCTCCTACTCTGCAATCAGTTAGTACTTTTGTTTTCACAGCCTTTCAGCTTTGTTTTTTTTTGTATTGGCAAAGTATACTTGATAGGCAGCGAGAGGTGAGCATAATGGAAAGAAACGCTGATGTACAAAAAGAGCCATGGTAGTGTTGTCTGAGCCAAGGCTTTTCCCCCAAGAAGCTGAGGCGGGATTTGGGATGAATAAGTCAAGTTGGAAGATGAGACTAAAAGATGAGTGGAGAGAGGGGAGAGAGAAGTAGGAAGAGATTTAGGGCGGATGAAGGAATAACAGGCGCTAAGCCTGGTTGCTCATCTTGCTAGCTCTAAACACAAACACAGCATGACACGTGTATTGCGGTCATAACTCTTTAAAATACTTTCATATTCTAGGCTGTGCGTGATTAGTGTTAGGTGTGAACCTCATACCTGTACTGTACTCTTGAGGGGATTGTCCCCTTGCTCAGAGGAATTGCTCTGCCACTTCACAGCACAGAGTCCTGACACTACATGCCTCTTAGATCAGATAGACCATTTGGCTTCAAGCACTAAACTTTCCTGGGAATATGAATTTGACCACCAATATCTTTTTTTATCACAGAGCAGACAAGTTGAAGTATGTCGAAGGGAAGTGAGCATGAGTCTCTACAGTGTGCTCTCCAGCTCCTCCGTTTTCATAAAACCCAAACACCATCCTGTTGCCATGATGTTAGGGGACTCCAGGACGAGTAGCTGCTGGTGATATATAGCAGCTAATTGGAATCTCATAAAAATACTATATAAAAATAGTATTTGTAGTCCATTTAGTGGTTTTAAAGACAAGTCTTTAAGACAATTCTTTAAAACCACCAAGACATTTTTCTGCTGTTTTTTCAGTTGCGTATTGAATTGGGTTATAGTACAATGATAAAAAGTTTTTGGCAAAAATGCAGCAGTGGTTACCTCACAGCTAGATGGTTCGGGATTTTAATCTCCTGTGTGGAGTTTGCATGTTTTCACCATGTCTGTGTGGGTTCTCTTCGGGTACTCTGTCTTCCTCCCAGAGTCCAAAGACATGCATCCAGATGGATGGATAGTTAAAAAGATGTTCACTTACAGGTAAAATACTGCAAGTGCTACTTTTCTCCAGGAGACAACTGTAGAGAGTGGGGCGGGGTACTGAACAGAAAGTTATTACTGCTGGTCTCTGAATATAATATGTAATACTGTGTGTACCAGACGACACAGTGAATAACCACAATCGTAATATGAAAAATACTGCTTGGAGGAATCTTTTTGCTTGGCATGGGTCCATCTGATAAGAAACAGTCAGGTACTTGGAGCACAAGTGATACCCCCTATCATAGCAACCAAAGCATCTCAGTGCCTCCAGCACTTTCTCAAACTCTTGCAGCTGGGCATCTTCAGAACGGATGGCCAAAAAAAGGCTTTGGCGACGTCTTACCCTGTATGATCAGGTGGGCGGTTCCACTACCCTACCTGACCTTTTAATAAAACGGCTTATATAGCTGATGACTGTTGGAAAAAAGCAAAAATGGCAGGATTTTCCACCCTGCTACAAAGGCATTATTGATAAAAAATTTTATTTGTTGCCAACAATTACTGAATTCATCTAATTTGTTGTAACCTTTTCAGAGGCATTATTGAAATAACAACACTGGATTTGTAAGTTATGGAAATGATTTGTAATTATTATTTGTCAGTGAAGACAGATGTGGTTCTCCTTTATGTGCACAGCCCTCTTTACCTTTTCATAGTGACCCCTGCCCATCTGCAGGCTGGTTGTGGGAGATTTTCGGCAGAACTGGTTGAGACAGTGTTTCTAATAAAAGAGTTAAATTTCAGCTGTTATCACGTGATAGCTGATTGCTTTGAGATTGCATTTGAATTAACAAATCCCTTATTTTTCTTTGCACATGGACTTTTTACCTGCCTGCAGAAATTAGAAAGCTTCTAGCACCAAAAATCATGTCCCTTATCTACAGATTTCATTATTTAAATTACTGTATTTCCCGGACTACAAAGCGCACCTGAATATCAGCCGCACAAGCTAAAATCAGGGGGAAATCCTGTTTTGTACATACATTAGCCGCACCTGACTAAAAGCCGCAGGTGTTTCAATGTTGACTTATCATATGTAAGAGAATATGCACAAAGGGAATTGTCAGGAAAGAGATGGCTGTTTGGAGACACACCCCTTTTATTAATATTTTGAAAATCAAGTTATGGGTACATATTTGCATAACTTTTTAGGTATATGTACAAGTAGCGGTAATTACAAGTAAGAAACATGTACTGTGCTTCATAAATGAATAACAAATGTAGTAGGGGTGCAACGATACTCGTATCGATATTGAACCGTTCGATACAGTGCTTTCGGTTTGGTACGCATATGTATCGAACAATACAAAATTTTTAATTTATTTTATCAACTTTCCTTCTGACGATGCTGTCTGTGTTGAGCGCTCAGTGGATCTGCGCTCGACAGTGCAGCCTAGGCGGAGTAGTCGAACGCAGATTCACTGAGGGCAGGGCAAGCTAGCGAGACAGAAGTTAAGCTCCCCTTGCAACATGGCAAATTGAACCTCCCCCACCCTCATTCAGATGTGGCGTTTGGAACTATTTTGGTTTTCATGTGACGTATGACCCTGAAGGTAAGCGCGTCATGGACTAAAGTAAAACAGTATGTTGGATGTGCCATGCAATGCTCAATTACATGGGTGGGAGCTAGTGTGTTAGCGCAGTTAGCTCATTAACGTGTTGGCCATCCAGCCCCACGCACGGGGTGATCCGCGGTAGCTCGTTAATGGAGATTTGCCGTGTCGTGGCGTTAAGGTCATTTCAACGAGATTAACGCTGACAGCACTAGTGGGAACACAACGAATATGACTGCACATTTACTCCGACATCATCCTAGTGCAAAGACAAGTGGAAGCAGACAAAAACAACAAGCATGCATGCTACAAACTTTACCCGAGTCATTTAGACAGCCGTTAGCACATGATTCTCCATATGGGGACCTGATATGTTTAATATGCTGCTGAGAATATAGCCCAGAAGAAGCGCATAGTATAGCTTTTATTTTGGAAAGAGCCATTTCTCTGTAATAAACTCTCTTTTCCAAAGATGAGTGACTCCTCAATCAGATACAGGGCTCGCAAAATCGCTAGCCTGACGTCCCGGGGCTAGAGATTTTTCCAGTCAGGCTACCAAAATCTATCTCTGCCCTGCCCGTTGGGCTATTGTAGGAAGGAAATATATATGTCAATGCTTTTGCATTCTTTTGGAAATGTAGCTGGGTAATTATGTCATTGGCATCGGCGAGCCACTGTCAATATGTGACATATTGAAATCGCGTTTGAAGTTGCGCTTGTTTTTTGCTTTCACTTTGCAATTGCGCGAACTGTGTATAGAGAGCGACAGCACTGATTGGTGACTGATGATAATTTGTGCACCAATTCCTCTGACATCGTCTTATCAATCGTTAGCTTACTATGCAAACATGACAAGTGAAATCTCCCGCAGCTTAAACATGTGAGAGGTTGATCGCGCAGAGAATCGCTGAGCGTTATGTGAGTGTGTGTGTAAAAGCAGCAGGATATATATTTTAGTTCTGCTGAGCCAAATAAGAGAGGTCAGGGTGAAGAAGTGACAGCCAAAGAAAAGCTTACCACAAAACGGAAAAGTTATGACAAATCAGACTATAAGGCAAAAAGAAAGTGCAGCTTTATGGTTTCATGGACAAAAGAATTTCTGTGGCTGCAATATGACGAGCTAAATAACCAGGGCTGCACATAAGTGGTCCGCAGGTGCGCATTCGCTGTCAAAATAAAAAAGATAAACAAGATAAGAAGTTGCAACGCGTGTTTGCGTACATAAGATTTTCAGGAGGAGGACAGACATTTGTTTAGAACTCTTAAAGATGTTGGAGAAGCAAGCTCCTTTAAGCAATTGCTGTGATGTTCCTCCACCTCCAAAGAAATGTCAGGAGTCCGAACCACAAAAGAAGCACGTATTGTCGGAAAAGTAGTTGCAGGAGGTGAGCTGGCTTCAAACAAATGATGAACGCACAGAGATGTGGTGCGGAATGTGCCGTGAAAATTTAATAAATGACAAATTAAAAAGGCATGAACATTTTTTTTGTATCGAAAAAATATCGAACTGTGACACCAAAGTATCGAACCGAACCGTGAATTTTGTGTATCGTTGCACCCCTAAAATGTAGTACATAACAATAACCTACAGCACACCAGAAAAATAGATTCGGCCTACCTTTTAGGCTCAGGTGCAGTGACACGGCTTTAACAAGAAGAAAAGTCAGTCATTCACCACCATCTTCCTGCGCATTAAAACCACCAAAGTCCTCTTCTCCAGTGTCGGATACGAACAGGCTCAGGATGGCTTCGTCATCCACTCTCAGCTTCTTTCCTTCGTTGTCACTTTCAAAACCAAACAAATCCTCGTTGTCAGTGTCAGAGTCGAACACCCTCCAGCCCTTCGAAATCCGTTGGTGATCATGGATGTTTTCACACTTTTCCACGCTGTCAGATTCCACCGGTGGAGTTGAGCATAACTTGCTTTTCGCATGTTTATCGCCGCTCATCATCCACACCTCCTGCTGAACGCGTAGCGCTACTTGTACGACACTATGTTACCTGGCGGATGGACATATGACCAACATACCACTCTTGAACCCCGATACTGTGTGTCTGATCACATGCCCTTCCGCCAGGCAACGTAGTGCCGTACAACAGCGGAACAAATAAAACAAATTGTCTTACGATATGTCAAAAATCATGGACAATCCATAGAAAAGCAGCACCTGACTAAAAGCCGCAGGGTTCAAAGCTTGTGCAAAAAGTAGCGGCTTATAGCCCGACAATTACGGTACTAATCAGCTAAACGCTCATCATCAGTGCATTCTGGTACCTTTCAAAATATTTTCAAAGCCTTCCACTGTCAAAGAATATGCTGTTCTCCACTCAACCTGTGAACCAGATGCTGTGCCATCATGTTACTGGGAAACTGTAAACTGACTGTAATTAATCAATTTAACAATGAGACAACAGTGGCGACCAGATGTCAAACGGGGGGAATATTACATTGTCACATGCCTGGCTTCGATATACATCTGTGAGACAAAAACAGAAGGCATGGTGATATTGGTTGTTAGTACCAATGATAGAGGAATACTAGGAAGCTGAGTTAGTAATAGAATAAAGTGAATACATTAGATGAGGTATAATGCAGTCACACATTGTTCTCAGAAAACCACCGGCCCCCAAACCAGCCCTTTATACTGTATGTATGTTTGCTCTTCTTGTTCATTAAGCAGGGAAACATTAATTTGCTTTTCTTAAGGACCACCTTCAGACACGTAGAGAGCTCTAAATGTTGCTTTAGGAGGTGAAATTAAAAATCTAAAAAATGCTTGGTGTCTCCGTACTGAATTTTTTTCCTCCCTTCATTTTTAGAAATGTGATTGTTTGTCACACACACAGCTGCAGATTAAGTGCATACTGAAGTAAAACGGAAAATATGAGTGCTGAGAACACAATAGATCGGTAGCAGTCCGGCAGGGTCAGGGAAGCAAGCCTAATTAGATATTGGCTGAACGTAGCATGGAGAGCTGCGATTTTTACTCTGCCTCAACATCCTTCATAGTCATTATAAACTCACCACAGGAGACCAGCTGTTATGGATGACAGTTCTACAATGGCCTCGTTCTGTGTGTGCCGAGGTTTAGATAGCTAGTAAATGTTAGAGAGTTTAAAAGAGCTTGGCTACTTACGCACACACCCTGACTCCCCCGTGATGTGAAATTGAAAACTGTGATTCATGCAGAGGCTTTCAGACTTTCTCTGTCTCTCACGTTCTCTCTCTGTCTGTTCTTCTTTCTCTCTGTCTCTCTCTCCAGCTTGCCCTCGCACATGGCTTGCTGCGAAGATGGAGATGAATACCCGCACTCTCATGAAAAGCTGTGAAATTCGCCCATTTTTCAGTCTCTCTCCTACAACTCTTTAGTAGGCTATAGGTCCACACCTTGCAGCCCTAGGGTGCTTTTTATAGTTTTAATCGTATGTTGCTTTGTGAGTGCAGGCAGTTTGTGCCTATGTATTTTCAGCTTGTCTCTCTCCCCTCCTTGGTGTTCATGCATGTCTGTGTGTGTGTGCGTGCATACACGCACACACTCCAGGGGGACCGCTATCTGATCCATTGAGATGAATGGCCTGTCTGTATCTCCTCTATACAGCTGACACTATCAAATAGCCGCTGCCTTTCTCTCTCTTTTAGCCCTTCTCTCTCTCCTTCTCCTAACCCTGCTGCCCATTGGTCTCCCCTTACACTATTGCACCCTCATTTGTTGTTTACAACTAGAGCGAAGGATGACTGGCATTTTATCTTGCAGTCGAGAGGAACAACAAAGATAGAGGAGACAGAAAAATGGAACCAGAGAGCGTGATTCAAAGACGAAGAGGTAGAGGAAGCCTCTCTGTCTGCTAGCATCTGTTGCTGCAGGGCATAGACAGGGAGGTGTGTGTGTGACAGGGAAAGTGTGATGGTCAGGATTAATTCAGACAGACCATTTGATGCCTGAGTGATTCAGGTCCCCATTTCTCCGACTAGTGCCTCAGTCTTTCTGATCCCCTTCTTCTCCTACTCTCTCCACCTGTCTCTGGCTTTTATCTGTCCATCTATCAGGCATTCTGACTGTTGCAAAGTTAATATCAGCTCTATGATTTTTACAGCTGTTGAGGTAACTATGAAAAGTAAAACCCTTGGCTGTTGTTTTTTTGGCCTGTTGGGATTTGCAGTATATTACTTATGATGTTTGACTCATAAACCCACACCAGCATAAGTTCCCACATTTAGCAGGATTTACCCATTTTTACACATAACAATAACAGTCAGAGTCTTTCCAGGCAGCCTAACTAGATACATGCAACACTATTTATGATTAAAAGCAATAGTGAAACCAAAACAGGTTTGATTTAACATTAGGGCAGGGCGATATGGCCAAAAATATATATCACGATATATATTTGAAAATTTGCGATAACGATATAACTGACGATATAATTTCTGCGAGACAAAATACAACTCCACAACTTTACTAGCGCAAAAAAGAGTCAGACGTGGATCAAGAAGACACAGTGTGTAAACTTTGCTATGGTGTAGTAGCTGCACCACAGAGCAACACTGCAAAGTTCACTAAACATAGATGTTTACATTTTTCATTTATTTCTTATATTGCAAACATTCGCACTGTTATCAGTATTTGCACACTATTTTATATTATTTTTTAAAATCATTATTCAATACATTGTTATTGTTAACCCTTTAAAGCCGGTCAGAGTAGCACGCTCCGTATTGTGTAACTATTTTTAAATCCCTGTAGAACCTGAACCGCTAAGCTAGCACAATAAATTTTTTTCCATATGAAACCAGAGGAGTTGTACTTACATCTTATGCCATCAGCTTGTCCTCGGTCACGGTTTCCTTCCACATATAGCTTTGCAAAAATTGCATAAAAAGCGCTTGCAGGAGCAAAAACATAATATTCCAGAAGCTTTGCCGATCCGATCAGCTGTTCGTAACACTTCCCACATTGAAAAAGATGTCAACGCGAACTATCGCATTTCCTGCCCGAAACCGGAAGTGGCGTCATTTTCGCGGAAATGTAGTTTTTTATTTGTAGGCCTTAAAAGCCTATACTGGTGTTTTTATAAGTCATGTTTGACTTTTCTGAATAGTTTCTGGGATGCTTAGAACTCGAATTGCACTGCTGGAAATAGTTTATTTTGATGCACATGCTGTTTTCTTTGCAAATTTGCATCATAGGATTGTTTTTTTGTTTTTCCTGCAGTATATAAAAATTGCTGTATCTCCAAAATAAAACTATGAAGACACTCAAAATAAATTTCCTGTTGTTGTAAACTTTTTTTTGCAATTTTTTTGTATTTAAAGTTTTGAGGGATAAACCTCTTAAATTTCTCCAAGAAGAAATATATGTAAAAAAAACACAAAAACGATTTTCAATTTTTTTGTAGTTTATTGCACTTTTTTGCAATTAATGTAGTTACTATGGACTTAATACATACATATTTTTAAAATATGGGCTATAACAGTTGTATTGATGTATAGCAACTTGAAATGCTCCCACAAATGGCACTACAACATGTAAAAAAAAAAATATAAGCTCTGGCGGACTTGGTTCTATGGTAGATCTTAAAGGGTTAAATAAATATCGTCAAATAATCGTGATCTCAATTTCAGTGAAAATAATCGTGATTATCATTTTTGCCATAATCGAGCAGCCCTACCTACAAACGTCACTGCTGTGTAGCTTCCTGTCTTCATTTATGTTGGAAGTGATAGCAGAGCTGTACGTTTGATTTTTTTCAGAAATTTCTCAGTCAGAACATGCAATATCATGCTTAGGTAACTAGCGAGCTAACTTCTGCTAACTTCCTGCCAACTTCTAACTCTGTTAAATGTAATGAATTCTGTTTTCATGGATACCTGGATGTTAAACTTCATAGTTACACCTGGTAAAGCAGCAACGCTGATTGTTTTATTAAAGATGGAAGAATTTAGACAGTTTTTAACTCTCAGTGATGTTTGTTTGACTTTGGGACCTGAAACAGACGGAGTTTAGGACCCAGATTACTCCCAGATTTACGAGCACCTTAGTCCGACAAATACGGCAATAACAACGGCTGCTTGTATGTTCTACAAAAAATGTGCTTTGTTGTGTATCTGACGGACAAACACCAAACCAGTTAAGTTGCACCATTTTTACAAACTAATTCTGGTTCATCCGTTTCACTCAACAATCTGCTTTCCCCCTTCTCATTCTCCATTACCGCCGTGCTTTTTCGGCACTGCGCATGCATGTTTTACCCATATTCTATCGCGATATTTCATTTTCTTATCGTTGCCTAGCATTGTACCGTGAACGGTATAATATGGCCCAGCCCTATTTAACATCCTCTGGCTCACAGAGGTCATGGTGTCATGGCAGATGTCATATGAATTCAGATGATGCAGAATTTGGAGCACAAAGGTACGAGAGTGGCTGTGCCTTATTATCAGTGGTAAAGTGTTTTATAGGTGAATATATATGGGAAAACAATGAAGCTGGCACTTGATTTTTTTTGTTGACATTTTTATCTTTTGCCTATGCCTCATCAGCAGATGGGTGTTCATCAGCTCGGTTTAATCATTTGTTTCTGTTTCTCCACAGAGGTGCAACATTTGCTCCAATCTTCTGTTACTTAGTCCATTGTGCTGAGTTGGAGGCTATGCCTCATTAGGAAACATTAGCAGCTCAACTGGGCAGTAATAACAGCTTCATAAATCACACTGTTCCAACACACAGGTCTTACTAGTAATATGGACTATTATAGTTGATTTTGCACAGGTACCATTGCAGGTTAGGTGATTGGTCAGTCCAGTGCTGTCACAGCAGATGGGTGACTGTGTCATTGTTTCTGATTAATTTATGGATGTTTAACATCTCTGCTTTCCGAGTCTTTTAATGCTCTAGGCAGTTTTACAAACCTCATAGCCTTTCCATCCATCCATCCATCCATCCATCCATCCATCCATCCATCCATCCATCCATTGCATTATGAAGCCTCTAGATAGGCCACCATTCACAGGGTTAACACGGACAGGCAAACATTCATTCTCACCATGGGTTTTTATGACTATCATACACAATATCAAAACTGGATGTTACTACTATGAAGTCACTTACTGGATTTTGAGTTTTTAGCTGCTGCCATGTTCGATTTTTGGAGCCAGAAGTTACTTTATATGGGTGAAAAGGTGGAGTGCTAATTCATAAGCTTACAATAGAAAGCTTGGTTAGCAAGCTGCATTCAAAAACTGTAACTGTGTTCACCAACACACTAATAAAACTTTAGAATTTCACTCACTGCAACTAATTCACAAGAAATTGTGTGGACTGTACCTCACGCAAAGCAGAATATTGGCAGAATATTCATTATTAACAGCACACACAAGGAAGAGGTCCTGTTTTATGATGCCTGGCAGATTCTGATCAGCCACAGTTACCTGTCAGCTAAGACTTCTCTATAAAAGGAACAGCTCTGCTGGTGATTCTAAATAGCCAATTTAGAATCACCACATAACATTATATGCATATTTTGAACTGTGGGAGGAAGCCAGCACACCTGAAGGTGAACACATGCAGACACAGGGAGAACGGTGCAAAGTGCACCTTGGTTTTACACATGTTTTTGAGGGTGTGTGTCTGCGAGAGAGCTTTAGTGCAGTACTGTGTTGGTAATAATCTGTGGCATTATGGTGGGTGTTATCCTGGGACTTGTATTCTGTCTCTTCTCTTTTGACTGTCAGACACATTAATCCTCTTTCCTTCTCGGGCGCTCTCCTCCTACTCTGTCCTCGCTTCTTTGCTGAATAACCAGACTTATGGGACTCGGACCATAAGATCCCACCTTTGTCTCTCAAACAGCCACTATTCTTCTCTATCATCTCATTGGCTCTTATTATTTCTATGAAATGATAATTTTTTCTCTTTTTCTATATTACTCATTCTTCTCATTTTCTCCTCCCGTGGTGATTGAACAACAATCACTATTGTGTCTTTTTATTGTCTTGGCAGCACATTAATTATTGTAGCTATTTGATTGTTGTATTATGAAGCTGGGTGTATCTGTATGACAGGAACCTTTTTGATGTTTACCTGTAGTATACTAATTAATTATTCATAATTCTGTTTGTGTTTTTAATTAATCCCGCACTCCGATGCTGTTGTCACAGTTGAGCCTTTTTGACGCCTCAAAAGGAGGCATAAAAGCTTCTCTTCAGTCTCTGCCACCTTCCTTCTCTCTCCTTCGATCTGTTCTGCAGTTGACAAGTAATTTATGAGCAAGAGAAAGGAGGGGGCTATTATGACACACGCACACACACGCACACACACACACACACACACACACACACACACACACACACACACACACACACACACTCACAGCGAGGAGGGCGGGGGTAAATCATCACCTTGTCCATGTAACTGATGGTCAAGTTCAGAGGTCAGTGACCAATATCCGACCTTCTTAGTACGACAGATGACGTACGTTAGTGTGTGTTTGTGTGCGAGAGTGTGTATGTGTGTGTTTGTGTATTTTCTGCCCTCTTTGCTGGAAAAGGGTAATCAGTTTCCCTGTAGAGGTGATTTAATCTGTAGGTCACGTGCTCAGGATGGATTCATCATAGGACAGATAGATCACTGTCACCCACCTAGACACACATGCACACACATGCACACACATGCACACACACACACACACACAGAGTAGGTGATTTATATGATATTAAATGGTTGGTCAACAGCCTAGCTGTGCCGTTGACCTCTAGGTCACTGTGGGTACTTAACCACCTCCTACCTTCTCCGTCTCCCAGATAGTCCTCTGTCATTCCACATCAGTTGGTCTAAAAAAAACAAATCCACGTCAGCTCACACCTCCACTGTTTCCCTGTAGCTGCGATGTTAAAGCTGCAGCTTTATCTCACTCTGTCTCTGTTCCTAGATGTGGGAGAACTCCCCTCTCTTCAGGGACTAGGATGTGATTGTGCAACTATGAAAAAGCGGAAAACAAATGAGATAACGGGGTCATGGGTAGTCTCGTTTGTCGTCTTTCTTTTGTGAAAGGTTGTTCAGTGTGTGTGTGTTTTGTTATGTTTGTGTATTCTCTCACTAACGTTGCTACTCTCTGGGTAGAGCAGAGAGAGCACAGGCACTGTGTACGTATCTTTTTGTAGCCTGTGCATGTATTGTGTTTTAAGTATATGGTAATGTTTTTATCTCACTGCATCCAATCCCGTTTTTCAAAACTGAAAACCTTGAGAGATGTATTTTTGGCTTATGGTGTGTGGTACTGTGTGTGTGTGTTTGTGTGTTAAAATGTTTGAACTAAGAGATGTAGGCCTTAAGTCAAAATGATAGTGGAGTACAATAACAGTCTTTGTCTCACCAAATTATATGGAAAAACCCTCAATGTGCATTTGTTTACTGCTTTCTCGCACCCTTTCGTTACACACATAAATACAACCTGACCCATAAAGCAAAGGATAAAAAGTTACAGACAGTGAGGAAGTGAAACGGAAAACCCTTTTGTTAACACTGTGGACTTTCTGTAGTTCAATATTTTTTTCTCCTTTATTCTTCTCTTTAAATATGGCTGCACAATACAGGGATTTGCTTGGTGAAAGTCTGAATCTGTTTGTATTCATGTGTGTGTCATCATATTGCTGTGCACAGCACTGGATGTATAGCATTCAGGATCTCTGCCCAGAAAACTTCATTGCTCTGACAGGGTTGGGTGGCTGTATGTTGCACATATAAATACAGCTGAATGTATGTATTCAAAATCAAATCAAATCAAATCAAATCACTTTTATTGTCACATCACATGTGCAGGCACACTGGCACAGCACATGCGAGTGAAATTCTTGTGTGCGAGCCCCACAAGCAACAGAGATGTGCAAACACAACAACACAAACGAGCAAAATACAAGAATGGCCAACCTGAAACTAATAAATATATGTACAATATATAATAGTGTATGCATTTCTGGATGTGTATACTAAATATTTTCCTACGTGTGTGTGTGTGTGTGTGTGTGTGTGTGTGTATACACATTTTTACAAATTAAATAGTAAAAAAATAAAATAAAATAATAATAATAATAATAAAATATATAAAATATACAGAGTTGAATATGTGCAAAACAAGTGGCATTTATATACAGTGTGGAGTGCATAATGTTGAAGTTCCAGTAGTGAAGCTGAGGTGTCTATGACGTGTTCAGCAGTCTGATGGCCTGATGGAAAAAGCTGTCTCTCAGTCTGCTGGTACGGGACCGGATGCTGCAGAACCTCCTTCCTGATGGAAGCAGTCTGAACAGTTTATGGCTGGGGTGACTGGAGTCCTTGATGATCCTCCCCGCTTTCCTCAGGCACCGCTTCCTGTAGATGTCTTGGAGGGAGGGAAGCTCACCTCCAATTATCCGTTCAGAGCACCGCACTACTCGCTGGAGAGCTTTGCAGTTGTAGGCGGTGCTTCAGGCAGGATGGAAGGCAGGCTCTTGACATATCAGCAAAGCTTCAACCTTCTTTTATATCAATTAAAGCAATTAAGAGATTAAGCATGTGAATGGAGATTAGCATGAATTACCATATCTGAGGGAACCACCAGATTACTTCCTCTATTCCTGCACTAACTCTCTCTTGCTGTATCTTATCTTAGATTCCCTCATTCGTAAAATCCAAGCATTATAACAATTTGAAAAAAATCCTTTGTAGTGTCTTTCACAGGTCAAACCACTTGGGGGTCTTTACAGTGTGTTAAGGATGTTTAAATATAGCAAACTAGAGCTCACCTATTGATGGGATCATAACATCTTGATGTTTCAACCCACAAGTACCCAGTGAGTACTTATAACTGCAATATTGTATAATTATTTTTGCATTTTCACACTAGTGCTTAGTAGAAATAAGTCAGTGCAGACTTGATATTGATCCAATACCGTAGTTAAATTAAAAAAAACTATAATGCTGACTGACATGAAGAGAATAGGGATTACTCTTTAAGTGTATCGTACATAACGTACCATACGGTTGCCTCTAGGCTCTTATTAAACATTTCTTTTCCGACTATTTCCAGTAATATAAAGTTACTGAACTGGTATTTATTAGTGAGTTAATAAAAGACAGAACTAATAGTAATAAGAATGAATGACAAGAAATAAATAAATAAAATAAAATATATTTTCATGTGCACTAGTCTCATTTCAGCTCACAGTGGCTGCTGCACACTGCTGTTGTTTATAGTTTTGTTAGTTTTTGTTTTCTTCTTGTCTTGCCTATCTTTCTTTCAAAAGCACATCCTTTTAGTGCTCCTCACACAGTCGAGTTGACAAGAAGCGGATGAAGTGAAACAGTATTTGCGACAGAATGAGAGAGAAAGCTTCATCATTATCTGAGCTTTTAAGTTGTGTCATCTCGCCGGACCACAATTTCCCATTGAAAACATACAAAGAAAAGCTGAACTCAAAGCTGTCTTTGTGGTTCTTGCAAGAGTAGGTGTCACCTGCCACGCTGGAGGACCAGGGCAAGATGACAAGCACACACAAAGACACCAAGTCCATCAGACAATGCGAGGCACCAACAGTGTACACATAATGACACATCTTTGTTGAATGCCACAGGCTTAGCGTCACAAGGCTGCACCTACCACTTGCCCTTGAAAGTTGACGATGATGTCATGTACCCACACTATTTTAGCTTCTGCCAAATTGTTATTGAGCGAGTGATTAGCTCTGATCACCAAATTAGATCAGGCCCCGGAAACACGACAGAAGCCTCCGGAGATGGCAGATTTAAAATAAATATGACTGTCACATTAGCTGGACTAATCGCATTCAGCCATGAATTTTGATACAAACATATTGCCACCTCTTTAATTTAAAGATGTCACCAGTTTGTGCTGGCTTACAGTTATGTAGACAAGTGTATACATTTTCCAAACCAATCAAAATGTTTCATGTGCAATTTCTAAATCTAAATCTTTCATTTGACAGCGATGTGATAAAAGTCTGAGTCTAGTGCACTTATTTAAGCTTTCATGTGAAAAGTCCTCAAGCAGTGATAATTCTCTCACTTGTGAAGAAAAAAGAATGTGTCAAGAGCCGGGGGAAAAATTCACAAGCTGATACTGGAACTGAGAAAGCGCTGCAAGATCTACTTTATGATGTCACCCGCTCGGATTGATAAAATGCATAAAGCACACAGCCAAATGAATCGCCCCAATTACCACGAGCCTGTGAACACCGAACAGCAACTGGCAGTATAGCCTCAAGGAAACATCTTTAAGGAAAATTCTCACATCTACTAAAATGTTTTTCAATAAGGAAGTTCACCTTTTACGGCACTTCTGATGAATGCATAAAAAGACAGCCACTGTTTTTACATTTATGTCAGACAGACACCTCTGTTGGGGACTTAACAGACTAAATGTGTTTTATTATTACTTTTTGTTCAGCATTTGTTGATAGAAATAACAGATTTGATGTGTGAGGACCTCTTTTTAACAGAACCAACAGAAGCAGGCGACATATACGGTACGTTTGCAAGGTAAAGCAAAACATTTTTAAATATATCAAATTAATACCAGCCGTGATAGAAATAGTGTCTAGAAAAAGTCACAGACAGGGAGATTTGGCAAGTGTGTGCGCCCATCATCACACAAAACTGTAACTGCACGCCAACCAGCTAACAACTTGTAATTAAGAAAGTCCACTAGTCAATGAATAAATTCTTGGATAATGCTCCAACTTTTAGTTTATAAAGTCATAGGAAAGTGTACAGAGATGCCAGACAGGGGGATTTTGCTGATTAGCTGATCTGTGCTGCTACTCTGATATTTACTGCTCTTTGTGGAATTAGCCAACTGATTTGAACAAGGTATAAGTAGATACTATAACGCTAGTATATAGGTAGAAATCAGTGAGGGAATCTAATCACCACCTTGTCTGAAATATGAATTAATGTCTGCTACTCTTGATGTGACCTAGTAACAATACCCTAGATCATTGTTTCCCAACCACTAAATGATCAGGTATGCCGTGGAAGATTATCTGGTTTCACCTGACTGGTACCCTCTTGGTACATTGTGAGTAAGAGGCAGAACAATTACATTCTCTTCCACTAGAGGGCAGTACAACTACCTGCCCAAATTAAATGTGTTGCCAACTGCCAGTAAAACGGAAGAAGACGAGGAAATTTTACAAAATTACGTAAAAGTCATCCGACAACTGAGCGCGTAATAGCAATAGATAAATAGACAATGCCCTATCGATTTGAAAAGAAAAAGTAGTCAATCTGACCTGGGTCCTGGAGAAAGTTCCGTCCTAGGTGAAAGTCCTAGCATGAGTAGTGGTCAGAAGATAGCAAAAACGGTATACTGGGGACAAACCGAGCCAATTCCACTATGCCTGGTTGCTCCTTTGCTGTAGCTAGCTACTGGAGTACTACATTCCAACTTTATGCCTGCACCATGATCGCATTACATAGATGAAAAGGAAAAACCATGAGTTGCAGGTGTAGGTGGGTCGTAACATGTCATTATTTTGTTGTTACTGAGCAAGTCATCTCCATGCTGCCCCTCCATTGCCACCAGGCTGGAGCCCACGAGAAATTAACTCATTCAACAATAATATCCATTAACCTGCCCATCAAATGTAATTACTTATTAACTAAAGGTATCATAGAGTGTAAGTAGTTAATATGAAAGTAAAGTGTAAGTATGAAAATGGCTGTGGTCTGAGACATCATTGGTGTTGTAGCTCGTGTCATGCTCCAGTGAAGGCTGTTAGAAGGCATTACAACTTAGTTCAGCAGCTATTAATGTATTTTTGTATTTTGATCGGCATATTTACTGCTTTGATATTGAGACATATTGTGAAGCTACAGTGTACGGAAGCATTGAAATATCCAATCCATCACTGTCATTCAAATGCCTTTCCTTCCTCCCTAAGTGAAATGTATCACAGAGAGATTTGTAAGCCTGCTGCATGCTTGTTTATGCTTCTCAAGAGCTCTTATGAAAAAAATGTGCCCACATCTGCAGAGGATCACCCTCAGTGCTTTCCCATCATCCGAAATGCCTGCCCTTTTATTTACTCTCAATGAAGCATCTCTACGCCTCGGCTTTTGATGATATCGTAGACAGCGGTTTGAAGCGTCGTTGTTTCTAAGAAAAGAAAGATGCACTCATTTTCACAAATTTAACTGAACTGACTGAACTTATTCTTTTCATCCTTTGACTGCCTCTTTTTAGGTCTGTTTCTTTACCCTCCATATCTGCTCATCAGTTTTCTTGCCTGTTTTCCAGCTCTGTTGAACTGCAAGCTAAAGTGCTTCTGTCAAACCAAAATAGTAGCTTTAGAAAGGTGGTTCACACCTGTCAGCAAAGAATGCAAAGGAGCAGCGGTCCACTGGTCATTTTACGCTTTGTGACCACTGGAGTCCATTTCTTTAACCTTAATGATTAAAAAAACATTCACTTTGGACGGGTAGAGACGAAGATGGAGCAAGAGGACAGAGTGGTCATTTTAGCACCTCTGCTTCTGCTCCATCTCTTAGTAATGACCTCTAACCTCAATGATTCAAAGCACACGGCGGGGACTGCACACTGCCACCCAAGTGAAAAAGTACACATACAAATTTACCTGCATACAGGCTCCCTCAATCAGTCTCTCAACTCCTCTGAGTACTTTTACCTAAGAAAAGACTCAAAGCACCAACAAGTCCCTCCTTACCTTTTCACTGCCATTTCTCTTCTTCAGACCCACCATTTGCACTTTCCTTTTTCTAACCTATCATTACATCATGAAGTAGCCTCTGACAAGCAGAAGACACTCAACTTCAAGTGTGTGTGTGTGTGTGTGAGGTGCTGTAACTGGTTGGCATTTTATGTAGATCTCAGTGAACAGACTTCATCTACTTATCTCCTGCAAAATCAGCTGCATTGGCTCCTTCATCCATCACATGCTGGATACACTTTTGACCACCTCTTTATTAGTATGCATATGCATGTAAGACCTTTTAAATTATTTGCATAGTTCCCCTTACCCTCCATGTCTTTAACTTCCTCGAAACATGAACACACCTACATCAGTACAGAGCAGTTGCAGACTACAAATTAAAGCACATACACATCCTTGTATTCAATAACACACATATTTGAATTCATCATGCTGTGTGTTCTGAAATCTTAAGTGTTGGATCTTGGTTTTCAGTCAATATGAGATTGAAGTGCAGACTTTCAGCTTTAACTCAGTGGGTTTAACAAAAGTATTGCATTAACTGTTTAGGAATTATGGCAATTTTTATGCACACTCCCCCAGTTTTTTGAGAGGCTCAAATAATACTTAACAACAATACTTGGCCATAATAACGCTTAAGTATTATTATTGTTAAGTAATGCCTATTCCATTGGTAGTCCTGGCAAATTAAGCACAAAACATATCTGGAGTTCATTTCAGGTGTTGCATGCAACTGAAGGTTATTTAGCCTATCAGAGAGATTGCAAAAATGTTAGCAGTGGACAAATTCAAAATCTGGTTTGTTCTTAAAACCAATGAATGTAGTAGCCAGCTCAGCAGCACCAAAAGGCCCAAAAGACCACAGAAGACAACTGAAGTAGATGGTACTTGACAGACAACTTCAAGTCCTTTAATCAAGTTGAGAACACTCTGGAGTAGGTAGGCCTGTCATTATTTACAAGAGACGGTTTCATGAATGGAAATACAAAAGTTGTACGACAATGTACAAACCTCTGTTTACACTCAAGAACAAGAAGGACAGATTAGACTTTGCCAGAACATCTAAAAGAGATTGCACCGTTCTGGGAAAAATAAATCTTTGGACTGATGAAAACAAGATTGTACCAGAGTCATGGGAAGGAAAGTACAGAGAAGGAGAGAAATGGCTCATAATCCAAAGTCATACCAACAATGAGCAAACATGGTGGAGGCAATGTTGTTGCATGGGCATGTATGGCTCCCAGTTGAAATATGGATATTCTTCAACGCCAAAGCAAGTTACCTGAATTGAACCCAGTAGAATATCCCTTTTTTAGTTACTCAAATTCAAATTCAAATTTTATTTGTCACACACACATGACATGACATGAGGTGAAATGCTTGTAGCTGTGCAATGCAATGCCCGACCATTAAATGACAGTGGTTTTACAGTATTTACAATTTACAGGTTATTACAAAATTTACAGATTTAACTTAATTTACAGTAAAAATGTGCAAATAGCAGAAAGAGATTATAAATTATAGGAAGTGTGCATGAAGAAAAACCAGAGTGTGTGTGGTTCTGTGATGTGTGTGAGAGTCCAGTCCTACACCTGGTTCAGGGCCCGAATAGCCTGGGGGAAGAAGCTCCTCCTCATTCTCTCTGTTTTGGCCTTAAGGGAGCGGAAGCGCTTCCGAGACCTCAACAGTGAGAAGAGTTCATTGTTGGGATGGGAGAGGTCCATCATAATCTTCCTAGCTTTGGTCTTGCACCGCTTGGTGTAGATGGACAGCAGGTCAGGGAGCTCTGATTGAATGATGCGTTCGGCCGAGCGCACAACTCTTTGCAGATCTCGTCTGTCCTGCTTGGTGCTGTTCCCAAACCAGGTGCAGATGGTTCCCGTCAGGATGCTCTCAATGGTGCAGGAGTAAAAGTTCTTGAGCACCTTCAGTGGCAGATGGAAGTCTCTTAAGTCTTCTGAGGAAGAAGAGACGCTGAAGATAAAACTGAATGCAGAAATACCCATGAATAAGGAACAGCTGTACATCTCAAGTGAAACACAGCATTTGGTGATGTCTATGGTTTCCAGACTGTAGGCAAAAGATTTTTATAAAGATTTTTATCTTACTTATTTTCATCTTACCCAGTAATCAGTCCTTTTATTTAAAATTATGTTACTGTGCCCAATTACTTTTGAGCCTCTGAAAATGGGGGGAAGCATATATAAATGTCCCAAAGAAATGGCTTCCTCTACAGTTAATGCAATGCTTTGTTGAATTAAAGCTGGCAGTCTGATCTTCAGTCATGTCTTGATTGTTCAATTTAAAATCTAATGTGGTGGTGTACAGAGGCAAAATTACAAAGAAATGTGTCATTGTCCAAAGATGATAGATTTAACTGTACATGCATCTGTGTGATTGTGTGTGAGCAGTGTCTGGGTGTGGTGGTGGGATAATCATCAGCTTGATGCTGACCCAAAACCTGCGTGCCATCATATCACATCATATCATATGCCATTCTCTGTCTGCTGACAGAATGTTGTCATCAATAGCACCTCATTGACAGACTTGGCCATTCTTGGCAACTTATTCCTGCCTATCATCTCCATCATTTGCTTTGTCTCCTTATTGCTGCATATATCATCTACATCTGTCTTCCATTATATTCCACTATCTACTAGGGCTGAACGATTATGGAAAATAATCTAATTGCGATTTTTTGCCCCAATATTGCGATTGCGATGCGATATGCGATTATTTTTTAAGGTATTTGTCTTCTGTATTATTAAACAAAGACAAGCAATACATCATATAGTATGGCCAATACTATATTACATTAATTTTAAACTGTTCTTTCCTGGAAGACAGACCTCTGTTATGATGACATGAGGTGATGCATGAATTGATGACTGACATTTTTATTTAACTTCTTCAATCACAACAGTATATTTGAACATACACAATAGTTTATTTTTAGCTTACAAACATCTGAGCATAAAGTGCTGACAAGGAACCCTGGTGTAAACATTAAAATGAAAGTCAGTACAATGTGCAGATTGCAGAAATATACATAAAAAAAATCAGTGGCTTTACCACACTCAGTTTTTCGACATCTGTGAACTACTAGACAGTCATTCAATTAAAAAATAATATTAAATAAATAAAACTAATAAATAAAAAATACACACATCTTACTGATCTCTGCAGTCAGTAACATTACACATAAAGTGCAAACATAATAGCAATTGTATAAACACACACACAAACACGCCTTTAAAGTTTAAAGGCGTGAAATTGGACGGTCTAGCCTTCTGATTAGCTAATCAGAAGGCTAGTTCTGATTAGCGTCACCGCTGTCTCGGTGGAGTTTAATAAACTCGGCCATCTGCTTCTTGCTATCTAAAATATAACCAGACACTGGTGTAAATTCTCGACTCTCTCATACTTCTGTTTAATAAGTTTTCTGTTTGACGTTTAGTCAGCTGTGTGAAAACCAAGGAGGAACCCACCCGGGGGATTAATAAAGTTTTATTTTATCTAATCTAATAACTTTAATCTCAGCCAAACCGATTTACTCACGAACAAACAAAACACTGAAAAAAGCCCAACAATAACATTTTTAGGTTGTCTAAGTGACTTATATATTACGTTTAACCCGAGCAGCGAAACTCCGCGGTGATCTGAAAATGATGTGCCGGGAGTTGTGCCGTTCTCGGCCGCATCAGTAACCCTCGAGCTCCCGGCTAGCTGTCGAGCTGGTGGGTAGCAGACGCCTCTGAAAACGTCGAAGCACTTTTGCAAATATGGGATATCTTGATAAACCGAGCAGATATTTGATGTTTACACAACTACTTTCTCGCCTGAAAATATGTTAAAAGTTTATTTTGTGACCCAGAAAGATTAGTATGAGTAATTTTAAAACTTAGTAGCGGCCGCCATTGCTGGAAACTGGAGTTTGGCTGGGCCGCGCTATGAATTCTGGGATATGGTAGTAATTTGGACAGCCTTCGGCGCGTCGCTGTGACGTAATCGGTCTACAAATGCGGCCTCAGGAGGATGCAGCCCATGAATTGTATAATATAATCGCAGTATAATCGCAGCCTTTGCGGTTAGAAAATTGCACTTGATCATGTCGCGATATTATCGCAAATGCGATATATCGTTCAGCCCTACTATCTACTTCTTTTTCCCACCCTTAGACTCGTTTGATAGCTTTACACACACATATTGCATACTCCCACACACACAGAGGAACAGACAATACAGCCACAGACAGCCTATTGAATAGCAGAAATAGCTCCCTGTTGGTTTGAATGTGTTAAACTTCCTAAGAGCTGCAAGTCAGCATAATTCAGCGTGATAAGATTCACATTATGGCAGTGCACACATACACACACTTGCTGGTATACAGACACACTCCTGTATACTCACATATATGCTCGTTGAAATGGGCGTTTGTGCCGCGGGTTGTGCCTCCATGTGGAGTAGTATAGCATGAGTGTCGTGCATGGTATTTACATTTGTTTCAATGACAGCAAGGCACTTTCTCCGCCTCCCGTCCTTATTTCATGCTTTCATGCCTCCACCTTCCCCTCACCCCCACAACCTCACCCATCACAATCTGTCTCATATATACTCTTTTAAACGTCTCTCCAGCGTTTCAGTGGCAGAGTTTGTGCGCGCTGCCAGAGCTTTTTCCATGACTGTTACGTAGTTTGTGTGTGTGCTTGCGCATGTGTTTAATGTCAAACTCTTTTCAGCTCATGTGTGCTCCCATCCAGAGCACTGCTTGGTCCTTTTCTCAGCCCCATGTGAGTATGTTCACTTGTGTGTTGTCAGACTACACTGTAGCAATAACCATCACACATACACGACCCACCAAACAGGCCAGTCACATTCCTTTAGGGAAAAACTGCTCTGTGCTCGACAACCTCACGCTTTCCTCGGGCTCCAGGAAAATTGTGGTTTGGGGAATTTGATGTGGTGGCGTGCGTGACTGTCTGCATGTGCAGCAGTGTGGGTTGCATGGCATGAGAAAAATGTGGTCTGAGGAAGATGTCACGATGCTGACACTGTCTAATGGCATTGTCACTCCTTCTGTCTGTCTGAGCTATCAGAGGCAGAGAAATGAGGCTGTGACATACACAAAAAAAAGAAAGCAAAGACGAGAAAGTGCTTCCACACAAGATGCTGGGAAGCTGCTGGAGAGTTTTATTTTTCCGTGCAGTGTTGGAGTGCAAAAAGGAGAAAATATGTGTTTACTTCTGTGATGGGTACAGAGTTTTTCACTTTATGCCTCATTAGAAAGAGAGAGAAAAGAGAGAGAGGGGTAAAAAAAACTGAGGAATGTAGTGAGAGTGAAGCGATGTTTGTTTGTGTATGTTTGTGTCCTGCACCAGTTAGTTGCTCCGCAGATAAACAAGCTTTTAAACACAACTTTATTCATTATATTTCTTCTGGTTTTCCTATAAAGGAGAGGGTGATGGGGTAGCACAGAGAAGAACAGGGTGGGAGGGATGTGGGATTGACGGGAAATGTGAGCTCATGAGCTCTGTCATCTGGGGTCTTTGTGAAAGGTGTCTGTTTGAGGGGATATTTTATGCACCGACCCTTTGTGTTACACATTATATCCTGATTTAGCCATTCATGTGGAAAATAACTTGCATTGTTTTTGTCCTGGTGCCACTGGCTATTAGGGGTGTAACAGTTCCCTTTTATGTTTCTCAGGGTGCGTACACACTAATGTGTTTTCTTTTAAAAACTTTTATTATGTTTATGACTAGCATTCACACTAATGCGGGATTTCAGTGCACATAAAGCTAAAAGCTCAAAAGTAATACAGCATTAGTGGTTGAAGAAGGGCTGACTTTCTATGGACAAATAAATGGAATGGCTTCTTCTCTTATCAGTAGAATACAATGACGTGTCCTGGATTGTTCAGTTGATATTTGATCACAAGAAGTTGCATGCAAACACATCGGTTAAGGTTAATTTCAGTCTTTCCCCTGTGTTTACATATGTTATTTAAAAAGAATATAATACACTAAATCTATGTCTGTCTGCAAACTCGTACAGAGCTAGGAGCCACGCAACCAAAGTTGTCACATAGTTACATTTTAGGCCGCTGAAGGTTCTCATCTATATCAGGTATTATCATACCATCATGTTGCCTAGCAAACACATACAACAGGGTAAAATGAGTGGTGGTTCTTATCAATTTTCCACCTTATTTATTAGCATCATAATCATTTTATTTAGCAGTGGTCTAAAAGTAGATTTATATGCTAGAGCTGATGTGTGTAGTAGTACACCTCTCCCTGTAACATGGTACCTTAATCATACATGTACCGTATTTTCCACACTATAAGGCACACGTAAAATTCTTTAATTTTCTCAAAAATTGACAGTGCGCCTTCTAATCCAGTGCGCCTTATGTATGAATTCTGGTTGTGCTTACTGACCTTGAACCGTTTTAGTCCGGTTTTGGTAAGCTACGAAGCCGCACCGGCTACTGTAGTCAGGAGCCTCGCAGATTCGGAGTAATCTGGGTCCAAAACTCCATCCGCTTCAGGTCCCAAAGTCAAACGAACACTGCTGCATCACTGAGAGTTAAAAAGTGTCTAAATTATTTCATCTTTAATAAAATGATCAGCATTGCTGCTTTACTAGGTGTAACAATTAAGTTTAACATCCAGGCATCCATGAAAATAGAATTTATTAAATTTAAAGAAGTTAGAAGTTAGCAGTAAGTTAGCTCGCTAGTTTCGACCTAAACATGACATACCATGTTCTGACTGAGAGATTTCTGAAAAAATGAAAATGTACAGCTCTGCTATCACTTCCAACATAAATGAAGACAGAAAACTAAACAGCAGGGACGTTTGTAGGGTTACTGAAGTTGAACTAGCTGGTATATAATGATGTACTTGGCGATCGCTAGCTGCACAGCTATGTTAGCATAACATAAACAATGAAGCTGGAGGATGAATGCTAACTTTTTTCCACTTGATAAAAGTTAACGTGAGGGTTCCCTAACATGGTTAGGGACAAATGCAATCGCATGGCAGGATGCTGTAAACGGACCAAACTTCAGTCAGGAGAACAACTGAGAATATCCATCCACAATAGGAGGTTAGTTATTAATATACTGCAACATCATGGGAATAGAGCAGCTGCGAGAAAATTCAACATTAATGAACAATGGTACGGAAGTGGAGGAATCAAGAAGAATGAGTTGAGTAAAGTTTGACTTATCTGACTGTTTTGTTTCGCTTAATGTGACTTATAATCCCGTGCACTTTATGATCCGAAAAATACGGTAAATGGATTTTTCCATTGTGACAACTATCCTGTAGCATGGGCGTGTACTAATAATAATAATAGCTAATCTTCACCACTAACTCCAGTATTAACATCAGACCTACTTGTCAGATTATTGTGTACGTTTCAATTATTAAAGAAAGTAACCTTAATACTTAATACTTAACTATTTATTTATTTATTTTTTAATAACCTGACTGGTGCATTTATTTGTGCCAGACCTGCACGTGAGATAAGGTAAATGTTTCTGTGCAGTGCTAATAATAGTAATAAAGGCAAAAAAAGATCATTTAAACAAGCTTTTAAAAGATCACTTTAACTCATTTATGTATTAAAATCCAACTGAACTCACATTTAGTCATTCCCGTTTGCATTGTAAATAATGTTAGAGAGTGTTTGTTAAAAAGGTTTTTAAGACGAGGGGTGTAAATGAAAACCAATTTCACATTTGTGTATGAACCTTTGTTTCGAAGTCATGGTTGTTATGTGCAGCAGAAGAAACACATGCACAATGTTTTTATTTTCATTTATATTTCAAAACATGAAAAATATTCAAGTGTTTAATTGACCATTATTTCTAAAGCAGAAGTTACAGCACTTTAAGGCTGCATACTGTCAATTAGAAAAGACTCTGAGCTGTTTACTCTCAAATCTAAATGAAATAAAACAAAACAATGTCCATTAGGACAAGTGCAACATATTCCTAATTAACTGAAATAAATAATTAAAGCCAGCAGTGGGGAGGATCAGTTTTGGAATTCCCACAGAGTAAGAGTGAGTTTCTCTCTTAGTCAACGGAGCTTATCATCGGTGACAGTCGATTTTCGGTCTGCTCTTCATGAATTTATTTCCTCTGTGCTAGTAAAACACATTACAGGAACCTTCACAACCTCCTGCAGGTTAAGCGGGGCTAATCAAACACTTATGTTGCTAATTAAAAGATAAAGTTCTAGAAAGTGACGGAAATGCATCAGCAGGATAGTGACGATAAGATAAGATTTGTGAAGTCTTTATTTAAAAACATTATGTGCACACATACTTTTCTAATCTCCTTATATTTTTGTAAAAAAAAACCCAAAACAAAACCCTATTACTTCCAAGAACAGTGGAAAATGGCAACAACATTTTGTTTCTTTTTATTCGGCTTAGGTGCAGTTATAAATAAAAATAAATTGGCTCACAGGATGTACCGACCCGAGATTCTAGCCAAACCATACTGAATGCACGTACTGCTGCAATTCTGTTTGATAGTTTGGTAAAGCTAAGTGGGAGAATAAAAGGTCAGAATGGCTTCTTCTTATCTCTGGTGGCTGGGGCGCTGAGTCTGTCTAACACCGTAGAAAATGAGAGGCAAATTAACAAACTTGCAGTATATTAATGACCACATTTAACCACACTTAAATGACATATGTAGATACATTCACATGCTGCCCGATGTGCTATATCTGGGTTCTTAATTAGCTGTCTGTAACTGAAAATAGTCATTGAACAAGCTAAGGTGAAGGAGAAGAACCGTGTTCGTGTTTTTTAAGTTAACTCAGGAGAGTACAGGGGGAATTCTGATACATGAGGGCAGAGCATAACATCTACAGGCTGTGAATACTGACTGTTACTCCTTCATCCAGCAGGTTTCTGCTTCATGACAGCTACTCGAACCAAATTATGTCGAAAATGCATAATTCATAGCCAGATCAAAACTGAAGAAATTTTACTCAAAGCAGAATGCAGAACAAATGATTTTCAGAACAAATACTGTAACATGTAAGCTGTTGCACATTTCAATTTGACTGTAATCAATGTCTTACTATGTTAATGGTCTGTCATAAGGTTTTTGATCCTGAAAAACATATCCATTACCTGTTTCTTATTGTTTTGTATCTAAATTATGATGTAACAGAAGTGATATTTAGCCTCAGGCTCCCAAACCCTCAAACTGTTCATTACACTTATGAAAAACAGAAAGAGAAGAGCCCATAAAGTTGGACATGGACAAGACACCATTGTCCATTTACAGCAACTAAAAAAATACTTTACCTTGAGATGTTGGAGTGTTGCCTTAATATGTTTTGAAGTGGGTTTCTTTTAAGGAGCTACCTTTCTTCCTAAATATCTCTCACCTACAGTTTCTTCTCACTATATGGAACAGCTCGTGAAATGTTGTTTGCCTAGCTAGAAAGTTCTGTCTTAAGTGATCTCCTTTGAGGAACAGAAATAGGACTCATAAAATGCTTTTCTTGGCAAAGTACTATGTGATGTTTTTTGTCATTGCCTTTTACTACCTTTAAAAGTTGGCTGCACAGGTAAAGAGAACGTTTCTCTGCACTATGAGGGCACAAAATTACCTATTCATGAAACACCGCTGCTTATTAACACTTAACAATTAAGAGCCTTTTTATGGACACACATAAAGCAATTGACCACATTTTTGTCTTACTGGTTTAGTTTTCAGCATTAAAGTGAAAAGAGAAGTTTCTAAAGCAATTTTATTTATGAACCCCCCCCCCCCCCCCAAAAAAAAAACAAACAAAACAAAAACAAAAAAAACAAAACAAAAAACAAACAAACAAAAAAAACCAAGCAAAAAACAACTACTACTGCAACTACTTTGTGGAAAATTGCTTCCAATAGCAGTTCCGTGATACAGACTCATTAGTCTTATCCTAAGGATCTTTGCACTGTGTAATATGGCATTTAGTTGTTTACCTCCTAAAAAAGGCAAGGGAGGAATAGAGGTTAAACAAAAAAAAAGAAAGAAACAAAAACAGGAAAACCCCCCTAAAAAACATCAAGCACTCAAGGTCCTTACTAATTTCAGGAAGACCACAGCACTGGCAGAGCGGAGGCGCCAACATATACGCCTGCGTAGAGCTGGGCGATAGAACGATAACGATATGTATCGCGATATAACTTTTACTCGATAGAGAAATTAAGCTATCGCGATAGACCTCGCCGCTCTTGTCCTCTTAAAAAAAAAAAAAAAAAAAAGGTCAGCCAATCCAAATTAAGCAGCGCAGAGCCGAACCAATCACAGCCGCAGCGTCACGTCGCGTGACTTGTTACGTACAGCACAAGTGCCAAGCCGCACGTGTGTTTGTTTGGGAAACAGCCAGCGGGTAATGGAGCCAGCGCGTAATGGAGGAAATGAGTGTGCCGACTAGAAAAATCAACCGAGCGTGACCGAAGAGAAAACAGATGCTGGTTCCAATGCCGGAGAGATTGTCGAACGGAAGAGCCATAGAAGTTCCGTAGTGTGAAGGTATTTCGGCTATTTCAAGTCTGACAAAAAACAGAGTAGCATGCACTGTAAATGTGCCGAAAGCAAGTCTGGAAATACAATAAACTGGTGCATGCGTCACACTGTGCGCCACGTTATTGTTTCGGTGAAATGAATTTCTACAATACTGTTACTGTTAATTCTACTCTCTGCAGTGTTTAAATGCTTACATATACACACAGTTACTGTCCCTCCACACATACGACTCGGTTCTGCTTCTATGCCGCAGCTTTGTTTACTTTTTCCCACCGAGGCTTCTAGACTTCTGATTGGCCAACATTTCTGCACGGTTAGGAATCTAGCGCCACCTGCTGCTTTGGCATGTTCATAGCAGCGTTTTCCTTCATTTCTGCCTTTATGTGTGGACGGGATTATTTTTTAAAACGAAAACGGAAAATCTCCGTTTTCAAAAATACCCGTGTACGTGTGGACGTAGCCTCAGTCTCTGACTGGAAGCGCTAATTCGTCATTCGGCTTTTGTCAGGCTAAAGTAACTGTTAAAACTGTTTGAAAAGCTCAGCTATACAACAAGGAGAGATTGAGAATTTCCTTTTAGTTCTCAGTTTATTTGATATTGACAAAAGTTAGTCAGTTTTGTCTGTTCTTCTGTAAAACAAACTAAGATTTATTTTTAGAATTAATATTTTGTTTCTAAGTGGAATTGACAATTTAGTCTGTTTCGTTTGTTCTATTTTGAAACTTAAACGCTTTAGCGGCTGCCTTTTGTGTAGTTTGCAATATTTGCCTTTATTTATCTGAAAAAGTCTCATGTTCCTTAAGTACATCTACCCTGTTGAACTTATTATGGGAAATAAATATTTAAATAAAAACAAGCTGCTGATTATTTCACATTTTACTTGTGAGCAACGGCACATTTAAATCTTACAAATATAGTTATTTGGCTTATATCGTGATAGATATCGTTATCGTCTGAAATGAAAAAAACATATCGTGATATGAAAAAATCTCATATCGCCCAGCTCTACGCCTGCGGATAAAAAACTCTGCTCATAGTTTATCCTCCGATCCAGCTGCAGAACAGCACAGCGTCGTCTGCCAACTGATTATGCAAACTCATGACCATGCTTACCAGTTTCCCTGGAAAACCCACCATTTGTCTCGCGAAGCCTGACTACTAAGGATACATTTTGATGCTGTGCACATGAAGCGCCACAGATGAATGGAGGCTTGTTTTATTGCCACGTTTTAATTTATTTTCTGGTTTATGGCGTTTGATACATTAATTCAACTCTAATTATGCACTTCAAATTTTGACTGCCTCTTTTCTTTTTTTGTATTTTGAGAGTTTGGGGATTTTCTTGTCTAGCTGAACACTCTTTCTCTTTCCCTCGCTCTCCTTGTTAACGGTTGTATAAGTGAGAAATGGGATCCAGGGAGGTGATTGTGAAGTCCCAGTGGGATGGGCAGCAGATGGGCCATTCCCCTACCCAGTGCCTCCTGCTTCCCCCTGCCTTCACCGTCTTCATTAGCTGCCTCAAAGGCTATGACCTCATCTTCTTCTTGCCTCTCCCACCTCCTCACCTCTTGCTCCTTTCCCTTACCCCCTCACCCATCTTTCTCTTACCTCCTTTCACTGCCTCTATTCACCCAGCTGCACCTCCTCCATTCTCTCATCTTAATTTTCCCTTCGGCCCTTCTCGTAACAATCTGTCTTTGTCCTTCTTTCAAATTATCATCCTCCTCTGCGTCCACTCTGCACCCAGCACCTCTCCCTCCCTCCCTTACCTGTTGCTCACCCAACCCTTCCTCCTTCATCATTCCCCTTTTCCCTGCCCCATCTGTTTCTTTCTACTTTCCTGGCCAACTGACCTGGTGCATGGTATTATGAGGTTTCCCTGCGGGGGTTGCCATTGTGGTCTCTGACAGGTGTGTCTGTGTGTGCGTGTCTGTTTAAATGCATGTTTGCGAGTGTCCCATGTGTGTTGCTGCGAGCCTTTTATTCAGCATGAGAGATTAGTGATGGTGCAGACAGCAATTCGGGGCAAATACATCTCCCCTGTCACTGACTCGAATACAGTACTTTTATTCAGTGATAACCTTGGCCACTAGAGTGTGTATGTGTGTGTAGATGGTTGTGTGAGCAAGTGACTGTTTGACTGTGTCCATGTGGTATGGAAGAGCATAGAAAATGAGCTGCCATAACTAGTTATGTCTCATTATAACACCTCTTTAAGGCTGCACAGCCACAAAATGAGCTGTTTTAGCACCGCTGTCCTCACTTATCCCGAGACGAATAGGATATTACTGCACCGTCATGCGCACACCCCCCATACAGATGTGAACTGAAGGAGTCCAGAGCTGTGCCTCAATTATAGTGATTGTGCGCGGTTGTGTGTGCGTGCATTTTTGTGTGACAGCACTAAAGACAGTGTTTAAGTCTCTCTGACAACTACAAAGACCATTGTGGTGGAGACCTCATGACAGGCTTCCAGTTCCAAGCAGCTCTGACGACAACAACAATAGGGTTTTTGCTTTCAACACTTCTCTTTGGTGTGCTCAGGCTGCAGGAGGGGAGAGGAGGTGCAGAGGGGCGAGACAGACAGTCATTTAACAATTGAGAGTGGAAAAATAGATGGAGGCAGAAGGTTAGGGTGGGCGAGAAATTTATAAGTAGAGTTTTATTTTGCTATGTGTGCTCTAAATGTACACGTCTATAACTGAGAGATGTAGAAAGAGGGAGGGCTCCATCTGATCACTTTTATGTGCCTTTCTAATCACATCGAAGGAACTTCTAGCAAATCTAATAAATAAAAGGAAGGACTAGCTGATCAGAGACAGACTGCATGGTAACTGCCAGCTTGACCCCGTTTAATTGCAGACTGATAGCAGATGGATTTCAGACTGACTCCGTCTTATGGCAGCATTTATTGCAGCTTTTAGTGAGAGTGTTGCTGTGACGGTACACTTTTTGCACCAAAACCCCCCAAAACAAAGAAACTCAGGAGAGATAACATTATAAGAGTATAAGCTTTTCTCTGAAGGCATAATTTGCATTAAAAGACGATGATAAATAGCAATATATGTGATTACAATACTTAACATATTGCAAAATGTTAAAAACTGCAGCAATATCATATTTGGGTGAAGTATTGGGAGAATCATAGGGAGGGGTGTCTGATGACTCCCACCTCTGGACAGCTACACTTGATAGAGCTGCACAGCACAGTTTGACTCGGGTTTCTCACTCACCCCAACTAAGCAGGGATGGCCACGCATACATTCACACAATATGGATGCAGGATAATACTCCTGATTTCTTTGAACCTGTGGGAGGACCACTATTCAGTGATTGGCTCATTTATCCTATGCATTGTGGGAGGCTGATACAGTGGAAATATAGGCTGTATATCTGTATGGCTTTCCTAAATTTAGCTTTTTTTCCTTCCTCTTACTACCTCAGTTGATTTAAACCCCTGTTGCCATTTTGTGTGTGACCCAGCGCTTCTCCCCGTGTGTTATTTTCCAGCTCGTTTTGTGTGTGAGATATGCCTTGGCAGATTGCCAAGCCCAGACTCAAATGGCAACCCCAGATCCCGCGGCTCGCAGCCCGTGCACTCTCATGCAGGCTCACGCAGCATTTTTCCTTCTTATTTCCGGTCCTACTATAGCTTTCACAGTGTGTCTCCTTCCTTTCCTGTTTATATATATATAAAAAAACGGGTAAAAGAAAGACGCAGCAGAGTGTTTGTAGCTGGAGGATAGTGTCTGATAGGCAGCTCTGATAAGCGAGGAAACTGGACTTTGATCTTTCCCTTTCTGACTAACTGAGAGATTCAGAATTCAAAAACTCTCTGGCACACACTCCCATCACAAGAAGAACTATGGCAACATGTGAGAAACTGAGAGACTATTGCTCTCCTCTCCCCTCCTCTCCTCTCCATTGCTGATGAGCTATAGCAGTCGACCCTCAGACTGTTTCAGGCTATAAAAAACATTTTGCTACTAACATTTTACAACTCTTTTTTTTTATTTGTTTATGTGTACGGCCGGGAAGGAGACAGTCATGCTCGCAGTGTTGCATTCATATACAAGCCCACAAATCCAGAGTGGTTGCTCATTTTGCCTGTATTTCTGTCTCTTGTGTCATATTTCGAGCCATCTTTTCTTTCGAGCATCATTTTCCAACACCCCTCCAGAGGAAAACATTTTCCTCACTACATTTGTACTTGGAATATATGAGTGTAATAAGGCTAATTCTCTTTCTCCATTTTTTCTCCACTTTTCTTCCCTGCTTTCCCTCCATCTCCGCGGCTTTGTGCGGGTGCTGTGCCGGTGGATCTTCTCCCTTAGGTGAGTTGTATTTTTCTTAGTACGGAGCTAAGGGGACACACACATTTCAAGGACTTGTGTACAGAAGTGTTGTGCCCGAGAATATACACTGGCCGTAAACTATATATCACAGTTTTACTTTAAATTACCAACCATAAAATCTTGGCATATCATCAATTAGGGAACATCCAGAGTAATTCTGAGCACCGGGTATAAATTACAATAGTTAAAGAGCTTCTGCCTGCATTGCTGTGCAGTTATGACCGCTGACTATTAAGTGACACGTGTCCCCGCTGTCCTGTGATCAAATACTTTGTTCAATCTGTGCCCTCTGCTTCCCAACTGGCTAGTTCACAAAGAGTCATAAACACGATTTATAAGTGTGATCACAGCATCAGCATGGTAATTGTGATTATTACTTTGGTCATAATTGTGAAGCCCTTTCACATAAAAGTAGAAGTTGGGTTTGATGTAGCCGTACAGGCCCTTTCCAGTTTACTTAGAGAGAACTGTCCAATTTTACAGCTTTCATGTAATCATGTCGGGTTGATCTTTGTAGAGTAGAATTGTGTGTAATAAAAGCATCACGAAAAAGCATTTTTGACAGTGAAAGTGTTCTCAGAGGTTACATAACTCTGAAAAGTGCCTTTTTAATTTTTTTTCCCAACTCAGTGTAAATTTGATCATTGACAGCAGCACGGCTGAGCTGAATTTCCAAAAAGGATCGGAAGATAAAGAATATTGTATATCATACAAAAGTGTGTTTAGAGGCTAGCCACAATCTTAGCCACTCAACTCCTTCCCTGTTATTTTGCGCAATACACATTTGCTGGAAAGGCGACTCTTTAACGCAGCAGATGACACACGCTACTGCTGCAAATCCTGCCGTCAGTGAGGATATGAGGAGTGATAGGAGTGGGTGGTCTTGACATAGCTCAGTAATTTTATGTGAAGACAGAACTTGGGATCTGAGCCTTGCAAACTACTGCAGCAGTTATGTTTGCAGGATGACATTATTCATATTCTTGTCACCTTTATGGCTAGATTAGCAGTTGCATTGCATAAACTTGGAAAGTTTTGTGTAAGACGGAGCTTAAAATTTAATCAGTGTGGTGTGCAAAGAAGGACTTGGGGGGGGAAGAAGTTCACTCAAAGTGAATATGTAACAACACAGTTTGGAGAGTTGAAGTATATACTTCCAGTTATAGACTACAAATGCAGCACTTACCTGTCACCCTTCATCCTGACAGCTGAAAGATATTTTTAACCAAAATAAGAGGTCTTCGTATTATACATTCTGCAGCTGTTGTGGCTGTCAGATGAGGATGAAAATGCCATTTAAAGCAGAGACACTGTACAGTTTGTCCACACATCGATTTTTACAAAAAAACGTCTTTGACAGATAGCGAGAGAAGCTCAGCAGTTCGTTTGCATTTTCCTTCTCTCTGTTTTGCACGACTTTTAAAACCATGTGAATAGTGTGTAGTTACAGCAGGGTAGCATTGTGTAACTACAACCTCTGGCTGTGTGTACATTGTGGCCTTTTGACTACTCTGAGTGCAGTGCATGGACTGTACAGCAGATTGAGTCATCAGTGAAAGTGTGAAAAGTCAGCTCACTCCAGAGTTTAACCTGAACTCTTTTGGGAGTTCAAGTTTTTTCTCCATCAGGACCAGAATATTAATTTTGTGTACGTCCACGATTATGCAAAAACATGGTCGTTTTGAAAAAAAACTTGAGCACTGAAATGAAATTTGTAAGCAGAGGCACGAGTATAATTTCTGCCACTGAAACTGTTCTGTGCAACCCAATTTGAACTGATTAGTGTGTCATGGCTCAAGATGACATTGCATGACGTAGTGTGAATTGGAGCTCTCCAGCCCAGAATGCCAACAGAATTGTCACTTCACTGGCACTTTGCTTCATTTGCATCCTCCCAAAATTGGGGCCAGAAGAATTTTTGAAATATTCTGAGAGGCTTTTCAGTGATGTTAGCTCACTAATTAGATATTTTCATGGAAAATTGAGATTGTATGATGGTTTCTTAAGCATTTTTGCTTTACTGGCATCATAAAGCCTGGAGACCCAAATGTTCATTTACAGTCATTATGTTAATGGCAATTAGTATTGACTTTTGCTGCTTGCTGGTGAGCACGCCAAACGTTTGCAGAAAATTATAGCAGCCATCAGTGAGAGCAGTGTTTATACTGGCGTAATCTTTATTTGGACCACACAGAGAGCTCTGGTACTCAGACACAACTGACACCTGTATGTGTGAAAGTGACTGGTTGTGTATTTTCAAGTGCATTGTGTACTACTTTGGCAGAAGAGTGTGTGTGGGTTTTATGAAAGGTGCATTACTGGACAGGGAGAGTAGAGAGCTCTCATCGTCTACATTATTCACTGAGTATTGGTGTGTGTGGGTGTGAGGATGGAAAAGCACGGGCATGACAGATTACCTTTTTGGAATATTGGGAACAGTTTTTTGATTCAGGACAAGAGGATAGCTGTGTCAAAACGGTAGTAGTCAGGTGAGTTTGTTCATTTTTTAGGGCATTTGTACGATGAAATTGGACAAACCTGAGGGTATTTAAAAGATTCAGTTTGTTTCAGTGTTATCTGTTTCCCTTAAATATAGCTGATATTAGCTGTACCAGGTAAAAGTTATTGTATGCGACCATGTGCCCCATACACCTTACAGGACTATTGAGCTTATTAAGATTTAAACGAAAGCCCCAAACTTAGCGGCAATATTAATTGCTTCAGGAGTCTCCGTGATGGTGGGTTTTTTTCATAAACTGAAATGACTGGAAGAATGATAACATGACTAAAACAAAAGGATCTTAAGCCTTATGATATTTGTCAGTGCAGGAATGTCGTGTAAAAAGTGCAAAATAAAAAATGAAATATGTGCACAATTTTATTCCTCAGAATGTTGAGTACATAAAACTCAACATATATACTTTAATGTATAAACTAAGGAACAGCTTGAAAATTACCAGACTCATTATCCAAGCACACTAAGCTTTTAGTTTTAATATTCTTTTGATTTTTATTGGATAGTAAGTTGAAATCGACAGGAAATCAGGGAGAAAGAGAAGGGAAGACATGCAGCAAAAGGCAACGGGTCAGACTTGAACCCAAGCCATTGCGTTTTAGCCATGTGGTATGTGGTTGCCTGCTCACACACTGAGCTAAACTGATACCCAATGCAACAACCTTTTTACATGTATTAGGATTCATAAGGCAGAGGCCTGAATCAGTTGGTGACATCACAGTTTCTATTCACACTCACATTCATGCCTATGGGCAATTTAGAATCACCAGTTAACCTAACCCCAACTAACTAGATGTCTTTGGCCTGCGGTGGGAAGCCGAAGTACCTGAAGAGAACCCACGCAGACGTGGGGAGACACACTACACATCGAATCCACCGTCTGGCCAGGGCCTTTCTTGCTGTGATGCAACAATGCTAACCACTGGGCTACTGTGGTGCCCCTGGAAAGCTAACAAAATAAAATAAATATATAGTTGAAATATCATTAGTTTTAGTATTTGGGCATGTTTTTGAGATCCTGTCTACAAGACTGTGAGTCAACTGTTTTCTAAAAGTTCTGTGTTTTTGTTGTAGCTGACTTTCTACACTGAACCTTGCCTCTGGCATATTAACTTTGTACAATATTAATCTCAAATGAGTCAAACTTACACAGAAACTAATAATTTAAAACTAAACATTTTCAGACAATAAATACTTAACTGAAACAAGCAAACCCATTTCTGAAATTAGATGAAACTGAACAGAATGAAAAACAAAAAGTCAAAATGGAAAACTACAGTAACTCTGGTGAGGTGGTGGATAGGGGTGTTTTGCTGAGATGTAGTAAACTAGATATACAACAAAGACCGTCACTTTCTCAGTGCTGTGCTTTTACTTAGAGAGATCTGATTGATTGATTTGATTGCTATTGTCCTTTTTTTCCAGGTGATTTTTTCGGAGAAAAACTGTCTCCAGCATGTCATTCTGTTGTTTCTTAAAGTCACAATTCATATTTTGTAACTTGATTACTGTCACCTGTAGTAGGGATGTGCTGTATCATATTGTCAATTTTAAATTGTAGCGCCGTCATGCATTTATGTTCCCTTTCCCACAAAATGATAAGACACGTCAGCCTCCAGTGACCATTTAGTAAAATGTGAGCACTTCAGCAACATCCAACAAACCACGATGCAAAATATGCAAAACATATGCAAAATAAATAAGAAAACTATTCCTGCAAAACATGAAAGCAGCAAACCTGCCTCACTACTTAAGGCTAAAATACATTGTGGAGTACAACAAGGTGAAGGCATGCGAGGAGACACAACTGGTGATGTGTGAACCTAAAGTAAAAGTCTAAGCATCAATACTAAGCACTTCTTTTGTGCTTATATTTGATTTGTGCTGTGTGGCTAAGAATAATGCTGTCATTACTACGACATTACTATACTGCTGCTGATGGCACCTTGTTTTAATAGATTCATACTTTGAATTAAGTAGTCTGTCATCTATGAAAGCAGATCACTGGAAAAAGATGGAAATTGTGCTTTATTTTGTTTCCATTAAAATACGCTGCTGCCTGTGAGTTCAGTATTTTTTTTAATACATTGTCAGATATATTGTTATCATGAATTTCCTTAAAATATTGTGATATAAATTTCTGGCCACCCCAAACCCATGGACAGATAATAATTTCCAAAATCTGTGGACTTTGAAGAAGAAGAATCATTTTTTGCTTGCACACTCTGACCCAAGCGGACTCTTGTGTTCCCGTGAATATGGAAGAAGTATTGGCAAACGTTTTTTGTGGTTCATTGCGTTTCTGCCTTTGCCTCCATTGTCTGTGCATTGTCCCATATTTGTCTATGTGCTAAAGTTCTCAACACATTACAGCTGACACCATTTACACTGTAACGGTCAATGAGCTAAACCTCCGTCCACAGTCAGGCCTAGACACTGGTTGGCAACTACGTGGCAGCCATCGCCTGCCCAGTAAAAATTTGTTTTTTCCTGACTGGTTGGCGAGTGGTTAAACTAAAGCTCCAGTAACACAGGCATAGAGACCTTATCTTGCTAGCCAACATGCTTCAAAGGTTACAACTGTTACTTCAAACGTGAACAGCCTCTTTTTCCAGTTTGCGTTACACTTTTTCAAGTTGCCAGAGGTTTTGTCTGATCTCTAGGCCTTCGTGACTGGGGCCCTACCCAAAGAAACATGACCTGGTGTTTGCGGATGGATGCGCTCCCTTACTGGTAGAAAAATGGACTGTCAAGGTTCGATTTAAAGTTTAAAAGTTTAAAATAATTAATGTAAAAATCACAGTGTCTGGGACGCTGCAGATACTTCACATCACTCATACAGAAGATTTTTTGACTCTCTGGAGAGTGCAAAGTTAGCACGGATGTGTAATGGCCACATTAATAGAAATATGCTTAGTAGAAATAAAATGGATTTATCCCTTAATCTCGTTTTGGGTGCTGGTCAGACTAATTTAGCGGTCTGTAGTAATCACTTTTTGCTCTGGGAACTTGTGAAGAACATTTATCCAGCATTTTTGACGTTTCATATAAAATGATTAATTAAACTGACTAAATAACTGATGGGTTTTCTGTAATGAAAAGAATCAGCAGCTACGGTCCGAGACACACATCATGGCACCAGGAGGGGTTCTTTCAGTTTTGTGTGACTCATTTTCTGTGTCACATCTGTCTATGCAGCCTGTTTTTCAATACATGTTTTGAGCTTCTTTTCCCCCCTCTCTCCTGGAGCTCTTTCTCTGGCTCTCCCATTTGCTTATTCTCAATCTTTCATTCTCCTTTTTCCACCTGTCTCTTTCTGCTTCCTTGTAACGGTTACCTTTCCTCTTCCTTCGCCTCTGTCTTCCTCATTGATTCAGTCCCATCATTCTCACCGCTCTTCTCTCACACTAATCCGCAGGAGAAGGTACAGGTCTGCTCTCTGGGATTGAAGGAAAAAGGGTTTAATACCTACCTGTGTGTGTGTGTGTGTGTGTGTGTGTGTGTGTGTGTGTGTGTGTGTGGGTTGCTGAATGCATGCTTGCGTGCACACCCCTCTTGCTTGTGTGAAATTGGGAAATATTGGTCTGAATATATAAGAGGATTCAATGGCGCTGTGTTGAATTTTCATTTCTCTCTCTGCAGAAAAAGGAGTCGGCGCCGAGACTAAGACAGGGAGAGTTTGTCTTTTTGTTCAGAGTTGTACATCCCCTCTGTACCAAACACACACTCACAAACATACAGCCTGTTGGAGGAGGGCTGTGAATGATGTATGGAGCTCTCCTCTAGGATGAGTCTCATACACCACCCTTTCCCGTTGCTTGTCTTTACTGCCATTCATTGTTCTGCGTTCTTGTTAGCGGGTCGATGAGGGCGCGACTGGAGGCAGCAAAAAATAAATAAATAAATAAAAGGCACACTCCAGGCCCATTCTCTTAACTCTCCTCTTCCTCTTTTTTATCTTTCCCTCACTCCCTTACATCCATTCCTTCCTCCCTTCATCTTCCGGCCAGTAGAAATTACTTGTCCCCTTGCAAGGGCGCATCATCAATCCCATGATTCATTGCGTGTTGCCAGCGTAATGGCAGCTGCTTTGATTGAATCGAGGGGGTGCGTGCGTTTGTGTCTCTTCTTGGACACAGTTGTGTGTGCGTGAGAGATGACTTCAGAATGAAAGGTTTATTTTTTTTTAACCTTTTAAAAGCGCCCTGTTTGTCTGGCCTCCACCTCTGCCTTTTGCTCCCTCTCTCCCCCCCTGCCTCTCTCTGTCTCCCTGCGTCTCTCTGGTCACAGCGCCCACGCTCTTCGAGGATGGAGTAGTGTTTGCTTGGCCGTCCCTTCGCTTTTCTCTTCCTTCTTTTGTGCAGTTTATCAGTCCATTTAGCACTAAATGCTAATGCTGTAATAAATTGTGTGTTTTTGTGTTAGGGGAATGCTCATAATGGGTACTACAATCAGAGAAATGGAAGAGCTTTTGCTCCCTGTTAATTCACATCTTTCTCCCTATTCAAATCTGCCCCCTTGTTTGTTTCTGCCTGTCTCTTTTTTTTGGTTGTATTCATTTCCTTAAATATTTTTTTCATTCATCCAATTTCAGTAATGTTTTTGAATCGACTGCTTGTTTTTTTCTCCTTTTCTGCCATTATTATTATTCTTCTTAATATTTTTGTCTTTGACAGTCTCAAACCTGCCCAGACATGAAGCGTCGAGTGGGGTTAAGGCGTCAAATTGATGTCAGTGGCTTCAGTGTAAACTGAGTGAAGCCGGACTCGAAGACTTGACTTGTCTTGTTACGTCTTTAACCGTTATTCCCAGCTTTTCGTGCCGTGTCATATGGCGTCAATTACTATGCATGTAGTGTTATTTCCTGGAAGCGAGGCTGGAAAGAAAAGTGGTGCTCTTTCTTCACTTTGTTACTCTTGTCTTCATACCCTGCAATTTTGACTGTACACTCATCAGAACGTGAAAGTTTAAGTACTTTATTGTTTTTGGTAGTTGTTGTTTACTGTGCTGGCAGCCAATTCTCACTACATTACAAGCATTTTTATGCATTTTTGCAGTGAAAAGCTCATATTTCCAGGAAAGGTGGTATGTTTCCAGTGTTAGAGCATTCCCCTTTTCCTGTTTACAAGGAAGAAATTAGCAACTGAGTTCCCTCTCCACACTAACATTTACATTTACAGATCTGCAAGAAAGATTTTAAAGTCGTAGCTTCATATAAAAATTTGCTGTTCCACATCAAAATGTACTTTTCACCACAGCCAAAAGAAGGCTGTCTCCATCTGCAAGAATTTATTGCAGATAGATATATTTGGCAGCACGGTGTTGTTGTGTGACCTCACCGCCCTTCCATGCACATATGTAGTCTGCATTGACATCATGTGGCTGCCAACTTTCCTTTTCCTTGTGGATTTTAAGATAAGCGTAGCATGGAATCAAAAGGTCTTTCTCCTGGGAGATGGGTTTTTGTGTAGTCGTGTGGCTATATTGTCATTTTATTTTTACACTTACTTTTCTTTTAACTCTCTCTTTGGTTAGGTTCATACACCAGAGCTACTTTTTTAGGTTTAACACTCTAAAGTTTAACGTAACCCAACCATATCTCCAAACCCTAACCTCTATGTTTTGGAAAAAAGCACAACACGCTTTTTTTGGTGGACTAAATTAGACTGATTCCGTTCTCTTTCCCCTGACAGCTAAGACTTTGTAGAACAATTATTAATAATCAAATGAAAAACATATCCTGAATGTGTGTGGTTGGTTTTGTATCTATCACTGAGGATAGTAAACACATGTTCAAACGCTGTATTCTCCATTATGCTAGATTACCAGTGTGGCAGGTTTGCTTCAAGATTAAGCCCTAAAAAATACATTCCTCAATTTTACAACCTTTATTGCAAAAGAATAATATAGTTTCCACTGCAGACCAACTTTTATATCATAAATTATTACGCCCATTTCCAGTTTCTTCTGCTCTGTAATAGTTTTATAAGAGCATAGCACTGAAAGTTTTGTTATAGTGTGACTGTGTCACTGGAACAATTACTCTGTAAAGTCGCCCTTCACAGCATGAAGCCGATACATTTCATTTTAGAGCAGGCTGAAAAATGAACCTTTTTTAAGTGAACACTATGGCTGTTGAACACATCATGTGCATGTTTAATTTGGAATCACAGCACAGAAAGAAATCTTAAAGGAGAGACGATCACAGCATTTTTCTACAACACAGCCAATGGTGGATTCATGGATTCATGGTACTGTATTTGTGTCTGTTTGCGTAGGTATCTTGGCTGTATAGAGTGGAGAACCACACACAGGCTTCTTGGAGGACTGCTTGTGTGCAGTAGTCTTCCAAAATAGAAAAAAGGAAACTGGGCCTATATGGGAACGGGAGCAATAGTGGAGTTCACCATGTAGGAAGGGAAGTGCAAAAAAAAAAAATCATCAAATGTCAGCATGAGAAGCACAAAAGTGGACTCTTGTCATTGTTTTTAACACTTGCATTCATTCAGCTCTTTGTTATAACTTTGGCTTTCTCTGTGACTGGCTGAAGGAGTGAGAGTAAAAGTAGCTGACAGACTGGTTGTTTGCGACACCTCCCTCCAGTCACATCTACAATATGTAGATAACAGTCTGCAAAGCTGTGCATAAGCTCTGTGTAGGACCAATGCACAGGCATGCTGGTCCCTACATTCATTACTACCTATACAGTTGTACTCATGAGATCCCCCCCATACTGAACAGCAGATTTTAAGCACTAATAAATAACCATTATATTGTGACATTTTGTCTAATTCTGTCCCCTAGTGTTATATTCCACATTAGGTTTCTGTAGTGAGGTTGTGAAAAGAAAGTTGTGCACATTCCCAAAGTTTGCCACTGACATTTCTGAGCGAATTACACCCACACACGGATGAAATATTGTAAGGTAGATAAAGTGCACAACATAGTAAAGAGGGAGTAATTTTGCACAAGGCCAGTCAGTCTGTCCTGGTCAGCCAAGAGCAACCAAGAGCAAAGTAAATATCATGTTGGAAAAGAGATGGAGTCGTGAGACGTGAAGGATTCACGGGCACGATATATACGCACCTCTGCCACAAGCGCATTTGTCGTTGTTACTAACCTCCTTGCAGTCCCACAGGTCAGATTCAATATAAAATCAATTTCTTCTTCTCGTAAAAGCTATTATCCCTTTTGTGCCTGTAGTGTACCATTGGCGTATTTAAATTTTAAGAGGCAGTCTTATATTCATGCAGAAGTTGAAACTATTTCGGGTTATTATCTTTTGAGGTAAAATGACTTTTTAATAAACGTGCCATTATTTGCTTCCACAAAGGAAGATGTTTGTGCTTGCTGCAGACTACTAGTTTCTCTCTTTGGGGTCTAGCACCAACGCCGCCTTGGCTATTAGTCAAAAGGTCACCGGTGTCAGGTGGGCAGCTGATTGGACCGATAAGTGTTTAACCTGGAATCATCACCCTCTGTGATGTCATCCCCTTTTCATTGTATTGATTGCTGTGGCGCTAGCGCTGGCGGGCCAATCACTTCCAATAAAACCACATCGCTAAATGTCTGGGTCTGATTGCGTTTTAGTGTTTGTGTGTCTTTGTTTATGTCTAAAAGAAACAGAGATAAGGATTGTAGGACAGGAAGAATTAGATTGTCACAGATAACTCTGTCTCATGCAGCCCTGTTCATATACACACACACATACACATGCAGGAATAGTGAGGCTTTGCCAGACTGTTTAGACCAGTCGATAGGTAATCAGTTGGCGGGTATGTAACAGTAGTAATTCCCTCCTACCCACTACTCGGCCTTCTGTGGGAATTAGAGAGGTGCTGTCAGATATCACAGCAAATTGGAATCTTAACACACACACACATACACACACGAGCTGGCAGAGGAAATTCATTGGTGCAGGGTTGAATGAGTCACATAGGACTTGCTGGAAATTAAATTTTTCTCCAATGAGAGTATGCATGGCATGCAGCAGACACAAACAAACACATAAAAAGCAGTTTGAGATTTCACACATTTGGTTGCACAGAGTAAGAATTTGCTGTTTTTTTTCTGGGATTTATTTCACCAGCGCGGAGCTGCCACCATATTTTGGACTTTTCAGAATAATAGAATAAAAAAAGCCAACACAAACATCCTCCAGTTTCATATAAAATAAATTAAGGTAGCCTTTAAATTAATGAAGAAGGCAGCTGCACTGAGCTAACACAAGACAAGCCAAAGGATAACAAAGGAGGACGCGCAAGCTGTCGTTTAAGGTCTCACGTATTCAGCACATGTTTGTCTGTGTTATCTGACTGCTCGTGCCATCCGTCTGCCTCGACTCTCTTGTTTTGGTTTTTCACCTTTCTTTATCTGCCTCCTCTTCCACTCAGATAGGCTGCTCCAGTGACACTGAGCATGAGTCAAAAACCACAGCATGTCTGCGTGATGAATGGATCAGAGGAGGAGAGAAAGGAGGAAGGAGTGGAGAGGTAGAGGAGGAAAAGGTCACAGTGTTTCCTGAATCAAAACGTTCGGCATTTGACCACTGAGAGCGCTGGTGTTGATCTTTTAAGGGGTGTCTGGTCACTGACCTCAGATGGTTGGCTGGCTGGAGGAACCTGGCGAAGATGTGGCGTTCGTGTGTCTGGAGGAAGTCGCACCAGGTGTTACTTGAGCTAAAACAGTTACAGACACCTAATTTCCTGCTTCCTGCATTTAAAAGGTGGAGGAACCAAAAGTAGAAATCCAGGGAAATCTTGACATCCTGACTTATTCATTCATTGGTGATTAAACTGCCAGTTATTTCAATTAAGTGACATCTTTACTTTGTGCTTTGTTGTTTCTAACACATCTGATGTTTATGGATATCAGTCCAAAACCTCAAAGACAACAAATATGCTGTAATGTAAATATAATCCATTATTTTTAATAAGTGCTCGTCCAACTTAAACGTATCCCAGCTATCCTTGCATGTAACCTCTGACAGGTTACCTGTCTATCTCAGGGCTTTATATTTACTATATAATGTATTACTGTAAGAAAACACAGAAATTTCCTCTCTTGGCAAAGGTAAGAATGCTTGTTGTTGGTGTTTTTATTAAGGTCATGAACAATGGGAGATCTTTGTGTTTATGAGCTTTGTCTGCATCTCGTGAGATTGTTTGTTTTGTTCACCTAGCAGTGCAAAATGTCCCCACATTTCTTTTATAATGACATTAAATTTTAAAATCTCACAATCTAAACCAGCAAATTCTTTGTATTTTTCTTAATACGCATTTTCAATTATTTATCCTGGATTGATAATTATTAGTAATTCATACTTACATTTAGCAATATCAGAGAGGTGATGCACTGACATCAGAGACCTAAAGCTGATCTCTATGAAGCAGACACATCAGTCTCTGTTGATAAAGATACAAAAATCACTTGCACATAATCAAACACACAACTGGTGAATGCAAAGGTAGACACACACAGTCATGCATTCAGACTTAACTGCCCTCTAATTAAAAGTTTATTCCTGTTGGCTCGACTTTTTTATTTAGTGGATGTGGCTGCGTTACTGTGGAAACCTGCTGAGTGGCTGTCCAATTGTGGTCAAGTCTCCTTATTCTACCTGCTCTCAAATTTTCACACTCTCTCTGCTCCTAACCATGCACTTTTTTTCTCTTCTAACTTTTTCCCTGAGAAGTTCTTCATTATTGTGTGTTTTATATTTATACTCTCCCTGCAGGTTTTGCCTTAATTGCTTCTCACCGCCCCACTCTTCTACTTCTGCTGCTTGTTCTTCATCATGCTTGTTTGCCGTTTGCTGCTCTTTTTAAATTCCAGGCTTGAATTCCACATTCCCATCTATCCGCTTGTTAAGCGAGAACGTATCATTCCTGATTCTGGATCCAAGGCTCTACGCTCCACAACTTTTTAATGTGCTAAAGTCTGTCCTTGTGTTGTGTTTGTTGTCGTTTGAGACACTTGCTGCAGTTTTGTCCGTTTTCACTGTTTTCTTTATGCAGCGTGATGGCACTTCTTCACGGCTTCCAATCAGGCTCCCATAGGTTTTGTACCTCATTGACTGACACTCAGTGTGCACTTTATTTGAAACCACTTTAATATTCATTCAATATTTTAGAAGAGATTACTTAAAGCTTCTTTAATTGAGGTTAACCTCTAAGCTAGCCACAGAGTGGCAGATCACCATGTCAGCCAGCCTAACTTCACCAACACTGGTGATGTTTAAAAATATATTGATCTAATAAACAAAATAGACTATAGTTAGAAATTGCATGATGTACAGCGCTTGTCGCTCTTCTCTCACTTTATTCTCCTGCAGCATAGAATGGGAAACAGCACCTGTCCAACAATTAATAACAAATAGAAATGCACCAAATCATCTTTTTCAAATTCTGATGTCATAGCAGTATTTTTGTATCTGTGTCTGCTGATACAGAGTACCAGAAATTTTTTTCTTTTCTTTTATATTGATCACTAACATATCAGCTTATAAGCTAGTATGGTCCCAGTGCAGATCACAAGCACTGATAAATGAGAGGAGCACATCAGGAAAATCAAATATGCAGATCCATCTGCACTGGCCACTGCTTGGGGAATAAGGGAACAGCCTAAAGAATCTCAGTCTGGTAATAAAAGTGCTTCTAACATCTTATCTGTTGCTTTTATGTAAAAGGTTTTATATAAAAGCAACAAGTAAGATGCAATTTTAAAAACAAAATGCGTGTGTGTGTGTAGCATATTGTTGTCAAATGTTAACCTAGCCTAGTGCAAACTCTTTTTATTAGGGTGGCACTGTTTACTTTATTGGAGTTAAATGAATTTGTAGTAACTTTTAGCAGTGTGTCAGTGTGGTTTAGTTTTTGTTGTTGTTGTTCTTTTGCTTATGGGAACGGAAAGAGCGGGTGGACCTGGAAATGAATCACTATGTCAGACCTAACAAGCTGATAGTAAAAGAAAAGACACATGATGGACAGGAGGAAGACGGTGGGGGAATGAAACGGGTGATGCTGAGTAATGATGGAGATAAATACAAAAGAAGAAAACCCTCTGAAGACAGATAATGTTAGATGCAAGAGTGACTAAGAAAGCCAAGGTAAAAGGCAGGAGAAGTGGGCATTGTGGAAGGGTATATGTTAGCTGGAATTAGATAAACTCTTCTTCATAGTTCCTGGGGGGTGGATAAAGGCAACACATGCTGAGACGGATAAAAAAGGGCAAGTGTGTAAATGAGAGCAGTTCTTCATGAAAGTGTGGATGGCATGAATTTGCACATATAAACTGGTTTTGCAGCTGTAGTGAACTGATTTGAAGCAGTCACAGTCCAGGGTATACTAGACCTCTTTAACTAAAACTGGCAGTGGGTCGAATGAAGGTCTCTTCACGCAATCCAAATTGTGTGTAAAACAAGAAAACGAAATCAGAATTTCTTTAACTTTAATATAAAATGTGATCATTATGTTAGGCCTTTATTTATCTTAGCTTTAGAGAGAGGCTATCATTTAAAACCAGCTGGTGTTAGGACAGAAACATTTTCCCTGTTATTTAGATTTTTAGTAAGGCTGCTTTGCATTGCTTTCGCTGCCTGTACTTGTTCTCCTAATAAGCTGAGGATATTGGAGTGCATAGCACTCATTTTATTAGCACAGCCATGTATTCATTTTTTCATTCAGTTTTAAAGCTATTATCATGGAGGCACAGCACTACCTGCACCGATGTTTTACATTCCACTGACTCATGCAGTAATTTTTCATTAATTTGGATGGGCACAGCAAACCTGCAGAGGTAGTCGTGACAGCCCAGAGAGGTGGTTTGACTCTGCCTCTGACTACCTCTCAAGTCAGTCTGACTTAGCATTCCCAAACTGTTCAGGAGCAGCCGTCACAAAGCCTACAGTGGGAGACAGCTTTTACTCAGTAGACTAGCAAGCTGGTAAGGAAGTACACAGCCATATTATAAATAACCTACTCAAGAGAATAGTCCCTGCTAAACTTGACACGACAGATAAATGGCAAGAGAGCAGTGCATGTGCGTGTGTGGGTCTGTATTTGTGTGTGTGACAGTTTCTGGAGGTTAATATACGCCTGGTGTAACGAGAGGGAAATTGCTTTATGCCGCTAAGCCCTCGGGCTAGAACATCACAGTTATGATGAACAAGAGTTTTACAAAGCCTTCAGTTAAGAGGCTGCCACACACACACACACACACACACACACACACACACACACACACACACACACACACACACACACACACACACACACACACACACACACACACACAAGTTGAGGCATGTTTTCCTGTGATATGCACACACACATGCACACGACGCAGGCATACATTAACTGGAGCCTTATCATTTGTGTTCAATTGCTGTGTGTGTACGTATGTCACTGCATGAGTGGAACTGTCACAGAGCAGACTGTCCCATCCCTCATCATGGCATGGTCGTAGGGTCAGGCGGGAGGGATGCTGGGTGTGGGTGGTTTGATGTCCCTGCTGATATAAAACCCTGTCAGCTGGAGACAGGGCCTGTCACTAAGCATGCGTGTGTTTATATATGTATAAGGGGGTGTGTGAGAGAGAGACTCCGATCAGTGGCTTTGTCTGTCAGCCAGTCAGAGGAGCTGATTGAAAGCAGTCTAAAAGGTCAAAGTCAAGAGTCAGATCAAAGGACTGAGAAGTATCTGTTTAGCGATTGCGATGTGGCCATAAAAACGTGCGTGGAATACACACACACACACACGACCTGTGGGTGTGCACACAACCTCGAACACATTTCAAGGATCAATACAGTGGAATCAGGCACAATGCTGTAATTCAGTGTAACAGTAATGAATGTTCCAATTAGGCTGTACTCAGCAGTACATCCTCGCAGTACAGCTTTAACAAATTGTGCTTGTGTGCGCAGTCCACAAGGTGTCTTGGTGTGTTTGTGTGCGTGTGGGTTTGTGTTCGTGTGTGTGTTTTTCCAAGACATATTTCAACTGTACCATCTATCTCTGTCTTGCCCTGCACACCAGCATTCACGGTAAGATTGCAGCTTATTACCCGTCTTTGCCCGGCTGTCCCGAGGGGCGGCCAGGGGATATTGCTGCTCAGGGACCTGCTGAGCGTAGGTCACAGCACCGCTGGCCATCTTATCCTGTGGTGACCACAGGAGTGCTGCCTACGACTGCTCTAATCCTTATATTATTTCACTCTCTACAATGTTTTTTTTTTTTTACACTACAGCCAGCGTTCAAAAGAATTCTGTGAAATATATTTCAATATTCTTAGGTCTGATGTACAAGTTTATTCTCAAACATTTACAGATCAATAGAAGTATTCTGACAAATGTGTGGCAAAGCCTAGTAGCGAATTTAGGCAGTCAACGCGAGATATGCTGCATCATGTAATACATGTATTCTTCTCGCTCCTCACATAATATATCAAACACTCCCTCCAAGTCTAGTGGTCTATTTGATCCGGGGTGCTGGAGGGAACTTTACTTACAACTCCTTAATTCCTGTATGATGCCAAACTACGAGCTAAGCTACATTAAAGATGAATCCTTATAAACATGAATTATCTCACTTAACTTTTTATAATTATACTAACTGCTGCAATTCAAATAAACTGATTGCAGATCACCTGTTTGTTGCAGGGCTGACACAGAGAGACAGCCATTCACCCTCACATTCATGCCGACGCCCATTTAAAATCACCAGTTAACCACAGAGTGAGCATGCAAAACTCTACGCCGACAGGGCCCAGCTGGCTGGTGGATTTCAATACAGGACCTTCCTGCCGTGAGGTGACAGGGCTATTCACTGCACCACTGTGCTGAAATTGAAATAATCAATATTTGCTGCTGGTTTCTTAGCTGCCTCTCTTAGGCACTGGCAGACTCTTTAACAAACACGATGTGTCTCAGCTTAAAGGAAGTGATGCCACAGAGTCATTCATGGGTCCTTTCCTGCAAAGTCACAACCAGAACCAAATACCTGTGATCTAAATCACATGCAGAGAGCTGAGCGCTTAATAAGTTTGACTGTTCAAGAACAACTTATTTAACATTATTTCACATAGTATAATTTACTATCCCATCTAAATGTACAAAGGTGTGACTCACCAAGCTCCACATTTTTCCTCATGTATTAACAATTAAGGGTGGGTTTTGATAATCGATTTATTGATTAAAATCGATTCTAGCTTGGATAACGTGATATCGATTCATTAAAATCCCGAATCGATTTTTTTAATATTAATTTATTTTGCCCGAAATGCCAGAATCTCTGGTGAAACCTCACAAAATTTCAAGAACCACCAACCAGCTAAAACAGTAAATGAGAGCAGGAACACGGATTCTGCACAAAGACGTAAACACAAAGCGCGGACCCGCGGATCAGAATCAGTGAGATGTCGCCTTTCTCACCCGACAGCACGGACACGGTCGGGGCTGAAAGCCGACAGCTCGCTGATTCTGATGTTTCGGCGGGTCCGCGCTTTGTGTTTAGGCCCTTTTTGCGCTGATTCCAAAGCTGTTAGTTTTATCTCTCTCCAAACAATATTGACCGAACCAGCAGCAAAAGGAGATCCAAACTACGCTTCACATAAACATCGTCATGGACTCCCTCTGACTTTTGCTGTTTTGCCTCCACCACGCTTCATAACAGCTCTCTCTCTCTCTTGCTCTCTCAGTGTACTTCAAGAACAGTTTCCAGTCTAAAAATCTGTTTTCTGCATTATTCGCTTGCTTGTTATGTACAAGTCTATCATTGTTTACAGCGCTGTCGGCCACTGTTTTTTTCCCTTTTACTTACTTCCGAAAAGAAAGCCTAATTTCTGCTGTTCAATAGGCTTCTGAATAAATTTAAACTTTTTAAAATTATGCAAAATGCAAAACGCTTAGCCGTGTCTCTAATAAAACCTCTGTAACTTCAGAGGTAATGTTCATATGTTGATTAATGGTTTTCTTTTGTTTTTGATCTACTGCAGAATATTTTTATAAAACCCCAGGCCAGGAAAATCACCTTCATGTTTTTCTGTGTTTTATCTTCAGCTACTTTGACACAACGGCCTCTGCTGTGATGCTCACACCTTTGATAAAGTCTGGAAAGTGTCAGCTTTCTTTTTATAGATACAAAAATATGTAAATGTACTGATCTGAATTATAATATTTCTGACTGTCTGAGGCAAAATTTCCCAGATTTAAATCGAATTGAATTGAATTGAATTAAATCGAATCGTGGATCGAATCAATTCAGGACCTTGTGAATCGGAATCGAATCGATTCTAGAAATCAGTGACCCAGCCCTATTAACAATGTAATCAAAGACAACTGATTTGTTGTAATCACAGGTCGCCATAAAGTGATGCCTCCTATTAATATCCATCAGCTGCAATATCAGGTCTTAATGATCACAGTTTGGTTGTATCATAGGCACTAACCAAAGAAAATGAATTATCGCAGCTCATTAGGGTTGATGCTTTTTCTGTGTGTGTGTCTGTGTGTGTGTGTGTGTGTGTTTTCTAAATTGATTTTTTTATTTTCCCTGCTTCCACATTTTCCTCCTTTTCACATATTTCCAATAACCAGTGAATTTATATAAATATAATTTTTAACCAAATACACACACCCTTTGTACCCACCCCAGCTCTGTGCTGTATAGGCTCTACTTATTTTGGTAGTATCTCCCTTTAGCATGCAGACTGCATTTAGACCAGCAGCTGCTCTGTTAGCACCTGATTGCAATGGATTGTAACATTACTTTCCTTTTTCCACTTATATATATATATATATATATATATATATATATATATATATATATATATATATATATATATATATATATATATATATACCCACCCATATATATGGAGGTCTAAACATTATTTCAGAAAAGCCAGTCATATGCAGATAGCACCTAGCTAGTTATAGAGTTACACCCCTCTCACTCTCTGAAATATACCAACCTTTGTCTCTCTTTGACATACCGTCTTTCAGTAATCTGTACGTGACTGAATAGCAGGTTGAAATTGTGTAAATCTTGCTAAGGAAATTATTTGAGGAGCTGCTGAATTTGTCTGGTTCTTGCAGGATGGAAACATTGTCCCTGTCACCATAGTTATGCCTTTAGCACCCACACAGAGACTGATTGTGACATTCCTGTTGTATATGCCACCATCTGCTGAAAGGATCCCAGCAGACGTGAAGGTTTGCTAAAAGTTTTAGCAGTGCCGAGGTGGTGTGACTCGTGGTGTGTTTTTCTTTTCCCCTCATCATTTTACACGTGTAACAGCGTAATCTTTTTTTAATGAAACATTTGGTCATGTTTGACCTCTGAGAAAAGGCTACAGCCATGTGCATTGCAACCATGTGTAGTGCTTTTAGCAGCATAATGTAGTTCATAGTCAGGGGTCGTATGAGGAGAGGTTCACTTTACTTCATATCAGAAATCTTCTGTTATTATTTGAACTGCTGCTTCACTTTCACGCCCTCCAGCTTACACATATTAAGCAGATCAAAGTGAAACTACCCTGTCCATCACTATTCCAAATTGCACTGCGGTATGTATACCACAGGGGACTGAAATGACAGTAATTATGCAGCTCTTTTTGTATCACTACATTTTACAGTCATGGACTAAGTGATGTGATTATGTGAATTTTCCGGATCCATTATTCAGCATTCAGGACTCGTAAAATAGTTATTTTAGATTATTTTGAAGGCATGACACACACAAAAAAGATTGACCATGATTACATAATGCTATAAAAGCCTTCCTTATTTACTTTGAAATAAAGCGGTATGCATTTGAAATAAATAAAGCGTCAGTTTTTTGTTCATTGTGCTGTCTTGCTTAAAAGTGGATGTAATATTACAATGTAATCCTTCAAGGCAGGCTCTAAAAATAAGTAACTATACAGAAGATTTTTATCACTAAAAATCTGTAGTGAAAAGTATTAAAAGTGCCAGTAAAGTCTTTGCGACACGTGATTTATTTCACATAAATATTTTAAAAAAGACGAGACAAGTAGTACAATAGTATATTTTCATGGCTTTGTGCGTTTGCTCAAGTGCCAAAGTTTTGCACAAGGCCTGGTCCTGCATTATTTTTGTGAAGTGGATTTTTGAACTTGAGCAGCCTTTTCTTATAGAAACTAATTGAAAGGCTAAAAGAAATCTGAGCCATGTTCAGTCATTCTTCTGCAGTGCCATCTACAACATCTACATAATGCATAAAGTAAAAATTAAAAGTATTTTTCTACAATGTTCTCAGTTTCGCTTCACTTGTAGTAGAGAAGTTTTTAATATGCAAGAAAACATCCAGAGCCTTTAGTCTCTCTCTCTCTCTCTCTACAGTGAGTAGATTGCTGCAGAGCCCCAGCCTGGGAGAGAGACTGCAGAGAAGGGAGGACTAGCTGCCAGCTCCCCTGCTGATTAGCTTGATTAATTAGACCCAGACTTTATCAAAGTGATATTTGGAGTTTGTATGCAAAGAGGCCCCAGTAATGGTACCAGTTGTAGCACTGCTTGTGCTGTCATTGTGTATGTTTGCCGTCTCCCTTGAATAAGCATCTACCCTTTATTACCGTCTCACTCACACAACCCTCAGATGCTGATTTACTTAAAATACCTCATCACTTAAAAAAGAAAAATCACCTCCTTGTGCGTGCTGATGTGTCACTGTCACTGTTTAACAAAACGAGTGTCACTCTGTTGCACAGCTGGCAATTTGTTATTGTTTGTCTTTATAGATCCAAGTTCCTGCTAGTTATAACTACCTCTTGGAAGACTCTTTCATAAACACGCATTGACTTCTCTTGTCAAATTGCCTTGTTTTTATTTAGTCAATGAGGCCTGTTAAATCTGTGCCCGAGCTGACGTCTCGACCAACGAATGGAAAATTCTGGACTGCTGGATGGATATGCTCTTATCTGACTCACATGTCATTGGCTGGAGAGTCGCTGGCACTACATTCATAAGGAGAAAAGTGCCACATAAATAGCCTTCCACGAATAAGCCATTTATGCTTTGTTGTCAGAGGAACAGACTACCTGTGGAAAAACATGTTGTTTTGAGCACCGACCATGACGTAGTCCCTAAAAATGGCTAGCTTGCTCATGTGTGTTAGGATTTTTCTAACTTTTTGTGTTCAGCTTGAGACTTTGTGATGTGCAAACTCTGATAATGATCGCACTAAATGCGTTTGATCTAATAATCATTTTGTAAAGGCGGGCTCACGCAGAGGCAACATCGATGGCTTCACTGAGCACCACTAGCAGCAGTTGCACCGGCACTGAGCTTCATGTGAAGTCTCGACTTTCATCAGAATGTAAAATTGTACGACCAAACGTGCGACAATGAGTGTGAACTGATGAATTGTCTGATTTATTTCTCCAGACATGAGTTCTTTAGCAATGTTCTTGAGTAGCTCTTGTGCTGGGATCACCAGTCAATATAGTTCTATTTCTGGAAACCATAAGAGTATGGGGAAGTGCAGGCTGGCTGGCTCTGAGTCTGTTATCTTTTCATTAGAAAAGAATGATGCTAAAAAGATTTCATATGCTGCAAATAGAAGCTTTTATGGTTATCTATGATTTATTTAGGCTAATAAAGATAGCAGGTAGAGTGCACTCAGTGTACTGCGGTTGATTTAGTTAATCTAGAAATAATATGCAGATCTCCCTGTTCCATGATTCCAGTTGAGTTTTTTTGTCTACTAAAGCACTGCTGGACATGTTTTACTCCTGCCGTACGGGCTCCATGTAGGCTGCAGAAAAAGAGCTACAAAGAAGGTGAGATTAGCAAAAGGAGGCAAGTGATTATGACAGATGGCTTCAGGTGACACTGTTCTTAGGCCACACATTTCCCCTACAAGCTAAGAGATCATTGCTGGTCTTACACACAAACCACAGAGCACTTGTGGAGTACTTGTGTTTCTCTGAAAGTGAGTACTTTTTCATGTGTTTGGTTATCATATATGTTTATCATGAGTGCCAAAAAGGATTTGAGCCAGACTGGCAGATGTTCTGTGTTTGAAATGGCTTTTTCTTCTGCTTTCCAATAACTTCATATAATATCTTTCATTTCTCTTCTTCTCTTTCTCTTACACATTTGCAAATTGCTTCTCTTTCTCGCCCAAAAACACACACACACACACAAGCACAGTCTCTCATTTAGGCTTTCTACCGAAGACGTATCGCATTCACTCTTTCACCCTTTTAGGTTTGATCAATCTCTCCCTCTTCTCTCCAAGACCTGTAGCCAGTAGTGAGGCTGATGGCGTACAGACCATTTTCTGAGAGTCGGAATGTTGTTGTGTCTTTTCCATTAGCTATTCATGAGCTCTCCTGGCTCAGGTCTGTGTACCTGGATTGGCGTGCTCAGGAGATGCAGTGGCTGACTGAATGTGGATTAACGAGAGTGTCACGTTTAATTCAGGCGTGTGCTGTCACCGCTACGGAGAGCGAGAGAGGGGGAGATGGAGAGAGAGAGAGGATGATTGTTTATCTCATCAGTAGAGTAAAGGAAAAGCAGGTCCTGACCTACGCCAATTTCTTCTCTGTACACGCTGATTGATCAGCTGTGTCTGTGGATGTTAAGCATTTGCTACCAAGGAACAGCAGCGCACTTGTTGATGCCTTTGCACCTGCGCTGCACATGTCGGCATATTTCTTTGCGCTCAACATTTGTCATCATATCCATAAAAGCAGATAGAGATAATAAAAGGAAAGAAATCAAGAGAGGTGGGAAGATTGAAATGAAGGAGTGAATGAATAAAAGTGCTGACTGCGTGGGGGCCGTGATGGGCCGCTCAATCATCGGCCGCAATGCTAAGTGACAGCATGGGAGCAAAAAGAATGAGACAGAGGGGAGGGAGAGATGGAGACGATGGGGCAGCGTGCTAGGGAGCAGAATCAAAGAGAAAAGGGAGGGTAGGGCTCGAAGAGGAGGAGGAGGAGAAATCGAAGAAATGCAAGAGGGCTTTAAATGGAGTGAGAGGGAAAGAGAGCGAGTAAGGTGAGCAGCGGTGTATGTACTCACCTGAAATCACTTGTCCTTTTTATCTGGAGCTCAGCTGAGCTGGAAGAGTGCCAATATGAATGACTGCTTGTCATGTCTCTATATTTCTATTTTCTGTAACAACTTTTAACATTCATAAGCTCGTAGATGAAGTGCAAGCTACCTGCACAATCTTTGCTCTTTCTGCAAACACTCACACGCTTATGACTGGGTGCACACAGTCTCACACACATACACACGCACTGCATTGACTTACAAATTGCAAGAGGACTCAGGGAGATGAAACTCTGAACTTTGAATCCCTGACTAGCTTTGAAGTTTTCAAACATCTCTCTCTTTCACTGTCTCGTCCCTCGGCCGTAACGTGAGTATTTGAAAAAGGAGGTGGTGTATCTGTCGTAATCCACAGGGGGAAGCTTTAATAATTGGGCTTTTTTTTTTTTTTTAATCTCCTTCGTATGTTCTCGGCTCCTAGCTACAGCTCTTTTCTGCATGGGGAACCTGTTCTCTGTAGTACTGGCAGGATTTGCCTAGATGGAATTTGGGTGATGGGCAAGATCAAGCCGGAGAAGTATCTAATACACTGTGTGAATTTGATAAAACATATCTGATGTGTACACTCACAAAACAGTGAGTTAAGTCGGCCTTGCTGTATTGCTCATAAGGTCCTGGTCAATTGGCCAGCCAACATTTAGAGCTTAAACACAAAGTAGTGCCGATGCTGGAGTATTTAGTAATAACTAAAAACATGTGTATAAATCATACAATGACTCCACACGCCATGCATGAGACCATTTGTCCTAATGTAAATATTTCTTTTTCATTTTACACTTTTTTCTTTTGTCTTTTTTATTGACTGTCAATATTTGAGGTTTTTTTAGCTATTGCTGTAAGAATAAGCCAATAAGACTCCATATTGATGGTAAAATCTAATGTTATGCATTTCTTAAACAAGATACATAACCAACTATGATTTCTATATACTTTAATTAAACTACAACTTTGGCCTAAGTACAAATTACATTTCTAATAGTGTTAAAAACTGATGTGCACCAACTAAGCACCTCCCCTGCTCATTCTGTAATCAGTCTTAATTTAATCCAGTGATTCACTAAGTCATACACTGACAGACGCACAAATAACAACACAGTGTGCATCCACCCATACATGAAGTCAGGTTATGCAGAGTTTGAATGAGCTGGCTTGTCTCTTTCCATTATGTGTCAAAGACTGCTGTCCTGTCCTTCACAATGAGGATGTACATATTATTTTTGTTTTTCTTTCGAGTCCAGTACCGAAAGATCCACAATCTCCGGTGGAAACTTGTGAAATGTCAATGTACTGTAATGGAATATGTTATCAATACACTGGCACCTAATATCAGTACTAGTTTTACTTAAGACCTGAATCACAAGGACCTAGAGACGAGTTAAACACCCTGGGACCATCTGATGAGGAGAAAATATGGGAACAATGTGTATTCCCCAGTCAGTTAGCAAATGGTTGCTGTCTAAGTGCAACACCTCCAGCCACCACGTTTCAGAGTCACTGGCTCATGACTTCTTGACTATATTTTAGAGATTTTCTTCATCTTAAGGTGAAAAAAAATCAAACTGTTCATGATTGTCTTTTACTGTTGAGTATCTCACAATCCCTTTGCTACAGTATCATTGTTGTCTTGGGCAGCATATTGTAAATTTCTTAGTGATTCCCCAAACTAACACTGTGACTAACATACTTCAGCCATCCATAACTTTTATTTGTTTCAAACTAGGAGTGAGCAGTGACTGACTCGCTCACCACCCTGCTCGTTAAACTGGGATGGCGACTGCTGTTTAAGACTCTTTTGGTGAAAAATAAGTGTCTCTGCAAACAAGAGCAACTCAAGTTCGTCTCAAAGAGAGTTTGAGACAGCAAAATGATTAAAGTTATTTTGAACAACCATCTCCTAAGACTATGCTCACGAGCATCTCTTAAATTTCTACCCAGAAGACATCTAAAAATACCCCACTCCACTCGCTAAACACTGAATTATCCGGCAAACAATGAGCACATATGCCTCAAACCTCTCCGTCTGCGCTTTCTTAGTCATTATCAGTGCATTTGTTTGCTATTACTGGAAACATCTGTGCTCAGATAGGTTTGTGTCTGACCTTTTGTGTCCAACTGTGGTTATGTTTAAGCTCTCGCATATGTGTAAGAATGTAGAAGTAAGTAAACACTCAGAACAGAAAGTCATATCGTATCTTGGCAAGGACATTTGCCAGTGTTATTGAATTAATTTGAGTCTGTAAGAATGTAAGAAGAGTGTTTACCTAGACGCAGTCTGCCCTTCAAATGGCGTGTCACTAAGCTGCCCTTGTCTGGGGAGGAAGAGGGAGGGAAGGAGGGAAGAAAGCTGGGAGAACGAGGGAGACGAGGAAGACATGGTGTGTGTTGCAGTTGGTGGCAGATGTTGTCGCTGTGGAAAGGAGGAAGTAAACATCACTTTCACACACATTCTTGAATTTGCAGAGCGTATGGAGTCACACAGACATAAACGCAGAAAGCGGGCACACACACATCACGAAACACCTCCCACGTACCTAACAACAACGAATTAGCTAAAATGTGTGAGAAACAGGGCAGCGGGTCAAAGACAGTGAATGAGTTTGTCAGAAAAGCAGGTTGGAAAAGTGAAACTCGAAGATCTTTTTTCTTTCCTTTCATTTTCTTTTCTTTTTTTTCCCCAACGCCCACTCAGGTGACGTTTAAATGGCATTGCCAGAGGACATAACATGTAGTCCTTTAGAATAGAGAGCTATGCTTCAGTCCAGCTCAAAATCGATGCTGCTGGGTAGAGATGAAAAGAGGCTAGAGGTGGAGACCGATGAAGGCAGATTTGATAGAAAGTCTGGAAAGTGAGATGAAGCAGTGTTGACTGTGGCGCAAAGTTCAGTGCGGGTGTTGAGGATGGACGCTGGAGACCCGCTGCCGGTCATGCCTAAATTTCTTTTTTGGCACAAGAGTAAATTACTCATCTCTGGCTCTGAGGCTGGCGGTTTCCAGAAGGAATTAGTTTGCAACCTTTCGGGTTGACGTCAGACGCGCTTTTGACTTTTCAGGTGTGAGGGCACGCTTTGTTATTTCACTTTCGGTGTTGGAAAATATTACACAGTTACAAATTAGTCACGCCTGCACAGAGTCATCTGGCAGCCTATTTTAAACTCACCTACTCCCTGGATTTCTTTCACGTCTCTGCACGTCATTTACACCATGATGTCTCGTTAGCGTGGTTAGGGTCATCGATAATTCTTAGAGGTCATAAAGCAGTAATGAAGAATGGTTAAAATCATATATTAAATCTGGAATAGGTGTTAAACTGCCAGGTTTTTAGGATGGCATTTCAAAGTAGCCAGTATCCTAAAATATTTAGATGATCAGCTCAGAATTCAAAGATAAGACACTTTCTGAATATGATCTTTTTTCCTCTAGTGACCTTTCACTTGAAAGAAAGATGAATGGTTTGCAGAGTTTTACATAAGTTAGATCTTAGTTACACAGGTGTAGAGACTGGTCTGCAGCTCCTGAGCAATCTCCAGTCACTAAGGGAAAAATGTGCATTCTGGTTGGTGAGTGTTTGCTGGCAGTCGCTGGGTGAAATCAGTCACAAACAGCGTGCTACACTAAAAACCTCCTTGGGATTGCTTTGGTCTCTAGCAGATTTCTACTGTCACTCATAGTTTATAAACTGCAAGTGCAAAATATTATGCTGCTGTTTAAGATGCCAGGCCTTTCTTCTGCCCAGCTCCCTGCAACTTTCGCCTCCCTCACCCCTTACTTCTCACCTGCACTTCTTTGCTTAGATGACCTTCTCCCTCTCTCTCGTCCTCCTCCTGCTCCCTCCCCTCTTTACCTCTGTCTGGTCTGCCGGGCTGTCACGGTGATATCCCAGGTGCTGTGGTTTTGATCTCCGCCTTCAATAATGAATGAAAGGATACAATTCGTCAATCACTTCAAAAACCATGTAGCCCACATTGCCCAAGGTCAGGACAGTGGCAGCTGTCAGACAGGATGATGGCTAGCATAGGCAGGTGAGCGGAGGATGTTTGGCCACATGCATCACACGTACACACCAAAGAGAACCAGAGGAACTAGAGGAGGAACAGATGAAAATGTATGAAAGAAGAGGGGCCTCCTCTGAAGACGGGAGAAAAGGATATTAAAACAGAACAATACGATCAGGAGAAGCAAGAATGGAAGAAGTTTCGCGTGATTTTCAGTGCTTTATTTTCTCTGAAGACCTCAATTTACCTTTTTTAGGTTCTCTTTCCTATTCTGTGTGTGTGTGTGTGTGTGTGTGTGTTTGGAGGTGTGTGTGTGTGTGTATCAAAGTGTGATGTGTGGGGTGAGAGAGATGAAGCCTGGAGTCATGTTGTCAGACTATCACATGTCTGAATGCAGTCGCGTTTGTGAAAATCTCTCAATATCAATGTAGATTTGGGTCAAGTGTGTGCGTGAAGCCCGGTGGCGGTGATGGGAAGGTGATGCGGTGATCGTGTCGGACAGTTTCAGGAACAAACTGGTTTTACGTCCACTCGTGACTCCATTATATAGCACTTATACCATGGTGGTACAAGTGGTGCACACACCACTCCACGTCGTCTTCCTTTGGCAGTTGAGTCTGATTGATTGTTATTGTCTGTAAATAAGAGTTTGCTTTCCACCTGCAGAAAAACAAATGTTTTTAATGAGGGGGTGTAAAGTGCTGAGGAAACAGTAGGGGGAGAGTGAGGCCCGGGGATAAAAGAAAAATTGCAGAAACAAAGGAATAATTATCATCTGTGCTATTTTTTGTGTGATTCAAAAGGACTGAGGTGTTTTCACGGTTCCTTGTGTGCTCAACTTTCTTCAGAGAGAAAGAGGATGCTGTTGTCTCTGTGGGAGGTATTTATTTCACTCCCTCCCAACGCTCCCATTCACCTCCTTGCTCCTCCTGTCCGCCTGTCTGCTCATCAGAAAATAGGAGCTGACAGTTGTTTGTGTATGTGTGTGTTTTGGTGCGTGTGTGTCTTAGCAGATGTGCCCTGCAGCGTGGCCCACCTCTTAAATGTCACTGATCATAGTCTCTTCCACCTGATTACCCTAACCCCTCCAACCCCACCCCTTTCCCCCAACACACCACCGCTCCACCTCCCACTTCTATGCTGCATCTTTTCTGCCCCATTTATTACCCCCCCAGCCGCCCCCACATGGATCTGCATGACCCCATGCATGCGAGGTTGAGAGTGCCTACATCCACTCGTACTTCCAGTGGCGTAAGGTGCCTTTTCTTCTGTACCAAAGTAGCTGTTTGCACAGAACAGTCTCTTTCAATTACAGTGCACTGTGTTCAGAGCTGACATTTCAGCTGGTTGTCCTATAGAGACATATGCATACAAATGCATGGGCATATACTCACATGCTTACGCTGACATATTAAATGCCACAAAAAGCAATAAACTGACATTTTGTAATCGACTGCTCAGGCACAGTTTTGGTTAACACAACAGTCTTGATTATGAGAAACAGAGTTACACAATGGCCAATCACTAAATGGGCACAAATCAAACTGGCATATAACCAAAGCCGATGCAGTCTGCGCATTGCCTTCCCTTCACCAGCCACTGTACCAGCATCATTAGCGAAACCAGACAGAAAAATCTCAACTTTGAATCGTTCTCCTTGACATGCTTTTGTTGTAGAGGTTGTACCTCTCAGCACATCATGCTATTAGTGGCTTTGACACCGAGGAGCAAACACTCTCACAAGCAAAGTCAAGCGCGTCGACTTTGAACTCGAGACTCGACTGTTCCTCGACTCGTATGCCATTGCATGTGTATGTGTACGTGCACGTGTTGGCGTCTGCATCGTGCCTGCTGGTCTGACATCTGCCAATCAGCACATCAGGATCAGTCAGTCATCTGCCAGCTCTTCACAGACAGCTATCAGTCAAAGCTTGTAGAAAAACATGATTGGAGCAGGCAAGAAAGGGGCTTGGGGGAGGGAGTCGTGATTGGCTGTCTTTTGCAGAAAGAGAGGTTAGGGAGAATGTTATGTCTTCAGTGAGAGATGCTTTGTTCTTGTAGGCAGTTTGACATTCAGTAGTCAATTAAAGCGGCTGCCAACTTGAAAAGTCACGAGTTAAACTCCTGATCAAAGTTCCTCGCTCACATCCTGTATGCTCTGCTCCATCTTACAGCAGATGAAGCAGGGGAAACATTTTCCTCTCTTGTGCACGCTTCTCTGCTGTTTTATGTCCAGGAGTAGTACTTCTTGTCTGTGGTCGCTCAGCTCCCTGTGTACTCTCCATCTAATAGTTCAGCTAAAGCCTGCTGGGATCAGTGGGTGAGCTCCAGCCCCGTGGATTAGCGTCAGAGCCACTTTGATTTCATCATCATCAAAGACAGCAGGTGTTTTCTGCTTAACTGTCATCTTCTTTGGTCACTACATTCCCTCGGTTAGTTTTCTCTTAAGATTGTGTGAATATGTCTGTAGCTGTCTGGGGCCGTCATGATTCTGGGTGTGATTTGGGCCTCCAAACTGATGGGACCACAGCCGGCCGCTGTTGACATTTAGGAGATAAAATCCTACAGTGTGTGGCGTTTAATGAGTCTAATCGTTTGCCTTTTGATCTCGTCTGCTGCTCGTCGTTCTCATTAAAATGATTTTAAACGTGTTGGATTTTTACATGTGGGATCAGTGCTGTCAACATCATTCACCAGGAGGAACGTGAAAATGATTTTAAAAAGTCCAGTAGGCCACGAGGGAGAATTATATTATAACCCAGTTCATCAGCTTTCGGGTCAGAGCCGCAGCTCACCTGATATTCACCTCACTCTTGTGAGGTTCACTCACCTCGAGCGCTCTGTAGAATTTACTGTTGGTTTTGCCTTATTCCACCATTTTAGCTTGTTCTCACATTGTCTGGATGTTTCAGTTTTGATGGACCATTTAAAAATCAGGGCTCCTATGGGAGTTTGCCTAATGATGTAACTCTAATCATACGCTGGCTGTTATCCAGTGTGTTGATCCCTGTTTTCGCTCATTAGCGCAATATGCGCTCCTCGCTGACTGTCAGTGAGAGGCTGTCTAGTCTTCCTGAGTTGCACTAATGCTAATGTCTTTAAGCTTTGTGAGGTACGGGCTCATCAGTGACAAACCTTAAGTTTTGTAGTTTCAAAATTCGGTTACACACGTGTGTTTTCAACCGAGTCGCTTGACGGGAGGGATCATATCTCATTTCTCAGCCCTTTCACGTTATGTTGTTCAATTAATTAGCCCCTTTTTTCGACCCTTTTCCGACTCGTAGCAACATGCCAAAAACTCAACTCATAATTCTTCCTCTCGCCTCACACACTGTCAGTCCAATTAAGTGCTTTTAAATGCCTGTTGAAACAAGCGCAGGCAGACTTATTAGATTAAAAAGGAATAGAACTCATTCGCACCCCGTAATCAAATAGACTGCTGTTGCCGTGAAGGGGAAAAAATGCTTAGCCATGCAGCTTGTACCTACATATGCATACAAAAATTACTCTTAAAAAAAGAGACTGATTTAGTTATTTCTTCCCCTCATGCGTCAAAAAGGCATGGCAAAGGGTGTGTGTGTGTGTGTGTGTGTGTGTGTGTGTGTGTGTGTGTGAGAGAGAGAGAGAGAGAGAGAGAGAGAGAGCAATATAGCCTACCAGTAAATCAGTATTCATAGACTATAGTCAGCTCTGCCGGCCCTGTCTCACAGTAGGGGTTCAGCTCTATGAAGATAAAGTGATTTTTCTGGAGTGAGCGAACCCTAATTCTGACCTGACACACTCACACACACATGCACACCAGCACTGTAAATGCACTCACACACTCATATGCAATAATTAAGCAGGCAGAAATGAAATCCTCAGCTTTGTTTCATCCAAGCGTTCTCATTTTCTCGTGCCGAGGCTGTGATGTACACTAGCGCCACAGGGTTTCCTTGCATCTGAATGCACAATGGCATCGTGAAGAGCTTTTCTGACCACCTGTCAAACTTTCCACACGAAGAAACCAACATTTTTAGCCGTTCTCTTACTGTTTTGCAGAATCTTGACCCCACGTAGAGAGGATTTCACATCTAACCACAGCTGTTGCAGTAAAATTCAGGGTTATTTAACACTGTGTAATAATAATCTTTTTTTTTTCTTGCCCGTTTCTAAAGGACAAGCCATTTAAGGGCTAATTTCCACTGCACATTTGCTCCGTGCTATAAAAATTCAGAGGTGAAGAGGAGAGTAGAGAGAGCAGGATCATGGTGGACCATCAGCCCCGAAGCCACAACCCTGGTCTTCTCCTCCTACTGTCCTTTCATCCTCCTCTCCTCTCTCTCTTCTTTATCGCAGCGCTCATCTTCCCGGCAAATTGAATTCCTCCCTAGAATCTGCCTAAGCAGCTTCATAAGACCAGCCTGAGAGTGGATGTGTGCGCGGGATGCGTCAGGAAGAAAAAAAAAAAGTGTGCATGTGTGCTTCTTGGCTCTCCTGTCACATTTGAAGGCCAACCTCTCTGTTAGGCAACGATCCTCCTGAAGAGAAAGAAAGAGGAGACCTTGAGCTGCCGCACTCTTTGACAGAGATGGACCAGGGGGCAACAAGTGAAAGAGGGAGGAACAAAGGGAGGATGATAGGTGGCTGGATAGTGCAGCTTCTGAGAAAGACAGACAGGTCAGAAATGGGGAAGACTGCGGGGGGAGAGAGAGGCTGACATGTTGAGATTGAGTGACAGAGAGACAGACAGTGTGGGGGAGAGAGAGAGACAGACAACGCCAGTGATTGAAACATGCTGTTAGCTGACCTTGCTCATCTCAGAAGGGTGTTCGGAGTGTTCTCTACAGAGTGTTCTCTGTCTATCTGTAGTTTCTCATGGGCTGCCTTTAAAGGAAAAGAAAGGGCTTAAGGAGTGACAAGGAGGGGAGTGCCTCAGGCTGGGCTTTGGAGTGGACGCAACGCGTGATGTATGAACGAAGTGGTGGATGAGTGTAATGGTGCAAAACATCCACACTGGCATACGAAGCAGCCATTGTAGCTGAGGGTTGTGTCAAGCTTTTAAGGCTGCTCTCTCACTTAACACGAACACAGTTTTCATGGGGACATTAGTTGACATTATGCATTAGTTATGCCCCCTCCCTGACCTTACCTGGCACTATAGACTCTAGAAAGTGCATTAAACCCACCCTCTTTCTTTTGACAGCAAGGGGTGCCTCCACTCTAAAAACAAGCTTGGTTGGAGTATATAGGAATACGGTGATCAACTCTCTTGATTTGACAGTTTTCTGATTAAATTTACACTGATCAGACATAAGATTCTGACCACCTGAATAATATCTTTTTGGTCCTCTTTTTACTGTAAAAACAGCCTTGACCCCTGAAGGTGTGCTGCGGTATCTGCAACAAGATGTTAGCAACAGATAGTTTGAGTCTTGTAAGATGTGATTTGGGTCCTCTATGGATTGGACTTCTTTGTACATCCCACAGATACTCGACTGGATTAAGATCTTAAGACCTCAGACTTGTTGTTGTGGTCCTCAAACCATTCCTGAACCTTTGTTTTTGTAGCAGGGCTCGGGCCACATCGATCAGGCAATAGTTTCCATGAAAATGTGTCCGTTGTCTGGAACAATGTTTAGTGTCAAAGTAGCATCCACATGTATAGCAGGACACAAGGTTTCCCAACAGAACATTGTCCAAAGCATCACACTGCCTCTGCTAGGGCTGCTCAATTAATCGAATTTTAATCACGATTACGATCTGGGCTTTAAACGATCATTAAAAATGACTGAGCCGATTATTAGCCCCTCCCTCGTGCTTTACTCTCGCGCTGCTCCGTGTGGCAAATCGAGCGCACCTCTCTGCATTTCGAACACGCATCACAACAATTAAGAGGACCCAAGGGAAGCTCGGAAAGCTAAGCAGAAGTTATTTGGAGAGGAGAGTGACTGCCGCTGGTTGAAAAAAGAGGTAAAAAAAACTTCAGTGGTGTGGAAACATTGTGGGTTCGCGGAGTCAGACGTGGCTCAAGTAGACATAGTGTGTAAACTTTGCTACAGTGTGGTAGCTGCACCACAGAGCAACACTGCAAAGTTCACTAAACATAGATGTTTACATTTTTCATTTATTTTTTATATTGCAAACATTTGCACTGTTATCAGTATTTGCACACTATTTTATATTATTTTTTAAAGTCATTATTCAATACATTGTTATTGTTAACCCTTTAAATCCCTGTAGAACCGGAACTGCGTAAGCTAGCGCAATAATTTGTTTTGCATATGAAACTGGAGGAGTTGTACTTACATCTTAGAAACTAGAAACTCGCTTTGCCGATCCGATCAGCTGTTCGTAACACTTCCCACATTGAAACAGACGTCAGCGGAACTATCGCATGTCCGCCATTTTCTGTCCGAAACCGGAAGTGACTTCATTTTCGCGGAAAATGTAGTTTTTTACTTGTAGGCCTTAAAAGCCTATACTGGTGTTTTTATAAGTCATGTTTGACTCTATACTTTTCTGAATAGTTGCTGGGATGCTTACAACTCGAATTGCACTGCTGGAAATAGTTTGTTTTGATGCACATGCTGTTTTCTTTGCAAATTTGCATCATAGGATTGTTTTTTGTTTGTCCTGCAGTATATAAAAATTGCTGTATCTCCAAAATAAAACTATGAAGACACTCAAAATAAATTTCCTGTGGTGGGAAACTATTTTTTGTAACTTTTTTGTATTTAAAGTTTTGAGGGAGAAGCCTCTTAAATTTCCCCAAGTAGAAATATATGTAAAAAAACCAAAAACAATTTTCAATTTTTTTGTAGTTTATTGCACTTTTTTGCAATTAATGTAATTACTATGGACTTAATGCATACATATTATTAAAATATGGGCTATAACAGTTGTATTGATGTATAGCAACTTGAAATGCTCCCAAAAATGGCACTACAGCATGTAAAAAAAATTATATAAGCTCTGGCGGACTTGGTTCTATGGTAGGTCTTAAAGGGTTAAATAAATATCGTCAAATAATCGAGATCTCAATTTCAGTGAAAATAATCGTGATTATCATTTTTGCCATAATCGAGCAGCCCTAGCCTCTGCTACCTTGAATCCTTCCGATAGTGGATCCTGGTGCCATGTGTTCCTCAGGTGAGTAATGCACACGCCCCTTTTACATCTTTTATGTAATGTAAAAGGAAACATGATTCATTAGACCAGGCCACCTTTAAATTCTCTGTGGTCCAGTTCTGATCCTCATGTGCCCACTGTTGGTGCTTTTGACAGTGGACGTGGTCGCCTACCTGGTCAGCAGTTATGCAACAAACTCTGATGCACTTTTCAAGGACACTTATGACAAGGCTACTTGTCAACTGTCATACTCGCTCAAATTATCGTGATGGTAATTTGACAAATTATTGTCCCTCTCTAAACCAAAAAGACAGAGAAGGCATGGTCTGCTTTGACAAGTTACTGGCCAGTGTACATGCAGTGCCCCTCGAGTTCTCATTCATATTTACTCATCATGCGTGGTTCCATGAAGCAGAGGTTAATATCATGGTAGCTACACACATTTTTCATATATAGTACTGGACTATATATTCGAAACAGACTTTTTTGACGAGGGTTGAGTGTGTGTGTGTGTTTGTGTGTGTTTTTAGGTAACTATGCACAAAGCATGATTTGTCTGCCCTTGTTAATGCTGTATGTCTGTGTTCCCTTACTTAACAGAAGCTCTGTTCTGTTCGTTCTGTGCATGTGTTATCCAAAAATGTATATTATGATTGACAAATGAAACCCTCCTCTAACAAAAATCTGATATAATGATACAATTCAGGTGATTTTCCCTTGGAAGGAGGCCAAAGCCCAATTTTATTTATGTAGCATTTGTATCCGGGTAAAACAACGATGTCTATGTCTGCCTAAAGTAAATGACAACCACAACACTAAACATAGCTGGAACACTGTGTTTAAAATGTCAATAGAAACATTTTTAGGTTGTTGTTTTTTTTGTTCTTTTGTTTTTTTCAAACAGCCCTTTTAAAGGGATGTGAGGACTGGCCAAAATGTCCTCACCTTCCCAAAAAGTTCTCACTCCCAAGGTAGCAGTAGAAGCAAACTTGTATTCTTTCTCTGTCTTCCTCTCCCTCTCTGTCTCTCCCTCACTCTCTGAGGCATGCAGCTGTGAATTATAGTGCTGGTCAGCAGTATGACATTGGAGTCTGCATTGGCAGCCATCGTCTGTAGAAACAGAATATTCCAAATAAATCCTTATGCCCACATGCGCTCGCACTCTCTCTCTCTCTCTCTCTCTCACACACACACACACACACACACACACACACACACACACACACACACACACACACACACTCCCATATAAATCTGTCCTAGCAGGAACACTTCCCTTTTGTGCACAGAGCAGGCAGCTATCAATCTAAAAGAGAGAGGGAGAGGGTGAAACAGTGGAAAGTGGAAGAGAAGAGGAGGGGGAAAAGTGGCCCTGAGACATCCAGAGGGAATAAGGGAGGAAATGCAGACAGTGGAGATGAAGTGAGAGGGGTGGAAGTGATACAGAACTGAGGAAGCTGAAACGACAGGGAGGACAGAAGATCTAGTGGACGGCAGGAGGGGAAAGGGGGAGCGTTAAGAGTTATGAACCTGTCCATATTTACTGTCGCTAGAAGATAGGCTTCCACTCAAACGGATGCGTGTGTATGCATGTGTGAATCTCCTGTTCAGTCCAAACCCAGATGCTAATTTTTGTTGAGTGGATCCAGGCCTCGGCACATGCAGTCCAGCAGCAAGTGGCTTTGGACAGCCTATTTAGCCTTGATGCCCCTATGCTGTGTGACAGTGAGCCAGGTCCTCACACCTGAGTAGAAAGTTAAAGAGTGGATGGCATTGCTTGGACAGCAGCTGAGCCATTCAGCAGCTGCACCTTGCAAGCCAGGCCAAGTGATTTCAACAGGCTTATCATAAGATTCAGCTTGGGCACTGTGAGTGTCTGTACAATGCGCTATTGTACAGTATCTGTGTTTGGAAACTTGGCTGTTCAGGAGCACAATACATGTGGTGAAAGGGAAAATGCTCTCTGTCAGGATGGAAAAAGCTAAATGTGGAGGTGAAGAACCCAGGATTACCATTACAGTGAAAGCATGTTTATACTGCAGGCATGCTCATTGGTCAAAAGACTCCTGACAGAATCAGACAAGCTTGAGGGAACAATTTAATCATCGCAACATCTGTACCTTTTAGTCTGATCAATTCCACATTACACTGCATCTGACGAACAGGATGCTCAATCTAATTTTTAGCATAAGGGTTAAAAGCGTCTGTGAAGCCTGACCTTTGTCTTTGTGCAGTCTATGCTGGAATTTGATATGCTTTAAGTAACAAACAGCAGATGTTGTTTGCATTCAGAAGAAGTAGTCAAGTTACGTGGTGCCTTTCCAGGGAGTAAATGTGATAGAATTGCTGCTTTTCTGGACCGTTGATGCACATCAATGCTGTGAAATAGGATGTGTTGGAGCACTCATGCATGCCGCCATGCGCTCAGTTCAGCCGTTTGAGCTTACACAGGAAACAAAAGGTCTAAGTGTATGGACAGGCATCACATGTCCTACCTGTGCTAAGCATCTGTTGGGACACATTTTCTCTTGGTCTGTCTTAAAATCAGTGTTACAACTTATTATGCAGTTTGATCTGAGATATTAGTTGTTTATTTAAAATTGGTAGGTTTTCTGAAATGCTGAAGTACAGTTTTGTGGAAAAAAAACTGGTATGTGTGTCTGTATAAAAAAAGCTTTGACAGGCGTCACTAATAGGGTGAGGGCTCTCTAGACAGTCTCGCAGGAAAAATATAAATATAAATAAAGCAGCTGTAGATGGAGTAGCAGTTTTTTTCCTATTGCTTTGATGTCAGATGTTTTCTTCTAAGCCTGAAATGAGTTTTCATATCTGATTTGACATTTGCAAAATGGCACCTAAAACCATTATTACAGAATTTTCTGATTCCAGTCTGAAACTCTTCTCAATAAAATAAGAGAAGACTTGTTTTTTTGTTTTCAACTTATTGTGCAAAGGCCGTGATTTCTGTGGTGTATGAATACAGCAGAAATCAGCCGTGTTGTCTCAGAGTGACTAAAGCAGACTATTTCAAACACCACAAATAACACATTTTCCTTTCTGTGTCTCTGTCCGTCAGAAGTGGCTCCCTACCTACGAGGGGGTGGACAAGGGCAGCAGGTGGTGTTAGAGGGAAACAGACTGGTGCTGACCTGCCTGGCTGGAGGCAGCTGGCCTCTGCAGTACCGCTGGACTCTCAACAACAGCAACATCACTGACTGGACGCCACAGTACAGGTCAGTTAGCACCCACTGCCTAGTTATTATGTCAGACTTTCTGTCGTGAATCTTCTCATTGTCTTTAAGTGTATATGTCTCTCTCGTACCCTTCCTTTCATATACAAACATCTGCAGAGTAAGAGCTGTTCCCGTTAGAGATGGAGTGTGTGTAGAGGTCAGAGCATTCGGACAGCAGAGCCAAAGTGAGATTAATAATTACATTAGCACCATAAATATGTATATGGTGTGGGTAAAGAGGAGGGGATCCAATCAATATGTCTGTGCTGTTTCTTTGCTTTTTGCCCTGTACCTTTTCTTCTCCTCCTCCTCCTCCTGTGCCCCCTCTCTCTCTGTCCCTGTGTGTGTTGGTTGGTAAGAACTAAGCAATTCCTCTCGGCAAAACTGCAGCTGTGAAACAAAATTGTTTTTCACATCATTCAGAAATGGAGGGAATCTTGGGAATGCATACACACTGAGGGAGGGAGAGGTTGAGCCAGCAGTTTTGTAGGCAGTCGTTGTTCGAGCCAGGAGGTACAGTGTGGCTCTGGACTGCTCTCAGCGTTCTGGCTACTTTAGTTTGGTGAGGCTATGCTGAATTGGCAAGCTGCAGTGAATATGAGTGTGTGTGCGTGTGTGTGTGTGTGTGTCAGGATGTGGCCATCTGCTAAGCCTGATTTTAGTGTTCTACCTTTGCAACTTTATATATGCTCATTTACATATTTTATTCTCAGTTAAATGAAGACATATAGTGTGGGATGAGATATTGAACCTCACTAGATCCTGATGTGCTATATAGCAATAGCACCTTTCTGCCATTGATATATAAACCATTTTCAGCAAATTGGACGGCCTGCAGCTTTGTGCATGCTGCTGCTACAGGAGCGGGACCAAGCAGTGCTCGATAGCAGTGCTTTGCTGTGATTTTTGGTCATGTTTACAGTTAATACGGGTCTCACAGATCCACTTAGTTTTACATAAACTCAGAAACATGCTTTGGGCTTCCACATAGTAAAATCCTCTTTGGAATATTTTATTTTTCTTCATCCTTTATCTTAGTTTAAAGCGCTGGTCAGTGGAGAATTCAGATGCACAGTAAGTGACAATGATTTACATTAATGGAAGCTTCAGCTCCGGCTTCTTTTATCATTGTCAGTTCAACGGCAGTAGCCTGCCACTTTTTGCACATTGTGAGTTGGAATAAAAACATCACTAAGACAAGTTAGACTCTCAAAAAAAAAGAAGGCAGCAGCGTTTGCTTTGTTTTCAGGGACACTTATGACAAGGCTACTGCATTGTCTTCAAAACTGTATAACATGCTTGGCTGACAAACTTATTTCTCACAATGCATGTGTTTTTTCCCTCAAGCCAATACTTGTCTCAGTTACGTGCTGTATAGTTTTAGAATAATATAAACCTGTTGAAAACACATAAATATTAATAATTTCTGGTCTGACGAACTTCAGATTTAATGTAAAATGACTACCGTCCTACATTTACCTTCTTCTTTTGTGCAGTCTCTCATCACAGTATTACACAAAACAAAATCGATTTTTATTTCTTGAATCAGTCAATCACATTTAACGCTAAGCTTGTCAGAGAAACTGACTAGGAAATTACTGCATTGTCTATATATATATCTGTATCTAAATATAGTGGTAGATGACAGAAATCTAACAACTTGTTGGAACTTAAAACACATGGTGTTTCCGCTGCACACGGCTGTTGAAAATGTAGCTGACCAGAGAGAGAGGGAGATAGATTGGTGGTAGAAAGTGTCCAATATCAAAATCTGTTTTAGGATCAGAGCTGCTGTGTAATGTGTCGTTCCTGATTCAAATGGAGTTGGGTTTGTGAGTCTTTGATGTACATGTGTGTATTTGTGTCTGCGGGTTTGTGTATGTTGGCAGCATGCACTGACAGCCTGGGAGTTAAATACTTGGCTGTCCTGGTATTCGTAATGAGCCCCAAAGCGATGTCCGGTTTTGCTATGTCTATCCGGTTTGTGCGGAATGTGTGTGTGTGTGTGTGTGTGTGTGTGTGTGTGTGTGTGTGTGTGTGTGTGTGTGTGTGTGTATTTGTCCAGCATGGTACCAACCTAGATCCTATGCCAAGCTTCCCATTAGTGAAGCACAGTCCATTAAAACCCCATTAACAATCCTTCTCAGAAAAAAAAAGACCTCGCAAACATCAAAAACCTTTTCATACGCGGCACACAGATGCAAACAGACACACATACATGTACACAAACTGTGCATATGCTCTCTCTGCCTTCTGTTATCTGGAAACTTTTACAACCTTAGGCCCAATCCATTTTCTGAGATCAAGGACATGAAAGGGAATTACACAAGAGTGCACGCATATGGACAACCAGACCTCCACCTTCGTTCCCTTCTGTCTTGTTGGTCTCCAGACATCACTCCCAGTTTTATTTTTATTTACAGCTTTGAGAAGAAAAACCTACCCTTATAGTCTTCCTCTCCATGTGTCCATCTTTAGGTTGTCTATGCCGTCCCTGAAGAGGACTGATGCTGGACTGTATCAGTGTATGGTGAGGAACAGGATGGGAGCAGTAATACACAGGAGAACGGAGGTGCAGGTGGCCTGTAAGTACACACAGCATACACGGACACACGCTGGTTTAAAGTAAACTGAGTAAAACAATTGAAGATGTTGTTTTGTGCACAATTAAAACTTAACAAGCTTCAGCTTTGCGCAATTCTTACAATCTTACAAATATTGAAACAGTGATGGTTTAAAAAAGCATTAGATAGCATCTTGGCTAATGCTAACTGACTGTGAAGACAGCGTGATTGGTCAGTTCCAATACTGATTCTACATCAACAGTTTTATGATGATGTAGGGACAACACCAACACCGGCATATCTGATTGTGCAGTAAATGTATTGTGATGCATTGGTGTTGATCTTCATACTCTTCATCCTTCTCTCTTTTCCTCAAGTTCTGGGTAACTTCTTGGCCGAAGAGCAGAGAAAGACGGTGACTCAGGGCCGAGCAGCCCTCATCAACCCTCCTCCCCTCGCTTCGTTTCCTCAACCATTGGTCACATGGTACAAAGATGGACACAAGATAATCCCCAACAACCGAATGTAGGTGTTTCTTTTACCCTTTTGCTTTGTGTCTTGAGCACGCACTTGTGTTTGTATGGTGTCTTTTGCAGCCTCGAGCACAAAGTGTGTCTAACAAAATACCGCCTGAGATAAAATTTTAATTTTACAGTTCTTATCCCACAGTGGTGTATTAATTAGTGTTCTGCAGAAGCACAAAAGTTCTTTTAATCCTCGCATGTCAATTGCTATGAATAATAAGCTATTTAGATAACTGACCCTTTTCATAAGAAGAGACACAGGACATTATCAAGAGAAGATAAAGCGGGCTTTTCAGTGAATCAAATCTACAAGGTTATTAAGTAATTTTAGGTGCATGGGAGATATTCTTTTATATTAATTGTACAGCAGAGATATGAGGGTCCCTGTGTTGTGTAAGCTGTGCTTCACAGTCTTTTTGTTTGATGTTATTCTCCAGCTCTTTTTGAAATGCTGACAATTTGCATATTATTTCTTAGTTGCTGCAGATATCCTGTAAGTGTCACTCTTTTGAAAAAATGCTCATAAGCTAAGCACAGGGATGGTAGTGTGCTTTTGGTTTGCAGAGTGGTGTGATATAGATTCAGGCAGCATTTTAAATTAATTTGGGATATGCACCTTTTTGAATCAGCTCCTCTGTGACAATAGCTGTTGAGATGGAGACCTTCAGTGATTTTATTAGTCTCTGCTTGCACTCTGAGATAACTAACTCCCCATTAAGACCACTAACTGCTCCCCAGTGTGTTATTGAATGAAATTGTCAGTGGCCTTGCTGTACACGTAAACGGTCAGACAGCAACTTTTTCACCCCTTTAACGACAGACACCACCTCCAAAGAGCTTTTCAGAATGCTATGTGGATTCAGGTTATATAAACAGGTTTTTTTTTTTTTTACTTTGGGGGGGGGGGGGGGGGGGGGGGGGGGGGGGCGTTGCTTTTGTTTCTGGTTCACATCAAGTTTGAATTTGCTTTTAATTTGGACGAACTAGGATAATGTACTCCTGTTAAGTTAATGGGGCTTTATTGAGAGTGGCTTAATGATAGTGGACTGCAATTATTTTGCTGCACACGACACTATCTGCATGAAGGTGTTTTCAGTCAAAGCATCCCTGCTGAAGTGTGCTCCCTGCTGCTGTACACGAAAATAAAAAAACAAAGAGGAGCCCTTGTTATAGTTACAGATTATTCCGTGATTATTTCAATAAAAATACATCTGCAGTAGATATGGAGCATCTGTGGCCAGGGGACAAGATTGTTAGTGCCTGAAACTTTTCTTTTGTGTTTGCTTATATCTTAGCGCTACCAACCAACCACATTTAAGCAGGTTTTATTGGCGTGCCGGTAAACAGTGAAGAAAAACGATCTGCAATCTTAAAAACACTAGCTACTGTGCGAGGAGGATTTAACCTTTAAAATTAGCAATAGGGAATCAGCGGTAGAGATTTTCTCAGCTTTATTAGAGCCTGACCAATTTATCAGCAGGCTGATATGTTCAGCTGATATTAGCTCATAACATTCATGTTATGAGTGTTGATACTGGATAATTTGTCCAACAGAGGGTACTCTGCAACTTCCCTGTTGACAACACACAAACATAACAACAAGATGATACAAGCAGAGTCTGGCAGAGAGGAAATAAGTTAATAACAAGCAAATAAATAACTGTAGATATCAAATATAAGGCAAATTCGATTATTTGGTTTGTGTGTCTGAAAGAAAACAACATTGGCTGTTATCAGATATCAGAATATTTGATTGTTAAATCACCAAATATCTGTATAGGTGTTGATCTTAAAATTGGACAGAGCTTTTATCACTTCTCCTTATGTTGCTACTGCCACTATTATGTTTTTCATCAATTTCTGAACTAACTTTGAAACAAAAGCACACAACGACCCCAGGCACCTCTTTCTCTACATACCAGCTTCATGACCTTTAGTAACATCTCAAGTGCTCGTTGGGACATTAATGAGTCCAATTCTAGTCCCACAGACCTGCTGTGGAGGATGTATCCTCACATTAACCCTGAAAAGAGCTGGTTTATAAGATCTGACATGTGACTCCATGGTGACTTTAAAAGCCTGCTAGCATATGCGGAGTATACATTTAAATTTGGATTCTAATATCCATCTACTGTAAATCAACCCTGACAGCAATGAAAAGCTTTAAAGTATCAACCTTTTTGTCAGAACTGCTCCTGACACAAAGGTTAAGTACTATATTAATGCCTGGATATATTCTGGAAGCTCCATAGCCTACAGTACACCAATAGAGGGAAATATATAATTAATAGTAAAAGCCTAAGGTGAAGCTGAGGTGGGTGCTTGGATCGTAGAGTAAGCACTGATGTAACAGTTGCAGCAGTAGGTTAGCAGAGCATTTAAACAATGTGATGTGACAGTGAACAATCGGCTGCCCGATTTTATCATATCCACAAGCCTGAGGCCAATACAGAGCCTGCAGATGTCAAAATGGTCAAAGCCAGAAGGAATGTGTGGACACCTGACTATGGTTAGAGTTGGAGGTCACATCATCCAGAATGATCTCTACAGTGGGGATGATGATGATGATGATGTAAACTGTTTACCAGTGTAAACGGTACATGGTTACAGATGATGTTAAAACAGCTCTTTTTATAGCACATTGTATTTCACTTTATACAGCACATTTGTGGTGCACTTACAGTATATCAAAAATGAAGAAGCTTCAGGTGGTTTATATATATATGTGGTGATAATTGATTCCGAAAATATGGTTGTCATGGTTTTAACCGTACCTGCTTCAGGTGATACAATATATTTCCAGTTTCTTGGATCACAGGAACAATTTTTTATTCACTTTGTAATTATTGTAATGACTCGTGATTGCATTTTGTGTGTGTGTGTATGTGTGTGTGTGTGTGGGGGGGGGGTTATCCTTGTTTTGTCTTTTATTACTTTTCTGTTCCATTATATCCAAATGGGCTGCAGTGTTTGAAATACAGTTCCAAGTTTGGCAGGTATACTCAGCTGAGCAGTCAACACAGAGATTACAGTGGCCAGTATTGGAAATGGTATATGTCGCTGAAGTAGCTCCAGTGGCTCCATTACTCTTTGCCATTTATCTTGATTAAGTTGAGGGGGGAAAAACTGATAAAACTTTCTGTCCTAAAATGCACAGTCAAGACATTTTATTACCAGGAAAACCCATAAAATTCATGAGTTTCCTCAGCTATTTATTGCAGACACAGTTTGCACTGAATTCCAGACTGCCTTCACTAAAGTAATAAGAAATTAAGGCATTTATATGAAATACAATGTAAGTGGCATTCTGTTAATAACAAGCCGCTGTGCTTTTTCAAATGGCAAAAGCTTGGCACTCAATGTAGGAGGCATTTTATTTAGACCATATTCCAATCTTATAAAGATGGAATGAGGTGTGTTGCCTCTAATAATTTGGTATGAATAGTTTCTATCTCAGTTATCTGTCTTGGATGCTGACAGCAGTCTCTCCAGTCCTCGAGAGAGTTAGATATGAGAAACAGAGAAACCAGTAGAAACTCTAGAGATTCATCTTTTTTTTTCTTTTTTTTTCATCTGATGCAGTTTTTGACTCCTCTAGTATAGCGGTGGATCAGAATAGTAAAATAAAAAAAGAGAGACAATCAGTCTTTTTGCTAAGTTAACAGATGATAACAGGCTTAGAGCATTTATTGGCAGCTGAGCTAGCCAAAATACACTGTAACCAATGCCCAGGACATTCCTGGTGCTAGCTAGCTGCCTGACTTTGGCCAGCAGTCTGTTTTAACAGATACATGGCTATGAAACAAAGGTTTTTCTTAAATCATGATCAGTTCAATTCAATTAAATGTTATTAATGTAGCGCCAAATCACAACAACAGTCACCTCAAGTTGCTCTATATTTATATATTAGTGTAAAAAGCTCTATACTAATACAATCAGGCACCACTGTATAAGCAAACACTTGGAGACAGTGGGAAGGAAAAGCTCATTTTAAACAGGAAAGAATTAGCAACAACCAAGCTTAGAGAGGGCCAGCCATCTGCCATGACTGTTTGGGGATGAGGGGAGGGAGACAGGACAAAAGACAAGCCGTGGAAGTGAGACAGAGTAACATGTTTTCATTTATTTACACATGTAGCAGCTCTAAAATAGAAACACATAATCTAGATAAAATACACTCATTGTGTCACTTAGACATGTTTTTGTGATTGTGTTTTTTTGTAAATTGAGCGAAAAACATGTGGTTTCTTGTGATGATTGCAGGGTTTTAGCTAGAAAAGTTGTTTGAGCCAGCAGCAGCAATGGGTCAGGGATTTGGTACAATGTAATGCTGTGCTCGTTTCATGTAGCACTGTCCACCTGCTATGACGCTAATTGTTAATTGTGTGCTGGCTGAGACAGAACAGCGGGGCTACGTTTGTGCGCCTCGACACACACAGGATGAGGAGGGAGGCACCCTGGGAGCGAAACATCATATTAAATCATAACCTCATTTATATTCAGTGATGAATGATTTAGCTCAACCTTGAATAATGGACATAAGTGGACTGATTTCAGCTGAACACGTAAAATGAAATAAAGTCTGAACACTTTCCTGGTACTTTATTCTAGCAGTAGGTAATCTTAACTGTTATAGAAAAACTCTCCAGTGCACAGACCATAGCGGTCAACTTAGAATAGGCGGGCCAGCGCTCTCGTATTACAGCCATGTAATGATACCACTGAACATAAATTATCACTTATATTTCTGTCCTGGTTGCTTAATAGATCTTTAGCAAAAACCTATATCCACAAAGCAACAAATCCACACTCCTCTGAACCTTACAGAAGCACAGTAGGCCGCTCCCTTATTTCCCAAGAGGTCACCACAACGGATGGATCCACATGTTTGATTTGGCACCGATTTTAGGCCAGATGCCCTTCCTGATTCAACCCTCGCATTTTTCCTGGCCTGGGTCTGGCACTAGGAGTACACCAGCTTGTGAATCCCTGTGGTTGGGTTTGTCTCCTGCTGGACTTGAACCGGATATCTTTCACCATTATAAAGCACAGTTCTCTGTGATATCTATGCAGTACAAGTAGTAAAAACACAAATTATAGAGACTCTTCTCCCTGTTCACTGATAAGATGTATTTGTTTATTCCTATTAAGAGGTGGGTACACCCTTGGGAGCAGTTGTGTTGGCACTTTGTTTGGGCGGAGAAGATCTGATTGGTGTGAACCTTGGGAGCGAAGAGTCTCAAATTCAAGGTTTTCGCACCAGTATCTGTATCCATGGAAACAACATAAAAATGACAGCTAGTTCTGCCCCTTTGCAAAGTCTGAGCATGGTGAAATATTTTGTAAACAGAAATATTTTAAATAAAATTGCAACGTTTTCATTCGAATCATTTCATGGGTTTCTGGTGTTCCTGCTCTTCCAAAACAGAGTCGCCTATAATGTGACTAGGAAAAGTGGATCTCTCCACGCCATTATCAGGTATTAATATAATCTGGATAAAAACATTCAGCTCTGCATTGTGAATTGAAATATTCTGATTTGCTTGCAGCCCACATTCACATACTGAGATGAAGATTCATGCATAACACTTCCTTTGAACCCTCATAGAAAAGACTAATTTGCACCTTTCTTCACAGCTCCCCTCCTGTCTCTACAAGACACTCTTTCCCCCTCTCACCTCCCTGTTCCATGTCTGTCCTCCTACTTTTCTGCCTCTAAATTATTCTTCATATTGCTTTGTTCCCTCAGTTGGCTGCCCTTCTCTCACTCTTTGCCTCTTTTATGGTCATTATCATGCTACAGGATATAGTGTTATACAGAACTCATAAACCTCTGTTTCTGAATAAACTGCTTAACGGCTGTGGTGCGTGCACGAACACACACACACACACACTCACACACACACACACGCACACACACACACACACACGCACACTGAAAATCTGTCTCTTCAGACCAATCTCAGTTGCGTCTACCTGGCACAAGCGTCTCTGTGTGCGCTCATGTGTGTCAGAGTGAGTGCAGTGAATATTTGCACAGCCCTACGTGTGTAACGGTGTGTGTGTGTGAGGTTACGCTGGCTGATCCTGCGGTCCGGTGAGACGGGGCCAGATGGTGCCTGGCGGTTGGCTGTCTTCGTGGTGACCGAGTTGATGATTTCGTTTATGAAGTTTATTGATCCGATATGCATCACTCCCAGAGTCCCCAGCCCCATCTCACTGTCTGTCTCTCTACCTCTCCCCTGCTCTCAATTTATGTCCATGTGCCTGCCCCTAACCCCACTCTGCATATCCAACACACACAAACAAACAAACACACACACACACACACACACACACACACACACACACACACACACACACACACACACACACACACACACACCACTCTGCATATCCAACACACACACACACACACACACACACACACACACACACACACACACACACACACACACATCCTGTCTATGAACATTCCCAAACTCCCTAGCCTCAAAATACTGGCCAGCAAAGAACTTACAAGCTGTCACTTCCCACACACTCTGCTCTAATCTAATGGAGCCCCCACTCCCTGTCCTCCCCATCTCCACTCCATGCTGCTCTGCCATCTCTCTGATGTCCCACCCCTCTCCCTCTCCTTGCAAAATGTTTTTCCTGCCCTCATCCTCCTATTTTTAAACGGGCTCTAAACTTCAGACTTTTTTTTCTCTCTCAGCTGTCCAGCAGCAGTTAAAAAACAACTTGGGGACAGTGCTCCCACCTCAGCGCCGCAGACACTGATATATATTTGAGCTGTGACCTGCTGCCCAGGTCGAGAGGAGAGAGCTGCTGTTTTTAATTAGCTCTGTGGCCTGTGGCAGATGGACGTGAAATGATTCTGATAGCCGGCAGCTTCAAGAGGACGGGCTGGACGAGGAGAATTAGAATTCGCCTTTCTTTTTCCATCAGGGACACATGAAGCCCGGATTGATCAAATAAAGGCAGTGATCTATGCAGAAGCATGCCAGGAAGGACAGTGAATATTTCAGCTTCTTGTTGCTGGGGAGTTGAGCGGTGTGGAGAGCAGTGATGTCACAAGCCATCAGTGTCAGAACTGGGCCTTATGGGAACTATTTCTCCTTATACCTGGCCTAAGCTGCCATACGCCGTGGTGGGGTATGTGTGAGTGTGTGCGTTTCTGAAAATTCATTCATTTTAATTTGTCAAACACTACTCTAACAGAAGGAACGATTCATTATTTCACCGCTCTCCGTCGCACGCACGCACACACGTACGCACACATAATCAGCAGAGGTCTGAACAGAAGGAACTTTCTCGGTGTCTGAACTTTGCAAGCAGATGTTGTGTGTGTTTGTGTGTGAGAGCGTGCACACATATTCATGTGTATGGATGAGGCAAACAGCAAGATCAAGAGGAAAAGAGCATCATTTGGAGGGAGACTTAAAAGACACGTAGCCTTAGATCCCACCACATGTTGAAAAATGCAACCGGCCATTTGAAAGGTCTTCCATCCACGACAGTAGCGCCGCAGTTGTTAATGAGTGCATTTCTCACGGCGTGCAAAAGGAAGCATCAAAGTGGCTGAGGAGAAGAAGAAGAAGAAGACATGAATAAAAAAAAAAGCTTGCAGGAAATGAATATGGAGTAAAGAGTTTAAGCTCAACTCAATCCATTGTGTCTGGAACTTAATCTCTGGAGCCACCAGAAGCTTAGATACTGTATGTGACTTTCTTCTCAATGATATGATTTAGTTACTTTTGGGATTACAAAGACATCCCAGACATGTAGGATTTAAAGACATGTGGCAGCACTACGACGAGCCATGTGCCAAATTTTTTCTGCATTTACGCATATACTGTATTCTACAATCCTCTTTTTGTCAGTCTTTGTTAAAGCTTTCATTTAATTTTTTATTACATAAACTTTCTTACAGAGCAAGTACAGTTGTGAGTCTTATCCAAGTTCTTGTACTTTCTTATTTTAATGTTTATATGGAGCACTGAGAAACTTTATTCATCTCCCAAATTTAGAGTGGGTTTATTAGACTTTCTGAAACCTTATACACTGCTCAAAGAAAGAAAGAAAAAAAAGGAACACTCTGAGAACACATCGTGTCTCAATGGAGAAAAAATCATGCTGGATATGTTGGGGGCGACTGTGGCTCAGGAAGCATATCTGTAACCGGAAGGTCGCCGGTGGCATTGTAAAGCGCTTTGGGTGCCTTGAAAAGCGCTATATAAATCCAATCCATCCATCCATCCATCCATCCATTTGCTTCCGCTAATATATATATTGTTTAGTATTAAGCTTTGCTTGTTCCATATTCAGCTTTTCAGCAAAACGTGTTTGAGTCCATAAGAAAAGATTCATTCTTATATCTGGAGCAATAAATATATTTCAATAAATATTAACGTTAGCCCGCGACTTTGTTCCAGTTTTGAATTTTGGCCCACTGTGTATCTGAGTTTGACACCCCTGTTCTACAGCCCTGTCCAGCTGTCCTAGAGAAATTGCCTGTCTCCTGAACTTCTACCACGCTGTTGAGCCTGTGCTGGGAGAGACAGTAAACATTCTGCCAATGGCACGTATTGATGTGCTATCCTAAAGGGGCTGGACTACCTGAGCAACCTCTGTAGAGTCCAGGTATCGCCTCGTGCTACCAGTAGTGACACTGACCACAACCAAATGCAGTCAGAAAAGACGAGGAGGAAAAATAACCCCCTCTGTTAATTAACTGACCACATCAATATCCCAGAGGTTTTATTGATGTCGTGCTATACTATGATTTAAAAATGTTCCTTAATTTTTTTTTTTGAGCAGTGTGTAATGTTCGTGTAACTTCAGTCATCCAGTCATCCATCCATGGTAGCCTTAAATGAGTTGACCTCTCATCCAAGAGGTTACTTTATTTTAACTGCTGATGGAGAGTTGCAGGTACTTAAACCCCAGTGGTGTTGTCCCTTTGGAGGTGGTCCTGAGAATCATTGATCCATCCTGTCATCATGTGAGTTGTTAGGGTCACAAGAGCTTTGGTGTCAGTGTATAGAATACCGTCCTCTTCAATGATAGCTGCACAGTCAAGGCATACCTGTTCTTCTGTTATCCTGGTGTCATCCTCAATGAAGTTGATTTTTCTGTGAATAGATGTTCTACATCTTGGGTTTTGATGTTGAGGTGTCATCCACATACCTGATGCACTGGAAAAGTACTATCCCTCTGAAAGAGCTTAGAGCTTTACTTTTCACTTATACTCTGTGGATGTTTGTTGCTATGTGGGAACCTGGGGAAGCCATGGTACATGTATGCTTTTGCCTGGATAAACCCTTGTTCTATTTGAAGTATGTGGTAATGAAGCAAAGATTTAACAGGATGGAAATCAGGGGTGAAGTTGGTTCTCTGATGTGTAAGGAAATCTCACAGGAGTATTCTTCCTAGACACATGGTGCAGCATAGTAGTGCCAGCTCATCAGGATGAGGCGTAGCTTAAAAGAGGAAGGACACTCTTTCGAGGATCCCACTGTTCACATTTTGAACCGCTAGATGCTTCAAGAACGGAGTAAAGGATGTCGTCTTTGTGCACATGGGATGACAACCTTTGAACAGAGGTGGTGGTTTAAAGGCCACCTATAGATCCCTTTCCTGGCGATTCAAAACCCACTCACACCTTGATCCTGGCGACATTACGAACTCACACGATTGCAGGGTGGGGCACCATCTCACACAGAATTCACAATTTGGCTCAACCTAAAAACTCTCATGATGACAGAGTTGGTCGTGTCACGGTGAGAGCCCCCAAATACTGTTCACATGTGCACAGAAGTAGCCCACGTGTTCCAGAAATCTGATTATGCTAGAATACTACTGTGTGTGTGTGTGTGTGTGTGTGTGTGTGTGTGTGTGTGTGTGTGTGTGTGTGTGTGTGTGTGTGTGTGTGTGTGTGTGTGTGCAGAGACACTGAGGGGAATTCACTGCATAATCTCTGCACTGTGCAAATTAATCCAAAATATACACAAAATCTAATCAGACATTTAAAGCAAATTTAGCAACAGAAAAAGAGCTGCTGTAGTATTTCGCATGGTTATAGTATCTAAGCTCACCAGTCTGCCTCGCCTGACATGAGGGCTTCATGTATGTCTTCATTTGCTGTGTAATTTCTGCCTACATTTGATTCATGTGTGATAATGTTATGTATTAGTGAGGCAACTTCCCAGAAATGATTAGGTCGATAAAAGGCATTTGGTCTTGTTTTCCTTTTGGGAGCCATGCTGCTGTCCTCTTTCAGGAATTACAATAACCCTGCTCTGTTAATTGACAGCTCAAATAAGGCTTGTCAAGAGTAATTGCAGTCATTACAGTTCATTGACTTCTGAAATGGTACAATAGGAAATATAAACTGTACATAAGGAAACAAAGACAAGAGGTTGTGTTAAAGTTAATAGTTGTGCTGTCACTAATGGCAGTTAATGACATTGGTTAAAAGATAAACCACTGCATGATAGGAAAATGTGAAAATCTCTACGCTGATTAATGTTAGAGAAGAAGATAAAAGACAGATCATAAAACAATAGGGCCTCTTTCTTTGATGCCTGCCTGAACTTGATATTTTCCAATTTAGCTCTCTCCTCCTTTTCCTCCTGCTCTCTTCTTTTTCCCTTTCGTCTTTCCTTCCACTTCCATAATTGAATTGCTCCTTTGGTCCTCTAATGTGGCGGCAAATAACAAAATGAAAATTCTCTACTGTAAACTCTTCCATTTCCACTTCAGTATTTTACCACTCTCTTCAGTACAACATATATTTTTTCCCTGTTATTCTGTCTTTGTTTTGTTTCTCATTTTCAGTCTGTTTCACTCTGCCTCCCGCTTCTATTGGTGTTTGTTGATCCCACTTCACAGATAAAATATCAGCTCCTTCTCTTATGAGGCTAAAAATCTTTAAAGGGAATTCATGGGTAGATTTTATTCTTTATAGATTCCAGCAGAGGTCATTTTGGATTGGTAATATTTCAGTAACAAGGTATTTTTAGATTGTTTAGAGAGTCAATGCCTAAAACATATACTGTTTAAAACATGTGGACTGGGCCATAAGAGATGGGACTCACCAGACACCTCACAATATGTTATCCCAATAATGATCAAAACATTTTTTGCCAAGTTAAACTTTTAAGTTATCTCACTTCATTTATTTTGTTGCTGCAAAATGAGATAGTCAGTTGGCAGTTACGTTTAATATGTTTCTAATAATACAGTAATTAACTCTGTAAATCAACAGAAATTGACATTTACACTGAGCTCAGCTTCCTGTTTTACAGGAATATAACCAGAATCCAACCAGCTCAGCCCGCTTAATTTGTGCTCAATTTCAACAAGAGGGTCGAGTCATCAGCTAGGACTAGCAAGGCTGGCAAGGTGTATCCATAAATGGAAGCACACCTGTTAATCAAAGCAGCTGTGGTCCTAATTTAACACCTTACCAGATGAGTTATAAAAATGGGAAGACTAACAATAGAAGCAAAAACTCCTTTTTGTATCGAGCTGTAAACATGCTTTGTAACGTGGGACTCTATGGGAAATAACTAACTTTTGGAGCCAACTTCAAGTGACCGTTAGAGGAAACTTTTTGGCACTTCTCTGTTGGCATCATTTTTCAGCCCCAGATGTTTGCTTGGCTTACAAGTGATTATTTACCTGCAGAGCTAATGGGCCTACCGCGTCCAACAATGTCTGAAGCAATGAATTGACCATTTACAGCAAATGGTTATGCAGTTACATTTTCCAGAATGACTTCTTCTAGCATAAATGTCATAACAGAGGTCATCTCAGCCTGGTTTCATGAATATGCAATGAGTTCAGTGGTCTTCTCTTCAGTTACCAGGTATGAGTGGCAAATCTTTGGGTTGTGATACACACGTATAACAGGAGATTAACAGCGTGAAAGTGCAGAAACTATGAGACGCAGTCGCATAAAAATGGAGCAGAATCTCAGAGAGTTGTTTCCAGCATTGTGTGGACTCGCTGAAGAACTGAGGTTGTTTTAAAATGACTGCTAGTAGCTACTTTATTAGCAACACCCTTCTGTTAGTATAGTGAAAAACACAGGGTCACTTATCATTAAATCCTTGTGTAATATCTGGAGGTTTAAGTAATTAATGAGGGTGTCCTTGCTGTGCCAGGTGTGCAAGGTTTCATAGAGATGCGAGTGTTACGTTGTTGGTCTGAGCAGAGGGAAACACGCCTGAACATAATCCATAAACATGAAGGCTGCTTCCGCCTCTGCAATCTGCTCCATCTCCGTGTTTCCATTTATTTTTATTATTTCTTTATTACCTCTTGCCGTTGTTTGCACCATGACTACTGTGCGGCCTCAGCTTCCGTCTTCATACCTCAGCAGCAGGTCTGAGCCTGTATGTGATTATAGGTCAGTTCAGGCCTGATTTTTAATGTGTTGAGGGAGATTGGGGTTTGATTTAGAGACAGGCAGAGGTAACAGATCACTTTGTGTGGAGCTGTACTGATGAGGGCTAGGTATAAATTTGCAAGTAGACAAGCATGGTAGACGCTGATTTTTTAATGGATATGCCCCTGGGATAAAATCCTGCGAATATGCATATACAGAAATAAGATTGTAAGATATTTCTATGTATAATTATATATAAGTGCCAACACAGAAAAATGTAAATATTTCTTTATTAAAAAGAAAACATTGTGACTCATAATTTGTTTGGTTTTGTACTCAGGACTCCTCCTGAGGACAGCTGTGTCATTTCAGATGATTTCAATGTGGTTAAAATGCTTTTGAACAAAATTCAATATTTACTATAAAGAATTCCAACAAATTCAGTTGTCATGTCAAGATATGTGAATACCAAAAATGAAGTGGCTGTGCTATTCTTGCAGATTGCACCCAGGCTCTCTCTCGAATCATCAACTGCAGCTGATCGGTGACTCAGTCATAAAACAAAGCTTCTGTGCTGGCGTTTCTTAAGAACTTCAGGTCACCAAATGACACTCATGTATCATGTAGATGATATAAGCAGAAGTCTTCTTGAGTCACCTAAAATATCTATATATATATATATATATATATATATATATATATATATATATATATATATATATATATATATATATATATATATATAGGGCTGCTCAATTAATCGAATTTTAATCACGATTACGATCTGGGCTTTCAACGATCATTAAAAATGACTGAGCCGATTATTAGCCCCTCCCTCATTTATCCGCGACACCTTAAAGGCCGGTCCGTGAAAATATTGTCGCGCATAAACCGTCCGTGGCGCAAAAAAGGTTGGAGACCGCTGATTAAGAGGACCCGAGGGAAGCTCGGAAAGCTAAGCAGAAGTTATTTGGAGAGGAGAGTGACTGCTGTTGGTTGAAAAGAGAGGTTAAAAACAACTTCAGTGGTGTTGCACACTATTTTATATTATTTTTTAAAGTCATTGTTAACCCTTTAAAGCCGGTCAGAGCAGCATGCTCCGTTTTGTGTAACTATTTTTAAATCCCCGTAGAACCGGAACCGTGTAAGCTAGCGCAATAACCCGGAGGAGTTGTACTTACATCTGATGCCATCAGCTTGTCCTCGGTCACGGTTTCCTTCCACATAAAGCTTTGCAAAAATTGCATAAAAAGCTCTTGCAGGAACAAAAACATAATATTCCAGAAACACGCTTTGCCGATCCGATCAGCTGTTCGTAACACTTCCCACAGTTAAACAGACGTCAGCGCGAACTGTCGCATGTCCGCAATTTCCTGCCCAAAACCGGAAGTGACGTCATTTTCGCGGAAATTGTAGTTTTTTTACTTGTAGGCCTTAAAAACCTATACTGGTCATGTTTGACTTTTCTGAATAGTTGCTGGGATGCTTAGAACTCGAATTGCACTGCTGGAAATAGTTTATTTTGATGCACATGCTGTTTTCTTTGCAAATTTGCATCATAGGATTGTTTTTTTTGTTTTTCCTGCAGTATATAAAAATTGGTGTATCTCCAAAATAAAACTATGAAGACACCCAAAATAAATTTCCTGTTGTTGTAAACTATTTTTTGGAACTTTTTTGTATTTAAAGTTTTGAAGGATAAACCTCTTAAATTTCTCCAAGTAGAAATATATGTAAAAAAAAAACAAAAATGATTTTCAATTTTTTTTGTAGTTTATTGCACTTTTTTGCAATTAATGTAGTTACTATGGACTTAATGCATACATATTATTAAAATATGGGCTATAACAGTTGCATAGCAAATTGAAATGCTCCCACAAATGGCACTACAACATGTAAAAATATAATATAAGCTCTGGCGGACTTGGTTCTATAGTAGGTCTTAAAGGGTTAAATAAATATCGTCAAATAATCGAGATCTCAATTTCAGTGAAAATAATCGTGATTATCATTTTTATCATTATATATATATATATATATATATATATCCACCAAGGCTGGAGACGGAGCAATACTGGAAGAGCATATGGGAGAAGGATGCAACCCATAACGGCAATGCTCAGTGGCTAGAGGATCTGAGGGCAGACCACAGCGACCTCCCTGAACAGGGTCCAGTAACCATCACAGTGGCAGATATCCAAGAAAGGGTCTCCAGTATGAAGAGTTGGACAGCACCAGGGCCCGACATGGTTCACGCCTACTGGCCGAAGAAGCTGACTGCACTCCACGAGCGTCTGGCAGCACAAATGAACCAGCTGCTAGTTAACGAGAGACACCCGGAATGGCTAACTGAAGGCCGGACGGTCCTGATCCCCAAGGACCCCAAGAAGGGACCGGTCCCCTCCAACTACCGACCAATAACCTGCCTCAGTACTACATGGAAGCTCCTGTCAGGCATCATATCGGCTAAGATGAACAGGCACATGGGACAATACATGAGCGGGACACAGAAAGGAATTGGCAAGAATACCAGAGGCGCAAAACACCAGCTACTGGTAGACAGAACAATCAGCTGAGACTGCAAGACCAGACTGACCAACCTGTGCACTGCCTGGATTGATTACAAGAAGGCCTATGACTCAATGCCCCACAGCTGGATACTGGAATGCCTAGAATTGTACAAGATCAATGGGACCCTAAGAGCCTTCATCGGGAACTCAATGGGGATGTGGCGTACAACACTAGAGGCCAACTCCAAGCCCATAGCACAAGTCACCATCAAGTGCGGGATCTACCAAGGAGATGCTCTGTCCCCACTGCTGTTCTGCATAGGCCTGAACCCCCTCAGTGAGATCATTATCAGAACTGAGGGGATTGAACTACCAGAAGGCAACATTGCAGACATAGAGGACAGTTACAAGTACCTGGGGATCCCGCAGGCGAATGGGAACCATGAAGAGGCCGCTAGAAAAGCTGCAACCACCAAGTACCTGCAGAGGGTCAGGCAAGTCCTGAGGAGTCAGCTGAATGGTAAGAACAAGATCCGGGCCATCAACACGTACGCCCTGCCCGTGATCAGGTACCCTGCTGGGGTAATAGGCTGGCCAAAGGAGGAGATAGAAGCCACTGACATAAAGACAAGAAAGCTCCTTACCATGCATGGAGGGTTTCACCCCAAGTCCAGCACCCTGAGGCTGTACGCTAAGTGGAAGGAAGGGGGCCGGGGACTGGTGAGTGTCAGCACCACAGTCCAGGATGAGACAACGAACATCTCAGAATACATTGGGAAGATGGCCCCAACTGACCGAGTGCTCAGTGAATACCTCAGGCAGCAGAAACCCAAGAAAGAGGAGGGAGACGAGGAACCATCATGGAAGGACAGGCCCCTGCACGGTATGTACCACCGGCAGATAGAGGAGGTGGCTGATATCCAGAAATCCTACCAGTGGCTGGACAAAGCTGGACTGAAAGACAGCACAAAGGCATTAATCATGGCAGCACAAGAACAAGCTCTGAGCACAAGATCCATAGAGGCTGGGGTCTATCACACCAGGCAAGACCCCAGGTGCAGGCTGTGTAAAGATGCCCCAGAGACAATCCAGCACATAACAGCAGGGTGCAAGATGCTAGCAGGCAAGGCATACATGGAACGCCATAACCAAGTGGCCGGCATAGTGTACAGGAACATCTGTGCCGAGTATAACCTGGAAGTCCCGAGGTCAAAATGGGAGATGCCCCCAAGGGTGGTGGAGAATGACCGAGCTAAGATCCTGTGGGACTTCCAGATACAGACGGACAAAATGGTGGTGGCTAACCAACCGGACATAGTGGTGGTAGACAAACAGAAGAAGACGGCCGTAGTGATCGATGTAGCGGTTCCGAATGACAGCAATATCAGGAAGAAGGAACACGAGAAGCTGGAGAAATACCAAGGGCTCAGAGAAGAGCTCGAGAGGATGTGGAGGGTGAAGGTAACGGTGGTCCCCGTGGTAATCGGAGCACTAGGTGCGGTGACTCCCAAGCTAGGCGAGTGGCTCCAGCAGATCCCGGGAATAACATCGGAGATCTCTGTCCAGAAGAGCGCAGTCCTGGGAACAGCTAAGATACTGCGCAGGACCCTCAAGCTCCCAGGCCTCTGGTAGAGGACCCGAGCTTGAAGGATAAACCGCCCGCAGGGGCGTGCTGGGTGTTTTTTTTGCTGACTGACTTTACATGTATTCCAGGCAATGGCAGGAGAATAGAGGCGGGACATTGTCTGAAGTTGTTCTTTTCTCACATGTAGCACACACAGCAGGGAATAGTGCAATTTAGAAATGTTCTTACTTCTGGAAATACTCTGTGTGGTTTAAATGAGGGAACTGCCTTGGTAGTATGGTAAAGTAATGCATTAAGTGTTACCACCAAATTAAAGCTATTTTTATACACAGTCCCCATTTTTCAGAGGCTCAAAAGTAATTTGTCAATTGACTGACAAGCTTTTCAGGGCCACGGAGGTCTGTTCCCTCATTATTTCATGACATATCAAGCAGGTAAAAGTTTTGCATTAGATAGCTTTTCGTTGGAACTGTCAATATGAGGTCTGAAGAGATGTTAATGGAAGTAAGGGAGGAAAAGGAATTAAACAAAATAAACCTATCAGGAGAAGACTAAAAACTTTTGGAGTGGCCAGATCAACGATATGGTGCATTTTATAAAGGAGGAAGCAGAGGACAGCTGAAGTGGATGATTACATAATTATGTCCACTGTTAAGACAAACAATTTCACAATATCCAGCCAAGAACATTAAAAGGGAATCGTAGATCTACCATCAAGAGATGCCTTTATGACTACAAAGGTTTTACAATAAGGTGTGAACCACTGGTTACGCTCAAGAACAGGAAAGCCAAAAGAGCCTGCGCAATTCTGGAAAATGTCTTGACAGATGAAACCAAGACTAGCCTTTACCACTATAATAATTAGAAAGAATTATGGAGAAAGAGTGAAACAGCTAATAATCTAAAGCATATCACGTTATCTCTCAAACATGGTGGTGGCAGTGTTTTACGATACGTGTATGTATCGCTGCCGGTGGAACTGGGTCACCAGTAGGGATGTGTATTGATAAGATTTTCACGATTCCGATTCCATTTTCGATTCTGTTTAATGATTCGATTCGTTATCGATTCTCTTATCAATTCTTATTTCTAAAAAAGGAGAACACTAAGGTCGCATAGCTTAGAACTTTGTTTTACATCTTCTCCTTGAACAAGATAGAAATTTAGGAGTAACATGGCCTTACAAACCCAACACTGAGATCTTAAGAGATCCAGCCTACGGCTCTTCAATGGGATGTCACAGGGTCCCCGGGGAAAAAAAATTGTAAATGTAAAATAATAAAATAAATATTCTTCTGTCGCAATAACAAAGTATAACATAAATTATTCTGTAGCAATTAGAATAGAATAGAATAGAATTCAACTTTATTGTCATTGCACATGCACAGGTACAGGGCAACGAAATGCAGTTTGCATCCATCCAGAAGTGCTTTAGTGATATAGATATATTACAATATATATTAGCAATAATATAGATATGTGAGTATATTACAGAAATGGGTCTATTATGGTATGTTATAATGTACACGGTATGAAGTATGTTGTGAATATTCTATAACTATAAGTATGTACAGGCTGTAGTGAGTACAAGCTATGTACAGGATATGAACAGGATATAAATATGAAAAACTATACATTACACGAGAATATCCAGTAATGTCCCTGCCTACAATTAAACACATTCACTTACCGAAAATTGGGGTATCTGCTGTGGTAAATGGGTGCAAACCTTTTACCACAAACTTAGTAACTGCTCGGTGACATTCGTCTATCCTGGCCTGAAAGGAGATGCTACCGGTAGACTGCAGCGAGAACTGCCAGCATCTGAGCCAGACTCTGTCTCTCTCATCATGGTCACCTAAATGCACAGTAATGGCAGGTTTTGTAATAAGGCAGATCGCGCTAACATAATATGCACTGTTAGTTGATTATTTACCTGCCGCATTAACGGGAGAGGACGTGCAAACGTTACTGCTGCTGCTGCTGGGTTGAGATTCACGAGTCCGGAGCGGAATTAAAAACATGACATTCATTTAAGGTCATCACGTGTTTTGTGAGCAAATGCTTTTGCATATTCGTCGTGTTTCCTCCCTTAAATGAAATATCTACTTTGCAAGTATTGCAAGTTGCCCTGTTGTCATCCGTTCTCGTAAAGTATAACCAAACCTTTGAGGGTTTGAGCCGCTTAGGCGCCGTGTTTCCTGCCAGATAAATGACGCTCCGCAACGTGGTGACGTCATTCGGGGCGACTGGAATCGATAAGGGAATCGTTTGCAAAAATGGCAAACAATTCCAAGGAATTGAAACAGGGGTTTCAATACCCATCCCTAGTCACCAGTGATGTGAGTGCGGATAGAAGGAGGGGGATGAATTTTGAAGCGTATAGGGCTATATTCTCTGCTCATATTCACACACAGTTCAAATGAATAATGATCCAAAGTGTACTGCAAAAGCAACTCATGAGTTTCTCAAGGTGAAGAAATTGGATTTTCTTTAGTGGCTAATATAGTCACATGATCTCAACCCAACAGAGCATAGTTTTCAGTTATTAAATACCAAACTGAATAAAGAAAGACCCACGAGCAAGCAGCACCTGAAGGCAGCTACAGTAAAGACTGGTAGAGGATCTCGAGGGAGGAAACATAGCATTTGAGGATGTCCAGGGTTTCTAGACTTCAGGCAGTCGTTGACTACAAAGGATTTTCTTCCAAATATCAAAAACAGTCCTTATGTTCGATTTTCCAGTTACTTTGAAAATGGGGTACTGTGTATAAAAATAGCTGTAATTCTTAAACAGTTAATGCCACAGTTTTCTTAAACCTCTTGAATTAAAGCTAAAAGTCTGCTTTTCAGTCACATACTGATCATTGATTGGTGGTGCAATCAAAATGACAGAAAAATGGGTCATTGTCCAAACGACACGATCCATGCTCAGCTATTACCTGCTCTGTTCTCAAATAGACACAATCAGACATCACCTGGACTTAGTTTGCTGTCAGGTTAAAGACCGTTTAGCATCCATTCTCTCTTTGTGTGAGTTGGGTTTTCAAATGCTCCACTGTCAGATACAGCCTATGTTCACACACATAACTGTCCAAGTGTTGTTTTGGAGAGATCTGTGTGTGTCTCTTTCATGAAAGCTTATCAGAGGGCAATACAGACCGCCAAAAACTCCTATTTTTCACAACCTATTGCTGTTAATTCACATAACCCTCATGTTCTGTATAATACCATTAATTCTGTACTGAATTCAGAGGATCATGTTCTTTTGCAATCTTCTGAGGTTATGTGTAATAAGTTTCTTAATTTCCTTGTGGATAAGGTTGCCAGTTTGAGACCCTCCACTTTATCTTCTGTTGGCCCGGCTGTGCATGTTCCCTGTTTAAATTTGCTTTTTGCTTTCCAACCAATTGTTCTACCTGAACTAGAGAAGCTTGTGTTAACTGCTAACCTATGTGGTTCTCCGAATGATGTCGCTCATCCCCGTTTCCTAAAAAAAGTGTTTCCTACTGTTGGACCACATATTCTGAACCTAATTAATACCAGCCTCTTGTCAGGTCAAGTACCAAGCGGGTTTAAGCATGCAGTTATTCACCCCTTACTTAAGAAGCCAGGCTCAGATATTTCAGTAATGTCAAACTTTAGACCCATCTCTAAACTTCCTTTTCTGAGTAAGATCTTGGAAAAGGTTGCTCACACTCAGCTGATGGATTATCTAAACAACTCTCAAATGTTTGAAGTTTTTCAGTCCGGCTTTAAGCCGTTTCATAGCACAGAGACAGCTCTCATAAAGGTTATGAACGATATCCTGGTAGCGACAGACTGTGGTAAACATGTAGTGCTTATACTACTAGATATGACTGCTGCATTTGACACAGTGGATCACGACCTGCTGATCTCTGGATTACAGCTTTGTGTGGGCATTTCTGGCTTGGCACTCCTGTGGATAAAATCAAATCTCTCAAACAGGAGCTTCTGTGTTAAGTTGGGCTCGTCATCGTCCTCTGTGGCCCCTCTGCCATGGGGTGTACCACAGGGATCTATTCTTGGGCCATTACTGTTTGCATTGTATCTCCTGCCACTGGGTGCGATCTTTCGTAAACATAAAGTTTCATTTCATCTATATGCTGATGATTGCCAGCTTTATTTTCCTTTCAGTCATTCTGATACTTCCCCAATTAGACTCCTGCTTGATTGCCTTAGTGATGTTAAGTCATGGATGGCTCAAAACCTTTTAAATTTTAATGAACGTAAAACGAAAGCAATTCTGTTTGGCCCGAATCGTTCCTCTGACATCCCTGATGTTGACCTTGCTGCTCTGACCCCTCACCTGAAGAGCTCGATTACCAATCTTGGGTTAAAAATCGACTCTGCACTTACCTTTGATGGTCACGTGAATGGGGTGGTGAAATCGTCATTCTATCAACTCAGGCGTCTGTCGAAGGTTAAACTTTTTCTTTCAAGGCGTGACTTGGAGACTGTTATCCACGCTTTTATAACCTCACGCTTGGATTATTGCAACTCCCTTTTAATAGGGGTTGGACTGGGCACTCTGACACGCCTGCAACTAGTACAGAATAGAGATGGACCGATCCGATATTACGTATCGGTATCGGTCCGATACTGACCTAAATTACTGGATCGGATATCGGAGAAAAATAAAAAATGTAATCCGATCCATTAAATATCACGAAAGCACCTCACAAAACTTGCTACACGCCGTAACTCACCTCAGAACGTTAGCACGTCGGAGCAGTATGCACCACGTGATAGAGCGGCTGTGGCATGCGGGACCTGTTGGTGGTCTGGATAGCATGTGGAGCTTCGCTAGCAACCCGGCATTTCATCTCCGACAAAGTTATCCCGAGAGAAGTAAAGCAAGTGTGTAAGTCCATCTCTGAATGTTTGTAAAGCATTCCTGCGTTAAGCTTAACAAGCGATATATGGAGCGACTGCCTCTCCTGCTGCTACTTCAATCATGAAACTGCTTAATGATCAGCTGATCGGCTTTTCTGTCGCGAGTCTGTGTCTCTAGTTTGCTTTTGGCCCACTTTGCACCAGAAAGAGGAAACCAGCGGCTGAACAACAGCAGCACGTTTAAGCTTGATCAGCTATTGTTAGAATGTATTTAATATTAATTTCTACTCGAGGATCTTTTTCTACGTAGCTGACGCTGGTAACTGTGCAGGGGCGGATCTAGCAAAGTTTAGCCAGGGGGGCCGATAGGGCATTAACAGGGAAAAGGGGGCACAAAGACATACTTTTCTTTCTTATTCTCATTTAAAATGTCTAGCTTTTGATAAATAATTATCTGACACCCAAAGTTTTAATTTGATGTAAAATGAATAGAAGTCAATTACTGTATATAGTAACTATTAAGTCTAATATATATACCCTAGTAAGCTATAGTACTTTTTCCTTTGGGAAGGTACTATCTGTGCAGTCTGCAATTTTGTTGAAGAAAGATGTTGAATCTATTTAATATTTCTTGAAAAATAATTGATTTCTGTGCTTTTTTTTTTTTCACACTGCATCAAATTAAGGTTGATTACGTCGATTAAGCATCATGAGGTGGAGCGTGAGGGGTGGTTCCCTATTTTTTATTTATTTATTTTTGTTGTTGCTGGGAGTTGGAACCCTATTAGTTAGGTTGCTTAATATTTATGCTAAGTACTCTTTAAAATACCAGAATAGGGAGGATGGTGTAGGTTTAAGTTTATTAGATTGATCAGTATTGCTGAACTATGAAATTTTTTTTTGCATACAGGTATAACAGAATAGCTTTAGTGTAGTTGTTGTTTTAAACTTGAGTATGAACTTATACAAAATGCAGCAAGATATTTAAAAAACAGTTTTGTTGATTAAAAAACACTATATCGGATTCATATCGGTATCGGCAGATATCCAAATTTATGATATCGGTATCGGTATCGGACATAAAAAAGTGGTATCGTGCCATCTCTAGTACAGAATGCTGCGGCACGGTTTTTATCTGGTAAAAGGAAATTTGAGCACATTACTCCGGTCCTGGCCTCCCTGCACTGGCTTCCAATTGAATTTAGGATTCATTTTACAGTTCTTTTATTGGTTTTTAAATCTTTAAATGGTCTGGCACCTGCGTATCTGTCTGATTTGCTGAAGCCCTATGTCCCCACTTGTTCGCTCCGGTCAGCTGAGCAGCTGTTGCTCTCAGTCCCCAAATCACGGCTGAAACTGAGAGGAGACCGAGCGATCTCTATCGTGGCCCCTAAGCTTTGGAATAATCTTCCTCTTCACATTAGGCAATCGACATCAGTGCTGATTTTTAAGTCCAGATTGAAAACGCATTTTTATTCACTGGCTTTTGACTCAGTGGTTGACTGACTTGTATTTACTTGTATTTTATTGTTTTCGCTATGTTTATTATTTTATCGTATTTATTATTCTTATGGTATCTATTATGTTTCTATTGTTCAGCACTTTGGTCACCCTTGTGTGTTTTTAAAGTGCTATATAAATAAACGATGATGATGATGATGATGATGATGATGATGAAAACTGCATGATAGGAAGATGTCAAAGCAAGGTTGTTGTTTTTTTTATAAGCACAGTTTTGTACAAAAAGTATCATAATTGTGCTGAGGTGTCTAATCAGCGTACCAACACAGTTCAAACATGTCTTTTAGTGCTATTTGGTGCCAGGTACCAAACATTTGCAGATTTTTTTAATGATTTTCTTTTAGTGGCCAAGAAAAATAACATAAAAACTGCCTTTGCTCTTGCTCTGTGTGTTTGAGCATGGTGGAAAAATGCATCCCCTGATTATTTTTATTTACATAAAGCATACATGTGCCTGCTGCAGCTAATCATCTGTCCACATTTGCAATCAGCTGTGTAAATAATTGGCGGAAGGATTTTCTAACCACAGACTTAATGACAATTAGTCTGTCGCCACTTTATAACTGATGTCAGCTTCTCTTTATGCGCCCAATTTAGGACCAGTGTTTACTCATATGGTACAAAAAGACTGGCTGATGGTTAAAAAAAAGTCCATAGGCAAATTGGTTCCACTAGTACACTATTACCCATAAATGTTGCAGTAAAGAAACAAGATGGCTTGGTTAATTTTTAATGTTATCATTGTACTGCATGGGGGTGGGGGAGTGACACGTGTGGCAATGGGAGATGGGGAGCAAGGGGTTGCTTTAATTGCATTGCATTTTCTGGTGATATTATTCATTGTCAAGGTGCAGTCAGAAAGAATTGCATTATGAAGACAGCACTTTAGGGCCTGCTGTCGAACTATGAATATTCATCGCTTATTCTGCCAAAAGCAATTTGTTGTCGCTGTGTTTAAAACCATTGATGTGCTTTCCAAGTCTGGAGGCTAGAAGCAGACTTGCACATGTGCCACGAGGTAAAATGTTATGTTTCTAATAAAATGCATTTTCTCTCCTATCTTGATGTAGAATAAGAGATATTTTGAGTCAATAGTGCCATTATTTGCAGATCCCAGCCAGCAGTCAGACGTATGCGTTGTTTGCTGAGATAGCAGCCTCGGTGTCTGTGTCAGGTGAATTAGAGATTCCCCTCATCTGTCCTTAACTTGGGTCGCTTACTTTGAAGTGTGCTCCAAATTTGCCGTCTTCTTCCAGTCACATTTCTCAAATAACCGAGGTACTAAGAAAACTTTTTAAAAGCAGAAAATAGAAAAGACATTAACTCCGAGGCTCTGCTTAATGACTTTCCCAAATGACAGAGGCTTACTCTGCCTTGTACACTGAAGGGAGGGAGAGGGAGGGAAACGAAGATGAGGAGGGCTAAGAACAAAAAGCTTCCTAAACTGCAGGAGTCCGACACAGATGATTGCTTTGCAATTGCAAACTATGTAACTGTTAACTGCTCTTATTTTATTTTCCTTTAAAATAGTTTAATCATATCAAACAAATCACAGTTTCTTTTTTCCCCAGTACTATTAAACTAATACTTTATGTACTGTAACAAGCCCTATTAGAGTGTTGTTTACAGTATTAAAATGCCATCTGGATCTGAAGGTCTAGGTAAAGCAGAACATATGCTAATTCAAGGTGTAAACACATGCACCAAACATTGCCATAGATCTGTGACTGAATTTACAAAACAGTTGTTTTTTTTTATTTCAGCCACAGTAATCTGCAGTATATGTATGCTGTTCGTACTGTGTGTTCAGATTTGTGAAGAGGTACTCGCGGTGTACAACCATCATGACTCATTGTGAAGTTCGCCCTGCTCTCAGTTTCACAGAGGCTCTCTGCATGATCAGGGTACACTAGTAGGATTCACAGCAGCCGCAGACACTTTTTCTGTGTGGAAATACTACCTGTCTGTCATTTCATGCGCCTCCTGTGAAACACAACCCGCTCCCAAATGGAAAGCAAACATGCTGTTTTATATTGCTTCAAATTACCCCCCAAACTATCATGTTTGTTTTTAGCCGAGCTGAAATACACACTGAAATACACTGAACTATAACGTAGAATCTGCTGTCCTCTTTAAAAAATATACATATTTTTTTTTAAATATACATATTCTTTAAAGGGGAACGTATTTTCAAGGCTACATCCAAATGAACAATGAGAACGTTAATATCAAGTGTCTATCGGGGAAATATTCCATTTCTCCGAATACTTTGTTTTGTTTGCGACATACTGGCAAAACTAATGACTTTGCCATCAGTCTCAGCTGCAGTGCTTGATGTTAATTTGCATATATTAGCTAACTAAAATTTTGAATATGGGAAAGATAAAAATTATACCAGATAAAATCAGAATTTTAGAACTGTTTTTGGTCCCAGTTCTAAAGTTAGCATTTAGTTCAAAGCAAGTTTTAACAAAGGAACACTCCTTTCTTGTACTGGGTTCTGGGTCATGGCTCCTTTTGCCTTCAGAAGTTCCTTAATTCTTCATGGCATGGATTCAATAAGCTGCTGGTAACATCAGACATTTTATCAGACGTGATAACATCACACAGTTGCTGCAGATTTGTTGGCTGCATATCCACAATGTAAAAGTCTTGTTCCATCACATCCCAAAGGCGCTCTACTTGTTTGAGATCTGATGACCGAGGAGGCCATTTGAGTGAACTCTGAGCTTTGTGACATGGTGCGTTATCCTGCCAGAGGCAGCCATCAGAAGATGTAGACGCTGTGGTCACAAAGGGATGGACATGTTAGCAACAAAACTGAGAGACTGTGTTTAACTGATCCTAAATTGTACTAATAGGTCCAAAGTGTGCCAAGCAAACATAATCATTGATTCAGGGCAGGATGGATCAATGCTTTCATGTTGTTTATGCCAATTTCTGACCCTGTCGTCTTATTATTGCAGCAGAAGTTGAGACTCATCACATCAGGCAATATTTTTTAAATCTTCTATTGCCTAATTTTAGTGATCCCATGTGAACTGTAGTCAAATTTCATCCACAGTTTCCTGGTCTTAGGTGACAGGAGTGGCACTCAAGTGGTCTTCTGCCGCTTTAGCCTGCTGCATCAAAGATTTACATGTTATGCATTGAGGTGTTCTTCTGCATACCTTGGTTGTAATGAGTGGTTATTTGAATTACTGTTACATTCCTAGTAGCTCAAAGCAGTCTGGCCATTCTTCTCCTCAACTAGGCTTTTTTTCCCTCAGAGAACGTCTTGATCACTAGATATTTTCTCCTTTTCAGACCATTCTCTGTAAACCCTAGGGATGGCTGTGCGTGAAAAATCCCAGCAGATCAGAAGATTCTGAAATACACCAATTATCATGCCCTGTTCAAAGGCACCTATTAAATCACCTTTCTACCTCAAACTGATGCTCAATTTGAACTTCAGCAGGCTGTCTTCACTGATTAGATGTTTGCATTAACAAGCAGTTGAACAGCTCTACTTAACAAAGTAACCGGTAAGCATATTTCACCCCTAATACTTCTCTACAAAGCATGTAGGTTTAAATCCGAGTGAGCTGCTGCTGGCCATGCCCTTTTTAGCTGTGTTTAAACCCTGTGAAGTGAGCACAGAGGAAACCAAACAGACATATGGTATATGGCTAATGAAAAGCATAGCTTGGAGTGAAGGACATAATGTGACATAAAAACACAGTAAGCCATACTCAGTGGTTATTAATTGTTAAATTAGTATTTTCACTTCTTCTGATTACAATTTTCAGATCACTCAGGCCTGTGTGCATATGCTTAACGCTAATGGTAATGTTACCCACATGAGCTGTATAAATTGCTGAGATCTTCCTCATGTTGTGGGGATGTTGCCATGACAGTCATTGAGTTAGCATTAGCAGAAAGAAAGACTGAAACAGTGACAGACTGCAGCTGCTTTGAAATGAACTGGTCAGGTGTGTGCCACTCAGGTGTGTCTGTTTACTCGTCATGACTGTGCTCATCCAGTTTGATGTCATAACCAGATGCAAACTGAATGGCTCATTTAGAGACACACTTTATAAAGTGTGGAGAGACGAAAGAGAGAAGGGGAACAGTCTCTTCCCACATTTTGTTGGTCTCTGGAAACTCTGAGAAATGTCAACACATTCGGATACCTGTTAATAAGCGTCGCCTGCGATCTCATTTTAATATCAGGTGTAAATTGAGCTGTATTACTTTACACAAAGGGTGGCTTTTTGCACTCCAACTCCATTGTTTCCGTGTGTGTATATATACGTGCGTGTGTTTGTGTGCAGGCCTAGGTTTTAGTGATTCTCTGCTCATCTATTTTCTGTCTGCCAGAGAGCATCTGCTTCTGTCTGAGCTGATCATTCAAAGATGGACACAGAGAGGGGGAGGGTGTGTGGAAATGCGTGTGTCTGTGTGTGCATGTGTGTCCAAACCTGTGTGGCTCATGCTGATGGTGATTAATTCTACAGATGTGTATTCATGAAAGGTGCAGTGTCTTTTGTCTACTTTCCTTTTTTTCTCCACCTCTCTTTATCTTCTTTTCCCCCTCATTTGTGTCTCCCTTCCTACATCCTATATCTTTTCACGAACCATTATTATTCCCCCAATGCAGTCTGAACCAACACACTTCCACCTGCCAGCCTGTGTGTGTGTGCATGTGTGTGTATTAGTGTGTCCTCTGTCCAAAGTTGTTAAATATTCTAAAGACAGAGACCTCTTTTAATTACCCACTAATCACACTTTTAATTACCTGCCACACACACATCCATCACTGACCAGACTGTACACGCACAGGCTCATACACTCACATCCATATCTGTCATTAGGAAGAGTTTTTAACCTATCGACAAAACAGAGGGAGGGAATCCAAAGGGGAGAATGAGTGAGGGAGAGAGAGAGTGAAAGACTCCTCAGTGCACTGAGGAGTGACTGATTAAAGTTTGGTTTTGACACTCTTGTAAAAAGCTTGCAGGTTATTACTGCTTGGAGAGACAATGGAAGAAATTAAAGAAATGCATAAAAGGTTGGAAGTGCACTGTTTTCAATTAACACCTTTCTTTCTTTCACACTGTAGATGTATTGTCAGATTTCTTAAGCCAAACACCCTGAGGAGAGCTGGACAAAAAAAAAGAAAAAGGACATAATGCTGATTGACTGGTTAATATCAGGGCCTAAAGATTATATCCTCAAGATCAGAGAGCCGGATCAATAAGCAGAAGGTCACAAGTTTCCTTTCTCTCACAGACAAATAAAGGCTACATTTTAGAACTTCCTGCTCTTGGGAAATTACATTCTCGCTTTCCGTGCCATAACCTCTTTGCTCATGTATTCACGTGGGAGTTTTGCGTCTATGACTTGGGGGCTTATGTCAAGAAATAAATGCGTTCACACTGTTTAAAATGCTGACCCAAGGTCCCCTGTTTTTTGTTCAAACACGTAGCTATCCATTCTTATTGCACCAAACTCTGCTTTCTCTCTTGCTCCGTGCCACAGGGTTTCTTTTCATCATTATCACCTTTCCTTACGGGATAATTATGAGCTCACACATACAACTGAAATCTACATTGGTATATGAACTCCAGTACTCACCAACGAGCTCATGCACATAATTAGTGAGTCCCATAAAGGCTTTTAATTTTTCTGTCCATTTGCACTTGCACCTGTTACAGCAATTTCTGTTCGCCAAACAAATGCTTTCACCTGAGTGGGTGCAGTTGGGGCAGAGCAGGTGGCTAGCATTTAGCAAGAGGCACACTGCAATTTAGGACCTTTCTTGCATGAATTTATGTATAAATAATGCCCCCCTGTAAATATCATAAAATCGTCTTTCACATACCTTCGTTTTTTTGGGGTTTTTTTTAACCTTTTGACATACACTTTTCATGTGGACCACCTAAGTATGGAGTTTAAGACAAAATAAAAGGTTTGAAATTAAAGGTGAGGGCTGAAATATACTTTCACGCATGCATGCTGCCCATTCCTGGCCAAGGTGGTCTCAGCCTTTTGTTCCGAGTCATTTCAATTTCACGCTCGTGTACTAAGGTTGTTCTCGCAAATATTTGCCCAGTTTCAGGAAAACATACACAACTATCTGTCTGGAACAGGTCAGCATCAGCGATGCATTCACTGATGCGGCTACGAGAGCAAGTCTGTATGTTTGTTACAAAATAATATAAATTAAAATGTGTTTGCCTGTAGGCAGAACCTTTTTCCTTTAGCTGTATTGATTTCCTCTCACCATGGTAACAAGTGTATCCGTTAAAAACCTTGTTTTACAGGAGATGCTGTAACTGTGTGGTTGTGCTGGTGTTAATAATCAACCAAGGACATTAAGCTTGTTTACGCAGCACTATTACTACTGACCTTTAAAGCTACAGAAGCAATTTGTCTACAGTAATATGTTCCCGTATTTTTATAAAGTACCACTGTGACCCCGTGTGCCCATATTTATACGCTCACCATATCAATTACAATTAAAAGCAGGTTGTGTTTCTGTAGTAATTTCACTTAACATCGACCAGAGTTAGAGTCTAGTAAAACCTAAAATTTGACCAATCTCTCCTTCAAGATTGCGTCCTTATGCACCTCCAGACCACAGTTTCAGCACGGTTGCTAATTCTCGATCCCTCTGTGGACTTGAGGTGGGGTGACTGTGGCTCAGGAAGGGAGAGCATGCCATCTACCTATTGAAAGGTTCTTGGTTTGATCCCTGGCTGCTTCAGTCTGTGTGCCAAAGTATCCTTTGGGCAGACATTGAACCCTCAGTGGCTCCTTGAATATAGGGCTTTGAGTGTTTAAGCAGATTAGAAAAGTGCTACATAAGAGCCAGCCCACTTACCATCCCGCTGTGACCACGTAAACTCTTAATGTCCTTCTGAACCACAACTTTGTCCAGGGTCAGGTTGTCAGTGCAGAGTTTGGCTGTAACAAACTGAGGTGTCTGAAGGATCATTGGTCAGAAACAACCTGAAACCACGCGTGTCATTGTCTGCAACACCAATAATCTTTGCTCAACACCAGCTCAAATCACCAGATGTGGCTCCCTGAAACTTTGACTGGAGCTGAAATTGAAAAAAGAAACTGAGGAATCACTGCACTGTTGTGTGTCACAGACACACAAGTGTAAGTGGTCAGAACTTCCAGGGAGAGATCTGAAAACATTAGCCACTGCCCAAGGACATGACGTGTAAGAAGACAGGTATGGGTTTTATTTTTGGGTGGAGTCTTTATGATTAAATCTTGTATTAGGGTGCTATGGGTCATTAAATTAAATTAGAGACCATTTTACACAATTTCTGCATCATTCTGACAAATTAACTTAATTTTAGGTGGTTAATTAGGACTGCAACCAACTCATCATTTTCTTGATTCGTTGATTTAGGAAAACATGAAAAATGTTTCTACAAATGTCAGCGTGTCAAATGAACTGTATCATAATATATGAAGCTACTTCGGTTAGGCAGGTCTGTATGCAGGGCACAGGGTGCAAACTAGCAAGCATCAAACTGTGAAAAGTAATAGCAAAGAATGTCCTGTGTCACAAAGTGAGTTCTGTGTTGTAAAGGCATAAAATCACAGAGGCTCGAGTCGTGCTCTTTACTGACAAGTTCAAATGTTCACACGAACCACAATTAGAAAATGATGTCTCATTATCAACAAGTGTGGTTATTATCAGCCCTCTGCTCAGCCCATATCTGCAGCTGAGCAGAGAGAGGGAGACTGAGAATGAGGTGTGTTCCTCCAGTTGAGAGGAAGACAGAAGGAGCGAGACAGAAACACGGGGAAAGAAGTCCTCGCCAGTTGTGTGGTTAATTGGTAGCAGACATAATTAGTGCTAATTAGGATAATAGCCATTCGTCTAGAGATCCATCCACCTAATGGGACTACAACACTCAGCTGCACACACGCACACCAGCACACAAAAGGAGTTGTTACCATCCATCCAGTCTCCTTGTGAGAACAATGTGGTCTTGTAGTGTAGCTTTAACGCACGACCTGGTAAGACAGACGAATGCTTGTCCCATGCATGCATGTGAAGAACAGCCTGTATGTGTGCGCGAATAACTAAGAGGCAGACGTAAAGCAGAGGTAGAAAGGAAGCGAGTCATGGAGCTCGTGTAGCTGAACAAACACAGAGTGGAGAAAAGCCTCCTTCCTCTGTTTGCTCAGCATCTAGCCTCATCCCTCTCTTCCTGCTTCCATCTCACCCTTGGCCTGCTCAGCTTTCCTTTCCTGTACCGTTGCCTTTACCCACTTCTCTCTGCCTGTCCCTCCGGCCATGCCAAGGGACATTAAAAAAACACAGCCTGTCCCACAGCCCTCTCTCGCTCTCTCTCTCTTTCTCACACACGCGCACACACACACACCAATTACTTTCAGACTGAAGGCCCTAGGCTGTGTGTGCTCAAGGATGCTCGATTATGTGTGTGTGGGCATGTGCCTGTGTGTGTATTTTATGGAGGACCTACAGTGGCAGTGGCAGCCAGCCAAGCCAGTGAGTGACCACAGAAAGGTCTTTCTTTCTGTGTCCGTTTGACCGTTTGAAGAAACTGTAAAGGTGATTGAGGATACAAGCCTGTGATTTAGGCACTGCGTTAATTACAAGTCACAGAGCTGCAGAGTGTGTAGGGCGGAAGGTAGGGGAATGTTTTCTGAGTCAGTGAAGGGGCTGTTAAAATCTCTCACAAACACATTAGTGTTCATTACTGTTGTAACCTCTACCATCTTTCTTTCTTTTTTCCCTCTTTCTCATTCTCCCTGTCTTTATTGGTCTCATGTGCAGTCACATGTACAGGCTGTATTTCTTTGAGTGGAAAATGCATTAAGATTTATTAGCATAGTCACCACAGTGACCGAGAATACCTTCAAATTGAGTTTTTTGAGTTATTAATGCAGTGTAGGGTGAAATTTTAATAAAGTTTTGAATGTGGTGGCAGTTGGGTTGTAAAATATATGACTAGGGGTGTTTACATCACATACTTAAATCTACATTTGGTCTGGGACTGTTTAGTTCCTACCAAAAAACTGGTTTGTAGCTGGGGTATTTACTGTTCTTTTAAAGAGCCTAGTGGTCCCACTTTAAAGTAGCTTTGGGTCTCATGTCTACTAATTGGAAGGTCAGTGGTTGGATCTCTAGCTGCTGCACTCTGCATATTGAAGTATGCTTGGGCAAGATGCTGGGCTGTATGGCTCAAATACTTATTTCACTAAATCAATGGTTTCCCCCCACTGTATGTTGCAGTTCATTTACCATCTATCAAATAGAATTGTGGAGAATATTTGCTGGGGCTCTGTTTAGTTCCACTGAGATGGGATGCCTCCAGTGTAAGATACTGTTTCCCTGAGGGTACCACAGCACACAGGGATGCCTCAAGAGACCATAATGTGCTTTGAACTTTGTGAAAAAAATTGTGAAAGGTCCTGAAAGGTGACTCATGCCTCCATAAATCATAAGTCCATAGTACACATATGACTGACCACATCCTTACGTATTTGTTATTTAAAGAACTGAACAGGAACAGATGAGGATTAAAGAGAAATTTGTGGCATGAGGACAACAGTGGAAGGTATTTTGGAAACTAAAGGTAATCTTGCTTTACTAAAAAATACTGTAAGAAACTAACGTGAAGATCAGCCGCTATCGAACTTGTCACCTGACACCTCGTTGTTGAGAGAGACGCTTTGGTGGATGTGGGACAAACAAGTCAACAGGAAAGGTTTTTTTTATGCCTGAGTTCAACTACTATAAAACTGAAGCTACCAATTAAACCTAATGAAGTGCTAATTTATCCAAAACTGTAAGCAAATGCTAATTAGCATTAGAACTGCTTCCCATCATTAAAATGGTGATACCAGCTAAGTTGACAAGGCCGCTAATGCTCCCATTGGCACTCATGAGGAGCTGCTGCTAAAGGTTAAGAAGTCACACCCAGTATCACTGTCAGACAGTTTTCTATTTGAAATCCCATCATGAACTCCATCATATCTCCAGGAATCCTCCCGTTTAAAATGAGTGCTGCACACAGCCGTGTTTTACGTGACAGATGCAGCAGTGATGTCCCGCCGCTTCACCTGCACAAAACACCCAGGGATGAAAACAAGCTCCCTTCCTCTTCTTGTCAGGAAACCAGCGGAGTCAATGTCCTGCAAGGTTTGAGTTTGTGCAACCTGTACATACAATAATTCACTATGATGAAGCTAGCAAAAAACACAAACTCACTAATTTGCTACTGCTCAGGCTCACTATGACGCCTGCTACTGCAAACGAGCACTAAGCAAAAAAAGGCCACTCCCCCCGAAAGTGTTTTTGAAGCACTGCTTAAAATGCACACTTTTTGATCTGAATTTCAGCCTTTATGTCAAGCGAAAAAAGAGTAACTTTTAAAATATTAATTTCTAAGAAATATTATATATGAATAGAGAGAAAAATTTAACCTGCAAGTTGCTCTTGAATGTCTTCACATAATTTAGGCCACATAATTTGTAAGGGTCCTGTAGGAGGTGGCTCGCATGCAGGTCTGACTGTGTGGCTCTGGGTGTACCCTACGGGTGCCTTTTAATAAATGTGAACGTTAGCCTTTTATCATTTTAATGTAGTCCAAAATGGTTTGGCTTTGATTTAAATTGAGGCCTTGTAAATAGTTGATGCACATTTTTAATGCATCAGCAGCCGCCTTCCATTATTTCTTTCCATTTGGTTCAGTTCCAACAAGCTTATTATAGAGATGTGGAGTTGTTTTGTAAATGCTTTGTTTTCCCCTTGATTACGAGATACAGGAGTAGCAGACATTTAATGTTTTAAGTGTTTGGGGGAATTTATTTAGAACGACTTTAGAGCAACTGCCAAAGCGTACGTAATGGGTCTTGTTGCATGCATGCCCGTCTTCTTGTTGAACACAGCTGGATCACCCTGTTATCTTTGAGTAACTGAAGTGTTAGATCCAATAAGAGACTTGTAATATCATTAACGTCACAGTTTTTACTTTGTTAAAACAGATATCTTAGTGGTATATACACCTACGTATATGTATAGTATATAAATAGCTTTTAGCTACATATGTGTTTTGTCATGGTCCCTGAGGTCTTGGATCCTCGTTTTAGATTTTTTTTATTTATGAGTTGTGTTTTCTTTTAGTTTTGAAAAGGATTCATGTTTAAGTTTCTCCTTTGAGAGTTCATGATTCCTTTTGATGCTTGTGTTTCTGTATATACTTTCCCTTTCATATGAATCACATTTTCATCCATTTCCCTCTGTGTTTCTTATTTAACCCTATCATGCCTTCTTCCATGTTAAGTTACGGGTTTACCTCCCATTTTATTTTGATAGGCTTTTGTCTCTAGTGCTTTGCATTTTTTTTACTCCCTCGTCTCATTGTCTCTGAGTAGTTTCAGCTGTGTTCCCCACCTCTTTCTATCTTATGCATATGAGTCTCTCCTTGTGATTTATCATGTCATTTTTGTTACTGTGTATCCTTTTTTTCTGCTTCCTAGTCTCCTAAGCATGTTCTAGTTGTTTGGACTCCTTCTTGTCTTTTGGATTTTGGACTAACTGATTTGATGGATCAAGAAGTATTAAAACGTCTTCCTCACAGCGTTTCATGACATGTTTTGGTTAATCGGGTTAGGTTAAGCTGTGATTCTAAAATGGCCATAGGTGTGAACATCAGTGTAAATGGTCGTCTGTCTCTGTGTTAGCCCTGCGACAGGCCGGCGACCTGTCCTGGATTTACCCCGCCTCTTGCCCAATGGCAGTTGGGACAAACTCCTGCCCCCTGACCCTGAATTGGATGTCGAAGAACAAGGATGGATGGTTTCATACTTTGATTTTTACCATGTTTGTCTTTAATCTGAATTTAAACAGGCTTTAGAAAAATCTAAATCAGAAACTGCAATTTCTTTTCTGTTATGACGTTGTGTTTGAAAGAACTGTCGGTCAAAAATTCAGATATCTGTTTTGAATGTTGATGGAATAGCTTCTTTTTCCACTGAGCACATTATGACAGTTTGAGTGTGATTTGGCGACTTTAACGCTTCACTTTACCGCTGTGGCAGAGAAATAAATGTGTGTTTACTTGTTGAGTTTCACATAGATAAAGTCTGACTTTTTAAACAAGAAAAATAATATATCTATATTCAACCTGTAGGTTTCTCCCTTGTTGTCATAATCTGAAACTTAAGCAAAGGTTTCTTTTTTTAGGAAACTTTTGAACCATTCCATTTGAGCAAAAGGATTAAAGTGTGTTCAGCAAATATACTGTAAAACAAATCTCCAACCCCAGGCTGTGGTGACAATAGGTTCATTTAAGCTGTGCATTGGAAATCACTAAAGCACTCACTGTCAAGCTGCTGGAAACAGAATGTCAAGAACTACTGGCAGTGGTCCAGTTCTCTGTCTTAACTCAGTTAATCCCATTAAAAAACAAACTCAAAACAGATCTGTCATATTGTGCGTAACTGCTGTAGGAAAGTTTAGTTGTCTTGTTTCTTTTCTCATTTCACCATCTGGATCATTCCTAACTTTCTCGCTTGCTACACTTACATTACCATCATTTACAGCGTCTTATACTATCCTAGACTTTCAGCCTATCTTTGGGTCCAATTTGCCCCAAAGCATCACAACAGGAGCTGGCTGCCAGGCACTGCATGAAAAGTAGTTAACTACCAGTTTTGTGTTCACTCTGAGTCTCTGTGCATTCAAGCTGTGTTGAAGAATAAAGGTGGTCATACTAAATATTCCTTTCAAACTAAGTGTGCTCTGTTTTTGCCTTGTATACTCTTCTATTTCCATGTATGCTAGCACATGTTTTAGTAAAGCACTGCATTTAAAAACATTACAAGAGTTTGGCTCCTTGGAAGCAAAATATAATGAATTGAGAGGTGGGTCAAGACTTTTTCATAATACTGTATGTTTTGAGACAAAATCCCCCAAATAACACTTTTACTAATTAGGATGTCATTATGCCAGGATTGTTTATTGGCTTTAGTTCTTATGCCAGCTTTTATTTCAAGTTGTGCAGACAAAGAAAAACACAAGCCAAAAATAAATGCTGTCGTAGCGTATATTGGATGAATATGGTACAGAAGCTTTCCCCTCCTCTATAGATTCAAAACAGTGCACTCGGTGGAGCTGGGTTTTATTGTTACCAATTACTTTGGGATAGAGAACAACACCACAACTCAATTTGACAGGCAATTCTGAGGGCAGGAATGCTTAAAAAATCTGAATACTTCACCCCAAAGTAAAGTGTGTAGCAACAAAATCCCCAGCTAAAAAGACAAGTAGAAAAATTTATATAGGCGCACATAAGGTTGCCCTCAGCATACACGAACCTGTGTACGTTAACTATCAATCAGTCTCACAGAGAACATATTCATGTGTCCGCTGACTTGAACACCAGAGTAAATATTCAGTTCAAACGGCTGAGAGGCACAGTGAATGGTCCCAACTGTGCGCCTGCCTGTTTGAGTAGGTGTGTGTATGTATGAGGTGTAATATGTGGGTGGCTGGCTGGCACTAGCTTTGCAGACAAAGCTGCCAAAAAACCCTACCTGCTGTCTGGACTCGGTTTACAGTGTAGTGTCCGCCTCCTTCTGCACTGCTGCCACACTTCTCCACACAAGGCTGCTGTGTGTCAGAAGCATTGTGGTTTAAGAAGGTGGCACGCTGCTTATCAGGGATAGAGGAGGAGGGCAGGCGACTCAGTCCATGGACCTGGCACACATGCTCACACACAGATCAAAAATACACACATTCACGCACTCGCTCACTCATCCCCTGGCCTGCGACGTGTGTGCTAATTAGCTCTTTTCACAGTTTGGTGTGTATGCGTGTGCGTGCTTGTGTGTGTGTGTGTGTGTGTGTGTGTGTGTGTGTGTGTGTGTGTGTGTGTGTGTGTGTGTGTAAAGCAGCCAGTGTTGCATTGCGGTCACCCATGAGTGTTTATTAAGTCTTGGGGCAGTACACTTGGGGCAGTACACTGTCGAATTTCCCAGAGGAACCCACCCGAGGGATTAATAAAGTTCTATCTTATCTTATCTTACTTAAATGAAAGACCAATCTGGCACGGCGCTTCGGTTCAGAGAAGTCAGAGGAGAGAGAGGGGAGGGTAAAGCAGGACAGTTATATGAAGTGATTGGGGGGGGGAATCTCTCTGTGAGAGAGAGAGACAGCCAGAAATAAAATACAAAGAAAATTGAAAGAAACCAAGAGAGAAATGTGCAGATTGTAATCTGAGTGAGAATGGAAATGGGATTTGAAGGAATGAGTCACAGAGGTTGTTATTTATTTATTTTATTGTGTGTGTGTGTGTGTGTGTGTGTGTGTGTGTGTGTGTGTGTGTGTGTGTGTGTGTGTGTGTGTGTGCGTGCGCGCGCGCGCGCGTGTGGAGTGGGGGTACAAAGAGAAAAAAAATGATGGGATGCTGTGATTCAGAAAGGAAAGAAGATGGGATGTAGCTGATTGCTGTATTTAATTTTTTCTGCCTTGGGAAAAACTCTCTCTCTCACAGACATAAGCATGCAGAGTCATGCACAGTTTTACAACTGGGTTTGTGTTTCATTAAAAGCCCGAACAATTTTGTCCAGTTTAATTAAATGCAGACCTAAAAGAGAGCCGAAAGTCACATGTCATAATAAATCTGAACGTATATATTCAGAATAAGAGGTCACTCCTAAACTTCTACATATCTATCTGTATGCTGGTGCATGTTTCTGACTGTATTGTCACTCTTAAGATGAGGCTGTGTAGCCACCCTCCAGGTATTGGGAACTAGCACTGACATTTTATTATTTTTTTGAATTATGGTCCTCTAATTTCTGTCGCCTGACTTCTTATTCTTATTGGCATTTCATTTTGTACTTCGTTTTTTCTTCTTTTTATGATATGAATTTTCCATGCGGAGATGTAATGAGAAATGGAAGTCCTGCCAATTTGGATTAAATGGAACAAGCCGTCAGCCAATGTCATGGCATACAGCTTCACATGTAAATAGTACATATGATGGCATTTGTGAATGGGAAACAAAAGATACTCCATAAAGAAATTCTTTTAACTCAACAAATGCTTAGATCTTAATTGGTCTAAATTCAGCTCTGACGCCCACTGAGTGTCTTTGTCTTTGTTAAATTAGTGAATTTAGATTCCCTCGAACCTCCCAGGCTCTCTCCTACCTCAGACACTGTAGGCGAGTAGAAGCCAGCCCTCTCTGTCTATTAATCAGCATGTGCTGGGTAAAACAGATGTGATGAAATGGGCGGGTCAGTGCACTTAATGAGCTTAACAGCTATAAATTACATTACGGAGCTAGGTGAAGATGCAGAATTCATCCCTGCGTTGAAATAAGTGAGAAAGAAGAGAAGAAAGGTTTGGTTAAAGCCTCCTTTTTTTCAGTGAGTGATATGCACACAAAATCCAACCGGCACACATTGACATACGCTCACACAAATAAAGTGTCAGTGTCGGGGTTGAGGCTCTGGCTCTTGAAGTTGTTCTCCTGGGAAATCACGCGGAATAAATTTAGACCTGAGGAATTCTGCCTCGGTTTGAGTGTGTTTGTCGGAGAATCGTCGAACAACTCCATGTGATCCCATGACTCACCACTCCTTTCAATAAATATTTCAGTTAGCAGTTCCTATATTTCTTTCTTGCACATTCAAGCACTTCTTTGTACTTCATCACTGGATATACGATAAAGAAACTCCCCCCCCTGTCCCTTTTGAGATAAGACAGAAGGGAAGAAAGCTGGGAAAGGCACAAAGTAAATAGCCTTAGGGCAGATTTGATCCCAGGGCTCTGCAATAGCTTTATGGCTTATGGGGTTGCCTGCTCAACCTGGTGAGCTACACCAGCACCTCCATGTTTAAATGTTAATGAGTGCATCAACACAGCCATCTTTAAGGCCCCGGTCACACAGGCCTAGAGACAGGTTGGCAACCCCCTGGCCCCACCACTAGTTGCTAGAGAAAAATGAGTACTCCCCAACATTTATGCTAGTGGTTGCTGGTAGTCGCTGTGAAACTGAAACACAAACACAACATCTGCTCTCTGAGAAGTAGTAAAACTGTGATAAGTTCAATGCATGCCGGGAACAGAGACCATTCATCTTCAAAGTAGAAGGTGTGTCTTTTGAAACATGTTGGTTTCAGTAGTAAGGCACAACATTTACTTTCAAGGTGAATGGGCTTCCTTTCTGGTTTGCTAGTAACCAAAGCAATCGCCCAAAGCAATCACAAGGAGGTTTTTGGTCTTTCCAACAGAGTTCACATAGCAACAGCAAGAAGCCTCCAACAACCACTAACCAGCTGGTCAGGGAATACACATTTTTCCCTAGTGATTGGTGGTTGCCATAGGGTTGCCAGCTGGTTGTTACGCCTGTGTTATTGAGGACTAAGCTGTGAATCCTGATAATCACACTGTTTGTGTTTCATCTGCTATTTAATACGTAGCAGCATAGTGAATTAATGATGCTGAATGTTTCCTTATCAAGCGGCAACATCTTCAGTCTTCTTTTAGTTCGCTGGCAATGACACTACAGTGTGCTTTCAATCAACTTGTGCAAATCAAGTTACACTTTTCTGATTTTTACAGCATCAAATGATGAGTCAATTAGGCAATTACTCCTCAGTGTGAGACGAGAAATGTTCAGTTTTTCACAATTGCTTAGATGCGTCTCTTGAACCTTTTGCTATTTTCTGAAAACGAAAATCCAATTTCCAAAGTACTTACTCAAAACGTGCTCAGTCATAATAACCCTACTGTGCAGTCATTACACACTTCAAGAAGTTGAAAACGCAATGTTCAGAACATGTAACTCAAGTCTTTCCAACCCCATGTGGTGTTTTTGAAGCTCTTTTAGAAAAAAGGAAGTAATTCTACCAAATTGTGTTGTTCTTGAGCCACTTTGTAGTTGCCTTCTTCCTCAGTTCAGCTGTATTTGACCAGTAGAAACTGATCTCCGATAACCTCACGGGGAAGAAGTTGAACACAATTACGCCACACCTGTTGTTGTTTGAGTGCAACTGTGCAAAGTTATTAATGTGATGTAATGTAACCTATTTATGTGAGTTCAGAGTGAACAGGCTGCACAGAGAGTTGAGGGCAGACGCTGTACCACCAGTGATAGAAGCAATCTGAGAGGCAGAGGAGGAACGTTGCGTGTAGGAGGTGCTGGATGAGGACAAGGAGGAGAAAAGCACGGCTGAGAAGAGTCATTTCAGATGAAATTTCGTTATTGTGATAGATCACGTTTGAGTTCATGGAACGGGAAGCAGGACAGAAAATTATATGTGGCCCCCAGTGGAAAAAACAGGTAACATCTGTGATTTCCCAATAGCACGAGGCAGGGGGCTTTTTTATGTCAGCATGGACGTTTAGAACAAAGCTTTCAAAACATGTCAGTTTTGAAAGAATCAATGTGAGCCTTTCTACCATTCACCAGATCCTGGGTGCAGATAAAGCAAGTGTACGGAGTATCCTTTAAGGCAGGATCAGAAATCAGGCCAGTGTGTGTGCCCTCTGGATTGATATAGCACAGAGATGTGAAGCTGGTGCCGAAGGAATCACTTGTAGACTTGGAGTTACATTTACAGAGTGTTTTAATATGCATTTCACTTGCATTATACAGTGGGTGAAATCATTATGTGATCCCCTGATGAATTTTGGAAGTTTTCTTGCTTCCAAAGATACGAAAAACCTCTAATTTTTATGGTAGTTTCATTTTAATGGGGAGAGAGAGGGAGAAAGAACATCAATCACAAATCCAGAAAAAAACACATTACATGAATGTTATAAATTGATTTGCATGTCACTAAGTGGAATAAGCATAGCGGTAAGATGTTCCTTGTAGTTGGTCAACAGGTTAGGAGGGATTTTGGCTCACTCATCTTTACAGAAACTCACAGAAATGACTCGGAGGTGTAGCTCTCTCCACAGATTATCTATAGGATTGAAGTCGGGAGACTGGCTAGGCCACTCCGTGATGTGCTTCTTCTTTAGCCACTCCTGTGTTACTTTTGCTGCATGTTTTGGGTCACTGTCATGCTGGAAGACCACTGAAGATGGGTCTTCAGTGGTCTGGCTGAGCGAAGGAGTTTCATGTCCAACATTTTATGATACAACTTCACCATTTGCTGGTGAAGTCGTGTTGTAGCATTAGCAGAAAAACAAAAGTGTAACGTTTCCACCTCCGTGCTTGACTGTGGGGTGGTGTTCTTTGGGCCATACTCAGGATTTCTCTCCCTCCAAACACAGTGGGTTGAGTTGATGCCAAAGAGCTCCATTTTGGTTTCATCTGCCCTTAGCACTTTCTCCCAAGCCTTCTCTAAATCATTTAGATGTTCACTGGCAAACTTAAGAAGGAGCTGTACACGTGCCTTCTTGAGCTGGGGGACCCTGCTGCAAGATTTCAATCCATTATGTCATTGCATGTTACCAATGGCGTTCTTGGTGACTGTGCCAACTGCCTTCAGATCATTAACAAGCTCCTCCTGTGTAGTTTTGGGTCGATCCACCAACTTCCTCATGATCATCCTCACTTCCATGTGAGGTGATTGATTTTAAATTTCTTCCATTTCCGAATAATCGCACCAGCAGTTGTCACCTTCTTTCTCTAAGCTTCTCGATGATGTTCTTGTAGCTAATTCCAGCCTTGTGCAAGTCTACAAATATTGTAGACTTGCACAAGGACATCAATATTGTCCCTGATGTCCTTTGACAGCTCCTCGGTCTTGCCCATGATGGTGGAGATGTTGGAATTTTATTGCTTGTAGCGCTTAACAGTTTTCAATATTCAATTTATTTTACAGAAAAAGAATTTGTGTGGTTTTTGTAGAAATGCATTTATTTTATGAAGTTTGGTTTTCTCTGGTGCTACATGCCCATTTTTGATGTAGTTTGCAAAAACTGCTCTGTAGTGTTTTTATTTAACACTCGCTGTGTGTATGATCTTTAAACATGTTTGAGCACGATAAAGCAGTTTGGGGGGAGATTATGTTTGATTTTGCCTGAGGAGTGAGTGGTTTTATGTATTTAGTTTCAAAATTGGGTTTTGTGTTTACAGTTTGGAGAAAGAAGATGGAAGGTTTCAAGAGGTGCGCTTTTGGTAGTTATGAGAGGCACTTATATTTGTGTTTATTTCCCTCTTTGGCTCTCATATAGTATCGATTTAGGTTGTCATAAGTGGCATGTTTTGTTTTGTGTTCCAGTTGGCAATGTGCCGATTGAGTTTTGGGCACATTCACTGCTGCCAGTTCAGCACTGCTGAACAATGGCCACAGAAAAATACACATATCTTACAAGCACACAGACAGAGGCTAATTTTCACATGTAAGCACTGCCCTTCTTCTTATACATAAAGTATTCAAGCAACCAGTGTTCACAGTTATAGCTTCTTTTGTTTTTCTACTGTTTTTTAAATGCAGTGAAGTATTTGTACAGCACAGGCTCTACAGAAACAAGCTGACTGTTTAATAACAACAGACAGTCATCTAACTTTACTGCGCTCTATTCTTGCTTTGATCTTATTGATTTCATTTCATTGTCGGGCTCTCTGAATATTTTTGTTTGGGGGGAAGTTTCCATCCTCTGACATGCTGAAAACACCAGTAGCATCACTAAAAACATCATCCTGTGTTTCCTGCCTGGCGGCATCTGTTGCCAGACAGACGAGTTCAAACGCCTTCGAAATCTGAGTGCAACAAAAATATTTTCTGTTAGCATCTCTCCCACAACATCACCCTCCAAAGTCAGTTCTTCCCATTATGATCTCCTGAAAGTCAACGGCAGCGCAAAATCTCTTTGTGAGTCTCTGTATGCTCAAGTAAGAACGCTTTTAGATTTTGCGTGCTTGTGATCGTGTGTGCTTGTGTACCAGCACGTTCCATGTTTGTGGCATATTGATTGCCGCTGCTATGCGGGGAAATGAGGATGGATCAGTATGAAGAAGGAGGAACAGAAGACAATACACAAACAGTGAGAGTGGCAAAAAGAATGAAAGATACACAAAATGAGCTACATATCAGTCTGAGACAGGAGGAGAGATTTATTTAAGCTCTCTGAATCCTCTTTCCTTTCTGATGCTTGTATTCAATGTTTCCCTCCCCCATTATGAATTCCAAATGATCCATGTACCAAATACTCTTCTCTTGACAGAGTCTTAGTTTGAGCAGTGTTCCCGTCTGAGACGGAGCAGTGCTGGAAGGAGGCATGTTTTGCTTTGGGAGTGCATTGTTGTGTTTTCTAAACTCTTGTTCTCTGTGTGTCTTGTTTGTTCCTTGCAGAACAATCACTTTGGACAATCAGCTGGTTGTCTTGGCAACCGCTGCAACGGACGCCGGACGTTATCATGTAGAGGTGGTGAACGAGCTGACCGGCGAGACTGTGACGAGTCCTGCTGTCTACCTGAGCATCTCAGGTAAAAATAAATAAAAAACGTGTTAAATTGGTATTTAATAACAGTGCAAACAGCCCATCTGGTAAACACTATGCTCAGTATTAGCATTAGTTTGGTTTACAGTCAAACCATCCAGCATATTTCTGTCCCTCAAATATTTTTCTGTTGGGGTGGGGCTTAGGTTAGGTTTTCTGTGGTCTTCTGTGGTTGTTGTGTGAATAAATCTGAATCCCTTTTACAGAACATAACTCCCTTTGATTGATAGAGAAGACAGTTTTGAGTGTCGGGCTAATTACTAAACCTGAAAATGAGCTGCAAAAGACATAAAGAGATGATTAAAAACATATCTGACACATCACAGAAACAACATACTTGTGCACACATTATTTGCAAACTAAAATGCTGGAGGTCTTGGCTCATCATTAAGTAGAGATGCTTGAATTATTGATTTGATTATTAAAATCTCAAATTAGAGATTCCAGCAACCAAAAATTACCATAATGCAGCCGGCAGGAGTTTTATTAGAGAAGCATCACCACTCACATGGTGAAGCTCAACAACAAATAAACTCGGCATCACAGAGTGATTTTTTAATGTCTTACATCTAGTAGGGAGGAACCAGCTTGTAGAGAGATCAGGAACCAATAATAGATCTCTGTTTTGGCCTTTGCCATATCTACAAGCAAGTGAGGCATAATTTGATAAGATATTTGATGGACTTAAAGCTTTGAAAATTTAGAGTGTTGCCAGTTTTTGGTCCGAAAGGAAATCTGTCTCAGTCACATAAAGTCATACAGTGTGTACTACACTCACCAGCCACTTTGTTGTTCAACCGCTCATTAATGCAAATATCTATTTAGCCAACCACAACACTAATTCAGTGCATTTAGGCATGTAGTCATGGTGTAGATAACCTGCTGAAGCACAAATGGAGCATCAGAACGGTGAAGAAACGTGAGTTAACTGACTTTGAATGTTGGTGCCAGATTGGCCGGTCTCAGAATTTCAGGAACTGCTGATCTACTGGGACTGACAGAGAAAAGACTTAAACTATTAATTGAGCAGGATTTCTCTGGGTTAATGTCAGAAGTTAAAGACGGACAGCCAGACTGCTTCAAGCTGATAGGAAAGCAACAATAACTCAAATAACCACTTGTTACAACCAATGTATGCAGAAGAGCATCTCTGAATGCACAAGATGCAAACCTTGAAGCAGATTGGTTACTGCAGTAGCTAATAACAGGAACTGAGGAAAGTGAGGCTAAATGTGGGATGAGCAATACTGGACAACAGAAAAGTAGAAATTTTTTGCTCATTTCATGAGTCTCAATTTGTCTTGTGATTGTCGTTTAATAGGTTAATAACTTGATGTAAACAACGTGAAAATATGGATCCATTTTGCCTTGTTTCAACAGTTCTGGCTGGTGGCGTGGGTGAAATTTTTTTGGCACACTTTGTCCCCTTAGTACCAACTAGATCATTTAAACACCACAGCCTGAGTACTGTTGAGGACCCCTTATGCCTTATGACCACAGTATACCCATCGTCTGATGGCTGCTTCCAGCAGAATCACGCTCCATGTCAACTCAAACTGGTTTCTTGAACATAACAATAAGTTCACTGTACAGAAATGGCCTCCACACTCACCAGATAGTGTTTCAGATCAGTCCAGTAGAGCATCTTTGGGATGTAGTGAAACAGGAGATTCACATCATGGATGTGCAGCCAACTAATCTGAAGCAACTGTGTGATGCTGTTATGTCAATATGGACCAAAATCTCCAAAGACCAAAGGTTCCAGCAACTTGTTGAGTCTATGTCAGGAACAGTTACGGCAGAACAAGGTCGAACCCAGTACTAGTGAGGTGTACCTAATAAAGTGTCTGGTGAGTGACTTTAAAGAAACATGCATTGGCTTTGGGTCTTTAGATGACATGTAATGTGTACGGGTTCCCATACCTCCCTATCCATGATCTTCCTACTTTAAATGCTTTTTCCTCCCCTTGGTTGATGTTCATGTGTGTGTTTCCTTGAAACATGAGAAGTGTTAGTTGTGTTGTATACTCTACTGTACTATGCTTTCTTGTTATTCTGAGCTTTTTGCTTCCTGTCAAAAAACTTGACTGTCAAAAACTAAAAGAGTTAGATCTTTGTGGTTGATCCAGTCATTTCATTGAGTCTGCAAGCTTTGAATGTGCTTTTACTTGTAAAAACAGCATGCACTTATTGTGTGTTGTTCACTGTTGTGAATGACAAGCAGCTCTTTGTTCATTTCTCCGGAAACAGGCTTCAGTCAGAAGAACTGCAAAGTTTGATGGATTTTAGCCTCTCTGTGTGTTCCCGTCTCTGTCGTGGCCTTTATCGCTGAATCACTTTATAGCTGTATGCCTCTCTCTCTATCTCTTCTCCTTGGAGGCCGGAGGATTGACTCTACTGTCTAACAGTCCTTCACTTGAAGTGTTCACCATGGTTAAATGAAAGCGAGAGGGAGGGAGGGAGCCCTCTGTCCCTCGTGGCTGTATAGAGTTTTAATTAGATTCTCTTTACAGGGTTGTATCCTTTGGCATCCTTTGTCACAACTGCGCACACACACACACACACACACACACACACACACACACACACACACACACACAATCAAATAAATTTAGGCACAGTACCTTGTTACAGCTGTCAGTGTGAAGTGCTCCTGTGGGCGTTTTTAGAAATAGTAAGGGTATAGTTAGGTTTCACTGATCAGTCTTCGGCCATAACAGCTATGCATGCATTGTTGTGTGTGTGCGTGTGTGTTTGTGTGTTTCTGTTGAAAACTGTGTTTTCTACAATAAACATTTTCTGGGTAAATGCCTTTTTCTATATAAAAGCATATTTCAGTTATTTGTTATTGAGACAGGGAAGAAATAGAAGATCATGGAATTTGATAAAAACAGGGACAAACCAAAGAGGTAAAATGTTGCAAATCGTGCAGGGTGTGAAAAAGAGAGCGTGAGCAAGGAAACATGGAAATACCAGATCTTTATTCATGTATTTGCTTTTTCTCAGGGCTGTTTTTTGACATTAAGCATCACATTGATCACTTGGTTGGTTTTGGAAATAGAAAAGGTGTTAAGCATAGTTTTGAACACTATGTAGCTATTGAATGCACACAGATGCCACTGATTATAGCCACAGAGAGAAGGAGACTGGGCCTGTTAATGACACAGATGAGTCGAGGGTTGTTGTCAGGAAATTTGAAGGAGAAAAAAGATCAATTTAAGTCAATAAAGTGTTTAACACTTAACCTAGTTAACTGACACAAGAGAACATGTGAATGAACTCTCGCAAATGGTGTTTTCGTTCATGTCTTCCACCACTTTGTTCTTATTTTCCCACCTCTTCCTTTACATTTCCTGTTCTGTCACTTCCCTTCATTTCCTGTCACCCCCTCTCTTCTCTTCTCTTTCCATTAGGCAGCCTGTAGAGGATCTGAAGGCAGAAGTTCATAGCTGTCAGTCATATTTCTAAAAATGGTGTCTTTCTCTTCATAAATTCAGCAGAATAAATGAGGTACCTATTTTCTATTCTCCCCTTTCTTTCTTTGATTCAAGCATTGTGCTCAACAGACAAGAACGAGGGAGAAAAAGGACTGGTAGAGACAGAAAGACTTAATGAAGTGAGACGTGGGTGTAGACTGAGGATATGACCAACAACCTGTTCATGTCAGGACTGCTGTTGATGAAAGTGTGTGCCCTGCACTCACACACGTACACAGACACACACACACAGACACAAGAACAGGCATGAAAAGTTAAGATATTGTCACATTCGTAAAACCTTTCTGTCACATTCATGCTGTGGCACGACCAACACTCAAATTCTTTTTGCTAATCCGCAAAGCCTGCAAGGGCCGAGGAAAGTGTCAGACAACCAGCTGCATGCCCTACCTACTTGACAGATCCATTATCTGCATGTCCCTGACCACTGTCCTGTAAGTGTGGCCTAGACTGCTGAAAATAAAAAGCAGTAACTGTCATCCGTGGTCGAGCTGGAACAGCCACAATTGATAGCAGCTCAACAGCTTGGTGAGAGGTCAGACACTGTAATCACTGGAAGTACAGCCTGCCTCTAAAATAAACAGCTCCTGGAGCTTTTTATCGCCGCCGACAACATATGGTGTTAGAGACGACATTTTCAGTCAGTTATCGCCGTGGACTGAACTTGACAGATTGACAGAGGTTGAATTTCATAAAGGAGCGCGTGGCACGTCAATATCCATTCAGTACAGCACATTCTCATCTCTACAGTCACTCCAGGGAGGCGGGGTCAGGCTCTATTGAGTGGCTCTGCTTTATTATTTACAACGTACACACGCTTGATTCATTGTGTACTTGTGTATGTTTGCATTAGAGAGAACATGAACACTAATGGCCTCAGGGCATCTCTGTTAGAGGCAGGAGATCAGCGTTCCTACTTCAATTAATTGAGCTTCATGCATACCTGCAGTCATCACTACCTATCCCTTTCTGTTTAATACACACACACACACACACACACACACACACACACACACACACACACACACACACACACACACACACGCTTACACATACACACACTTTAGGCTGTCAGTCAGAACAGCAGTCTATTTCCCTGTTGCCCAGAAGAGAGTACGCATGTCTCTGTGCTTCTGCTCATTTCATAGCAGCCGAGGTCTTTGTAGATTTGTACATCAGACCATTAGAGCAGCACAGCGTCCCCAAAGAGTGCACTCACCGTTGGGAGACTCACACACACAGACATGACAACATGCACAGGAACACTCGACATGCCTTGACGGCCCCTTTGCAGCGCAAAGAAACAGGAATAGCACCAGATTTTAGACATGGTGAGATTAAAAAATAAATAATAAAAAAAACAAACATTTGATCTCACATGTATGGATTTTGTAGATAGGATTTTGGGGAGCAAGGAGGGTATGCAGAGTTTATAAGAGAGAAGAAAAGTGCAGGATAACAAAGAAGGGGAAGGGCGCAGACACGTGCAGTATCTCAGCTTTGGGCTCAGTAGTTGATCAGCTGCCTTTATCTGCTCTATAAAAAAGGCAGTAATGTCACACTTGTTAATAATTGCTTAAATGCAAAAAATAGCGTAGAATATCACATGCATACAGAGTGCTTCACTTGAATAGAGTGCTCCAGTTATTCAGGGCTTCGCTTGAATAAAGTTGGGAGAGTCGCAAGACATAGATTAGAAAAAAAAAAATCAATGCAGTCGTCGAGACCAAGATGTCCTGACTTTTAGTCTCTTAAAGAAATTGATAGTATCTTTTCATTAGACCCAGTCTGGCTTGTAAATTCTCTTTCTAATTCTAAATCTGTCCACTCCAAAAGACCAGGCTTTGACTTACAAGTTGAAAGCCTGTGTCTCCAATTCCAAGCTGACACGACCTTGGTGCCATCACTCACTGCAAAGCTCAGACTTGACAAAGCATCCTGCAAAAGCACGTAAGTGAACCAATCTCTATGCATAGAATGTTTGAAGTCACCTTAAAAATGCCCCTCATACAGTACTACACCTCTGTAGTAGCAGTACTATAGTAGCAGAAGTTATTGCAGTGTCCAGACAAGTTTCCAGAATTATGATCTCTGCATCACAAAGAAGCTGGAAAGATTTGTTTGCAAATTTCCATTTTTTTCTTTGAAGCCTCAGAGTTCTGCACAGTTATGATTTGTGTTACTGATTCAGCTGAATAAAGAACAAGGATTCTCTCAGGTACTGTGTACTGTAATGTGGCTGAATAGAGCACGAATAGAGAAGAGCAACCTCCAAGACAGGGGACAAGACAAAGCCGTGATGTGAAGCAGATGGGAGCTTGGGTTGGTGTGTGTGTGTGTGTGTGTGTGTGTGTGTGTGTGTGTGTGTGTGTGTGTGTGTGTGTGTGTGTGTGTGTGTGTGTGTGTGTGTGTGTGTGAGAAATACCCCTTCACAGCCTTAATCATTCATTGTATGTGTGTATTATAGAGGGTGTATGAGTCTGAGTTTGATTACCTTGGCTTGGTGATTGGAAGGAAAAAAATCTGTCTGAGTTTGATTACGTCTCCTGTTGAAGCCTCCTCTGGTGTCTGCCGTTTTACATCACTCCGTTTCTACCATTTATCCTCTTTTCTCCTTCCTCCATCAAACAGGGTTTGTCGCCCTGCAGCCCTGAGTCGTGACAGAGTGGCGTTTGTCAGAAGCTGAACAATAGACTCTGCTGACCTCAGGATAACCCAGAGAGAGACACACACACACACACACACACACACACACACACACACACACACACACACACACACACACACACAGCTGCATATACAGTCAGAGTATCATTTGGGAAAGTAGAAAGAGGAGAAGAGGTGAGAGAAAAGTGAGGACTTTTAAAAGAGCATATGGCACATGACAGAAAAGTTACTGTCACTTTAAAAAAGCTTTTAAGAAATGAGGGTTTGAAGCATTTAATGCTTGTGTAAGTGTGTGTGCACAGTGACATTTGTGTTGTTATTTTTGTGTAGGGGGTGTGTCTTTGTGTCATTTGTTTCTTTCTGTAATCATGTTCCTTCTCATCCAGATGTTTCCTTTCCACATCACTGACTCTTAAACGAGAGCCTGCTGCGGATCTTTCTGTGCACGTGTGCTACTGTACTGTTTCTGAGCAGCCGCGCATGTGTGTGTTTGCTCCAAGTACCATCCCGGTTGCTCTGTGGCGCGTCTAATTGGAGGCATTTTTGTGTCCCTGGAGTCCCCGAGTGTGTATTTGTGTTTTTGTAAGGTGAAGTGGTTTGTGTGTGTGCGCAAGTGCGTGTTTTAAGCGCGTCATAATGTCGCAGACCTGCTAGCCCTCATTTAAAATCTTAAGAGAAAGATCAGAGAATCCCCTCTGTCCCTGTGTGCTGTGAGGCTGCTGCAGCTCTCATCATGAGCTCAAGGTGTTTTGCATTTTGCTGCATCATGCCTTGATAGGCTTCAGGGAACGCCATGGAAACCACTCTAACCGGGGTGGCAGCGTAATGATCCGTGCCACAAGCTGCCTCTGCGCGCTTTCGACTGCAGCTTCTAGCGTCGGTTAGGGAATATATCCCAGGCGATTTTAGTCAAATGAGTGCAAGGCGAATACAGGCAGACTTGTGGGGGGTAGCGACTCTCTGTCAGACTGTTTGGCTGGTGACCTCTGAAAAATCAAAACGAAAGCCAAATTGGACTCTATTTAGCCACAACCCACCATCCTGTGATACAAGCACAGGTGTACGCAGTGAACAGTGACACCAATATGTGCTGTCTTCTTCTCCCACACAAATGACTGCTCTTAATTAATTACTGGCAGAAAATATGGCAATTTTGGAAGCAGCTGCTAGTATACTTTACTTAGCAACTAAATAAAAATGGCTCAAAGATTTCACAGGTTTTTTCTTTCTTTCTTTTTTTCCCCTCCTGTTAGCCAACAGAAGACTTCCTGTATGGAGAATCTTTTTAGAGCGGATTATAATTGGCAACAGCAGCAGTTCTCAGATAAATGGGAAAATTTTAATTTGGTTTTGTATAAGATGGTGTTGTAATAATTATAGCAAGTTAAGTGCTGGAAGGTGGTGGCGTGTAGTGTGTGCGTGTGTGTTTAACCACAATCAGAGCCAACTTGTTGTGCCGGTTGATGATGCGTTTATTATCTTCAGATCACTCACTTATCAAATATATACACTAGTTTTTCAATCGCGGGTTTTAGAATGACAGTAGAAATGACACTTTCAGTGGTTTTTTGTGATTTGGTGCAGTTTCCTCTTCTGAGGCTTGGCTACACACTTAAGCGTTATCAGTTCACATGTAGTGAAGGCAGTGGGCCTCATTCACAAACAGTGTGCTTGCACAAATCTGTGATTTATCACTATTTTCACACCTGAATTTACTTTTATGCTACAAAACAAACTTAGAAGTCCCTCACATCAAAAATACAAACAAATAAAGAAGACCTGGCTGTCTTGGTTAATTTACTCACATCTTTAATCATTCATTAAAGAATGCTGGATATCATCACTTACAGTCTAATTTTTTGGCACTTTATCATCGATGCTGGACAACATGGATGTTTTTCAATCATTGGAGTGTTTCTCATTTTGGGCTCACAAGATGTTTCTTTTTCTTATTTTTCATATGGCTTCTAGATTTTTATATGATGTTTGATTTAAAACCATTTGTTTTCTTTCTCTCTCTTTTCTTTATTGAACCACAGTGAATGTCACAGGGGAAAGAGTATTCAGCACTCTGTGTTATTTCAGCCCAAGCCTCGCTTTTTTAACTGTGTCACTTCTGTGGAAAAAATTGGAACGCTGCACCTTTTGTTGCTTCCTCCTCATGTGCTGTTGTTTCAGTTTCTTCAGTCGGACTTTATTCTGTCTTTTTTACCTTAGCTCTACAGGCTTCTCTCTTGCAACATGTCTTATAACATCATGACTTTCTCCACTTTACCTCAAGCTGAACCTATTTCTTATATAGAGAAATGGAGGCTCGATGGTGTGCAGATAGTGAACAGATCGTATGCAGATAAGCTAAAATGTGCATTTTATAGTCTGAATCCAATGGTAATTGTAAATAGCCGCCAATGACTCTGGTGTCTATGATAGAAATTTGTGTATTTTCTTCTGACCAATAATGAAATCCCTTAGGCTTAAGTCAATAAAAACCACAAAACTGGTTTAAATATGTATTATAACAATGGTTATTTTTTCTTTTAGCTCTCTTTTTTCCCAAAAAGTATTGCTCTGTGCAGGAAAACTCTGGTGGTGGTGCTTGCTGTGTAGACTAGAAGAAGAAACAACATATTCATGTTCTGATTTTTGATACACAGCATCTAGTACCTTGTGTCCATGTCCTCGGTCTGGCTTTGTAGAAGCTTTCCAGGAGTCAGCCTTCATCAGGCACTGACTCTTATTTTGGTCTTATTATTTTGCCTTTGGTTTGAGGTAAACAGGTACAGCATGATGTCTGATTTGAAGGTTTTTTTTAATGGAGACAAAAGGGAGTACCACATGGGCTTCAGACCTTGCGTTCACACTTAAATGCCAAATAACTTTTTTCCCTCTTTGTGACCGTCTGTGATTGCACCCGAATATCAGACAGCATATTTAATGCGCTGGAGGAAATTTGTTTCAGTTGTAGTTGTAGAGTGAAATTGGTATAGAATTCATCAGTCACTCTACTTTTTATCAGAATCAGAATACTTTAATAATTCTTAAGGAAATTATGTAATTAAACAGTTACTAGAGTTAATATTTTGGTTGAGAGTGACATGCTAGATTAATAGCTATACATTGATGAGCTAAAACATTATAATTAACCTTGCGAAAAATATAGAGTTTGATGTTAAAGTTAATCCAGAATGACTCCAGAAGGCAATCTTTGGGATTTGGCACACTTAGGTTGTGAGGATGAGTTCTTTTGGATGTTTCAAGATATCCCCAGTACCCTTAGATTACTATCAGCAGGTATTCATAACTCAACCGTGCCTCAATATGCACTGTTGTTTCTAGGTTGCTCTGACTGGTTTGTCTGTTATAGCAGTTTCACCCTCATCAAAAAGCACCATACTGTCCAGTGGCACTGAGATATTACCAGATAACCATCCTGAAGGTCACTTTACAGAATTATAGAACCATTTATTAGCATATAAACCTTGATGTAAGGGTACCACTATGCTGTACATATTATTCTTTGAACACTTTTATACAGATTTATTACCATGTCCCTGCTGGGTTAATTTGAAATCTCTAACCTTGTGTGAGGACGTATTAGGACTACAATGGTCTCGTTTGTATTGAAAGGTAATTTGATGTCTACAGATGTGTAACGTGCACATGCATAATCATACAAATAGGCACTAATACTCAGTGGTTTTGATAAAGAGGCTCGGCTAATGAATTGTTGCTTTTTGGTGAATTCCTGCTTTGACAGTTTGTGTCTGGAATTATTATTTGAAACATTTCAGTTGCGAAGGGATCAGATTTCTCTCTCCTGATCCCCATCCCGTCTCTGTCTGGTTCCTCTGTTGTCCCTCTTATTTCTCTCTCTCTCTCAGTCCCTTCTCTTACTCTCTCTCCCTCACTCTCTCTCTAAATAATGAGGCTTCTCTGTGCTTCTATAATTAAAACCCAAGTGTACAGACAGAGAGATGGAGTGATTGAAGGATGGACAGGAAACTGAGTCATAGACTGTGTCAGTACAACAAACAACTGTGCTCTACTTGTTCCACCTAGTTGTGGATTTAATTGCAAGCTTGTTTTACAGCATGATGGCACTGATTAGAATGGATGCCTGTGTATACAGCTTTGACGTAGCATTTTCCAGATGCACACCCACTCATACGGTCTTTAAACCCTCTTCCTAATAAAATAGTCAATAGACACAGAGGAAGGCAGCAGAAGTAAGTAGTGAGCGAGGTGTCCAGTGACTAAACAAACAGACAAAAGGTCACAGACGCTGGATGTGAGAAGTTTTTAAGAATCAATGAACAAGCAGATACTGGAGGTAAAGAGGTCAACAAACAGGAGCGAGCAGAAGCTCTAAAACTTAAAGTGTGATGCCGGTTTCTGCCTACCATGTTTACTGCAAGACAGCACTTAGATTTACTGTAGGTGTGTTTGTCTTTAAGTGCCCAGTGCTTTAGCCAGAGTAGTCTAAGAAGGGGCCCAGTGGACCCAGTCGTGCCTTTTTAAAATAGTTTTATATATCTTCCAACATGGATTAAGAAGATGTTTAAGTGATTAAGATGTTGACATAATCATATAAAAAATAAATGACTGTGTTTTATGCTCTGCTAACATTAGCTCTTAGCAGATAGCTTTTGATTTTATTGGGGACAATTGGGTGCAGAAAGGTTGTCGTAATGCGATGAGTTATGATTTCAGGGGTTTGTTGTGACAGCGACTCACTTTGGCTTAGCCTGTGTGTGTGTTGGGGTTTTTGTTGTGTGTCTGTGTGTGTATCTTGGAGCAAGAATGAAGCAGACGGAACAATTTTCTTTGTTAAATTGTAGAACAAGTGCAGCAGTGTTAATAGAACAGGCAACATGAGGGAATGGAGGAATTATTGTTATTTTGGAGAAAATTGGTGGAAATGTAGCAGAGGTACTATTGAGTTTGACTAGCTGGACAAATACTGTGTGAGTGTACGGTCTCCCTCAAGGAAATTAAGTGAGCTGACGATCTCAGTCCAGATGCCGATACAGACACTCTGGCTTTGGTTATTGGCTGATTTCAAGTACAGTTCTGATGCCAGTATTCAATTAAGTTGCATTACTCACTGTAAGGAAGAGACTGGGAATCGTTATTCCGCCTGTAAGGAACAACAACATTGCCTTGAAAAAAATAACCGGCTATATAAAAATGTAAAAATGCATGCTGGCATTTCCAGTTGTGCTCCTTTCCTCTGCTCTTTGTTTCACTGTGTGTGCCCTTCTGCGCGCACACACACAGAGCAGAGCAGACAATAGACAGCTGAAGATAACATTACTCGAGCTGATCACACATTGTTACTGTAAGTTTTTGTCACCATGTGCAAACACTAACCAAACAAAATGAAAAAAGGAGAGAGACAGAGAGGGGAGAGGAGGGAGTTGACTGAGAAAAGCATCGTTGACGTCGCCATCTTTTGTTGTTAAATCATAATTAGGTTACAAACTACTGTAAATAAGCAAACATGGCGTGGCGAGTGTGAAATGCAAACTGCTGACTGCTCACTATGCCAAATCTATGAGCTCATCTTATGGAAGGGCCTAGCATCACATGACATACAGATGAAAACGCAGAATAATAGAACCGTATTGAATAGATCAGGCCCATATAGCAGTCCATTTAGATCCAGCTATTTATCCAGTATCAGAATCAGATTTGTGCACTGCTGCGCATGAGCACAGATACAGTGAAGTGAAAATAGAGTGACCCTCTTTCACTTTCAAGGTTTTACAGATCAGTTTATAAAACTACTCCTCTTTGCAAATTTTCTTCAGTTTATTGATGTTTATTTAGGGACAGGTCTCTTAAGGTCCCACCACAGCATATGAGTTAGGTGAGGTCTGGACTTTGACTGGACCATTGCAACACCTTGATGCTTTTCTTTTTCAGCCATTCTGCCTCACTGTCCTCACTGCCTCACTGACCCAATTTTGTCCAAGCTTTAGCTGTTGGACAGATGGCCTCACATTTGACTTTACAATACTTTGGTATACAGAGGAGTTCATGTCTCGTCTGTCCAAAGGACATTGTTCCAGAAGTCTTGTGGTTTGTTCAGATTAAACTTAATGAACTTAATCTGTGCTGCCATGTTCTTTTTAGAGAGGAGAGGCTTTCTCCTGGATACACTTCCAAACAAGCCACACTCGTTCAGTCTTTTTCTAATTGTACTGTCATGAACTTTAACATTTAACACGCTAACTGAGGCCTGTAGAGTCTGAGATGTAGCTCTTGGATGTTTTCCAGTTTCTCTGAGCATTGCACGGTCTGAATTTGGAGTGAATTTGCTGAGAAAATTGGCAACAATCTTGAATGTTTTCCACAAACTCTTTTCACACTGTAGAATGATGGACTTGAAACTGTTTGGAAATGACCTTATAACCATTCCCAGGTTGATGGGCAGCAACAATTGCTTCTCTAAGATCACTGCTGATTTCTTTCCTCCTTGACATTCTATTAACACTCACTTGAATGCTCCATACATAGTACTGTTCTTTTTACAGCGACTGTACATGCAGATAAGCAGCATAATCTCTGTTGGTTTTTGTGATCCCGTCAGTCGCTGTGTGTGCATGAACATTTATTTTTTTAATAAGTGCTTTATTCGAGTTAAGGCCTCATGTTGAATGTGCACAGATGCAGACAGACATTGTAAAGTTTTCCCACAGTGTTCGGTAGTTGTGCTTTCTTTTTGATACTCATCACTGCGTGAAAAAGCGTGAGGCTCAATGACTCCAAACTGAGCGAACCAGCGGGATATACTGTTCACATGCCAGCTTGTATTAGCACATACTGACTATATTCAGGGTTTTCATAAACTGTTTTCACAGGATCCTGAATATAAATGAAATATTATTGTGAATCCAAACATGCTGATTGTCTCTGTGTGTCAGTGCTTCTTGCTGGGTGTAAAAGGTTATTGGAGTAGCATGCCAGTCAGCAGATGTTAATTTGAAAGAATAGATGTGGAAGAGAAAAAGAGACATTAAGTGGGGAAACAGAGCTGGTGAATGATGGGGTAGGCGGCAGAGGAAAGATTAGATTGGAGGGAGAGGAGAAAGATAAAAGATGGGTAAATGGAAGGAGAGATGATGAGGTGCTGAGGAAGGGAAATACGCTCAGTCGATTGAACGGGGCAAAGAGGTGAGTGTGTCGTATTCGTTGTTTGACTTGTGTTTCGTCTGTGTGTGTTTGTAGGTATGAGAAATATGGATAACATTTTCTGTCATGGCATTTATATTGTATGGAAGTTCAGAGAAAAAATGATTCATTTTGCTTGTGCCTTAGGTTATAAAGCAGATTCTTAAAAAAACTAAAGTGTTGGCTCCTGTTCACATGCTGAATCCCCAAGAAAAACACAAAACACTGGTGCTTATTGGTAGGAGAAAAGAGCAGATTATTATTAATGATTGTAACAAATAAGTACGATAAAAGTTTCATCTTTTTCATTTAAACGATCTGGTAAACACAGGTAAAGCCCAACAGGTCAAGCCTTCTGCTAGTAATCTCTCAGCCCTGTTGGCATGAACACAGAAATGGCTGTCTCCTAGCCAACAGCACATTTCTCCAACTAAACATGATCTTTAATTTGACAGCATAGAATAAAATATTGTTTGTAAAAGCCAGGCGGATTGCTACCTCTTGTAATTCCAGCTGTTTGCATCAGGATTTTTATATGAGCACCTTCATTAAGAGAGGCAATGTCCCGAATGGTTAGTTTTAAAGTTAACTTTAAATATAGTGACCAGCTTGAACTTAATTTGAACTTGCTTTGAGTGTCCTTCCATATGTCAAATGCTAGTTCTTGTTTCTAGTCTTTATTCCTGAGTTACTGTTGACGGTCTAACATATATTTGTTGGACCCTCTGCCCCGTGAAACTGCCACAATTGTAAATAATAATATAAAGTTTCAGGATTACAGTCATTTTTATACAAATGGTCACATTTGAATAACAAGCAGTTAACAAGTTGATTAAATAAAGGCTCTGTAGATGTGTTGAACTTTAAGTCAGCACCGTGAATTAATGCTGAAAGTCTGCATTTTAGTCACATATGTATTGGCTTATTTAAAATTCACTGTGATGTGTACAGAGGCAAAATTACAAAAGCTGTGTTTCTGTCTAAAAACATTTGAACCTGACAATATACTGAAGTTGAGTAGTTGTAGTGTTACTGTCTAGAACCATATTAGACAGTATTTGCTTTCATCAGTGAGTAACTTTAAGAGCGTACAGAGAAACAGCTTTGATGATTTGCCAGCTCGTTCTTTAGGTTTTTGGAAGCAGCTGTTGACCAAACAGATTAAATTACTTCATTTTTCTAGAGCTGGTGGTTGAGTCTGTATAATCATCACAAGATGGAGCTTAAGCTGACCTTAAATATTCTAAAGACAGCTTTGTCAGTGATGGACTCCATAGTGTTTTATGGTTATACAATGGACAAATTTGCATGTACGAATACCTAAAGTCACATCAATTACCTCATTTGTTCATTAGCTACCATGTGTTCAGCTGACACCGTGATCTGAATGTGCGGGCGGTGCTTTTTAAGTGTCGTCTGCATTCGTTAAATCCTCACTGAGGTACCGCCACCCTTCACATCTGTTTAGTAATTCACACACCACGAGTGTGCGTGCCTGCGAAAATTGTAGACTTAACAGTGTTTTTATCTGGGTTTCTGAGCGAGCAGGGTACTTGCAAAGAATTAGTGAACGAAGGAGAGATAAAGAGAAGTGAGATGAGACTGAACAGAGAAGACACGTGGACAGAAAAGGATTGTGTACCAGAGAGAGAAAGGCGCGCAACGAGCAAGTGCAAAACTAGCAAAGCTTTGAGGACGATACAGATGGATAGGAAGGAAGAAAGAGAGGCAGAGTGTAAAAGTTGAAGATTGAGAGGGGATGCTGAAAACAGGAATAGATCAACAGGGCCTTTAATCCAAAAATAGTTTCCGCCCTTCCCCTCCTTCCTCCTCATCCCGACTTACCTCCCCGCCACTCCCTCCTCCCCTGTCTGCTTGTTTGGAGTGATTGAAGAAAAGGGGAGATGTGTGCAGCCTTCACATGTACTACACACGTACACAGTCACAGACAGCAGTGTGTGCATGCGGACATATTGTGGTGCAGAGACAGACGGATGATGTCCATTACCAGGCCGAGCTGTCCGGAGCCAGGCGGAACAGCTGCAGCCAGATCGCACTGATCTATCACTGTTCTAATGAAGCTGTTATAGCCAGGCCCAACCAATCAATCTCTGAGCCACTTAATCAATTAAACCATTAATCAGACATAGACTCTAACTGTTCTTGGCCCTTTGAGGATAGTTTGGATAGTTGATAGTTTTATATATATTCCAAGACATGACGACAGAGGCACACAATCCTGTGCTTATACACGCAGGCACAGAGTCGGTCTCCTATAAAAATAAGCTCCACTTTTCTTTGTTGCTGCAAGAGGTCGACAAGCAGAACAGTTTAATGTGTCTTCGTTTGCATTTTCATAAGAGGTACAGCTGAATGAGGTGCAGTGTACACTTAGGAAAGCAGGTAACATTTGCAGGTGAGACACTCAGTGATAATTATTGTATCACTTCTGTTTCTTGTGCTTGAAGATTTAATTGGTATGAAAAAAATAGCTTCATAAATGCATTTGTTCTTTTTTCTGGCTGAATCACTCAAAAATGACTGTTTGGAGGTTTTGAAGAAAAAAAAAAGATGTTTTTAATGGTAACCTTGGGCTCTGGAGAACATTAATCGACATTTTGTAGTATTTTCTGGCATTTTACAAACTAATAGCCAGAACACACATTACTGATGATGTTTGTTTTAATCTCATATCATCTAAATTTAATGACTCCCCACAGCTGTCCTTCACTTTTTCATGTGGATTGCAGTAGAAAATTGCAAGCAAACTTGAGAATTTATGATCTGCTACTCAGGGGCCTGCATAATGTGACTGCTATAACTATTGCTCAGTAAGTTGCCTTCACTATTATTCAGTTGTCCAAAGTATGATTGGTAGTAACCGTCTTTATCTTTCAGTAATCCTGATTGTTATCCTGAAATTATTTTCAGGGAGACACTGTAAATTGCTGCCGTTATGAAAAACTTTTTCACCATTTCAATACAGACATTGAGCTTCTTAGCTTCTTTAGCAATTTATTTCCCCCTCATCAGTCAGCATGCAACTTAGATTCTGGAGACAGCACCCAATAATTCAGATCTCTTGGGGCAGATACAGTATCTAGATACAGGATAACATATCTAACCCAACTTTTCCTGTTTCGTGTATTGGACACTGTTTTTTTAGATGGTATGGTCTAACAAAACAATGTTAGCAAACAACAAAATTTTGACCTACATTTTTTTCTTCTTTTGTTGGTGAGTGCCACCACCCAAAGGAGGTGTTATTTATGTTTATTATGATATCTCTGCTTGCTTCTCTTTCCTCTCACTCCCTTCTTTGCCCTCCCTGACCCTGGTCCTGCCTGAGGTTTCTTTGTGTTTAGAGGGAGTTTTTCTTCCCGCTGTCGCCAAGTGCTTGCTCATCATGGGTTGTGTGGTTGTTGGGGTTTCTTTCTAATACCGCAGGGTCTTACAGTATAAAGTGCCTTGAACCAACTGTTGTTGCGAATTCATGTTATGTAAATAACATTGAATTAAATAATATCCCCTTATAAAGCCAATGGTTGCTCCAGGGGACATTTCAGTCTCTGGTTGCTTAGCTAACTCCGAATATATTTAACAACTCCCTATATGCAGATTAGTGGTACCCTTCCGTTGTTGTTTTGTTTTTTTAATTTAAACTAACCCATGATGCCAATAATTATTTAGCCTGTCATCCCTTAAATTTCATTGGCTTTTAGGGTCTCTGGTCACCACATCACTGCTAGTCACCTCCTTGAGGCTTAAAAGTAATTTTGGGGGGTTAAAGTAATTTTATTGACTTAAATTAATCAATCTTTATTTTTCTGAAACAGACTGATTGCATTGGACTAATCTATGAGCACAATTAAGACTGGCAAACCCTACAGGCCAGCCTAATATGTCTAATATATAAAATCCACCCCAGAAAGCTGTCGGTACCAAAAACCTCATCCTTTGCTTATTAATTCTGCATATTCATATTCAGATATTAATGTATGTACCTGTGGTGCTGTGTGAATTCTGATATCTGATGGGATTGTGGTTATTTGATTCATGCCTTTGAACTAAATTGGATGAAACAGTGTCACTGTAAGGACTCTACGTGAATGGAATACAAGTTAAAAAAAAAACTATTAAAGACGTATTCAGACTTTGCCAGTAAGGTACTTCATGCTGAATGGCTCTAATGAAGGTGTGCTGTGTATCAGGCTGTATGCTATAGGCTTATGGGCATGTCCTTTGATGACTTGGATGTCTGGTGAATCATACAATGCTAACAATAAAGTGTATTTGGCCTAAGCACTAACAGGTCAGGAAACCAGCAGTGAAGGAGCCCTTACACCCTGTTGGTGCTCTATAACAACTGTCACTGGGCATCTCTCACAGTATGTAGGTACAACTGTTTTGACTACGAACAAGTGATTTTCATTTTTGACTTTAACACCTTTGGGACAATCCAAATTGGGACTTGTATAGTTTCATTCTGCTGCAAGTGTTTTAGCTTTAAGGGAGTACCCAAGGAAATGCCAGTACATGTTCCCCTCCGCCGATCTGTCCTCTTTTCCTCAAGGCCACGTCCCCTCACTCACTGGAGTAGTGAATGGTGAGCTGGAATAGTATCCTCTTGCATATGAACCTTATTTACTTATGCCAAGGGCCTCTTACTCACAGTTCCTCAACTCTGTGTGACAGAAGGGCAATGGGAGAAGGGTGGATAAAGACGAAGATGGGGTGACAATGAAGCAGTGTGAGATAGCAGGTCGCCCTGCAGCTTTCTGGATGAAGAAAAGAAGGAGGAAACAACCTGATTTAGTAGCAAGGCATTTCTTGTTTGTCTCTCCTGTGATCCGTTCTCCATCTCGCCCTAGGGTGGTTGGCACAGGACAGGAGAACACAAAGCTGTGCCATATTACAGCAACAACTTTTCACGTCAACTTTTGCCCTATCCGACCACTCGCCTTTCATCTCTCACTTGTCTTTTAATATTCTTCCTTTTCTCTCACGGGATCAGAGGCTCCTTGTTTTATTCTCTTTCTCCTGTCAGAGGAGAAAACTTGCAGAAGCAAGCACTCCTCTGTGAATCTGTTTGTTATGCTGTCATTAAGCTCACAATATGAAGCCACATCTATCTCCCCTTTTCATTATATGCTACATGTTTTGTTTTCTGTTTTACATTTTTCTTGTTATCACTTTATTTTTCTGGTTGGATGTTTGTTTTATCAGTTTCATTGGCACATTTTCATTCTTTTGAGGCGATAAGAGGTAATGTTTAACGAGGGTTTGGGCACGAAGAAACCTGAAAAGTCTAATGTAATGGGAACAGCGAGGAGTGGAAATTAATTTGTCATTAAATGAAAAAAGTGGTTGTACAGACGGATAAGCAAACCCTTCTTTTCCTTTCAGACTGTCGGCAAAGTGAATGTCAAAACCTTGTGACATTTGGGAGTCCACGCAAGGGTGATTGACACCAACTTTTACCTGAACGTGTATGAGAGACTGGGCTGTGTGTGTGGGTGTGTGTTCGCGCATGATTGACATGGTAAATTGGAAAGGTCAACTGGTGCTGGTGTTTGGTACAGACAGGCAGACAGCAGGAAGATGTAACCTTGCCAGAGTCCACATTTATAGAGGGAAGGAGAATCGGATCCAGTGACAGGATTTTGCTCAAATAAAGAGAGTAAAGGTTGTATGAAAACCAAACTTTGTTATGTAAACCTGCTCACGGCTGTTTACATGCTGTGTATCAATGATAGGTCTCCACAAATTCTTCTTAGATTTTCAGAGACAGACGCACAACTCGGTATAAGAAAAGAAAGCATATTTTAACATCTGGGTCCATCAGGAATTGCCCTTAGGTCTGAGGTCAACGCTCCAGCAAGCTTATTATTTTACATGCTTGTGCGCACACGTGTTTGTGTGTCGAGACGGGTCCCTGTGCTTCTCCCTGTAAATGTATCAGTATTGGAAGTTGGAGCGTTGCATTTGTATCGCTGCTGATATGAATTTCAAATAGGTGTGTGTTTGTGGCTGTGCACGTATGTGTGTTAGCACGTGTGTGTTTCGGAGCAGGAAGAAGGAACAGAGAGAAAAGGGAGTGAGATTGACAGGGTAAATTGGAATGGTAAGGGTTTTTGAGGTTGAACTTTGGGTTTTTAAGCAGCCAAGGGAGGGAAAGAAAAGACCCAAACGCGCTGCTAAAAAAGTATTCTTTTGCTTGGGGAAATGTGACAGTGGATGTCGATGTGGGTGGATGCGGGGGGAACAAAGCGAAGCTGAGCCGGGGAATAGATTGTCACCGAGGGGCAAGGGTTGTCTTGTTGTATGTAGATGGAGGGAAAGAAGAAAGGCCCACTGGGGCATTTTATGTGTTAAAGGGTTATGAGAGGTTGGGGTGAGTCATGGAGGGTTTCGGGGTGTTGCAGCAAATAGGTGACCCTGAGCTTGGGACTGAAGGTTCAGTACCAGCACACCAGGTCATCCAGAAAGCTAAAACAGTCACACATTACGCACATACCAAGCACACAGGATTGTTGTACTGAATAGCAGGCACAGGAAGCAGATACTGTAATTATTACCTCTTGTACACAAACCCATACTGTAGACACCCTCATGTGCAGCGACATCCATTTGCACAATTTGCTACCACTCACAGAGGACACGGTGACCTCCGCTTGTTTATGGGTCCTTCAGGCAGGCGAATACACAACAGTGAATTAATGAATACAAATCCTCCCCAAGGTCGAGGCGTACTTAGGCACAAACTAATATTTTCACATGACCTCAAACTGTTTTAATAAGATTAATATCAACCATGATGCTGATGTTGGATATAAAGGCAGAAAATGACAGGAGCCACCTGTGCTACAGTAATTATCTCAGTAGTGCAATGCACATCGATTAAGACAATGAATGATCCAAGGCATTTCACAGGGTTCTGAAACACAAAGAGAGATTGGGAAAGCAGCGGAGGGAAAAAAAGTGCTATGAACGTCAGATGCTTTGTTGTGTCGTGAACACACGCACACACACAAACACAGTCTTTTGGTCTTCCTCTCCGTCTGTTGTCCCCTGATGTCCTCATTGTTTCTGTGTTCCTGTTGGAAACTGAAGATGACTCAGAATGACACATCATTTGAATTCACATGCAGGAGTGTGTGCCCTCAGACCAAATCCTGCATGTTCCTGTTTGTCTGTGTGTCTGTTTGCATTTGTGTGTGTGTTCCATGTTTGTGCAAGCCCACATGTGTGTGCTGTCACCCCGTTAGACTCTCCAAAATAATAGATTTAGTAATACTGCTACTTGACAGCACAAACTGTTCTCCACTTAAAAAGCCATGTTTGAGTGTGTTAGGAATAGTGTAGAACATTTTGTCCTTTACTTTCTGTTTTAAAAGGACTGCCGTTCAATACAAATCTCAAGAAACAATTCTTGAGATTTGTATTGAAAACATGATATATGCTCTGTGTGCAATTTAAATCGTACACCTTGCAATTTGTCTAAAACAGCACTACTAAACCATGTCCTCACAAACGTTCAGCTTTGTTTAAAACTGCTTATAGGTGAACTCAGTTCTGTTGGTATTATGGCATATGTAGTTTATAGATAAATCCATTTCAAAGCAGCCATTTTGACACTGTATACTAGTTAAATACAGGCGTTACTAATCACATTAATGAAGCTGAGTTCTGTTTAGACAGAGAGCCTTCATTAACTGAGACATGCCTGCAGATGTCCTACTACAGAGAGAGGTGATTGCTCACACAGCCTGTAGCTAATGCCTCGCTCACACTAGAGTAAAAACAGGATAGCAGCTTCCTTGTGAGTAGGAAAAATTATTGTTTCCTCAGTGATTGCACTGAAATTTTAATCATGCACCACCCTCAACCGCCTGTCTGGACTTAACGTGAATATCTGTGTATGTAGACAGCAACCGACTTGCAACACGTGTCACTGGATTCGTGATTTTTGCAGTTTGCATGTATTTGCCAACGTGACACGATTTAGTCACAAACTAATTGCAAAATGACTCCTTCTTATTGTTGTTTTATTGCTGTCTCGATGCGCCAATTTTTCTTTTAAGTCAGTTATTGACTGTAAGTGGTCACAGACCTGGTCTCTGCTTTTCAAGCAGCCATTTCAAAGACAACAAGCTTGCAAGTTCAATTTACACTGTTGCAATAATTTTGGTTGTGCTGTGGTCTCTGACCATCATTTCCCCTAATGTGACTGTACCATAACTTCCCAAAGATAGACCAGATTTGCAGATATGTGGCAAATAGCACTACTTTGATTTATCATTAGCTTGTTCTTAAAAAAAATTATCATCCTAGCAAGTTACTGTATTTTTTGCATATACTAGCAGTGGATACAAGCGGGTTAAGCTTTATTTTTTCTACATAGTTAAGCCTGTTGCACAGGTGATGTGATAAAAGACACTTAATGGCTTTTACTCGTGAAGGTTTAGACTGCACAGTAAAGTGCTAGTACTAAAAATGTCATCTGCACTGATCAGAGCTGTGCACTAAGAAGAAAGTTCAACATCTCAAGGATATCTTTTCATTATCTGGCATCACTCACCAGCACACTGGCAATCAGGCTAAGCGCTGAGACAAACATAGTTATCAACTCGATAAGTAAACCCATGGTTTATCAATCTGGCTACAAACACGTTCACGTAAAAGAGGTAGCGTTAATCTTCTGACTACCCACAAACATGAATTAGTCTACTGGCAGCAGTGCGTCTGATTTTACAAAGGAAGATAAAACTATAATAATAGAAAAAATATAAAGAGATTACACGCATACTAAAACCAACTCAGCTGCTGCCAACAAAGCAGTGACGTGGGGAAAATTGGGAAAAAAAATACAGACTGCATACGTTAACAGAGTATCTGTGCTCTGCAGTGTTGGGTAAGTTACTTTAAATTACTAGTTACTTCTATCAAAAGTACCGTAATTGTCGGGCTATAAGCCGCTACTTTTTACACAAGCTTTGAACCCTGCGGCTTTTAGTCAGGTGCGGCTTTTCTATGGATTTTCCATGATTTTTGTCATATCGTAAGACGATTTGTTTTGTGTGTTCCGCTGTTGTACGGCACTACGTTGCGTGGCGGAAGGATCGGGGTTCAAGAGTGGTATGTTAGTCACATGTCCGTCCGCCAGGCAACGTAGTGCCGTACGAAGTAGCGCGAAAAACAAACTTCAAAGTAGCGGTACGCGTTCAGCGGGAGGCGTGGATGACGAGCGGCGATAAACTTGCGAAAAGCAAGTTATGCCCAACTCCACCGGTGGATTCTGACAGCGTGGAAAAGTGTGAAAACATCCACGATCACCAACGGATTTTGAAGGGCTGGACTGCTGCATGATGGTGAGGAGGACACCGCCACGGCCCTTCTGAGGGTGTTCGACTCTGACACTGACAATGAGGATTTCTTTGGTTTTGAAAGTGACAACGAAGGAGAGAAGCGGAGAGTGGATGACGAAGCCATCCTGAGCCTGTTCGTTTCCGACATTGGAGGAGAGGACTTTGGTGGTTTTAGTGCGCAGGAAGAAGAGAAAGATGGTGGTGAATGACTGACTTTTCTTCTTGTTAAAGCTGTGTCACTGCACCTGAGCCTAAAAGGTAGTCCGAATCTATTTTTCTGGTGTGCTGTAGGCTACTGTTATGTACTACATGTGCAAATATGTACCCATAACTTGTTTTTCAAAATATTAATAAAAGTGATGTCTCCAAACAGCCATCTCTTTCCTGACAATTCCCTTTGTGCATATTCTCTTACATATGATAAGTCAACATTGAAACACCTGCGGCTTTTAGTCAGGTGCGGCTAATGTATGTACAAAACAGGATTTTCCCCTGATTTTAGCTTGTGCGGCTAATATTTAGGTGCGCTTTGTAGTCCGGGAAATACGGTAACTCAGTTACTTCAAGTTACTCGTTATTTTCAAAGTAAACCTTGGTTTTACTCAGACTTCTCTTGTTAATGTGTTGCTTCCGTAACTGGATACCCAGCAAGATTGCCAGTCTTCTAGCTTGCTTACTTGCCACAAGTGCACTGTGCCACCTACCAATAGAAAGGAAAAAATAATGTGCACATTTCCACGAGAGAAATCCCACGCCTGGACCGTCATTGACTGCTGCCATGATTCTAGCCTACGTCACAGCGTCATGTGCGCTTTTTACATCCAACACAAAAACTGCAGTCGTGGTGCTTTCGATTGTACTCAGAACTCGGAAATTCTGCCTTTCGAATAGGAAGATGTAGGTAACACCAGACTGCAGATGAGCTGCATACAGGGCTGGACTGGGACAAAAAATCGGACCGGGCATTTTGACTGACCGGCCCACCATTATAGGAACAATCATAAAGCCTTTGAATGAAAACAAACGCTGTTGTGACAGTGATGTACACTGTTCTGATGGTATAAATGCATCAATCTATTAGTCGTTTGTTGTAAGATTCAGATAATAATTTTTTAAAAGCTAGACATTTTAAATGAGAATAAGAAAGAAAAGTATTTCCTTGTGCCCCCCTCTCCCTGTTAATGCCCTACCTGGCCCCCTGGCAACACTTTGCTAGACCCGCCCCTGCACAGTTACCAGCTGTCAGCTACGTAGAAAAAGGATCCTGGTGTTATTTGTCTCTCAGAAACAGTTCATAACTTCCCTTCAACTCACTCATGTGACCTAAAAGGTAAACCTGTTTCTCCATCACCTGTTCAGCTCTGATGATCCAGTAAGGACGTCTCCTGGTTTCATCTTCATGTTTAGGTTGCTGCTGTTGTGCTCTTTAGAAGACGCTACTTTTTAAAATGCAGTGTATAGCATTTAGCTGCATTATCATTAAATGAAGTAAAGTACGCCCACAGTTTTGAACAGTCAGCTGTGACCGCAGAGCACAAAATGCAAACACAGCAACATCACATGTGATCAGTTTATACGAGCAATTCTAGCCTTGAGTATCCAGCCCTCCTTAGTCCTCTGTGGCCCTTCGCCTGATTTCATGTCACAAAGCAGACGGGTATAGGATGAAGGAAATTCAACACAGGCACAGTGTCAGCTGGCTCGACAAAACACTGGGTTACTTCACATAGTCCCTGGTTCTTTGATAGCAGAGATGAGTGTTTGACTATGGGAATCGCCTTGGTGTGGCCAACTACGAGCCGTCTCAGGAAACGCGAGCGAAGCATCTCACTCTGAACCAGGGATTAAAACTCGAAACATAACCTAGTCCCAACAAGGTTATCTGTTGAGCATAAGTTACCATGGTGATTTAGCTGGTGAAAAGAGAGCCGCTCGACACAGCTCACAGGTGTTTCCAGTGTTGCAGACAAAGCACGCCTCCTCTCCAATACTGAACACAGCTGTCACAAGAGGTGGAGAGTGTCATCACAACAAGCATCAGTCTTAAAAGATATTGTGCCACTAAAAAAGGCCCAAAAAGAAGCAAATTTGTCTTATGGATGCATTTCAGTTCATAGGAACAAGTTTTGACATTTAATACCTGGCGATAGCCGACCACCGATTTATCTTATTTCCACAAGAAATGCTGAAAACTTTTGAACAGCTTATCCTTCTAAAGTTTTTCCCTCAGTTTGTTTTAGGAAGCGTTTTTTCACCCTCATGAGCTGCTTGCTCACTCTTTGTCACTTGTGCTATAGACTGTGTGTGTGTGTGTGTGTGTGCTCACCCTACGTACAGGCTGAGCGAACTTTGCATCAGAATCTAAATTAAGCCTCTGACATACATTTTTCACTGCGCACACACACACACACACACACACACACACACACACACTCCCAGTATTGTAAAGTTGAGTGAGTGGCTGAGCGGCTGAATAGAAGCGTGAAGGGGTAGTGTATTGATAGATGAATAGTGAATGTAGATTTTCTGCCAGTAGAATGTCAATTCCATCATTTTCTCACAGCTTACACTCCTGCTACATCCAGACTTATGACAAATAGAGGGAGAAAGGCAGAAGGCGAAAGATAGAGGGGGAGAAGAAAAGACTGAGAGACACAAAATTTGGTAGCTGGCAGTTGATGGATGGGCTGCAAACATCTTGTCTTCCTCTGGACTCCATGATAACATAGCCTTCCCTTTCTTGCTGTCTGTTTCTCCTCGTCATCCATTTCTCTGTTTCTTGCCTTTTGTGTGTATGGTTTTTCCTCCTTTGTGTGTTTTTTCTCCTCCCTCATCTTGAGCCTCTTTATCCAGTATGCCTCCAAATCGCTGAGACTCTGCTGACTTGTGAAAGCTTGAATTTTCTTTTGCTTCTTTTAATGTGTATTTGGTGAATTGCTTTTTTTTTTGCTGCACCCCAAGTAAATACTTGAAATCTAAATTAAATGTCTCCCATTTCTCTTACTTCCTATCCCTCTTTTTCTCCAACTTCTTTTCATCTCATTCTCTGTGGCTGACGGACAGTTGGCAAGAAAAACCGCGGGTCAACAGGTAAAGAAGCCATTTGCATTTGCATTATCTTCCTTGCTCTGTCTGTCTAAACAGAGACAAATGTTGCCTTGATCCTTTCCTCTCTCCAGAAGTTGAGAGCTAAGAGCTGCTCACTGAAGCCACACTGGTTGAAGTGATGAGAACAAACTGTAAGGGATGTTTCCCCACTAAAATCTCACTGTTTTCTGCTTCATGGCTACAAAACTTAGAACTCAACATCTTTTAATTTCAAGGTCATCAACTCAGTTAATTTTAATAGAGATTGTCCATTCTGTCTGCTACCAACACTAAAAAAATGTTGCAATTCTGTGATGACATACGCAACAATCAAGTTAAGATATGCACTATCACCGGGCTAGCATTAGCTTTCTAACAGTTAAATGGACGTGGGAATCTAAAAAGATCCTTTGCAATTCTTTGGAAGCTGAAAGGAGCAGCATATATCGGCCTTGAGAGGAGACTCTCCACTGTGGCTCGAAAAGACCACACATTCATTGGCTAATTACTTTATGAATAACAGTTTGTTAGCCAGTAAGCTATTGTTTCATATTTTGATGCGTAGCATGACCAAGATTTTCAAAACAGACTTATTGTTCCTTTTTGATTCTATGTGACCCCAAACTAGTGAGACCTCTTCAGCAGAAAAATGTTTACAGAGGTCAAGTCAGAAAGCCGTTTTCTCATAGACTTCTACAGCACTGTGTGTTTTTGCAACCATAGCTATCGCCATCTGGTGGCCTTCACATAAAATGCAGATTTTATGTGAAGGGCACTTATGGATCGACTTCATTTTTCCAACCCTGAATCTATGTGCGTGTTTTATGGGCTATTCAGAGATGCTGAAGACAAATGACTCCCCTCACAGGTCAAGAAAAAATGATACGTAGAAAATAATAACTAGTGCAGCTGCCTGTATAGCACTGCTCCAATTTAATAAGAAACGCAGGGTGGGGTATAGAAGTAATTTGTGCCTTTATCCTGAAATATACTTTTTCAGGTTTCAGGAAATAATATTTTTCTCTTAAATTAGAGCTGGTGAAATCAACTTTGTTTAATGTGGTAAAATGTTAGTAATAGCTAAATTTATATAAATGCTTGAATATTCAACAACATATAATGTTAACATTTTAAATAAAATCTGCCACCACCATGTTAGTTAGAGCCAAGTTTTAATCAAGTAGCTTATGTTTAAGTACGATAGTTTTCTTTTATTTTGATATAAAACTGATTCTTCTTCAATAAGAAGTCCAGAAAATCATAAAAAAAAAAAGTAAATCATAAATGAACTAAAACCCAGTTCTCTCAGGCTCTGTTAGTAAAACATTTACATTTAGCAGAGGCCTATAAAGTCTGCCTGTAACAGGGTGCCTGCTCTGATTTTCAGTTGGATGTAATGCCATTTTGTTGTTTTTAAACAAACCCAACATATGGCTCGTTATCCTTAATGTTTCCACTGCAGAAATAAGATGTGCGGTTTTTAAAACAATCTTCATTTGGACTTATTCTTCCAAAATTCGTGGCAAAAATTAGGAGAAACACCCGTTAGCCTCTAGTAACGCGTTATCTATCTTATTTATCCACCCCACCACTATCTTTAGTGCCACTCTCAAATACATAACAAGGCTGAAGAAGGACTACAACTTTAGCTTCACTACATTTGTAATTGAATCACTTCTGCCAATTTGCTGCAACTGCCTGACATTATCACTATGGTGCATATACAGTTATAAATGGCTTTTCTAAGGCTTTGCATTGTTTAATGGAAGTTTAGTGAGGCAGATCATATGGGGTGGAGTTTTATTTTTAATGTGAGTATAGACTGCGTCATTGATATTTGATGTCAAGGTTTCAGGGTGCTAGGACTCACAAGGAGGTGCCGCATTCAGCTCTGCGGGAAGGTGGTAGTGACGACAGTAACTTCCAATCTGAGGAAAGTGTTGACTCACACGCTGCAGGTGTTTGCAGGAGTGAAAGTGGTACTTTTAAAATGCTGATCGTGAGCAGAGCTCTTAAGTACACTGATTTGATTATACAGTGCTGTGTAAAAGTATTTGCCAGCTTCCCGATTTTCAAAAAGGGTCTTTTTTTAAACATTTGTCACATGTACGCATTATAGATCATTAAAGAATTTTTAATTTTTCTCATTTTCTAAAGGAAAAAACCTATCCAAACCTATCTGGATCAGTATTTGCCTGTCAAGCCTAATAACTGGTTGCACCACCCTTCGTCGCATGAAGTGTTTGTGATAACTGACAATGGGTCTTTCACGGGAATTTGGTTTGCAGAATTTATGTTAATTCAGCCACATTGGAGAGGTTTTAAAAAAACAACTTGTCTCAATCTGATTTAGAGCCAGACTTTCACTAGGCGACTCTAAAACCATTTATTTTGGTTTTGAGCCATTTGTGTGTGGACTTGGTGTAGTGTTTTGGGTCATTGTTCTGGGGGCATCAGGGCATGAACCAATGGTCTGACCAATGGTCAGAATGGTCTTTGCTCAGTGGGCTTTGATAAGTAATTGTTGATCAATGGGCATGACAGTATGCATATTAATGATCAACTAACTGACCTCACAGCCCATTGTTCATTCAGTGGGCTGGTTTCAGTCATTGTGCAAATGTACTGTTTGTAATGTTGGGGAAACGTGCCGTCAGCTGAGACTGAAGAAGTCACTTGGATGAGTGACGAAATGCAGCAAAAGTCTCAGACCATCACACTACCACCAACATGTTTGATTGATCTTTTTAGTAAGTGTTGTGTTAGTTTTACACCAGATGTAACGGGACAGAAAAAGTTTAGCGTTTGTCTCGTCAATCCACAGAAGATTTTACCAAAAGCCTGAAGGTCATCAAGAATATTTTCTGGCAAAAGTCAGATTAGCCTTTGTGTTTATTTTGGTCCACAGTGGTTTTCTTCTTGAGTCTCCCGTTGATGTCGTTTTTCCTCACTCACTTTCTTATTGTTGAATCGTGAACTCTGACCTAAACTGAGACAAGTGAGGCCTGCAGTTTTTCACAAAATGTTCTGAGTTTTTTAGTGACCTCCTGGATGAGTTGTTGGTGCGCTCTTGGAGTTATATTGGTACACTAGTTCACCATTGGCTCTCATCGTGGTTCACTGGAGCCCTTAAGCCTTAGAAATGACTTTGTAACAGTTCCTAGACTGATAGTTCCCAATGACTTTGTACTTCACTTTGTCAGACAGATTCTATTTAAGTTCCTTCTTGATTCTGCAGGTCTAGCAGTAATCAGGCCTGGGTGTGACTAGTGAAATTGAACTTGGCTTTTTTTTAACAAATGTGGTTAATCATGAAATTCATAATTTAACAATGGGGGGGCAATTACTTTTTCATACCGGTCTAGGTGGGGTCGGATAGCTTTTTTCTTTTAATAAATGAAATTTAAAAACAGCTTTTTGTTTTAACTCTGGTTATTTTTTTTGTCTAATATTAAAATTTGTTTGATAATCTGAAACATAAGTGTGACAGATGTGTCAGGAAGGGGGCAAATACTTTTTCACAGCACTGTAACTCGCTGGCTTTGCTTCATTTTGGCAACATTTTCTCTGCTAAACTCATGCTACTGTTTCTTCATCAGCACATACTTGTATAATTCCATTTGTGCACGTTGTCTTTTTAGTGTTGTAACTGTTTGCAGGTGTGTGTGTGCAATTAACATTTTGTCAAAGGTTAATGGGTGAAAAAAAAATTCATCTATCTTTTCCTCCGGTGTGCTCAAAAAAGTTTGCAGGCGTGAAGCCGTTGCACACACGCTTATTTCACTATAGAGATGATGAAATGTTACCTCATTATGTCATATTTGGTTTTGTCAAGCTGCTAAAAAAATACTAAAAATTAATCAAATAGTTATTGAGTACTCCCCAGAGCCTAACTCCTGCTGCTGCCTCACCATTACTGCTGTGTGTTTCCTGTTTCCTCACCTACCTCCTCCATTTCTTTCCCATCTTTCCATCTCCTGCTTTCATCACTTGCACGGAGTGATGACAAAGATAGATAGAAGCTTTGGCAGCTGAAGGAAGAGATGAATATTTAAAATCGGGCATCTTTCTCTGTCCTCTCACTGCATCCCATCCTTTGTCTGTCTCCCCTTGGGGCTTGGCTCTCCAGCTCTTGGTGTGGTGTGGCACAGTGTGCGTGCGTGTGTGTGGCATGTCTTGGCTTGTGGTTTTCTATTGGCATTCTAAGGCGAGTGTAGTCAGATGATGACACTTAGCTGTCAGCATGCAGCATTAATGAGCGCAGTGACACGCACAAACACTCACCCCACTCTCACACACACACGCAGCATTCCCCAGGGAGATCAGCAAATGATCACCTTCTCCTCTCTGTGTATCCTACAAAATACTTTAAAAGCTCTTTATTTTTTTAACCTCTCATTTCCACTGTCCCTCCATTTCATTTCTCCCTCCAAATTCGTGCTTCCTCTTTCGACATCGCACTATTTTTTCTCAAACTTTTTTGCCTCACTTGTGTGTGTACTCAAAGTGTGATATGTGTTAGTTGGCTGTGAACCATGCAGACACGTATCTGACAACTCTATTAATACACAGCCAGCTAATACCAGCTTCCTCCTGTGTGGATTTTTGCACGTGTGTGTACGTAAAGAGAGATGTGTGTGCTCAGTCCTCAACCAATCCCTCCCTGCACTCGAGGTCTCTGCAGAGATTTGTCTGAAAGGCTTAAAGCGTACAGATCTCCAGTCATAGAAAGATCATGCTCACAAATACGCGCAAACACACACACACACACACACTCATATATATATCCCAGCTGACTCACCGACACTGTTGGGAGTTTGCAGTGACTGACAGATTTAATAGAAGAACAAGCTGTAATCTGAGGGAATCCATTCAAAGAGGGATTACATTGTAATCTGAGGATAGAATAGCTTTTCATCTTTCTCTCCCTGTCTCGTTCATTCTCCATTTATCAGTCGCTATCTTTTTTTTTGCCCTAAAGCCGCACCGATCCTTTTACTAGCCCTCTTTTTACATATATATATATATATATCTTTCCGATCCTTGATTTAATTTAGGATTTTTTTCTGCTTCCATCTGACACACACACTTCCAATCCTAGCACAGCTGTGTCACCTCAGCAGCACTTTGCTGTCAATCAGCAATGATTGCGCTGACGAGAGCATTGTAACATTGCAATGCCTCTTTGGTGCTAAATTATACCCAGAACCATGTGCACATACACTTGGAGGAAGCTCACAAGATTTATGTTTTTTTCCCTCTCTGTTACCGCTTTTTCTTTCGTTTTTTTTGCTTCAACAGCTCTTCTTTTTTATCATTCCTCTTTCTATAATGAAGCTTTTTAGCCCCAAGTTGTTGTTCTGATATTGCTCCATTCTGCAGCAACCCGTCCTGCGAGCCCTCCCTCCATCACTCCTGCTTTCCCTGCCTCTGCCACATGGTGTTTCTCATTTGCTAAATGAGGAATCCAATAGAGTTAGATTAAACTTTCTGGACTCTGTTTGTTGAATCTTTAGAGCGAGCCTTTTAGCTGCCACAGCTTAAATGCGCATGTATAATAATGCGCTCTGCCAGTTTGAATATCTGTCCTTGTTTAAGTTGAAGAAGATTAATTTAATAATCCCAGTTTAAACAACTAAAAGGCAAAGATAAGAGGATGATAGGGAATAAGGGAGGGAGGATAGGCGGTGGGGAACAAGAGATCCAGACGAGATGAAATGATAAGAGATTTCCCCAGAGAAAGAGCATGTTAGACACGCTGACAGAGAGAAGAGAAGAGCGAGGATCACACAACCGTATGGCATTTTGCTTCCCCCTCTATTTCTTCCATCGTGTCTGTCACTCCAGGAAGGAAAAGACCATCTGCGGTCCCCCCTCACTTTTTCCCCATCTGCATATATACCCGGTCTCCCTCCTCAAAGCCCTTTTTGTTTTTTGTTTTTGTCTCCCTTGCCATGCCAGTGTTCTTGCTGTCCTGATTTGTCGGTCTGCTCCCCCCAGACGCACAGGCTAGGTTAATAGGTTGGGTTCACATCCCCTTCCATTCATTACTTGTGGCCTTGTTGCTGCTGTTAAGGTCCGCTGATGGTTACTACTCCCTCTCTGACCCCATCTTCCTGCACTGGACAGCTAATGGACACTATACCCTTGTTCCATCTGCTTCTACCTCGGCCTGCCCATCGTCGCTCAGCCTCTTTGCGTCTTCCACCCACTCCTGTTAAGCCATCTTCTTTTTTCTGAGCCCAGACCTTTCAATGTGTTCAACGAAGAAAGTAAGAGTGATAGAGACCTCCGCGATTGCTTCCATCTGTCTATTCTACCTTTCTTTTGGTGTCACTTTACTTATCTTCTACATTAATGACTCAGCCTCCACTCACTGAGTGTTGGTGTCAAGGCGCTCAAGTGTGTGTGTGTATCTGTGTGTGTGTGTGTGTGTATCTGTTTGTGCCATCGCTCGCCTGTCTTCCCACCGCATGTCTTATTACAGGTCCGTGTGACAGCGGGATATGACTTTTCAGCGCTTTCTCTCTGATTTAAAAAAAAAAAGGAGAAGAGGGAGAATGAGAGGGGGGAATAAAGAGCAGGGAGTCAATTACCACCTTTTCCTCGTTCCCTTCAAAGGGAAGATCAAAGCTGCTTCTCACCTCCCCTCTATGCCCCCTCCTTTCCTTCTACCCCGACCAACCCCTATCAGAACTAGTCTGTTAATTTACACTCTACTACCCCCCGCACCCCCCACCCTTTTGAAAATCTACATATTCATCAGTTATATAGTCGATGCACTGGGAACCAAGGGAAGTTCACACACACACACACACACACACACACACACACACACACACACACACACACACACACTCTTACAGAGCCATAACAGTAACGTATAGGCTTCACAAAATCTTTAAAACACTGACATAAGTTTTTCTGTTTGTCTGTTTTTTTTGCTATATTCTGAACAAATGTTATACTTTTCAAACTGATAACAATTCTAAGGCATTCTCTTCTTATGAGAGGCCATTCAGGCCATAAATCATACTTTCTCGCACACACACAAAATCATAATCTTGCACGTACACCACAGTCTCCCACATACCATTTGGGCAATAAATCATTCTTCATATACTCACACTAGTGTACTTCTTTTTTCTGAGAAGTATAATTGTAACTCAGACACATTGCCATGCTATCTCCAATACATCATTATATACTGGATAGTGTGGTTCAGACAGAAAGAACGCTGTTGTTTATAAGAGCGAGTTACACTGTGTGTGTATGACTGAAAATATGTTTGAGATAAGAGGACACAGTTGTTTAGAAACCGAAAGAAAGTATTATCAGAACTTTTAGTCTTTTCTCAGTCACATCTATATTCTCACACCTCAAATTTCATTGCCATTCATTCAATCTCTGTTACTGTCTTCATTATGAGCAGACACTGTCCAGTTGGAGATGTTGCGCAGTGGGTATGATGCAGTCACTCTTTCTGCTCATCCAGACGATGCAGCATCTGTGCTTTCTCTGTATTGATTCAGCCAGTGCAAACTATGCTTTTTAACAGAATGTAAACAAAACTGCATTGAATTTAGACAAAATTGCGTCAAACAGGACAATGATGCCAGGCACAGAAAATTCCTCCAGAGTAACGTGAGAGACTGACAATCTCATACACAAAGTTATTACTTGGTGGTTCTGCAAACTACTGAATCGTGGGCTGTGCTTAGTTTTCACAATCATGTGAACTAAAACTGTGGAAACTGTGATGACTAGCTTTGTGTAGTCATGTTTGCTACACAAAGTTGGGTATAGTACGACACTGAGTGGACAGTGTCAGAGTGTAGAGGTGTGCGTATGTGGAAGACCATTGAGATCTGTGTTTGAGATCATGCTGCTGTCTACGGTTTATGAGCTAACCCGCCTCTCGTTTTTTTTTTCTCTTTCTGTTGCAGATCCCGAGTCAGAACCAGTGGTTCCAGCTATCGTGATTGGTCCAAAAGACACAACAGTGGTGGCTGGAAATGAAGCTATACTGGAGTGCATTGCTAATGCTAGGTAAACTCCTTATACATGCATACAGACGTGCACATACAAACATGTCTGCAGAGGGTGAACGGTTTCTTTTGCTAAACTGTTTTCTTCCAGGTCACTTAGAGGACACCTCGGAAACTTGTAGCTCAGCAAATGTTCCCCTCTCACTTAAATTACTCACATTGGGTATTACAATACAAACACTGAACTCATAGGCATGGAATACATCATTTATGTCAGTTCTTTAAGTGCAAAGCATCAATTCAGTTAGTTTAAATTGCTTAAAGAATTATTAAGTGAATCTAGGTAGTCATACTTTCCTCCTGGAATATGTGATGAGAATGTATTTTTATGCTTATATTATAATCTTCTGTTATATTCACTCAGAAGCAGGTTTTCCTATGAGTCCAACATTAATAGGAAAAAAAGAAAAGTGCCACTGAGGCTATAATGACCAGATAAGAGCACAGCCAGTCAGAATGATGAGTTTTCTGGACTCAACAGGTGATATTTTTTCCCTACTTTTGTTCTGTTTGTACAAGGGTTTTGTCAGATTTTGTTATTAAGTCTGACCTAGGCTGGCTGCTCTGTTTTGTGAGAGCCCCTTTAAATGTTTTTCTGCTGCACTTGACCGGCACTTGACCACTGGGTAGCACTCAAGGTATAAAAAAATCAAGTGACTATTACACATAATGGATACCTGGAATGTAGCTACAGTAGCTTTTACAAAAAAGCAGAGGAACCATCTCAGTCTAATAAGCTATTAGAAAAGTGATATTTAATTCAACACTAATAAGTGTGTTTTGAGGTTTTTGTTTTCTTCGTTTTGTTTTATTGCCTGCTCTGAAAACGTAGAGAAAGCCTAGTGACTATTTCTGCTATCAGAGATGTACCCACTGAAATTCTCACACCAGAGAGATAGACTTGTACCCAGGAAACAACTGAAAGAGAGAAACTATACTATACAATATCTGGGAGAAATAGGAGTTTGAGCAATGAAATCTAAAGTAGTGCTAAATTCCAAAAGCATTGGCTATCCACCTCCATTAATCATCAGTGAGTTATAGCGCTGTCCTGCTAAAGTGCTGAAATGATTAGAAGCTGATTGGAAGCCCAGTCCCAGCAGACCTAATAGGAAGAGTTTTAAAATCTGCTTTTCACTCTTTATAAGGGACAGAAACCACCGAGTCGGCAAATATTCAAATGTTTTCCATATCTGCTGGTTAGGTGCCTTTAAATTCAGGTTTGTCTTCACTTCACATTTGGAATGTGATTGACAAAAAGTGCTCGTTGTGTTTTATTTACACTTGGACGGCATCTAAAATAACAGATTCCACCAGAAAAACTTTGCTACGAGTTTTATATGACCATGTCATCGACCAAATGAGTGGATTTCTGTCCAAAACAGTCTGTCACTGCATATGGCAGAAGCGATTTGTGTACCTCAAATTCAAACCAAGTAAAGGTTTTTGGCACAACTTCACTTACTTCCAAGGTGCTTGGAGAAAAAAGTCGTCTGAACAGATGCAGCCATTATGCGTGATGACCCTGATGAAGGCTGTGAGCCGAAATGTGTCGGTCGAGCACTACATTTGTTCTCTATACCAGCGGTCCCCAACCCCCGGGCCTCGGTCCGGTACCGGTCCGTGAGTCGTTTGGTACCGGGCCGCGAGAGTAGAGGCTCAGGTGTGAAATGTATGGTTTTCAGGGTTTTTATCGGTTTTCAGCGTTATTTTGTTATCGTTTTGATCGTTAACTCGGTTTTCCTGGGTCTTTTCACGTGTGTTATGAATAAATCTTCTTTTTTTCAGTACCAGTACTAGTTTTAGTTTGTTGTATTTATCCGCGACACCTTAAAGGTCGGTCCGTGAAAATATTGTCGGGCATGAACCGGTCCGTGGTGCAAAAAAGGTTGGGGACCGCTGCTCTATACTACAAGTTCTTCTGGTTAACCTCTGGTTCGTTAACCTCTTCAGACTGTGTCTCAAATTCATCCAGGCATTGAATGCAAACATGGTTGACTTACTGGCCTTCTTTTCATTCGCTTTGTGACTTGTTAATAAAGTTCTTTGTTAGTTTCATCTACTGCCACCAACAGTATGACTGCTAGTAGAATAAAAAAGGCAAAGAAATGTTGGAAAAATCCAATAAACATTAATACTAACATTGTAATGCTAATGATCTCTAATATAAAGTATTCTGCAGATGTATTTTACACCCAGCTTTGCTTATGAATCGTTTTGTTGTCGTTGTTGTCTCTTTAATTTCTGCTCCTGTTGTTTGTGTCATGATTCCTGCTGTACTACTTGTAAAATGTACTAATTGTGAATGTTACAGTGAAGAAACTGGACACTAACATCATCTATCTTGTTGTTCAAATGCAGCTATGGTTTTTCATCTGATTTTGTTAATGAGTATTTGTGTTTATATTCGCATCACTACATTTTGGTTGAAATTCATAGCTTCCTGTCTCCTACCTGAGCTTTTGAGCGGTCCTTCGCAAAATGCATTTTAAGAACAGTTCCAGATGCTGATTACATTAGTAGCTGTTGTCATGCTAAATCGGGTCCATGTTCACTGCACAAGATAAGAAATATATTGTTGGAAAAAGGGAAAAAATGAGCTGCACTATTATGACTTGAGAATATGCTGCTACATTGCTGTCTTGCATAAATGCACATGCACAAAAGAATGTTTTTTTTTCCCGTGTTGTTTATCCAAAACAAAATTTCATTTTACACGAAAACCCATTTCCTTTCCCAACATTTAGAGTAACTGACTGAAGCTCCTTCATGCTGAGTAGAGCTGACTGCTCTGATATAGACTGTCATCATTCATTTCCTGCCTCATTGACAAATAAACTGATGGATTTAATATGTTGTAATTGCCTTCTGCCACCCAGTTCTGCTCATTCTTTTTCTCCTCTCCTCTCCTCCTTTCTCTTCTCCTCTTAGACCAGTGGACCGCCTTCTGATGTCGTGGAAGCGTGATGGGCGTCGGCTTTCCAGTGGGCAACGGCTCATTATTCCTGCCCCCACCTCTTCTGACACAGGCTTATATGTTTGTGAAGCGTCGTTTAGCAACAGCACTGCCAAACCCGTGGAGACAAAAGCGCACCTCACTGTAATGGGTAAGAAGAAAAAAGCAGTCACTTAGTCACCCACAGACACACTCGCATTCAGATTTCCATCATTTCACTTCAAATGACATTACACTGACTTACATTCATATCCTCGTCACTTATCCTAAATCGAAAAACAAGTTGGGTTGAGTTGATTGTGTTATTTACCATTAGTTCCATATATGTTTGACATTTTTTAAAGCTGTTTGTAAATGACATAGTCAGGTTGCAGTCGATGAATTTGACAAATTTGATTTAGTGTGAAAACTCAGCTTTAATTCCAAGGATTGAACTGAAATACTGCATTAACTGTTGAGGGATAATGACAATTTTATACACAGTCCCCTATTTTCAGGGGCTTAAGTGTAATTAGACTCAAAAGATGCTTCATGGAAATGCATTATTTTGTCATATTAGTAAGGAGATTTTGCATTGCATTTGGAAGCTTTTTCTGTGAACCCATAATGAATTCTAAATGTAAGTGAGACAGGCCATTCATAAAAAGAAAATAAACCCATCCAAAAGAGCAGAAACAGCAGGACTTTCCAAATTTTCACAAACAGTCTGGTATATTCCTAGAAGAAAAAAACACACTGTTGAAGTAAAATGACCGGAAATCCACAGACGATGCCTGTGGTGGATGATCACAGAATCCTTTCCACGGTGAAGAATAATTTCCACTTTGTAATTTGAAGCATGTGAAATTATCTGTGTGATGCACATGAACGCATGTTCCCAGTGTCACTGAGACATGTTAGAAGTCTGATGAACTGTGTAGAGATTACATTCATATGTATTAGACGGTGCTTTGAAAAGTGAGGCACAGCATACTGTAAAAGCAAACCAGCGTTATTTGTTTTTAGGTCAGGAAGCAAATTATTTTGCACTGATTTCAGCTCACTTGAGCTGCATTTCACTTTGCTGATAAAAGACTAATGGCAGGGAGAACAAACAACACTGAAGAGAGGGATGCAGCAGAGGCCAGGATAATCCTCACAAAGGTTGCCCATTGTTCGCTGATATCCATGAGTTCCACACGCCAGACAGTCATTGTCTGTGAAAGATTCTCCACAAAGTGTCGAAAATGTTCATTTTATTTATGAATGTGTTAATTTGTCTAGTTCATTTGAGCGCCTGAAACTCTGGGATTGTTTATGAAAATTGCTGTAGTTTCTCCGCAGTTAACGCAATGTTTTTGTTCAGCCCCTTGAACTGAAGATTGAACCTTAAGCTCTTATTTATTATATCGAAAGTACAACTTAAATAACTGAATATTTAGGCCTAACTCTATGTTTAGGGGACTTTTGCCCCAAAAAGGGAGGCGAGTCCCCACAGTGTTATTGTGTAAAGACATTTATGTCCTCATAACATGAGTAATACAAGTACACACACTGCCTAACAAAATTATCCATGATTGTCCTGGGTAGGTCCACTAATGCCCTCAACATGTGATTAATTTCTGCTTTAGCCTCGCTCTTGTCTTCCCTAGTACATTTGTTGCTCCGGGCACTGTTTATTCCTCCATTTATTCTTACTTCACTCCTGGAAGCTGGACTGTGAGCACCCGAGGCAGTGACTGTCAGCTACAGCACTGCTCGAGCTGAATCTGTTGTCCACATTCACCATTAAATTGTCCATTGTAGTCACAAACAGCTGTTGGATTCATGTACACACAAACTCACCCACGTGTTCTCACAAAAACATGCATGTGTGCACTTCATGCTTACACACATTCACAAAATGGCACCGTGGCCACATATGCCTGTTTGCCCGGCAGCTCAATTAGCCCCTCTCCCTGGAGTCACGAATCAATAAGAGGACGCTGAAAGCACTCAAACAAGAGCACTCTTGTAGCAAGCCACTCCTGTCTTCTGCGTGTGTGCGTGTAATAGAAAACAACATACACGCGAGCAGGGAGCATGTGATTGATGAGCCGAAACTTCTCTCCTCTAGTTTCTTAGCATCTTTTTACTCTGCTGTGATTGTCTGTGCGAAAGAGCACCTAAGCAGAGAGCACCGACTACCTACGCCCACAGAATATTCAGAAGACCTGCCTGAATATTTATACCCTACTTATTCTCGTTCTGTGCCCCCTCATAATCCTTTTTCTTTGTCTTCCCCCCAAAAACTCCTTTTTCTTAGTTATCTTTCCTCATTAGGCCGGCAGGACCATTAAGGCCTGCCTGGCAGGGAAAACGCCTGCATGCATTCATATGTATCAGAAAAGAAGTGACTGACGAATACATTGGTACTGATCCTCTTTTTCTGCTATGGGCTCAACAGACCTTGATGCAATAAAAGGGATTCCTAAACAGAATAGTGTATGTGTCTATTTGAAAGAAAGAGACAGCCTCAAAGGCATTCATTATTCAATTTCATTTCTTTTCTGCCCCGATCCTCTAATCGGAATATGTATGATACTGCATCCTTGTGTTGTATACTGTACAAACGACTTGCGGTGCAAAAAACAATATATCTGCTGTTGTTTTCTGTCTTTGTTTTGCAGGCAGACATCAGGGAATCCACAAAAGCTCAAATCCCTAAAACCAGCCACCCAAACACTCTTAAATGTGTTTTGTTGTGTTTTGGCATCTAGGTTCTTGCACTCACCTGACTGAAGGAGAATAATGCAGCTATGTTATCAGCGTCACACCATATGGCTGTTATTCATCTCTTGTTTTCCCGTTCGCTCTTCACTGCACGCTTTCCTCTTTCTTTTGTCAAAAATCAGGCAAAACTGCACAGTACATAGTAAAGATAGGTGATGCACATATGTGGGTTTAAAAGTTGCCTGGAAGAACTAAAAAGAACTTTGTGTTTTCTCTTCAGTCTGCTGTTTAGATGTGAGGGTGGTCTCACTTTCAGCCACACATGTACTCCAGGTTGGGACTGCATTTTAACTCGCCAGCTTCCATTCAGCAGTGCGCTTTTATGCAGCGTGCTCTCAATAAAGGCTCTGCAACATCCGAATTAGATGCAGTGAAATCAAGTGTTCTCTTTTTAGGAGTGTGGTAACAAAGAAAATAGGATGACGCGTGGGTTCTAAAATATGGTGAATGTTGTGAAAAGGTCTTTAACATGATCTGTGATCTTTTATAAAAAAAAGTAGTTCTGGTGACTAAACGTAACCATGCGCCAACTGAAAGATCAAGTAAAAAACAAAAACGGACTTGTGTCACGTGATGGAAAGTCCTGACGTTTACAGAACTCCTGCATGGTAGTGATGGCAATAAGTGAAAATGCAGTCCACGGAAATACGATGCAAAGAAAAGAAAATATTGTGGGATAAAAAGGGGATTTTCAATAGTCTTAGAGGGACAGCAGAGTTTTAAAAACCTTATTGTTTGCATGTTATTACCTTAAACCTATCGGGGGGAAAAGCACACAAATGAAACTTTTATTAAAATTCTCCTTTTTCAATAAGAGGTATATTGTTGCAAAAGCCAAAATACACATTTATTATTTAAGTCATACACTGGACATTTCATTTTCCTCAGTCATTCTCTGGTGAACAATTGCTACCATTGTGTGGACTCACAGACTCAGCTGTCATCTCTTTGTAAATATTAACAAGTGCTTAAAAACTGAGGAATGGAGTCTGTGCAGCAGTAGGTAACTTCTTTTATAGCAAGTAAAATGTATTAGAATATTATATATATGCAAGCATATATTTACATTCAAGGTTTTTGTTTATTCTCACCACTGCTGTCAGCACTTAGAGCAGTGCTGGTGAAGATGTTTGGATGGAGCAGTCATTGGCAGCAAAATGGAACTGTTTAAGAAAGAAAGAGGAGGATTGTGCCCCTTGGGACCTTCCCCGAATGTGTTTTTTTGTGGCTGTGTATGGAAGCCATTTCACAGAGCATATAGACACAAAATCCTGCCTTCCACTGGCACTTAAGTTACTCAGTGCCAAGAGGGGAACCATTTCTATTCTGCGGTGCTCCATTACAAGTCTCCTCTATTAAGGAATAAATACTTGGAGTGGGCAAACTGTAAATTTGTCTGTTACATTTTCATTTTCAGCCTTTTATTTATTTATTTGCCTAAATTGAGAGCTTGTTAGTAGCTGTTTAATGACTTGGTGTTATTACAATTTTTTTTTCTTTGCAGAACCGCCCTCTCTGACCGCTCAGCCAAAAAGTAAGATCTTTGGAGAGCTCGACAGGAATGCGGAGATCCCATGCCTGGCTGCAGGTATGCATGAGATAAATAGTTGTATGTATAAAGTTGTAGAATCTAAGTTTGTAATAAGCCTTATTTTTGGTGGGGGGGGGGGCTAATTTTTATACCTGTTTATAATAACCATGATGGAAGTTGGGTCAAAAAGCTAGGTGTCACTTTGTTTCTTTGAAGCTGACGTCCAGCTGTCTGCGAGGGAAAGCTTGCTTTGTCGATAAAATACAACAACGCGCAGTAGAAACAGACAGGAAATAAATAGTGGAATTTTAAACTGAAGTGTGAAATGAGAAGATGAAGACCAGCATTCTCACTGGGGTGACTCAGATTATTACATGGAACATGTAACACTTCCATTAGGCACTCTCCTTAAAACGATAATAGCGTTAGTCTCAGTCTTGTTAGTCAACACTCAGTATTGTCTCAGTCATTGTCTAGATTCACACTTCATCAAACCTCCCCTGCCCCTTTACTGCTGTGTGAAAATGAAATAAAACAAACAATGAAAATTATTTTGATAAAGTTTCTAAATTCCTGAAAAGTGTCAGGGGAGGCTATTCCACATGCATTCAATGATCCAGCAGCCACTTAAAGTGTGCTGAGTCTCACAGGCTGCTTGTGCGTGCCACCACATGAGTCGTAGAGCTGATGCATACTCACACGTCGGAGTTTTAATTATTCTTTAACTCACTAATGTTTAACTTGGTTCCATCAAACTTCCCCAGCTCAATAGTTGTGTTACTTTCTGAAATGTTATGTTTGGATATGCTAATAATGCATTATGTCTCTAAATATGTGTGTATTTGCATAATTTTCCAGACCTCAAATCTGAACACTGGATAAACCAAGTTGTTGTTTCATTTTGTTGATATATGAGAGTCAAAGAGTTTTTTACCAAAGGGATTTAAAAAATCTCTTTTTATGACTTCATAAACCAGAAAATACTCCCACCAGACAGCTAATAATTGTCAAATTCCACTATATTTGTAGGAATAAACTGTCGTATAAATAAAGCTATGAATAAATAAAGACTGAGAACAAATACCTCAGAAAAAGCTTCAGGATATAGACAGGAGGAACTGTTCGGTGCACACTGTATGGCTGCTCGGCCATGGAAATGCATGAAGCTCCCAGCACACAGTTTTTGTGCTGATGTTAATGTCAGAGGAAGTTTGGGGCATTGCAGTGATTGAGTCAGCAGAGTGTTGGAGCCTTTACCCACCTCAGCACTCGGTGACCCCGCCATGGCTGAATTGCTGTGGCTCCTGAGCGCCTCCACATTGCAATAATACTGCTTAGAGTTGGAGAATCTAGGAGGAAGGAAATTTCCCTAACTGACTTGTTTAACCAGTGGCAGCCATCACATGCTCAAAGTTTTTAAGCTCTTTAGAACGACCAATTCTTTCATAACTGATTGTAAATGGAGTGCATGGCTGAGTGCTTGATTTCATACACCTGTGGCAACGAGACTAAAAATACCTGAATTCAAAGATTAAGAGGTGTGACCCAATACTTTTGTCCACATGTTATGTCAGTATTACAGGTTTTCCTAAATGTGATGTTTAAATGTCATAATTAGATATTATATTATTAGTAATGTATTAATTTGCACTAACATCGTTTTCTCTGAAAAAAGACTCAAAATGAGACTGAGCAAAACATGTTTAGCACTTAGTGTCTCACCTTAACTGCTTCTTTAACTTTGGGTGACGGACACTAAGCGAGAGAGAGGATGTGATGGTTCTACGTCATGTGTTGTTGTGGAGTTTTCTTTTAGTACGTTATATTTCTATTCAGTGTCTTTGGGGTTTCTTTTAGATTTTACTATAATGCTAGTGTTTGGTGTTTTTGATTATTGTTAGTTTGCACTTTGTGTTACTTCACATTTTGGACTGTTTTTAATTCTGTTTACAGACTAATAATTGCTTTTTGCTATTTAAGCAACCACAGGCACATAACCAGTGTTGGGATTGTTACTGAATAAAGTAATTATTCGATGTTCTTCTTTCCTTTTGTTAAAGTAATGCAGTATGTTACTTAATTATTTGCTGGAGAAAGTAATTTGTTAGACTACTCATTATATTACTTTTGCATTGCTCCATTACATGTGAAATGCACTGTTACTCAATTAACAATAATAACCTTAGGGTTTAGGACCTTGTACATCTTATCTTATAAAAAACAATGTGTTCTTTTAGTGTTTATGTATGAGCAGAAAACTGGCAACACAATGCAAATTTGAAAAACCAGCTCGGAGAGACTTCAAAGTGATCACCACAGTAATTGTACTGTAGAAACAGGTGTGAATAGACATCAAGGCTACAAAGCTGCCAGCTTGACTGCTCATCATTGTGTTTTTTACCTGTTGAAGTTCAGGTTCTGGCTGCTGGGCTGCCAGACACTCAGCATTAACATCACTCTCGGTTCTTCACTAGCTTTGTGTTAGCATGCTGTCTGTGCAGATGTTTCCAAAGAGCTGAAGTTGTGTTACCACTCCTGGGTGCAGGTTGCACTTTACCATTGTGTTCTTGTCCTTTCATGGATTAAAGATAAAAGCAATGTCCATATCTCCACTCCTCACATGTTGTACTCTGCTTTACCATTTTCCTCCTCCCTGCACATGAACCAAAGTCAGTCGATTGTAGCACAAGTGGAGTAAGAAAAAGGCATGTTTGTTATTTTTTTTCTTTCCATGCACCTCTCTTGCCAGTAACTGAAGAATATAAGCAACAACATGGTTGTAACTGTATAAAATTAGTGAGTTTAGTACAGTAACTTGTTACGACACTGCACTACTGAAAAATGTAACTTCACTAAAACTGTCTCGCACATTACATTGAACTATAAAAAGCACTGCGTTGCTCGGGAATGCATTACATGCAACACTGCAGATAACCATCCACACACATTTACTTTACTATCACCAGTTACTGCAACGTGTAAGTCTCCAGACTGTGGGAGGCCACCAGACCACACGGTGAGAACCAATGCAGCCACAGGGGGAGCACTGTGCCATCCCATTCATTTCTTCTATGTCAACTTTACAAGTCAAATGTTGAGATTTGCAGCTCTTGTCCTGCTGTTTGCTGTTGCAGTTGTGTCAAGGTGACTCTGCTAGCAGGGGTTTGGCATCATTGGATATGTGTGTGCCTTAGTTTGAAGGCTTCATGAACAATGACACTTTACTTTTGGCATTGTGAGCGCACGCTGGTATGCTGACACCGAGCCTGAAAATTGCACTTGTTCATGACTCTTGTCTTTAAATGGATTACATGAAAACACTTATATGAGCCGGGCTAGATACAGCTCTAAAAACTGCAACACCCTCCCCTTTCTCTCTCTCGCTCCCTCTCTCTCTCTCTCTCTCTCTCTCTCTCACACACACACATACACACACACTGAGTGAGTTTATGTTCCTCCTCAGTAATCTGATACAGTGGCAGTGTAATTAAATAGCAGGGGCCTCAGGCTATGGAGAGAGGGATGGAGGCTAAGAGGAGAGATGAGGGAAGGAGAAAAGAGCACACGGTGACAGAGTGAGTGAGACGAGGAGGGGGTGAAAAATACGTCACGCGTGTCTGTGAAAGCTTGACACCAACAGAGTGAGAAACGGTGTGGAATTCATCGCTCGCTCTAACAGCCACAAACACACACACACACACACACACTGGTGTGAAGGGTTTGAGACAGAGTAATTGCATGAGCCCCCTGCCTGTCATATTTGGCATGTCTGTCAGACAGGTGGGTGCTGATAGTGTAGCTCTTCGATGTGCTGCCCACATCTTTTATTCAGAGTGTTTTCTGGACCCTTCTGCCACCCTTACCCTACCACCCACACCGTCCAATCAATATATTATTAGCGGTCATTATGCCTACATGCATATTTATAGAGAGAGAGATTGGATAAAAGAGAAGAAAGATTGTTGAAATGAGTGTATGTGTGTGTGTGTTTTAGTGGGAGTTGGAGTGGTTTGCTCAGCAGTGAGGTCAGCTAGCTGCTTATTACAGTTTTTGCCCACTGCTTGAACACATTTTGCAAAACCCCGCTCGCTGTGCCAAAACTGTACACACAAGTACACATGACACAACACTGGGAAATATACTATTCACATCTGTGCCAAATTGGAACTCTACTCCCAAAACCTAAACTCTGCTGTCAAAACCTAACATTCCTTTGTCAAAATGTAACTCTGTTGACAAAATGACACATACTTGCATCATATGCAAACACTTACAGATCAGGGGGAACACACTAGTCTTCTTTACATAAAACACTGCAGTCCTTGATTCCCATTGTTTATTCAGAAGGCACATTTACAGGAGACACATTTCCAAACAACCATAAACGCAAATAGACCTACTCAATACTGTACATTGCAGTACCATGAATACAGGTACAGCAAATAAAACAACAACAACACAATAGTACTGCAATAGAAAAAACACTATACTGTAAACACAAAAAACCATGACAATTGTGCATAAGTGGGCTCATGGATCCCGCCGTCTGTTGGGGTCTGGCCACAGGACCTCATCAACATCGCAAGCAATGTCCTCTCCCGCTAGGCACCGGGGTAAATATCCTCTTGCTCTCCCTCCATCCATGCTTGCAAAGTTCTTGGAATGGCTACGCTGAGGGCTTTTTGTAGTTGGCTAATTGGTGTTCGGTTTTGCAAGTAGGTGCCTTCAGGTGTGTATTTGAGTGGTTGCAATTACCCGATGTGTTTTGTATTTTGGATACATGTGTTTTCCGAATGGCACCCTGAGATTTCATTTTGTGAGCGAAGTGTCTTATGTATGAAATAGAGTGTAGCATGCAGGACCATGTGTGTTGCATGAGGGAGTAGGTGTGTTGCATAATTGGTACTGGGGTGCAAAGCAGCGCTTTTGTTTAAGGTAGGGGTACATGTGTTTGAGGTATGGTAACAACAGCTTCACGTTGTGTTACTTTAGTCTAAGCATGGGTTTATAGTGTTCAAGCAACGGGCAAAAACTGTAAGAAAACTGAAAAATGTTCTTACACTGTGCTTTTGTGTGCCATGTGCATTCATATATGTAGGTGTGCCTCAGCCCAGGATTGAGTGGTATAAGGACACGGTGCCTCTTTCCAAACTGGCCAATCCTCGCTACAAGGTCAGCGCAGCAAACGGGCTGACTGTGCGCAGGGTGCAGCCGGGAGACGGAGGAATATTCCAGTGCTTTGCTCGCAACCCTGCTGGAGAGGCTCAAGCACAGACACAGCTCTTTGTCTCCAGTGAGTTTCTCTGATGCATACACACAAGAATGGAAGCATGAATAGACAAACCTACATCAGCCTTGAATTCTGACTCTCTATTCACTCTTGTATCACTTCACTTCTGTACCAACTTTTTCTTTTTTATTGTCACTTTCTTTGACTTTTTCTACCTTCACTACTAGCGCTGGAATTCAGCATTGTTTTGTTTCTAGATTATTTTTTGGGGGGAATCAATCGAGCTTCATGAAACTCAAGGTAAAATTGTTACCATTCTTGGGTTCCCCGAAAAGACAGTAGACGATTGAGCCTTCCTTTTAGCCCCTCAGTTCATCCTCTGTCTGAAACAACCTGTTTTTGCTCTCTTCCCTTGCCAGCTTTCTTGTGATTGACTTGTAAACAAAAGGTTTGAACACCATGTGGATGCGGCTGCTGTTCTCACAGCCAGAGCGGTGGGGCTAAGATTACCATACCAAGGATATGTTCTCTCACTGACATATCACAGGTCAAGACTAGAAACAAAATGCTGGAAACTAAGTATGCAAAGCAGTATGAATGCTGAGCTTTTAGCTCACATGTTTGATATATTAAAGTTTGTCCATATACAACTATGACAATAATATATATCAGAATAAATAAGGGAAAGCTTAATAGGTTTTGAATCCTGCAAACATCCAGAAACTGCCAGCTGTGTTATACACCTGAAATGCTGCCAACCTCTGTCTTTGGACCATATCTGTACAGATGATAACATGTACAGTTAATAACATGTATTTGACTAAAAGCATGTCCTGTGTGGGCGTGTTCTCTGTTTTGGTCAAATGACTAGACAATAAGAGTCCGTAAATACTTAAAGGTATTGTTGTGATCCCACTATGTGAGGAAATTTGTGAACATAGTACAAATGAGATGACGTAGGATTTTCAATTTATACCACAGGTGTATCTAATAAAGATCAAATCTTAGTGACCTTTAAGGTCAGAGGTCAAATGAATCTACTAGGAGGCTGAGGGGAGCCGCCAGTATATATATTTTTTATTATCATTATTATTAATTTGATCCCTCTACTTTGATGTAATGGTTTTTAATATGTATCAGGCTAGAAAGTTACATTCGGTTTAGTGAGAATTATGCTATAATTAAAAGTCTCCATGGAGCCATCCACATTTATGCACAGACACGTAGTGAATAAAGCGCCCATTGATCAGAGAGGGTGCAGTTGTGCTCAGGTAAACACTTTCATCCTGTAGCTCAAGTCTTTCTCTTTTCTCCTTATCCACAGTGTCCTCTAATGTTCATTGCTCTGCCTTCTGCTCTCTCGTGCTCCCTCTGTGTGTTTCAGGTGTGCCCCCCACATTTGCATCACCTCCCTCTGACCAAACAGTGACTGATGGCAACACAGCCTTGTTTACCTGCCAGACGAACGGAGCTCCAAAACCTGCTATTACCTGGAGGAAAGGTAGCAATGAAGCTCCAAGACTGAGACACCCCACACTGAGACACACACACGCACTGACATAATATATTTGTAATTAAAATGTGCTGACTTTTCTCCACCTCGAGGCTAATTTATTATTTTGTCCCTCCATAGGATCGCAGGTCTTAGCCAGCGGCTCTGTCCAGGTTCCCAGATTCACGCTGTTGCAGTCAGGTGGTCTGCAGGTTCAGCCAGTCAGCTTCCAGGATTCAGGAGAATACACCTGCATCGCCTCCAACATGGAGGGAACCATCAACGCCACAGCTACGCTCACCGTGTGGAGTAAGACACATGCACGGACACACAAACAAATGCACATTAAACCGTTCAATATACATTTCCTAAACAGACAAAAACAGACATGGAACACTAGTTTATCCATACCTGTCCAATAGTATTAGTTCAGTTTAGTGAGCAGCTCAGTGATTGGTTATTGATGCAGTTGGCTGACTGAACTAATCATTGGATTTGCCAAGCAAGAGGATGATTGATTAGCCAATAAACCAATTGCTTGGCTGATTTTTTTATTTTATTTTTTTTGCATACATATAAATATATGTTCTGGCAGCTTTAGATTAAACAGGGTTCAATTACACACACTGTCAGATCCTTACTTCAGTTGAGCTGTGATATAAATGTAAAACGTATACCCTTCAATTTATTGGAGACACGGTCACATCACAAGTGCATGGTGACTGAGTTAGGGACATAACAGATGCTCTCCACTCTGCATGTGCATTTGTTTTTACACCAGCGCCACTTTTCTCTCTCTAAATCATATGCAACACCTGAGTGGAGCAAAGCACCAGTAATTTGATACTCAGCTGTTTTCCACAGCGTTATAATGTGCGTAGGTGTGGGTGCGTGCACGCTTGTGTGTTGTTTATCTTCTTGTAAACTAATTCATATCTCGTTACTGTTGAGGAACATTTAAATGTACACATTTTATACAGGGCCGTGCCTTGTAGTGTGATTCAACAGGTGTGTATTACAGTTTTTGCCCGTTGCCTGAACACATTTTGCAAAACTCATTGTGCCAAAACCCTAAACACAAGTAAACATGACACAACACTGGGAAATATACCATTCACATCTGCACCAAATTGAAACTCTACTCTCAAAACCTAAACTCTGCTATCAAAACCTAACATTCCTTTGTCAAAATGTAACTCTGTTGACAAAATGACACATACTTGCATCATATGCAAACACTTACAGAGCAGGAGGAACACACTAGTCTACTTTATATAAAGCACTGCAGTCTTTGATTTCCATTGTTCATTCAGAAGGCATATTTTCAGGAGACACATTTGCAAACAACCAAAAAAGCAAATAGACCTACTCAATATTGTACATTGCAGTACCATGAATTCAGATAAAGCAAAAAAAACCAAAACAAAAAAACCCCCATAATACAGTAATAGAAAAAACACTATACTGTAAACAAAAAATCATGACAATTGTGCATACGTGGGCTCATGGATCCCGCCGTCTGTTGGGGTCTGGCCACAGGACCTCATCAACATCGCAAGCAATGTCTTCTCCCGCTGGGCACCGGGGAAAATATCCTCTTCCATGTCAAAACCATCCATGGATTGCTGTCACCTGAATGTCGCCGCAGGCCTGTTCCATTGCCTGCAGAAGAGGCATGCGGGCATGTAGTTGGCGGTCATATACACGCCATCTCCAAGCCGAAAAAAATTCCTCTATAGGGTTTAAAAATGGTGAGTAAGGGGGCAAGCATACCACTTCAAGTTGACTCTGGTTGGAGAACCAGGCCTGGACCAGAGCAGCCCGATGGAAACTGACATTATCCCATATCACCACAAACCTGGGCTGATCTGGTCTGTTCTGTACAACTATATCATGGAGAGCATCTAGAAATGTGAGTATGTGTTGGCTATTGTATGGACCTAGTATTGCATGATGGTGCAGAAGCCCTCGAAGGCATATGGCGGCACATAATGTGATGTTTCCCCCGCGCTGCCCTGGGACGTGCACAATTGCCCTTTGGCCAATTACATTACGACCCCGTCGTCTTGTTTTGCTCAGGTCGAATCCAGCTTCATCAATGAAAATGTATTCATGAGGCTGTGCAGCTCCATCCATGGCCAAGATTCTCTGAAAAAAAGGGGAACATATCACTGTACTACAGTGCTACACATACAGCACCCTCACCCCATCACACAGGTACCTGTGTAGCTCTCAGAATGGATCCATGTGGTACTGATATGGTACATATTCAGCTGCTACTGGACTTCACCAATACTCTATTGTAAATGTAAGGGACAGTTACACGTACCCGTACATATTCAGCTCGAAGTCCTTTGACCCTGTCACTGTTCCTCTCGAATGGGACTCTGTAGAGCTGCTTCATGGTGATGCTGTGTTTACCCAAGATGCGTCTGATGGTGGTGATGCTCACATGGTCTATGTTGCTGAACACTCGCCTGTCTGCAAGTATTTTCCGTCGTAGCTGGTGGAGACGGATGGCATTGTCTGCCCTCACTAGGTCCACAACAGCAAGTTCCTGCCGTTGTGTGAACAGGCGTTGGCGTCCTCCCCCAGAAGGTCTTCGAGTCATTCTAGAGAAATACAACCACATATTGTCATCGGTTTGCTTATTTTTCTTACAGTACTTCACTGTATATACTGTATCATCCACTGTACAACACTGTACTTCAATATAAGTAATCATGCTATGTTTCACAGAAACTACCACTTTGGCTGCAAAAGGAGCATTAGCACCCTGCAGTACCCTGTACACTTGATATGGTAACTGTAGAACAGTACTATGAAAACCATCTGAGTAGAGTAGAAGGCAGTGAGATGAAGACAGACCTGTTTTCTAGTCGGAATTTTCTTATTACAGATGCCACTGTGAAGCGGCTTAGATGTGGGTGGACTCTCTGCCCAGCTTCCCTCATAGTCAGGCCGTGGTTGATGACATGGTCCACCAAAGTTGCTCTTATATCATCAGAAATATGGGTCCGTGCATGGCCTCTTTGACCTCCTCCTCCTCTTCCTCTTGCTCTCCCTCCATCCATGCTTGCAAAGTTCTTGAATTGGCTAAACTGAGGGCTTTTTGTGGTTGGCTAATTGGTGTTCAGTTTTGCAAGTAAGTGCCTTCAGGTGTATATTTGAGTGGTTGCAATTACCCGATGTGTTTTGTATTTTGGATACATGTGTTTTCCAAATGGCACCCTGAAATTTCATTTTTGAACGAAGTGTCTTATGTATGAAATAGAGTGTAGTATGCAGGACCATGTGTGTTGCATAAAGGAGTAAGTGTGTTGCATAATTGCAACCAGAGTGCAAAGCAGCACTTTTGTTTAAGGTATGGGTACATGTGTTTGGGGTATGGTAACAAAAGCTTCAAGTTGTGTTACTTTAGTCTAAGCATGGGTTTATAGTGTTCAAGCAACGAGCAAAAACTGTAATTGTATTTAATTTAAGCCTCAGAATGTATCCCACCTCTCTGCTCTTTCCAGATCGCACAGTCATTTCTGTGCCTCCAACAGACCAGCGTGTTATCAAAGGAACCACTGCTACTCTCAAGTGTGACGCTACACACGACCCCAGAATCAGTATCAGGTAACTGTTCCTCAGTGTTTACTACTGTGTCTGTAAAGGTTCTCAGTCATCCAGGTCATCGTAGTCAAAGGAGCTTGCAAAGAAAAGCGTCTGGACTTCTTTAAGTTGCTTGAAGACGTTTCACCTCTCATCCGAGAAGCTTCTTCAGTTCTAAGGTCAAATGGTGGAGAGTCCCAGATATAAACCTAGTGGGAGTTTCCCCCCACAGAGGGACAAAAGGACCCCCTGATGATCCTCTAATGGCTCAGGCGATTAGAGGATCATCAGGGGTCCTTTTGTCAGGTTTATATCTGGGACTCTCCACCATTTGACCTTAGAACTGAAGAAGCTTCTCGGATGAGAGGTGAAACGTCTTCAAGCAACTTAAAGACGTCCAGACGCTTTTCTTTGCAATCTCCTTTGACTGTTTACTACTGTATTTTTTTGGGCCATAAAGTGCACCAGATTATAAGGCGCATTAAGCGAATCAAAACAGTCAGATAAGTCAAACTTTACTGAATTCATTCTTCTTGCTGCTCTATTCCATATTAATGACTAACCTGGTATTGTGGATGGATTACCTCAGTTGTTCTCCTGACTGAAGTTTGGTCCATTTACAGCATCCTGCCATGCAGTTGCATCTGTCCCTAATCATCGGAAACCCTCGTGTTAACTTTTATCGAGTGGAAAAAAGTTAATCCTCCAGCTTCCCTGTGCTAATGTTATTCTAACATAGCTGTGTCACTAGCGATCACATAGCAGAACATTGCGGTGATTATATACCAGCTAGTCTAACTTCAGTAGCCCTACAAAGGTCACTGCTGTTTAGTTTTTTTGTCTTCATTTAAGTTGAAAGTGATAGCAAAGCTGTACATTTACATTTTTTCAGAAATCTCTCAGTCAGAACATGCTATATCATGTTTAGGTGGAAACTAGCGAGCTAATTTCCTGCTAACTTCGCAAGGCTCCTGGCTACGGTACCTGTAATGCTCCGACAATCCATCAAGTCAATCCATCAGGCTTCGTAGCTTACTAAAGGTGTACTAAAAAAACGTTCACCGATTTTTGAGCGTCATGTACCACATAAAATCAGTTCGAGGTCAGTAAGCACAACCAGAATTCATACATAAGGCGCACCGGATTATAAACCGCACTGTCGATTTCTGAGAAAATTAAAGGATTTTAAGTGCGCCTTATAGTGCGAAAAAATGACGGTACATACATGAATACCAAGTCTGATTCTCTGCCGTGTTTGACAGTTTTGTAAACTATTGTGTTTGAGTTTTGAAGCACCCAAATTCTTCCTCTGTTGCAGCTATAAATGGGAGCGAAGCGGCATGCCGGTTCTTCCGACCAGTGGGGGGCGCGTGTCTGTACGCCAAGGCCTTCTCACTATTAGCCAGACGTGGTCAGGTGATATCGGGGATTACACCTGCACTGTGACATCACAAGCTGGCAATGACTCCCGCCCCGCACGCCTGGAAGTCATGTGAGTTCAGGGAATAAATTCCTTCTGCAATATTTAACCCTCTTCTGTTTTAGGTCATTGTTTGACTTTTCCACCCTTAAGAATGGCCACAAATTTAGCCATTAACAGCAAAAACCTGCAAGGCCAAGTAAACAGCCTTGGGCTTTTTGAAAAACAGACACTTGGGGGATGCTGAAATGCAATAGGTCTCCTAAAACTTATCATTAGCCTAGAGTAGGATTTTATTTTACTACGATATAAAATACAGACAGTTTTATTTCCACCTAATCTGCACATTAGAGGATAAAGAACAGCGTTATACCACTGAATAAGTAACACTGACTACAACAACTCTACTAAATTGTATAAAACACAAAGGAAGCATAACAAGGCTGCATCCATTTGACTTGCTGGAGTAATCGAAGCATTCTGCAAATGTGCCATCCTTGAAAATCTTTAAACAAATAAAAGGCACTTGTTGGGTTTTTATAACAGATAATGTAAGGTAAACTAATAAAATATACGTGAGCTACAGGCTACGGATTTTCCTCTTTGCAAGCATTGTGTTGAGTTATATTAACAGGCTGCTTGCTTTAGTTTCATGTTTAATACACTGACATGAAAATAGCACTATTCTTCTCTTTTAATTCGAATTGGGTTTCTTTATTAAATTCAGAAGCACATAATAAATATATTTTAACTTACCCTACACCTCAGGATAGTCTGATGATCTTTAATTTTCTGTGATAACTCTATTTGAGTAAACTGTGAATAAATCATTATCTTCTGGCAGCAGCGGTTTCCTTCCTCAGGATTTGACGCAGCAACGATTTTGATGTAACAGTGTCTAAAAACCTGAGGGAGCAGTCTATCCATAGCGAGCAATCTGGTTGATTCAAATTACTGATGAGACTGACAGGACGTACGCCTTATGGTACAGCATTTTACAAAAAAGACTGACTATACAAGGTGCAATTTAGGCGACGCAGCAGATGGGTAATTTGGTACACTGCCAAACATAAAGAAATGATTTTTGTCAACTTGTTTCATGTCTAATAAGACAGTTGCTTGGGTCTAGTAATAGCCGTGTTCAGTGCAGGGTCAGAGCCTCTAAATCAAATACTCTGTACATGCCATTGAAAGTCTAAAGACACTAGTTGTTATTAGATACCCCTAAATGTTATGTTCTTTATACATGCTGCACACTCACTGATAATACATCAGTGAGTGTGCAGCATGTATGGTATGCTGCACAGGTATGTTTGTGTACATACCTGTGCAGACTCCACACATCACTTTGTGTGTCCGGTATGCTCAGATTAAAACATATCACACACACATGCATGCACACACACACACACACACACACACACACACACACATATCAGCGTGTATCCCACGCTCCGACCCACTCAGCCTTATTACAGCCACTAAGAGAACAGGTAGTGGTATTTGTATATTAATAGGCACTTAAATAATACATTTCTAAAAGGCACTTATGATATATTAATATAATTGCCGGGTAGGAAAGAGAATGAACATGAGTCCACATCCTTCTAAATTATAGAGAGACAAGAGGTTATGCATGTCAGACGCAGAGGGAGAGAGCGAATCTGTGTTTATTGCTGTGCAAAAACATACTGGCCTGGATGGGATTTCTATACACCCGTGTTTCTGAGCGTGGTGTATGCGTGCGCAGCTGCGTGTATCCACATGTGTGACTGACATTCTCGTTAGCTCAGTATCAATGGGTCACAGGGGCTAACAGACGCTGGCGGCTGAGGAGACAGACTAATTACCAGCGGGTTATTGGTTCAACTCCCGTAAGACCCATTCATGTGTCTGTGAGTGTGTGTCTGTGCCTATGTGTGTGTTTGTGATTTGTAAGGACGGTGTGAAGGTACTTGCTCTAATGTTCTCTAAGCTCATCCATTAATTAATATGATCGTGTCAGCTCGGAGAAGAAAACATCATTCTCATTTCCCCTTGCTCCCTCCTAGCTTCATTCATTGGTGTCCTTCCTATTTCTTGGTGTGCTCCTCCTCTTCCTCTCACAACATTACAGTATGTCTTATTCCTCTCCCACATCTCCTCTAGTTCCCTTTGTTTCTGTGCTTAAATGTTAAACTGCAAAGTTGCTCATAAGGGAAAAAGGAAGCAAGGCAAATGTTTTCAAACCCTGTTATCTGATGCCCTTAATAGGACCTTGCAGGCTGTCGAAGCAGAGCTCTTGGACAACATATCTTTGAAAGCTATGTTGTCCATAGCTTAGAAATAATTAATAAGCTTATGAATATGAGATACAGCTATTCTATACACAGGGGACTCTCTCTTTTATTATAGTTTCAGTGTAAATATATTTATTTTGTTCTTTTATGTTGTCTCAATATTTCTACCAGCACCTGCAGCTTTCATATGTAGTGATACTAGGATTTGCTGTTCTCTCCTTTTCCTCCTTCAAGCCCACAGTCTACAAAAAGAGTTACGATACGCTAAGATTGGTGTAATCAAATATGTGGATTTCTATGTTGCTTTCATGAAAATACCTGTATTGCTTTCTTTGTTATTAACAGGGCAGGGATGAGAAAATGTGTGGAAAATGTGTTTTTTAATAGATGTGATGAGACGCAGTGATGCAGTGCACGTACAGAGTAAATATATGCAAGGCAGCGCCATATTTAAAAGATTTCACCCACTGGAACTGATCCTGGCTCAGACCCAAGATCTAGCCTGGGTGTCAGTGCTAGCAGTATGGCACCTCACATATTTAATAGAATAACAGAACACAGGAAACCAAATATCTGTCTACTGAACAGTCTGCATATTGTCACAGACGCGTTTATGAGATGCAAATGATACATAAGCAATCAGGACACATTTTGTCAAGATGTGGATATTAAGGAAAAGTGTGACAGTCTGAAAAAAAGCATGTATTCCCTTCTTTGCAAAAGTTAAATAAGTAAATTCAGTCCCCGTCTTGGGTCTTGGTGGCAAATTTGAAGCAGCAATAAATATTTTGGGACCCTAGCTTGCAAGAAAGACCCGAAATAGGAGAAAATTCTATTATGTCCTAGTCAAAAAAATAACCTAATTTTACCAGCAGATCCAAAGTTCAGTATAAAGCTCTTTGAGGCTGTGTCTCATTTGCCTAAGATGTAAAAAATAGTGTAATAAGTGTATAAGCAGTAAGGGTTGGTTCAAATGAGTGTATGGTTAAGCAAAAGAATATAGAGGGGAGGCTTATTTTAGTTGCTTTGATCTGCGTACGGTTGCTGCTTCCTATGGAAGCAGCTTTGCAACCCATTTTCACCCCAGAGCCACCATTCATGCTGTGTCTAACTTAGGCCCTAGTCACATAGGCCTAGAGACTGGATGGTTGCATAAACCTAAAAGATTCATTTCAAATCGCAATACAAGCCACTTCACGGTGCTTTATATTGTAAGGTAAAGACCCTAAAATAATATGGAGATTGTGATTGCCTTAGTCGCTATCAGACCGAGGTGATTGCAGGGATAGGGGCAGGGATAGCTCAGTAGGTAGAGTGGTGGCCCCATGATCGGAAGGTCGGGGGTTCGACTCCACTGCTACCTGCTACCCTGAGGTACCCCTGAGCAAGGTACCGTCCCTACACACTGCTCCCCGGGCGCTGCATTGGTGGCTGCCCACTGCTTCACTGGGTGAATGGGTTAAATGCAGAGGAACTATTTACCTATGGGGACTAACACGCACACTTTACTTTACTTTTGCCTGTAGTTTGCATGTAAGACACTGGCTTGACTGCAGGCAATTGCCATTTACTCTCCCAAGTACGGCAACTGGAAATGGAGACCAGGTTGTTCAACCAGCACATTTTAACTTTGACTTTGAAGGCGAACATGGTGTTTCACAACCACTTAGTAAGTAGTTGGTGAGTGCTGGCAGACACGTCAGCATCTTCCATGCAAACTACTGGCAACTGCAGCAACCTGCTAGCGACCAAAGCAGTTCCATGGAGATATTTGGTTCAGCATTTTTACAACTAATTTCATGCTGGTAACTTCCAGCAACCACTTGGCAATCAGTTGCAGAATGGACTCTTTTCCATAACAACCAGTGGTTTCTAGGAAGTCACTGACCAGTCTCTAGGCCTGTATTGATGAGGCTTTAACATTTGATTTCAAAGTGACTTTTAGCAACCACTTGGAACCGTTTGGGGAATACAGGTTTTTCCCTAGTGTCCAGTGGTTGCTATATGGTCACTGACAAGTCTCTAGGCCTGTGTGACTGAGGGTGTAATCACTTCATATCTGTTACTGTTGACGTGAGCTCTGTTTAACGCTCTGGGTTTGCTGATGTTTCTCCCTCAGGCTTCCCACATATACACGAGGAAAGGTCCCAAAACAGAGCCATACTGTCATATATAAATTACTGCTGAGGGAAATAACAATTTTCCTTGAACTAAAGTGGCTCTGCTTGAAATGGAGTTGCAGGTTTATTTATAGACTGGGAGCAATGGCTTTTTGAAATCTAGCTGGCAATTGCTTGCAGCCAGGAAACAGTCTAGCCAAATGTCTGGATTCACACTGAAGTTATTGTAATTCTGAGGTTCCAAATTTTCATGTTCCTGTGCATTTGTCTTGATACAATAGAGCCAAAATATCAAACAAGCATGGATGCCTCATATGGGCCAAAACCATGAGTTAAGTCTTTGGTTCTGTCTAATGAATGATTTTATAAATACTTCATATTTATAGCTTTCATTGTCTAGTTTAAGCTTGATGTAACCTTGTTAATATTTACAATCAGCTTTATATGTGCAGATACAGTAACTTTACCTTTGCTACCTTTGATAAAGCCTAACTATTTCCTTGTCTTCATTCTTTATGTTAAGTTTAGCCTCAGATTGAATTGATAGACAGATGAAATTGAAACAGTTTCTGATGTTATTTTTTATTTATTTTTTTGTCTGTATATTCAGTGAGCTTCCACATTCTCCTCGCTCCCTGACGGCTCGCCTCAATGATTCGGACTCCCGCTCCGTTCTCCTGTCCTGGCTACGCCCTTTCGACGGGAACTCCCCTCTTCTGTACTACGTGCTGGAGCTCTCAGAGAACAGTATGTATGTGTATGTCCGTCCCTGGGCATACTTTATAGTTCCTGAACGGCGAACATCTGTTCACTCTCTGTCTACCAAGCACTGACGTGCACTCATTTACAAGAGACTGGCATATGGAGAATGGTGTTGCTGCGTAAGCGTACATGCAGATCCACTATAAACAAACTCTTATTTTCCCTGCCTCCTTTAGCCTCTCTCTCCCACTCTCTCGCTCTCTCTCTCTCCCTCTCTCTCTCTCACACCCACTCTCCAGTACAGATGTTGTAACAGCAGGCTGGCTCTCTATCAAATTATAGAGAGATAGGGAAGAGGTGTTGAGGAATAGACTGACAGGAGAAACAAAGTGGAGGGAGATTGGCTGTTGAGCCGCTCACTCCTGATGTAGGCTAAGGGGATCGGGCAGTGAATGTAACATAGACAGCCAAGCACTTGGCACATGACTCTAAAAGCTGAACTGATCCTTATTCTGATCATTTTTGTAGCGGCACCGCCAATGTGACTTAAAGCTTTGTGCTGTCACCATTAACCAGCTGCTCTGCTGCATCTATAAAAACAGAAGCATTGCCATGGGAGCGGAGAAGAAAAGTTTGGAAAATAAGAGGGAGCGATAAAGAGAAAGATGAGGAATGGAGAGAACCTGAACGTCTGGTCGAGTTTAGTGACGGATGAATCCAGACAGTGAGGAATGGATTAGAGTTTTCTGCACACTGATTATCCACTCTCTCTGTTATATATTAGATTTTTTTGTTGTTGTTGTATTGTAGTAAATGGGCCACTGTAACTACAATGTGTTTTCATGTCAGACAATGGCTCTAATACCCTGGGCGTGCTTAAAATGGCACATGCACGCTATCAGTCTCGCTTGCACAGATACATGTGGCTGGGGTGATAATAGAGATAATAGTGCATCTGTCTGTGGTATCTTCAGCAGGAAGACTGAGAGATAAGCTGGCAACAATATGAAGCAGCATCTGCGCTTTTTTATTAATCCTTCTCTTCCTTTCCTTCTTGTTGCATCATATGCTACTTCTCTCCTTTATAATTCTCTCCAGCTTACCCCCTGTTTCCTTTACTTTGCCTCTTATCTGTTTCTCCCCTCTTTCCATTTGATTTATAGCTCCTGAGTGTCCCTGTGTCTCTGTTTGTCCTGCCTGTGCCAGATATTATCGGCCTTTAATCTCTGTGTCTTGTCTCTAGACTCGCCATGGAAGGTCTACCTATCAGAGGTTGATCCTGCAGTGACCAAGGTATCAGTGGGCGGGCTTACACCTGCCAGAACCTACCAGTTTAGACTCTGTGCTGTCAATCAAGTGGGCAGGGGTCAGTACAGCGCCGAGACGCAGAGGTAAGAGCGACTAATGTACATTTAGAGACGGAGCGAGGTGTCCGAGTAACACACTTACTACTCCCGGCTTTATTAAACATGCGTTACATACGTTGTGACCCCAAACAAGTATTTCACCGATGTTTTCTAAAAAGCACAAGACCATTTTTTGTGCAGAACATGCAATTATTTGTGTAAAAAAATATCATTTCATGTCTGTGTAATAGACACTGATCACGCTACTTTACAAAAGCTGAGAATGAATAAAATGCAACCTTTCAAAAGACATAGTGCCTGCATCCCCACGGTCTAGTTTGTGTATCTAAGAATTTGTGAGTTACATTGTGGGGGAACATGAGTGGGAACATGGGACTCGAAATGAGGATGAAACAGGGATAACAAGGCGTGGATGAAGAGAGCATCCCTTTTTGTTTAGAATCCATTTTCTTTGCAATGAGCAATTTATATTCATCACATTCATGCTGTAGATATCCAAGTTTGTGTGTGGTTGTGTGTGTGTTTGTGTGTCTTCATCACTTTCTATTGCACATATTGAACTAAGGGGTAAAATGATTAAATAAGCTGCTATTTGTATGTGTGTGCATGAAAGGTGTGATTTAGAATGAAAAACAAATAGAGGGCTGCGCAGATTTATGGTGTTTGCTTGTGCACGCATGTGTGTGTCTGTGTGTGTTTGCATGTTTATCCCAAGGGAAAACGCTAATGGGGGTAATTATGATGCCTTAGCACTGGTGCACTGTATACAGTGAAACAGGGTTAGTGGAGGTGTGGCAGGCCTCTTAAGGATTTTGCCTCTAACTGCGCAGATATACCAAGTCTCTAAGTCATGCACATAATACAACAGATGCAATGCTGCATTATGAAGTAGGCAAACACATACGCATGCAAACATGGTTTTGTCTTACTGAAGAGACTGACCACAGACAGATGCCAGTTGTTGTTCTGCCAAATACACTCGGCAGTCACAGCAGCTATGAGCGCTGCCATCGCACATCCACAAACCTCAGACAAGTCTGCTTTCACTTTGCCTCTTTTCAGCTCGATGTTCTTCTCTTATCTCTGCTCCTCTTCCAATCTTTTCTTCCTGTGGTTTCCTTTTTTTCAAACTCTTGCTCAGTAAATTCTCCTGTTGTGCTTGTTTGTCATTACTCGTCTTCTTCCTGTTTCTCTCTTCCTTCTTTTCTCCTTTCTGCTTCCTAGTCTTTAGTCCAGAGTTGGTTGTTAGAGGGTCCGGTCAATAGATTGGAGTCTCCCTAAGTGAAATTCTGGCATTAAGACAAGTTATCTCTGCTCAGTGTATCAGAGCAGATGGCTGCATCTCGTCCTCGTTGTTCATCTCATACGTACACACACACTTTCCTTTTCATCTGCTTGACTCACTGGTTCACTGGGATAAGACGCACACAGTCAGAGATGCCAAGGTGTGTGATGAACATAACACACAGTTAGGCATAGCACAATGTCCTGCAGGAGCACTGAGCACCCAAGCAGAAGCATGACAAAGAGCAGTAATGTGGACAGAGTGAGCGATAAAGATCGGGGAAAGAAATCGCTCGTAATATCGATGACAGAAAAGCCCTAATTAAAATTTGAACTTCAAGCTGCTTCTGCTGTCTCTCATTTTGTTTGCGTCTTTTTGATTACAGTCCTTATCAGAACAGCATCAAGTCGTAAATATTTTTTGTTTCTTTCTCTCAGTCTTGCCTCGTCATTACATTGCTTTTCTTTTCTTTTAAATTTCCCTTATCAAGAGTACTGTAGCGACGGGGTGTAGTGTGAGAGAAACTAAAAGTATAGGAATGAAGCTGATCAAAGCTGAAAAACATTACCTCTGAATGAAAAATACTCTTGAAGATTCCTAATTATGCAATCTGGAGTGTAACACATGCGCAGACTTATTCATGCATGACCTGCACTCACATCATTACCATCTTTAAAGAGGAAGCATTAGCAGAGGAAAGACAGATTATACATAAATGCCTGGAACTCCAGGCATCATCAGCACTTTAAAGCATCTTATTTCAGTTCATTTTGCCTTCACTCCTTTTTTTTAGTCAGAACCAAAAGACATCAGACTTGGGTGTGTGATAAAATGCTTTCCTCTGTCCCATTCTTGTTTGTCACGCATACGGATTATGCTTTTGGAGCTTCAGGAAGAAATGAAGACATATAGATCGACATTTTAACTTATTATATGGAAGACAGCAGAAATGGTTCAGGCTTTTTCTTCAGGCAAATCTATGTAACAGGAAAATGTAACAGGAATGCACTAAAGGCTGAAGAAGGTTTAACGTGGGCTGGTAACAGTGATCTCAGTTTAATGTGGTTGATATCTGATTTCAATCAGCCTCAACTCCTTAACAATTGGTGCACTTTTATCACTATTTCTTCTCATAGTTTGCAAGACTGTTGTTGTGACCATTCTTAGACATGTGCTTGCAAACATCTTTCCAGAAACAGGTAAAAAACAAAATCCAGGTTAAATCTGAATTGAAATACCTTAAAATAACAAATGTCCTGTCATATACCCTTTTAAAAAAATCCCAAATAGCAAAGTAAAGTGTAACATCAGAGGCTAATTGAATATGCAAGATCAATATGGTAGATGTGAAAAAAACGCTGTATTATATATAAATTCTAACAGCCAGTGCAAGGTGAATAGAAACTGAGGCACAGTAGGAGATAAAGTTCTTTGGTTTTATCTAAGAGAACTGCTTTAGTATTTGGATGTCTGTCTTGAACTTCATTGCTGCTGTGGCCTTCAGATGGTGTGAGTTTTGTGACTGCTAACAAGAGGTTAAAATGAAAAAGTGAGGACCACAAAGTGCTAAAAGCAGCTATTAACAGTTACAGGAGTATTTGATGTTTTATGCTTTCATTTCTTTATCTTCAGCTTGACCTTCAGATATATTTATAATATTTTTCCCCCATGATTGATGTTAGACACACACTTTAGACATTACGGACTCTATCATGCTGGCTTTGACCATCATTTTGCACCTAAAACTATCCTAGTAGGTAATGATAGTTCATGAGCATCTGCAAAGTAATGAGGCTGAACTGCTCAGTATGACATGTCACATAACTTAGGGTTGCACGAAAAAGTAATTAATGATTAAGTAATGAGCAATGAATGAGGAGTTAGTAGTCTGTACCACTTAGCGGCTGGATCAGAGTCAATCAGGAGGAGCCACTCATGGAGAAAATCTTTTCCTCGCTGTCACAGAGCTAAATTATGAACTAATTATTCATTAATAAAGTGTCTCCTCTGTTCACTGGTGTTTTATCATAATGTTCTAAACTGTACATTCTTCAGTTCGGAATTACGGGAGAATTGCTCGTTAATATTCCTTTAATTATCAAATCATTAGTGAATCGTTTCTCAGAACTACTCCGCGTGTTTATGTGTTTCTGCAACTTTCACTTCTGGCCTGGCCTGAATATTTGTTTACAAGAACCTGAGGCTAGAACGCTTTTTAGCATCACAGGGCGACAAATCCATAAAACTCTTTCAGCATATTCTAATTAAAGCCATCTGGGAGGGAGTCGGACTCTCGCACGTCCTCTGGGCCCCTCTGTTTTCAGGCTTCAAGAGAATCCAGCCCGTGATGAGAAACTTTGGCCAGCGGCGTTTTTTTAGTTAGTTGAGCACAAAGTGAGGATGAGCGCTAACGTTAAAGCGGCGTATGACTGAATGCTGTCACTAACTGCCTGAAGAAGGCAGTGTTAAATAATCCTTTGGCTTTTGATCCAGTCAGTAGTCTACCTCCCCACATCCTGTTGTCTTTTTAATATTCTTGCATATATTTTTTAAAACAGTTTGTCTTTTAAGGTCTGCTCTGCACCATTGAAAGAGCATCTGCTGCCACATTAGATTTATTTTGAAGCATTATTGCTGGTATAGAGTAAAAATGGTGCCATTGATCAGAACATAATATGAAATGACAAGCATAAAACACATATGCAGTAGCAAATGTGAGCCGTAGCTGGCGTTGATTCATTGTGAGAATACGCAGAAGTATCTCTGTTTCCCTGACTGAGTCTCTTTAGTGCATCACCCTTCGCCATTTTTAACCTCCAGCAATGCAGCACAACATTTAAAGGAGACAAGATTTAAAGTGTCAAACAAGACAAAAATAAGCTAATCTATTCAGCAGCTTTGCACCCAGTCGTGTGATACCTGGTTTCTCTCTTTGGATTTCCGCTGCTCTCTGTTTAATAGCACTCCTTTTCACTCCTGGCCGATCAAGTTGGAATGGGGCCACGCTCAACATCCCAGTAACACCATTAAATTTAAGCGCGAGCATGTATTTAAAGAGAAAGCCAGCAGGCATTAAACTGTGGAGAATGACACAGATAGAAACTTTTCCTAATTCCCACTGCAAAGGGACTCTCAAAATGCCCCCCGTCACTCTCTCTCCTCCTCCTCCTCCACTCACACATTTCCTCCAGAAGATGTCCCCCCCCCACACACACACACACACACACACACACTTTTTTCATAGCGATGAGGGACACGGAAACTGTGTCACACTGTGTTAAGTTTGGGATTTCATTTGTTCACTTGCAGCGCATATATGCATGAGTGTTTCATAGATGTGTTGTTGTGCACGAGCGCGTTGGATGGGGGTAACAAACAGTAATGTATACTGCATTTAATCTCCTGTGTGAGGTTGATGTCCTCACGATGAACCCACTCCGTGAAATATTTACTTTTAATGGCTGGACGGGAATTAAGGCAGTTCACGGGAAGTTTCTGCCATCGAGGGAAAGTGTGTCAGTGTGCGTTTGTGTGTTTTATCTGCAATCAAACAGTGATTGAGTGGCTCTGTTCAGTACAGTACGGGTGTGCGGCTTGTTTGTATAGCGTGAGTTCATGGATGTGTATTAATGTGCACCATCAATTTCAGTCAAAAGCTGTGGCGTAGTTGTGGATTATATATATTCTCCATTTCCAGACAGCTACCCTAATGCCCATCTCATTCACACAAGGCCCATTAGCCTATAAGTGTGTGTGTGTGTGTGTGTGTGTGTGTGTGTGTGTGTGTGTGTGTGTGTGTGTGTGTGTGTGTGTGTGTGTGAAGGTGTATGTCCCTACAGCACCTGGTGTCTGACAGTGCCTAACCTAATGGAAGTAAAGCACAGCTGTAAAACCACTGGCCTGTGCTATATATCCGCCTGTGCAAGTCTCTAGCTAACAGCTTTCACACCCCTGCTTTCACACAAACACACACGCTTATAGATGTGAACACACATTTATCGACGCATACTGATTCACAGACACACAAATACAGACAGCCATACCACAGCTAATGGTTTGATAGCTTATAGAGAATCATTCAGAGTGAGTTTGTGGGGCACGGAGGGGAAAGGGAGGAAGGGGGAGGCTGGAGGGGGATGGTAATGTAAATCTCCAGACATAATCCACGGAAGGGGAAAAGACCATCGGATGTAGCAGTCTGTCTTAAGCTGGGAGAAATTTGTTTGGAGTGTTTGTATGTGCGTGTGTGAACACATATGGCTCTGATTATGTTTGCTGAGCTGCTTACTGTAAAGCCAGAGGCTGACCAGCTCAGCCCTGTGTGCTTTACTAGCCGCGAGAGAGCCGGGAGCTTTAATCACGGGGGTGGGGTGGGGGTGATTGGAGAGTAGAAGAGGGAAGGAGATGAGTAAAAGATAGAAGTACAGAATAATTGAGGCCAAAGGACATGATGGATGAAAGGTGAGAGTTTGCAGATGGGAAGAAAAAAACAGAGAAGTAGTTCAAAATGTCAAAGTAAAGATGGGAAAAAGGTTTGGAGAGACAGAAGAGGGCAAAGGGAGAGCGGGATCACAGTGGCTCGCTGGAAATAAAAAGACAAGCTCTTTGCTCATTCTCTAGTAATAGTGATTTAAGTATCTTTTGCTGTCACACTGTGTAGCTCGTCTGCTCGGGGGATTGTGGTTGGGTTGAGGGTGAAATAGACGCTATCCAGACAAGAGCGTTTGAATACAAATTCAACTAAAGTAGGAAGATCTGAAAGTTAAAATGAGAGGAATAAAACAGAATATAAACAACCGGACTGCAAGACGCAGGCAGAAAATGCATGTTTGTTTCTTTAAGTTGCCCAACAAAAACAAAACAAAAAACACGACAGCAACTCAACTTGTACGGAGTTCATGAAAACTGTGTTTTAAGCACTCAATCTCAGCTCAATCATTCCCAGGAGAAATCCTCTGGTGCGCTGGAAGTGATGCGTTAAGCGTTCCCAGCAGCAGCAGCAGCAGCGCTGGCTGTTTTTAAATGAACAATATAGCAAGAGATGAAAAACAAATGTATTAAAGGAAATTGGAAGATACACCAGGAGACAAGCAATGAGAAAGCTGAGTGCAGAATTCAATAAGAATTCATCAGAGCTGCTTAAACTGCGAGATGATTTTCTGGAATAAGTTGCAGCTCCGTCCCGTGTATCTCCACTGACAAACACCGTCACTGATTTGGAGGCACACTGACCCCCTCGACTATAAAAGATGAAGATATTTAGGAAACAGTGTTGCTAAAAAAAATTTTTATTAGCCTGCTCGCCTAATAAAGTGTTCCTCTGCAGACGGTATGATAAGTGATTGCTTGGACGCCCCGTGATAACGATAAACGCTGCGCCTACACTTCTACGGCGACACTGATATTCTCATTACGCGATGTCTAATAAACTCGATTCATAATAATTTTTCTGTGTCCCTCTCTCTCTTTCTCTCTGTCTGTGTGCGTTAGGCTCATGCTAAGAGAGGAGGCACCCAGCGCTCCTCCGAAAAATATTGTGGCCAGTGGGCGCACAAACCAGTCCATAATGGTCCAGTGGCAGCCTCCACCAGAGCCCCAGCTTAATGGCGTCCTCAGAGGATATGTACTCAGGTAAACACACACAGAAACATGCGCGTGTTTGGGTGTTGTTGTGCTGTGTAGGGATAGTGAAAGTAACAGAAAGAACTGGTACACTGCACATGTGACTTAGCGAGTGGGCCCGTACATTTGTTCCCTTCTTGGGTGCAGCAGAAAGTGTCACTGGGATTTCTGCAAAACTTGGTGGTCCTGTGAGTTTGGTGCAGTTTGTGCATGAACTGCCGACTCGTTACGGCTCCTCTCTGTCAGAACTTGCATTATTTGTGCTGCTAAATAATCCTTGTTTCCTACCAGCTTCATTTAAAAGAAAATAAACTTTGTAAAAGCACAGATTTTAGGGATTCTCTGTACTTTTTACTTGCATTTTATACTCCTGGAGATTTTAGTGAAAATTTGCACACAATGATCGCTTAATGAGTCATCAACAAAACTGTGCTCAAGGTCAAGGTCACATTCGTCGTTGTACAGAACATAATTGTAGTCCGGATGAGCTGCTGCGTCACAAACATTCTGGTTACATTGTGTTCTAGATGAGGCCTGGTGGTTGCTGTAGTATAAGGTCATAAAAATGTAAAGTTTTTTCATAGCATGTTCATGATTGACTGTTTTTGCTTATTCACAATACGACAGCTCTCTTTTGCCCAAATAATGGCTGCTTCATGTTTCTTACTGATAATAAGCAAAATAATGCTGAACAAGTTGAATAGCTTATATATAAACCCCAGAAAATTCTTTGCTAAACTTTTGTTCAGCTAGTTTCACCTTAACATTGAGGATTTTCTAAGTGGTATTCAGCGCAGAGCCAAATGGGTGGAACTTGACCTCATCCAGCTCCATCCTTCTGTACCTACACGCACCACCGTCCTCATTAATGCAAGTCTGGACCTACTCAGGCTCCACTCACTGGCTATTAGCATTAATGCAAGCCCTTTGTCACACAGTACTTTAACCTAATGGAGAAAAGCTGTTGACATATTAAGGTCGGTCACTTCCATGGGACTGTAGACGCTGGCATGGCTAAGGTGACTTTTTTTTGTAGTATTTTTCACAATACCACCAAATTGCACCCTGCTGAACACACTCTGTGAGCATGTTTGGCTCATAGGAGAGTTTAGAGCTCTGTGCCTGAAAGCTTTGGGTGAAGTCAGGTGAAGTGAGAAAGTCAGGTTATTCTGCAGCTTTCAATTTCACTTGGAGCTGGACAAAATCAGTCAGGTACCTCTATTCTATTAGATTTCTGCCACTAGTTAATCATTAGTGATACTTGTAGTTTTATAGTGTGTTGTGCTTAAGTCAAGAACTAATACCTATTCCTTTCTGTCATTGTTTGTTTGTGTGAGTGTGTCTGATAGACAGACACAGGAGAGCTGTCCCTACAGACACACCTGCCGCCCTTTAGTCCTCCATCCCTCCTTTTTGATGTTTACCCAAAGTGTGATACAAAGTGTGTGTAATCAAGCCGTCATCAGCTGCCTAAAACAAATTTGCATGTAATTGCAGTAGAAGTTATCTAGTCTTTATCCTCCTTCACTGTGTTATCTGCATCCACTTCAGAAAATCAGTAGAAAATGGAATCGCACACGTACGTTCCCACTATATCATTTCCACTTTATAGGACAGAGCTCCCACCTCCTTCCCTCCCATTTGGATCTCCTTCCTCCTTGTTGTGTCAGCTGGCAGATCCTCACTCTCTTTCTCCTTGTTTCCAACATCATTCCCTCCTCCTCCTTCTCCTCCTCCTTCTCTCCCAGTGTGAGTGTCATTGTATCAGGTGGAGAGAGAGGGTCTATCTCCTCTCCACTGCAAAGATCCCCCGTCGGCCTCCAGCGCCCCCTCACTTTGTGTCTGTGTATTTGTGTATATGAGCATGTTACGTGTGTGTATACAGCATGTATTTGTGACAGAGCGCTGACTCAGCCGGTGAATCGTAGGAATATCCTGTTACAGTGAATAGGCTTCATATTAAAACGCTGACATGGGGATTATTACTCCATTCAGCTCCATCAGATATGTACAGTACCAAAGTGGTATTACACCTCCCTGTCTGGTTGGGTCATATATCCTTTTAAGTGGACGTTTATATCACATATACTAAAGCAAAGGCCTTGGAGGTGCACTAGTCAGGGATGTCTACCCAACATTGGAGATTTTTCATCTTTAAGAAGCTGTAGAAGGACCAGAGATGGGCAGTAACGCGTTACTTGTAACGCGTTACTGTAATCTGATTACTTTTTTCAAGTAACGAGTAAAGTAAGGGATTACTATTGCAAAATCGGTAATTAGATTACCGTTACTTTCCCGTAGGAACGCTGCGTTACTGCGTTACTAAAACCGTGATTTTTTTGCGAGAATGTCTCATGACAGTGACGTAAGCAAGTGCGACGTTGGTGACAGCAGCTGTGTGCAGATCAACAATGGATAATATATCGAGTGCGGGAGAGAGTATGAGCGTGCAGCGTTTAAAGCTTGGAAGTACTGACCTTACTTTGAGTTTGATTCCATAAAAAGTGACAAAAACATTAGCGTCCATCGTGCGTGGGAAGAAAACTTCTTTTTACAGCGAAAAAAACCCCTAAACTTCCGAGCAAGCACCGAGTACCTACGACGTGATGGGAAACTCACAGAGACACTCGCGCGGATTCTTCAACTGACCGCAGCACACCTGCACCAGGGTAACCCTCCGCCTACCCTGCTCCTGCTTTACAGGTGAAAATAGAGCAAAAGGACCGCTGAGTCTTTGACTTTATTTATTTTCTGCTGTGTTTTACTTGCATCTGTTTGAAAGAGTGAGTGAAAACACAAAAAATATTTTATTTTATGTGCTGGAATGTGTAGAAAATAGGTTTAAATGTTAAACTAATTTATTCAAGTCAGAGAATGTTGCATATAATTAAATGTTTTGCTTGATGCATAAAGTTAAAAGATTAAAACTGATAAAACAAGTTTTAAAAAGAGACTTTTCCATTTGATTACATTTTGTATGATGGATTATGTAGAAAAAGTAGAATTGGGCTGAAAGATCTATCACTTTATCACCTCTTCAGGTTGTAAATCGTGTTTTTAAAAAGTAACTAAGTAACTAAGTAACTAAGTAATTAATTACTTTTGAAAATAAGTAATCAGTAAAGTAACGGGATTACTTTTTTGGGGGAGTAATCAGTAATTAGTTACTGATTACTTTTTTCAAGTAACTTGACCAACACTGAGAAGGACTTCACATTAACAGAAAATTGTTAATCATAGTTTAAGTTTAAATGTACACTAAATAGCTTATTTCCATTTATTTGAACATGCGTATCAGAAAGTCCAGTATTAGAGATGGAAAATAACCAGTTACCCCATGATACATGTTACAGTATCCCACTACTTAAATCATGATACAACATTATTGAAATTTGAACATGTATTGCACATAATAATAATCAGTTTTCCAACTGCAAATAATATCCCCACAGTTAAAAATGATCTCATGTTTTACCAAATGAAATAAAGTTCTCTCACTTCATTTGTTTTTTTGTTGTTTTATAAATTTTGGTTACAAAATGGGATTCGGAAGCAAACCAGCGCTGTCATTAAAACATGTCTTAAATGTTCAGATAAGATGTCTGCAGTCAGTATGTGGCTGAATGGGGTCAAGGTGGAAATTGCATGCCATCTCTTTGTGATAATACGGTGATTAACTGTATACGTCAGCAGAAACTCTAAAATCTGTTGCTGTCTACATGCACAAAAATTCACATTAACTAGCAGGATTTCTTTGTATAGGAGACAACCAGTCGAGTTCAGTCTCCTATTGCAAATCATGCCACATGCCACATGAGTTATGCTAACTCATCAAACGCAATCAAAAGTTGTCTCTGCCTCTATCTGCATGCAGAAACTACCCGAACGTGAAAAGGAGTCAGTGCAGTGACCGGATAACCATGATCTTCTGTGGTTTGGTTTTTTTTCCTAAGTCATACGGAAGTTGCTGTCCTGTTTTTACGCTAGCGTGACGCAGCTATATTGGGTTGAGCTGGTTTGGGAGGTAGCTAACTGTGACCAGTGTTTGTTGGTTTTCTCTGGATGGTAAACCTTTGAGATTTCTTGAAAATATTTCATTATATCATAAATAAGTAATAATGTAAAATATTAATGTAAAGTATTTTCTGGTTGAAGATTATGTTTTTTGTTCTACATTTGATGTTTTTACATTAATCTATTGCATACTTTACTCCCTATGTGGTCACACTTACTGGGACAGGAATGTACTGTATAGCCTTTTTGTGTGAGTTAGACTCATACCATTTACTTTACTTTCCTAACTTGTTTTTCTGCAAAACAACATATTGAAATGTGTGTGTGCGTCTGTGTGTGTATGTGTGTAGGTACCGTCTGGCAGGGCTGCCAGGAGACTACCAGGAGAAGAACATCAGCAGCCCAGAGACCAACTACTGTCTGCTGAAAGATCTGATCATCTGGACGCAGTACCAGATCCAGGTGGCCGCCTACACAGGAGCAGGCCTGGGTATCTACAGCAGCCCTGTCACTGAGTACACACTGCAGGGAGGTAAGTATGCACACACTTTTATTTCTCAAAGCAAATATACCAAGTCGTTCTGAGAGGTTTTTAATCACTGCTCCATATGCACGCTGCTAAATATAAAATACTGTGACACTGTTGAGTTAGTAACCCAAGAAGAACTCTTCCTTGGTCCGTGAATCTTTAAATACGGGCCGGAAAAGACTTCACATCAGAGCCATCACACATTATGAGCTTTGACTTATGAGCAGACTTTATGTATTATGTAATCCAGGGGACAACGAGGGATTCACATGTTCACTTTCTATGCGAATTAAATGCAACGCCTGCAAATGAAGTGTTAAGGAAGCTATTCCTGAGAGACTGACTGTTGAAACTTGACATGCAAACATGAGCATTATCTGACCAAAGCTGAATAAATCATGCATTGTAATATGGCATTAAACAAACAAGATATTAGCATATAAACAGTATCCAAAATACAACGAAGCCTTAAATGTTCAGTTTGTTTTCACAATAACACAACTATAGAGATAAAAAAAGGACTATAGTTTTATAGCTAAGCTGACAGTAAAGGTCCATTTGTATTTTTCAGTTTCCCTCGTATTGTGGCAGTGAGTATATATACTTACATCCTCATCTGTTTAATGTTTTTGGGTGGGGATCAGACGACTGAGATCAGTTACCAGCACCTGCAACGAAGTTTCTCCATAACCTGACAAGCTTCACTCTCACTTAGAGGGGTGTCGTTTGATGCGGTTCAGACTTGTTGTGCCTGAGGCATTTCCTCGCAGGCATACCAGCTTCACTCGACTGGGAGGAGACCCTAGGGGCGACCCAGGACATGCTGGAGGGACTACATCTCCCATCTGGCCAACGAGCACATTGAGATGAACTGGGGGGAATTCATGGGGAAAGAGTTTCTGTATTGCTCTATAAATATAAAACATGGCATATAATACATTTAATAAATATGGCTGGAAAGAGCAACACGCTTTGAAGTCTCTCAACATAAATAAAGGAAGAGTATGAAATGAGGAAGAATGTAAGTGAAGACTGTAAAGTGAGATGAGAGGAAGTGGTTGTCGGGGTAAATCTCCTTTAAACGCGTGTTCGTCTTTTCCTGGCTTTTATTTCAACAGTATATTATCTGTATTAAACATGGGCCAAACACACACACACACATGCACGCTCGCACATAAAACTCAGAGTCATTATTACAAGAGTTCGGGACAGGTTTATAGACTCAGGAAAGGGAGTTAGGCTCATTAATTATTCTAATGTGGTTTAATGGGAGTGGCTGCGATGGATTCGACATTTTCTCTCTCTCAGTGTCTCTGAAAGGATGAAGCTAAACTCTGTGGTAGACTCTGATAACATTGCTCTCTCTCTCACAAGCAGCCTTACACGCATACTAAGATTCACCCAAAGGGAAGAGTTTAGTGTTTTATCTGAAGCTGTGAGCTGCAAGGGGTTAGAAGCCAGTCCCCAGGAGCACAATCAGCATGGCAGGGAGGGAGAGAGCATCTTTAACATCAATTAATCTTCTGTCTCCCTCAAACTTTTCTCATTCTTTGTTCCCCCTCCTTGCAACATCACCAGCAACACCATTTTTCACTAGTTTTTGTTTTGGTCTCTTTCCACCCACTTTGTGTTTGTGCGCGTGGGTGCGCGTGTTTCATCTGGCCACTTCAGCTCAAATGTAAAATGTAAAGGGCATTCCCATCATGCAACAGTACATTATCACTCTGTGGCTCTCTAGCATCAGCATAAACCCCTTACTGTGTAATCACCATAACATGTGCCCACAGACACTCGCGCACACACACACACATCTGCACTCAGTAACAGGCGCACACGCTCGCATGCACACAAATCTCACTGTCACCCCTTTTTCTCTCTGTTCCTGGCTTTGATGTTTATTCACTCTGCTCCCCACCCTCCATCTAAATGACCAACTGTTTTAATAGAGTTCACATAACATAGATAAATAAATAAATAAATAAAGATCTACGTGCAGAGAACCATTCACACACGGACACAAAAGAAAGGGGAAAGAAGAAAAAATAAACAGCACAGGCGGTGTTGGGTGATGCAAAATGCATTCAGCTTGTGAGAACCAAACATGTTCTGCGCTTGTTTGCAGTATTTACCTCCTGCCAGCCTTCTTTTTTCCATCTTGAACAAATAAGCTACATTTCATATGAAAAACTGCTGCTGTATACACAGTATTTTCCACAGCTTCTATCTTATCGCGTTGCACTCTTTATTCTCCGACTCACTCTTAGGCAGCTGATGAATGCCTCGACCGAGCTCGTGCGTGTTTCAGATTCTGTCATTTGAAATCGTCACCATCTTGCTTTCATTTGAATGCACAGAACATTTTTAAACTTGTATTCAAACTTAAACACAGATGGATCAAATTTATTTAACATTGTCAGCAACATGGACGGTTGCAGGCTTTTTTTCTGCTCTTTAAGAGATAAATAATACATAGTAATGTGACAAATAAATGCTATAAATACTTCATGGATGAACGCATATGTATACGTAAGATAAATGTGAGCTCGAGTGATTTAACACCTGTCACTGCTGCTTCTTTTTGCTGAACACAGTGCTGGTGCAGAGCCTTTTAAGACCTAGTCCTCATTTCGACAGGTTCAGATAGATTATTTCATGACCTTGCTAGCAGAAGTTGGGGCCGTTTCAAGGGAAAGAAAATCATGCCAGTTAGAATCTGTAGGCTGCAAATCACTGGAGAAGTTCCCACAGTCACTGACGTGGTTCTGACTCTGGGCCCAGCAATTTTGCGGTGCCGTGCTGGTGTCAGCTTTTTGGCGCCAGCGTCAGTCTTTTTTTGGTGGAAATGCATTCAACCAGTTCTAGTTTGGGAGCTGCGTCAGTGGAGAAAGGGGTAAAGGGGACTGCTGCCGTGGCTCTGAAGGCAGATTTCCAAAGCTTTAAAAAATTGCCCTATTGATGTTATGTCATCAAGGCTTAACACACTTAACAAAAAGTTCAAGCTTTGTGGCCTGAAAGAAAGAGCCACTTAAAAAAGAGAGGAAGAGTTCTTCAAATTAAAGGTGTTTTGTGACACTGAGTCATAGGAGGGCCTTTTGTCTGTTAAATATTAATATAGATCAAGCGTCTTGTTTCCTTAATCAACTCAGTTCTGTTTTTAATCAGTAAATCATGCCGTAATGGGCAGTTCATGGCTGAAAGGGCTGCTGGGTTAGTACAATGGGTGTTACGTTGATACTGTGAGCTAGCAAATCCAGTGAGTCATCCTTTTTCACAGTCAGCCGGTAATGCATCAACACCCTAATCTCATTCAGTCAATCCTATAAGGTAACAACAATCAGGGAACCCCATCAGCTCTGGGGAACGTCGGCCCATTTTTCGTGGCTTTCCTTGTAGCCAGCAGATATCCAGGTCAACACTTCCTGTGTGTTTGCCAGTCGTTGTTTACTAATGCAGATGCATTTAAAGGGGGAATAAAAAGAAAATCATCACATACGTCATGGTCCCCAAAATCTTGTCACTTTGCCTGCAGAGTTGACATGTTCATATAGAGATTAATAAGGTACTAATATGCAAAATACAATAGATTAGTGGAGCTTTTCAGACAATACGTTCATTTTAAGCAAAGAACAAAGGGATAGGTTTGCCATTTTATTTTGCAAGCTTAGCAGTTATTTCTTTTAATTAAATGAGCAGAGCCTCCACATAAATCATTGAACTGTGGTGCGGGTTCATATTTTTACAGCTACCACTTATTTAAAAAGAAAAAGCAAAACAAAAAAGAACAGTTCTGCAGCTTGGGCCTACAAGTCTTAATAATGTTTTTTTCACTATATAAAAACACAACCTTCCTCTTGGTGAACCTGTTGCAGTTAAGCATCCCTGTTTTTGTCTCTGCCTTCAGTTCCCACAGCACCTCCGCAGGAAGTCCAAGTTGTTGCTATAAATTCAACTACTATCCAATTCACTTGGAACCCTCCACCTCAGCAATTCATTAATGGCATCAACCAGGGGTACAAGGTAAGTCTCTGAATATGCTTCACTGCTTATTCTTTTTTCTTACATTTTAAGTCAGTTTTTGATGTGTTGACAAATTTCTTTAAAATGAAATATTTCATAAAATATTGGAAGGACCAAATAACTCTTTTAAATGTCCAATGTCATCCTCTATCTTTACGTTTTGTTTCTACACAAACTGAAGTTTGCCCATGACTGACTTTGACCTGACTCTCAAAAACAGAATGAAGAAAAACAGATTACTCAATATTTTATTTACTATTTTAATAATTGAAGTTTGGAAAAGAAATGGAGTTCAGCTCAGAGGTCATGTTCTTCTCTCTGCTCCTGTGTTCTTGTTTACTCCAAGTCGTAATCCAAGTCAAGCACGGGGTCGATTCCAAGAAGAAGAAAATTACTGATGGAGCAAAAAATAAAAGAAGGGATTAAAAAAGGGGAAATATTAGTGGATGCCAAGAAAATATGGAGAGAGAGAGAAGATCATAATAATAATGGTAATAAAGAAGCAGGGAAATGGGGACGTGTGAGAGAAAATGACTGAATATCGTGAGGGATCTTTATGTAGTTCTGGTCGGCAATTTATTTTTCTCTTCATTGTAGCAGCCAACCCCTAAGGAACTGATTAAGATGACAAAGAAAACACATCATTGTAGCTTTGCGTCACTGGGTCTGTTTTAGAGTGGGAATATTGGTTGATAAATACTATATGGCTTTCCATCTTTTGGATGTTACTCTCTGATGTTGCCACTGCAGCCTGTGAGTGCTGCCGTGCACGTGGGTGTGCTTCTTTGGGTGTGTTGTGCTGCTTAGAGGGGCAGTTGATAATGATATTAATTAAAAGAGGATATGAAGCAAAGCTTCATCTCATTTCACCCCACCCTAACCCCCACAGATCACTGACTATATACAATGCCCTTAATAATGTAGCTCAAAACTCTCAGCCAGATAAAGAACCAGACACTTCTAATGAGTTTCATGTCTTTTATTTACTTGTCCTTGAAAGTATCTTCACTCATTCCTTCCTGTCTGTCAAACACGTCATCTCTATACGACAAAAATATGCATTTCCATTGCAACCCACTTCTAAATACACACCTTTACACACACACACACACACACACACACACACACACACACACACACACACACACACACACACACATTATCAACAGAAAACCCAATCATCCCAGCACCCTTTGAAAGTGAGCTCGAGGATGCCACATCAGCACTCTTACTCCACTGCACTGTACTGTGCAGATAATACAGTAGAATTATAATTGAAAACATAGAAAATGCTGTTTTACTGTGACACACTGGGTGCAGTGGTGCACCCTTTAGGAGGAAAAGCAAAGCTTTTTTGAGCTGGTGTCCTGTTGCAGCTAGATGTGATACAATGTGCACAGCAGATCCTTTACTGTAGTAATCTGAAAGATTTCTTTTTCACTTAATGCGTTTAGATCCACGGAGCTATAGAGGTGAGTTTTTGGAAAGCTTGTCCCACTGTGCTGTTTTAAGTGAAACATGTAAGTAAGTAATGTCAAGAGGATGTGCTGCTATAATCCACAACACCCCAAAAACCAGCATGGTTAACAAGCATGAGACATTTTCTCTGAATAAATAGCAGATGTGCTGTTCATGCACAGTAGTAACTGAGTGGAAAAAGTTGCATCGATGCTGGTAGCACGATGTGACATTAGACACAAGCATGTTGTCCAATTAACAGTGTAGCTATAAGAGAAAATACTGTAACCTAAAAAAAAAAGCCTTGAACCTTTGAGGCAGCACATCGCAGAGCTCACAAAGACAACAGAGCAGCGAGGCATTGTGCATGCAGGTCAGAGTTTTTTCAGTCATCAAATGCTGACATATAGAGGCCTCCGGCCTCAATGGCATGTTGACGTTCAGAGCCACACTTAGCAGTCATTATTACTGCACATATCTGAAAATGTGGTCTTCACCTTGATTTCGGTTCGACATTTTGTGACTCCATTGTGGACAGTTGTGTACTACCACAGGACAGCAGCTTGTGCAGCATTGTTTTCTCTATGACTTTATTGGCCTCTGACATTATTGTGCAGAAGTTTGGTCCATTCTTCTTTACAGCGTTGCCTCAGTTCATTGAGGTTTGTGGGTATTCATTTATGGACAGCTCTCTGGACTTTGACTGGGCCATTGCAACACCTTGGTTCTTTACTTTTTCAGCCTTTCTGTTGCAGATTTGTGAAGCTGTAGCTGTCAGACAGATGGACTCAAATTGACTGTAGAATACTTTGGTATACAGTACAGAGGAGTTGATGGACTCAGTGACTGCAAGGTGCTCAGGTCCTGTGACTGCAGAATAATCCCAAATCATGACTGAGGTGTTTGTGCTGATATGCTGTGGGGGTTTTTGGTTTATTTTTCACAATTATGGCATCGTGCCAAACATCTCCACTTTGGTTTCATCTGTACAAAGCACAGTTCAGATGCAGCTTTGCATTCAGATTCAGTTCTGTCCACATTTTAGCCAGTTATTTATTTTTTCATTAGGGTCTATCAATATGGGCACCCCATCATAGTGTTGCCCGTGGCTTATCTCTCATTATGAATATGTGAGTGTTTGCTTTTCACTGTTTGTTTTTGTGGTTAAAGCAATAATACAAGCCAGGCTGCAGTGGGTTCTGAATATAAATGAAGTCTCACTATAAAGATGAATTAACCTTTCATTAGGCATTTAGTTAGACTGATTATCAAACTTAGCGTATATCCTCAGATGCTGCTGTGATTGACAACGGCCTGCTGGCAAGACTTTAGAAGTGCTACACTGATAAATAAAAAGTATGCTTGTTTGGAATGCAAATAACTTTTCTCGAGAATAAAACATGTTTATTGTTTAGTTGTTTGTCAGATTTGCCAGTAGCATTTGGCAGTTTTAAACTTTAATGACAAAAACTCTCGGGTATCATTCTAATTTGAAAAGATCCACTGTGTCCCATACTGTGGTACAAATAAGTTTTCTTTCATAAATGCGCTCCCAATAATGGATCCAGTAGCCTGGAGCTGCTGAGTCAAAATAAATGACAAAAATAGTGGAAATATAACTCTGATGGACAGTTCGGGTTCTGGGGTGACCTGCTGGACTTACGTTGGATTCATTGACTATTATTGCTGTCACTAATGACAATTTTTCTAATTTACCACAGCTGCTAGTGTGGCCAGAGCAGTCTCCAGAGGACGTTACTATAGTAACCATCACCCCAGACTACCCCAGTTCACGCCACACAGGGTTGGTCAGCGGCCTCAAGAAATTCACCTGGTACTATGGCTCTACCCTCTGCTTCACAACGCCTGGAGATGGTCCCCGTAGCCCGCCCACTCTGGTGCAGACGCATGAGGACAGTGAGTATTCACACATGCACAGACACAACACATGAGCAACAGCGTGAATAAAGCCAGCAAACAACACAAAGAACTCCCCTGTGAATAATAATAAAAGTGCATTAGCTAGCTCTCCGTTCAGTCCAGCTGTTTTTATCAGTGTGATACACAGCTGTGTACACAATACCCAGCAAACACAATACACCTGCACTCACTGCTTTCTTTCAGGCTCTTAGTTGCCTTTCACTCATTTTTAATTTCTTTGTTCTTAGTTTCCCCGGACGTCTCCCGGTTCCCTTTTATTTATTTATTTTTTTCTCTACGTTGTGTCTTTCTAAAGGGAATTGACTCATATGTTTTCAGGCTTAGTGGTATTTATAGCCCACTGTTCCATGGATAAACATAATAGCTGCAACTCCCAGCTACAAGTGCACATGCACACCATCACTCCATCAAATAAACACAATAGCCTATAGGCAGACAGACGAGCAATTATTACCAACCAGTAATTATTGAGTGGGAAAGGGATATTAGTAGCCATATGTACCGTACACACATACACACATACACAGCAGTGGCCAGTTATTGATTGGTTGCTGGGCGTGTCGGCAGGGTTAACGGTGGGTGTAATTCTTGCTTGATGATAGCTTTTTGCATCCGCCTGTGTGTGTGTTTGTGTGTGTGTGTGTGCACGAGTATGAGTGTATGAGAGTTATTGAATGTCTCAGATGAATAGCTTAATCGCTCTGCAGGGAGAAGGGGTTAGAGAGCGATTGATGAAATGAGAAATGGCAGGGTTGCACCCACCTGTGTGTGTGTGTGTATGTGTGTGTGTCTGTGTGTTGGTCAATGTGATTAGGAAGAGGCTTGTGAAGTCATAGGCCATAGGTAATATGCTGTGTACGACAGAGATGTGTGCTTGTTTGCAATCAAAAATTGCCTGATCCACATCACTGTGCGTGTGTATATGTGTGTTTTGTTTTTCAGCCCCTGGACGTGTTCGCCGTCTAAGCTTCACTGAAATCTTGGACACATCGCTCAGAGTCAGCTGGGCAGAACCTGAAGATAAGAACGGCATCATCACCGGTTAGATCTTTGCAACATGACAGTAAAATTAAAGGAGCAAAACAAAACTGCAGATAGCCTCTAATAATTTCCCCCCTTTACCCACATTTTTGATGAGATAAGTAATCTTCTCAAATGACCAATCTAAGTGAATTTATAAAAGCATCCCCTCTCTTTATAGTTTCTTCAGTTTCCTCCACTTAGTCTCTTACTGTCCCCCATCTCTAAGAAGACGTTTGTGTGTAACTGATTCATCATCAGCTAATCCTTTCCCTTTGCAGCTTGTCTCCTCTTTTTGTCTCGAACATGCCCTCATCCCACGCCTCCCAACACCCGTGGTCTTGTTTGTGCAGCACATCGCAGAGCTCAAGGCACTTTCCCCCAGATTAATTTAGCCCTACTTCCTCCTTGGCTCTGTTAGTCAATGGGGAACACAACAAGCTGCTGTGAATTAAGCGATAACTCTACATTACACGTTTGTGTCTTTGTGTTGTTGTCCAACATTCATCCAGCACCTCCACCACAGGACCACAACCCGACAGCACAGGGAGCAGTGGCTTTCCAGTCAGCATACACACTCAGAGGAGTGAGAAAATGGGTATTCAATCAAGGTCACCTTGCACATTTACTCTTTTCTCCTCAACCTGCTTTTCATCCAGCACCTGGTGAGCAGGGAGACAGATGAGGGACCATTCACTCTCTCCGGGGCTTTACACACAAATGGCCTCACTCACACACACATTTGAAGGTGGAGTGTGATGCATGACTGCAAAGATGCGATGGGACAGACAGGATTTTGACTGGAGTTACCCCTTCTGTACTCTCCTCTCCTTTATGGCTCTGCACCTCTCATTATTTGTACGTGTGTGCGCTTTTGCACACGTGCTTGTGTGTGTACTTGTGTCTGCTTGTGTCTATATGCGCCTTTATTAACCCAGCGTGTGCGCTACACCCCGCAGGTTACATGCTGTGGTGGGAAGTGCCGAATGTGGAGTCAAGTCGCGAGGAACGCTCCTTGCCCAACTCCACCCTGCAGTACCAGCTGACCGGCCTCACCTCCACCACCGTGTACACAATACAAGTGGCTGCGCTCACTGCTGCAGGACGGGGCGTGGTCACATCCTCCACCATCTCCACCGGGGTCCCACCAGGTACAATAAATAAACGCACCGATGCCTGTGACAGCGGATGTTAAAAACTGTTTTTCATGTGTGTGTATCTGGGGGTGTGTGTGTCTGTTTGTGTGTGTGGAGCCGAGTAAATATGAGTGATGAGCTGTTGCGATGCCATTGTCTTCCCTCAGGCTGATAAGTAGCTGTTACTGTGAATCCATGAATCATCACCCACACAGCGAGCGCACACATCGACAAACACAGTCACACACAAGAGCCGGTCATTTACAGCATCTCAGAGAGTGCTTTAGTGTAAGCTGCAATTGTGTGTGTGTGTCTGTGTGTTCTGTGCGTTTGGACTTAGGCCAAGTTGCAATCATTATTAGCGCTGATTAACTGCAAATGGCAAAGTGGAAGAAATGCAGCAATGGAAGAGAGAGGGCAAGAGACAATCAAAGAGCAGGACTGAAGAAGGGGGAAAAAGAAGAAGATGGAGGAACATAATGAGGGAAGAACAGAAAACATGAGAAAATCCAATCTCCAAAGAGTCGAAGACCAAAGTGTCTCAGAAATGGACTCAGAGGCGGAAAGCAAAGTGTGGGAGAATGGAGAAAAAAACACAGCTCATACAGCGGGATTTTTGTCCTAACATTTTCTGATTACTAATTTATGAATAAAAGAAGAAAAAGTGAAAGCAAGATGGATACAGACAGTTCAGATTTGGAGGTTATTCATTAATTCATGAAAGCAAAAGACTGAAGGAAAGACGAAGGGCTGAATATTAGGTGGGGAAAAAGAACTAAAGAATGAGCAGCGAGAGAGCGAGAGAGGAAGAGAGAGATCCACAGAGTATAGATTCTTGTCTTGTTTATTTATTCATATATTCATGGAGTTTTGTCATTCATCTGCGCGAGGCAGCTGATATCAACATTTCCACATATAACCCTTACAAGTTTGCTGCGTGCATTTACAGAGCAGAGTTTGCTGATAGCTGTAATTTGTCTTGCGGTGCACACATGAACCGCACTGTATCCAGACTAAATGATGCCTTGTTTCCACAACGGTTGGACGGTTGTTTTGTTGTCCCGTTTCAATGAGGAATCCTCTCAGGTATTCTTCGAAATCTGTCCGATTTACGCCATTTGGCTTAACGCGTCGGCTTTACAAACGTGTATTTTGTTGTGTTCGGCAAACACGGCGCTTGCAACAGAATTGGATGGATTACAGCGGATCACGCCGTCCAGAGGTACCAAGTATTAAGCAAACACAGCCGAGAGAAGTGTTTGAAAAGAGGCTCTAAAGTGCTCGGTCTTGATTGAGTGAGATAATTTAGAAGCAAAGTGGATTGTGATGATTTTTGATTATGCCAATTTCATTAACAGAAACAAGCTGTCACATATTTTATCTGTTAGCTCCTGATTAAAACGAGCGGATTTTCAGACGCCGTCTTCCGAGCCGTTGTCATATGTGCCGCCTGCCAGACCAATGGCAGTTCAATTCAACAGCTGTCAGTGAAGAAGTCTATTCCAAGCTATAAAACGTGTGAGTGTGCGCGTGTGGCATTTGAAAGGTGGAGCTGTAAAAACCTTTAATAGGAATATTTAGTTCTGCTTGAATTGTGCATACAAAACGTATCATTATTCCTCTGTGATTTATTCAAGGTTTTAAAAAAGAAAACTCACCACAGGGAGAAAATAATAGTTGTTTTGTGGTTGTTGTCGGCCAGATTCAGCTCGGCTCTCATTCTGAGTAAGACAGAAGCAACTTTTTAGACTTTTAGTCGGCCGTGTTTTGTTGTCGCTGAACAAACTTGGGCCACATCAGTGATTTTTTATTGTCAGAGAATTTCTTTTGTGCTGTTAGATGAAATAGTTGATTTCCAATTATTCTTTCTTGCAGTTATTGATACTGTCACGCTTTGCTTTCAAGTGTGTAGCATTTGCCAGTTGGGGATGACAATTACTGTCTAATTAGCTTTGCCGAGACAAGTTATCATCACAGCCAAAAGCTTTTTAAAGTTGATGTTTCCACAGTTAATCATTGATATTTTTTGGGGGGGGAAGAGAAAATAAACAGCAAAACTGAAATCCTTTAGGTTCCAGCTACATTTTGTCAGATAAGCTCTGCAGTTCTGTACTTTGCTGATTGACTGGCTGCTGCTGGAGTGTACAGGTGGGGGTGGTCATCTCCACCAAGTCAGATTCTCACTTTTGTCATTGCCCTCCCACAATACTGTCATAAGAATTCAGCCTATTTTGACATTTAGAGACTTTATATGGGACATATTGAAACCTTCATCTTACCTCCACTGCTGTGCTGTGTCACTGTCTCACTGCATTGTGTTATTGACCTTGGAAATTTGGACTGAATTCTTCTGAGAGAGAAAAAAATGCAGAGATTCTTGTACTTTAGTTAACAACAACCTTTTTAATCATACTTTTGTATGGTCAAACATGGAAACATTAAAAGTACTGGAGGAATTTTTTTGGCTTTCGTACTTGGCAGCATGATTCATGCTTCTTTTTTTCTATCTCACATTAGCCATGTGGCAATTCTCAGACATGTTTTTGTCAGTTATGCCATTTTACATATTTGTATCTGTTTGCAGATAAAAACATTTCAGTGTTAATATATTTTTTATTCTGCTCTTATTTACAATCCAGAATCTTCAATCCTACAATCAGTCTTCTTCCATGCCGTGGACAATTCATTCATTTGTCCATGTGTCCTTTACTGTTTGGACAAAACACAGGTCTCTAACTGGATGTGTATTTATGTGGTTATCGCAGCACCTGCAGTAGGAGGTGTTTTAGTTTTCTTTCCTCAAATCTAAATCCACTGGCCACTTTATTAGTTACACCTTGTTAATACCGGTGGGTTGCCTTCAGAATAAGGTGAACTATTCCTCGGAGATTTTGGGCCATGCTGTGATAGTCTCACAAACTTTTTACAAATTTCTCAGCTCGACATTTGTAATACAAATCTCCTTTTCCACATCATCACATCTCAGGGGTACTCTGTTCAATTGAGTGTGGAGGCCATTTGAGAACAGTGAACTCATTGTTATGTTCAATAAACCAGTTTGAGATGGTTTGAGCTTTGTGACATGGTGTGTTTTCCTGCTGAAATTGCCATCAGAAGATGGGTACGCTGTGGTTAAGTGTGCCAAGAGAATATCCCCCGCCATTGCACCACCACCTGCAGCTGAAACTGTTTATACAAGCAGGATGGAGCCATGCTTTCATGTTGTTTACACCAAATTCACTTTCTGTTCAAATCCTGTTCCTTCCATTGTACACTTTTGCTGATCCAATGCAAATTGTAGCCCCAGTTTTCTGTCTGTAGCTACCAGAACGGGCACCTGGTGTGGTCTTGTTCTGCTGCAACTCGTCTGCTTTAACGTTCGTCGTGTCGTACATTCTTCTGCATACCTTGGTTGTAACAAGTGGTTTATGAGTTCCTGTTGCCGTCCTCGCAGCTCAAAGCAGTATGGCCATTAGTATCAACAAGGTGTTTTCACCCAGAGAGCTGAACTTGCTGGATATTTTCTCTTTTTCAGACCATTCTCTTTAAACACTAGAGATCATTCTGTGGGAAAATTGCACATACCAGCCCGTCTGGCACAAACAACCATAGCATATGCAAAGCCACTTAAATCACTTTTCTTTCCTGTTCTGACGCTTGGTTGGAACTCATCAAGTAAACATCTTAACCATGTCTACATGCATAAATGCACTGAGTTGCTGCCATGTGATCGGCTGCCTAAATATTTGTTTTAATGACTAGTCGAAAAGTTATACCTAACGAAATTGCCAGTGAATATTTAAGACATCTTAAAGCCATACACAGACTTCTGTTCTCATTAAAAAGGAACATGTAATAATCTTTTTTTCCAGTAAATGTTTTACATATCTGCATGATTATCAATAATATGCAGCAGTGACAGGTATCTTGCAAGCACTATCTGCATATAGGCTAAAGCACTGTTTTTTCTGTTTTCTATCTGCAGAACTTCCTGGTGCTCCTTCAAACTTAGTCATCTCCAACATCAGCCCTCGGACCGCAACGGTGAGATTTCGACCCGGTCCTGATGGCAAGACTGCCATATCACGGTGGATAGTTGAAGGACAGGTGCGTGTGACTGTGTTTGTGTTGCATGCACACTTTTGTGGTCAGCTCTTATTGACAAATCAAGCAAAAGAGAAACTGTCTTCCATCTGATTACCTTTTCAACAGGTGGTGAAGGATGATGGAAAAGAGGAGGAGTGGAAAGTTGTGTACCAAAAAGACAACCAGCCAGATGCAGACACTCTGGAAATCCCAGACCTCACTCCTTTCACTCAGTACAGGTGAGCAGCAAACACACATATCCCACGCTACCACCTGCACACACACATATAATCAACAGCTTCCTCAAACACATCTCACTCTGCACCAGGTTCTGCTGTATTGCTGGGCTCAGAAGTTAGATAAATCACACAGACACACAGAGAGACAGTTCCATCTGAGACTTTTCTGTTTGTCAGCACCTTCACAGCTGCTGCATGCAGATCCTTATTACCCTCCTGCAACTAGCCAGAGGGAAGGAGAAGGATGAGGACGGGGAGAAAAGAGGTGATCAGAAAGTGGGAAGGGCAGCAGAACACATTAAAGAGAAGACGAGACAAAGGGATTAGAGACGAGGAGAGGAGGAAATGGAGGAGGACAGCGGAGTGTCTGTAATCCCTCCTCAGGGGGAGCTTGTATTTTGTGTATGTGATCAATCGCCATTCTGAACAGCAGCAACTCTTCCCCCTCTCACTCTCTCTCGCTCTTTCCTTCTCCTTCTCTAGCTATTTGTCTGCCTATCTTCTCTATTTATCGGGCAATCTGACCATGCCGTCCTCTTGCTCTCTGTATCTCGGCCTTCATCTGTAATGGGATTGCAGTGTGTGTATGCACGCGCTGTACACTCACAGGGATTATGTTGTCACAGGCGACACCATTGGGACGTTAGATGAAGTGATGCACTTGTCAGTATTTCTTATCCCCTGCTTTAAGTCCCTCTTTACACCCTGCTCTCTATCTCCCAATACAGGGACAAAAACTCAAAGATATAGCCTCTTACACAACCTGCACGCTCCCACGGTTTATCGTTCAAAGCCACACAGAAGCACGGCTTCTTTTAGAAGTTACAAAAGTAACAAATACTCCCTAATGGCTCTGCTTTCTTATGTCACTTTTACTGACTGAATACGTGGCACCATCAGTCAACTAAACAAACTCTGGCGGAGAGTTCCAGATCAAAATACTGAAAGAAATATCATATATATATATATGAGATGGGACAAATTTGATCTGAGCACAGAAAACTGAAATGGTTGTTAATCTGTGCTCCATTCAGTAAGTTTTGCTTCCTCTTCAGTAAAGTTACATGTGGATGTCTGACATACATTTAAAAAATGTGCAAGTACAGTTTTTTTTGTTTGTTTTCTTGTTTTGATTTGCAGCTGTAATTTTCTGGGTATGTGTCCCCCAATATTTGGAACTTGTGCATTTGGCCCCCGTCCTCATCTCCAATAAAAGCATAAAGAAGAGGGTTTGTTTAGGACAGAAACGCTAACATTACTCAGAGAGAAATGCCCCTAACAGAAGGAGGTATCTTTCTCTCACCAATAGAGCTTTTTTATTGGCAAAATATGAATTATGAGTTCATACAACAACTGGACCTTGAGTGGTAAATGTAATTCTCTCTGACACACACTCAGTGTCCAGTGGTCTCAGTCAACCACTCAGCAGCAACTCCTCTATTGCTGTGAGCTTGCAGGTAGCTTGATAAGATTGCAGGATTGGGTCTAATATCAGGACATAAAACAATGTTTTACGAGTTTAGTGTTTTTGCAAAAAACTAAGCAAGGTAAAGTTGCCTGTCCTGGTTTTTATTCAGCTCTAAATGTACCTGATTTATCAGCAGGCTGATATTGCCACGCTGTATTAGCTATTGGCTGATATGTCAGTATCTGTATTTATAATGACTGGTTTAAAAAATAAAGAAAACAGGAGAAACACCCTTCAGCCATGTTATCAGCATTGATGTTGGATGGTTTGTCCACCAGAGGGTGTTGTACAACTTCCCTGCTAGCAACAAGTGTTTGGAATGCCACTAACACAACAACCAGCTGATCCGAATCATTCAGAGCGTAAAGGAGTCATCCCTCGCTGTATCTATAAAACAAGTTAACTTATAAAGTGTACTGTCTAAAATAAATACACAAATGTTAGAGAAATCTGTTTGTTTAGTGTAAGCTACTTTCAGCTGCTCCCTTATTCACAGGGGTTCAACACGGTAGGTTTGATTAGGTAACATTTTTACACTGGATGTCCTTACTGACACAAAGGGATTTGTGGCTCCTTCATTGGGTCAAACTAGGAATCTTTTACTTGTTTGGCAAATGTGTAAACCACTAGCCTTGGGAGCCATTCTGTTTTGTGTGCCAGAAAGAAAAATATATCAGCCGAAGTATCCAAGTATGAGACTTTCAAATCCTCTAATAACAGTACTGCTTTTGAAAATGCCATATCAGTCAGCCTCTACTGATTCCTTAAATTCTTCCCACAGCAGAGATATTTGTATGTCTGATATGTTTTCAATGAAAATTTTGAATATAACCAGAAATTTAGCTGAAGCACATCTGATTTATTAAAATCCATGACAAATCCAAGTAGCGCATGTGCAATTAACCTCCATCTCCCTCGGTGCTCCAACCTAAGCTACACATGTGGTTCCAACAAATATGGTAAAACGAGTAGACATGCAACAGCAGTCTGGGCAGCTGGTGACCAGTGACCAGGCACACTAACAGCTCATCTGTCAGGTCACACAGCTAATAGAGGTTTAATAAGCCTGTTTTTGAAAGTCTGTATTCTTGGATCTGCATCTGCTTGATAATTTTCTGGCACCAGACAAACATGTTTGCCCAAAGAAGGAGCACAGCTGAAAGTGTGGTTATATGCTGATTAGGCAGCACAGTTCAATTTGTGTGAACCTTTTTTGGCATGAAATTTCATTTGTGCCTAAATCTGCTTAGACCACATCTTCTCACAGACACAGAGAATTATCATAGAACACAGTCAGACTCTCCAAAATCACAAAACACGTCTCTTAAATGATTTTCCACAGCACTACTACAGCACTTTGATAGCTGCATAACTGAAAGGATTATTACATATCAATGTAATCCAGGGATTTCCAAAAAAAGTGAGAGAAACAAATGTAATTTTTCAGATGTAGTTGATCAAACTCCTGAAGTTATCTGTACTGTTCGCTGATTTAAACCACCAAGGCTTCATTCATTTTAAACCTCTTGGTATGCAGCAGGAGTGGGTCAGATCTTAATTTCATAGATTCCAAATTCCAGTTTTGTTAAGAGTATAAAAGCACAAATGTAAACAAAGGGATGCTCTGATAGTGGAGGCAGAAGCACCATTGATGGGTTTTATTGGATTATTGTATTCCCCTCTGCTCAGACCAACTGGATGGCAAAAATCAAAAACCTGCTTACTTTATGCACACGTGACGCAGTGTGAATCCTTTCATCCGCAACTTAAAAAACTCACCAGACATTACAATGTGATTTAAATAACATTAACCACATTTTTCCCCTCTGTTGGATAAAGACTGATACTTTTGACACAGACCTGCTCGTGTTTATTGGTCTTTAATGTGCACTCACCAGCCACTTTATTAGGTCCTTCTGTTCAGCTACCCCATAATTGTCACGGTATGGCATGGCACACCGTCACTCACAGGATGAAACTGTAAGCGGTGAGGTAGATGTCGCGGGGGATGATTCAGCAGGTGACGGCTGGATCACTAGCCGGGCGATTGGCTGAGGTACAGCGACCAGCTGGGCTGCGCTTTGGCTACCGGCTGGGCAGCTGGCTGTGCCGCAGCTACAGGTGGCTGCTGAGCAGGTAACTGAGCCGAAAGCGGACGGGCAGCTGACCGTATAAACATAGCCCCAGAGTAAACAGTTGAGGTGAGTGACGATGAATTGTCCATATGACTCACCACAGCCGGCTGTTGAGATGTCTGTGGATCTAGCTGCGGTGAGGAACGCTGGCGGCGCGAACGTCGTTTCCGTGTCGGCGTCGGGGCCGGCGTCTCAGGCAGTGAATCCACCAGCTGTCCGAGCTGGTGGGCAGCCTGAGGAGGAGAGTGGAGGTGGAGGGTGGAAAGTAGGAAGTCCAGGACCACTGCATTAAGGGAGTCCACCAGCCAGGGGAATTTAAAAAGCATCTCCTGCAGCCGCCTCTCCACGGCGCGACGCAAACCTTCCGCTGGCTTCTCCCACCACACCTCACATAGGTGGTACACTTCGTCCATAACTTCCCTCCTGAGCCTCTCCTCGGAGACCGCTGGGTCCATTAGAGGCGGGATCATTCTGTCACGGTATGGCATGGCACACCGTGGAAGGAGTGGGGAAGGAGGACCCAGGCGCGGTGCTCTATGTACAAACAGTGTTTATTTACAGAGTGAAAACAACGTAACAATAAATCCCCGTGTTCTCCCAGACTCCCGTGTCGTGTCTCCCGTGAATAGTCCGTGTGCTCTCTGCTCCCGTGTCAGCACCCCCCGGTGCTCGCTGCTCTCCGTGCCTTCCACGCTCTTCCTGCGGGAAACAATAGCGCAGCTGTCAGGACACTCAGAAATGGCAGGCATACACTTTCTGACTAAACTTAGACAGGGTGACTAACGTGGAGTCTCATGCAATGATCCCGCGTCGGTGGGAGCTCCAAGACTCTCTTAAGTACCTCCCCCGACGAGGCCTGATCAGCAGCAGGTGTGTGGCTTCGGGTGTGGCCAGTCCCCTTGCAGGGCCACACCCTCCAGGCCTGACGCCGCCTATAAACAAGTGCTCAGCCACCCACACACACACATATACACAAGCACAGGGAAGGGGGAGCAACACCAAAATACACAACAATAATAATAATAATAATAATAATAATAATAATAATACATAACTGCTCAGGGATCCTGGGTTGCTCAGACCCAGGACCCTGACAGTACCCCCCCCTCTAAGGGTCGGCTCCCGACGACCCCAAAACAAAAACAAAAACAGCACAACCAACCCAGGGCGGGCGGCGGGGGGTCCAGGACGGAGGGCCAGAACCAAAACAAGCAAAAACCACAAAACAGCAAACCGACCCAGTTCACAGTCCCAAAGTCAGACCGCGCATCCCGCAGCGGTGCAAAAAGAAAACGAAAAGACGCCACAAACAGTCACAGGCGGCCCATCAACACAACAAGAGAGTTCAGGGGGCCTACCTCGAGCCCAACGGCGGCGACGTAGCAGCTCCGGCGGACGTCCCCGGGTCCGGCAGCAGCAGCAAAACAGTTCAGGAGGCCTGCCACGGGTCCGGTGGCGGCGGCGCTGCTCCTCCGGCGGCCTGCCACGGGTCCGGTGGCGGCGGAACGGTTCTGGTGGCCCGCCACGGGTCCGATGGCAACGTCGCTGCTCCGGTGAGCAACAGCGAGGCGTGGCACCAGGTCCATGACGCGCCGATCGCTGACGTGGACGCATCGGACGTGGACGGCGAGGAGGCCGCGCCAGACGTGGAGGTCCCTCCGGTCCGCTGACCTCCGGCCGAGCGGGACCCTCCTCGGCCGGCAGCGAGAGCTCCTCCTCGGCCGGCAGCGAGAGCTCCTCCTCGGCCGGCAGCGAGAGCTCCTCCTCCGCTCGCAGCGAGAGCTCCTCCTCCGGCTCGCTGAGCTCCTCAGCTGGCAGAGCGGGCTCCTCCGGCTCGCCGGGCTCCTCCGGCTCGCCGAGCTCCTGCTCGGGCTCGCTGAGCTCCTCCGGCTCGCTGAGCTCATGCTCGGGCTCGCTGAGCTCATGCTCGGGCTCGCTGAGCTCATGCTCGGGCTCGCTGAGCTCCTCCGGCTCGCTGAGCTCCTGCTGCAGCTGGACGAAGTCTGAGGTTTCCCGAGCTTGCACTACCCCCCGGGCTTTATGCAGGGTGCAAAGGCAGGCGGAAACTCCCTTGAGCTGGCCGAGGTAGGGGTTTCCCTCCAGGATTGCCTCGATGGCGTTTAATCCCACCACTCTTGCCCTTGTGTTGGTGGTGTGAGTTACCCAGTCCATCAGGCGTTGGACGCGTGTGAGGTCGCTCTCTCCGGACAAGGCCGCTGGAGTGGGTAGTGGAATGGAGGCTGCCGCTGGTGGAGAAGATGGCTGAGCGTGTGATGTGGATGGTGAACAGGATGAAACTGTAAGCGGTGAGGTAGATGTCGCGGGGGATGATTCAGCAGGTGACGGCTGGATCACTAGCCGGGCGATTGGCTGAGGTACAGCGACCAGCTGGGCTGCGCTTTGGCTACCGGCTGGGCAGCTGGCTGTGCCGCAGCTACAGGTGGCTGCTGAGCAGGTAACTGAGCCGAAAGCGGACGGGCAGCTGACCGTATAAACATAGCCCCAGAGTAAACAGTTGAGGTGAGTGACGATGAATTGTCCATATGACTCACCACAGCCGGCTGTTGAGATGTCTGTGGATCTAGCTGCGGTGAGGAACGCTGGCGGCGCGAACGTCGTTTCCGTGTCGGCGTCGGGGCCGGCGTCTCAGGCAGTGAATCCACCAGCTGTCCGAGCTGGTGGGCAGCCTGAGGAGGAGAGTGGAGGTGGAGGGTGGAAAGTAGGAAGTCCAGGACCACTGCATTAAGGGAGTCCACCAGCCAGGGGAATTTAAAAAGCATCTCCTGCAGCCGCCTCTCCACGGCGCGACGCAAACCTTCCGCTGGCTTCTCCCACCACACCTCACATAGGTGGTACACTTCGTCCATAACTTCCCTCCTGAGCCTCTCCTCGGAGACCGCTGGGTCCATTAGAGGCGGGATCATTCTGTCACGGTATGGCATGGCACACCGTGGAAGGAGTGGGGAAGGAGGACCCAGGCGCGGTGCTCTATGTACAAACAGTGTTTATTTACAGAGTGAAAACAACGTAACAATAAATCCCCGTGTTCTCCCAGACTCCCGTGTCGTGTCTCCCGTGAATAGTCCGTGTGCTCTCTGCTCCCGTGTCAGCACCCCCCGGTGCTCGCTGCTCTCCGTGCCTTCCACGCTCTTCCTGCGGGAAACAATAGCGCAGCTGTCAGGACACTCAGAAATGGCAGGCATACACTTTCTGACTAAACTTAGACAGGGTGACTAACGTGGAGTCTCATGCAATGATCCCGCGTCGGTGGGAGCTCCAAGACTCTCTTAAGTAGCTCCCCCGACGAGGCCTGATCAGCAGCAGGTGTGTGGCTTCGGGTGTGGCCAGTCCCCTTGCAGGGCCACACCCTCCAGGCCTGACGCCGCCTATAAACAAGTGCTCAGCCACCCACACACACACATATACACAAGCACAGGGAAGGGGGAGCAACACCAAAATACACAATAATAATAATAATAATAATAATAATAATAATAATAATAATAATACATAACTGCTCAGGGATCCTGGGTTGCTCAGACCCAGGACCCTGACAATAATCTAAATATCTAATCAACCAATCAAATGGCAACAAAACATGACATGTAGAAAGGTCAAGATCACCTGCTGAAGTTCAAACGGAGCATCAGAATGGTGAAGAATGTGATTTAAGTGACTTTGAATGTGCCATGGTTGGGGCAGATGGATTTGTTTGAATAATCAGACACTTTGCGTCAAACAGCAGAATGCCACACTTGAGCCACTCCTGTCAGCTAAAAACAGGAAACTGAAGCTACAACATGCATGATGCTGCTGTGGCACTCAGGTGGTATGATCAGAATTTGGCATAAACAGTGTGAAAGCATGGATACATCCTGCCTTGTGTCATTGGTTCAGGCTGCTGGTCATGGTGTAATGGTGCCCCTCAAACATCACAGCCTACCTGAGGATTGTTGCCAACCTTTATGACCACAATGTACCCATCTATCTAATGTTGTTTTGAGCAGTATAATGAGCCATGTAAACTTGTATCACTGTTCTCAAATGGCCTCCACAGTCACCAGATCTCAATAGAACAGATCACCACCGATGTGCAGCTGACAAATATGCCACAACTGTGTGGTGCTGTCATGTCAATATGGAGCAAAATCTCTGAGGAATGGTTCCAGCAGATCGTTGAATCTATGAAGAGTCAAGGCAGATATGAAGGCAAAAAGGCTCCATGCCAGCACTAGCTGTAGCTAATAAAGTGGCGGAGCGGAGTGGTGGAGAAAAACCACTGAGTCCCAAATAATTGCTTTAGTAATTGTGTGCAAAGCCCAATATTCCTGCAGGTCCAATCACAGTCTGTTCATTCTACTGCTAAGCATGTATGTTTATCCATATCTGTTTTATTTTAAAGGTGCTTCATGAAAATGAACCTCTGTCTTCTATTCCCTGATTTATCTGGGGCTGCTTTTGGAGTGGATGAGATGAGCAGAGGGGCTTGTGATTGGTCATTACCAACTCGTGCCCCTGCTGTTTCTGTATTCTCCTGTTAATAATTGATGCAGCCTCTTTTCCACATTTGGATCAGATTGCACCGTCACCTTTGAAAATGAAAACATTTGCCGCTCACACCCAGCTGTGTGATTAGTGAGCCCTAAGAGTCGACAAACAATGACAGTGATGATGTTTAGCAGGTAGAAACTTTACCACGCCACGTCGAGATTTGCTAATTAGTGTTACACTCAGAGGCTGATGGGACTTGAATTGAAAATATTTGAAGAAACGTATTGAACCCGAACACACCCCCACAGCCTGATTGTTATAAATTGCTGTCTCCAAGCCTATTAAGCTCCCCTGATCAATATCATATTATCAGAATTGTCTTTTCTGACTCTGAAAAGCATAAAAGACATTAAACTGCTTTCACTGGCTTTATGTGAAATGAGCTCACCTTGTATACAATGACTATTCCTGTAACTTTGCTTTCTGTTCGCACCAGGTTCAGGATGCAGCAGGTGAACATCGTCGGATCCAGTCCCATGAGCGCCCCCTCTAGGCTGATTCAGACCTTACAGGCTGCCCCAGACACACACCCCTCTGACCTCAGCCTTCTGTCTGCTACACAGACCAGCCTGCGATTCAGCTGGAAGGTACTAACACACATACCAGACACACAGTAAACTGTGAAACCTTCCACCCTGATTCTGCCCCTTTACACTCCTTCAGAGAGGATTAATTGGGACTGCCTTTGTTTCTTTGCGCTGCATCTCGGTGTCTTTGCTCCCACTTTAGTTCTCGTGTGCATATTTATGTGCACGTGCACTCTGCAGCAGCAGGACTGAACAGGTTGAGTGGTTGACAGGCTGTAATCAGTGTCTCTCCTGGTTATCAGTGCTAACACTAATCTGTCACATTTCCCATTCACCATGTGGACTGCTAGCTGTACAAACTGCAATGTAATTTTCTCCTCACTGTCTTTTCTGTTTTTGCTCTTGTTCCTGCTCTTCATCCCTCTCTCTTTTCCCTCCATCTCTCCTTCACTCCCCCTTCCCCCCTTCTATTATAACATAAATGGAGAGCAGAGTATTTTCCATTTAAGAGTTGGAATGAGAAAAAGAGCCTGTCAAATCAGACACAGACACTGAGGTGCTATGGGCTACCTGTGCAGCATGCTAATGGGATTTTACCTGCATGTTAGCGCCCAGCCTCAGCTATGCTAGGTTTTCTGCTGTAATGGAACCGTCACAATGGTTTTAGCTAAGGCTATTATTCTAAGCTGCATATTAAGGGTAATAAAGCTAATGTGACATTCTGTATTATGGCTCCTAAATGCTAAGCTGAGCTAAATCACCAGGTTATTTAAAATGACTGGGTGTCTCACTTCCTTATCTGTTGCACAGCACAGAGCAAACGCTGTGTACAGTGTTGGTTAAAATCTGCTGCAGACTTATATACTGTGAGCAACCTGAACTTTCTGCTGACATGATCTTAGGACAGTGAGTAATGGTTGTGGAAGTAATGCATGATCAAGGGTGGGTCAGGGGCAGAATGAGATGACAGAAAAAGTGTGGACAGGAGACGAAGAGAGGGTCGCAGGAAATGAAAATGGAAGTTAATGGAAGTGAGTAAAAGAAGATGACAGAGGGTGACTAAGATGGAGAAAAGAAGTAGATGGAGAGAAAAGGATCAGGAGATGGGATGTCAAAGGGAAGAAAATGGTAAAAGGTTTTTTGATGTACTTTGACACAATAACAAAAATAACCATATTCTCGAGTGCTACAAAAATGCCTTTTTTTCACTTGTTCATCATATTGTGGAGAGCCGTTTTCTCAGTCAGCTTGTTACCGTAAGTGACGGGCTCCTACATTTCACAACATGCTCACATTTTCGGTTTTTGGCGATTTCACATTTCAAATAGCTTTCTTCAGTTTCTGACTTGTGATTGCTATGTTGGGGCTTATTTGAAATTTGAGTTTGTCAGATTTTATCAGCACAGCACTTAAAAACACACTTTTACCTAGCAATAAATATTTAACTTTGGAAAGAAATACCTCAAGGGAATTCTGAATGGTTAGAATGGTAGATTTGCTTCTGTGCTTGGGATCATTGTCCTGTTGGACGGAGCTGTTGGTGTCACATTTGACTCTAAAATACTTTGGTATACAGAGGAGTTCGTAGTAACTTAGTAACGACAAGGTGCCGTGTGACGTGTTTGTGCTGATGTGTTGTGTTCTCCAAACATGGCGCTCTGCATTATGGCCATACATCTTCACTTTAAAGTTGTCTGTCTAAAGGACATTGTTCCAGAAGTTTTGTGGTTTGTTCACATGCTTTCAATCCTAACCTGTGCTGCTATGTTCATTTTAATTGCCCCTTGGGGGATAAATAAAGTCTTCTGATTCTGATTCTGATTCTGAGTCTTTCTCCTGGAACCCTTCCAACCAAGAGATACCTGTACAGTCTTTTTCTATTTGTACTGTCATGAGATGTAGCCATTGTTTTTTTATTTAGTAGTATGTTATGAACACCTGAATACTCCAGCCCAGCAAACTGCCAAACCACCTCTCTTTATAGAGGTGCTCACACTTGCTGATGATCAAATACAATACTTATTGTCTGAATTCCTATTAAAGCAGTAAGGACGTATGTTTTTTTTCTAGCACTGCAGAGTCCTTTGAAAACTTTCTCACATTTCCTTTTTTGTTGTATCAGCATGTTAACCATTATTTTTTTAGTCTCTATCCCGTCAGTTAATTGCTGCCGAAATTAATTAACTGCCCTCAAGTAGATTGATGCTCACTTCACAAATTGTTGCACAAATGATTGTGATGCTTCTACAGTTCAGGGCTGTGGCATGCTCACCTGCATTTTTTTGAGTCAATATGGGAACAAAAAGCAAAATCAGATGAAAAAAATAAATAAAAGATTTGCTTGGGAGAATGTTGTGAAAACAGCTTCCTCCATGTGATGTGAGTCTTATACTGATTTCTTGCATTCGTGTGTACTTCCATGCACAAGTATGGAGGAATGCAACATGACCTTGGCAACATGACAGGAACAATAAATACAAGTATTTCTCTCTAATCTGCGCCTCTCTTCCTCTCACTGTTTGTTTCCTTCCAGCCTCTTTCAGAATCTGAGTACAACAGCAGTCCAGAGACTGTGGGCTACCGTCTGCGGGTGTCCAAGACAGACGGTCAGGGGGAGAACAGGAATGAGGATGTGAAGGGTACTGGGGGCACCAGTGAGGCCACATTAGAAGGTCTAAATCCCTTTACCCAGTACCAGGTTCAGATACAAGCCCTCAACTCTATAGGACCAGGACCGTGGAGTCAAACTGTCGCAGCACAGACCACAGAATCTGGTATGAACATAGACCTCATTGATCCATCTTTCATCTTTGCAAGCAGAGATCTCTGTAAGATATTGTATTTGCTGGGTATAAGAAGGCAGATGGATGAGGAATAAAGTGCTCCCATTACCTCCCCATGTCTCCTCTCATCCTGCCACCTCTCTGTGCCCTCTACACTCTCCCTCTGTTTCAGCGAGATTAAGATTGATGGAGAGAGGGAGGAGGAGATGATTGAGATAAAATCGAAGATTGGTTCAGAGAGTGAAGTAGCACTGAGCGGTGTGTGTGTGTGTGTGTTTCTCTGTGTGCTCGCTAGTTCCATCTGGATCTCCAGTGAATGTGACTGCCGAGGCAGTGAGTTCCAGCAAGATCCTGCTCATGTGGTCTGCTCTCCCTCAGTCACAGAAGAATGGAGTCATTCTGGGATATAAGGTGAATAAAACCTGCAAGTCGTATCCTGGCATCCCTCCTTGACCTCTTTAGTCCATTATCACTTCCTGCAGCCATCACACACACACACACACACACACACACACACACATATATATATATATATATATATATATATATATATATATATATATATATATATATCTTACAATCTGATATAAGCTAAACATGATGCAACATCCTGTAATTGCTCCAGTTTGTTCTTCCTACTTTAATGCTTTTAAAAGCACCCCGCTGCACTAAGTGTGTTTGGGGGCCATTTGCGTGTAATCACACGCACGCATGTGAGAGAGGCTTTAGTGATTAATACGCTTTCATAAAACAGCAGTTTGTGTGATGTTGTAGTAGAAACAATAGCTGGATTATTCATTCACAAAAACGAACAATAATCCACAAAGGCTGCTGGTTTTGCAATTACTTTATTTTTAATTTAGTACATAAAATGCAGTGTAGGCAAGAAAATGGGATGTTTGTGTGCATATTCGTGGATTGACTGTGCTTTACAGACTCTGCATGAGTATTCAAGTCCAGCCTTTCCACCCACTAAAGATACATAGCCCGCAGTCTATCCACATCTGCCAAATTAAAGCTTTACCCTTTCTCATATTTCCCAAAAAAAAAGCAGACATGTCTGTCTCATTGTGAGCCCCATCGAAGACATACTTGACATAAGCTGCAGGTTTCAGAGAAAGAGCTGGAAGAACAGTGTTGATAGTGAAGTGCAGGGTGCACTCGTTTTCTCATCACTTTTGGCACTGGCAGTCACACCTGTGTGGGTGCACCTGTTTTTCGGGGTAGGGTTTTTTTGGACTCCAAAGCTCACCCTGGAGTGATGTATTTACTCCACTTGCTTTGGCTTTTAAATAAAAAGGAAAACACACAGCAATTGTCTGCATTTTTAAGTTGCCTCTCAAACATTCATCAAAAGAAAAAATAAAATAAAGAAAAATATTTGTGCTAATATAGAAGCAGCTGTGAGTTCACCTCTTAATCTCCACCCAAACACAAGACAGCAGAACAAAGATTTAAAAGGGGGAGAATTTATCCTCAAACCCATGGACATGGTTGTGTTATAAATACATAAATCTGCAAAGGAAAATAGGCTGTGACTGTCTGATATAAACCGGTGCCATCTATTAAAAAAAGGAAAAACGCTGTGTGGAATCCAGGTCATCCACCATGCCCAAAGCACATCACACTCCACATCTGTGTGTTTTCTTGTGCCCTCCTAAGGATCACACTGAGCTGCATGCCTAACATGTTAATAGATGGGAAGTGACTGCCAGCAGCAGCTTTTTAACACCTTCCATGTGCTAGTAGATGCTGAATAGTTGCTGCTGCTTCCTGCTGTGCACTCCTTAAGACTATTTCTGTTTTTAGACACTTGGGTTTAAGGTGACATTTTCCTTCAAATGGTTTTAAGTGTGCGGTATTGATGTTCACGCTCATGAATATTAAAAAAAAGAAAAGGCGAAAAACGAAGAACAAAAACAAGAGCGAGCAGCTCCTGACATATTTTTTTTTAAAATCCGAAACTGTAAAAATACAGCGTGCACCGTTTTGTTTTCTTAGTGGCTGGCACTAATGTCATTTTAATTTTAGGATCGTTTTTTGTTGTTTGAGGTGATGAAGCCTGTTTTTCTGTGCCGTTGTCCTCCGTGGCTGTCAAAAACACATCGCTGAGTCACATCGTCGCTCAGGCTCACGCGCTCCATCGTTGACTTGGCTATGATTAGCACTGGCACTGTATTGTGAGTCAGTTCCACGCACACCACTCTAGTGTTAGAAATACTTGCAAGCACACTAAACCAGCAGCTGAAAAACAAATACACTTTGTATGCCTGTGTGAAAAACAAATATTTTTTTTAGAACCGAGAATAACTTTATGTGTTTTTGACCCAGTTATGTGCTGCAAAGCAGATAATGGATGGAACACTAATATTGTGTCACCTTAATAACTTAGAAAATACAGATTTGGGGTCCTTAAAATAATCTCCAGGATGTTTGCTCAGTGCAAACCAGGTAGTGTAAAAACCTTTTGATCACAAACTATAAAAAGTCAAATATATCAGATGTCCAAATTCACCTAAGTAAAGAATCACCTGCAATAGACTGAGACGTGAACACTGATTAAGCATAATGGTGCTTTGTCCTGCACATTTAAACACTGGAAACAAAGCTTTGCCTCGCTGTGACCCTACACAGAGATGCACATCGGTTGTTGTTTTGTTTGTTTTTTTAATTTGCTTTTTTTATGTTCTGCTGTTTTGTAGCCTTAACTGATTATATTTTGGAATTTATTACTTAATTTCTTTAAACTGTGTTGCATTCTGTGCTGTATATAAAAAAAAATAGGATATTATTGTTATTGTTATTCAGATAATTATTGCAGTAGCCTGATGTACATCTAAGATAGGAGTGTTTAGGCTACAGACACTGAACAAAATTGAAACAGACTGCTAGATGTGTTTGTTCATTTCTGTGTATGTTTTTTTTTCTTTTTTATGAGATATATTTGTTTTGTGCAGGTTTTATACAGCAAGAAAGACTCAGAAGGCCCCCCCAGTGTTCAGGTGGCAGAAGGAGAGGGGAGTGTGTCGCTGCTCCTCGGGGCCCTCCAAAAATACACAGTGTATGTGCTGCAGGTGCTGGCATACACACGTATGGGTGACGGCCCACCCAGCAACCGCATACTGCTAAGAACCAAAGAAGATGGTAGGACCCAGTTTTCTCTTACCCTGTCTAATCACCAGCTTTTTAATATATGTTTTCATATCTTCTATCTTGTAAGTACTAATTCAAGAGCGATGTGTCCAAGTGGGATTTATCACTTACAGACAATCACAAGTAATCACACGCATATAACTGACACACAGCACAAGCAAGTGCAAATAAGACCCAGATCCATAATGCATCAGGAACAAAAAGGTTCAGTTTAAAGCGAATGTCACTGCAACTTCAAAGGAAGTCCCCATGACCAAGAGCACTGTTTTCTCAGTCCTTTAAAATTGACTTCCTGCATTGTAACCAGTTCTGTCTGCCATATACACAGATAAGAGGAAAAATCTGCCATTATGAAGTCTGTGGTCATACAAATTCATCCATCCATAAACCTTCAAAGAGAGTAGTATACTTTTTCTAGATGCTGATCAGATGCCCGTCCAGTAAAAGTAGCAGAAGTCAAGGGTTTCCACACCTGGAGGGAGAGAGATTTGTACTTGTTAGATGGACCTATCAGTGTGAATTTTATATGATAAGATATGATCTGTAATATTGCCTAAATACATATGTGTTCTGAACACTTCAGTTTCAGCCCTTTTAATAGTTATGACGTTAGGAAGATTAGACGGCAACTCTTTGCAATTTGAAAATACCATAAAGTTGGATTTTTCTGTGTTTAACACAGCTTAAGAGGAGTTGAACAAGACTGAGCAACATCAAAGGCAGACTGCAGCACTGTCCGTAAGAGCACACAAAATGTTTTTTTTTTAACGTTTGACTTTGTACAGCACCATAGTGGAGTAGGAAACAAAAAATCAACATGGAATTTGAAGTTCAGACTTTCACTTTCAACTCAAGGGATTTAACAAAAGTATTGTAACAGTTTAGGAACTGTTTACTGCTGTTTTGTGGAGTGGAGTTAATTCTAATTGTTGAATTTACTTTTGGTAGAAGCTCACTGGAGCTCTCAGTATGAAATCCAAATCAGATGTTGATTGAGTAGAAAAGCGAGGGAAGCCATCATTAGGCTGAAAAAACAAAATAAATCTACCAAATTTAGAATCTGGTAAAATCTTAAAAAGAGATGCTCTGGCCAACTCAGGGACACCAAAGTCTTGAAAGAAAGTGTTGCATGCAGAATTTCAAAAATAGTGTCATTGTCCAAATACTTATTGACCTAGCTGTATGAAGAAGAGCAGTAGTCCTAATACGCATCCCTGTGGCACACCAACTGCATAAAAAAAAGAAGAAGGTGCACCTGCCTCTGTAGCTGTAGTATGTGGATATTTTGGGCTGTTTGAATCTGGCAAAAATCATAATTAAAGCTGTTTTCTTCAATATTTGGTGAATATTCAACATGATTTGTCGCTGACTTTAGAAAAACAAAACAAAGATTTATTAAACTTTGAAAGTTGTTTGTTTATTAAATAAATAAATAAGTTGGTAGGGGGCACAGATTTATGTGTTTGGGGTTATGGCAAGTCTGTGAATTTGCCTTAAACCCCGAGCTATGAATTTACAAGGTCATAAAGTCATCTGTTGCCATCATGTGAGGTGTGTGGGAAGAGAAAGTGGCAAACACAAACGCAGGCCTTCAAGGGATCTACATGGACAGAAAGGAGAAGTGAGCATTATAAAAGAGTTGCTGTGATCGTGAGACAAAGGAGATCATTCTGATTCTTCTGCAGATTCATCTACAGATACTTTTGTTATAACTTTTACCTCCTACATACAGATTGATTGATTACAAAAGGCCCTCTTTGTGTCATCTTTGCTGCAGCTGAACTAAACAGCGAGTAAGGCATTTTAGAGAAGCATGAAAGAACATAATCAATGATTTCATTAATCACCCAGCCGTGGGTATTTTTCTTCATGTGTTCCACGCCTCTGCATCAACCTGGTAACCACGGCAGACTTTTCAGGGTGGCAGTAACCTGGCCTGTTCTTTTCTGAATCATGAAGTACACTTGGGCACTCACACATACGCACAGAAACTCACATCTGCTCACACACACACACACACAGACTGAAACCCTCATAGACACACTCGCTCTCCTCTATCAAACGGTGTCACGTTTGAAAAGTTTTTCTCATTTCAGGATGAAACAAGAATGAGGAAGTCAATTCCCGGCGATGTATAATGAACCTACACATACACCTACTGTACCCACAAGCACAAGCACACACACACACACACACACACACACACACAGACATACGTTGACATGTATTTGCTGGTGTGGAACATGTGCTTTTATCAGGAACAACGACAGCCCGAGTGAGGCTGAAAGAAATTACATTTTCTGTTTTGTGTCTTTTACAAGTACCTCTTAAAGATGTGTAACAAACTCACTCAATGTATATATTTGTGTGTGTGCGTGTGTCTGTGTGTGTTTTGGCGTGTATATGTGGAGAGCATATGCACGAACATCTGTGTGCTATAATGCTAACATATTACAGTATAAGAGCCAGATGCTGAGATACTCTTTTTCTCATTACCGAACTGAAGCACTTCTTTTGAGCCTCTTTTTCCTGCTTTTCTCTTAAATTGTGTATTAATATCTTTTAATTCTGCTGCCAACTCCTTTCTCTATTTTTCTCTCCAGTCCCAGGACCCCCTGTCAGGATGGTGTTTCCAGAAGTTCGATTGTCATCCGTTAGGGTGGTTTGGCAGCCACCTGCATCCCCCAACGGCATCATATTAGGTATAAAAACAAACGCCCACATATACAAGTGAGCAGATATTTGAAAGCAAAATTTAAATCATAATCCATTTTTCATGCTTGTAGCAAATGATTTTGCAGTTTCAGCCACACACGCACACACACACACACACACACATCTACTGTGACAAGTACAAACTGTAAAATGGAAAAGATTCCCGCTGTCTCTGTATATGTGTCTGTACCTGAAAAAAGACAGCTGTAGGTGCTTAAGGCACCTTTCCTAATAAATATGACCATCTATATATATTTATAAATAAATGTGCAGATTCATGCACTATCACCGTGCGGTGTGAATCGGAAAAATACTCCAGGAGAGGAGGAGAGGTGAAAGAAATGTGTGAGCTGCTGAGCTGGAAAGAGAGAGAACAGAAGGGGAGAGACAGCAGACAGTAGATGTATAGAGGTGATAGGAGGGACAGGTGTGTGTGTGTGTGTGTGTGTGTGTGTGTGTGTGTGTGTGTGTGTGTGTGTGTGTGTGTGTGTGTGTGTGTGTGTGTGTGTGTGTGTGTGTACGCAGTAACTGGGTGAGGAGTGGTATTTGTCCTCTCAGTGGGAGAGCGAGTTGAACAGGACAGTTTGAGTGATGTGTGACTGTATTGTTAGCGGGAGGACATTTAGTGCGACACCACTCTGTAGCAGAAGGATGAGTGGGAGGGCAAATCTCACTCTCTCGATCACACAGGCACACACACAAACATACAGCCCTACTGTGTCCTTGCTGAGCATGTGTTGTGTGTGTTTATGCAGATACAAAGGTCTGTAGAGTACTGGTTTCTTTAGTCCTCATGACTCCCTCATTTCTCCTTGGGTTCTCCACCCATGGGGGACTGACACAGAAGGTGGACAGAGGAGAAACAAGACTGCAGAAGGTGCACAATCTAATTTGGCACAGTGCAGTGAGGCATTTTTGTTCTTTCACCCTTCTATGAATATAATACAGCCACACATACACACTGAAGTAATAAAATAGAGGACACATTTTACTCAAATGTGTGCAAATTGTACTGCAAATACTTACATGCTGAGTACTAAAATGCATACTAAAAAGTATTCTCCCATTGGTTTGCATTTCAGTGTGTCTCTTTGTAAAGTTTACAAAGGCACACATTTAAAGATTTCCTCTAAAATGCTCATCATTGCATGCATTGCATCACTACCTGCTGCCCAAATTCAGTCTGAATTTTAAAAATCTCTTATATTAGCTGTGCTGGCTTGTAGATTAGTTAGTGTGAAATGATCCTTTAAACACATAACTCCAAAAGCAAAAGCTTTACCAGCTCTTTATTAGTGTGGCAATTTAATCAGCGATGGATGGATGATTATTTTCTTTGCACGAGAAAGAAAACATTATGAGAATATCACAAATTAGAACAGTAGCAATAAAAATGCAGAAGTTAATTAGTTAAGCAAATCAAGGCATCAATATTCCCTCTAACTTTAATTAATGCATCCATAATTTTGCCATTTAGCACTTCTTTAAGGGTCATGAAACATAATGTAAAGAAGTATAAATGCAGCTCTAAACAACAGATTAACTGAGACGGTCTGCAAAACCCTCATTTTAACTTATTAGGTACTCTCTCTGTTCAGCTTTCAGTCATAGATCCAAGCTAAATAAAATTTTAAAAAAACTAGGAAGCTGAAAAAATTATTTTTTCATTTAAGACCCTCAACGGGTCCTAAAGGAAAACAATCTGTATATCTCTACTATGCTTAAAATACTATGGTGTACGAAAGTTTATGAGATGAGAAGTGAGACGCTGACCGTGTTTAAACATGTCTTGATCTTTTGGTCAGTCAGTGAACAACACTGAACCAAAGCGTGAACGTCTACCGTGATGCATTGTGATCCAGTCCCTTAACCCCTGGCTGAGGTGGAACCGGACATCATAGACCACATATCTTACGATAATGTAAACAACTATGTGTTGTGATGTTTCCCCAACAAGGACCATAGAGCATCATAGTCCTTTATAGTCTTTTTATCAAGTGATTTTCTCTTGTAGATGCTAACAATTGTATTTCCTTCTTTTGGTAGCCTTTGCAAAATGAAGCAGATGTGTAATTGGTCAGAGATGGATAAAAAAACTGTTCAGAAGGGCGTTTGATGCTCTGACAGAAATAACATAGGGAACAATAATATCTGAACACTAGTCATCTGGACACTTCCAGCATAGACTTGATAGACACCTTTATCTCTGGTGTCGACTGTTGATCACCCTTTCTAAAATGAGTGTGAAGTCACAAAATAAAAAAAGCCAGTGGAATATACATGACACTGATTCTGGAGTGACGCGAATTCAGAAACAATCTGCACGCAATCACTTCACTCTATTACAGACAAAAGGTCAATCATTCACTTCATACTGATCATTTATTTAATATGCATGTATCCCCTTTAGCATTTCTAAATCAAATTAACCTCTCTCAGCTCTTACTGGTGTCCTTCTGGTGACACTTTCTCCATTTGTGGCTCTGCTCTTCAAAACAGTCTGCTTGTGTTATACCATCGGTGTCTGTCTCTCCAGTCTTTTCAAAACCCTAAAGGCAAAGAAAAAAAAAATTGGTATACATTAGATGCACAGTCTGCTAGTCTGCTCATGCAAACCATAATGAAATATAGTGCATCGTACATTTTATATCTTATGGAAAAAAGGACTAAGGGCTTTCTCTAACGTGATGCAATCACTTAATGTAACAGAGATTTAGCCTCCAGTATGTGAGAGCAGCAATGGCTTAATGATGGTACAGAACATAATGCTGTGCTATGACCCAATTGTTTCGATGCAGGAGGATTTGTGATCTAGCTGTTATCCAGTAATCTCCCACGTGCAGCATTCACATTAACATTTAATCAGACTATCTGATGAGATTATCACCCGCACAACCAGATTAGGTGCCTCTGAGCAGATTATTATCCTGACAGTCTTACTGTGAACTAATCACATCCACACACTTGTGTGTTTCTAGTGTGTATTTGCTGTACAATACAATCTTCATAATAAAAGCCTTTGTGAGTGGCCAGTGGCCTGTGGAAAGCTTGGACAGGGATCAGTGGTTTGAGCGTGCGTGCATGTGTTGAAGGATGTTAGTGTTATTACATGGCCTACTGCACATAAGACAGAGAAACAGACTGGAGCCGTGTACACCATGGGTCACAGCCAAGGGTACACACAGAGAGGTTATATGTTTATACACTGTGAGAGTAGGGGAACGTGAGCATGTGTGAGTGTGTACTGGAGTTCTGCTCTGAAATCCTGACTTTGTCTTTGGAAAATAGTAAGTATGAAGGAAAGAAGCTGCACATATCAAATCCCAACAGAGTTCAAATGTAGTTTCATGACCTGAAGAAAAACATATTTGTTTGTATGTTTTATTGTGGAAATGAAGCTGCGTGATATGGCTTTGTGCAGCTATGTTTGCAGGGGGGGGGGGTTTCGCCTCATATTGTGCTCTCTTTGATTCCTGTGGGCTCTGTGAACACAATCACACGCAAGAATTTCACACAGATTTCAAATAGCTTCCTCCTCCTTCTGTCTTTCCTTCTGCCCCTCACTAGGCTACCAGATCTCCTACCGCCTCGACAGCAGGGACCCTCTGCGCTGGACTACAGTGGAGGTGGGGTCCAATGCTCGGCAGTTCACCGTCACAGGACTTTCCTCTGAGCAGAGCTACGTTTTCCGACTCATTGCTCGCACTGCCGTGGGCTGGGGTGCAGGACAGGAAGCTGTGGTTGTTACCACTGAACGCAGAGGTAAAGGACACTCACGCATATTCAGGATCTGACTGCTCTAATTTTAACCACTCCTGTTTAAAATATAGCAGGAGTCCAACCTGCTGGCTCACATATATCACTTGCAGACGCACAAAAACTGTCCGTCTCCACTGTGGACTTAATGACCTGTGTCTGACACTGCTCCCAGAAATGTAGTTCATGACTTTAAAGCAGACTTCCGACAGGCCTCTTTTAGTCCAAATACTCCGAGATGTCAGAGCAGCTACAGGTGCCATCAGTATCAGTAATGATAGCTGATCTGTCTCCATGACACCTTACAAAACTGCTTCTGCTCGGTAAGAATGGAAGACCTGAGTTTGTGTGGAAAAAAACACGGAGAAACTTAACAACCCATCGAAAATCTGGTCTCTTCTGACCCTCGGTGATTTAACACTTAAACCAGCTGCACCCAGCAGGAAGGCTGGTGCAGCTAGTTTGAAACTTTTATCCAGAGCTGTTGAGGTTGGTCTTAGAATACTCTTTAATGATGGCACCATTCCCCGTGTGTGACAGTTTCAGGGCTTGGCAGACAGGCTCACTGATGGGCTTACTCTTTAATGGAACAGAGTCATCATGAATGCTATTAGCTCCCGAGTGCCTCTGCTTTTCTTTATGCTGAGTCAAAATGACCGCATGAAAAGGACCTACAGGGACACATCTTTTGCTATGTTCGAGCAAACACTATGCGACTGATGGGGTCACCGATGGTGCGGCTTGGAGCTTGAGAACGAAGTCGAAATTACAGTAAGCTGTGAAGATCTCCACTCGGTGTTCTCTGGCACCACGAACAGTGTGATCTGATTCTGAAGAAGAACTAATGGAGCCGTATAACAACTTTGTTCATTTTGCTTCTTTGCAAAATCATTCCTCTGTGAAGTAATATATGGAGAGTTTCGGCAAGAGTAAAGGGGTGTAAGCTTTTCGGTTAAAATAGCTTCTGTCTTGCAGACTCTCCATACATACATCATGCATCTAATTTGGAATTCATAGCACAGCAAAGTAATAATCTCTAATACAGTTCATATTGACCTGTAGTGATGCATAAGGGAATAAAATGTCTTAAATAAACCAGAATAAACAGGGAAAAGTTGTAAGCACGAGCAGCTTGATTAATGTTATTAATTTTAACTGCAATTTTCTAAATGTTTGCTGTGAGAAAGCTCTATTATAGAGGACAACCATAATGATTTTACCAGTATAATTATGTTGTCAGATTTCTTACAGTAATCGTTATGCAGGAGCAGTGTGGAATTTTCATATTTTGTGATCTCTGCAGCATCACTTGCTATTAAAGGTGCAATTCATTGCAGTTCATGTTTGCTCCTCAGAAAGGGAGTTCAGACACAAGAAAAGAAAGCGGAAAGTTTGGCCCTAAGCAGTTTGTGGTTGGACATGGCGAATTCATTGTTACCGGGCACTAAATATTAGCACAAAATAAAAAGCATGACCTTTTCAGGGTGTGTGACATAGAACAAAAAGAAATGACATTTAGAAACTCCCCTGGACTTGTCAGTAAATGTAGGCATTGAAGCCACCAGGTATTAGCCCTCCTGTAGAGGTATAATGAAAATCAAGAGTTCATAACATTACCTCTGGGCCTGACTGTAACTGTTATCACTTAAAAAGGGAAGTGTTACTTTTTCAGAATTGTAGATTATCTGAAGAAATTTGTGGCACTCCGTCTGTTTATACCTTTCTCTGAACACGCCAAAATTAACTGGCTTGTTGAGTGAGACAGGATTATTAGCCTTTCTCACCAACTGTCGATTGCAACGCTGGGATATTTCTCATCCACAGCACCGTGCTCAGTTGTGGGCGGATGGAAACTGTACACTTAGTAGGTGAGAATGAAAATGAGGCTCGAAGTCGTTTTTCTAAAGGAGAGCGAAAGGAGGGCCAGAAAGTCAGAACCAAACGCCATAAATCTTACATCCTCACCCAAAGTAATTACTATTGATCAAGAGTTTTTACCAGCACTTTGCACTTATGTTAATTTTGACTTTAAGAGATGAAAAAAAAAGCTGCTAATTTCCCTTTCAGAGTTTTATCTAATTTTAGCAGCCAGTGGCCTCATCACAGAGCATAAGCTGCTACAACAACAAGAATTGTAAAATTGAAACACAGTCAATCGCTGAGTATGACAGCCCGTGCCTGTGGTGAGACGTATGAGTTTAGCAAGGACTCGGTCTCCCCCACTGTTTTGTCTTTAAAACACTGAAACAGAAGAGATATATCTTCCCACAATGATCTGGTCACTGACGGCCAGAAAAAAAACACACTTTTGAAGTGATTTGACTTTTACAGAAGTAAAGAGCAGTTTTATTTCCTTCAATTTAGAAGCAAATATAAAGTTCTTGTCTTCCTCTTATTTGAGTGCCGTGATGCTCGTCATGTTGCTGCAGGGCTCGCAAAATCGCTAGCCCGACGTCCCGGGGCTAGCGATTTTTCCAGTCGGGCTACCAAAATCTATCTCTTCCCTGCCCGTCGGGCTATTGTAGGAAGGAAAAATATATGTCAATGCTTTTGCATTCTTTCGGAAATGTAGCTGGGTAATTATGTCATTGGCATCGGCGAGCCACTGTCAATATGTGACATATTGAAATCGCGTTTGAATTTGCGCTTGTTTTTTGCTTTCACTTTGCAATCACACGAACTGTGTATAGAGAGTGACAGCACTGATTGGTGACTGATGATAATTTGCGCACCAATTCCTCTGACATCGTCTTATTAATCGTTAGCTTACTATGCAAACATGACAAGTGAAATCTCCCGCAGCTTAAACATGTGAGAGGTTGATCGCGCAGAGAATCGCTGTGTGTGTGTGTGTGTGTGTGTGTGTGTGTGTGTGTGTGTGTGTGTGTGTGTGTGTGTGTGTGTGTGTGTGTGTGTGTGTGTGTGTAAAAGCAGCAGGATATATATTTTAGTTCTGCTGAGCCAAATAAGACAGGTCAGGGTGAAGAAGACAGCTTCTATAATATTGTAAAGGAAACAAAACATTAATCAAAAAAATTGTTGAAAAACAAATTACAACATCAGTTAATAGATATACTGTTCACTGAGGCGTCATCAAATACAGTGGGGCAAAAAAGTATTTAGTCAGCCACCGATTGTGCAAGTTCCCCCACCTAAAATGATGACAGAGGTCAGTAATTTGCACCAGAGGTACACTTCAACTGTGAGAGACAGAATGTGAAAAAAAAATCCATGAATCCACATGGTAGGATTTGTAAAGAATTTATTCGTAAATCAGGGTGGAAAATAAGTATTTGGTCAATAACAAAAATACAGCTCAGTACTTTGTAACATAACCTTTGTTGGCAATAACAGAGGTCAAACGTTTACTATAGGTCTTTACCAGGTTTGCACACACAGTAGCTGGTATTTTGGCCCATTCCTCCATGCAGATCTTCTCGAGAGCAGTGATGTTTTGGGGCTGTCGCCGAGCAACACGGACTTTCAACTCCCGCCACAGATTTTCTATGGGGTTGAGGTCTGGAGACTGGCTAGGCCACTCCAGGACTTTCAAATGCTTCTTACGGAGCCACTCCTTTGTTGCCCGGGCGGTGTGTTTTGGATCATTGTCATGTTGGAAGACCCAGCCTCGTTTCATCTTCAAAGTTCTCACTGATGGAAGGAGGTTTTGGCTCAAAATCTCACGATACATGGCCCCATTCATTCTGTCCTTAACACGGATCAGTCGTCCTCTCCCCTTGGCAGAAAAACAGCCCCATAGCATGATGTTTCCACCCCCATGCTTCACAGTAGGTATGGTGTTCTTGGGATGCAACTCAGTATTCTTCTTCCTCCAAACACGACGAGTTGAGTTTATACCAAAAAGTTCTACTTTGGTTTCATCTGACCACATGACATTCTCCCAATCCTCTGCTGTATCATCCATGTGCTCTCTGGCAAACTTCAGACGGGCCTGGACATGCACTGGCTTCAGCAGCGGAACACGTCCGGCACTGCGGGATTTGATTCCCTGCCGTTGTAGTGTGTTACTGATGGTGACCTTTGTTACTTTGGTCCCAGCTCTCTGCAGGTCATTCACCAGGTCCCCCCGTGTGGTTCTGGGATCTTTGCTCACCGTTCTCATGATCATTTTGACCCCACGGGATGAGATCTTGCGTGGAGCCCCAGATCGAGGGAGATTATCAGTGGTCTTGTATGTCTTCCATTTTCTGATGATTGCTCCCACAGTTGATTTTTTCACACCAAGCTGCTTGCCTATTGTAGATTCACTCTTCCCAGTCTGGTGCAGGTCTACAATACTTTTCCTGGTGTCCTTCGAAAGCTCTTTGGTCTTGGCCATGGTGGAGTTTGGAGTCTGACTGTTTGAGGCTGTGGACAGGTGTCTTTTATACAGATGATGAGTTCAAACAGGTGCCATTCATACAGGTAACGAGTGGGGGACAGAAAAGCTTCTTACAGAAGACGTTACAGGTCTGTGAGAGCCAGAGATTTTCCTTGTTTGAGGTGACCAAATACTTATTTTCCACCCTAATTTACGAATAAATTCTTTACAAATCCTACCATGTGGATTCATGGATTTTTTTTTCACATTCTGTCTCTCACAGTTGAAGTGTACCTCTGGTGCAAATTACTGACCTCTGTCATCATTTTAAGTGGGGGAACTTGCACAATCGGTGGCTGACTAAATACTTTTTTGCCCCACTGTACAGTGTCAGTGGACAGGTGGAGGTCAAGAAGCTACTCTGAAGGAGGGGAAATGGGGAAATTTAAATTTCTGATTCAGGTCTTCATGGATGCGCAAGCAGGAGATTAAGAGAGAGGTACAACAGCGATTGCCTCCACCGTGTTTTATGTGTTTTGACTGGAGACATTCGCTGTTGTACCTTTTGCTTAACCTCCTGCTTGCGCATTATAGTTTGTGGCTGTTTTCAGCCTGTTGTATTGAAGATCTTGTCAAAATTTATGAAATTATCAACACAAAAGTATCATCAGATTTTGATCCACCAAGTAATGCAGTCCGGAAAGCATCTGACTGCCTTCATTTTTCAGTATGACACAAAAAGACACAACAGAAGTTGTGGTCCAGAGCACAGACCTCAACATTATTGACGCAATGTGAGATCATCATGACAGAGAAAAGAATAAACGGCAGCCAAACATCCAAAGAAGAGCTTTGAATGTCCTCCAAGAAGCCTGGAGAACTATTCCTGAAGACTACGTAAAGAAATGACAAGAAAGCTTGTCTTGGAGAGTTCAGACTGTGTTGAAGAATAAAGGTGCTCATACCAAATATTTATTTTCAAGCTCATTGAAACTGCACAAACTCAGTTTTTCATTAGATCATTGCATCTATTTTGCTTTTTCCAAGTATAAAGAACTGAGAGGGGGCTTGAGACTTTTGCACAGTACAGTAATTAAGAAAATGGAGAAGGAAAGATGTGGCAGATGGTGTTGAAGATCGAGCACTCCAGAGCTAATACGAGCTTTCTCCCGGAGTGAAATACAGTAAGTGATATTTCACTTAAAAAATGAAGTTGCAATGGTTCTGGTGTCTCTGTGGGCTAACGCATGAATAGGTTTGGTTGATCTCTCTCTGTCTGTCTCTGCTGTTTTCTCTGTCAGCATAGCAGCACTGAGTAAGCAGTGAAATGCTACAGAAGCATTAAAATATGACAGTTAAGTGATTTTTTGTGGAAACCTGGAATCATTTTGTCAGATACTCTGTTCGCAGCCATCAGTTTGTGTGGTGCATTTTAATTGGATCAGATATCATAACATCCGCAGCGTCATTATCAGGATTTCTTGAGAATAGAGTTCAGTGGTTCTCTGTTCCACTTCAGTAGCATAATGCCCCATTCTTGCTGTGAGATAGACAGAATATCCTAATAGAGATTTCTTTCTGATGATATTGAAGAGACCAACTTAATCCCTAGAAAGAGAAAATTGGCTTTTTGGGTGAGCACGTGAACGTGTGTGTGGATGCATGCCTTAGGGAGAAACCGTTTTGGAAATATGTATCGTTGCTGATGTTTGTACCCAAAAGCGTGAGAGCTGAGAAGGTAACAGAGAACATAGCATATTCAGCTACCTTCAACCCCTTCATCTTTCCTTTTTCCTCTACTAAAAACTAGAGATGGACCGATCCGATATTAAGTATCGGTATCGGTCCGATACTGACGTAAATTACTGGATCTGATATCGGAGAGAAATAAAAAATGTAATCCGATCCATTAAATATCAAAAAAGCACCTCACAAAACTTGCGACATGGCGTAACTCAGCTCATAACCGTTGCACGTTGGAGCAGTGTGCTCACGTGATAGAGCAGCTGTGTGTATTTGTAGCCTCGCTACCAAACCAGCGTTTCATCTCTGAGGAAGTTATCCCAGAGAGAAGTAAAGCAAGTGTGTAAGTTCATCTCTGAATGTTTGTAAAGCATTCCCACGTTAAGCTTAACAACCAATATATGGAGCAACTGCCTCTCTCTCCCTCTCCTGTTGCTACTTCAATCATGAAACTGCTTAATGATCAGCTGATCGGCTTTTCTGTCGTGACTCCCGTTTCTCTTGTTTGTTTTTGGCCCACTTTGCACCAGAAAGAGGAAACCAGCGGCTGAACAACAGCAGCACATTTAACCTTGATAAGCTGTTGTTAGAATTTATTTAATATTACTTTCTACACCAGGATCTTTTTCTACTAGCTGACGGCTGGTAACTGTGCAGGGGCGGATCCAGCAAAGTTTAGCCAGGGGGGCCGATAGGGCATTAACAGGGAAAAGGGGGCACAAAGACATACTTTTCTTCTTATTCTCATTTAAAATGTCTAGCTTTTAATAAATAATTATCTGAATCTTACACCCAAAGTTTTAATCTGATATAAAATGTATAGAAGTCCATTACTGTATATAGTAACTGTTAAGTCTAATATACCCTAGTAAGCTATAGTACTTTTTCCTTTGGGAAGGTACCATCTGTTTTTTTCTGTAACGCTGCTGATCTCCGACTGTATTCCCATGTGATGTCTTTGTTGTGTATGTGGGGGGGGGGGGGTCCTATTCCTCTGCGAGGCAACCTGCATATGGCCAATAAAGCATTCTTTCAATTCAATTCAATTTCAATTCAATTCATATCGGTATCGGCAGATATCCAAATTTATGATATCGGTATCGGACATAAAAAAGTGGTATCGTGCCATCTCTACTAAAAACCCAGTGTTTCCTCTCCTTCCCTCGTGTAGAAATAATATGCAAGTGCTGAAAGGTCCGAACTTGTTCTCGCAATTATGAGTTTATTATCAGAACATGATCTTAACTGTGGAGCAGAACAAAAGGGGAACAGACAGGGAGACACAGATGGTATCAGAAAGACAAAAGAGGGCAGAGAATAGTCACATTTTGAAGGGAGCGAAGAGCAGGGGGAGTGCGGGAAGAAGGAGACAAACAGATCAAATCAAATTATCAAATTACTTTTGATAAGGATGAATGAAGGAAGCCGAGCCTGCCTGGGTGTGTGGTTGTGTGTGCGTTTTGAGAAAATAAGTGCAGATTAATTAAACTTCAGAGAGAATCGATAATGCTTTTATTTCCAGACTTAATCGATAACCCGAAGCCCCTGAAATTAGACAGTTTTGCCCCCAGCTGTGTGTTGTTGTTTGTGTGCCTGCACAGGTACTGCTAATCGCACAGGTACGGTGAACACAGTTGTACAAAGACACTGACTCCCAGAGCCATCTTTCATCCTGTAATTGAATAGCTAAGACACAGATAAACACGCACGCACGCGCACACACACAAGCAATCTGTTGAGAAATGGTTTCTTTGATGCCGCAGTAGTTAGTTGTCTTGTTTCATTTAAACACGTGTTTGCATGGCAGCACTTTTTCACGCTGATGCACATGTTACATAAATGTGGGCTGCCCGTGCCTTGTGCAACAGAAATATTTGCAGCAGATTGTCCATTTTTATCTTCATTTGTCCTGCAAATATCCAGGCGTCTGAGTGACCTGCTGTGTGCAGCAGGCTTATTTCTTAAACATAATTTATACAAAAGACTAGTTCCCTGTAATCAAGGTAAAAGATCAAAGAAACCACATTTCCCTGCAGCTAGATGTCTGCCCAGAAAACTGATTTCATGGTGACTGTAAAGATGAGCATGACAAAGACAAAATCCATGTCTTAGCAGAGCAGATGAAAGAAAAGATCTTTACATTAAAGCTTTGCGCATGTTTACAGTACTCTCTGCAGTTACAATAGTTGAGGGCATGGTTGTAAAAGAAGAAGACAGGCAACTCTTTATTTTTATCACATTTTCTGATGCCCTACATAACCCGATTTCTCTGACTTACCTGGCTTCTTGTGTGCGTGTGTGTACTTATGTCACGACCATACTGACTGCTTTTAAGATGTGGATCCTGACTGTGGTTTTCAGAGCTCTTAAGTGCTCTCTCTTCTTTCTTTTGGAGAAATTGTGTTCATCCCTCCAGCTGAGTTCTGGCCTAAGAAAGTGTTGGACTTGCTGCTGTGGAAATATTCGAAGCCTTTGCACATGGAGCTTCGTTTTTTTCATGCGCCTGCCTCCTCTTCAGTTCCACTGTTCTTATCTTTGTCACATCACTTGTTCCACCTTCTCTCTCATGTTATTATCTCGCCTCTTCAAACCTCCTATCCGTGTCTACAGAGCGTCCCCTCCCACCCAGGAAATTGTCCGTTCCTCAAGATGAGGTTGAATCTCGCCAACTCCGCATCCATTGGGTGACCGGTGGCTCAGCCTCCTCGCCGCTGAGGTACTTTACTCTGCAAATCAAGGAGCTGCCCAACGGCGACTGGAAAACCCACACAGCTGACATCCTGCATAACATGACCTCCCGGACTGTTGACAGGTACACGCACACATGCACATACGCACAGCTGCAGTGGTTGATACATCACCCTTTGAATTTGTGGCACTTCATATATAGACAGTTTAAAGTGCAATATTTTGTTTTTTTATTACACTTTTCACACCAAAAACTCAAAAGAAAAAGTGATTTTTCTAACAGTCTCTCACAACTGCAAATGTCAGCATGACTGGCTACTGGCCAAGTTGCAGTGTTTGTCACTGATCCGGAGAAAGTGACAGTCTGCGGCGACAAAAAATATCACGCTGGTGGCTGAAAATTACATTGATCTCAAAGACAGGAATGACATGTTTAAGACAGCTTCTTTTTTTGGAGGGATACCAAAACCCATGTGTCACAACAGAATAGTCACAGGTGCCGTCGAGTCATTTTTCACAGCCACCCAGCAATAAGGAGAGTGGCACACTGCAGTACCAGCAGGCTGAGGTGGACAAACAGCAGGGTAACGTGTGAAAAAGGATTAAAATGAATATATCTAATAAGCCAGTAAAATATGCCTTCATGGGCTATTTCAGTCAGACTGAAAGTAAAGCAGCAGTATCAGTAAGAGTGAGTAAGATTATCTCAGGCTTAGAGAAAATGGCAATAAAAAATATAGATGGCTCTCTTTTGTTTGTTAGTTTTTTTTCCTTAGAGATCCCCAAATTCAAAATTGTTTTTAGCATGACACGCTGAACTTGAATTAATTAAAGCAATCTGTAGAAATCTTATGTTTATGCATCCTCGGGGGAGAGGAGTGGACAGAGAGAAGAAGACGCTGTGAATTTAAAGCAAACAACGGAGAATTATAATAGAGACTGGAAAGTTTTATTTGTTTAGAAGCTGAAGTACAGAAAAGGTTGGTGGAGAATAAACATACACACATGCCACCAAACAAAAACACCAGGGAGAGCAGAGTAATCATAATTACTGCATAAACGGGGAGGATCTCAGTCACCTAATCACACAGGCGCAGCAGGAGCTGCTCTCTGTCTTTTTCTTAATACCTCTATTTTTTCATCTCTTACTCGCTCTGCCTCCGAGCTTTCATGTTTGCGTGCGCTTTTTGTCCCTTCTGTTCCTTTACAATTTTTCATCCCTCTTGCTGTCACCACCTCCTCTCCTCTCCCTCCATCCATCAACAGCCAATGCTTTCAAAAACCATCAGGCTTGTATTTTTTCTTCTACTCATCCTGTACAAGAGGGCTTCAGTCTTATTGCATGTCTTCCTTTTACATTCCCCTCTCTCAGTCCCTCTGTTCTCTACTCCCTCGTGATGGCAGCGGGTGAGAGCAGTCAGACCGGATTGCTACTCCAACTTCCTGATGGTCCGAGTAGCAGGACTATGATGGTGCTTTACCAGCGTGTGGTGTCTGCGTGTGTGTGTGTTCGTGCCTGCTTCGTGGCTGTTTTTGTGTGCTCCTTCACGAGCTATCACAGGGCTATTTGAGATGCTGAAGAGCATTCGCGCCATGTGTCTGCGTCAGTCTTTTTCAACCTGCCTCAGGGAGAGTCTATCTGCCATGATGGCGGTCGCTGCTGTTGTTGTTTTCGAGCTCATTCTATCACTGAACGCTCTCATTAGAGCGCCGGATGGAGGAATTAGCTTACATCTCCACATGCTCACGCTCACACTCACTTCTTATCTATCCTTAATTGTTGTTTTCCACCAAGACATCTTGGGAACCAAAACATCGAAGTCCCCAGGCTGATGTGCAGACACACATATACAGTAAACACACACTTTCACACATTGTCCTTAACGTCCTCCCAGTGCTGTTAGCCCACCCTGTTTAAGCCTGGTGCCTTTGATGTTCTATTCCAATGATAACCACAGCCCCACAGGGCCTTTAGTTGTCCATCATTGGGCCCAGGCTCATAATTATACAACAAGAGACTGGAGCAGTTTTCCTGTCACCTGCTGGATTTCAGACTGGCCCTGTGCAATCTCCTGTGTCGAGGGAAAACCCTTGCAGGTAGACATGTGGGGAGTAGTGGAATTACTTTTAGTTAGTTATTATATTGAAAAGCCAAGAACACTTCTGCCTTCCACTTATCTTATTTGTTTTTCATTTTGTCTTTCTGTGCAGAGGAAAATTTGACAATTGTTATTCATCTCTGCCTTTCAAATTAGCATTCTATTAAATTACAATATCGCAGAGCATTTGTACCCGAACAGACACCGAAAGGAGTCACATTTTACAAGTCTTCTCATATTTTTCTTTATTTCCCAGTGAGCCACTTCTCAGCAGGAGAGCTGCTGGTACTCTGGCCAGCTTTCCTGCCATCAGCAGCAGCATCCTCGCCACTGTCACAAAAAGCAATAAGAGATTAAAGCACGAGCCTATTGCTAAGGGGAGTTATTGAGGCACAGTGCTCAGCAATGGTACATCTTTCAAGTAAACAGAAAAGCATGAGAGTTGGATTAAGAGTCGGTGCATCCACCGAGACATGTCAGAAGTTATCGCTGGCCACATTTGATCAATGCACATAAGGCAGGGCTCCTCCTGAGGAGGCTCCTCGCGGAGATATGTCACATTCAGCTTTGTACCGACATGTCCAGTTGTCTATTTACAGTTTTACACAAGAGGCTTTTTGTAGGAGTTTTTATAAAATTGTTTTTTCTGCAAAATAATGAGTACATTGCTGTGGTTTTATATAAAAAAAAACCTGTTAGGTAACTGTGTCAGATGTAAATAAAAAACAGAATGCAGCTATTGCTTCTAAAATCTCATAAATCTGTATTTTATTTGTGTGGTACGGAAGAACATTGAAATCATATTGGATTTTTAAACATTTTACAATTTTGTGAAAAATCTCATTTTATGACAGCAACACATTTTAAAAGTTGGCATGGGGCAACAAAAGGCTAGAAAAGTAAGTAATTATAAAGAAACAGTTGGAGGAACATTTTGTAGCTAATTAGGTTGACTGGCAACAGGTCAGTAACATAATTGGGTATAAAAATGAGCATTTTAGAGAGGTGGAGTTTGAGAAAGATGGGCAGAGGTTAATCAGAAAACTGAAACACAGAAATCTGTGTGCAAGGGACAAGGCACAAAATCACTACTGGATGCCTGTGATCTTCAGGGCCTCAGGCAGCACTGCATTAAAAATGGGAATGATGCTATCATGGAAATCACTGCATGGGCTCGGGAACACTTCCAGAAATCATTGTCTGTGAACACAGTTCATAATGAATTGTCATTCACAATTGCAAATTAAAGCTCTATCATACAAATAAGAAACTATACGTGAACATGATCCAGAAATGCTGCTGTCTGTCTGGGCTAAAGACTTTCATCTAAAATTACTGAGAAAACGGGGAAGACTGTTCTGTGGCCGGATGAATTTAAATTTGAAAGAAATTTTGTAAACATGGGGCTGATGTCCTGAGCAATAAATCATATGGAAGTACCTTAGTTCCTTTGGAATTGTCAACTTGCACGTCTGGAAAAGTGAAAGGTATATCTAGATATCCAGAGATCTTTTTTAGGGATAGCCATGCATGTTTCTACAACACGATGCTAAACATGCCCACCTGCACTCAAGCCCTTTAACCAACTGCAAACATTTGGAGCATCCTGGCACGAAAAACACAAAAAGACTCAGGACTGCTGGGCAGCTAGAATCCTGTATCAGACAAGGATGCAACAACATTCGTCTCCCAAATGTCCAGCAGCTGGTCTCCTCACTTCCCAGACATTTACAGACTGTTGTTAAATGAAGAGGAGACGCTACACAGTGGTAAACATGGCCATGTACCAACTTTTTTGTTGCTGCCACCAAATTTAAAAACTTTTTTTTTTTTAATTACAGATTACTTTTTACACGGCATCCCAGCTTTATTGGAGTTGGGATTGGAGAAATGCAATGAGATTTGCATTACCTCATCCCTTTGAAAAGATGTTGAATCTCGTATCGCTTGCTTTTCCTGCTAAAACTGGTCAAAATACATTTTTTTAAATAATTCTTATATGTGTGTACTTGGATTTAAAGGCTGAAGCCCTTCACTTCTTACAAGTTTCGTATGGTTGCCACCAATGACGTAGGAGACAGCGTCCCCAGCAGAGAGACGGAGGCTGCCACCACTTTGCAGGACGGTGAGAAACTGGGATGCTGACACTGTATGGGAGAAAAGAAGTGGGAAGACGGTGCATTACGTGGATTTGAAAACATTATATGATGTAAGGGGATGGGCAGTGTGTCTGACTTTTCTTTTTCTTCTCCACACTCTCTCTGTGTTTTCTTTCCAGTGCCTAATGAGCCTCCAGTGATTCTCTCAGTGAAGCCGACAACTACTACCTCAGTGCTGGTGCACTGGAAGGTAAGTTCAGACTTCTGACACACCAACAATCCCTGATAAACACAGAGCCGCACAACAAAACATATGGTTCGGGTGCACGTTATTTACTTATTTTGAGGATAAAACCCCTTACAGCCTCTGTGTTAATTTGTACTGCATGTGTTTTATTTCTTGGGTGTAATTATTGTTATATATTGAAGCAGGAGAGGTCAGAGAGGAGAAAAGAAAGATTGGAAAAATGGCAGGAGGGCAAAGCAGGCACTAAGATGGACACACAGTCCTGAGATGGGGGAAATGTTTATCTCTTAATGAGTATATACCAGCAGGAGAGATGTTATAGGGCAGAAGAATCCCTCAGCTATCAGTAACATTCAACAACACAGGCAAAAAAAGAGGGGAAGATGGTAAATAGAGCCTGGCTACTTCACTCCTTGTCTTTCTTCCTCTTCTACTTGGAAATGTCTTCTCTCATCCTTGTGGCTTTACGTCAAAGCAGAAGGAGGCAATGAAAAAACAAAGTCACCAGCAATTTCATCATCCTTTACAAGAGTGCCAAACCTACTGAAGCATCACTTTCTCTGTGCAAGTTACAGCCAGACCAATCCAGCAGCCCCTTAAAGTGGACATGCTGATAAAATACTGCTCTGCCAGCCTGTCAGCGTCCTGTCTGTTGCTGTACTACACAAAGGAAATGAAAATAAGCACACACACAGAAAGTTCTCAGAAGCTTAGAAATCTCTTTTTGAGAAAGTAGCATTGTTTTTGTTGTTTGTTTGTTTTAACACGTGCTTGTGTGTGTGTCTGTATGTTTCCAGCGTCCCAGCGATGACAGCGTTAATGGAGTTTTGACTGGATACCGGCTCTATTATAGAGAGCTCCCGGCAAACGCTTCCACTCTCACAGAAGCAGAAGTCCAGACAACCAAAAACAACACAAGTGCCCTCATTACAAGTGAGTACTTCTGCTACTAAAGGAAACAACTGCTCTTTACCCTCCCGGTCATCAGACTGTCTGTTATCAGGCTGTTGCTGGAGGACGCCTCGCCGTGGGTTAAATTTTTTTTCTCTGCTGGTTAGGAGAACCAGTATTGCATTAAAACTACATTCTGAATCCTATTTAATTTATCCAGCAAGGATGCCAACATTGCCATCCTTTTATACACACCCACAATGTTCTATAACACTCTGCTGTCCAACTTCAGCATCTCAACCCAAACTACCGAACTAGCAGCCTCCGTTTGCAGCTTTTGATACGACGATGCTACCGTGATGATAATGGCATGTTTACCTTTTGCTGCGGAGATGGAGACAGGAAGGGGATGATTTGGTATGCAGTACAAGTCAAACTGTGGATGTGGTATGTGTTTTAACAATGAGGGTACTAGGAAGTAACAAAAACAGTTTTCTGACTAACAGCTATGGATTTTACAAACAGCCTTGACTGGAAGTCCTATTAGATATGGCTAATAGCAAGCTAATTAAGCTAATGTTAGGTCCATGTGTTGAAAATGTATTTGTTAGATTTGGCTTAATGTTTCCAGTTAACTCAGTTTTTAGCTCAAACCTTTTAAAGGGCTCTTAAATGTGGAGCTGATTGCTTCATGCTCTTCATGCCAAAGCTGCAGGTTTTCCTCTAAATCGTATAATCCCGCTGTGATTTGGATGTGTTGTATTTTTAAGATTACAGAACGGGTAATCTAGTGCTGTCTCGAAACACTAGTTCTGCTTGCTCAAGTATAAACTTCCCCAAATCCAACGAAAAGCAGGACAGAGCAACAAATACTATCTCAAACTTAGGACCTGGCAACTATAAAACTCTGTTCCTCTGACTTTTTAATTGCTGAGTATTGATCTGACTGCAGCCCCTTTTACATTGCTTCAACATGTGGAGATATAGAAAGCTTGCTGCATGCATTCATTAGATCATACATGGCTGGTTGAAGGTTTAATGCTTTGAAACTCTTGATTTTAGAAATTAAAGCGATTAACAGCTCCGGCTATTTGTAAAATCACAAAATAAGCCATAATGGAGAGGATTAAAAAGATCTTATTAATACTGGAATGCAAGGTTGGCATTCATTTTTAGTTTGAAAAGAATTTATTCAGATGCAAAAAGTATTAAAGAAAAGAAAATATGAGGAAAAAGTATTCTTTTCAGGCGTTTCATGCATCAGGGCTGAGATCTGGGATGAAACGTGTCACTGCAAGGACACATTGATCAAATGGCCGCCTTTGGACAGTTGTTTTTCTTACGAGGGTGTCCTTATTGCATTGTAACAAGGCAATAATAAAATATTATTATGCACTCTACAGCCCGAAGTGCTTTACGGTCGACTGATTATCTGTTTGACTAGATTGGCAGACGCACAATTGTCCCTCCACCCAAAGTCCGATGAGTCCTAGGAGGACATCGAAGCATAAAAGTCTTTCAAACGTTTCCCTCTTAAATACGGGGATTTTATTGAATTGCATTATAATTGCTGAATTTATTGTTGAACTTGAAACTTTATTGATTCACTTTCCATCCATCTTTCTTTTACTCCTTCCAAGCCAAGAGCACCTTCAAGACGGTCAGCAGTGACTCGCTCACAGAGTTTGAGTTGACACGTAAGTAATTTATGACCAAACTCCGGGCAATTTTTTAGTGCCAACGTTAAACAACTTATGTGCTTTGTAAGCGTGTTGTGCAAATACCTTTAATGCCAAGTTGTTTATCACTTCTTTGTAGAACTGAAGAAGTTCAGACGCTATCAGATTGTCATGACAAGCTACAATATCATCGGAGAGAGCCCACCCTCCAACCCAGTTGAAGTGTCTGTCGGAGAGGCAGGTGTGTGAAAACAGAGCTCACTCCACGCAGGCTGCTCATTTTCTTGTCAAACCATTTAAGTGGGTATTTAAATAAAAATTCTAAAAGCATTTTAAGAAAGCACATTCCTAACCTTGGAAGTTCCAACAACAATCCCAACTTACAAGCCTCCTCTGCGCTTTCGGTGCGTCCGTTACGTGGTCGTCAGCAGCAGATACAGAGCAGTGTCGATGGATCTGTCTACATTTTAGGCTCATTAGCTGTCATGATTTTATCCAGAGCTTTCCGTGTGCTTTCAGACTTCATGATTAAATGCCTGAAAGCTGTGGAAAAAGCTTGAGCAGACCTGGAGTGTCAAAACCTAATTTGTTCCTGTGTGTCTGCTTTCTATCACTATTATCCAGTCCTTTGTTCTCTCTCTTTTTCTCTCTGTCATCCTCTTTCTTTTCTTTGTCCTGTCCATTCCTCCTAGCATGGGCCTTTGTGTGTGCGCGTGTGCGCGTATGTGTACATGCATTTGAAATCCTGCACAAGGTCAACTGTTTTGCTGCGATGCCCCAACCTGTTTATCTTTCACTGGAGAGTCAAATCATGGATCCATTTGACAGACAGGAGTGCAAATAGATCCTCGCTCTCTTTCTTTGTCTCTCTTTCATACACACACGCGCACACACATACACACAACAAGAAGGCAGTTATAAACCACAAACACGAATGCAGGTAAACAGATTTGCACATTATGATAGTAGCGCTGGTACATTTTTGCAATTTCTCCCACAATCTCACACTCCCTCCTTCAGACCACTGCTGTATTCATATTCAAGTGGTGTGTATGTGTGTGTGCGTATGTTTGTAGTTTGGTAGGCCATACATATCACAAGCAGGGGAGTGAGAGGTGAGGATAAGCAAGCGGAGCAGGAGGGGGAGGCAGAAAAGGCTGGAGGGGGATGATGAAATGGGGTGATATGGCCTTTTCTCTCGCCTCAGGTGCACACTGCCGAGTGGTGTTCATGCATATGTGTGGTACAGTAGAGTAACAAGGTACTGCCTTAGGCTCATTCTAATTGGAACAGATCTTCTCTACTTCCCACTCTAACACACAGTTGCCGGCTCACATAGTAAGAGTCTAACGAAAATTCTCACCTGCTGCAGCTCCATCGGTGGCCCCGCAGTCCATCACAGTGTCCGCCGTGTCTCCCTCCACCCTGGAAGTGACCTGGGACACGCCCCCACTCGAGACTCAGAACGGACTCATTCAAGGATACAAGGTGACACACAGACAAACACAGAAAACCATGCGTGTACATGCAAAGACTAATTTTGCCCTTGCATCAAAGTATTTAGCATGAGTGCTCATGTGAGAGAGAAGCACAGAGAGCTGGCTCTGTATTTAAAGTATCTCTCTAGTCTTGACTTGGAAGGGTTTTGCTCTGTTGCGCCTTCAAGTGTCGTGTAGGCACACGAGAGAGAGCAAGAGAATTAAGTTAAAGGAAGAATCTGAATATCCTTTAATGGTTTGAGTATCACTCCTCTGGCCGTCTCTCCCCCTCAACTCCCCTGTCCCACCCTCTCACTCCTAATACTTCAAACACAAGGTTATCTGTCCTGCTTTAGACACATTGATTTTTGCCAGAGCAGAGGTAGGAATGGAGAAGAAAGAAGGGAATGTAATATTTGCAGAGTGAAGGAATGAGACGTGCAAGTGATCCCCATAGAATCCTGATTAGAGCAGCAGATCGAGGGAATATGTTTAAACTACCAGAGATGGATGGACACAGGGAGGGGAGTGTGAGGCAGAGGGGGTTAAGGAGATTAAGATGAGAGGAAAGAGAGCAAAGAAAGAATGTTTAATGAATTTATAGGTTCTCACTTCTGTTAACACGCTGGTAGATGAATAGCACAGAGAGCAGGTAGGACTTTAGGTAAACTTCTTTGCAGAAGTATTTTTGCTACGGTGTAATCGCACAGTATGTAGTTGTAGCTCAAATATTAGCAAAAGACATAGTTTGATATCCTTGCGCAGTGTGGGATCATGGGAGTTATTGGTCTTCACCATCATTTCCAGTGAAATTCTAACGTGACAAAGGAAAAAAAAATCATATTTACTGATTCAGTTCAAGTCAGTTTTATTTATATAGCACCAAAATACAACAACAGTCACCTCGAGGCGCTCACAGAGAAAACCCCAACTATCTAACAACCTCCCTGTGACCAAGCACTTGGCGACAGTGGGAAGAAAAAACTCCCTCTTAACAGGAAGAAACCTCAGGCAAAACCAGGCTCAGGCAGGGGCAGCTTTATCAAAACGTTTTAAGCACAATCTTAAAAGTAGAAAGGCTCCTGGCTCCCGATTCCTGAAAGCTGAAAACTCTCCATCCTCCCACAACAATCTGAGAGCAAAGTGCTCTGCTGGGGTGATACGCTACTACGAGGTCTTTGAGATCAGGTGGGGTCTGTTTATGTGAGGAGAAGGATTTTTATTTTTTTCTGGATTTAAGAGGGAACCAATAAATAGAAGCCATTATGTTGTCCAAGAGCTACAGATAGACCATACGGGGACCAGCTGTTTTCCCTGTGGCCTAAACAATCAAACTTCATGAGTGTGAAGAGCATTGTTGTAACCTTACAGTATGCACGAGTAAACGGGACATGATGCCACTCAGGCAGCTCCCTTTGCCACAAACAGCCTTTTTACTAGAAAAATATTTCTTCCTCTTTCAGCTGAGGCTGAACACAGTGATGGATTTGTAGAAGTACACATTAGTCTAACAGTGCATTGCAGTGGATACGCACCTTGGTAGCATTATTAACAGCAGGGAAGCTTTGTTAATGCATCAAATAGATGTTGTTGCTGGATGGGCTTTAAAGGTTCTTTAAAGGTTCAGGCTCTTTACTGTGAATGTTTTTGGGAAATGCAAGTACACAAGTAAGTCAAAAAAACACTGTGAACAGCAGTTGAGTTGTTTTTAGACGTTCTAATGTGAAAGTGTTTTGTATTGTACCTTTAGTTGACTGAAATGCTGTAGAGAGCTTGTCGATCACATTGAACATTATGAGCGAGGGGTAATGAGTAATACCCAGCTGTGCCGGTCCTGCTGAGCAGAGATAAAAGGTTGCACTTTATAAAATGTTAATCTGGCCATCAATGACAAACTTTTAGATATGAATCAGTCCTTTGTTTGCAGGCTTCAGATTTTTCTCTGGTTTTTTTCCTTTCTAAGATAATTACAAGCTTACGACATCCATCGTGATATTCCCACAAAAAATAGGTCAGTCATTTGTAACAGGAATGATATAGAAACAAAGCCTGGAAAAGATAAGATCCATCCATCCTAAACATCCTTCAACAAAAGAAAATGGCTGGAAAATCCATTTAGGGTTCTTGATCTTATCAAATAATATCCCGATCATTTTCATCCATGACAGATTCAAATTGTTTTTAGAGTAATCCTAAGTGTCTCACACTCCTACTGAATACCAAAATAGAGCCACTAAACAACAGTGGGGTGGATTACAAAGTGACCTGGACCTTTTACAGCCATTCCTTTAAAGTACCACGAGAGATACTGCCTATTTTCTAAAATGAAATTTTTTAAATGGAAACCCTCCCCTTTTGCAGGAGGTAATACATCTTGATTTTAAATTGAGCATATGGATGAGTAATTCTGTATCTCATTATTCTAAGAGCATGTGGAAGGACAGCCACAGCATAATGCTGCCCTCAAGTGCTACTCGGAAGCTGCTACCTCCAAGTTTGGAAGTTGTAAAAATAGCTTATGGTGCTCCGTAGTGCTGTCTATATTAGGAGCAATAACAAAATGGACCCCCTTTGCATCGCTCCTGGCCGTGTTTAACTTTTTACACCAAGCTGCATGGAGACAGTTTTCGGAAACATTGAGTGTCTTAATTTGGCAGAAAAAGCATACGTGCATTTAAAAACAGCCCTGGTAAAAGTTGCTGTTCTTGTTGCCTTTCATTGCTTTATAAAGAATTTAAGCAGATCTATCATAATCTTTCATACTGCTACATGATACTAATGCCAAATACATCAAATTTATCATATTATTATATCTAGCAGTCCCAAACTTGGTATGCATCTTTATGGTCCAGCACATCAATCAAAGCATGCCAGTAGACCAGTGCGTCTGTGCTTATAAAAGGCCACAATTTCTTGAGATTGAGTGAGCCGAGTGTTCTTCATGATTAGATACGCGGGTGGTTGATTGTCCTTGAATGCTTGTTGGAGAAAATGTCCATGCTTCAGCTGCATAAATTCATTTCCAGCAAAACTGTGCTCTGATCCTTATTTGGTTTCTTGTGATTATTCCATTTAAAGCTGAAAAATTCCATCTAAAAGATGGTGGCTTCTTTGCAATTTCTCATTTCACTTTAAAGGTTCTTGTGTAGCTTTATTTCTAATGTTAAGACACTATTAACAGAGTCGTGTGTCAAATTTGGCAAATGTGTCGGGAACGTCCTGTCATTTCCTGTCATACAATCGGCCGTTAGTGTTTTTTTAACTAGAGAAATATTCTACATTCAGCCGAGACTTGCGCGTAAATCTAACGGACGCTACGGTGTTTTTAATGCACCGAATAGATTTTCTGACAGGATGTGCTTTTGAATCACTGCTTTCTGGTAATAAGATAGCAAGTATATTGAGTTTTCTCACTAGAGGAAGCTCACCTGAAATTAAAAATGTTTAGTTTCATCAAAGTCAGTTCAGTAACACATTTATCAAGGTACCGCAGCTGCACAAAAATTTTGGCTTTATTAAAATGTAATGTATGCATGCTATAAGCTACAAGACTCATGGTCTTAATATTAATATTGATCACATTGTGCGGGGACAATAGTTACATAACCTTTGTTCGGTTTCATTTTAGTCATTGCCAGAGTAGCCTATATGTCTCCATTACTGGCTGATGTCATAAAACTTAATGGGCACATCTATGATTATTGATTATTCCCACGAGTATGGGCAGTCTGCAAATACATGAGGCTAAATGGCCATGTACCTTTAAAGTGTCTTTAAACGCTTCACAGAGGGCATTAGGATTGTGTTGTACATATTTGAACTAGACCTAAATTAAATACGGTGCAATAATACAGTAGCACCTCACACAGTTTAGATTTAATTGCTCAAATGTGAAGCATCCATGTTTATGCTACAGTCACAACACGGAAAACAGTGGTTGACCACAGCACAACCAGAATTATGTGCACTTAACACAATGAATGGTACCAGATTGAATGAGGTCAAGTTGGCAGTTTTATGCAATCAGCAAATAATCTGATGCTCTATTTAATTCACATTAAATAGATTTAAACTAGAAATAAAGAAATTTCTTCACAAATAGTGACATAGTTGCTGCAAAATGACGTGCTCTGCAATCTGGCTTTTAAGTAGGAATATAACCCGAATGAAACCAGTGCAGTCAGTTGAGATACATCCCAGATGAGTTGCATTCATCAACACAGATGGACTCTGGACTATCTGAGAGTGATTGCAGTCGGTCTGACACTTACTGCAACTGTTTGGAGACAGGTTGCCTTTCAGCAGGCGATTGCACAACTACTTACAATCAGGCGCCAAATGCATAAATCACGCAAGGAGGTTGCTCAATCTACTGTGACTGAACTAATAGCTTTTTAAAGACATCAATTCTGAAGTATGGCAACCTGCAGCATTGTACTAAAGTACTAAAGGTCCAATTAGGATACTTTCAAAAATAACAGCACAAATATTTTTTATTTACTAGTTAATTTCGATAAGTGCAACTAAGCCAAGTGCAACAGCTTGTGAATCACAAACAGAAGAAAATGAGAAATGAAGTGATGCCGACAGAGTTCCTGTTCTGCGTTTTTAGATCCACTACTGGGAGAGAGACCAGCAGAACCAGAGTGAGAAGGTGAAGGTGATTTTTGTCCCGGACACCCGTGTGCACCTCACTAACCTGTCCAGCTACACATCTTACCTGATCACACTGACAGCCTTCAACATGGCTGGAGACGGACCGCCCAGTGACCCCCGCGGGGCCCGGACCCTGCCGTCAGGTATGTAGTGATGATAGTTCAAGTCCCTGCAACCAAAGCAGCATCAAATTTTCTGATGTCTTTTTGTTTTTTTAACATCTTTTATGTGTCTGCAGCTCCCAGCCAGCCGAGTCTCCTGTCTTTCTCTGAGGTGACGGGAGGAAGTGTCAACGTATCCTGGGGAGCTCCACTCAGTCCTAATGGACAGGTGGAAGGCTACAGGGTCATTTACGAGCCCACTTCTCCTATACAAGGTGTGCACACACATATGCACACACTCACAGGAGTACATGTTGATTCTTGTGCTGACACGTCTCTTCGATTGTCTGCAGGGGTGACTAAATTGGTGACAGTTGATGTGAAAGGCAGTTGGCAGCGGTGGCTGAAGGTTCGGGACCTGATCAAAGGAGAAACGTACACTTTTAGTGTTCAAGCTCTCACAGTCAGCTACGGCCCACCAATACAGGCAAACATCACTGCTCAGCCTGTGAAAGGTATGATTGGCTGTATAGAGTCATGTCAGATTCAGCTAGAGATTGCAGTGTATTGTACATGATCGGTTATTGAGACAATTAAAGAAATTACATGGTCAAAAAAATCTGTAAAATGTGCTCATCACAGTTTCCAAGTTTTCAAATGTCTGCAATAATGGAAAAAGGGGTTTTAAAAGATGCTTTTATCTTTGAGATTATTTCTTTGTCAACAGCAAATCGGGTGAGGAAAGATGTTGATCTGAACAAAAACTCACATGTGCCACAGTACATGTATTTTCCGCCAAATGTTCTCCCCCGCATGCCTCGGGATGCTGCAGTACAACGTTACAGTAACAGTGTGACCCCAAGCGATGAGGTTTTAGCATGTCAAAAAAAATGTCAAAAAAAACAGGCTTGTTCCTGTGCACACTCCTGACTTGATCCAACTTCTGTGATGACCCCTGGAACTCTTCCTGGTCCTAACTTTCTCCTCCTGGTTTTGTGTAGGAGGTGTGTGTAGAGTTTGAGATGCAGGTCCCAAAATCCAACACACTTGTTAGCACTTGGCTAAGTGTTTTACAAAGGGCTGAGGGCTAACCTTCTCTCTCTCCCACAGCAAGCAGGGGCTTGGCTGGTTCGGGTTTTGTTTGCTTTCTGTTTAACTTTTTTTTAGATACTTCATCACTTACTTGCACCCACACACTCACCACATTTCTGACGTGCCTGTTCCACTTTTCTTTTTAGTTTATTAACTAAATAAAATTAGTTTACTTCAGCTCTGTATTTTGCGTGGTCTTTTGTTTTGAGCTAGTTTGGTGTATGAGTCTTAGCCTTGGACATCAAAAGACCAAAGGTGGGTATTGTGTAAGTTTGAGGTCAGACAGGGACCTCAAACAAACAGCCCTACTGGAAGAGGTCCAGAGGTGCACAAAGAAATGACTTTGAAGGGGAAATTGGTAGATAGTCTGCATTTTACTTAAAAATGATGACAACACACACTTCTAAGTATTTACATGTAAATTATCTTTTCAATGATTGGACGTAGGGAAGTGGACTGCGTTAAACATGGCATGCATATTAAAAAATCAGGCGCTCTGTTCCTCTCAAACTCATATGACCCATGAAGAATTTAATCTGTAATAGATAACAATGGTCTTAGTTTATTATTTGCTGGCAAATGAAGCCTGCAGATCATGTTATTAGATTATTCTGTGTAATGTAATGTCACATTTATTTCCATAAATTAATAAACTAACCAGTGTTATGGTTTGTTTCCAGGAAATGAAAATGCATTAAGTCATAAACAAGACTGAATGTGTCCCTTTGACAGGCTCCCCTGGGTCACCCATGGACATGTCCATCACCAAGACTTCCTCTGACCTCACTATCCAGTGGTCAGAAGGAGACGTCGGTGAAGCCTCTGTTACCGGATACACTATTGAGGCTCGTCCCTCAGGTGAGCACGAACACAGACGGCACGCGCGGGTCAGCCTTGACTCATTTGACACGCATCTTTTTATCATCCGTGCTAATTATTTTAATTAATAGAGGGCGAGCTTAAACACTACACTGCTCCGAACCGTTATGAGTGCAGGTTTCTACAAATTCACAGAGACCTGCTGTGCAAATCAAGTCAGCCACAATTTTCTAATAAAGATTACCAGAGGTGTAATAAAGGAAGGGAACGTGTGTGTGAAATAGTTTTCAGCACTCTGCAGGAGAGCGAGCCGAGACTGTGGTATAATTCTGCTGCTGATAATAACGGATATGCCCCTTTCATTAAGGGTAATAACTGTGATCACTGTCATCACCACATTATCATCATCATTATCATCTTTAATGTAATCTGACAATTTATAATTTTGTTTAATCACATTTAAAGATTGAAAAAGGCCCGTCCATCAAAACACAACTCTCTCTCTCACTCTCTCTCTATTTCCCCCACTCTCTCTCTCTCTCTGTAGATGAGGGGGTGTGGGATTCCTTCATCCGATTTCTCCCTCCGAGCAGCAGGTCTGTCTCAGTGCCGCTGGAGCGCCTGAGGTCGGGGATCAGCTACGAGTTCAGAGTCATCGCTGTTAATAGCTATGGTTATGGACAGCCAAGTGCACCCTCTGCTGCTCTCGCTGGTAAACACACTCACACACACACGCGCACACACACGCACACTGCTGGAGACAAGGCTAATGAACAGCTCCACAATGCCTAACAGTCTATTGGAGACAGTGTGCTGGAGGGTAACTGCGATTGTAATGTGGTTTTGCTGCCACCTAAAGGCAGGGTCACACAACTACACCTATGTATTCAAATGATTGGACAGGCGTCACATAATTCACAATTTTTCAATGCATTAAATCATTTATGAAAAGTCTTCTGTACAGAGTAAAGTATTATTTATAAAGTGAGGGATACTGCTAGATGGACTAAAGCATGTCCCTGATATCTGTCCCTCCGCCTGCAGCGATGTCGGATCGGCCCTTCTACGAGGAGTGGTGGTTCTTGCTGGTCATGGCATTGGTGGGACTCATCCTCATCCTGGTCCTGGTCTTCACGCTGCTGCTGCATGGACACAGCAGCAAGTACAAGGCATGCGGGACAGGTGCGTGGCTCTGATGCTTTCGTGGTGTCCGAGCAGCGGGATGCATTAAGCTGTGTAGCAACAAGGAGACTTGTTTGTTTAGCTTCGTTATAAAAAGGATCCAGTTTTTTCTGCCTTCAGTCACACTCAGATTGTTCCTCTCAGCCTCTGCAGGCTTCTCACATGGATCGTCCACAGATTCATTAAATTATCTTCCAGTTATTGTTGCAGGTGCATGCTTCTGCACATTTATTCTGATTTTAGATCTTCTTGCAATATTGTTTCCTTTCCAAGATGATTTAGGATAAGAGGCACCCTGGAGCACCTCAGTGAAAAAAGCCCTCTAATAGCAGTAATTTCTTGTCATTTAGGGACATAGCTTTAGGTCAATACAGAAAATAAGCAGACTTTTGTTTTAATTGCACAAATGCCTGCTTATTTCACAGCTTGTGACATAAAACTAAACTAAACAGACTGTGGAATGACACTGAGCAGGAAAGATCATGTCTCCTGTGACTTTCAGCACAATAGACACAATAACCTGCATAAGTTGAGTCTTGGTTTTTGTTATTTTTAATATTTATGTTTTTATGCAATATATTTCACAAGTGGAAAATTGAACGTGTTCTCGACGCAGGTATTTTGAAAGCCCAGTATTCTAACTCGCACTGTTAGATATTCAAATGTGGACTGCTCTGTTATATTTCAGCTTCCACAGGTCAGTGAGAGAGATCAGCAGCTCTCGAGCCGGAGGGTTGGAGTTTTAGTCATGGATGATTACTAACGTGCTGAAGAACAAGCTCCCTCCCCACAGTAACAAAGCAGTCTTAGTTTACCCAGTTACTCTGTTGAAGCATGTAGAGGCTTCGCTTCCTGTTTTCCTCCCCGTGGGCCTCTGTGTCGCAGTCACTTGGTGTGTGTGTGTGTGTGTGTCCAGGTTACATCAGGACAGCTGTTAGCCAGAGTTGCCACAGAAACCCTGGCACAACCTCTGGGCAGCAGATCAAACAGGGTGAGGGAGGTGGTGTAGGAGGGGAGGGAGAGCTGCGCGTATGACCCCGTAATCAGAGTGAATACAAAGCTGGAGTCACGCGGCAGCAGACTGCATTTCTGATTTCTATTTATTTATTTTTTTGTGCAATATTTCCCTCAATTTAAAACATGATATTGTCTCCTTTTATTGCTTCATTTTTATGCTTATTGGTGGGTAAATGATTAAAGTTTCCTGTGCTGTTATTGCCTGTCTGCCAAATTCACATCCCACTTTGATTTGCTTCTTATTTGGAGGCTTGAGAGGTAGCTGGATACATAACAAATAAACAGGAGATTGTAAATAAACCCGGTGCAAGAAGAAATCCCAATATGTGGTGCTGAACCACTTTGAATTTTTAATATTCATCTGAACCAATTCCATCTATTTTGTTTTGTTTTTCGTCTTTAGGGAAGCACGTGTCCACCGCAGAGGAGTCTGTAACGCTGGACAATGGAGGTTTCACAGCTCTGGAGCTTAACAGCAGGACGCTCAACACCAAGAACTCCTTCCTGAAAAAGAACGGGACCAGGTGAGCACTCACCTCTGTCACACGGACGCAATCCAGGATTTGATCAAAACATGACAGATTTCATTTCTTTGTGTATGTCCAGGTCTCCTCCAAGGCCCAGTCCAGGTGGACTTCACTACTCTGATGAAGATATCTGCAACAACTACAATGGAGCTGTGCTCACTGAGAGCACCACACTCACGGAGAAACCCACTGAGGTCTCTGAGTCAGAGGTATGTCTTTCTACCTGTCTGCCTCTCCTCCTCTTAGTTACACAGTTTAAACAGAGCGTTCCATTGGCTCATTTTCTTCATGTATGTTTGCTGTTTGTTAATCGCTTTGACGTCTTGATTTTTCCATATCATGACTTTATATTGTACAAAAGTTTTGACAGACTGCATAGAGGGCTGTTAAAATCTACGTTTATCCTCACTGCTTCCATCAAAACTAAATGCATAATCAATTTGACCTGATTAACTGTAAGTGTGAGCACCTCTGTAAAACCAGGTGTTTGCAGTTTGCTGGTCTAGAGCATTCAGGTGTTCACTTCCCAGGAGTGGACATGCCAGGAAATTTGCCCAAGCTCAGATTATGCAATGCTCAGAGAAACTGCAAAAAATCCATGAGCTACATGTTAAATGGTCATGACAGTACAATTAGAAAAAATACTGAACGAGTGTGCTTTGTTTGGAGGGGTTACCACAAGGATGTCTCCAAAACAAACATGGCAGCGTGGTTTAGGTTTGAAAAGTTGCATCTGAGCAAAGAAACAAGACTTCTGGAACAATGTCCTCTGGACAGACGACACCACAGTGGATATGTTTGGCCATGATGCACTGCACCATGTTTGGTGGAGACCAAACGGAGCACATTAGTACAAACAACTCATACCAACTGTCAAGCACGGTAGCAGAGAGGTGATCCTTTGGGCTTTCTTCAGCCACAGGACCTGGGCACCTTGCTTGAGTCCACCATGAACTCCTCTCGATACTAAATAATTCTGGAGTCAAATGTGAGGCCATCTGTCTGAAAGCTAAAGCTTGGTCATGCAACGGGACAGTGATCCCAAACACAGCAGCAAATCTACAGAATGACTGAACAAGAAAATGATCAAGGAGTTGCAATGCTCCAGTCAAAGTCTTGATATCAACCTGATTGAAATGCTGTGGTGGGACCTAAATAGAGCTTTGCATAAATGAATTCCTGCAATGTTGTAAAGAAGAGTAGGCCAAAAGTCCTCCACAACGATGCCAGAGATGATAAAGTCAGGAAAAACACCTTTAGTAGTAGTAATTGAAGTTATTGCTCCTCAGGTGTTTCTACAAGCTTCTACATCCTTAGTTTTCCAGGATAGCACTGAGTCTTTTTCATAAGTCTGTAGGTCTACATTATACAACATCTTCTGCATGTCTGCAATGCCTCCTGTGTTGTTCTGTTAAAGGACAGAGGGCATCATTTTGTGTACAGACTATAAACTGTCTGGTTCAAGCCTGAACTGAACTACACTAATTTCCTGTTTCATCTTTGCTTTCGTCAATGTGTGTGTGTAGTCTGTTTACATTTACATCTGTGAACATTAGCTTGTTTAAGAAAATTCATTTCCTCCCTGCCACTCCTTATCAGCTCCATCCCTGTAATGGTTTGTAAAAATCTACACGGTTAAAAGAAGGGCAGCTCTTCTGTGTGTCTGATTGAGGAAGTGTTACACACTGTGCTAATGTTTTTACCCCTCGTGAATGCGATAACTCGAGAACAAGGCAAAGCGTAGGAGGCTAAGGTGTAGCACTGGCGGTTGCCAGTTAAAATAAGAAGAAAGAATGATAGTGAGAATCAGTGAGCTCTCCAGACTTCTGCCTCCAAAGCAGATTGATCAGGTTGAATTAGCCAAAGGGCTCGGTAACGTGCCATCCAAGAAGAAGAGCCTGTGCTCTCAGCGTCCTCGGTTCAAGTCCAGCCTTTTCTATTGAGTCCTAAGTGTCGGCTATCAAATTACAAAACACTGGCATCTATTAGAGCCCATCTCAACAAGGAAGTGCAGCAATTTTACACATCAAAACATTAATAGGTCTTTAGAGGTACAAAAAAAAACTTTAGGGGGAAAACAACCTGCTGCTCGTCACGTCTGCTTGAGGCCAGGGCCTGGAAGGGAAATGAAATGCTACTAGCGTACCACTCCAGAATCTCGGAGTTGCATTGTGGGTAATTCCAATGACAGGTTATGACAAGAGAAAAAAACAGTATTCCTCTGGTTCTGCATCATTTAACTGAAAGGCTGTGTGTCTGTCTGTGTCTCCTTAAAAAACTTCCACCTCTAACTTTGTTTGGGTTTGTATCCAGCTGACAGACAGCGACTACGAGGACGAGCAGCCGAAGCACTCCTTCGTTAACCACTACATGAGCGACCCCACCTACTACAACTCCTGGAAGCGGCAGCCCAAGGGGCTTAAAGGCATCGGCACGTCTTTTGGCTATGAGGAGTGCGCTACCGCAGATACAGAACCCTACTACCAGACCGTGGTCACCCAGCACAGCACAGGGGGCGCGTACACACCCACGGGGCAGCCGGCGCACACGCACGTTAATCCCAACACCAACCCGCCAGGGTCACGCACGCCTGTGACGGGATTCTCCTCATTCGTTTGACTCTAGAGACAAAATCCGCACAAGATACTATTCACACATGTACACATGTATTGAAGGAAAGGAGAGCGCTGGCGTGCGTTTGGACTAAAGGAGACAGAAGACGAGGTGAGGAGACGTGGGACGGACTGGTGTTGAATCACCCCTTCATGCCCCGAAGGACTAAACTTAAACTTCTCACTCGCCTTCTCCCCCCGTTCACGCAGGCCCCAAGTTGACGGGTGTGTGTGTGTGTGTGTGTGTGCAGCTCTTTTACGCCTCTGTGTCACTGTGCTCACAAACACACATTCACCACCTGATATTCCTGCCTATTCCAGAGACGCTCCGCCAAGAGTGATGACTAGATTAGTCACTATGTGTTATTGTCAAAGAGAGAATTCAACCTCAAGCTGATGGATCCTGGATTTCAGCACAAAGATTATCCTCTGTTTTCTGTATTTTACACATAAGTGCACAAGAACGCACACACTCACACTCTCTCTCTGATGCACCATTTCAGTATCTCCCACTGGGAGAGAGAAGCTTCAAGGTTGAGGAGAGTTGTTAAGAGACGGCACAGAACGGAGCAGCTTTTGTTCACAGGCTGGTTCACGTACACAAACTCGGAGCTGTCAGCTTTAAAAGAACACCACAGAAGAAGAAAACAATCGATAATCACAGTTGTTTTTTTGTTTTTTAACTTGAAAAGGATGGAGAGTGAGCGTGGCAGGGCTTCTTTGGCATTCAGCATCCATAATAAGGGTGCTGAGTGCTTTCTGAGAACAGTGTGGACTAAATGGAAACCATGTTTTTTTTTACCGTCTACTGCCTGTTATCAGTGCTCCCAAGCCATAATACTTGCACTGAGTTGACCCCTTCCCTGCTTTCTCCACCCTCCACACACACACTTCATATCTGTTCTGTTCGAGGTTACATTTTTAAATAAAATGAATTTCACTGTGAGACGTGTGCGTACGAGCATGCGTGTGAGTTGCTAATTTCAGAAGCTTGTTCATCCGTCCGTGTAGTTCACTGCTGAGCAAAGTGTGCCACTGTGCGTATGTTTGTATATTTTGTGAGATGGATTTTGTACAGGGAGACTCTACTTTCTACTGCGTGTGCTCTTGTATGTAGTCTGACCATGTTTGTGCGAGTCAAAGTAAACGGCACTGGAGAACATTCACGTACACTTACTGACAAGAGAGAGGAGAAGACGTTTACTAGTGTAAGACACAGTGACTGACAGAGTGGAACAAGTGCCCGGGATGTTTAAGAGGTTTCTCCTCCTTCAGACTGAGTATGGTTGAACTTCATGAAGCCCCACCATCACCTCAAGGAGCAGCAATCCAGACCACACATGTACATTGTACTTTTCTTCAAGTGCAAATAAAATTTCTCTGTAAGGTTTTTGCTCATCATGTATACTTTAAAGGTTCCTCACCCGCCCCGCCAGCCAACAGCCTCGCCTCACCCTGTCACGCCTGAGCCCCATACAGTGTGTGAATAAATGGTCATTGTTTACCCGTGTGTCTGTGTGGTCCGTTGTGTTGCAACAGTGTCTCCTTGCATCATTGTCTTCATTGCGTAAACCGATTTAAGGCGGTGCTTTCACATGTAGCATGTTCAGAGGAATGAATAATGCTTTGCTTGTGGGGATTTTATTAAAAAGAAGGAAAGGGGGGTGCCAAAGCTTTTTTTCTTTCTTTCTTTTTTATTTAAAGATTTATTCAGTGTTGTGAAGTGCCTTTTTGCAAAGTGCATTCATTATAGTCGTGCTGCGCTCTTTTCAAATCTGCAGTATAAGGTGGTTAAAGCCACGCATTAAAAACCTTAAGGTAGAAGTCCAAAAAGGTAATTTTAATATATCAAAATACATGTTCTTCAGAAAATTGTCTTGTTTTTGAAAAAAAACAAGTACAACCCTTGGAAATTGTTCAGTTACATTGAAAAAGCCAACAATCAGTGGTAGAAAAAGTAGTCAGTTCCCCGCATTTATCACACCATTAAAGCCTTGAAATTACAGTCGGAGGCTCAGATTAGATGTCAGCGCTGAGACGCTGCTTTCAGGATCTGCTGTGTAAACCTGGACGTCAGGAAAAGCCTTTGCTGCAGAGAAAGAATTGTGTGAATGTAGTGTAAATAAATGTAATTTATTTACACTTTACAATGTAAATAAAACCTTAACGATTTGTGCATGTCAGAAACTTTAATTTTATTCCCAACCGCACTTAGCAAACATATCATATATTTAAACTAAAAAACAAAAAACAGTCTGGTTTTGGGGGGACCACAGCAGTAAGAAGACATTTAGGGCAAGCCAAAGCAGCAGAAAGTCATATCCACTGTGAGTAAGGGTGGTGGAAATGCTCCGGTTACTTCACTCCCTCGGGGACTGTGCAGCTTGCAGTAACTGATCTAACCTTAAATTCTGCAACACGCTGAGTGTTTGAAGATATGTTAGTCTTCTCTGAAAGCTGAAAATGTACTGCACATGGACCTTTCAACGGGATAACGATCTTAAAAGTACAGCAGCTTTAAAAGTTGTTTGATCATTACCAAGACACTGACAAGTTTAGTATGCTTTTATGAGAAATCCTGAAAACTCTTCATCTACAAGGAAAAGTTATGTGGTCAAATGCAATCGGAGTGGGTGAAACATAAGTATAAAATGGAAATCCTCACATACCTGGTGTTTTTTTTTTTTTGTCCTGTTTCTCATCATCCCCAATCGGATAGGGTAAAGCAGGGAGTTTTTCCTTCCCACAGTTGCCAAGTGCTTGCTCAAAGGCGGTCATCTGATTGTTAGTTTTCTCTATATTATCATAGGATCTCTATCTTACATTATAAAGTGCCTTGAAGAACTGCTGTTGTGATTATACACATAATATATAAATTAAGTTTAATTTAATTTAATAACAGCTGCAACACAGTGAATCTGCAATTTTTGGTTTATTTGCAAATTAAAAGTCGGTTCAACCAATAAAAGGCTTTGGCATGCATTTGTTTCTGATGCCTCTGTCTCTTCCCAAATGCAGAAGTATACTTAAAATATTGTTCAACCTTCAGCAGTAACACTGTTTGGATCCTGTGTCCCCAAAGTGTGCGTGCAGCAATAATGAGACGAAGAAAAACACACACAAAGCACAGAAATCCCTCAAACAGGAGAGAAACAGTTTGAGTAAGAGTGCGGCACACTGTAAACTTTTTTTAAAGTCTCATTAAAAGTCTGTAACACTGGTTTGAGCAGCTCACGGTGCATTTATTCCCCACAGGTACTTCACAACACACCACCACCGATTGTGCTGCCATGTTTTTGTTTCAATCCCAGACAGCAGGTGAATACTTTAATAAATAACGTTAATTAGTTAAAGCATTCGTTAACACTGATGGAAATCTTCAGACCGTAAAGAATCAGAAGAAATGAGGTGAAACGAGATTTCATTAAACTTGCTTCCCTGTTTACCTTCTGCCTTATTCAAATCCATTGATGCATCCGGAAAATGTGCAACACCTTACAGAGACACTGAGACACGTTATTGTTTTAATGGGATACACTTTAAGTGGTCAACAAATTGTTAATCGTTAATGAAGTATTGAATATAAAAATACCTCTTTGGTCTTAGTAGAAGAAAGCAGCTGTTTCCGCTAAAGTTAAGGCTAAGGGTCGCGGATTATACGCCCCTCCAGCCAGCTGAGGGCGCTGTGGGGCGCTGACACAGACCCCCGTGAGAGGGGAGGCAGTGTCCGGAAGAAGCTCTGCTAACATGGCGGTTATGTTTTTCACTCCATGCTTTGGTTGTGAGCATAGCGTTTAGATGTAATGAGTGTTTTAAAGTGCGCGGCTGCAGAGAGGAGCATGCTGCCGGGATGCTGACGGCTGCGGCTCGGAGCTGAGTCTGCGGTCCCTCCCCCCGCCGTCTCTTCGTCCGTCCGTCTGTCCGTGCCGTGACTTGTGACCCAGTTTGGTTTGGTGAGTTTTCGCGTCCTCCTCCATTCCTTCATGCTTCCTTCAGTGCTTCCTCTTTTCTCTGTGGCTATAAAATCTTCTCTTCCCTTTGACGCTGTGGAAGAGGGACGTTAAAAACCGTTAGCGCGTGCACCGTGTTGCTGGTCGCAGGGCCGCGCCGCAGTCACTCACTTTGAGGGGGCCAGAGTCACCATCATACTGGTATAACCTACTGCGATTATTTCTTTGAGGGAGGTGATCAGTTTGATTCTGATGTGCGTGGAAAAGACAAAATGTCCAGCTTATTTTTATAATTAAGCACTTGAAGTTTTTCCACTGAAGGAGGCAGAAAAGTTGGCTTAAAGAGAGGGTGGCCATAATGGACAAGGAGCTGAAACAGTAATTTTTTGGAAGACGGCAACTTGTCTTTAAACACTCACTAACCACCAAGCAGCATTAATTTCTTTGACCAGTAATTCTGGCTGTTCGATCGGTCCAGCATGTACAGTGCCTCTCACTGTATGGTAGCCGGGATACCTCCAGTCCCCCACGACCCTAACCACTGTGAGGATTCATAGATGGGCTTTCATCAACTAATACACCAAGATAAAAATATTCCAGAGATCCAATCAGAACCAATTAAGTTTTGTAGAAAGGCGGGAGGAGTTTGGAAGGCATCCAGTCAGAAGTAGTGTCCTTGTGCAGCAAGGTTAGACGTACACGTTTAACCTCGCTGCCCGGTTTCTCATGAACACATGACAAAACGTCAGCACTTGAGAGGACCAGGAGACCAGAATGAAACATTTCACATTTGATATCAGGGAAAATAAGACATTTTGTAAACCGTGTGGAGCAACTCTCACCACAGACTTTTACAATAAACAATAAACTTTAGATTTATTCTACTAAAGCTGAAAGAATTCAGATCCCTAAATTATGAATAAGACTCAAAGAAGATTTTAGTCAAAAGATTATGACTAAAACTAAATCAAAATTGGCTGTCACAATTAACGATGGTACCAAGCAGTAATTAAACGATACAGGGTTTGTCAGACTGCATGAGGAGTGATTGTCTGCAGAGGACACCTTGTGCCCTACTACTAAAACTAACATGTTTCAAAAGATGTCACTTTGGAACAAGAAGTCATTTGCTCGTCAGCAGCTGGTAATTGTTTACAGACAGGTTGACGTGTTCCAAAGTACAGGCAACCAAATCAATCACAAGGCAGTTTTCAGTGCAGCACCATATTTCTATTTTTGACCAATTTCACATGTCCACTATTCATTTGCCAGCTGACCATTCTCCAGGTCTGTGCAATTCAGGTAAACAGGCAACTTCACTGCAACTGCAATCGACATCTAGCAGCCTCTCACCACGGCTTACCATAAAAATATGGCCCGTTTGAATCCCTGATGAAGCTGTTTTGTGCAAATTGGACAGTGGCAGGTATCGCAGCGCTGGTTATAATCTCTCTGTGTTAACACAGCCTTTCTACTTTAGGATCTGCATGTGCTCAAATAAAAAGGGGAGTTTCACAGAAACTCAATCAGCTAAGCACTGCCTAGTCCACTCAGAAAACATAGAAGCCACTTTTACTTTTTGCAAGGTGGAAGTGAGAGTAATATAACCTAGTTTAAAGGTAGTTACACTATTTGAGGAAGTGTTCCAGCAGTGTTAAAAAAAAATAGTAGAAGCAAACATAAAAACATAGATTTTTTTTGTAAATTTGCCAGACAATGCAATGTGAAGTTTGCATTACAGCTGGGCTTCATCCTGTGGTGTTAGTAAGGTGAAGCTTAACAAGCTGCACATTAGTGCTGGGCCATATTATACCGTTCACAGTAATACCGGTATAATGTTAGGCAACAATAGGAAAATGAATTATCGCGATAGAATATGAGTAAAACGCGCATGCGCAGTGCCTTTGTTTTCATACGCACATGGCCGATTGTTGAGTGAAACAGATGAACCAGAATTGGTTTGTAAAAATGGTGCAACTTCAGTGATGTGGAACTGGTTTGGTGTTTGTCCGTCAGATACACCACAAAGCACATTTTTTTGCAGAACATGCAAGCGGCCGTCGTTATTGTCGTATTTGTCGGACTAAGATGCTCTTAAATCTGGGAGTAATCTGGGTCCTAAACTCCGTATGCTTCAGGTCAAACAACACTGCAGCATCACTGAGCGTTAAAAACTGTCTAAATTCTTTCATCTTTAATAAAACGATCAGCATTGCTGCTTAACCAGGTGAAACTATGAAGTTTAACTTCCAGGCATCCATGAAAACAAAATGTATTACATTTAACGGAGTTAGAAGTTAGCAGGAAGCTAGCGGAAGTTAGCTCGCTAGTTTCGCTAGTTACCTAAGCATGATATAGCATGTTCTGACTGAGAGATTTCTGGAAAAATTCAAACGTACAGCTCTGCTATCACTTCCAACATAAATGAAGACAGGAAACTAAACAGCAGTGACGTTTGTAGGGTTACTGAAGTTGGGCTAGCTGGTATATAATAATGTGCTACCTGATCGCTAGCGACACAGCTATGTTAGCATAACATAAACAGTGAAGCTGGAGGATGAACTCTAACACTTTTCCACTTATAAAAGTTAACGTTAAAGTTCCTGATAGTTAGAGACAAATGCAATCGCATGGCAGGATGCTGTAAACGGACCAAACTTCAGTCAGGAGAACAACTGAGATAATCCATCCACAATACAAGGTTGCACCTTATGGTCCGAAAAATACGTACTGCACACTGCAGTTTAATGTTGCAAAGCACCTCTTTTTAACTTCAGTAGATATTATACATGGTTATGCTCAGGATATGTCAGCCCATTTCTACTGGAAATGCCTTTTGGTTAAACTTTCAGCAAGGAATTTGCATTTGCACTGTTACATTTTTATAAAGCTTTAATGTACATAAAAACCAGCTTCTTGTTTAAGTGAAAATAAATGGAAGGTTGTCTTTTTGCGCTAGTAATGTTGTGGAGTTGTATTTTGTCTCGCATCAATTATATCATCGGTTATATCGTTATCGCAAATTTTCTAATATATGTCGTGATAAATATTTTTGGCCATATCGCCCTGCTCTACTGCACATATAAAACATGTAAAGCAAATACAAATAAGATCAATGAAAATGTGGCATTTTCAGCTGATTTGAAACTGAAATTCTGAACAGCCAGTTCAACCAGTTTGAGAAATGCAAAATTCAGCATGGTGATCTAGCCAAGTAAAATGAGAGCCGTCTGCATAACACAGAAAACTCTGACTACAGGCTCAACATACCTTGCTAACACATTCATCCCACCGACCAATAATGCAACTTAATTCAGTCACAGAGAACCATCCAACTATTATTCTCAAGAATCGCTGCCACTCCTACGTTATTGGTCAGAGTGTAGTGAAACTTGCACACAGTGATGATCTAATTAGTCTTCGCCCAAATCATGCTTAAGGTTAAGGTCAGAGTTACAACAAGTAAAGCTATTTTCCTTTATTAACATAAATGAACTCAAAATGAATAATAACCTCAATGAATGTGTGAGTTATTATTAGACTGTGGTATTAAGCTGCTGTAATTATAGTGAGGCGTGTATTTTAGTGAAATAATCTGCATGTGGAGAAACTACGCCTGAAGCTAATTTGTGTTTGTATATTTTACTGTTTTCCTAGATGAGCTCGGATGGCAGGAACACAGAGTTCACAGAGTGACGTCTTAGAGTGAGTGAAGTCTTACTGGACTGGGAGAAGGAAAAAATTAGCCCCTGTGAGCAAACTTCATAAAACCTAACAATGAGTGAAGTATCTGTGAAGGTAGATGAGGATGTGATAAAACAGGACCCTGCTTTGGAGCCCCTTGCAGAGCCACTGCTGATAATCCTGTCCCCGCCTCCACCTTTCTTGCCTGTCCACGGTGAGCCAGCCTTGCTTTGGTCTAAATGGCTCAAAGCGTTCGAACACTATGTCGAAGCACTCAGTGAAAAAGAGCTGGTCGACTCCAGTAAGTGTCTGCTCTTACAGAACTGCCTTGGCCCGGAGGGGCAGCGTATCTTCACAACACTGATCCAAAATGACACCACCTACGCAGCAGCCATATCAACACTGACAGCTTACTTCAGCTCTGATCACACCACTCAGATGCACCGCCTTAAATTCCACCAAAGGGCTCAGATGCCTGGAGAGACTGTAGATCAGTTTGTGTCTGCTTTAGAAGAGCTGCTCAGGCCTTGCAGTTATGGACACTTGAAGGATGAACTCCTCTTGAATCAGCTGATTGAGAAAACAAGCTACCCACAGCTCAGAGAGAGGCTTCTGAATGGGAGAGAAAGTCTGACTTTGACCACAGCGTTAGTTATTGGTAAAGAAGTGGAAACCTTGCTAAATGGATCTCAGCTGTTTGATATTCATGAAGTCAGCGTGGACATTGGAGATGACTTAGAACCACCGGTTCAAAGAAAAGCTAAAAGAGGAAGGCCTCGCCGTGGGGAAAAAAGGTCAAAAACAAACACGCGCTTGACTAAAACTCAGTCACTCAAACCCAAAGGTAACTGCTACAGCAATGATAAGCTCTGTAATAATGACAATGATGCAGAGTCTCAGACTACTAGTGAGACCAATCTGACTTGCGATAATGAAAATGGAGCCTCATCTTCATCTTTACACAAGCTGAACAAGCACAGGTACAACAAAACTAGTGATGGTTTTGAGGATGACGACAACACCAATGATGAGGACTTTGATCCATTTTCAACTAAACCAAAAGGTCCCTACTGTCCCATCTGCCCCGATCGCCGCTTCAGAGACGCTCACAAGCTTGCCAGACACATGAGGACTCACACAAAGGAGAAACCGTTCAACTGCCCTGTCTGCTCTATGAGCTTCAGCCAGTCGTACCACATGACCCGACACCTGAGGAACCAGCACGGTGCAGGACAGCATGTCTGCACTGCCTGTGGGATAACTTTAGAGAGCTTTGCAGAGTTGAAAAGTCACAAGAGGAAGCACAAGTCAGATGTTCTGTCATATCCAGAATGTCGTGAAAAATTATCCAACAGCGACGTGTTTTCTAGTCATGTCGAGTCAGACAGCAAAAGTTTCTCTACCCACACAGAGGGACAAAGTTCTCAGCAAATCGAGAGAGTCGAAGTGAAGATTGAAGAAATAACAAGTGACGATCCAGCTTTCGGTAACAGGGATTTTCAGGATACGGGATCCAAAGCGAATGTTTTGATGGAAGAAGGAAATTCCGATGAAGCACCATCTCAAGATGAAGGGAGACCGAAAGAAAACCCCACCGCCACTGCGAAAACAAAAGGCCATTTCTGTCCCATCTGCATAAACAGACGCTTTAGAGGGCCAAACAAACTCATGAGACACATGAGGACACACACAAAGGAGAAACCCTTCAGCTGTCCTGTCTGCGCCATGACTTTTAGCCAGTCCTACCACATGACCCGACATGTGAGGAACCAGCACAATCTGGGCAAATACATCTGCTCTAAATGTGGCAAAAGTTTCAGTAGCTGGCTCGATATGAGAGCGCACAAGAAAACCCACGCAGTCGAAGGCCTGACATGTCTCGCATGCGATAAACAGTTCAAGGAGAAGGCTGCGCTTGCGAGTCACCTTAAATTACACAAGAAGGTCGCGTCGGGTCCTCGAAGCCTCGTCTGTGGCGACTGCGGCAAAGAATTCCGCCGAATGTATCACTTGAAACGGCACTTAGTGACTCATAGGAAAGCATCGAATGGGGAGTGTTTCACGTGCCCTGATTGTCAGACAGACTTTGCCTTTGTGGAAGACCTCAACAAACACCTGGAGGTACATGTGAAAGAAAACAAGGGGACCTGCCCAAAGTGTGATGAAACCTTTGGTAGTCTTGAAGAACTGGAGGTACACATGGCGGTGCATCAGAAGTCTTATTCCTGCAGCACGTGTGGAAAGAAGTTTAAAGTTGAGTATGCTCTGAAGAAGCACGAGCAAAGTCATGAAAGCGAACAGTATTACTGTGCACTGTGCCGCAAACACTTCCTCAAGCTTTCCCACTATAAGAGGCACTTAATGGTCCATAACAGGCGCGAATCTAAATGTCCACACTGCGACACCGTCTTTCTGCAGTTAACCGCTTTGAAGTATCACCTGCGGACTCATACTGAAGAAAGACCGTACCAGTGCACCTGTTGTATTGAAACCTTTGAGGAGAGGGAAGATCTAGAGCAGCACTGCCTCAAACACAGGAAATTCAAGAAGGAGAGGCCCTACTCCTGCACTCGGTGCGATTTTGCTTTCTCCACCCTGATGGAGCTGACGGAACACATGAGTTCACACGAGGGAGAGCAGCCGCAGACCTGCTCCGTCTGCGGGAGGACGTTCCTGAACAAGAATAAGCTGGAGAAACACCTGACGATCCACACAGGGGAGAGACCTCATCTCTGCTCCATCTGTGGGAACGGCTTCCCATCCGCAGCGAGCCTCAAGCTACATGTGCACATCCACACAGGAGAAAAACCTTTCCAGTGTTCCCAGTGCAGTAAGAGTTTCAGGTCGTCCAGCGGGTTGCGCCTACACAGCAGACAGCACATGGAGGTTCGGCCCAGTTACAAGTGTCCCCAGTGCGGTAGAACTTATGGCCGCATGACAGAGCTGAAGATGCACCAGCGCTACCACACGGGAGATAAACCGTATGCGTGCACCTGCTGCAGCAAACGCTTTATTAGCAAAGACAAACTAAATGTTCACATGAGGATACACACAGGGGAGAGACCGTACTCCTGCCCCCACTGTGCACAGACTTTTACACAGACCGGGGACAGAAACAGACACATCAGTAAATTCCACCCCTAAGTGCAGTGAAAGGAAAACAACAAAGGCTTGGTGGTTACTTTGAAATGACCGTACCAGTGGTTTTGCATGTTTGTTGGAGTTTGATGCCTTACTAATATTTGAGGAAGAATACAAAACCAAAATGTATTGCAAGCATAACTAAGGCAAATTTAGGCTGACATGAACATAAAAAATGAGGTAACATAATTGGTTTGGATTATGAACAACACTAACAGATCAGTTTCTGGCAGTCCCAGTAAAGACTTGTTAGTGCTTAACTGGAGGTTTTTGTGAAGCCAAACTTCACAAATGGGCAAAGTATAAATACAGCAGATATTGTGAAAGACATCATTTTTTATGAGCTTTTCAGAAGAATCAAGATTAATGCCTTTTTGGTCATATTAATGATTTATGAGCCCATGCCAGGATTTCCACTACTCACATGTCACTTTAAACACAGCCTTCCAGTATGATTTTTGTCCCCGCCTATTGCATGCAGAGATTTCTCTGAATTCTGACTCTTACTTTTAATGATCTTCTTGAGTTAGCCCACTCAACCCCTCACTTCTTTACTTCTAAGTGGCTTACAAATCATTTAATTCTGTTCATTGACATTAGACAGTGAGGGTGAAAACTGATGTTGAGTCACAGATGAAAAGCCAGTCACAGAGCTGCTGTTCATCTGTCTTAAATGCTGTGAGAGAGAATAACCTGTTTAATGTGTTTGTTTGTTTTTTCTTGTGTCTTGCAAACCTACTCAAACATGACTATCATAACCTAAAAACATAGCACTTTATAACTTTCTTATAGCACATATACTGAGCCAAAATGCGACGCCTATTGGAGACAAAAGACAAATTACAGAAAAGCAGCAAAAAAGAAGAAAACTCCCACTTCTAAAAATGCTCATTTCTTTACTACTGAAAAAACTTTGTAAATTAACGCAGAGAGCCCATTTCGCATCAGGATTTGTGTTTTCTCGTTAGATTGTTCTGAAAAGTTCATGAATGTGCTGCTTTTTGCTTCCAAACTTTGCTTAATGGGGAAAAGCATGCAGAACCACAGTACTGGTGTCACAAATGGTTTCTGTGTGTACAGTAAGATGCCTGACAGTTTGTCTCTGCTGTTTTCTGCAAGTTTCACAGCTGGACTGAAGAAGTCGTATCATTACTCTTGAAATACAAAAGCTCTGCATGACAGTTTGTTCTTTGAGGCTCACGGCTCTCCCTCGTGTGCCTGATTTATCCCCCTTGTGAAGCACTTTTGTAAAGCGCCCTGGTCTTACAGACTGTCACACTCGTGACCAGCATGTAAATCTTTGGCCTTCGACACACACATCTGCCGACACACACTGAACGCTCAGACACCAAAATGTTTCAGCGATCGCGATTCAGCATTTTTATCTGTATGTGTGGGCATATCTTACACGTCTGATTCTTTTTGCTTCTCTGAAAGTGAGCATTTTGTAACTGTGTTTGGAAAAGTGTCCTAAGAATAAAACGTATTCACTTCACCAGTACCTGTTGTGAGACCGTGAAACCACATCAGATGTGTCCAAAGAAACAAAGGAATGGACATCGTTCCATGTTTCATCTGTTAGTTACTCAAACTCGCTTCAGATGTCAAGTCCTGTGACACAAAATAGTTCTCCCTCAAGGGGGAGGGAGTATGTGACTGGTTCTTTTTGTTAGCAGTTAAGAATTCACAGTTTTCAAGATATTTTCTAATTTTGTTTTGATGGTAAATGCCAATAACAGGCTGCAGCTGATTTAGTTTTGGTGAAATTCGGGTCAGGTCACAACAAATGTGAAAAACTTAATGTTACCCACAATCTTTAATGGATTAGTTTTAAACTTTACAACAATATACTAGGCGTTGGGGAACATGAGTACCCAGGTTTGCTATATCAAAACTATATCGAGGACATGGCGAGAGCTATACAACACACTTTTTACTTTTTCAGTATGACCACACAGTGGCGCCGTACCAATAAAATGGAATAAAATAGAGTTTTAGTAAAGACGTTGCCTTTCAGGTGGGCGTTGTGCTCTCTGAGTGCTCTTCGTTTTTGATGCTGCTCACGAGAATGAAGCAGCAGCACTGTGTCAGACTTTGCTGCTGTCGTGTTGTAAAGAGCAGTGATGGCAACAGGCATATTATTGTTTCCAGGTGTGTACGCGAGCAGAAAACAGAACAAAGGAGGGGGTCTTCTACCCAGCCCGGTCTGCTATTTTACAAAAAAAAGGACTCCTCTTCATCAAAGCTTCTGCAGGCCCGACTGCCCTGATAGCTTTTGAAAATCACCCACATTTCGGGCAGCTTGAAAACAGACTATTGTGTGGCAGTATATTTCTGTGGAGTAAAAAATAAAACTGTGTGTTACATGTGCCATGTACCAATTCTTGGTTAATTTCTTGCAGTAAATCTTCCATATTTAATTAATTTAATAGGATGAAGTTTTTGTTTTGGGGAGTTTTTCTTGTTTCTTGTGGAGGGCTGATCTTTTGTGGAAGGTAAAGAAGTACATACAGCTTGCATTTGTTGGCATAAAACGAAAGCAAGGAAGAAAGACGAGACCAAATGAAGATTTATGATGACATAAAGGAAATGAGTTAATAAAATTGTCCGAAGTAGTCAGGAAACAGCCAGGTTAACATAAGGAAAAAACAAAACACAGTCACTGAGACTAAAATATGATATATTGATTTTAATCAGACCTCTGTCTATATGTGTTTGCAAAACAACCTCTGAATGCAAAGTGTAAATCACCTGACATGAAATAACATGTTACACTACAGTTGCCGAGATATGCTCCTAGAAGGGATACACGTCTGAAGATTTCCACACATCACACGTGGGGGAAGCACAGGTGTTAGTTACCTTTTTCACCATGCAATTCTCACAGTGTGAACAGTAGTTGCATAGATCGAATTTTATTGATGTAGATTAAAAAAGGACTTTCACGTATTAATGTGGTACTTGTATGTTGAATGCATTAAGCATGTTAAACTATTTTAGTGAAATAAAAGGCCAGTAATTCTTTTTAATTTTTTAAGGCAGGATGAAAAAAATATAAACTGAAAAAAGTAAAAACGAAAGCAGCATCAGGCTTAATAGGTGGCAGTGACGTCTGAGTTTATGAATTATATATTTAGTTATTGAGAGATATCAAAGGGTGCAGTGTAAAGGAGTAGACGGTAGGTGGCAGCACTCACTGTTATTCACACTTGTTTTTCCACGGAAATAAGGACATTATTTTGAAGCTGCTTCCTGTTATCGAATCGACTCGAGAAGTTTTAATGTAATCGGCTGTTTAACACTTGGCTCTAGGTTATATTATATCTTCATCATAAACGAGCTTTAAGGAGACTTTGGGGTGACTGAATCTTGTTGGTAATCCGAAACGATTGTATGTCTAATGTTTAGCTACTGATGCTAACTAGCGTTGTGAGGCTGGTAGTTTCCTGTTATAAGTATAATGTTAAATGTAATATGTGGCTAAATCCAGTACCAGCATGTGAACTGTCTTTTGGAAACTGCAATGTTGGATAACATCTCATTTATATCTCAGTTAGATATAAACACCGCTGACTTTAAGATCTGCTTCTTTCACGTAACTACAAAACGTCCTGTCTGAGATACCTGAAGTTACGGTCACTCCTTATGGCTGCTTTCGGCTTTACTCCTGCCAGAGAGCAGGATCTTTTTAGTTTTGAAGCGGAACAGTCCAGCTCAAAAACAAGCAGCGGACTCAGCGGGGAAGAGGCCAAGCGTTTCTATGAAAGCTTAACAAAAGATGAGAAAGGGGGAGATGGATCAAAAGGTCAGACTAGACAGGAGAGTAGAGAGTCCAGGAGAAGAGCGATGAGGAGGGTGAGAGCTGTGGAAGCACAGCGGGGCCAGAGTGGAGGGAGTCAATCAGAGACTGGACACTCAGAAAGAACCATGGAGCTGCTGGGTCTGCGGCTACTGCGCTTTGCCCATGAGGGAGACATCCCTGGGCTCAAAGAGGTCCTCTCAAAGGGGGTCGACATCAACTACCAGGTATGATAATGAAGATTCTGTTTCATTTGGGGGAAATGATACATTTTGCTTAAAGAGTGTATTGTTTTTTCCACCCTTGCAGGATACTTTCTTCTGGACAGCTGTAATGTGTGCAAGCTGGTCAGGGCAAAGATCTGCTGTGAGACTTCTGCTGCAGCACGGAGCGGCCTGGGTCGGAGTGGTTGACACAAAGGGGAGGGATGCCAAAGACCTGGCACTGGAAGGTATAACCAACAAACATGGTTGAAACCCTGAAGTCATCTCCCAGGTCAAAACTGGTTGCTAAGGAAAGGAAAAATAGTGACGTGCCAGCTGACGGTTATTCAGCTCCGAGATGTTTGCTCAGATCTGATCATTAGTGGTCGATATCTGTTTGTGTGTGCAGTGAAGCTGAGCCAGTGTTGTTGTAGTTTTGGATTTTCTATTCAGTATTTGTTCCTATTTCATTTTGATGTTTTTCTTTGAATTCAGGTCCGTTTTCATTCACAGTGGGTTCAGCTGTTTCACTTTTACTTCTTATTGTTTGAAATTGTTTGTTTAATTTTCATTACTTTTACTGTTTTAATCTTTTTATTTATTATTATTATTGTTATTATTATTGTTATTATAATTGTTATTATAAGGCAATATAATGTGGAAATTAAAAAAATTCAGGACAGTTTTGCAACATAAATGCACCACTGTAGTCTGAATAAAGATGACCATAAAAGCTTGTAGTGTAGTCAAACATGACTATACTAACAAAGATTAAAACATAGTTAGTTTTGCAATAACATAATGTTGGTTTAGTGAGTTTTTATGTCTTTTTCAGTTTCATGGCTCCAAGTTTTAAGATGACTATAAAGACCTTGAACTGAACTCATTCATTTCTTTTCACAGCTGGTCACAATGACGTGTTGGAGGAGCTGTTGAGCTACGGGAGAAGACCAAAGAGAGACACACCGTCTGATAGCAGGTGTGCACACTCTCATTGGTACACAGTTCTAATCTAAATATAACCACACAGTAAAATCATTCAGGCTTTACAATATCTATCTAAACCATTCATATCTGAGGAATAGGGTACACACGATGTTTGTTTATTGATAATCTAATGACACAAATTTTTCCAAGCGATCAATGAAAAATCCTTGATTCAAAATCTATGGTGAGAAACATTTAATGGTTGTTAAGATTCAATATTGAGGAAGGGTACAAGAGGTGATCGAAGAATAACCACACCAATCCGGCCGGGTGAAGTCAAACGATGATTTTAATGAATACACGCGTGGGAAGACAACTCTGTACGCAGACAGGAAGTAGTCTTCGACTTAATCAAAGCATGAACAGATATTTTATAGCATCAGGGTTTATTTACTGACGCCCCTTCATGCGTCACCGGGACATTTTATACATAGATCAGATCAACATCATCATGACTTTTCACCTAGAAAATCATCTTCTATTTTCATGGCGTGGTACTTTCCGTTCTTATCTTAAAATGAATTGTTCCTCTTTCTTGCCGAGACAACAAGGACGGTTCCTCTAAATAAATTTAACTCTATGTGTGTGTGTCACGACCTCACATGCTCTTTGTGTCACCTCTTCACCTACTGTCTGTGTCTCGTCCTCAAATGCTCTTTCTCAATTCACCTGTTGCACTTCTGACCTTTTACCAGACCAGAAGCTCACTGAGACTATGTGTATGTCTTCTACTAAATAAATGTTTTAATCAAGAACCTCTACTAAAACCTTAATATAAAATGATCTGATATATAAGTGTTTTGTAAGCATGTATTGCGATTCCTTCTATGGCTCCAAGTCACTTGCACAATAGATTGTCCGAACATCGCGCCGAACAAAGCTTCCGACCCCCAATTAATTGACCGAGCTCCAACTCTTTAATAAGCACAGATATGCATTGTGTATAAAATAGTCATAACTGCTTAAGGCCTTCTTAAAGCTATCTGTTACATTGTTAAAGCCTCGTCTTAGCCTGCGGCTCAAAATAACTTCCTGGTTTCACTTCTGCATACAACTTCCTGTCAGCCTGCAACTCAGTCTTTCTGAAAGAGACACTGTTTAAACCTTGGAATGCAATATCCATGCTGCAGATTATATTATTAATGCAATGACAATTATTTAACAATAGCCGTAAAATAATTTCCCTCCTCGACACTCCCCCTTTTGACCTCTGGAACACCAGAGGTCACAATACATTGTGTCCTCACGCAGACCCTTCTCTGGTGGTCTCGAACCTCGAGATCTCCAGGATCCTCGCCCCTCCTGTGGTCGCCGAGATCTTCTGCAAAGGAAACAAAACACCTTTTCTTGCATCTCCCTAACTTATCCTATCTGGGACTCTTTAATCAAAAGCATGATCCTAATTATGCTCTTAACTTATTGACTTGTATTTATGTATATTCTTCAACGTTCCTCATCACTTTAAACTCTTTAAGCCCTGCTTTCACGTCCAGTTGCTCGCTCTACTTTCCCTTATCTGATCATCAACATCCTGTGCACAAATTGTCGCTGCTACAAGTTCCTCTACTCTAAAAGAAAACAACCACTTTAATCAATTAAGTTTAAGCATATAAGCAATTACTCCTGTATACATTTCATCATAGCTAAATGCTGCCTTGAAACAACTCCTATGTGTTAACACTAACTTCATTTTAAAACCTCACATTTCCTATGTTATCACCTGTTTTGGTATAGCCTTTTTATTTCATTTGCTCCCTTTAATGTAACAATACCTTCTAATTCTAATTTATCAGACTTAACCAAAACATATGCTTTCCTTCCTCTTTGGTCCTTCTTTAAGTTCAGTTAAAAGCTAAATGAATTTACGGCCTTTTGCCTGGAATCAATACTGTCATGTGTGTTTCTTAACTCTGTGTCTGTAAGCGTGTGCAATCCTTCATGAACTCATATTATCCTCACAGTAGATTGGCTAATCATAGCGCTAGCCAAAGGCTCGTGACCCTCCAGAGACAAATTTGAGCCACAACTCCTTTAAAAGCACAAAATGCAATATGTATAAAAATCATTTCTATTTATAAGCTCCCCCTTTATCCTAAAGATAAACCTATGTAATATCTGTATGTGTACGCCTACATTATAACCACTACTTCTAGAAATCAAAAGAAATCAAAGCTGTTCTACTCCTTCAACCCTCACTAATTTTCCCTCTAAGATTTATTCACAGCTTTGAAAAACCGGCATTGTATCTTCTAAACAGGATTCAGTTCTGTCTTGGTCCTGGGCCATGTTGGCCCAGTATTCTTGGTTCCTTGTATTTTCGCTCCTTATTTAGGCCAGGTTTTCTGAGGTGTCCTGTTGTGGTGTTCCCTAAGTGTTTTTTCCCTTTGTGACTCTTACCCCCTTGTGCCCCTCTGTGTATTTATGAGCTCTCGTCTCTCTTTGTGTTTATTCCATGTTTCCCCCAGCCTGTTATGTCTGTGTTCTCCCCGTGCTCTGGGTGTATTTAAGTTGTGTCTTCTGTTATGGTAGTTGCTGGTTTGTCTGTGTTGTTTCCCCTCGGTCTCCCTGCATCCTCGTTTCTGGTTTGTGTTATTAGCTTACCCAGTTTAGGTTGTTTTTCCACCAGTGCTGTTTTGTGCCCACCGTTGTAAATAAATATTCACCTGCACCAGAGCTGCCGCCTTTTGGGTCCTTTTCTACAACTCCACACGGCTTGCCTCGCAAACCGTGACAAGTTCACTTTTAATCTTTTAACCTTAACTTAAAAATAACAGTTTCAGTTTTACCATATCCAAATGATCAAACACCCAAAAGGTCCTGAAATGATCCTAAATTATTAAACAATTAAATTATTAAACCCTAAACCCCCCTTTATCTTGATACATTTCATGTGTCAAGATACTATACAAAACTTAAAAATGCTCAGTTTTCCCCACTCATGATCCAATCTATGTCATAAAAGTAAACTTAAAACAGAACAGTTATCAGTCATGTGTTTCTTCAATTAATGGTAACTGAGTTACATCAAAAAATATTTCCCCTTTAGCATTTGGCATTCTCCCAACAATATACTATAATCTCATAATCTAACCCCACCTAATAAAACAAAACAGAAATTTTCTCTGGTAAAAACAAATTGTTTATCCACATTAATTCATCCTCACCTTCATCCAGTCACACATTCACTCACATGCAGTCACACCATGTATTTGCTGATAGTTGAGCTTCCCGCACGATCAGGGACTCCACCCTCAGCAAAATGAGCTCCGTCATTTTTTATTTTCCATAGGAAAATATTTCTTTATGCTTTTGGACTGGATTGACTCGCATAAAATCCTTTTTACAGGGACTTACGACCTGAATTGTCCCCAGGTAGCTCTCCTCAGCCAATTGTAATCTGGAAAGCCGCCTTATATTTGCTCTTCCCGAGAATTTTCAGCGCTGTTGCAGGCCTGCTTAAAACAAAAATGGAAACAATAGAGCTGATTGTTAGCTCATAAACACAAAACAAAATCACCTGACAGGTTTTCTTTAAGTGCACTGTTACAAAATAATGGGCCCAATTTTTTAGACATGTCCATGTTTCCTAAAACTCCCTCTATTTAAAACAAAAACACCAACAACAACCTACCTGACAGAATCAACCCATCACCACAACAACCTTAAACACACAAATCTTGCCACCACATAATTTCTCCTCCTGAATACACCGAAAGTCTCATTAAAACCACACAATTTGCAAACAAAAATCACCCCCTTATACTCTTAAATTCAGCATAAGACCCCTTACGACATCATATAATCACTAAACTATAAATTCCCTACCCCAATCTGCACTTCTCGTCTCTGCTATGCTTCCTCTTCCTGAAAGTCACAGTCACACACACACTCCAGCTAATTTGCATACTGAGTCATCTCTCAAGAAGCTGTAACAACAGAAACATATGTTTAAACATTCCCAACTCATTAAATCATTTTATTTCTTCCAACAGTGATCACTAGTGTTGATCACTCAGTACGAGAGCACTCCTAAGTCACTCTTTTTTAAAACTACTTTAATCCCTTTTTCGTTTTCATAACTCCCTTTGTCATATGGCTTATTCTATTCCTCAATTACAAACTCAAATGTATTTTATTAAACATTCACACCCTTGTATCATTCATACAAAATAGCAAGCTGTTCTTCATTGCCTATGTTTGTGTTCTTAGCCAGGTTTAATCAGTGTCTATGCATTAAACTCCATGAGCTTGTCTTGTCTTTATAAGTTTAATGCAATTCCTGTTTGTGTGTGTGAATTTGCATATGGTGCTTTTACAGTGTGTCAGACTCCTTCATAATTTTGCCTTTAAACAGTCAATTTTCTCCTCCCCAAATTTACTAACCCAAATTCTGATTTCCTACCTTAAATAGCAGCATTCCTTGTCCTCAGCCAGAAGGTAGGGCTCCACTTGCCACTTTCCACCTCCACCCTAGCCCAGCGGCCTTACCCGTCAGGACCCGTCTTCTTACTGAAGCCGAGAGTAATCGTGACTGTGCCTGCCTTAGGTTGTCCCAGGGTTTCGAGGTGGGATCTTACCCGTCATGGGCTATCCAGCCTTCCATACTCGCCTGATACGGGGCCCAAGTGGGCAGGGGAGGGAACACACTGGCTCTGGGAATTAAAGGAATGTAAGCTGCTTCCTTCATTGCATCTTATGTTAAACTATCTTACTTCTGACTCCTTCCTAGAATAATTTCTCATATGGCACTTTGTGTATGTGTGTTTTCTATTCATTAATGTAATTGTCAGTTATTTTCTCTCCCGGTCAGGGAACCACATTATTTTCTCTCTTCATTTTACCTTCTTTTGTTTGTTTGTGACGTTCTACTTTAGCTCTACTAAACCTTGATGTAAAAACAATACTCCCTTATTTCACGCACACACTCTGCATTTTGCCTACGCACACACTTCTCTCTCAGACTTCCTCTGTTCACACATCACCTTGCACTCACTCTACTATCAACTTTCATAGTGTTATTATTATTTAGTATTTTGTACACCTCACACAGAATCATTCAAATCGAGTACTCACAGCATTCACATCACAACCTTCAACTTTCACTTTCGATCCTGCAAGACGCAGAGATGGACATCTCCTTCACCTAACATAAAACTAAATTACCATATCAACATACAATTACTGAAATTCAAACTCAAATACACCGTTTGTTTTAATAAAGTCAAAGAGTAAACCGGTGTACCAAGTGTATGTACTTATGTGTTTTAAACTGAAAGAAAAAGAAACTCAAACTCTTATAACATCACTCATGCCTCTCTCAAATTAAAAACACTTCCAAACTTTAAAACATCCTACTTTACATCACCAAAGAAATACCTCTCACACCTTTATTCATCATTCAAAACCTTCTAGTCACCGCATTCACACTTAAAGTGTGACTAGAGTTGAGGGATATAACTCAAAACCCACTTTCCTAAGAGTATTTTAGACATGGTTGTCATAATCAAAAAAGCAAGTAAAAAACAAACAAACAAAAATTGAAACCTCTATTAATTCTCACCGCACACACAAGAGATTGAAAAAATAAAACACACCAGCAACTAATGCTGGAGAAAAGTTACTACTGAAAGTGATGTGTTAGTCTTAAGTATATACAGTGCACTCAATATATTTATATATCTACATCCAAACTCAGTCAATTACTATACATCCACTACGGCAACTCAAAACTTTATTTATAGTCCTCTAATAAACATAAATGGCATTTGAAACACACACTCAACAATGTTTGCAGCAGTATTTGTAAAACCAACTGTGGCTTAAACAGTTCACTGCTTACTCATTTGCATTTTCACTCACACACACACCGTCTAAAAATAACAGCAGCATTACCTCAGACTCCTTTCACACAGAGATCTCTTATTTTACAAAGACGTCTTATATTTACAACTACTGTCAGATCTGTCAGCTTTAGCGCCTACACAATTTAGACAAATTTAAAATAACCGCCCAGCGGATAAATTCCCTGAGTTTTTGCGACCAATTAACCAGTATCAAGACTTTAACTGTTTCTGGCCTCATTTCTAAAATCCCTAACTCAATTTAAAAGCGTCAACCAACCCAAACTTTGCCTGAAGCTCTATTTTTGGCATTTCACAGCCAAGGCTTACCTCGAAGTGTTAAGTTAAAGTTACACGCCCGAAGACCAACTTCTCCTGTCCAAAAAAGCGCAGATACCGTTTCAAACGGTAAGGAGACTCTAACTCCTAGCTTAATTCCGGGATGCCCTGTACCCCACAGCTAAACCACACTGAACTAACCCTCTTCGCCGAGAGGTCAATGTCGCGCGTCCACGACAAGGAGGGAGCGTAACCTCCGGGCTCTGCGCTTCCTAGCAGACTCGAACTGCCGTTCTAGAATAATTTATAATACTTTGAAACAACAATCAACACCCGAAACAAGTGTATAACTGAAGCAGGTGCAACCTAGTGGTCAAATGGAGACTCCAACTCACAAAATGACCGCTCAGGTCCACTCTTATGACCAAATTTGGACTCTAACCAACACAATAACCAATTCCCTACCAAACTACTTGAGACTCTAACTCAATTTCTTTGGGACTTCAACCCAATATTTAAACTTTTCTTATCAGACTCTTAACTACTTTCATTTCTTCTTAGCAGAACTCTAACTGCTTCAACTCATGAGATTTTCATCAAAATCAAAACAGACATGCACCAGTAACTTCAGTGAGTAGACTTAAATTTTATCATGTCCAATTTGGCACACTTTGGAAATAATTCAACAGGTAGTGCCTTACCTTTTGGATAAGCCGGCTTATGCCCACTCACTTAGACCACTGGAATTCATGTCTGCCCGTCAGACCACCTAAGACCCCGGATTTCTCCGTCTAAACCTCCAACTCTCCCTCCTCAATAACCGGACGAAGCCCCCAAATGTTAAGATTCAATATTGAGGAAGGGTACAAGAGGTGATCGAAGAATAACCACACCAATCCGGCCGGGTGAAGTCAAACGATGATTTTAATGAATACACGCGTGGGAAGACAACTCTGTACGCAGACAGGAAGTAGTCTTCGACTTAATCAAAGCATGAACAGATATTTTATAGCATCAGGGTTTATTTACTGACGCCCCTTCATGCGTCACCGGGACATTTTATACATAGATCAGATCAACATCATCATGACTTTTCACCTAGAAAATCATCTTCTATTTTCATGGCGTGGTACTTTCCGTTCTTATCTTAAAATGAATTGTTCCTCTTTCTTGCCGAGACAACAAGGACGGTTCCTCTAAATAAATTTAACTCTATGTGTGTGTGTCACGACCTCACATGCTCTTTGTGTCACCTCTTCACCTACTGTCTGTGTCTCGTCCTCAAATGCTCTTTCTCAATTCACCTGTTGCACTTCTGACCTTTTACCAGACCAGAAGCTCACTGAGACTATGTGTATGTCTTCTACTAAATAAATGTTTTAATCAAGAACCTCTACTAAAACCTTAATATAAAATGATCTGATATATAAGTGTTTTGTAAGCATGTATTGCGATTCCTTCTATGGCTCCAAGTCACTTGCACAATAGATTGTCCGAACATCGCGCCGAACAAAGCTTCCGACCCCCAATTAATTGACCGAGCTCCAACTCTTTAATAAGCACAGATATGCATTGTGTATAAAATAGTCATAACTGCTTAAGGCCTTCTTAAAGCTATCTGTTACATTGTTAAAGCCTCGTCTTAGCCTGCGGCTCAAAATAACTTCCTGGTTTCACTTCTGCATACAACTTCCTGTCAGCCTGCAACTCAGTCTTTCTGAAAGAGACACTGTTTAAACCTTGGAATGCAATATCCATGCTGCAGATTATATTATTAATGCAATGACAATTATTTAACAATAGCCGTAAAATAATTTCCCTCCTCGACACGGTACAGGAGTTTTAATCCATCCGACAGAGACGCTGCCTGGTGCCTTTTGGATCGTTGATCGTGTCTGGGTTTAAATCTCGTATTAAAAAGCTTGAGCTCTGGTGATGGTGAAGCAGAAATTACTACATAATTTCTACTTTTGACATTTTACAGTCAGGAGAAGGATTAGCGCTTATTGGTGGACTTTAACCACAGAGATCATGGAATCAAATCAGTGAATTACCATAAAAAAAAATCAAATAATGCTGAATAATATAGCAGTGATATTTGCCAACATTCACCAACATCAGGATCACATTGTGAGGTCAGATTTCGAATGAGCACAAACGCGAGTGAGATAAGATTACAGCAGGTAAAATCTCTGCTGTTGTTTACACACACTTGGAGAAGAAGTCAGTTTGTGGCTCTTTCATGTTTCTTTTCGGGCTCATGTTGTCTTTTTTTCATCTATCCTCAGTTCCCTCCAGCCTCAGTGGTGCGACGTGTGTCGTAGCGAGCACAGCAGCAGCCTGCTGTCACATCTCTCCTCCACCCTGCATCAGTTCAATCTGCGACGCCCTCCACCGACGCCTTACTACTGCCTCCCCCCCTCCAGCAACAGCTTCAAGATGATGGTTCGTTGTGGCTGGAAACCAGGAACAGGACTGGGGCCACAGGGAGAGGGGCCCAAACAGCCAGTGCCTACTGTGCTGAAGAGAGACCAGAAGGGTCTGGGATACGGACAGATGAAAAGAGCCAAAGTGACTCACTTCCAAGCCAGAGACTGTGAAGCTGTGAAACCACCATCTAAGGACAAAGTGAGGATTGGAATGAAAGGACAGAGGAAGGAAGAAAGTAGGAAAAAAGAGCAAAAAGACAGGAACTGGGAAAGAGACTTCCGTGCCTCTTTTTATCTTTGATACTGGCTCATTCACATCTGCATCTGAAACACATAAAACATGACGCTGAGTTTTTTATTAAAGCTTTGACAGAGTTTGATGGGTTTGTCTGTGAAGCGACTTTAAATGAAGCTTAACGCTCTGGATCAGAGCTCGTGCTGTCTGTGTACGGCGTCAGCTGCTGTTTGCTCAGTGATTGAATGTGTGGCAAAAGGTTTTCATTCATGTTCACGAGGATTTCAATTACACTGTAACTGAATGCGTCTGAGCCACAAAGGTGTTAAAGGCTTACATTATAATGTTTTATTTGCATTCAGCAAAAAGAAAAAACAGCAAGACCGATCTTATCATGAAGAACACTGATTATTGCTCATGATCCAGGGATGGACAAATTCTTTAGTGTCATAAAGCAGTGCAGACATTTTTATATTAAAGATTAAAGAAGAAAAGAGTTTCTTTTAGATGTTAAAGTTGATTCTACGAAGAAAAATCATCTAGTTTTTTCTTCACTGTTAAATCCTTTTAAGCAAATACACAGACCGAGAGTAACCTTTCCCTCTGTTGGAGCTCCGGGTGCCTTTTCACCTGGTTCACCTTTACACCTGCAATCATGTGAATGTTGAGTCACACACTTGTGCTTACCTGTGTCAGGTTCTGTTAAACTGGTTTTTACTGCTTCAGTCTGGGCTCTTTTCTTTTGTTTTCAGGGCTTTATAATGACAAGAAAGGACATTTTAAGTCACTTTAAACTGCCTGTTACACAACACGTGGGCTCAGGGATGTCCTGTTTCAAATTAATGGGCTAAAAATTAATGTACCCTTAAAATCTACTCAGAGTGGTGTAATCCACTTTTTAAAATATTCTGTAGCAATATTGATTTGTTCTTGTAGATTTGTTGGAAGATAATGTAGGCAAAAGCTTTATTTTGTAATGTAGAGTAATATGTGTGCCACATCTTATAGCTACAGAGTATACCACACACAGGCACTGCAGTACAACCTCAGCAATCTCTCTTTCCATCCACCACCTGCAGCTCTTCAAGAAGAGAGATGTAATCTGTCCAGCATGCCTTACATCTGCCTCAGGGCTCTTCTGGTAAGACCTGTCCAAAACACCCAGTTTTGGACGTCTTTCCTAGTTTGATGCCTGAACCACCCTAACAGGCTTATTTCAAGGAGTGTTGGCTTTACTCTTGAGTCCCTCTGAATGACAAAGCTCCTCACCCTGTCTGTGAAGACCAGCCCATACACCCTTGGTATTAAGCTCTTTGCACTTAATTATTTTGGTTGTTATTCACAGTTTATAGGTGAGGAATGTACAGTGGGGCAAAAAAGTATTTAATCAGCCACCGATTGTGCAAGTTCCCCCACCTAAAATGATGACAGAGGTCAGTAATTTGCACCAGAGGTACACTTCAACTGTGAGAGACAGAATGTGAAAAAAAATAATCCATGAATCCACATGGTAGGATTTGTAAAGAATTTATTCGTAAATCAGGGTGGAAAATAAGTATTTTCCTTTTGCTGTGAAGAGACAACATGAGGTCAAAGGAGCTCTCCGTGCAAGTGAAACAAGCCATCCTTAAGCTGTGAAGCTGACAAATCCTACAATATTGGAAATGGCAAAATCTGCACTTTGGTACATCCTGAGAAACAAAGGAAGCACTGATGAACTCAGCAATACCAAAAGACCTGGACATCAACGGAAGCCAACAGTGGTGGATAATCGCAGAATCATTTCCTAGAGAAACCCCTTAAAAACAACCAGCAAGTGAACAACACTCTCCAGGGAGATATCCAAGTCTACCAAATAAACAGCAGCCGAAAGCCGCTGCAGTAAAGGCCTGGTGGTGCATTAAAAAAGAGGAAACCCAGCATCAGAGTTCAAGACTTCAGGCTGTCATTACCAGCAAAGAGTTTTCAACCAAGTATTAGAAATGAACATTGTATTTTCACTTATTTAATTAGTCCAATTACTTTTGAGCTCCTGACATGATTGGATTGTGTTAAAGTATACTTTAGTTCCTCACACTTTTACACAATCTTTTTGTTCAACCCACTGAATTAAAGGTGAAAGTCTGCCCTTCAACTGCATCTCAGTTGTTTCGTTTAAAATGTATCATGGTAATGTACAGAAACAAAATTATTTTAAAAAGTTGTCTCTTTCCAAATATTTATGTAAATCTTCCACCCTTTTCTGTATGTTAGTGAGGCACTCTGTGTCATTACTTCTTAATGATGTGACATGTCAGTGATTAGTGATTATTCACTGCTTTTTTAAATGCTAACCAACTGACAAGAAATGAGTAGATGATCATTAATAAAATATATTAAATTGGTATTTTCATACCCAGAGTTTTTCTTGCATTTTAATCTCTGAGCGCTTTCTAGTTACATGGATCCACATTTGCTGAGCTGATGGAACGCATCTTCAGCTTTAGTTTGATTGGTCGAACCGGAGAGACAAAGCCTGCAACATCCATCTCTAAGGGGATCTGAGGAACGAACAAATTCACTAAATCAGAAACATCAGTTTTTGACAGCAAATGTTGTTTTCTTATTGCACGAAGGAAATTATGTCAAGCTAAGTTTGCAATTTACACACAGTCACCTCTGTTTCTTTGCAGACTGAGAAGCTGAAGTTCTGCAAAACTTCCACCATGGCCAGTTTAACCATCATCAGAGCAAATCGCGTCCCCATGCAGCTCCTTGGCCCAGCCCCAAATGGAAGGTAAGTATACGGGTTGATGTTCTGCTTGTTTTCTTTACTAAATCTGTAAAACAAATTGAAAAAATATGTCAAATACTCACAATTTATATGATTTTTTCTGCCTGCTATGACTGCTTTAAATTGATTAATAGAATCATATAACAGAAGTGTTTAAATGCTGCCCTAATAACATGTCCTTTAAAATATAATACAAAGATATTTACAAAAGAAAATATGCTTAATGTTGTAATGCCAAGCATATCATGTTTTTGTGTGTGATTTCTTTTTTCCTCAGTAACCTGACACAGGCCTACTGCGAGAAAGAAATTGCATAAAAATGCCAGATGTAGCAAAAATGATATTAAACTATGGAACAAATGTGCAAACTGTTATTTATGAATTAATACATTAGTTTAGAAGGTTCAATAAAAACTGAATTGTTTGAAATGTAACTTTCTGTGGATTATTTAGTTGTTTTAAGTTTTACAGGGTTAATCTTGGCAGTGAATGACTGCATGAGTAAACAACCCTCAACATCCCTCAGAATCCCCAGTAGTGAGAAAGGCTGTACTTGGAAATTCCTTGTTGGCATGACTTAAGTAAATGATAAGTAGCTTTGCAGAATTGTTGCTATTTATCTTCAGAACGATAAGATAAATTGCTAACTTGCTAATTTGCTAACTACCTGTCAGGTTTGAACTCCTCTGGCTCTGGCCACAGCTCCGGGTCACGGTGCAGAGCGTAGACTGGAACCATAACAAGCATGCCCTTTGGGATTGTGATTTCACTGATTTTTACAGTTTCTTTAGCCACTCGTTCCAGACGTGGAATTGAGGGGTACAGCCTGTTGACAAAATGGGAATACTTTTTAAATGTCTGTATTTCACTAAGCATGCAATCACAAGCACTCCTACTGGCATTTGGATTGATGTGGTATGAGTATATGTTTTTTCACTAGGTGGCAATTTTTTTTAAATTATTCTTGTATGCTGGTGTTTGTGCAATCCATGTGCAATGTCCCAGCTTGCATGCCCTCTCACAACCTGCAAGTATGTGCTGGACTGTCTTAGATCACACATTTACACAGCCTGTAACTCAGGTCCTATTGGCTGTGGTACGCTCCTACGCTCTCTCTTTGTCACCACGCGGTCTCATAGTGTATATTCTTTCAGCAAGCACAAGTAAAAGCTCATTACCTCAGACACTCACTGACCACACTGTCCAGGTACTCCATCTGCATCAGAGCTTCATACTCAACTGGACCCTATAAGGTTGTTACAAATCACAATTTTGGTTAAAGACAGCTCTGATTTAATGTTTTCATCAAATAATATTAAGAAAACAACTCCATAATCAGAAACTTTGATTCTACCTTGTTTGGGAAAGTGGAGTCTATTTCACTTTGAAGGCGTTTCATGATTTCAGGATTTCGTGCCAAACTGTACGCTAAAAAAACAAGAGCGATGGCACTCGTCTCGTAGCCAGCAAACACAAACATGGTCACTTGGGAAATTATCTCGTGTTCAGTAAGACCTGTTAGGAACAACAGAAGAGGGCATGAGACATCTGATGTGCATAGATGTTACCACAGGGACTCTATGTGTAGTGATGTTTTTACCCTTATGCTTCTTTTCTTTGTCATTTTCACTGGCTGTCTGACACTTGATCAAATGCTGAAGCATATCATCTGAAGCCTAAAACAGGTCATACGAAAACACATCTGATTAAATGACTTTTACATCATATCTGAACAAGCACTTGAAACAATGCCCGCATGTGAAGGTGAACCTCAAACACACACACATAAAAATGATTTACCATAAAACTAAAATCAGGGAATATGAGTTTAAGAATTGGCGCCAATAATTCTCTTTAGGAAATTTGAAACCTCGCATCTTCTGGTGATCTTTTTATATGTGAGGCATGTGTGGCACACCATGTTGAGATCACAGGAGATTTGGTAGGCACATTTGGATATTTCTATTTAACAATAAAGGTCACACGATGTGACTAAAACATGTAAACAGGTCATGAGGTGAGATTGTTTCAGTCATCTGTTAGTGGTTTCTCAACTGGATTTCTGCAAGTTTCATTGTAGCTAAGCATTCGATGAGCTGCGAGACAAGACTATATTTATGACGATACCGAGCTTGTGTTTGTCCAAACCTGGGACGAGCTGATGCGTTCGGCTTTGACCTTCTCCGCAACTGACTTTAAGAAAGCGGTAGAAGACTTGGGGAACAAGGAGACACCCAGGCACTCCAGGAGAGGAAGAAAAATTGGAAAGCATGCTGAGAAAGAAAAAATGGGTCAAAACGTTTGGTTACCAAATAAATCTGTTAATAATAAGACAAAAAAAACCCAAAACAAAACAGAGGCAGTACCTTGAAAAATATAAAGAAGAATGGAAAATTTAAACATCTGGTTTGCGTGGGTGATGAAGGGATTTGAAGGGTTCTTGATTGAGTCAAAATCCACACTGAATATACAGCTTGCCATCACGTCAATGCTGTAGGATCCAAAGAAGCTGGAATGCACACATTGTACTCAGCAGTGGCACATTCAAGGCCTTCAACTGTTTGCTCCACACAGCTGCAAAATCAGCCCACAAGTTCCTTTAGTTAACACATTTATTTTTCATCTTGGGGGAAAATCTGAGGTTTAATGTTTTACAAACGTAGCTTGGATGGTATCACTCACTCTTTCACAATAATGACCTCATCATTGTGCGCCTTGGACTGCAGGCTGTCTGTCAGTTTGTGCGAATGATGCTTCATGATGCTAAACATCTTGAACAGAGGAAAAGAACGCAAGTGAAACAATGGTGAAGACAAATAATACTCTTTTGTAACCTCCATATGTCTCCACCTACTTCTTTTAGATGGCCAGAGGTGAAGGAGGGAGAGAGGATGTTACGAATCCGTCTCCACTGATCATCCTCAGCCAGAGACACTGCGTCATAGAGATCTCCGTTCAGACGAAAGTTCTAGAGAGATAGTGGTTTTAAGTCGTGGTTATATGTTTGCACGTGTTTGGCAAACAGCTGTAAATACTTGTACAATGATAAGGCAAAGGATTCGCAGATGCAAATCAAAACTATGAGTGAACATGTATGGAATCATATAGTAAACAAAAAAACCCTCAAAATATGTTTTATATTTTAGATTCTTCAAAGTAGCCGACCTTTGCTTTGATTACTGCTTTGCACACTCTTGGCATTCTCTCGATGAGCTTCATGAGGTCGTCACCTGAAATGGTTTTCCAACAGTCTTGTTCCCAGAGATGCTGAGCACCTGTTGGCTCTTTTGCCTTCACTCTGAGGTCCATCTCATCCCAAACCATCTCGACTGGGTTTGGGTCAGGTGACTGTGGAAGCCAGGCCATCGCTCTCCTTCTTGGTCAAACAGCCCTTACACAGCCTGGAGGTGTGTTTGGGGTCATTGTCCTGTTGAAAAATAAATGATGGTCCGATTAAACGCAAACCAGATGGGAGGGCGTGTTGTTGCAGGATGCTGTGGTAGTCATGCTGGTTCAGTGTGCCTTCAATTTTGAATGAATCCCCAAGAGTGTTACCAGCAAAGCACCAGTACCATCACACCACCTCCTCCATGCTTCACGCTGGGAATCATGCATGTAGAGACCACGTGTTCACATTTTCTGTGTCACACAAAGACACGCCAGGTGGAACCAAAGATTTCAGATTTGGACTCATCAGACCAAAGCACAGATTTCCACTGGTCTAATGTCCTTGTTATTCTTGGCCCAAACAAATCTCTTGTGTTTGTTGCTTTTCCTTAGTCGTGGCTTCTTAGCAGCTATTTGATCATAAAGACCTGATTCACACAGTCTCCTCTGAACAGTTGATGTAGAGATGTGTCTGCTACTGAAACTCTTTGTGGCATTTATCTGGGCTCTAATCTGAGGTGCTGTTAACTTGCAATTTCTGAGGCTGGTGACTCAGATGATTTTATCTTCAGCAGTAGAGGTGACTCTTGGGGGCGATTGTGGCTCAAGAGTTGGGAGTTCGCCTTGTAATTGGAAGGTTGCCGGTTCAAGCCCCAGCTTGGACAGTCTCGGTTGTTGTGTCCTTGGGCGAGACACTTCACCCGTTGCCTACTGGTGGTAGTCAGAGGGCCCGGTGGCGCCAGTGTCCGGCAGCCTCGCCTCTGTCAGTGCGCCCCAGGGCGGCTGTAGCTACAATGTAGCTTGCCGTCACCAGTGTGTGAATGGGTGGATGACTGGATGTGTAAAGCGCTTTGGGGTCCTTAGGGACTAGTAAAAGCGCTATACAAATACAGGCCATTTACCATTTGGTCTTCCTTTCCTGGGGAGGTCCTCATGTGAGCCAGTTTCGTCGTAGTTCTTGATGGTTTTTGCGACTGCACTTGGGAACATTAATATTCAAAGTTTTAGCAATGTTCTCGATTGACCTTCAGTTTTTAAAGTAATGATGGACTGTCGTTTCTCTTTACTTAGCTGATTGGTTCTTCCTATAATAGGAATTCTAACAGTTGTCAAATAGGGATGTCAACTGTGTACCAACCTGACACAACTGATGGTCCCAACCCCATTAAGAAGGCAAGAATTTCCACAAATGAATGCTGACAGGGGACACCTGTGAAGTGAAAACCTTTTCAGGTGATCACATCATGAAGCTCATTGAAACAAGGCCAAGGATTTGCAGTGCTGTCACAAAGCAAAGGGTGGCAACTTTAAGGAATCTAAAATATAAGACTTTGCTACATAACTCCGTATATCTTTCTTCATATATCTGATTTCTTCAGTTTGTATCTACAATGTAGGAAGTAGTAAAAATAAAAATAAAAATACATTAAATGAGAAGGTGTGTCCAAACTTTTGACTGATAGTGTAAGTTGTTACATCTTTGAACATGTGCTATGTTAAAAGTGTTATTATATAATTTTAAAAGCTAAAGAGCCATATCAGAGCAGAAAGTGAGCGTGCTTGATATGTTACTGTTGTATGCTGTATGTACACATGCTAACATTAGCATGTTTCAACCACCTTTGGGTCGAATATCACACTTTTTTCCAGCGATAAAAGGTACGAAAGAGCAAAGCTTGACTGTATGTCATATTCAAGTGCAGTGGTATTTATCATAATCATGAATAGAGTTTATCTGAAACATGGATGGAAATTATGTGAGCAGAGGATTTTCACAGTTTTCAGTGTTTTCAGCTTCTGTTGTTACTGAGGGAACTCGCGAAAACATTTCTTGAAATTTTGTATTTCCAGCAGGATGATTTGATCATTTTGATTGTTTTGATCGTTTTATTGGAAAAAACAAAAAACAATCATATCCCAGGGTTACTAGTGTTAAGATTCAATATTGAGGAAGGGTACAAGAGGTGATCGAAGAATAACCACACCGATCCGGCCGGGTGAAGTCAAACGATGATTTTAATGAACACACGTGTGGGAAGACAACTCTGTACGCAGACAGGAAGTAGTCTTCGACTTAATCAAAGCATGAACAGATATTTTATAGCATCAGGGTTTGTTTACTGACGCCCCTTCATGCGTCACAGATACATTTTATACATAGATCAGATCAACATCATCATGACTTTTCACCTAGAAAATCATCTTCTATTTTCATGGCTTGGTACTTTCCGTTCTTATCTTAAAATGAATTGTTCCTCTTTCTTGCCGAGACAACAAGGACGGTTCCTCTAAATAAATTTAACTCTATGTGTGTGTGTCACGACCTCACATGCTCTTTGTGTCACCTCTTCACCTACTGTCTGTGTCTCGTCCTCAAATGCTCTTTCTCAATTCACCTGTTGCACTTCTGACCTTTTACCAGACCAGAAGCTCACTGAGACTATGTGTATGTCTTCTACTAAATAAATGTTTTAATCAAGAACCTCTACTTAAACCTTAATATAAAATGATCTGATATATAAGTGTTTTGTAAGCATGTATTGCGATTCCTTCTATGGCTCCAAGTCACTTGCACAATAGATTGTCCGAACATCGCGCCGAACAAAGCTTCCGACCCCCAATTAATTGACCGAGCTCCAACTCTTTAATAAGCACAGATATGCATTGTGTATAAAATAGTCATAACTGCTTAAGGCCTTCTTAAAGCTATCTGTTACATTGTTAAAGCCTCGTCTTAGCCTGCGGCTCAAAATAACTTCCTGCTTCTTTCTACATACAACTTCCTGTCAGCCTGCAACTCAGTCTTTCTGAAAGAGACACTGTTTAAACCTTGGAATGCAATATCCATGCTGCAGATTATATTATTAATGCAATGACAATTATTTAACAATAGCAGTAAAATAATTTCCCTCCTCGACACTCCCCCTTTTGACCTCTGGAACATCAGAGGTCACAATACATTGTGTCCTCACGCAGACCCTTCTCTGGTGGTCTCGAACCTCGAGATCTCCAGGATCCTCGCCCCTCCTGTGGTCGCCGAGATCGATCTTCTGCAAAGGAAACAAAACACCTTTCCTGCATCTCCCTAACTTATCCTATCTGAGACTCTTTAATCAAAAGCCTGATCCTAATTATCTTCTTAACTTATTGACTTGTATTTATATATACTCTTCAACGTTACTCATCACTTTAAAATTCTTTTAAGCGCTGGTTTCACGTCCAGTTGCTCGCTCTATTTTCCCTTATCTGATCATCAACATCCTGTGCACAAGTTGTCGCTGCTGCAAGTTAATCTACTCCAAAAGAAAACAACCACTTTAATCAATTAAGTTCAAGCATATAAGCAATTACTCCTGTATACATTTCATCATAGCTAAATGCTGCCTTGAAACAACTCCTATGTGTTAACACTAACTTCATTTTAACCTCACATTTCCTATGTTATCACCTGTTTTGGTATAGCCTTTTTATTTCATCTTGCTCCTTTTAATGTAACAATACCTTCTAATTCTAATGTATCAGACTTAACCAAAACATATGCTTTCCTTCCTCTTTGGTCCTTCTTTAAGTTCAGTTAAAAGCTAAATGAATTTAAGGCCTTTTGCCTGGAATCAATACTGTCATGTGTGTTTCTTAACTCTGTGTCTGTAAGCGTGTGCAATCCTTCATGAACTCATATTATCCTCACAGTAGATTGGCTAATCATAGCGCTAGCCAAAGGCTCGTGACCCTCCAGAGACAAATTTGAGCCACAACTCCTTTAAAAGCACAAAATGCAATATGTATAAAAATCATTTCTATTTATAAGCTCCCCCTTTATCCTACAAATACCTCCTATGTAATATCTGTATGTGTAAGCCTACATTATAACCACTTCTTCTAAAGATCAAAAAATCAAAGCTGTTCTACCCCTTCAACCCTCACTAATTTTCCCTCTAAGATTTATTCACAACTTTGAAAAACCGGCATTGTATCTTCTAAACAGGATTCAGTTCTGTCATGGTCCTGGGCCATGTTGGCCCAGTATTCTTGGTTCCTTGTATTTTCGCTCCTTATTTAGGCCAGGTTTTCTGAGGTGTCCTGTTGTGGTGTTCCCTAAGTGTTTTTTCCCTTTGTGACTCTTACCCCCTTGTGCCCCTCTGTGTATTTATGAGCTCTCGTCTCTCTTTGTGTTTATTCCATGTTTCCCCCAGCCTGTTATGTCTGTGTTCTCCCCGTGCTCTGGGTGTATTTAAGTTGTGTCTTCTGATATTGTAGCTCCTGGTTCGTCTATATTGTTTCCCCTCGGTCTCCCTGCGTCTCTTGTGTATTTCCCCGGACCTCCCTGCATCCTCGTTTCTGGTTTGTGTTATTAGCTTACCCAGTTTTCCGGTTTCTTGTTTTTCCACCAGTGCTGTTTTGTGCCCACCGTTGTAAATAAATATTCACCTGCACCAGAGCTGCCGCCTTTTGGGTCCTTTTCTACAACTCCACACGGCTTGCCTCGCAAACCGTGACAAGTTCACTTTTAATCCTTTAACCTTAACTTAAAAATAACAGTTTCAGTTTTACCATATCCAAATGATCAAAAACCCAAAAGGTCCTAAAATGATCCTAAATTATTAAACAATTAAATTATTAAACCCTAAACCCCCCTTTATCTTGATACATTTCATGTGTCAAGATACTATACAAAACTTAAAACTGCTCAGTTTTCCCCACTCATGATCCAATCTATGTCATAAAAATAAACTTAAAACAGAACAGTTATCAGTCATGTGTTTCTACAATTAATGGTAACTGAGTTACATCAAAAAATATTTCCCCTTTAGCATTTGGCATTCTCCCAACAATATACTATAATCTCATAATCTAACCCCACCTAATAAAACAAAACAGAAATTTTCTCTGGTAAAAACAAATTGTTTATCCACATTTATTCATCCTCACCTTCATCCAGTCACACATTCACTCACATGCAGTCACACCATGTATTTGCTGATAGTGGAGCCTCCCGCACGATCAGATACTCCACCCTCAGCAAAATGAGCTCCGTCATTTTTATTTTCCATAGGAAAATATTTCTTTATGCTTTTGGACTGGATTGACTCGCAAAAAATCCTTTTTACAGGGACTTACGACCTGAATTGTCCCCAGGTAGCTTTCTCCTCAGCCAATTGTAATCTGGAAAGCCGCCTTATATTTGCTCCTCCCGAGAATTTTCAGCGCCGTTATTCACTGTTGCAGGCCTGCTTAAAACAGAAATGAAAAATAGAGCTGATTGTTAGCTCATAAAAACAAAACAAAATCACCTGACAGGTTTTCTTTAAGTGCACTGTTACAAAATAATGGGCCCAATTTTAGACATGTCCATGTTTCCTAAAACTCCCTCTATTTAAAACAAAAACACCAACAACAACCTACCTGACAGAATCAACCCATCACCACAACAACCTTAAACACACAAATCTTGCCACCACATAATTTCACCTCCTCAATACACCAAAAGTCTCGTTAAAACCACACAATTTGCAAACAAAAATCACCCCCTTATACTCTTAAATTCAGCATAAGACCCCTTACGACATCATATAATCACTAAACTATAAATTCCCTACCCCAATCTGCACTTCTCGTCTCTGCTATGCTTCCTCTTCCTGAAAGTCACAGTCACACACACACTCCAGCTAATTTGCATACTGAATCATCTCTCAAGAAGCTGTAACAACAGAAACATATGTTTAAACATTCCCAACTCATTAAATCATTTTATTTCTTCCAACAGTGATCACTAGTGTTGATCACTCAGTACGAGAGCACTCCTAAGTCACTCTTTTTTAAAACTACTTTAATCCCTTTTTCGTTTTCATAACTCCCTTTGTCATATGGCTTATTCTATTCCTCAATTACAAACTCAAATGTATTTTATTAAACATTCACACCCTTGTATCATTCATACAAGATAGCAAGCTGTTCTTCATTGCCTATGTTTGTGTTCTTAGCCAGGTTTAATAAGTGTCTATGCATTAAACTCCATGAGCTTGTCTTGTCTTTATAAGTTTAATGCATTTTCTGTTTGTGTGTGTGAATTTGCATATGGTGCTTTTACAGTGTGTCAGACTCCTTCATAATTTTGCCTTTAAACAGTCAATTTTCTCCTCCCCAAATTTACTAACCCAAATTCTGATTTCCTACCTTAAATAGCAGCATTCCTTGTCCTCAGCCAGAAGGTAGGGCTCCACTTGCCACTTTCCACCTCCACCCTAGCCCAGCGGTCTTACCCGTCAGGACCCGTCTTCTTACTGAAGCCGAGAGTAATCGTGACTGTGCCTGCCTTAGGTTGTCCCAGGGTTTCGAGGTGGGATCTTACCCGTCATGGGCTATCCAGCCTTCCATACTCGCCTGATACGGGGCCCAAGTGGGCAGGGGAGGGAACACACTGGCTCTGGGAATTAAAGGAATGTAAGCTGCTTCCTTCATTGCATCTTATGTTAAACTATCTTACTTCTGACTCCTTCCTAGAATAATTTCTCATATGGCACTTTGTGTATGTGTGTTTTCTATTCATTAATGTAATTGTCAGTTATTTTCTCTCCCGGTCAGGGAACCACATTATTTTCTCTCTTCATTTTACCTTCTTTTGTTTGTTTGTGACGTTCTACTTTAGTTCTACTAAACCTTGATGTAAAAACAATACTCCCTTATTTCACGCACACACTCTGCATTTTGCCTACGCACACACTTCTCTCTCAGACTTCCTCTGTTCACACATCACCTTATATGGGCATGCAAACTTCCTGTCACCCACACCATTTCCTGTTACACACACACCGCACGCAGTTGCTCAGAACAGCTCAAACTGCTTTGCTGTTTCTCCAGGCTAATCAAACTTATTTTGTATTGACAATCTACAAACCCTCTGTAATTCTACTAACTTTTGACCTAAAATGTAGCATCATTCACACAATGATTTCATAATCCTCTCACACACACCTTTTAAATAAACTAAACTCTTATAACATCACTCATGCCTCTCTCAAATTAAAAACACTTTCAAAGTTTAAAACGTCCTACTTTACATCACCCAAGAAATACCTCTCACACCTTTATTCATCATGTCAAAGCTTCTAGTCACCGCATTCACACTTAAACTGTGACTAGAGTTAAGGAATATAACTCAACACACTTTCCTAAGAGTATTTTAGACATGCTTGTCATAATCAAAAAGAGCAAGTAAAAAACAAACAAACAAAAAATTGAAACCTCCATTAATTCTCACCGCACACACAAGAAATTGAAAAAATAAAACACACCAGCAACTATTGCTGGAGAGAAGTTACTACTGAAAGTAATATGTTAATCTTAAGTATACACAGTGCACTCAATATATTTATATTTATGTGAGTGAAAATGCAAATGAGTAAGCAGTGAACTGTTTATGCCACAGTTGGTTTTACAAATACTGCTGCAAACAGTGTTGAGTGTGTGTTTCAAATGCCATTTATGTTTATTAGAGGACTATAAATAAAGTTTTGAGTTGCCGTAGTGGATGTATAGTAATTGACTGAAGTTGGATGTAGATATATAAATATATTGAGTGCACTGTGTATACTTAAGATTAACATATTACTTTCAGTAGTAACTTCTCTCCAGCAATAGTTGCTGGTGTGTTTTATTTTTTCAATTTCTTGTGTGTGCGGTGAGAATTAATGGAGGTTTCAATTTTTTGTTTGTTTGTTTTTTACTTGCTCTTTTTGATTATGACAAGCATGTCTAAAATACTCTTAGGAAAGTGTGTTGAGTTATATTCCTTAACTCTAGTCACAGTTTAAGTGTGAATGCGGTGACTAGAAGCTTTGACATGATGAATAAAGGTGTGAGAGGTATTTCTTGGGTGATGTAAAGTAGGACGTTTTAAACTTTGAAAGTGTTTTAATTTGAGAGAGGCATGAGTGATGTTATAAGAGTTTAGTTTATTTAAAAGGTGTGTGTGAGAGGATTATGAAATCATTGTGTGAATGATGCTACATTTTAGGTCAAAAGTTAGTAGAATTACAGAGGGTTTGTAGATTGTCAATACAAAATAAGTTTGATTAGCCTGGAGAAACAGCAAAGCAGTTTGAGCTGTTCTGAGCAACTGCGTGCGGTGTGTGTGTAACAGGAAATGGTGTGGGTGACAGGAAGTTTGCATGCCCATATAAGGTGATGTGTGAACAGAGGAAGTCTGAGAGAGAAGTGTGTGCGTAGGCAAAATGCAGAGTGTGTGCGTGAAATAAGGGAGTATTGTTTTTACATCAAGGTTTAGTAGAACTAAAGTAGAACGTCACAAACAAACAAAAGAAGGTAAAATGAAGAGAGAAAATAATGTGGTTCCCTGACCGGGAGAGAAAATAACTGACAATTACATTAATGAATAGAAAACACACATACACAAAGTGCCATATGAGAAATTATTCTAGGAAGGAGTCAGAAGTAAGATAGTTTAACATAAGATGCAATGAAGGAAGCAGCTTACATTCCTTTAATTCCCAGAGCCAGTGTGTTCCCTCCCCTGCCCACTTGGGCCCCGTATCAGGCGAGTATGGAAGGCTGGATAGCCCATGACGGGTAAGATCCCACCTCGAAACCCTGGGACAACCTAAGGCAGGCACAGTCACGATTACTCTCGGCTTCAGTAAGAAGACGGGTCCTGACGGGTAAGACCGCTGGGCTAGGGTGGAGGTGGAAAGTGGCAAGTGGAGCCCTACCTTCTGGCTGAGGACAAGGAATGCTGCTATTTAAGGTAGGAAATCAGAATTTGGGTTAGTAAATTTGGGGAGGAGAAAATTGACTGTTTAAAGGCAAAATTATGAAGGAGTCTGACACACTGTAAAAGCACCATATGCAAATTCACACACACAAACAGAAAATGCATTAAACTTATAAAGACAAGACAAGCTCATGGAGTTTAATGCATAGACACTTATTAAACCTGGCTAAGAACACAAACATAGGCAATGAAGAACAGCTTGCTATCTTGTATGAATGATACAAGGGTGTGAATGTTTAATAAAATACATTTGAGTTTGTAATTGAGGAATAGAATAAGCCATATGACAAAGGGAGTTATGAAAACGAAAAAGGGATTAAAGTAGTTTTAAAAAAGAGTGACTTAGGAGTGCTCTCGTACTGAGTGATCAACACTAGTGATCACTGTTGGAAGAAATAAAATGATTTAATGAGTTGGGAATGTTTAAACATATGTTTCTGTTGTTACAGCTTCTTGAGAGATGATTCAGTATGCAAATTAGCTGGAGTGTGTGTGTGACTGTGACTTTCAGGAAGAGGAAGCATTTTGGACGAGCCCCCAAATGTTAAGATTCAATATTGAGGAAGGGTACAAGAGGTGATCGAAGAATAACCACACCGATCCGGCCGGGTGAAGTCAAACGATGATTTTAATGAACACACGTGTGGGAAGACAACTCTGTACGCAGACAGGAAGTAGTCTTCGACTTAATCAAAGCATGAACAGATATTTTATAGCATCAGGGTTTGTTTACTGACGCCCCTTCATGCGTCACAGATACATTTTATACATAGATCAGATCAACATCATCATGACTTTTCACCTAGAAAATCATCTTCTATTTTCATGGCTTGGTACTTTCCGTTCTTATCTTAAAATGAATTGTTCCTCTTTCTTGCCGAGACAACAAGGACGGTTCCTCTAAATAAATTTAACTCTATGTGTGTGTGTCACGACCTCACATGCTCTTTGTGTCACCTCTTCACCTACTGTCTGTGTCTCGTCCTCAAATGCTCTTTCTCAATTCACCTGTTGCACTTCTGACCTTTTACCAGACCAGAAGCTCACTGAGACTATGTGTATGTCTTCTACTAAATAAATGTTTTAATCAAGAACCTCTACTTAAACCTTAATATAAAATGATCTGATATATAAGTGTTTTGTAAGCATGTATTGCGATTCCTTCTATGGCTCCAAGTCACTTGCACAATAGATTGTCCGAACATCGCGCCGAACAAAGCTTCCGACCCCCAATTAATTGACCGAGCTCCAACTCTTTAATAAGCACAGATATGCATTGTGTATAAAATAGTCATAACTGCTTAAGGCCTTCTTAAAGCTATCTGTTACATTGTTAAAGCCTCGTCTTAGCCTGCGGCTCAAAATAACTTCCTGCTTCTTTCTACATACAACTTCCTGTCAGCCTGCAACTCAGTCTTTCTGAAAGAGACACTGTTTAAACCTTGGAATGCAATATCCATGCTGCAGATTATATTATTAATGCAATGACAATTATTTAACAATAGCAGTAAAATAATTTCCCTCCTCGACACTAGTTACCACAAAGTTTTACTATAACAGACTGTTGGGTGTTTTGTTTCAGTCAGTGTTCATTTCATGTTCGTGTTCTCACCCTGCGGTTGGTAAAGTAGGTGAAGCACTCCTTCACCAGGATGGTTTTCAGCATATCAGGATCCATCACAGCCAGCATGGGTTTCCTGAACTCATACACACTGAACATTTACACAGAACACATCTGCATTTTGGGAGGTATTTGTCATGGAAAATATTTTTAATTGCTGAAGGAACTTTGGCTCCAGTTGTGCTGACAAAAACAAAGAAATAAATTAAAAACACGCACAAGCTCTTATATGGACAGTTTTACAAACTCACCCCCATATCCTCCCATACTTTTGAGCACATTCGTAGTCATCTAAGTAGTGAACCTGTTAACAGGAAATGCATATTTATCACCAAGATATGTTATACATTATTCACTGTATCCTTCTGAACTTGGTACAAATCATTCGATCTTTACAAATAGCAATCACAAGGATTTACATACACGGTTGTGCCTGGCTATTGTTCCCCAGTACATGACTGGCTTTGGACCCGGGATCCCCATCTTCTCAAATATACCAAAGGTCCAGTGGCCGTACCTAGAAAGAACATCAAAGGGGTTAAAGCATGAAGGTGCACAGGTTCACTCAAACACTGTTTACTGTTAACTTGCTTGTCTTGACCAATTCAGCTGTTGCCAGCTTAAATTTAAACTGTTTTACTGTAAACATTAACTCACATAACAAATATGCAGATAAATGTGATCAGCAGTATCCATGTTTGCAAAGAGAAGAAAAGAACAAAACCCATGGCTCCCTCTTGCTCGGCTGCATTAAAGTAATCTGATCTCAGAGAGGAGTCCTGTTACATAAACCAGCCTCTTTCCTCTTTCCAGGCTGAAGGAAAACAGGAAAAGAACTTTCACCCACAGATGTGAGTACATGCCTGGACATGTTTTTTTTTCTGTGAGTACAGTATAAGCTTAAAGCTGTTTATATAAAACAATTTGACCAAAAAATGTTCGTAATGACTTGACTGTGACTGCTCTGTAACATTCAAATACCAAATACAATAAGATTAAAGTTCAAACAACAAAACCTTTATGCTAATCACAGCTGTTTTTATTGCATTGTTGTGCTTCTTTTGTTTGTTTTAAACTCATAAAGTACAAAAATGAAGGGCTGAAAACTGCAGGGTCACAAACAGCAGAGCTACTACTCGTGATTATGACGCAGTAAATGCTCCTCAGTCTTTCTCTCTGTTAATTATTCACTTGACGCTCTCTGCTGCTATTGGTTAAACTCACACACACTTCCCTTTCTCATGCAACATGTGTGTGCAGCACAATATAAAAGGCTCTGGTCAGGACGCTTGTGTTACCACTGAGAGAAGAGAAAAAACAGAAGAAGAGAAGAGAGAAACTTGGCAGACATGGCGTACTTCTTCTTCTTGTCCGCAGAGACGTGGACCCTGCTGGCTGCCCTCATCACGCTGCTGTTTGTGTAAGTTTTAAAGATTACTGGATGTGTTCAGCTATTTCCACTTTTTGTTCTTCTTTTATTCTCTTACACCTGTTCCATGTTTTTCACAGGTATTCCTGCTGGACATATGGGACATTTAAGAGACTGGGAGTCCCTGGGCCCTCACCTATCCCATTTTTTGGCACCATGTTGAAATATAGAAAGGTGGGCAATAACACTTACACTGTATATACTGTATATACTGCATATACTGCATATACTGTATCCACTGTGGACTGTTTCAAATGTATGATCCCTATATTAATGTCTCAGATCCACACGTCACTTTGAACGCTGCCTGTGTGCACAGTGTTAGATCAGTGAACCAGACTTCGTTGCTCTTTCAGTTTATCTACATTTTCCAAAGTCTTGGTAATAGCTTGACCTGGGTCATATTTGCATAATGATCCAAGTACTATTTTCTATGATTTGTAGACTAATTGAAAGATGACACACATTTTTTAATTGTGTTATCATCGTTCTCTGGTGTAGTTGAAGTCCATTTGATAAGCCCCACCTTCTTTAACTTTCACTGTGACCTATGGTCACGTACTGCCCCCGTGTAGCCAACACTACACACTTGATCTTTGTGTGATCTGGTGTTGTTCAGTGTTCTACGTCATAAACAGCTCATGATGTGTTTAATAATTAGATCTTTTGTATCGCTCTTGTTTCCAGGGATTTTTTAACTTTGATGAAGAAAGTTATAAGAAATATGGGAAAATGTGGGGGTAAGTAGTGTTTTCTACAGTGTGTGTTTGTGTGACTCTGAATGCATATAGAATATGGTTATTATCTGTGCTTCAGTTTTACAGGTGCCTGTGTGTGTGTGTGTGTGTGTGTGTGTGTGTGTGTGTGTGTGTGAACATGAAAAATGAACATATTAATTATTGTTTTATTAATCCCCCCTCACTGTTTGTACAGCATTTTTGATGGCCGTCAGCCCGTGTTGTGTATCACTGATCCCGCCATGGTAAAAACTATCCTGATAAAGGAGTGTTACTCTTTCTTCACAAACCGCAGGGTTAGTAAGGACATTATACGACTCAATCAGTCTCTTTTTTAAAAAAAAATCTGACCGTCTGTCCTCATCACAAGCTGCTTTGAATGTTATTGCAGAATTTCCGTCTGAATGGGCCGCTGTACGATGCTGTGTCCATTGCAGAGGATGATCAGTGGAGGAGGATCCGCAGCGTCCTTTCTCCCTCCTTCACCTCTGGGAGATTGAAAGAGGTACGTCCCTCTCTGCCCTGAAAACAATACAATGCCAAAAAAGACATCTATTAACATGAATGCTCCCTTCTTTAGGATTTTGTTCAGTCCGAATGTAGATGTAGAAAAACAGTGTTACCTCTGTGCTGCTGAAATTGCATTCAGGGTTGACTTTTTTGTTTTTTGTCTGTTTGTGCCTCAGATGTTTGACATCATGAAGCAGCATTCAGCCGTCCTGATCAGCAGCATGAAAAAGAAAGCAGATAAAGATGAACCTCTAGAGCTGAAAGAGTGAGAACTCTCATACTGTTTTCATTTAAATACATCAGAAAAAACGCAGATTCATCTCTTCTAAGTCTGCAATAATAAAGGTCATGTTTGATGTGTTTGTGTGGTTTTGCAGGTTTTTCGGACCCTACAGTATGGATGTGGTAACCAGCACCGCCTTCAGTGTGGACATCGACTCTCTCAACAACCCCTCAGATCCTTTTGTCACAAACATCAAAAAGATGCTGAAATTTGACCTTTTCAGCCCCATCGTCCTCACTATTGGTAAAATATTCATTTTGATACATGAAGCTCCTTTTGACTGCTCCCGTTATTCAACAAGTGTTTACCTTGGCTTGTAGCTCTGCGTGTTTGTTTTGGCAGATTTTTTCCTGGTGCAGTCTAAAGGATTTGTGTCTCCTCCTGGGATCAAACTGGGCACCACTACAACATGTCCATCAATGCAGCTGCTGTCCTTCATCTTCCATTAATAAATGTCCTCTTGTTTGTTTAATTTCAGCCTTCTTTCCCTTCATGATTCCCATATTGGAAAAATTGGAGTTTTCCTTTTTCCCTGCATCTGTGACAGACTTCTTTTACGCTGCACTACAGAAGATCAAGATTGATCGTGAGGGCAGCAAACAAAAGGTACAGCTGTGAGTTTGTGTTTGTACCAATAACCTGTTCTGACATAAAATCACAGCTGTTCTCAGACTGTGTTTGTTGACTTCCAGACTCGAGTGGACTTCCTCCAGCTAATGATCGACTCTCAGCAAAATAATGATTCCAAACAGGATAAAGGTGATACACGGACACACGTCTCCACACATGGAAAAACCAGCTTAAAGCTGTTCTAACGTGTATATCCCTCCTACCTCCTCAGGTCTGACAGATCATGAGATCCTTTCCCAAGCAATGACTTTCCTCTTTGCTGGCTACGAAACGACCAGCAGCTCTCTCACTTTCTTGTCTTACAATTTGGCAACAAACCCTCAGGTGATGAAAAAGCTGCAGGAGGAGGTGGATGCAACCTTCCCTAACAAGGTAACAACACAGAATTCTTAATATAAGACAATATATTTCTTTCTAGCATAACTAAACTAAAGTAAATCATACAGTAGATATAATGTGTTATAATAATATTGTGTTATGGTGATTATATTATTTTATATATTGTACTCATATATAAAATCAGCACAGGGTTCAGCTTCTTACTATGTCTCTATCATCAGTCATGTTTATGTGCTTGTGTTCAGGCTCCCATCCAGTACCAGGAACTAATGCAGATGGAGTATCTCGACTGTGTCATCAATGAGTCTCTCCGATTGTTCCCCATTGCTTCACGTTTGGAGCGTGTGGCCAAGGCCAGTGTGGAGATAAATGGCTTTGTGATTCCAAAAGGTATGGTTGTCATGGTACCCACCTGGCCGATGCACCGGGACCCCGAGATTTGGCCTGAACCAGAGAAATTCAAACCTGAGAGGTACGGAAAGGTGTCTGATGTGACAAAGCAGAATGAAGCTCTGTGGGATATAACCCAGTTTCTGTTGTTAATAATGTGTGTGTGTGTGTGTGTGTGTGTGTGTGTGTGTGTGTGTGTGTGTGTGTGTGTGTGTGTGTGTGTGTGTGTTCTCAGGTTCAGCAAGGAAAACAAGGAGACAATTGATCCGTACAGCTACATGCCTTTTGGAGCAGGCCCGAGGAACTGCATTGGGATGCGATTTGCTCTGGTTGTGATGAAACTTGCAATAGTGGAGATCCTCCAGAGGTACAGCTTCTCTGTGTGTAAGGAGACCGAGGTGAGAGCCCAGATCATCTTCTCTAACTGTTAGTTTTGTGTGTTATTGTTATTTATTCTACATGCCACTTCTCTGCAGATCCCCATTGAACTGGACATCCAGGGTCTGCTACAACCAAAACGACCAATCAAACTGAAGCTGGTGCCACGTTCTTAACCCTCCTCGTCTAAGAAGAGGACTTTTCTTCATTTTAATCTTGATGTTTCTTGTGTACATAAACACCATGTCAGTTTTTGTACTACCTTATTTTGTCTGCAGGTGCACTAAACACTCTATTTAATTTCTTTTTTGAATTTTCTGGCAATTATTTCATGGTTTAGGCTTTAAAGCGTTAACATAGATCCAGTAAAGACAAAAACGTAGCAGTCAGGCATTTGGCCCTTGTGGACGGTCATTGTTTAGTATGGGCAAAGAGTTTATGACAACGTATTGTAAAGAATAATCAACAATTTCTATTTTTGTCTAAAGCATGTATCAATTCAATTCACTTCAATTCAATTCAGTTTTAGTTATATATCACCAAATTACAACAACAATCAGGGGAAAATCCCAATAATCAGACAAGCAAGCACTTGGTGACAGTGGGACAGAAAAACTTCGTTTTAACAAGTGGAAACCTCCAAGCTCATGGAGGGCTGCCATTAGCTAGATCAGTTTGGGGTGAGAGGAGGAAATGCAAAGTCGTATATGAACAAGATAAGAGGTTACGGGATCCTGGAAATAGCTGAAATCTATAAAATCTGAAAAGGGCACAATCATATTTCTCTGGTAAATGGCCTGTATTTATATAGTGCTTTACTAGTCCCTAAGGACCCCAAAGCACTTTACACATCCAGTCATCCACCCATTCACACACGCATTCACACACTGGTGATGGCAGCTACATTGTAGCCACAGCCGCCCTGGGGCGCACTGACAGAGGCGAGGCTGCCGAACACTGACCACCACCAGCCAGTAGGCAACGGGTGAAGTGTCTTGCCCAAGGACACAACGACCAAGATTGTCCGAGCCGGGGCCGGTAACTAAAATACACCATGATTAGACCACAAAGCTTTACAGTATTATGTTACATTATAACCTTTAATTCTCCAAAGAGCTGATTACAAACGTCACATCACTTCTCGGGTGTTTTGTTTTCATATCCTCTCGGAGCGCCACCACTTTTTTGTTGCAGCTCAATAAGGAGAGATCAACTTGGAGGATTTGAACATGATTTATGGAGATTAGGGAATTAATGTATTTGCCAATTGGACTCCAAGCACCCATCATGACAGAATTGGACCAGAGTAATGATAACGCTACTGAGATTGACAGCGTGGGAAAGTCACAGAGCTGCAGAGAACAGAAAAGCAGACTAACACCCAGGAAACAGCCAGATGGCTGATTACAGAGCTTCCTTATTGAATTTACGCATAAGCTTCATTTCGTGGATCATGTCTACATGTAATCACGTTACAGTCATTTTGGCTTTTGGCTCAGATACCTGAGTTTTTGAATTTAAATAGAAAAGGGTGTTCATTCACTGGAAAAGTGTCTTTGTGTCTTCTGGTCATCTGTTTGAGTTGTGTCAAAAGCTTTGGGCTGTAAAGCCTGAGCCTCTCAATCAGCTTGTGTTTAGTTGACTTAGGAAAATGCACTCAAAGAAAACCACGGAGGATGAGCTGTGTCTGTTGCAAGAATAGTTTATTAATGAACAGCAGGGTTAATAAGAATAAAACAAATGAAAAATGCTCCTCCAGGAAGATAAGCAGCATCCACACCCACTCTCTTCCTCCCACTCTCTCGGCTTTTTTTTTAGAGCTCTCACAGTTAAGAGATGCTGTCTCCCAAATATGTTTATGTATCACTTTTCCAATGAAAGAGTAATTTAACATGTGTAAAATTAAAGCCTTTAAATTAAGCCTTCATCCATGACCCTTTCATTATAGATCTGTGATTTTGTTTGTTTTGGACAATTGACTCAAAGGCTATTTAATGAGCAGGTGTGGGCAATTCCTTCGTGGTGTCATTATCAATCAAACAAATAAAAGGTCTGGAGTTGATTTGAGGTGTGTTGCTTGCATTTGGAAGATTTTGCTGTGAAGAGACAACATGAGGTCAAAGGAGCTCTCCGTGCAAGTGAAACAAGCCATCCTTAAGCTGTGAAGCTGACAAATCCTACAATATTGGGAATGGCAAAATCTGCACTTTGGTACATCCTGAGAAACAAAGGAAGCACTGATGAACTCAGCAATACCAAAAGACCTGGACATCAACGGAAGCCAACAGTGGTGGATAATCGCAGAATCATTTCCTAGAGAAACCCCTTGAAAACAACCAGCAAGTGAACAACACTCTCCAGGGAGATATCCAAGTCTACCAAATAAACAGCAGCCGAAAGCCGCTGCAGTAAAGGCCTGGTGGTGCATTAAAAAAGAGGAAACCCAGCATCAGAGTTCAAGACTTCAGGCTGTCATTACCAGCAAAGGGTTTTCAACCAAGTATTAGAAATGAACATTGTATTTTCACTTATTTAATTAGTCCAATTACTTTTGAGCTCCTGACATGATTGGATTGTGTTAAAGTATACTTTAGTTCCTCACACTTTTACACAATCTTTTTGTTCAACCCACTGAATTAAAGGTGAAAGTCTGCCCTTCAACTGCATCTCAGTTGTTTCGTTTAAAATGTATCATGGTAATGTACAGAAACAAAATTATTTTAAAAAGTTGTCTCTTTCCAAATATTTATGTAAATCTTCCACCCTTTTCTGTATGTTAGTGAGGCACTCTGTGTCATTACTTCTTAATGATGTGACATGTCAGTGATTAGTGATTATTCACTGCTTTTTTAAATTCTAACCAACTGACAAGAAATGAGTAGATGATCATTAATAAAATATATTAAATTGGTATTTTCATACCCAGAGTTTTTCTTGCATTTTAATCTCTGAGCGCTTTCTAGTTACATGGATCCACATTTGCTGAGCTGATGGAACGCATCTTCAGCTTTAGTTTGATTGGTCGAACCGGAGAGACAAAGCCTGCAACATCCATCTCTAAGGGGATCTGAGGACCGAACAAATTCACTAAATCAGAAACATCAGTTTTTGACAGCAAATGTTGTTTTCTTATTGCACGAAGGAAATTATGTCAAGCTAAGTTTGCAATTTACACACAGTCACCTCTGTTTCTTTGCAGACTGAGAAGCTGAAGTTCTGCAAAACTTCCACCATGGCCAGTTTAACCATCATCAGAGCAAATCGCGTCCCCATGCAGCTCCTTGGCCCAGCCCCAAATGGAAGGTAAGTATACGGGTTGATGTTCTGCTTGTTTTCTTTACTAAATCTGTAAAACAAATTGAAAAAATATGTCAAATACCCACAATTTATATGATTTTTTCTGCCTGCTATGACTGCTTTAAATTGATTAATAGAATCATATAACAGAAGTGTTTAAATGCTGCCCTAATAACATGTCCTTTAAAATATAATACAAAGATATTTACAAAAGAAAATATGCTTAATGTTGTAATGCCAAGCATATCATGTTTTTGTGTGTGATTTCTTTTTTCCTCAGTAACCTGACACAGGCCTACTGTGAGAAAGAAATTGCATAAAAATGCCAGATGTAGCAAAAATGATATTAAACTATGGAACAAATGTGCAAACTGTTATTTATGAATTAATACATTAGTTTAGAAGGTTCAATAAAAACTGAATTGTTTGAAATGTAACTTTCTGTGGATTATTTAGTTGTTTTAAGTTTTACAGGGTTAATCTTGGCAGTGAATGACTGCATGAGTAAACAACCCTCAACATCCCTCAGAATCCCCAGTAGTGAGAAAGGCTGTACTTGGAAATTCCTTGTTGGCATGACTTAAGTAAATGATAAGTAGCTTTGCAGAATTGTTGCTATTTATCTTCAGAACGATAAGATAAATTGCTAACTTGCTAATTTGCTAACTACCTGTCAGGTTTGAACTCCTCTGGCTCTGGCCACAGCTCCGGGTCACGGTGCAGAGCGTAGACTGGAACCATAACAAGCATGCCCTTTGGGACTGTGATTTCACTGATTTTTACAGTTTCTTTAGCCACTCGTTCCAGACGTGGAATTGAGGGGTACAGCCTGTTGACAAAATGGGAATACTTTTTAAATGTCTGTATTTCACTAAGCATGCAATCACAAGCACTCCTACTGGCATTTGGATTGATGTGGTATGAGTATATGTTTTTTCACTAGGTGGCAATTTTTTTTAAATTATTCTTGTATGCTGGTGTTTGTGCAATCCATGTGCAATGTCCCAGCTTGCATGCCCTCTCACAACCTGCAAGTATGTGCTGGACTGTCTTAGATCACACATTTACACAGCCTGTAACTCAGGTCCTATTGGCTGTGGTACGCTCCTACGCTCTCTCTTTGTCACCACGCGGTCTCATAGTGTATATTCTTTCAGCAAGCACAAGTAAAAGCTCATTACCTCAGACACTCACTGACCACACTGTCCAGGTACTCCATCTGCATCAGAGCTTCATACTCAACTGGACCCTATAAGGTTGTTACAAATCACAATTTTGGTTAAAGACAGCTCTGATTTAATGTTTTCATCAAATAATATTAAGAAAACAACTCCATAATCAGAAACTTTGATTCTACCTTGTTTGGGAAAGTGGAGTCTATTTCACTTTGAAGGCGTTTCATGATTTCAGGATTTCGTGCCAAACTGTACGCTAAAAAAACAAGAGCGATGGCACTCGTCTCGTAGCCAGCAAACACAAACATGGTCACTTGGGAAATTATCTCGTGTTCAGTAAGACCTGTTAGGAACAACAGAAGAGGGCATGAGACATCTGATGTGCATAGATGTTACCACAGGGACTCTATGTGTAGTGATGTTTTTACCCTTATGCTTCTTTTCTTTGTCATTTTCACTGGCTGTCTGACACTTGATCAAATGCTGAAGCATATCATCTGAAGCCTAAAACAGGTCATACGAAAACACATCTGATTAAATGACTTTTACATCATATCTGAACAAGCACTTGAAACAATGCCCGCATGTGAAGGTGAACCTCAAACACACACACATAAAAATGATTTACCATAAAACTAAAATCAGGGAATATGAGTTTAAGAATTGGCGCCAATAATTCTCTTTAGGAAATTTGAAACCTCGCATCTTCTGGTGATCTTTTTATATGTGAGGCATGTGTGGCACACCATGTTGAGATCACAGGAGATTTGGTAGGCATATTTGGATATTTCTATTTAACAATCAAGGTCACACGATGTGACTAAAACATGTAAACAGGTCATGAGGTGAGATTGTTTCAGTCATCTGTTAGTGGTTTCTCAACTGGATTTCTGCAAGTTTCATTGTAGCTAAGCATTCGATGAGCTGCGAGACAAGACTATATTTATGACGATACCGAGCTTGTGTTTGTCCAAACCTGGGACGAGCTGATGCGTTCGGCTTTGACCTTCTCCGCAACTGACTTTAAGAAAGCGGTAGAAGACTTGGGGAACAAGGAGACACCCAGGCACTCCAGGAGAGGAAGAAAAATTGGAAAGCATGCTGAGAAAGAAAAAATGGGTCAAAACGTTTGGTTACCAAATAAATCTGTTAATAATAAGACAAAAAAACCCAAAACAAAACAGAGGCAGTACCTTGAAAAATATAAAGAAGAATGGAAAATTTAAACATCTGGTTTGCGTGGGTGATGAAGGGATTTGAAGGGTTCTTGATTGAGTCAAAATCCACACTGAATATACAGCTTGCCATCACGTCAATGCTGTAGGATCCAAAGAAGCTGGAATGCACACATTGTACTCAGCAGTGGCACATTCAAGGCCTTCAACTGTTTGCTCCACACAGCTGCAAAATCAGCCCACAAGTTCCTTTAGCTAACACATTTATTTTTCATCTTGGGGGAAAATCTGAGGTTTAATGTTTTACAAACGTAGCTTGGATGGTATCACTCACTCTTTCACAATAATGACCTCATCATTGTGCGCCTTGGACTGCAGGCTGTCTGTCAGTTTGTGCGAATGATGCTTCATGATGCTAAACATCTTGAACAGAGGAAAAGAACGCAAGTGAAACAATGGTGAAGACAAATAATACTTTTTTGTAACCTCCATATGTCTCCACCTACTTCTTTTAGATGGCCAGAGGTGAAGGAGGGAGAGAGGATGTTACGAATCCGTCTCCACTGATCATCCTCAGCCAGAGACACTGCGTCATAGAGATCTCCGTTCAGACGAAAGTTCTAGAGAGATAGTGGTTTTAAGTCGTGGTTATATGTTTGCACGTGTTTGGCAAACAGCTGTAAATACTTGTACAATGATAAGGCAAAGGATTCGCAGATGCAAATCAAAACTATGAGTGAACATGTATGGAATCATATAGTAAACAAAAAAACCCTCAAAATATGTTTTATATTTTAGATTCTTCAAAGTAGCCGACCTTTGCTTTGATTACTGCTTTGCACACTCTTGGCATTCTCTCGATGAGCTTCATGAGGTCGTCACCTGAAATGGTTTTCCAACAGTCTTGTTCCCAGAGATGCTGAGCACCTGTTGGCTCTTTTGCCTTCACTCTGAGGTCCATCTCATCCCAAACCATCTCGACTGGGTTTGGGTCAGGTGACTGTGGAAGCCAGGCCATCGCTCTCCTTCTTGGTCAAACAGCCCTTACACAGCCTGGAGGTGTGTTTGGGGTCATTGTCCTGTTGAAAAATAAATGATGGTCCGATTAAACGCAAACCAGATGGGAGGGTGTGTTGTTGCAGGATGCTGTGGTAGTCATGCTGGTTCAGTGTGCCTTCAATTTTGAATGAATCCCCAAGAGTGTTACCAGCAAAGCACCAGTACCATCACACCACCTCCTCCATGCTTCACGCTGGGAATCATGCATGTAGAGACCACGTGTTCACATTTTCTGTGTCACACAAAGACACGCCAGGTGGAACCAAAGATTTCAGATTTGGACTCATCAGACCAAAGCACAGATTTCCACTGGTCTAATGTCCTTGTTATTCTTGGCCCAAACAAATCTCTTGTGTTTGTTGCTTTTCCTTAGTCGTGGCTTCTTAGCAGCTATTTGATCATAAAGACCTGATTCACACAGTCTCCTCTGAACAGTTGATGTAGAGATGTGTCTGCTACTGAAACTCTTTGTGGCATTTATCTGGGCTCTAATCTGAGGTGCTGTTAACTTGCAATTTCTGAGGCTGGTGACTCAGATGATTTTATCTTCAGCAGTAGAGGTGACTCTTGGGGGCGATTGTGGCTCAAGAGTTGGGAGTTCGCCTTGTAATTGGAAGGTTGCCGGTTCAAGCCCCAGCTTGGACAGTCTCGGTTGTTGTGTCCTTGGGCGAGACACTTCACCCGTTGCCTACTGGTGGTAGTCAGAGGGCCCGGTGGCGCCAGTGTCCGGCAGCCTCGCCTCTGTCAGTGCGCCCCAGGGCGGCTGTAGCTACAATGTAGCTTGCCGTCACCAGTGTGTGAATGGGTGGATGACTGGATGTGTAAAGCGCTTTGGGGTCCTTAGGGACTAGTAAAAGCGCTATACAAATACAGGCCATTTACCATTTGGTCTTCCTTTCCTGGGGAGGTCCTCATGTGAGCCAGTTTCGTCGTAGTTCTTGATGGTTTTTGCGACTGCACTTGGAAACATTAATATTCAAAGTTTTAGCAATGTTCTCGATTGACCTTCAGTTTTTAAAGTAATGATGGACTGTCGTTTCTCTTTACTTAGCTGATTGGTTCTTCCTATAATAGGAATTCTAACAGTTGTCAAATAGGGATGTCAACTGTGTACCAACCTGACACAACTGATGGTCCCAACCCCATTAAGAAGGCAAGAATTTCCACAAATGAATGCTGACAGGGGACACCTGTGAAGTGAAAACCTTTTCAGGTGATCACATCATGAAGCTCATTGAAACAAGGCCAAGGATTTGCAGTGCTGTCACAAAGCAAAGGGTGGCAACTTTAAGGAATCTAAAATATAAGACTTTGCTACATAACTCCGTATATCTTTCTTCATATATCTGATTTCTTCAGTTTGTATCTACAATGTAGGAAGTAGTAAAAATAAAAATAAAAATACATTAAATGAGAAGGTGTGTCCAAACTTTTGACTGATAGTGTAAGTTGTTACATCTTTGAACATGTGCTATGTTAAAAGTGTTATTATATAATTTTAAAAGCTAAAGAGCCATATCAGAGCAGAAAGTGAGCGTGCTTGATATGTTACTGTTGTATGCTGTATGTACACATGCTAACATTAGCATGTTTCAACCACCTTTGGGTCGAATATCACACTTTTTTCCAGCGATAAAAGGTACGAAAGAGCAAAGCTTGACTGTATGTCATATTCAAGTGCAGTGGTATTTATCATAATCATGAATAGAGTTTATCTGAAACATGGATGGAAATTATGTGAGCAGAGGATTTTCACAGTTTTCAGTGTTTTCAGCTTCTGTTGTTACTGAGGGAACTCGCGAAAACATTTCTTGAAATTTTGTATTTCCAGCAGGATGATTTGATCATTTTGATTGTTTTGATCGTTTTATTGGAAAAAACAAAAAACAATCATATCCCAGGGTTACTAGTTACCACAAAGTTTTACTATAACAGACTGTTGGGTGTTTTGTTTCAGTCAGTGTTCATTTCATGTTCGTGTTCTCACCCTGCGGTTGGTAAAGTAGGTGAAGCACTCCTTCACCAGGATGGTTTTCAGCATATCAGGATCCATCACAGCCAGCATGGGTTTCCTGAACTCATACACACTGAACATTTACACAGAACACATCTGCATTTTGGGAGGTATTTGTCATGGAAAATATTTTTAATTGCTGAAGGAACTTTGGCTCCAGTTGTGCTGACAAAAACAAAGAAATAAATTAAAAACACGCACAAGCTCTTATATGGACAGTTTTACAAACTCACCCCCATATCCTCCCATACTTTTGAGCACATTCGTAGTCATCTAAGTAGTGAACCTGTTAACAGGAAATGCATATTTATCACCAAGATATGTTATACATTATTCACTGTATCCTTCTGAACTTGGTACAAATCATTCGATCTTTACAAATAGCAATCACAAGGATTTACATACACGGTTGTGCCTGGCTATTGTTCCCCAGTACATGACTGGCTTTGGACCCGGGATCCCCATCTTCTCAAATATACCAAAGGTCCAGTGGCCGTACCTAGAAAGAACATCAAAGGGGTTAAAGCATGAAGGTGCACAGGTTCACTCAAACACTGTTTACTGTTAACTTGCTTGTCTTGACCAATTCAGCTGTTGCCAGCTTAAATTTAAACTGTTTTACTGTAAACATTAACTCACATAACAAATATGCAGATAAATGTGATCAGCAGTATCCATGTTTGCAAAGAGAAGAAAAGAACAAAACCCATGGCTCCCTCTTGCTCGGCTGCATTAAAGTAATCTGATCTCAGAGAGGAGTCCTGTTACATAAACCAGCCTCTTTCCTCTTTCCAGGCTGAAGGAAAACAGGAAAAGAACTTTCACCCACAGATGTGAGTACATGCCTGGACATGTTTTTTTTTCTGTGAGTACAGTATAAGCTTAAAGCTGTTTATATAAAACAATTTGACCAAAAAATGTTCGTAATGACTTGACTGTGACTGCTCTGTAACATTCAAATACCAAATACAATAAGATTAAAGTTCAAACAACAAAACCTTTATGCTAATCACAGCTGTTTTTATTGCATTGTTGTGCTTCTTTTGTTTGTTTTAAACTCATAAAGTACAAAAATGAAGGGCTGAAAACTGCAGGGTCACAAACAGCAGAGCTACTACTCGTGATTATGACGCAGTAAATGCTCCTCAGTCTTTCTCTCTGTTAATTATTCACTTGACGCTCTCTGCTGCTATTGGTTAAACTCACACACACTTCCCTTTCTCATGCAACATGTGTGTGCAGCACAATATAAAAGGCTCTGGTCAGGACGCTTGTGTTACCACTGAGAGAAGAGAAAAAACAGAAGAAGAGAAGAGAGAAACTTGGCAGACATGGCGTACTTCTTCTTCTTGTCCGCAGAGACGTGGACCCTGCTGGCTGCCCTCATCACGCTGCTGTTTGTGTAAGTTTTAAAGATTACTGGATGTGTTCAGCTATTTCCACTTTTTGTTCTTCTTTTATTCTCTTACACCTGTTCCATGTTTTTCACAGGTATTCCTGCTGGACATATGGGACATTTAAGAGACTGGGAGTCCCTGGGCCCTCACCTATCCCATTTTTTGGCACCATGTTGAAATATAGAAAGGTGGGCAATAACACTTACACTGTATATACTGTATATACTGTATATACTGCATATACTGTATCCACTGTGGACTGTTTCAAATGTATGATCCCTATATTAATGTCTCAGATCCACACGTCACTTTGAACGCTGCCTGTGTGCGCAGTGTTAGATCAGTGAACCAGACTTCGTTGCTCTTTCAGTTTATCTACATTTTCCAAAGTCTTGGTAATAGCTTGACCTGGGTCATATTTGCATAATGATCCAAGTACTATTTTCTATGATTTGTAGACTAATTGAAAGATGACACACATTTTTTAATTGTGTTATCATCGTTCTCTGGTGTAGTTGAAGTCCATTTGATAAGCCCCACCTTCTTTAACTTTCACTGTGACCTATGGTCACGTACTGCCCCCGTGTAGCCAACACTACACACTTGATCTTTGTGTGATCTGGTGTTGTTCAGTGTTCTACGTCATAAACAGCTCATGATGTGTTTAATAATTAGATCTTTTGTATCGCTCTTGTTTCCAGGGATTTTTTAACTTTGATGAAGAAAGTTATAAGAAATATGGGAAAATGTGGGGGTAAGTAGTGTTTTCTACAGTGTGTGTTTGTGTGACTCTGAATGCATATAGAATATGGTTATTATCTGTGCTTCAGTTTTACAGGTGCCTGTGTGTGTGTGTGTGTGTGTGTGTGTGTGTGTGTGTGTGTGTGTGTGTGTGTGTGTGTGTGTGTGTGTGTGTGTGTGAACATGAAAAATGAACATATTAATTATTGTTTTATTAATCCCCCCTCACTGTTTGTACAGCATTTTTGATGGCCGTCAGCCCGTGTTGTGTATCACTGATCCCGCCATGGTAAAAACTATCCTGATAAAGGAGTGTTACTCTTTCTTCACAAACCGCAGGGTTAGTAAGGACATTATACGACTCAATCAGTCTCTTTTTAAAAAAAAAAATCTGACCGTCTGTCCTCATCACAAGCTGCTTTGAATGTTATTGCAGAATTTCCGTCTGAATGGGCCACTGTACGATGCTGTGTCCATTGCAGAGGATGATCAGTGGAGGAGGATCCGCAGCGTCCTTTCTCCCTCCTTCACCTCTGGGAGATTGAAAGAGGTACGTCCCTCTCTGCCCTGAAAACAATACAATGCCAAAAAAGACATCTATTAACATGAATGCTCCCTTCTTTAGGATTTTGTTCAGTCCGAATGTAGATGTAGAAAAACAGTGTTACCTCTGTGCTGCTGAAATTGCATTCAGGGTTGACTTTTTTGTTTTTTGTCTGTTTGTGCCTCAGATGTTTGACATCATGAAGCAGCATTCAGCCGTCCTGATCAGCAGCATGAAAAAGAAAGCAGATAAAGATGAACCTCTAGAGCTGAAAGAGTGAGAACTCTCATACTGTTTTCATTTAAATACATCAGAAAAAACGCAGATTTATCTCTTCTAAGTCTGCAATAATAAAGGTCATGTTTGATGTGTTTGTGTGGTTTTGCAGGTTTTTCGGACCCTACAGTATGGATGTGGTAACCAGCACCGCCTTCAGTGTGGACATCGACTCTCTCAACAACCCCTCAGATCCTTTTGTCACGAACATCAAAAAGATGCTGAAATTTGACTTTTTCAACCCCATCTTCCTCACTGTTGGTAAAGTATTCATTACATTTTTATAACTGCAGCTCATGCAAGATCATCAATGCAGCTGCTGTCCTTCATCTTCCATTAATAAATGTCCTCTTGTTTGTTTAATTTCAGCCTTCTTTCCTTTCATGGGTCCCATATTGGAAAAATTGGAGTTTTCCTTTTTCCCTGCATCTGTGACAGACTTCTTTTACGCTGCACTACAGAAGATCAAGATTGATCGTGAGGGCAGCAAACAAAAGGTACAGCTGTGAGTTTGTGTTTGTACCAATAACCTGTTCTGACATAAAATCACAGCTGTTCTCAGACTGTGTTTGTTGACTTCCAGACTCGAGTGGACTTCCTCCAGCTAATGATCGACTCTCAGCAAAATAATGATTCCAAACAGGATAAAGGTGATACACAGACACACGTCTCCACACATGGAAAAACCAGCTTAAAGCTGTTCTAACGTGTATATCCCTCCTACCTCCTCAGGTCTGACAGATCATGAGATCCTTTCCCAAGCAATGATTTTCCTCTTTGCTGGCTATGAAACGACCAGCAGCTCTCTCACTTTCTTGTCTTACAATTTGGCAACAAACCCTCAGGTGATGAAAAAGCTGCAGGAGGAGGTGGATGCAACCTTCCCTAACAAGGTACGTGAGAAGTGAAAACATCTGGAACTGAATAGCAGTCTTAAAGTGAGAAAAACCTTTCTTTGATGAGATCCCACCTTACTCCAGATTTAGGCTTGACTCATCTCCCTTTTAATGCAAACACACATCCTGATTTATACACGAAAATCCATCCATTTCCTTCTATCCAGTTTAAGGTCGTGGGGTGATGGGGGCTAATCCAGCTGTCTCAGGGAGCTGTGATAGCCAAGGAGGGCTGCAAAGTGGTGTTAAAATCATTTCACAAAGACACAATAAACACAAGCTTCCTTTGCAAACAACATAAAAAGTTCACAGAAGAAGAAGTCAGCTTTTAACAATGGTAAATGGCCTGCATTTGTATAGCGCTTTACTTAGTCCCTAAGGACCCCAAAGCGCTTTACACTGCATTCAGTCATTCACCCATTCACACACACATTCACACACTGGTGATGGCAAGCTACATGTAGCCACAGCTGCCCTGGGGCGCACTGACAGAGGCGAGGCTGCCGGACACTGGCACCACCGGGCCCTCTGAATGCATAATGATCAAGTTCATAATAAACCTCAAAATTTACCTATAAGAAGTTTTATGTTTTTTTCTTTAATTTCTTTTCAAGGCTGTTTTAATTTAATTTCCTTTGACCTTATTTCGTGTATTTTCTTGGATTAATTACTACATTGCAATAGTGCATACAGACTGTCTCTCAACCAGAAATCCAAACAGCTGTTTTTAAATTGTACCACTAGAGGGCAGAAGAACTCCACAATAGGGTTGGGTGTCGTCACTGATTTCTATAATAGATTCAATTTCGGTTCACAAGGTTCCGATTTGATTCGATCCACGATTTGATTCGATTTGAATGGGGGTAAATTTTGCGTCAGACAGTCAGAAATATTATAACTCTGATCATTTATCAGTACTGGCACTTGTGACACTTCATCAGAGGTGTGAGCATCACAGCAGATGCCTTTGTGTCAAAGATAAAACACAGAAAAACATGAAGTAGATTTTCCTGGCCTGGCTTTTTATAGCAGATAGCCTTAAAAATATTCTGCAGTAGATCATAAACTGAAGAAAACCTTGAATCAACATATGAACATTACCTGATGCTGCGGAAGTGAAGCAGTGCAAAGTTAGGTGTTATTTGAGACACAGGTAGGCGTTTTGCAATGATTGTTGTATCATTTTTAAAGGTTTCATATTTCTTGGGAATTAACAGCAGAAATTAGACTTTCTTGTCAGAAGTCATTTAAAAAAACTGCGACTAACAGCGCTGTAAACAACGGTAGACTGGTGGGTAAGCAAGTGAATAATGCAGAAAACAGAGATTTGAGATGGTAAACTGTTCTTGAAATACACTGAAAGAGAGAGCTTTGCAGGAAGTGGGATTTTTATCGTGGTGGAAGCAAAACAGCAAAGGTAAGAGGGAATAATGAGGATATTTATCTAATGCGAAGCTAGTTTTGATCTTCTTTTGCTGCTGGTTCAGTGAATTTTGGTTGGAAAGTGACAAAACCTGCAGCTTCAGACTCTTTCAGCCCTGACTGCGTGTCCATGTACCTGCTGTCGGGTGAGAAAGCCGACATCTCACAGACTCTGATGAGTCGGATCCACGCTTTCTGTTTACGTCTTTGTGTCGAATCCGTTTATCTGCTCTCATTTACTGTTTTAGCTGTTTGGTGGTTGTTGAAATGAAAACATTAACATGAGATTCTGGTGATTCTGGCGAAGTACATGTATATTTAAAATCTATTCAGGACATAATGAATCAGTATCCCGTTATTCAAGCTAAAATGGATTTTAATCGGAAAAGCGACAATTGAAACCCACCCCTACTCCACAAAAGTCCAGTTTGTGGGTGATATCAAGAAGTGGCTCAGAAAGACATGTTTATGTGCTTGTGTTCAGGCTCCCATCCAGTACCAGGAACTAATGCAGATGGAGTATCTCGACTGTGTCATCAATGAGTCTCTCCGATTGTTCCCCATTGCTTCACGTTTGGAGCGTGTGGCCAAGGCCAGTGTGGAGATAAATGGCTTTGTGATTCCAAAAGGTATGGTTGTCGTGGTACCCACCTGGCCGATGCACCGGGACCCCGAGATTTGGCCTGAACCAGAGAAATTCAAACCTGAGAGGTACGGAAAGGTGTCTGATGTGACAAAGCAGAATGAAGCTCTGTGGGATATATCCGAGTTTCTGTTGTTAATATACTGTGTGTGTGTGTGTGTGTGTGTGTGTGTGTGTGTGTGTGTGTGTGTGTGTGTGTGTGTGTGTGTGTGTGTGTGTGTGTGTGTTCTCAGGTTCAGCAAGGAAAACAAGGAGACAATTGATCCGTACAGCTACATGCCTTTTGGAGCAGGCCCGAGGAACTGCATTGGGATGCGATTTGCTCTGGTTGTGATGAAACTTGCAATAGTGGAGATCCTCCAGAGGTACAGCTTCTCTGTGTGTAAGGAGACCGAGGTGAGAGCCCAGATCATCTTCTCTAACTGCCATTGCCTTTTTTATGCTGTATGAAGAGCCCTGTCCCAAAATTATTCACTGCTAGTTTAATAGTGATGTGGACGATGCATCCACAGTGTACATCAGTCCAAAGATAAAAAGCCATGAACTGGCACAGCACTTTCATAAAACAATTGGATTTTACGCATTTCTACGTTTTCCATCAGCTTTCCACCTTAAGTTGTTTGGAGATCTGAAATAAGAAGGCAGAGTTTTGTGTGTATTTGTCATTTATTTTACATGTCACTTCCTTGCAGATCCCCTTTGAGTTGGACATCCAGGGTCTGCTACAACCAAAACGACCAATCAAACTGAAGCTGGTGCCACGTTCTTAACCTTCCTGCTAAAAATAAAAATGATAATGAAAGATTCTCTTCTTAATTGTGCTCGTTACAAACCTTTTGTGTACAGAAGCAAATGCTAGTTTTTTACCAAAACAGTACAAGAGTGTACCTCTGCATCTTTTTTCTTAACTGAGTGACAGATGAACCATTTTACTGATCTTTAAAAATCAATAAAGAATGTCCAGATTCTTCTACTCTGTCCTGTCATTTTTATGCACTGCAGATAACTCTGAATGTAGTCACTTTGCTGCTCACATTAGGAAAATAAATGTTAAAATTCAATTTTATGTAGTTTCCAACAACAGTCAACTCAAGGTATTATATGACCTAAAGTGAATGCCCTACAGTGCCAGAGAGAGACCCCATAATTGCTTTAGTGAAAGGTTTGGTGATGATGTGGAGGACAAATTTCTTTTGACCTGGAAGACACAGCGAGCAGAACAAGGCTCAGGGCGGGGCCTGGTCGGGGGCACAGAGAGACCACAAACAAGAAATAGGAAAAAAAAATTAAAACTCTGGAGGAAAATGGAGAAAAAGGTTAATGACAGGCATGTGGTGGATTTTAACCTGATTTCTAGGTTTAAAGGGAGCCAATGAAGAGAAGTTTAAAATGTCAGGCCCATTTCTTAACCACTCAGGCTCTTAGATCATGGGGACGACCTGAGTGGGATAAAGACACAAGAGTGCTTTCTGCTGTTGTGTAAGAGCATTAATTACCAAATGTTAAAACAAACAAAAAAAAGCTTTACCTTAAGAAATGTATATCTGTATGAAGCACTGAAGTAAAATAGCCTCTTTTTTTTTGCTCTAACAGCGCCCTCGAGTGGACACTTTTCCCCTTAAGTTCATGTGCTCTTGCCCCTTCACTGATCCATTCTCCGGGTTTTAGTCCATCTTGTTCTTTCCATGTTTATAAACAGAGGCTAGAGATAAAAAAAAAAAATCTGAGGCGGGCAAACCAGCTACAGTGCAAACACTAAATGTTCTTAAGGTTGGATTGGAGGACTACATGACGCTGGAAATAGCTGAAATCCGCGCCATTACATCACAACTATAGAACCATATCACTTGATTAGACTAAAATGGGATTTAGCCCAAATGTACAATAATATATACTTTGTGTTTTAGAAGCTTTAATATGAGAATTGCATCGTTTTCATTTATTTATATTAGACAGTACGTGCAGTCTTTTGGGCACTAACCGTAACCAGAATCCAGGAAAGACGTGAAAGTGAAAGAGAATGATCAGTTATGAATAAGAGCTAGATTTTAATCTCAAGAGACCATCCTAGAAAGTCTGTGATGAAACTGAACACAACCACCAGTTTCCTTTTGTGACCACATGAACCATGTCCGTTCAGAGGGCCCCAGGTGTGGCGTTCACTGCCATTTTCGTTTAAAATCATTGCTGAGTTTTGTTTCGGGCTATGCTGTCTAAAATGTTTATTTTAGCCGTTTTGTGCAACTGCAGTGCAGTTTGTTTCCATTGCATTTGTTTTTGTTTTTATTTTCAACTTGGTTTTAAATACACTGTTTAAAAAAAATCTAAGAAACAACACTGCACTGTGTTCAAATATACTACATAAATAAATGATATGCATGATGATAGCAGTTTGTAAGGATTGTTTCATAATGTATTGTTTCAGAAGTCTCTTCTGTAACACAATTATTTAATAAAAGGGTTTATTTTTAAAATGCATAATTATGTCACTTCTTAGCAAATCTGTTTGAATTTCTGTCTCATGTGGAACCATGCCTCTCTAAAGAGAGACAACACGTTTTTCACCTCTAAATATTTGCTAATTTTCTAATGATTACTTTCCCTAAACTATTAATCCAATTTTGACATAATCAAGCTCTTAACTGTAAAACCATGACTTTGCATTTGACCTTTCTTGAAATGGAAAATCCGTAATGCTGTATAGTAGTTGGTTGCAATGTTTTTAAAGCACAATAAAATATCCTGTAAGTAATGTTTTTCATTCACTTTGACAGTATGAAGTTGAAAGTACTGTGCCTCATTTCACTATAACCTTTGGAGCGGTGCCCTAAATTGGTAAATAATTAACCTATTTGGTTGTGGAGACAGACACATTTCTGTGTATGGATGCCAAGTGATGAAACTAATATATTTACATGTTTCATTGTTTGGGGCACCAAATGAGATCCGTGTTTCATTTTGTTCAGTGTTTATACAAATAGAGATAAAACAGGCATAAATAATAAACAGGCCTAAAACAAAGGTAAGATTACAAAAACGGTAATGGAAAAAAACCCCACAGCCTAATAAACCAATAAAAATCGTGTTTTTTTTAAAAAAAAAAGTGAAATGAAAACACAGTTTTAGACTACAGGGCTAGACTAGAAACTAAAGAATGGGGAACAAAGCAAAGAAATCACACAAATTACTTTCAGTTTCAAGTGCAAAATGTTTTTTTCCTTCTTTTTTTAAACTTTGGGCATTTCGGAATCGTTAAATACAAGGAAATCGTTATTTAGTGCATTTCACAGAGGGTTGAACCAAAAAGATCAATGCGTAGCACTAAACAGATCTTTTAGCACATGTTTGAACCGTCACATGATGTCGGATTAAATATTTCTCACTGAAACCTTTAGTGAAAAGGTGAAAGTGATATTACTTTAAGGTACGCCAACATAGTGTGTGCTGTCGCTTTTCAGTTGCTGTGTGACAGTCAAGTGAGCTTATGACGACGTGTCCCTGAACGCAGCACCAGTCCGGTTCCCGGAGACTCCGCTCCTGTTCTTCCACTGAGCCGGACTCCATGTTGTTCGTCAGCCACGGAGTGAACAAGTTCCCTGGCTGAAAACTCTCACGTTGCAACTCTGTGTGTGCGAGAAGTTAAGTGTGTGCGCGTGCGAGTGTGTTGACCCTCCAAAAGAAGATGGCAGACTACCGGGATGACACCGGGGCTCGAGCCCTGCTAGCTTTACAGTCGGCTCCGTGCAGCCCGGTGCGCGTCGCGGTGACCTCGCACACCTTTCACCAGCCCTCGTTCGCCCTTCTGGGTCCTCCGGTGATGGATGCCCGCACAGACGCCGGGATTCTTCCCGTGCGGCTCGCTTCTACTCCTCCGCAGGCCCTGGCCAGGCTCGAGGGCCGGGACTTTGAGTATGTCATGCGCCAAAGGACGGTCACCATAGGCCGGAACTCTTCTCACGGCTCCGTGGACATCAACATGGGTCACTCGAGTTTCATTTCCCGACGGCACCTGCAGATCACCTACGACGAGGCGAGTGGCTTTTCCCTCCGGTGCCTGGGCAAGAACGGTGTATTCGTGGACGGGGTCTTCCAGCGAAGAGGGGCGCCACCACTGCCGCTACCCAGAGAGTGAGTGCGGTCAGCTAAGCCTAGCCGCTGCAGTCAGGCTTCCCGTGATAACACGGTGGCTGGACGTCGCAGGGCTTCTCACACTAAAGTTTATTTTATGCATTAACAGTGGAGGTCTAGCGGTTACTTCAAACAATAAAACGACTCAATTGTAAACCCACGTTAGCCTCACGAATAGATTTCTGAACACTGACGGGGAGAACATTAATACAAAACGACCTCCACGATGACAGGGCCAAACGGGACACCTGTCCGGGGTACAAAGTTTGTCACGACACCCCTACCAGAGCGGCTTGGTGTTGCATAGTAATGGCAGCCTAGGTCTGGACAGTAAAGGTGGAACACGATAAGTTGTCAGGTCTCCAGTGTAACTCACAGCGATGTTATGTTGTCATATTCAATTAATATTCAGTTTGCCCGGATGTTCTTAGTGGACCCCTTCAGCTTTGCCTTCAACCCGCTGAATGAGTGAATCAGTCTAGCTAGTTTTAGCCGTTAGCAAACCTAGCTGCATTTCCCCGGCCTGCTGACAAGCATAAGCAGTTAGTAAATTATTATTTTTTCTTTCGAAGTGCTGCAACTGGTTGGTGTTTTTGCATAAGTACGGCGTGTTATATTGTCTTTGAAATAACTTTTTAAAGTAATCCAATTTTCAAAATAAACGAATCAGCACACCTTGTAGCTTCTGAGTGATTATGCTCGCTACTAGCTCTCAGACTATTGGCCGACGTGTCACGTAAACATTAATGTAAACAAACGCATCCCAGACATGTCATCTCACGGTTCTTCGAGGAAGACGGGAGTTTTTTGGTAAATGTTGAAACTTGAAACACGTTTTTCCTCTTTTTTTGTTGTATATCTCGGGTACAGTGGAATGTAGCTTTTTTTTTCCCACTGCGGTTGCAGAGCTGTCGCGTTTACACACGTTGCTTTCACTGGTTTGTTTAGTACAGTTGCAAGCTTACAAACGGAAATCTTCGGTTTTGTGTATGTGTCAATCATAGGGTGGAGGCAGTATGAGTGTGTTTGGGTGGGGGGTGTCTTTGTCTTCTCTGATTGGCTCGAAACACTGTTTGGGGGTGTGTCGGTTATTGAACCGGAAGTGCAGACTGGGGCGATATCCTCGCTGCAGGCGCACATGACGAAGTAAACACTGACTTGCGAGCCAAGGCCACAGACATGTTTGCTTGGTTTGCTTTGGCCCTGGAGGGTTTTCTCGAGATTACAGAGCTAGCGAAACTGCGCCGAGTTAAAATATGAAAGACAACAATTTCTCTGCATTGTCATGATTTGCAAATTAATTTCATTATGATACTGCTGAGCAAAAAGACATTTAATTTAAAAAAAAAAAAAGACTGAGCTAGATTAAGTGCAGATCTAAACAAACGATAGTGGCTTATTAGAATTAATTTTCTCAAAGGAAGAAAAATTAAACTATTAGCAAAAAAGTCCTTCAAATTCTGCTCTAAAATTCAGTTTACCCTTATATAAGACAGAAGCAGCAACAAACACTTTAATGTAAGAAGCTTGAGCAAACAAATGCTGTGCAACTTTCCCTAAAAAGTGACTAAAATGATTGGTTAGATTAAAAAAGTAAATTTAATTTTGCTTTCGTTTTGTGTTTTATCAGCTACATTGCCACTCGTGTATAGTAATTTATCAATTTATACAGGACTGTGCAAAAGTCTTGAGCACCCTTCATTTGTTTATGTTTTCCAATGAAAATGGTAAATGGGGGCTGAGAATTATTGAAACCTGCAAACATACATGGAAATAAATCATATGAGGCTGTTTTTGCCTCATATGATTTATTTCCATGTATGTTTGCAGGTTTCAATAATTGGAAACTCTGTTTTTGAGTTTGTGCAATTTTAACAACTTGAAAAGTCATGATATGACCACCTTTATTCTTAAACAGTCTGTTTTCTAAGGCAGTTTTCTTCTGATTTCTTTAAGTAGTCTTCAGGAATATTTCTCCAGGCTTCTTACATGACATTCAAAGCTTTTCCTTAGATTTTGGCTTTGTTTTATTACATTCTCTGTCGATATGCTCCCACACTGCTTCATTAATATTAAGGTTCAGCTCTGGGGAGGCCAGTCCATGACTGAGTGTTTCATTGTGCGCAATGAAACACTGCATTAGCATGTGTTTGAGATCATTGCCATGCTGAAAAATGAAGCCACTGTCAATCAGATGCTTTCCAGATGGTATTGCATGGTGGATCAAAATCTGATGGTTCTTTTCTGTGTTCATAGTTCCATAATTTCAAACAAGATCTCTAACACTGTTGTCAAACCATGACAGAGCCTTCACCATGCTGTAGACATTAAATGCTGTATCTCCCTCCTGACCTCCTCCATGCACGCTGATTGAACCTCAAATTTCAAATTTGATTTCATCACTTCGTAAGACCTGTTGCCTCTGATTTGTTTTTAGAAGTCTAGTTCTTCTGTAATTTGGCAATCCTCACCCTTTTCTCCCAGTTTTGCCTTTTTTAAAGAATGCCTTCTTGATATCCACCCTTCCACTGAGACCACTTCTAATGAGGCTTCAGTGAACAGTAGATGCATCAACTGTGCATCACTGAGATCCTGCAAATTTTTCTTCCTATTTTTACATTTTTTTTAACGACACGGCTTACAAATACTGCTTTCTGCTGCAGATAGATCTTTGGGGATCACCTAGTTTTTGAAAAAATATTCTATATCCAGACAAACTGTGTTATCTTTGGCACTTTTCATACATTCAGCTAAAGAAATTAGAACAAATCATGTTTTGTTTTTTTTTTTTGCAACATGCTGCTAGTGACAAAGAAGAATGCCAGCTGCCGTTAAACCCCGAAGAAGAAGGAACTGTCCCAGAATTCATAGCGCGACACATCGCGGCCCTGCTCAGTTTCCAACAATGGCGGCAGCTAGTTAGTTTTAACCTCCTAGGACCTGGCGTCCACATATGTGGACATCACATTTTGGGTTATTTAGACCAAAATACTCAATTTTGCTCCACAAGGGCCTGATATCCACTCACGAGGACGTTGTACTGCCACTGTTCTATCAAAATTTTAAATGAATATCCTCATATGTGGCTCTCATTTTTCTTAGAGACAAAAATAAGGTAAAAATAAAATCTGGTGATTCTTTGTTTTTACATTCGTCCGGCCCCAATATGCCCAAATATCAAAGAGAAATTAAAAATGCATGCCGTGGGAGAGTTCGGGGTGTGTTCACACCGAACGCGATGGACGCGAATGGAGCGTGAGCTTTACATGTAAAGTCAATGGAAAAGCGCGATGACACGCGATTGCGGGTCCCGAGAAAATTCGGAAGCAGATTTGTGTCGCCAAAACGCGTGAAACCTGCGTCAGTGTAGCGCGTCTGGCGCGCGAATAAAACCACGCGCGTGAGTTTTTGTGTTGCATTTTGTGCATACGCGCGTTTCACGTCTACCGCTCGAGTTGGAAAAATCTGAACTCCAGCGTCAAATCGTGCCGCGACAACCAATCAGGAGCCTGGTGACGTGGCTGTTACCTAGGTCAAAGGGGCAGATCCAGCTAAAGCCCTTCATACTTCAATGGAGGGGAAGGCTAATCAATGCGGTAGCAAACAACCCGGAGCTGTACGACACCAGCTGCTTTCTGTACCGAGACAGGAATATAAAGGACCGAGCTTGGAGGAAGATATGTGAAGAGATCGGGCAACCTGGTAAGTTCATTCATTTCTCTTAAGTTTTCTCTAAAGTTTTTGTTGACCTGGGGAAGCCGCACAAAAGCTAGAAAGCCACTGCTATTTTCCCACTGACGTACAAATACCGTTCTGCTTTTATGCATGTTGTCATTTAGGAATATATTTTATTGTTTATTAATAAACAGCACACAGTGGTCCCGCTCATCCGTCACTGCTTCGCTTTTTCGCTGATTTTTTTATTGCACAGTACAGCATTGCATTCTGCAGCCTGATTGACAAATCTGCTCCGTGTCGTGTCTCCTGCGCTTGCCAAATTTATCACCTTTGGTTTTGATAACCATTACGTCCAATAGAAAAAACAGTACAAAAACACCCATAACTATGACCCTCATTCGGAAATAGACACCTGCACCGCGAGGGGAAAAAGGCGCACGAAAGTGGCGGGCAGATGAAGACAAACCGCGGCATAATAATACTTTTACGTTTTGCAATCTACAAAGGTTTGCACTTTGAGAATCAATTGTGAGAACTGTGACCAATGTTCATGTGTGTGGGGAAAACGGTGTATAAAGTGCGTGGCCAGGGGCTAGTTATTCTGAGAACCCCTGCTGCAATAAATGAGGGACCACTGTCTACTCTATGATTATTATATTCAACCTGTTAACATTTAATACTGTATTGATAGAACTGATTCTGCAGCAGAGCATCCGCAGTTGCTTCTCCTGGCTCCCCAGTCCCTGAGCTCCTGCACCACAATTGTAGCATCAGATGTACAGCAAGCACTGATAGCTTTTTACTCGGTGGGATTGCCTTGTGATCACCTTTACTAAATGTCTACAACCAATCTGAATATATCCTGTTTGGTTTTTGAAATTAAAATCTAGTAGCAGTCTCCTCATTTCTTTGTTTTGTGCTGTTTTACAGGCCCACAGAGGAGGACAGCTCCAAGGCAGATGAGGGACGGGTCCCAGGACGGTCCATCGGCGGTGGAGCTGGCCATCCTGGAGTCTCTGAAGAGTCCACACCAGTCTCCAATGGAGCATTTCCTCCTCAGCCTTGTTCCTGCTCTGGAGAGCAGCTGGTCGTTTTTATTCCTGTCTCTCTGTAAATACTTACATTAAACATAAATATATAAAATATATTTCTGTGTGAGAATTTTAATATTATTTCAAATAAATTTTTATAATGACTAAAGTCTCAGTTCTACTACACAGCAAACGTTGGCACACGACTTGACACATGTAGAATTTATTTCATATTATACTAATGACAAAATATACTAATACAGTGGGATGCAAAAGTTTGGGCAACATTGTTAATAGCCATCATTTTCCTGTATAAATCGTTGTTACAATAAAAAATGTCAGTTAAATACATCATATAGGAGACACACAGTGATATTTGAGAAGTGAAAAGAAGTTCACTGGATTTACAGAAAGTGTGCAATAATTGTTTAAACAAAATCAAGCAGGTGCATAAATTTGGGCACCACAAAAAAGAAATGGAATAAATATTTAGTGTATATCAATGTGTGTGTCTCCTATATGATATATGGGGTGCCTTTGTTTGGATGTGGTTCCCATCCAGAGCTCCACAGCACAGAGGGAAGTTCCAGCGCTCCTGGAATCCCTCTGTGATGGACCGCCAGTCTTCAGTTCAAGGCACAGCCATGAAATCGTCCACTAGACAGTCCCAGATGGCCGTCGCTGCCTGGGGGGTGATCTGGCTCACCGTGAACACACCAACTCGAAAACTGAACGCGATGGTTCTGAAGGAGTCCCCGGTGACAAGGAACCTGGACAAAATTGTTTAAAATGAGTATTATGTGTCCTGCAGTTACAAAATACATTATTCAAATTCCCAAATTACAAAACATAAATCTTACATAAAACATTTTGTAATTATAAGGATAATTACATGATATATATATTAGATATAATCTAAAACAGTCTGCGGTGATTATATACAAATATTCAACTATCCCAGAATTAAACCAGGTCTAAATAAAAAGGAGTGAGTATCACTACAAAGGTTAACTCAGTGGTCCTAATGCTACAGTTTGATATCAGCAAACACCGAGCGCATACATTGATATGACACCACAGCCATGCTATCATTGCAAACACTGATAACAGCATAAATCGAATTAAATAATAAAGGACTACCGTATTAAATACTTTTGCTAACCTCAGGCAGACGGACAGGCGCTCTGCAGGTGGGATTGAGTGCCTGTAATTGGTGTCTAGGCGGGCGATTCTGGGACCGATGCGGGAAAGCAGGTCCTCAAACTGGGCGAGGGGAAGACGGTGATATCGCTGGAATCGGCCGTCATCCAGGCGCAGCTCCTGGAGCAAATGGTGAAACTCACCAAACTGCTCACGCCTCTGGAGGACCTGATGGACCCAGGTACGGCGAGGACGTCTTTTACGCCGCTGCTCTGCTCTCCACAGTACATAGAGAAGGGAGACTCTCTCTTCAAGCGCTAGCTCGATAGCTGCCATCTTGCAAAGATACCGTCTGGCACAACTTCCTCCCACATTCCTCCCACATTTCCGGTTCACGCGCGATGGATTTTTCTTGGACACACGTTGAGGCGCGAATGTGCGCGCGTCAAATTAGGGGCGTTTGGGGCGTTTTTGTTCGCGTCCATTGCGTTCGGTGTGAACACACCGTTAGGAGGTTAATATTACTCTTATTATTCTTTCTGGGTCACAAAATAAACGTTTAACATATTTTCAGACGGGAATGTTGCTGTGTAAACTTCAAATATCTGCTCAGTTTATCAAGACACCACATATTTTTAAAAGCGCTTCGCGTTTTCAGAGACGGCTGTTACCCACTAGCTCGATAGCTAGCCGGGGTTCAAGGCTCACTAGAGCCCGTGAGAACACCGGACTCCCGGCAAATTGTTTTCAAACCCACCGCCATCTTTCGCTACTCAGGTTAAACACGATATATAAGTCACTTGGATAACTTAAAAATGTTATTGTTTTCAGTATTTTATTTGTTCCTGAGTAAATCGGTTTGGCTGAGATTAAAGTTATAGTTTTTACACAGCTGAATAAACGTCAAGCAGACAGCTGATTATCAGAAGTGTGAGATGCTCAAGAATATACTCCAGTGTCCCGTTATATAGCAACTTAGATAGCAAGGAGCAGACGGCTGCGTTTATTAAACTTCTCCGAAACAATCTGCAAATTTCATTTAAATTCAATAAACTATCATCTTGTCTTTATTTTTAGTTAGCACATACCTTAAACACTTAAAGCTGTAAGCTAATGATAGTTCTATAATCGCAAAAATAATAATTGTTTGTGGCAGCCCTAATTGATGGCTTAGCGAGCTGTGTGTTACATGTCCAAATTGTTAAGCTGTACCTACTAAAACCAGTGACTGTAACACAAACAGTGCATTTCACAGGAATGCATGTATTTATTTGGTGAAGCAGAAAAAGTATAAATGTTGTTGTACTTGATTCTAATCTGCTGCCAAGTCTCTTTTACACCACTGGAATTGGAACATAGAACACACACCAGATATATAAAAGTAATATCACTTTGATTTGTGACAAACTAAATTCCCACGTCTCCATTGTTACGCTGTGGCACAGTAAGCTAACGTTTAAATGGCTCCAGTTTAAAGTTTCAGAGCTCCGATATGCAGCCGTCACCTTAAAAATAATGTGCACTGAGAGCGCACTCAGTGATAAAATAATTCCTTGGTTTATTTTAATGCTATGTGTGATAAATTCAAAGATTAACAATTTTCTGCACCATTAAGTTTTTGTCTTATTTGTAGTGTTTTTATGGTCTTTATAGATTTTTAATCACCATTTTCTCTTCCGTTTTCCCTGGAGTAGGCAGCATTCAGAGCGATCATTTTTTGTGTGTGGAAGAAGTCACGTGACCTGTGAAATGCACCTTATTTTTTTAATTATTATTATTTTTTCTTCTTCTTCTTTCACATGAGCAGCATGCAGAGTCTGAAGCGGAAAGCTTCTCTTAACAGAGAAAGTTAATAAGTTGTGGTAACAATTACTCAATCTTGGGGTTTAGGTTTTGTCGAGTCTGCTAACACAATGAAAGAAGCCCGGTTATGTTGAACTTCCTTTGTAGGGTTTTTTTTGTTTTTTGTTTTGCTTGAATGTTAAGTGGCTTATTAGACAAACCCAACAAGGTGAGATACACGGACTGTATGGAAAATGAAGGAAAAAGCTCGACAGTTTAGCTGACCATCGGCCTTACGCTGCATGGCTTCTCCAGCTCTCTCTCCCCACCTTCCTCTCCATCTTCATTTCACAGAGACTTAAACACATAAGAAAATATTTAACCTGCAATTCTAAATAGGTAAAAATCAGAAGTTAAATCAAGATAAAATTTATAATAGATTGCATTTTGAACAGATCTAAGTGCTTGCTAAAGTTATACCAAATAGACATTAAGCCTTGGTTGCTAATTAACCAAATATACATATATGTGTATGTGTATAGGAGGCAACGTAAAATTTTCAAATCAAAGCAATGGTTGCATTTACTGAAAAACTCTGTTAAGTTAAAATCTGTGACCTTGACTTCAAGGTCAGAGGTCAACCTTTCTGAAAATCAGAGAATTTTCACATTTATAACACAGGTATGTCTACTCGGAGGCTGAAGGGTAGCACAGTATTTATAAAGAATATCAAACAACAATTAGTTGATGCTTAAAGCCTGTTTATTTAATTAATATCCAGTTTATTTCCAAATTGTATTGAATTTATTTGTGTTAACATGGTGTTTTAGGTCTGATTGAAGGACTGATGTAATGGTAAGGTGTCTGTTGCTCCGCGTTGAATATTGGTAAGAACTTGACACAAAAATAAATTTAGTGTAGCATTAGTAAATCTTTAATTCCAGAGATCATGAAAATCGATTAAATGGATCAAACATAGAACTTTTAAATAATTCCAATCTCATCAGAATGTAGGCGTCAGAATGTATTTGAATATAATGTTTCCTGTTTTATATCCATGTGTGCATCAGTTGATGGATTGGGGTGGCTGTAGCTCAGGTGGCAGAGCAGGTCAGCCACTAATCAGAAGGTCGGTGGTTCGATCCCAGGCTGCCTCCTGGCTGCATGCCAAATATCCTTGGGCAAGATACTAACCCCATGTTTGCCTACTGGTGGTGGTCAGAGGGCCCGGTGGCGCCAGTGTCCGGCAGCCTCGCCTCTGTCAGTGCGCCTGTGGCTACAATGTAGCTTGCCATCACCAGTGTGTGAATGTGTGTGTGAATGGGTGAATGACTGAATGTAGTGTGAAGCGCTTTGGGGTCCTTAGGGACTAGAAAAGCGCTAGCCAAATGCAGGCCAAATGCAGGCCATTGACTGCAATGTCAGTCATCTATTCTTTGGGACACATTTCCATATACCATTCCAATGATTTATCCCAATGTCACATCTCATAATCAGTTTGTCAGCCTCCAATTAAGTCTCTGTGACAAGAAGCACAGAGTGCAGACAGGGGCACCAATCATGCTCTGTGGTCAGCATCACTTGAAATGTGCAATAAAATCTATAGATTTATAATTTGGTGATATCTGCCATGTATTGACTTTTATCTTGAAAAATTACTGTATTGTTGCTGCAAGCTGGGACTGATTGGTCGCAATTATTTTGGTCAGCATTGAGATCAAGATTATTTAACATAATTACTCGCAGACTTTAGAAAAAACATGATGTATTAAACAGTTTTGTTGAAAAAAAGCACAAACTTGCTTTATTTATTATGCAGATTTATTTGAACACAACATTTGTTTGCCACAGCTTGGCTATAAAGTGCACAGCAGGGCTGGCGAGGAAAATTTGATATTGCAATATTTTTTGGTTGTATCACGATACATGATATATATCATGGTAAGTTTAACTAACCTTCAAACCATTTTCAACCATATAGTACCTAAAATTGTACTTGTGTACTTATTCAAAGCGACCATTCAGTGTTGACTTGAATACAAAAAATTTAAAATTAATGGAAATGTTTTATTTTAACCATTTTTTAAACCATCAGTTGCACACACTGTTTTCACAAATGACAAAACTATGACCGTAAGTCTCTTTCTGTGGTCAACATTAGACCCTTTAACAAACAAAAGATCATAGCAACAAAAAAGGAGCTCAGGCACTAATTCATGAGACAACAAAAACATAACTAAAACTAAATAGGTGCTTTTTTTAAAAAATTTTTTATTGCTTTTAACATAAAATTGTACAAGACTTCCTCAAATTATAGAAACAAAAGTCTAGAAGGTGACTATGGAAAAACGGATGACCAAGAACAGTCACAGGTATCACAGCTGGTTTATTTAACTTTTTCTTTGGTCTGTGGGGAGATGTTCACATGCAGAGTTTAAAACTGTCTTAATTTTGCAGTGGAATAAATTCGTGGTACTGCTACGACAATAGTTGGCATGTTTTGCAAATTACAGAATTTTGTTCCTTCCTGTGAAATCCGAACAGCAGCGAAGTGTCTTTTCTCTCGCTCATCTGAAACTCGCACTGTCACCATATTTTTTTCTCCATCTGGTGAAATATAAACACCTATGCTCAGCTCAGTGTGCCGGGTAGGAAATTGTGCGCATTGGCAGCGTGTGGGATTAAAAAAACTTGAGTGAATTGCATGCAGACAGCACAGTTATTTGCATGGCAACTTATACTCGATGGTTATGATAAAGCCACTTTAACCATCGTATGTGGAAAACCTCGCGATACATCGAGTATATTCGATATATCGCCCACCCCTAGTGCACAGTCCTGTTTCAGACAGTAGCCATGTTCCCCATTTTCCTCCATATCTTACATTTGTTTAGCTCCTTAATAAGTCCTAAATTAGCTAGCTGGAGTAATGCATCCACACAGTAGACTACTACTGCTGCTGCTTAAGAAGCTAACTCTTGGTCCAGTTTAACTACTCAAGCTTGTTCCAGGTTTTCTGTTTACTTTAGTGAAATCGAGTCGAACTGTCCTGTGAGTTTTTTCTCTCTGCCTGTCTGACATTGAGCTGAAGGCCAGAAGAAAGATGTTTTTCTTTTTTTTCCTTTTGTTTGCTGAATGCGTCTTTTCTACCTCAGCTGTCAAAAGCTGTAGCTTCTGCAGGGCTGCCGCAGGGCCTCGTGCTATCTGTGCCCGGGCACCTGGTGCTGGAGGATGGAGCACTATAGGCCAAAACAGCTGTGAGCAGTGTTTTCAAGAATCCAGTGACAGCTGCCGGTTTTCAGGAAGAACGCTTCATCTTTTTCTCTCTCTCTTCATGTAATTTTTTTTCTCTTTATCAGACTGGTGTGTCTGGAACATCTTTCAACACTCTGATCCTTTGTGGATATTTCCTTTCTTTTGTAGAATTAACGGGGCTTCAGTATCTTTGCCGTGAGATCAGAAAGGGTGCAGTAAAGACACGACCCTGCTGCCAGAGTCAGTTGGGAGGAAATTGAAACAACCAGTCACCAATCATTAAGTTTCCATTGTAAAACATTTACCAAATCCCTCACACATGTAATTAGCTTTGTTTAGGCTTGAACTAACGTGGACCTGTGACTGATCCTCGCTTTTTATTGAGGAGGTTGTTCAGACCTGTTTAAAAGCAGAATAGAAAAGGAGGTGCAGGCCTGGGGAGCTTTGTCGAGGTTTTTATCCACAAGAGGTGGTGTGATATTGTTTGAAATGTAAACAAACCCCTGTAGTTACGTGGGAAGTGCAGTCTCATTATGATTTATTATTAAGGGAGATCTGCACGGGTGTTTGTGTTTTGCTGTAAAACGTGTAATGATGTCGAGTTTGAATGTTTATTCTTGCCCTTGGAGATGTTGGTTGACAAAACAATGTCACCACCTGTCATTTAGCTGTTTTTTTTCTTCTTCTCAAATTCAGTCATATCTCACCATCTCCCCCTGCAATAACAGTTACTTAGTTGCACAGGAAATGTTTAAATTGTCATTGACGAGAAGGTTTAAACACAACTCTGAAGTGCTGATCTGTTAATGTTTTAATGCTTTACTGTTTGGTTGAACCAACATGACATCATCTCTCTTTTTTGCTTTGTTTTCTCTCCGTCCTGTGGCCCTCCCCTTCCCTGCTGCTCTTTAGGTGCATGTTTCGTTTTCCCAGCACGGCGATCAAGATCCAGTTCATGTCACTCCTGGAGGTTGAGGAGCACCGGGAGAGGGAGCAGCAGTCTCCCGCTCGCTCGCTTCTGCCCCAAATTTCTCCTCTTAAAATCAGCATTCCCACGGCGCAGCAGCACGAAGAGCACATGAGGGCGTTTGGCTCTCCGCTGCCCTCACCCACAGGCACCATCAGGTAAGCCACCAGACACACAATCACGTGGACGCTGATCAATTCAAGCAGCGTTCATAAATGCAAAGTAGGCCGTCCGGATTTGCAGTTAAAGCAGGAGGATGTTTTTCTTTGGAAGGAATTCTTGCCAAACTAGTTCAATGCGCCTTTTCATTCAATCCCCAATAATTAAGAAAACATTTATTTTCCAATAAGTATTGATTAGTATTAGAGGTACTTTTAGCTGCTCCCTTATTTCCCAAATGGTCACTATAGCACACGCTTTGATTTGGCTCGTGTTTTATGGTGGATTCTCTAAAATTAGCTGAACACCTCTGAGATGCAGAGTTTGTGTCTCCTCCTGGTGTCGGTGTGTAACGTGAATGTGTTAACAACCATGTTTCTTATAGTTAAATCAAACTAAAAGCGAGATGTGGGGATAAAATAGTTAACTAAAACAAAAAGAAAAAATCGACTTGGAAGCGGAAACAATTTTATGAACTTGGAAATCTAACGAAACTTCAGTGAAAGAGAAATATACAGGATGTATCCTCAGTTTCACTTTTTTGTTAGTTTGGTCAAATTTGATCAAAACATACCTTTAGAGTTTGGATATCTCAATAAGACTGATTTACTTGCATTAACCGGATAATAAAACTTGTATTATCTGGTTAATTATTAAAGCTTGTACTGTAGTGGAAGAGGTCGCGTAAGTACGCAGACAGTACTTGTATAAAAAGAAACAGGAGACAGTAACCAAAAAGAATAAAAAAGAAATGAGTAAATTAAATACAAACCCTTTTTAAAAAATCTTTTTTTCGGTGTCTTATTTATGTAAATGGGTATCAGTGAGAGAGGAGGATCTGTTGGAGGAGTTTTAAAACAAAGCTGGGTGTACAATGAAAGTTCTCAGATGAGCTGTTAGTTTCTTTTTTGTGAAACAAAAGTGTAGTGTCTTGTGCGCTGCTGACATGCACTCTAGCTGAAGATGTGCTTGTATCTGCACTCAGAGAGAGAAAGCTTGAGTTTCATAGGCTGTGAAGGCACATGTTTAAAAGAAATCTGTGCTCTGTAAATATACACGTCATGTGTGAGTGTTCGACGGAGCTGTGCGTGCCCTCTGGTGGTCTCTCTCTGCCTTTGCATCATGCATCCCCACCAATGTCAGCGCGCGTGCTTGCCTTATATGGGATGGCTGCCGCTTCGAGGCCTGCGATTGGCTATCGAGGGCAGATTGTTTTGCTTGTGGGCCGTTTTCCCGTCCATTAGTGGTTTCCTTTTCCGAGCCCCCTGCCCCTCCAACTCAACCCTCAGCTCCTGTTCTCTCGCACGTGGAAACACTACAGACACACTACAGACACTAAAGACGCTCGCTCAAACATTTCTGCGCCGCTCTCACCGTGGCCTTTTTCGGGCACATAGTCTTCCTGGTACATACACACCGCTGTGTATGGCGGAAGAGTATTGTGTCAAAGCACGTGGTCCCTCTTACAGGGTGCTAAGAGTGACTTTTCCTGCTTGGCAACTTAAATGCACAGCGTAAAATTGCACTCTCCTTTCTCTGCCAGCATGCACTCTTGTAATGCAGGGCCTCGTGCACGTGGCCCGCGGGGGGATGGTTGTTTTAAGAGTGTCCGGGGGAAAGCAAAGATGACCCTTGCTCCCCCGTGGAGGCACAAATAACAAAGTCCTAGCAGACTGACGGATACAGATTTCAGTATTTTTTGTACTTCCGAAAAGTACAAAAATATGTTTGTGTTAGTCCGTATTCATTTTTCAGCTCTGAGTTTATGAAAACAGAGCTTGCAGCCTAGTTCCTCCAGCCACAAACTAAAAACACACTCCCCCCCCCCCCCCCCCCCCCCCCCCCCCGTCTGTATCCGTGGCTCTTTGTTGCTAGAGGCAAATCAAAGCTTACTGACTCTCCCAGAAACCATTGTTTACTTTACTAACAGAAGCAGGTGTGTACTGTATGAGAAGTTGCTGGGATTTCCTTGTGCTCTCTGTCTCTCTTTCACAACAGCAGCAGATAAAGCCGAGTTAATAATTAATGTATTTATGGTCATTGTTGTGTGTTTCTGTTTTTTTTTTTCCTTTTTCAGATCTAGTTCTTGTGTGTAAGGAAAAGCCTTTTATGACTCAACCAGTATAAGATCTGAAGGCTGATACTGATACCAATATTTGGTGATTTAAGAAATCTGATATATCGGCCAATATTTTTTCTTTCTTTCTGACACATGACATTTAATCTTATTTTCTCAACATTTGTCATGTGTAATTATTTCTGAGTCTTTACTAACACATATATTTACATGACTTGAAAAATAAACTTGTTTCATTGTCACAACAAAGAGTAGATTATTTGTTTGCGCCCGAATGAGCTGGTTGTTTGCAGCTTTTCCAAACACGTTGCCCTCTGGTTTAAAAACTGGACCACATCAGCATGCTCGAAGGGTATTTCTTCCATCTCCTCTTTACTTTTTCATTTCTGTTTATTAGCCATTATAAATGTCAGTATGGATATATAGGAAAATAACTATTACTGGACTTTAATTTAATTAATAATATATTAATAATTAATTTTGTAAACACTACATTTGTAAATCATTTGAGGCGAGGGTTGACAATGAAACAGTTGCTTTAAGTTTTACTGGGAACCACATGAAGTGGCCAAGGATATCATTTCATGACAGTTAGTTCACGTCTCTCTTTTGTGTGTTTTGCTTTACTCTGAGGTGTGGATTCTTATTCTTTTGTGTTTTTCCAGTCCTATTCAAATTTCATAGAAATGGTAAATAACGAACAAAATTTAAAAATGCTTATCTTACAAATGTTAAGTGCAAAATATAAATGAAGATTAGAAATGCTTCAACAGGCCTTCACGCTGTACAGTTTAGTTACTCCTCACTATTACATCGTGTAGTCTTCATTTTGCACTCTGACATAATTATGGTTTTAAGGATTTACTAATAAAATCTTGAAATGACTGAACTGTCAGATTTTTGCTGTCTACACACACACACCTGCTGGAAATGACCGGTGTATGAGCTTGACACCAGTGTTGGTCAAGTTACTTGAAAATAGTAATTAGTTACTAATTACTGATTACTTCTCCAAGAAAGTAATCCCATTACTTTACTGATTACTTATTTTCAAAAGTAATTAGTTACTTTATTACGTAGTTACTTGTAATAAAACGACATTGTTTGTTTTTTTTAACAGTTTTTCCTTTATACATATAAACAAAAGGAGAAGAGAAGGATTACAGATGATTTTTACATTTGGGGTCATTAACACTTGAGGCTGTAAAATGTTTAAAAAGAAAAAAGTGGGGGAGGTGAAATAAAGAAAAAAATATATAAGTAAAATATTTCCCCGGATATAATAGTCCCTGCAAAATAATCCCATTCATTCCCACCCAGGTCACTGCCCTAGACCTGTACACTGTATTTCCACACCTGACATGAGGGAGTTGCACACAGACAAAAGTGAATGCACCTGAAAAATTCTTATAGATTTTGAAATGCTTTGAAATTTGAAAAATTAAAAAAAAATTGAAAGAATTTTGGAGTGAATGTCTTATTTTTTCCAGTTTTAGACATGACATGAGGTCGTATAACCACTGTTTGTGAGTGGGAGGGGCCAACAGGGAACAGAATGATAGCGCCTGTCTTTTAGAGGCCAGTAGAAGCACCTCATTCCCACTGATGCCAAACAGAGCAAGAAAGGGGCCTCATCACACTGATAATCCTGGACATGGAAAACCTCTGTCCAGAACTGAACAAGACTGGGACAAGACCAGTACATGTAGATCATTTGTCACTTTTTTACTTTTAAAAACATGATACACAACCCGAACAGGTAATAAAACTGTAGACCTTTCAGCCCAGTTCAGTTTTTTCTGAATAAACCATCATATAAAATTGAATCAAATGAAAAAGTCTCTTTTAAAAATTTGTTTAATCAGTTTTAATCTTTTAACTTTATGCACATTACATCAAGCAAAAATGTAATTATATGCAAGAAATGTGTTTAAAATTTTTAAACCTATTTTCTGCATATTCCATCATATAAAATAAAATAAAATAATATGTTGTGTTTTCACTCATTCTTTTAAATAGATGCAAGTAAAACACAGCAAACATTTAACTAAATCAGAGATTCAGCAGCACTAAGTCCTGTTGCTCTTTAATCAATTTTCACCTGTTTAGCAGGAGTGGGGCAGGTGGAGGTTTGCCCGGTGCCACAGTGGCCATGTCAGTGGGAAGATGTGGGGTTTCTCTGTGAATTTCACATTCCCGTGGCAGCGTCCTTGGTGCTTGCTTAGATTTGAAGTTTAATTTTTCACGGTAGAAAGAAGTTTTCTTCCCACGCAGAGTTACGCTGCACGGTTGTACTCTGTCCCGCACTCCATATTATCCACTGTTGATCTACACACATCTGTTGCTACCACGGACGTCGCACGCTCGCACGTCATAGTCATGAGACACTCTCACAAACAAAATCACGGTTTGGTAATGCAGCATGCTTACGGGAAAGTAACAGCAATCTAATTACCTTTTTGCAATAGTAATCCCTTTGTAATCCCGTGTTCTTGGAGAAGTTAATGTAATTATCAGGTAAAATCTGGCTTGTCTTGTCTGTGTGCTGAGTTACAGTTGTTAATGTGACTGTAAGCCTGTGAAACAAGTATTGTACTGACTGCAAGATTAAGCCTCTCATCTTATGTGGGTCATTTTTCATGTAGCCATAAACCATAGTGGTAACCCTTTCCTCTATTTCTCTCTCTTTCCCAGTGTTCCCAACTCCTGTCCAGCTAGTCCGCGCGGGGCGGGGTCATCGGGGTATCGCTACGGACGCAACATCACCTCCGACCTCCAGTTAGCAGCCGAATATGCTGCCAAGGCTGTTTCTGAGCAGAGGCGAAGTATTGCTGAGCAGAGAAGTGGGGGGAGTGAGCAGCGAGCGGAGTCAGCTGGTGGTGACAGTCCCCGGGTAAACATCCAGGCCTGATTGCTTCTAAGAAATCGACTGTTAATGTTTAACCTTAGAAAAAATGCTGAGTGTGTCATTATGAATGCATGTTTATTTAGACTCGTGTCTATCTTTTTTGGGCCAGGATGAGTCCAAGCCACCTTATTCCTATGCACAGCTGATTGTCCAGGCCATCTCCTCGGCCCAAGACAAGCAGCTGACTCTCAGTGGCATCTACGCATACATCACCAAACACTACCCCTACTACCGCACTGCAGACAAGGGCTGGCAGGTACAGTAGTCTTGTCTAGAAATACAACTTTTACCCGAGTAAGCTGGGAAGAAACTTTCTCTTCTTTCAAACTGATGCTTCTGTTTCCAGTGACAAAACGTTTTTCCTTTTTCAAGAACTCAATCAGACACAATCTGTCTCTGAACCGCTACTTCCTGAAAGTGGCCCGCTCTCAGGACGAGCCGGGGAAAGGAAGCTTTTGGCGTCTGGATTCTGCCTCCGAGGCCAAGCTGGTGGAGCAGGCCTTCAGGAAGAGACGGCAAAGAGGGGTGGCCTGCTTTAGGACCCCGTTTGGACCCCTGTCATCAAGGTGGGCTTTGCAGTGGGTCATCCGTGGCCTTCAAGTTGCACACACAGACACGCACAATGATTCAGTTAACCCTCTCTCCCTTCTCTCTGCTTCTGCTCCTTGCGATCATTTGATTGGACAGAACAAAGTAAGTGTGGTTCTGAGGTTTGCCTGAATGAGTAGAGGGTGCTGACAGTGAGGAGCTCTGCATGTCTTACTAAAAGTCTGTTGGTTAGTTATTTGATTTCTCTGCTTTTTCTGTATTTTGTTATTTAGGAGTGCTCCAGCATCCCCGACCCACCAGGGGCTTCTTTCTCCTCCTTCAAGCGGGCTGCAGACTCCCGAGTGTCTGAGCAGGGAGGGCTCGCCTATCCCCCACGACCACCACGAACAGCTGGCTAACAAACTGGCATCTGTACCTGAGTACAGGTATTCTCAGAGCGCCCCAGGTAAGCGTGCAAACAAAATCTCTTTCAAAGATCCGCAGATGACAAGCTTGCTAAAACGCATCAAGTAAATTGTGTCTGCCTCTGCGTAGGCTCCCCAGTCAGTGCTCAGCCTGTCATCATGGCCACTCCCCATCACCCTACAGCGCTGTCCTCGGGCTCGGGGAAAGCCCTTGCTTTGCTTCCAGGTGGCGGTGGCCAAGTCCAGCCCATCCATGTGTTCCAAAGCTCCTCTCAGCCCTCTGTCACCATGGTGCGGGTGGTTACCAGCGTTCCTCCAAATGGGTACAGCGCTGTTGGAGGAGTAGAGGGCAAGAGTGATCTCAGAGGTACGGCCGTTTGGGGGGGGTGGGAGAGAATCTATTTTTGAAATGCTTTTTCTGCGTGATGCAATCCTTTGTAATGTGATACACAGGAAAGTGTATTCAAGTCTTTAAAGCTGTTGTGGCCTTGTTCACATCCTTAACGCCCCCTTGTTTTTACCGTCCAGTGCTGGGAATACTGGGCTATTCCTCAGTCACACCTTTACTGTTCAGCTTCACTGCACAAATCAGCAACGCAAGATATTTCTTGTAGCGCGTATAGCTGACAGTAGCCAAATCTCTGAGTTTCGCGACCTTAATTTCCATTTGCTGTAGAATCAGACACGTTTATCACTCTCCCTGAAGAGATGAGGTTTGTTTGGTGTAAATCCATGTGAAATTGTGTTTTGTTGCTCATTATGTCATGTTTTTAAGATCTGCATTTTCAGGACAGCATCCAACTGGTGCATACTGTGAACTGATATTTAGGAAATTATGCTAAATTCTGACAAATGTTTGATTACTGCAAAATCTGGCTGGATTGTTGACGGGTTCCCATGTTTGAATCGTACGCTTTGTCCTCAGAAGCCCAGCTGACCAGAGAGCGAGTGATCCAGACTGTGGAGAGTGCGGTGCAGGCCGGGGAAGCACGTAATCTGACCCCAGGTTTACATCAACTTCCCGTTCGCCCCATTACCCAGAATGGCAAACACACCACTGCTGCTGTTGTCACAGCAACCAGCCTTGCTAATGCATCTGGTAAGACTCTTTTTTTGGATGGTATTTTTTGTCCTTTAAACACAATAAGGTTTCATTATATTCAAGAAAAAGGCCGACCTCTTTACAGCACACAGCTGGGGGTTTGAGGCTCAGTGCGGGTCATCTACTAATCAGCAGTCAGTAGTTTGATCCCCGGCTTTTCCAGCATACATGTTGAAGTGTCTTAAAGCAAGATATTGAACCGCTCACCACCTTATCTAATATGCATGCACATGTTAGATAAGGCACTTGGGCTAGAAAGTTCTGTGTGACATGACCAGTAAAACGTGTTTTGAGTGCTCAGCTAGAGTAGAAACCAGTTCATTTACCATTTCACAAATGGACAAAACTATCCTTTGCTTATTTTCTTGTTTCGTGTTTTGTCCTGTTCAGGTCTGAGTAGTCCTCTGCAGATTTTGGCTGCTCAGGCCTCTAGCTCCCCTCCGGTGTTGGTGAGCAGACAGCCCAGTGCAGAAACTTTAGCTGGACAACCAGGCGAGCCCCAGGCCAAGCGGCCAAAGATGGAGGACGATGGCGGCCCCGAATCTGCTCATCATCAAGCCACACCCGGTCAGCAGCCTGTCATTGTTGCCATGGCATCGCAAACCCATGACGCTAGGCAGTAAAACTCAGGGCCTTGCACCAGATACCCAGTGGACAGCCTCTCTATCGCCCCCTTAACGCGTCGCCTTTTATACTTATTTGATACGACTGTAGCCGACAGGCGGTCTCTCAGAAGGGAATTAATTCATAAGAACACACACTTCGGTCAAAAGTAGAGGAAACCTTTGGAATTTGTGCTGAAATTTAAAAAAAGAAGTTTTAGAATTACAATTTTTAAAAATGTAATCCATCATTCACTGACAATACACAGATTTAAGGTTATTAATTATAATAAAATCATTTCAGCACTACTCTTACTACGTGAATGTTGGATATTATCGCAGATACATTACTTATCACTCTCAGGCCAAAGAACTCACCTCTCCTGCGCTTCTCATTAGAGTCGCTGCCTGACGTAAAACCAGGGAACGTGAGATCCGAACGGCCCCGCGACCACAGAAAGGGCCGTCAGCATTAAGAGTCGACGAATCGCGTCGTTTCGTACAGTCGTGGGCAGAAGGCTAGAGAGGACTCAGCTGCATACACCCACACTAGGTTGTTAAGGCCCAGGAGACTTTAAGAATATGATTGTACTCTTCATGAGGCTCTTCTCCAAGGATAAAGCGAGACAGAAGGCATCAAACGAGCGGTCTCAGACGAGAAAAGGCAGACGTTCATTTTAAAGAGCAGAATGTGAGACGTCTCTCTTCTTGCCTTTGCTTTAAAAGAAAAAAACAAACAAACAAAAAGCAAAAAAAGAGAAAGGTATGTTGTTTTTGGAGAACAGATACGAGGAAATTCAGGTTATGACAAACCAGCAGTTTGCAGTTTTTGCTTCACTTCAGTCCAGTGCGGTTTATCGGCGCGAGGCTTCTCTGATTGAGGAAGATCGCAGCATCTGGACGGGAGAGAAGGAGCGAACCGGGCAACTATATGGAGTTGATTGAAGTGGAGCTAACCTAATGTAGACAAACTGATTGTTTTAAATTTTTTTGTTTCAGTAGCGGTAAAAAAAAAAAAGCAAACGGAGCAGCCTGGGCGTACTTTTTTTTTGGATCGTCTTAGCACAGAGAAGCATTATTGTAATAATCCTTTAAAAGCCTTAAATATTTCTACATTTTTGTTCTTTTATTTTAACCTTTAGACGGCTTTACTGTTTTAGAGTAACTTAGTGCTTTAACAGCTGACGATCGGCGACACTACAGCGGTGACAGTTGCGCTGCATTGGTAGATTCGTTTCAGGTTTTTTGGGGGTTTTTTGTCAGGGGAAGGGCGGGACCAACACATGACCACAAATTTCAACAGTTCTTTTTTTTTTCCACTCTGTTTGGTACTTCTGCCACCTACTGTTCTCGGCTCACACACTGTTGCTTTTTCTTGTTTCCTTAAATTCATTTTACAGTTTTGTTCTTCTTCTTTTGCCCAGTCTACCTCTCCTCACCAAGCACTCTCTCATCTTCGCAGCCTCCAAAGAGGAGTCAAGCTGTCGGCGATTCCTGCCACAATTAGATTTTTCTATAACACTTCCCTCTCCTCCACTCTTTGCTCAATCCTCACATTCTCACTCTCTTTAGATTTTTTTTCTCCACTCAAATTCCCTCACACAGGCCTCGTTTATAGCTGGGAATCAGGCATTCAGTGATTGTTGTTGCACATTATTAGAAAAAAATTAATACATTTTTAAAAAAAGTTGCGTAATGATTGTATGCTGCTCTATCTGCTAAATGACAAAGTTCTTCAAAGGTATTTTTTCTTATTTTGGAAAGAGAGAAAAAATATTTTGCTATATGTATAAAAAAAAAACAGCAGTCATCAATACGTAAACATTCTGGAAATAGAAAAGTATATGTATTTTTAAATGTTCCTGTTTTTGTGATTTGTTCAAATGTGTAGCACAAATTAAAATTCCTCATTGACTTAAATGTTGTGTTGTCATCGCTCTTCTGTGCGACAGTGTCTGCCGTCGGGTGTAAGAATGAATTTGAAGTCTGTGTTGTGGTGTTGTTCCATTCAAAACTCGAGTATCCAACAATCTTTATTCTGAAGTCATTGTCAACAGTATAAATAATGACCAAAAGAGGGTCAACATGCACGAGATCAATGCCATACAAACCCTGAAACGCACAAAAGGAAACTGTTACTGCAAAAAAGAAGAAGAAAGAAACAAAACTGGGGAAAAAAACAATGAAAACACCCAACAAGTTTCAAACTGCAGAAATGATCAGCAAAACTATGGTTTAAGTAAAACTGGCAAATATCTCATGCAGAGTTTCACACTTTGCTTAAAAAAAATCCACAGTGCAAATAACCAGCCAGTTACAACTCTAGAAAACATTATCAGATGGTAAGGTAAAGCTAGATATGGATGCCCTGCTGTGATTGGTGGTTATGGTCAGTCAGGTGACCCTTGTAGCACTGGCTGATGCTGTGGTCCAACACTTGGATTTGCTGAGGAAGGATTTGGAGTGAGTGACGGGATCTGGACGTGTCAGCATGGCTCTACATTATAAAGCAAAGGTGTTTTCATGCCTCCTTTAGGAGGAGAAAGGAAATGTAACGATGCAGTCTCATAACTGATAGACACTGTGATACCGTAACTGGCACGGCTGAACTTTGAACATCACGCCGCTGTGATAAGCTGCTTCTTAACCCCACAATGCCAAGTGTATCATATACACTCATCAGTTTGATTTTTATTTTGTATTTTTAAAAAAAAAAACTACTAATAAATCACACAAAAATGGCAAATGTAGCAAAAACAATACAAATTAAAACTATCCAAATTTATCTTTTTTTTCTGTAGCTTCGGTTTTAAAAAAGAAAAAAAATTTTCTATCAGGTACTTCATGGTTCAGGCTTCACGAGGTGAAGGACGATGTTTTGCAGGTTGAATCCGAATTTGTCAAAAATGTAATTTCACTTCATTTTTTCCACCAAATGCATGGAACAACCTGACACATGGGTGCTTTTTGTAGTCCATCTTCAGGACTTTGTAGTTTTTACACAGCAGAGCTAGGCTTACATCCACCTTCACATTAAAAGGTTTCTTATAAGTGCAGTCGAGCTCTCTCTGAGCTCCAGGCTTCTCTTCATCTCGTCCTCACCTTCTGATCTTTTCTATCAAGGTAAAGTGATCGGGGGCAGGAGGTACTTTATGTTGTACTATACGACCACGGCAGCTGGGATGTTTTGTCTAGTAAAATAACTGCTGCTGCTAAATTTGTTTTATTCAAAGCATAATTAGAATAAAGAGAATTATATCTGATTCCAGGCAGCTATCCAAGCCCAATATTTTAACTTAAAACCAGCACAAACAGCATGGGTGGCTACCACTTTTCTTGTAATGTTGTTGAGCAAACCATGACATACAAAAAAAAGTTTACAACCAATGACTGCACTTTCCCTTTTCTCCGTCTGTAGGCTTTAGTGTCTCAAATATATTTCAGGAAAAACAAAAAACCCACAACAACACGAGTCGTTCCCAAAGGCGACTTCATCTTCTGAAGATCCAAATAATATGTGTGAGACAATGTTGAATATTTACAAACAGCTGTTTATGCTGCAGTTTAAATGCACTGCAAGGATGCAGCTGAGAGTCTGGAGTGGAGCATGTGGTCTTCATGGAGTGGTTATTAACTAAGTGCCCCCTCCCCCAGCGAAGGTGAAGTCCAGGTACGATGTCACAGGTGGAACGGGAGAGCGAGGTTGTACTACTCGTGATTTTTCAGTTCACTGCCTCTGTCGTTTTCTTCCACTCTTCAGTGCAAAAGTCAACACTCGTTCACAAACTTGCGTCTGTGGAGTAGACGCTGATACTGCTCGCTACAACAAATGGATTTACAAAACATTCAGGGGTTCACTGAGGCTCACTTTGTTTGCAAATACTTCTAAAATTCTAAAGTACATCTTCAGTTTGTGTCTACCTGTTTCAGAGAACTGGGTAGGCATCTCAGCGTGCTATTTACATCTGGAATTTAATAGAAACGACTCAAAAATACTGTTGGCAAAAGTCACACGTGCCTCTGGGCTTGACTGATGAGAATCCGCTGTGCTTTAAACCGCCTCACACTGCATACTGATTGGTTAGACCTAACCCACCTCAAACGCTGATTAATTAGGCAACTTTCCTCGCTGCGGACTCCTTTGAAGTCACCGAGGGTTTAAGACTGTGTCTGTTATACAAACCCAGCAGGAGTCTGCGTGAGGGAAGCAGGTACGGCAGCTGTTCAGTGGAGTCGTGGAGTGTAATCTGCTTGGCTTTGAGCCGTGCAGACGCTGGGTTTCACATTCATATTTCATGAGGCGTAGGTACTCCTTTGGCTGAGAGTGGTGTGTGTATCCCGTTTGTCAGTGCACACATCTGTATTCCTTGTTAGTTCCTATCTCCAGTCCGGTGTAGCATGTTGTGCATGTCTTAGCTGGGAGGCCGAGGTAATCAGCAGGAGGAGGCGCTGATCTTCTCCGAGACCTCTGGGTCGGACTTGGCTACCAGGAAACGCAGTCGACCCCCTCCCAGACGAATCAAATCCACCGCGCTGTAATGGCACAAACGGGAGGAAGCGGAGGGAGAAGGACAGAGTCTGGTTACCTGATGCTCAGCAGAAACGTGAGGATAACATGGCATCACTGTCTGAGCTTCGACCAATCAAAGTAATCAATCGGCTTAAGAGGCTGACAGCAGTGGTTAGCAATGTGGAAAGTTTGCTCATTGTCATTGAAGTCAGTGATAACTCAGTGGTATCATTTATCTCTGTTTAACGCCTCCACTATAACTTCTCCCTTACCTCTGGTAGTCTGCTCCTATCAGACTGGTACCGTTCACCGCCAGGATGCGGTCTCCAATCCTCAGTCTGCCATCAGAGGCGGCTGGTCCATCGGGAATCAGAGTCCGGATGTAAATGCCTGGAGCGTTGAGAGGAGTGTGCTGCAGGATGGAGAAAGCAAAGGAAATCGATTGATGCCACAGCCAGGGAAAGTACTTGGCCAGAGGCAGGTGTCCATTAAAGCTGTGTGCATTCACTACTACTGATAACTGCTGATTTAAACTGATATTTAGAAGTATACAAAACCCAGCACCACTACCTCTACCATTGAACCTTTTCTAGTTAGTCTGGTCTGGTTTTCTGGTCCTTTTCTAGACACTAACGTTAACAACCTTTTGTTATAGGTAGGAAAATTTGCACACAATAACAGAATTATACTCAAAGCTTGTAAAATAAAGTTAAAACTGAGTGTTATCTTCCAATTTGCACACAATATAATAACTTTAGCGAGCTGTCACTTGAGAAAGCATCAAGGCTCTGGAAAGAAAACTAGTGAGAGATGTGTTTAAAGACCCTAGAACAACTGCCAGGACGCAAGTGAATGACTTAGCTAAGTTGGGAATTGTAGTCTCAAAGAAGACAATCCCTAGAGCCCTGCTAGAGTCACTGGACTGTGAGGATGAAGACCAAAAAAAACTCAACTTCTGCAGAAGAGACACCTGCAAGCCAGACTGTATGCTAAGATCAACCTGGTGAAAAATGATGCATACCAGAATTATAAAACTAAAGCTCTTTGGCCTCAGAGATTCTGGTCATGTTTGGAGAAAGAATGGAGAAGAGTGCAAGCTAAAGAACACTATCCAACAGTGAAACACAGTGATGGAGGTATCATGCTGTGGGGATGCTTCAGTGCGTCTGCAGCTGCGTCAAGGTGAAAGAAAACCTAAGCAGTCAGCAGCAAAACTGGGTGTAGGTTGTGATTTTATCTTATAAAACAACAATAATCGATAATCTCCAGAAACCAAAGTAAAGGTTATTAACTTGCATGCATAAAACCCTGACTTGAATGTCATGGAAAATCTGAGGAGTGAATTGAAAACCATCAAATCTGGAGGAGCTTGAAATATTAGCCAAATAAAAATGGGCTGGGATTGCTCAGGAGACGTGTGTGAGACATGTTGAAAACTACAAAAACAACTGCAGGCTGTTATCCATCAAAAAAGATGCACAAGTGACTGTTAAAATTAATGGGCTAATAATTTTGACCCTGGTAGTTTTTGGTTTTTGTGAAATAATTTTGTTTCTGTGCACAAAGTAAAAATAATGTAAGCATTCAAAATAAAACCACAGTGTTTAAAAACTTTAAAAATTTCTTTTTTTGCTATTTGGGCTGATTGGGACCTGATGAATGTAAAAACAAAGAATTACCTGATTTTTTTTAATATACCTGATTTTTGTTTCTAAGAAAAATGAGATCCACATATGAGGACATTCGTTTTAACAGTGGCAGAGAACAGTGGCAGTATAATGTGCATATTAGGCCCTTGTAGAGCAAAATTTGGTATTTTGGTCTAGACAACCCAAAATGTGTTGTCCACACGCCAGGTCCTAGGAGGGTAAAAATGACATTTTCAGGGAGGTAGCTCTTAAACAATAAATAAAGGATATGAATACAAAGTATTAATTTACTTTGCACTTTAATTTATTTGCAATACGTAACTTTAAAATGTGTAAAAAGTAGTAGTTATCAGTGTCAGTATTTATTGTATGTCTAGCATGTGCATGTGGATACTGCTGAAATTTGTGAATTTCCCCCCGGGAATGAATAAACTATCTATAATCTAATCTATATACTTAGATCTAATCTTTATACTATATACTATATGTTAGTGACCCAGCATTTTTAAAGCACGTGGCTAAAACTCGATATATTGTGAAAAATGCGTTTGTCTACTTACCAGGCCGTCTATGAGTCCCATGCCCAGTCCGTAGGGTCCCTTGTCCAGTTCCACTACAAACACCACACACAAGTCATCAGGAAGGGAGGGGACGCCGGGGGAGGATACAGGGAAAGGGAATTCACACCCACTAATACACCCTGCAGAGGACACAGACACCCAAAGGCACAAAACACACACAGACACACACAGGGTCTCGCTATGGGGTTGGACAAACAGGAAAAAAACACTAGACTTGCTGTGCAGAAGAAACACGCGGATATTCAGACATGTGCAAAGGTGCAGCTGCTATACCACACACACATGCTTCTGCCTGCAGAGGTCACACTCACTACACAGTGAAGGGGATCTACTGTTGCACACACTTTAAATCAGCATTTTTTGTCATGCCCTTTCAGTGCAGCTATAAAGGCGTTTTAAACTGAGCAGTAATAAAATGTACAACATGCCACATTAATAAAGTGTTTGTGACAAATCCTCCCGCAATACACACACACACACACACACACACACACACACACACACACGCACACACACGTCACTGAGTGACATGGTATTGACCGTAACATGGTTGATCAATGTAAATCTGCTGTTTCTTCATTAATTCTGTTCTGCAGAGGGTGTAGTGCCAAAGCAAACTCTGGATTCCTGTGACCTTAATTAATAATGGTTTTTGCCGCAGTGAGATGGATGGATTTGAAACTTAGAAACGAGAGCAGAGGTTGTCAATATCTGCAGGTATCTACTGCTGAAGATCTGAAATGTTGCTGATTTTTTTAAACACATGCATGCTCACTATCTAAAATTAACTGTAAGATTTAAACTTGCACATCTGGGGTGGACAAAATAATAAAAAATAATAATAAAGCGCATTATGCAATTCAGTACAAAAAAAATCAGCTTGTGTGAAGCCTTTGTTCTTTTTTTGGTAAGGGGGGGGGGTCTGATTACACACTGGTACTTGTTATTTGTGTTTTTATCAAAAAAATTAAATCTGCACATTAGTTTTTGCTATTTTGTCCACCTCCTGTAAATAACGTGGCCTACCCTCCAGTCCGTTGGTGATGAGTCCATTGGTCTTTTTACATTCAGCCACAGTCCTGCCGGTGCAGCCGTTGGTCTGAACGTTGGTGCCGATGAGCGGCACAGGCCCTCCTCCGCCTCCTCCTTCAGGGTACAAGGGGGTATTGGGAGGAGTCAGGAGGCAGGACGGGTCTGGATTTGCAGTTCGAGGGTGGTGAATGGTGCCGTTCCGTCTGAGGCTGTGTGTGTGAGACTGGCCTGAGGGTCTGTCCCGTCCTCTCTCCTCTCCTGGCTCTCCTGGCCCGTCGTCCCCTGGACCCCCTGAACGGGGACTGCTGTGGCTCGGAGGTAGCAGCTCCCTCTGTGTTGAGATGGGACAGACAGACTTTAGAGGATAATCTGACATCTAAAGTGAGGATGCAGATGATAGCAATAACAATTATTCCTTTTTTCTTTCACCTGCGAGAATATTTAGAGCATTGCTGAAGCTTTGCTCCTGCATGAAAACCCATCAGCTTGAGATGATTAAAATTTGAATGCATTATCATTGCACATATTAATGTTCCAGTGAGCATACTTTTAAATGCATACTTTTCTGTGTGCGGGTATGTGTACATATGAGGGTGCTCTAACACTAGGGATTATGGTCTAGTCAGCCGTTCCCACTAATTAGACAGCCTAAAGACTAATCAGATTAACCATGATTTAACCATGTCTAGGTTTCTCTGTGTGTGTGTGTGTGTGTGTGTGTGTGTGTGTGTGTGTGTGTGTGTGTGTGTGTGTGTGTGTGTGTGTGTGGGTTGGCTGGAATAGAGGGTTTTGTCTTTCATTTATGGGATTACGAGGAACTCCTCAACAGCCACAGCTGCTGAGGCACATGGCCTGGATTACTAGGTGTACTCAAGTACACACTTGAGTGTGTGTATGTTTGTCTTTCTGAACCTGAACTTCCGGCCAGTCAGCTGTGTTGGTTCCATTGGAGTGTGTCTGCACACTGGGAGTGTTGGTGTGTGTTTGCGTCTTGGTGCGGAGCCCCCACAGGTAGTGCCGGATGTAGAGCAGCTGTCTGTAGATGCTGTCTTCTACACACTCGCTGTCCAGGTCCACTCTGAAGCCCGAGCTGGGCAGCACAATTGGAGGGTGGTTCTCAAAGCTCTCCAGGAGGTCGACTGCAAACACAAACACTGATGTTAACATAAATCTGTGCTGCTGTCTTGAAGGACTACATATTCAATACACAATGCACAATTAGTATAAATAGCGCTAGCTGCTAGTTAGCATTAACTGTATTGAATGCACACAAGTTTACGCAACGTGTATCTAGCACTCTCTCTTCTATCTACCAGTTCTGATCCTGGTTTCAAGAAACCTCAAAATGCTTTGAAGTATGAGTAGGTCATCAATAATCCTTGTTTTTTAATTACAATTTTGTCTTCCAACAATCACAAAAACTATTTCGTCTTGATGCGTGCTCAATCATCTAGGTATCCCCAAAAGTTGATTCGGTTCATCTGGACGTAGCGTTTTCAGTGGGAGAAACGTTTCATCACTCATCCAAGTGACTTCTTCAGTCTCAGCTGACTGCAGGTTTCTCCAATCTTATAAATAATGAAATAATTGATCAATGGTCATGAGAATTTGCATATTAATGATCAAGGAACTGACCTCCCAGTCCATTGTTCTTTCAGTGGTGCCAGTTTCAGTCATTATGCAAATAAGATTGGGGAAACCTGCAGTCAGCTGAGACTGAAGAAGTGATGAAACATTTCTCCCACTGAAACGCTACGTCCAGATGAACCAAATCAACTGTTGGGCACAAAAACTATTATGTCTTCTTTATAACAAATCAGTGCATATCTTTCCCTTCCTCTGCTCTCCTCGCTCAACAAAGTGCCCAAAGTTCACAAAGTGTTAGATTGTTCACCCATTAACAGGTAAATATGAGGCTAGACCAAGGTAGTTTTATTACTTCATTATGTGATGTCAAATACCTCAGACTCGGACGTTTGGTGCATCTGTTTGGCTGAGGAGCCAACGGTACAAAGCTACCACCTGTAGGATTATGACTAAACGCCTTTAAGTCGAGATGCCGCCTGCACATGACCTTTTCTGCAGCGTAAGAACATCAGTTTGTCTTGGATAGCTTTGGATACCCTTCATCCTGCATCTCAGTTAATGGGAAAAGTGGAGCTAAACTGGAGCAGGCAACCTATTTTTCTTTTTGATTTACACATTCACCTAACAAGTGAAAGCTTTTTAGTTCAATCCCAGAAAGAGACAAATCTCTGGGGTTGCATCAGGAAGGTCATCTGGCATAAAAACTCATGCAGAGCTAGTATCCACACTTACAGAGGAAATAATGTTAAAAATGTTGTTTTGACAGCTTAATAAGTGCATGGTGCTTTCAAAGTCAACGAGTAATTGTGTTAAATCACTGTGATTCAGTACTGTCTGAGAATTTCTGCTCCTTTAGTTATAAAGCTGCTTGTCAAACACGTAAGAAAAAATTTCAGCTATTTCCTGATATAGTGATATCGGCATCTATATGCACCAATAAATGAAAAATACAGCAAGGAAAGAGACAACAGGGAAAGTCTCCCAATTACATCAAGAGTGTTGATGTTTCTTAGTTTGTCAACCAGAGGGCACTCTGCAACTTCTCTGATGGTAATGCCACAAACCAGCTGACCCAAGTGTAAACATATAAACAACAACGTGTCAATAAAACCATCATTTTTTCATTTTTAAACTGTACTGTCATGTAACGTTAGTGTGTACTAATAAATAATAGATAAAACAGATTAAAAAAAAAAATTTTGTGTGAAAGAAATAAAAATATCGGCCCACAAATAAGATTTTTAAACGACCAAATATCAGTAGCAGTCCTGGTTTAAAACAGATTTATCCACATTCGCATTCATGTGTATTTGTTTTTGCTTGATCTTCTCCTTCATTCTACAAGCTGCTCAACAACCCCTGTAAACCATTACACAATTGACCTTTAGCACGACAGTAACAGGCCTCCAACTGCCAACTCACGAGATTCAGACCAGTATTTATTGTACCTATAATCCCAACTCATAACACGAGGGCTTCGTGTTGTCATAATGTTGTCAGCGTCTCTGGCCGGAAAAATTCACACAAGCTCACAAACGTACCTGTTCTGTATATGTACGGCTCGTCCTCGCTGCTGGGTTGCCATGTTGGAACGGGGCCTATCTCTGCTGTGAGCTGGTACTGAGTGAGAATGCGGTGGAGCTGGACTGGTTTTAGAGTTGGGTGCTCACTGGACAGCGCTCGCCACCCCAACTGCAAACAAAGAGCAGAAATAAATCCCAGACTTGAAGAGATGAGAGGATGTCAGGGGAGTCACAAGTTTATTAGCAGGGTTTTGTAGGACGTCACTCATCACAAGCTGATCGATCACTTCATTTACAACTTGAGACTAATTTTTTATTTTAAGATTTTCTGCTTACGCCCACGTATTCCCTCCCCATTGCTTATAGCAATGTGAGGCTCATCATATACAAACAAAAAAGACATTTCCCTGTGTGTTACCTGAGTGAGCTGTTGGGGGTGTGTGGCCAATATGGACACTGTGCTGTTGAGTTTGGTGAAGAATTTTTCAGCCAGATGTCCCAGACCGGACCTGCTCGCCCACTCCATGACCATCCTCAAGCATGCCTGAATCTGCAGCATCTTGGAACGCTGGAACCAACCCCGAGACGGACCTGCGTGCACAAAGACACATACACACACACACGAGCAGAAGGGAGCGTTTTGAGTATTTAATCAGAAACACTGCAGTAGATTTTTATTTGAGGGTGTGCGCATGAGAAAGGCAGAGTAAAATACAGAATGTGTGCTTCTGAGATCTTACGTCTGCGTGCATGTGTGCTGTTCGGCAATACAGACATTAATTTTTAATTAGGTTGTGATTGCAGTAGGTGGAACAATAGCAACAGCCAGCAACCGCCTACTCCTCGCAGAATACAAATGCACCGCTGCAGAAGGGCTCAGCTGACTGAGCTCCTGCTTGTGTAATCCTTCCTTTTCTCTCCCGCACATCAAAGAACTGAAAAGAAGTTTTGTGGCAAGTTAAGCAGGCGATGACTATAAGTCTAGCACTTTTGAAGCTGGGATCCTATTGTTTCATTACCTCACTGCAGCTTTAATGCATTTAATACTTTCTGGTATGTACCCCTCCACCCCCTCAAAGTGAGCTAAGGCTCGAGTTGGGGCTCAGTAGAAACGATGAAAAATAACTGCGCTCCAATGGTGTCATTTTTTCAGAGCCTGCAAATATTTTAATACCTACATTTTACATAATCAGAGCAAATGTGCAAAAAATCTATCAGATGTGGTTAAAATCTCCTTTTTAATCTGTAGTCTGCAAGTCAAAACAAGCAATAATTAATCTAAATACTAGTTCTATATATAGTAAACATACACAGCAATATATAATGCAATAATTCTGCAATGACAAGGCAATCACAATTTTATCAGCCAAATATTACCCAATATCAGCATTATACGCCCATATTGACTAAATAATGGAAATTATAGCTGATATGAGCCAACAGGCAAGTAAGATGCCATTCACCACTGTCCAAGGCTGACATTTATCCGATCCATTTACTGTAAAGATTGGCAGTTTTTCTAGATAAGAGAGTGTAAAACAGACAGGAAAGTACGGTGGGGGGTGGGGGTGACATCCAGAAAACAGTCTGAGGCAAGCTCGAAACCCGGACGCTTCAGCAAAGACTCTGGCCTTCGGTACATGGGTCATCTGTTCAACCAGGTGAGCTATAATGATCCATCCAACAGACTTTTCAACAGGTAAAGAAATTTCTGTAATCAGGCAAATGTCTAAAAATCCCTGTACAATTTCCTAAAGCATCTGACATTAGAGAAATAAAACCTAAAAGTAAGAGAGTTTTTGGCACATTACTTACAAATACCAGAAATGATGAACTGAATAACTGTTGCACCTGCAATAGTTAATATTTCCCAGAACCCATACATGAAATGTCTCAATGAATATAAAACTATTTAAAACAGGCTAGATAACAAACTGTGGGCAGCTGTAAAAACTGATGTAGTAAAATTATAACAGAAATGTCCACAATTCAATAAAAAAGCTGCCACGGGATGCCTGGGTGGGTGTAGATCCCAGGGGGAGACTGGTCTGGTTATGAAAATAAGTCAGACTGTAAAATGACCCACGGCTCACTTTTTCTGAGTAAACACTTTCCTGATAAGTTTATGGGCTCAATCGCTACTTATTTAATACAAAGTGATCTTTATTTTGTACATTACAGTAGATGTTGAGTACAATCAAAGATAAAGCAGAGTGTGGCTTGGGCGTGTCTGCTATAGAAGAGTGCAGTGTTTTTGCCTTCTCTGTAAAATCCCCCCTCATGGCATCTAGTATCACAGCAAGTCTAGTTTTAAAACAGCACTTCAAAGCCACATCACCGATACTTCCATCCTTAATATACAGTCTCTGTTTCTACCAAACATGTCTAACTTTTGCTTTTAAGGACATTAAAGTCAAGGGAATGATCTGGATTCCTAAATTCCTTTTTTAGGACACACACAGACACACAGTCCTAAACTGAACGTCTCCCCCCAAAATCACTACAAGCAGCACATGACAGGAAGCTTCAGGCAGACAATGAACTGGCAGCATTATCTGCTGACTGCGCGCACACACACATAACTTCTGCCATATGTTTTGGATGCACGCACACACCCTCCGCTGTAATAGGCTTATGTCTAGGCATACAGTAATCTATATGAGAGGCATCGCAAACTGACCAGACATCTCTTAACCTCTCGGCAAAAGGTGTGATAATGCCGTGTATACCCCAAAATCAAACCATCCAAACAGCATTTATTATAATTTGTTAGCAAGTTTTCCCTACAGCACAACGAACATCTCCGCCACGCCGTTCATCTTTCCTCGGCTGTATGATTGAGCAATGTGAGTGTAGGGTTTTTGAATGCTGAATGTGAACAAGTGTGCATGTGTGTGTGAGTGGGTTGCGGAGCACCCAGTGCGAACGTCAGCGTTACCTGCTACAAACTCACTTCTCTGTTACCATGGACACCATCAGCAGAGAAATATCAATGAGCGACAAAAATGGGAGCGAGGCAGAGAGAAAGCCAGACAGCAAGGCAGAGAGGGAGGTGGAGATGAGATGGGGGACGGTGTAGCCCCTGCATGTATTAAAGGTATTTCTCCTTCTGCCTTTGCCAGACATGTGATCTGTCCTGTCTCTACGAGCTAATGAAGACATATGGCATGTATCTGAGTGTGTGTGTATGTGTCCGTGTGTGTAAGACAAACGATATAAAGAGAGGGCGAGGGGAGCTGGCTTGACATGCAGACACAGCTGGCAGTAAATTACTGTTTTTTTCTGTTTTTGTTGTTGTTATTTTTAAAGAAAGGTAAGAGCCTATTAGCAAAGTCATCATAACAACCGAACGACCTTCCAGCCCTTTACCCTTCACTCCGCCCTTTTTCACTCCTCCCCTGCTCTATCTGCTCTCTCTCGCCTCCACCCAATCCCATCTCCACTCTTCTTTGTCTCACCCCCTGATGGCCAGATGGAAAGAAGGAAGGCAAGATGGAGGTGGGGGAGGAGGAAGAGGAGGGGGAGAAACAGAATGCAGATAGGAGAAGGGCACTGAGGACAAATCTGGGTTAGTCCCCTGTCAAAATGCTGACAAGGACACAAGGACACAGTTTAGTTCACTGTGTCTCTCATATACTTTCACAACTGTACGAACCCGGAGGGTCTAATGCAAATGCAAAAGAGAGAGAGAGTGTGTGTGTGTGTGTGTATGCTTTTTCTATACCTTTGTCCATCAGTTGGTTAAACAGTGACACGTTGGAGAAGAAGAAGAGGTAAGCAAACATTTGAGCCTGGATCTCTGGGTGAACCTGGTAGCCTTGCAGAAGCTCCTGCGCACTCTGAAAGACCTGCACACACACATACACACCCATAGATTTCATAGTCTTTGCTGTAGCTTCTATTCCTATACGTCAGTATACCTAAGCAGCTACAGTTAGGTTCATAAGTATTTGGACAATGATGCATAAAATCTACCACAATAGATTTTAAATCCTACAATCATTATAGGATTGTGTAGGCTTTCAGAAGGGGTTAAATAAGTATTAAGTATTTCCTTATCTGTTTAGGGGTTACAGTCATTTTATACAGTTTTATACAGCCAGGTGAGGGCTCTTCTCTCAAGATCTAGTTTCGATTCCATGTGTTGAAGTTGCATTTTTTAATATGAGGTACAAAGAGTTGTTAACGCAAAAGAAGGAGGACATCTTTAACCTGATAAATCTACATAAACCTTTCAGAGAGATATCAAAAACTTTGGTAGTGTTAAAATCAACAGTCTGGGGAATTATTAAAAGGAAGGAATGACTTGGCCAACTGAAAATGACTGAAGACAATTAAAGTGGATGATCACAGAATTCTTTCCGTGGTTAACAAAAACAATTTCACAACATCCAACCAAATCAGAAACACTCTCTAGGAGGTAGGTGTATTATTGTCAAGGTCTACCATCAAAATTTGTCTTTAGCAATAGAAATACAGAGCGATTACTACAAGGTAAAAATTACTGGTTACACTCAAGAAAAGGAAAGCCAAAAAGCCTTTGCCTGATAACATCATTCTTTGGACAGATGAAACCAAGATTTATTTGCACAAGAATGATGAGAAGAGAAAAGTATGGAGGAAGACAGAAAGGCCTGGCAGAGCATCTCAGAGAGAGGAAATCATCATGTGATGATGTCCACGGGTTCAAGACTTCCAGACTTTTGAATAAAAATGTTTGTAATTCCTGAACACTTAATGCAATAGTTCTGGCTTTGGACCGGATGCTATTTACGACCCCTGAATTAAAGCTCAAAGTCTGCACATATATTGACTGCCTGACTTAAAATAGACTGTGGTGGTGTAGAGACACGAAATTAAAAATTCTGTCATTGTCCTCAGTTGTATGCCTCTAAATCTATATATGTTGGCAATCCAAGCAGGGTAGTAGCCCTAAAATGTGCATGACAAGCATCTTTTATAAAAATAATTTTAATATGTGCAAATACTCTGAAAACAAAGATATCACTGGTGTCTTAACGTTTTAATAAATTAACTTCTCATGACCTTGAAAACCCGAACTTATACAAAGCTATGCACATCCCTACCTGCAAGACCCTTCGCACAGGTTCAGGAAACCCCACGCCTCCTTTCCAGCAGGGCTCAGAGCTGTCGACTGGAAATGGATTACAGTCCAACAGACCCGGTAACACCACATAAAGAGCCTGGACACAAACACACGAAAACAGAAATACATTATGATGAAGGTGATCGGAATTACAGAATAGTTCACACCATCCGGGCATTCTTTGTGCCCACGAAGGTGTGTTATTATTCATCCGGTGCAATTTAAAAAACACAACAAAAACCTTCTTAGTCATTTAGAAGATAGCATCGCTGCTGTGTTGACAGATTACCTTGGTGATATAGTAGACACACTGCTGGAAAGTGTACATGATTACTTCTTCCAAGATTGTCATAGCCTCCTCATTGGCTGATATGGTCGCTGATAGCAACGACTCCTTTGACCCTAGACACAGATGATGGAGACGGAGTCACATTTAAGATATATACAGGGAGAGAGAGAGGGAGGGCTGTAGCTGTGTCAGTATCTACTGTATGTCAGTGTGAGTAATGACTCCAAGTTGTTTCCACACTCATCATTCTGACTTTGCGTATGTGTGTGCGTACCTTGCAGTGTCTCTATGCTGTGTGTGTATGCTGGTGCTCTTTGCTGTATGAAGTAGAGGATCTCGATAGAGTTGGACATCCAGAAGAAAATGGTCTGCAGGTCTGGGACCAGGTCTGAGATGCTGAGCAGAGACAGCGAGGCCGGGTCCTGGCTACTTGGACGTGCAGAGACAAGTTACACACAGTCAGGTAGGCTTCTCGACACCATGCACATTCCTACATGAACTGCTTTCACACGTGACCTCTGGACAGTCGGGTCAGGACTTAGCCACCAATCGGACATTTTCACATTCAGCACACAGCAGAAGATAGTTTGCTTCAGATGCATTCTCACTATGCACAATAACACAGTGTGGTTTAGGTGAGGGAGCTGCCTGACTAGAACGTGCAAGAGGCAAGAAAAAAGACGACCAATTGCTCCCAGACTATGAAGTGTGCTATTCTCACACGAGCACAGTCGACGTCTTACTAGTTTGTAGCAGGTTAAAAGATCTTTTAATGACAGAGAACTCTGTTAACGTAATCCCTGCCAATGATGAATTTTTCTGTACTTTCTGATCATAAGAGAGTGTTTGATGGATATGTTTATATATATTCATAGTAGAAAAATATTCTGGGAGGTCTTGAATGATAAGTGAGTCCCAAGTCTCTGGTAAGTTCAAAACAATGCTCTATAAAAGGTCAGGGCTCAAGGCAGCCACACAAAATAAAATGCACATGAGACCGTCAGCTTCCTATTTTTTAACACGAGCTGGAAATTGATACTTACTGCTGAGCTTGCTTCTGCGCCAGCTCCTTTGTCTTCTCCTGCAGGGCGTACACGCACACACACACACACACACACACACACACACACACACACACACACACACACACACACACACACACACACACACAGAACAATTAAGGGCTCATTAAACTTTTAAAGCGTGCGTAGGAGAAGCACACTTCATGACGCTTTTACTAACCTACAGTAAGAAGTAGCACCACTATCATTTACAAACCCATAGTGACACATGTTGAGAATTACCTCATGCTCCACTGTCCTGAATATAAAACCACCCTAATTATAATTGAAAAAAAAAAACAAAACAAAACTAATTAAACAAAAAAAGGGAGAAATAAACCACACCTTCCTTTTAACCAACAGCCATAAACTGAATACATTTTTGGGGCTTCCTCCAGTGTGTAATTGCAGCAGTTGGCCACCTCACTTGAAGCAACTCCACAGCTCTATAAATTTCACACTTTCAATATAACATAAACCTTCAGGAAACATTGTTTCACTCTGAAGTACTGTTCTTTTAATGACTGTGGCTTTAGTCCAACAACTAACTGACTAAACTCATAAGATGAGACACATCAGGGAGCTGTTCTCACCGCAGTGGGACAATTTCCTACATTTTATTGCAAAGTGCAGGAAAAAAAGGTCACAAAATATTCACAGTAAGGTATTAAAATATCAGATAAGGTGGCATCAAATCTTTATGCAATGCTGGATAAAGTGGACTTGTTTGGGAAACAAGTGTAGAGGAGATGAAGGTAAATTTGATCCCTTTAGGAATAACTACCGAAGAAGTGTCTGGAGGGGTAAAATGAGTATTTGCCTAAAGTAAAGCTCAGGGGGTGAAAATCTTCTGCTTTAGGTTTTTTTATGTGAAAGCCAAATAACAAGCATAGCAGGGGTTTAGTTAAAACAGACGACTGTGCACGGCTGGAGTGTAACACAGTATAAAACGTGATACGGCAGCCTGTTTAACGATTCACCTGACCTGACATGGCTGACCAGTTCCTCTCCACACGAGGCCAGAGGGACCACAGAGAGACACAGACACAGTAACAAGCTGAAACTGACCCATGCTATGCTCTGGATTCGCCGGACGATCTTGAGCAGCAGTTTTCCGAAACTTCCAGGTGGGAATGTCGATGCAGAGTGCTGTATGCACATGCACAGCAGGTAGGCAGGTGTCAGCTTGTGGTCATCTCCTGAGCAGAGGACACAGGTTGACTTATTGAAAACACACTGAATAATTTAGAGGCTTCAATGAAGCTAATTTCAGCTGGAAGGCATATGAAGAGTAACGTGGTCAGGAATCGTAAAACCAGAAGCTGCTGTTCAAGTCTTAAACTTTTATGTTTGCATTGACACTGTTAATGATCTGTACGCAGCAGGACAAGGACGAAAACTGCTGATGAAATACTCTCCTTGTCCTCCCACAAATAAGGCGGTAATGTAATAATCTGCCTGAGTTCATCTACTGAGAAGTTATTAGTATTCATATTAAGTTTCTCCACGTTTTTGAGCTTGAACTGAAATGTTTTCCATCACTGGGCAGCAAAAGTCTCATATAACATATTGTGGATAAAGAACCACAAAATACAGTTTGGTACTTTTGCTAGAAAATCATTTTAACTGGACCTCAGATAAAAAAAAAAGGTTCAGTTGATGTCTTTGATAATCTTTATATTACAGTAAGCCAGGCTGCTGACCTCCAGGTTCTATGAGAGACACGATCCTGTTTAGCAGCTGGTCTTCATGAGCCTGGTCAAACTCCAGCTGCAGCCTCCTTTTCTGACCTCCTCCAGCTCCTCTTCCTCCTCCATCACCCCCTGACACAGTAACTGGCCCTCCTGTTGACGTCCCCACGCTGCGGGGTTTCACCAGGTGAGGTTTGAAACCGCGTCTGACCGCCGGGGTGCTCGACACCTGCGCTGCTCTCTCTTTCAGCACGGAGCCGCACATCTTACAAGTCTGAGCCCCGCCCTCTCCCTCCTCCGCCCCTGCATCGTAAAGCTGACCCAGCGTGCGAAGGCGTGCCAAGGTCTGCGCGGGTAGTGGCTTAGAACCTGTGGGGTCCTTGTACAGAAAGATGTAATGTGCCCCGAAGGAAAGGAGGTCACCGTGCCGCAGCGTGGTGGAGCGCTCGCAGCGGGAAAAGTTCACCAGGACTGTGGCGTTGAGCACGGCCTCGACTGCAACGCAGAATCGTTGACTCTCCCCCTGCTCTTCTCCTTTGTTGTTGTTGCTGGCGTGGCGACGGGGCGCGGGGACTCGGCGTAAGCGGCAGTGGAGCGGCAGGATGTCGGGGGAGAAGAGGCAGATGTTGGGACGAGCTGATGGAGTCTCCTGACCGACCGTGTGCTGCTCTCTGTTCAGCAGATACACCAGGCAGTCCTGCAACACAGAAAGCAAAAAAGGTCACAAAAATCAGACACACTAGAGGTCTGATTTTTGTGAGTACCCTCACCTGCCGATTGAATCCCTGAAGCAGCAGAAGATGAGGGGACTGGTACAGAGAGTGCTTCACCCCTCCTCCTCCTCCTCCCTGACTGCTCTCCTCTTTTCTCCGGCTGCTGGAGGTCCCCTCGCGTTCTCGGCCTCTCAGTGGTCCTGGCAGGGTGGAGTAATAACGCTTGGGCTCCTCTCCCAATCCCAGCTGCAGATGGATGTGCATGCACACGTTTAAGATTGAATGCACTTCATAAGCAGTTCAGTAAATACTAACAATCAATCATCTTCAGCAGGAGGCCCCACCTGGTTGAGGCTAGTCTCGCTGAGGCTGCGACAGAAGGATGAGTTGCTGGATCGGGGCAGGGTCAGCGTCCCCTTCGCCCTGTTCCTCTGGAGCTTACGAGCCTGGGCATTAATATCTACGATGAACAGCAAGCCAGAGAACACGTAGGGAGAGAGAAGGACAAGAGGGAGAACAGGTGGAGAATAATAAAGAGGAGCAAGGAGAGGCAAAGAATGGAAGAGAAAAGGGAGAAAGTGTGCTTAAACCTGGTATCTACTTTCTTAACATGTATGTTTGACAGATGGGGAAACTGAGTAGGTCTGGTTGAAGCATTTTCTCAGACTTCAGTAACACAAATGCATACGTCATGTGTGAGCTGAGTGAAAACCAACAAAACAAATCCAGGCAGGAGTGAGACAGTCAAAGTCAGATGAAGTTAATGGTGCTGGATGGAGCAGCACATGTAGCTGACAACAGTGAACCAGATGAAAGGTGAACTGAGCTCGTCGTGGCTCGAGTTTGAGGACGTTTGAGGCCATGCAATGGCTCACACAGATTTACCCACACACGAGAAAATCACTGGCAATGGGGGTGGCACTGGTGACAACGCAGGTAGAGGTGGTCTTCATGGCAATGACTGACAGCCACCCTACCTGAGGCCAGTCCCCACCTTTAGAGCTGGACTGTACCACTCGACCACACCGCAGGGGGGAGCTCCTGTGTTTGCCCAGCCCAGACCGACCCATTAGAGCCACCAGGAATTGTGGGGTTTTGGGCCCTACAGCAGGGTGGGAGGGGTTAGGAAGGGGGGTAAGGTGAGAAAACACCCCCACACCAAGGACAAAAAACAACCCCCAAACACACACGCCATCCGCACAACACAAGACACAATACATGCACTGTGGAGCAAAGTGAGTCTGTTGTGCTTTAAGTGAGAAACATCAGCCGTTAGTAGAGAGAGAGATACACAGTTAAAGGTGTGAGGCACAGGATTTTTTTCACTCTAACACATCACTGACAAATTAGCTGCACTTTCCATTAGAAACTTAGCGTGTTTCAATCTTTAAATTTGATCTGTTTAGATGCTGTGCAGTGATATCAAATTGGATGCCTGCTGCTGGCTCTGAAGGGGAGGAAAACCAGTAAAAATGGCATCAAGTATACCACTGATGGATGATAATTGGGGTTTAACAATTCCTCCACATCCACCATCAGGGTTACACTTGAGTTTTTAGCATATTCTTTAACCATCCATTTTCCTTATGAGCCAATTCAGGGTCACTAGATGCTGGAGGATATCCCAGTTAGAGAGCACAAGATGCAAGGTGCACCCTGGATACGGTACTTTTAATTTTTAGTGGGGAATAAAGAGAAAACTTGTTGCTCACTGCATGAACATAATCATCCCTGTTTTCACAGCCTGCAAACAACTGCTGTTAACTGTTCATTGGTAGAAACAAACTCTAGCCAAGACATGATTACTTACATCATGAGTGGATTGAAATTTTTTTTAAAAAGCACACAGAGCGAAGCGGCTAGCTAGCATAGGCATCATGAGTGCATTACTAATTATCAGGAAATATTATTACTCATCTTAATCTTGATCACTTCCCACAGTTAAATGAACATGACTGAATGATACTGAAAATGTGCCGCCTATTAAAATGCTAAGTAAAAGAAAATCAAGCACTCCCTAAAAAATAGACACCTCGTTTGGAAATACTTAGAAATTAGGGGGAGTCAGTCATTCTGTACAATACGGTAATTATAATTCTACAACTGTTTATAACTTGCATAGTTCATATTTCATATTTCTGCATAGTTTTTATAGTTCACATTTCTGTATAATGTTCATATTTATATCCTGTTCATAGCCTGTACATATAGTTATAGCATATTCATAACATACTTTCATATCGCGTACATTGTAACATACCCATAATAGACCCATATTTTTGTACCCTCATACATATAATAGACCCATTCTGTAATATATCTATATTATTGCTAATATGTATTTTGTAATATATCTATATTATGTCTAAAGCACTTTCTGGATGGATCGAAACCGCATTTCGTTGCCTTGCACTTGTGACATGTGCAATGACAATAAAGTTGAATTCTATTCTATTTTATTCAGTGATGGCAACTGAAAATAAATTATATGCAAAGAGTAGTGAACGCAAAAGATACAAGATACCGTGGCAAAACATCACAGGTGAAATACAGACGGCTCTCACCCCTGTCGAGTACTTTGCTACAAGTTTTATTCACGTCCATCATGCAGGTAACCTGAACTGAGTGAAGAACTATATTTTGCTTCACAGAGATGCACTTAGGTCAGGTAAATAAACACCTTATTTTAATTAATAGGAATGAAGCACAATGTAAAAGTGAAAGCAGCGCTCCTGCTGACTTTATTTAGTGTTAAGGTTTTAGTGTAAAGAGATAAACTGAATTTATTTGAATAAAAAGGAGAAATGTTAAATAAGCTTGGAAAATAATCACGATCTCAATAATGATCGAAATAATCATTTTGTTCATAACTGTGCAGCCCGATCAAATATCTTCATTTATCATTTATTTATACATATGTGGCTTACACCAACACAAAGCCTGTGTTAAAGAGAAGCTCAGTAAACCATATTTCATCACAAAGCTCGGCTAATTCACCAGCACTGTTTCTGAAGCTCATGCACTGAGTTGCTGGAAACTTAAAATCTATCAGCAAGATAATGATAGGTGGAGGCAGTGGATGAAGCGGACGGTGTGGTAGCGTATCATGGGAAGTTGAACCAGGCCACGAGACCTTTGTAACACATTTATAGCTGGTTTTACAGCTATTACGCATCTAATGATAAGTGAAATAATTTGGCCGTGATGTGCTAAGTACACGTTGAAAATCCTGGAGTACCTTTAAAGTGCAATCTCGTTTTCAAAAAGTGTGTGTGAGAAGTTTCACACATGGGCATGCACCTCACACACAGAGAGACGAGTGAAAGACAGAGACAAAAAAGACTTCGGGCTGTGAATTCTGTTAGCATTATAGCACCACTGAGAAAAGGTTAGTGTGAAAATGAACATGTGCATTAATATGTTAGTTGATAAAGCTGCTCTCAGACACTATATAAAGGGGAATTAAGCTGCGTTTTTCCATATAGAGCTAAAAATGTCTCAAAAACACTGAAGAATTAATTAAAGAATAACACTGGTGATAATTTGTACTTCATTTGTTTACAACTCCTGTAAAATGCCAAATCCAACAATAAATTGTTCATTTTAACCAAAGACAAAGTCTAATGTGTGTGTTTGCCACAGAGCGTTCACTTTATCCCGAAACAAAATAAAAATCCCTGCGCCTCACTGTGGCACTGGCTGATCTAACCTTCCTTTACAGCAAACACTGTAGTGAATTTTATTTGCGTCAGTCTCTACGCTACTGTTTCCACGACTGCTGCCCAGAGAAAACAGAGTAAACAGGGAAAACAGAAAGACAAGGTGGTGTCCGGCAGTGGTGGTGGTGTGGGAGGTGCGGTGGACTATTTGCTCCTCCCAAAACTCAGTATAGTGGAAACACTACAGCTGAAATGTTTTAGGTCAACTACAAATGCTCTGTGAGTTTTTAACTAAACATTTTTAAAGCTAATAGTGCTGTTCTTATTTAACCTTTAACGTTAAATGATCAGAAATGCCTTTAATGAGATTAAACTTTTTATTTTTTTTTATCAGATTTTTGATTGGCCAACAAAAGGAGGTGTAGCCGAACTACGTGTGCTGAGCATCACCTCTGCCAATTCCAGTGACCCAATCAGACCTCTCCGCTGTGTTTGTCTTTTCAAACTTTATGGGAAAGACAAAAAAAACAACAACTGCATCATGAGAGCCAGTGCTCATCAAGTCTCTGCTCCACTGTTGGTGAGTTAATTTCTAGTATGCTATTATCATGCTGCTTAACACTAATTTGCTGATATCTGTATCTGTATCTCCAAAACAACATGACGTGCTAACTCTGAGGATTCAAAATAGGGCTTCCCAAGCCTATGTACAGTCTATATTTCCAGCCCCACGCTGTGTTACCAGATTTAAGTTTAAAATGCTCACAGATCATGTTAACCATGCTGATTAAAAGAGCGATAAATGTGGTTAGTTCAGTGTTTGATGCATCAGCAAAAAGTTATTTGGTTTTGCTTTTACAAAAACTGTAACACTCATTTGACAGCACAGCTCAAATTAGCTCTAAGCGGAACAGACAGCGAACCGGGAGGTCCCTGTTAACAACTGAGCAAAAGGACAAGTAGATGAGAGAGTCTAATTTGAGAAACAAATGCCTCAGGTCCTCAACTGGCAGATTATTAAACGATATACTCAAAGTATTAGCTTCAATGTCAAAAGCACAGTTACAAAGAAGAAGTCATGTCTGTGACTAGCCAATGAAAAGAAAGATGTGAAAAATAACTGTTTACAAAATTATCATTCAGCTGTTACTGTTTTTATATAATGAACTGAGGCCAGTACAGTCACCAACCACAACCTCACTGTTGGTTATATGAACACATTGACAGTAAGAATCCCCCTTTAAACCAGTGCCATCATTGCCTTAAACCCATTCATGTGGATGATGCTGCAGAAGAGAAATGTCATGTCTGCAGATTACCTCAGTGGCGTGGCAGGTAGAACATTTAAGGCTAAGAACATATAATGCTTTTCATTTGATGGGATAAAGAGTTTTCACTGGTTAAAATCCTACAAAACAAAGTGGAAAACATTATGACAATGGAGAAATTATATAGTGAGGGACAGACTATAGTCCCCTTATCCCAGTACACAGATGTAATCACGCCCTTTGACACAACTTTTAGCGTAGTCAAAACCTGTGTATTTAACTTCCACGTACACCGTGATACGTCTGTGACTATTGCAGTTTACTTCTATTAGCACAATAATTTTTCTCATCAACCACATAAACTAACCTTTCAGAAAAGTTTGCTCAGGTTTTTAATTAAAATTAAAATTCTTAGAATTAAAATAAAAAAATTCCCACCAACCTTATGCTTTAAAGATCTTATGCTGCTGTCTGCACAAATACCGTCCCTCTACTAACCAAAACAATTATCCAACAGTACCAGAGACAGGCACAACATGCCATTCTGAAATCCCTTTAAAGCCTTTTCTAGAAGTAAGTCTCAACACTAGGCAGCCGTCTTCCCTCTAGGCACATATTTGGGGAGTCATTTTAAATCGTTATCTAAATAAAACAATGGTCACCAGGGCATAAAATTATCTACTGTATAGATTAACCAGACAAATTGGATTATAGGATGAGTTTGCTAACTTTGTGTCCAAATAGGTTTTTTAGAAAGCTAGTTAGTTTCTCTGCTTGCTCTTAATGTCCAGGTTCAAAACATGCATCCATCCATTCTCTTCCACTTATTCAGTTTAGGGTTGTAGGGGCTGGAGCCTATCCTATCATAGTGTGCCAATCTGTCGCAGGGCTAACATACAGACAGTCAGCCTTTTATAATGTGCCTGGCTCACAGACACAATGAAACATGGACATAGGACTATAATATCAGTGGGAAAACTGTTCTGTCTTAACTTCTCTAAACACTTTCCTGTTTATGAGTTTATGAGCTAAGTGACTCATTTTTAGTCTTACTGAATAAAAATTAAGTCTACTTTGTAAATCTTGTTCATAATACTTGTCGCATCTGTTTTTTTAAACTACCAAAGATGCCAGCACTACCAAAATGCTCTGAAATATGCCCAACATTGGACATTTAAATTATTAATGACAAAAATAGTTCCTGAACAGGACGGAACAGCAAATGTTAGGATCCCTGAACTGAATTTAAGCGTGTTTTCACATCTTCAGGGTTTAGTTCATTTAAATTAGACAGACTGAACACTCTGTTTCATGTTCCCTCTTGGTGCGATCACACTCGGGTGCAGATCAAAACAACCACATGAGACCCTTTGGAGAAGGCGGTCTTGGTGTGGTTCTAAACAAACTCCAGAACGGTTCGTTTATGGTGTGAACGTGATCAGACCTCCACCCAACCCAAGTACCAGGAGTACGTAGGGATATGTCAAGGTACTGCAGATGTGTAAGGGGCTGTACGGCTAACAATTAGTAGCTAAATGAACAAAGGACATTCTTCTTGTATATACTTTTGTTGCTCCACCCCAGACCCATGTGGCCAATAAGCAGATTGAATACTTTCACATGGTTTGCTTGGAGTTGACTTGGATTTTTTTGTGTGTGAAAACAAACTACAAGCTACAAGCTTACAAACCCATCAACTGATTTGGACCAGAGTAAATGAGCTATAGGTGTGAAAACACCCTAAAACACTCCTCGTTTCCTTCACCTTCAACCAGAAACAGCAGATTGTCCCTCCCTGGTTCTGCTCCAGATATCTTCCTGTTAAAAGGGGTTCTTCCTTCCCACTGTCACCTAGTGCTTCCCCACAGTGATTGTTGGGATATTCTTTTCTAATAATGCTGGGTCTTTACCTTACAATATAAAGTGCCTCGAGGTGACTGTTGTTCTGAGTTGGATAGTTTGCCACTATCCATTTTTTTCCTCACGAGAGCCTACATTTAGAAAATGTTATGGGCTATTTAATCTTTGGTAATACATCCCTCCATAAACAAGCCTCATGCAGATTACTAAGCGACTCTCTGGCCAGCACGTAAGTTGACATAGCAACCAGTAAACCCTGGCATGCTTCATGAGAAATGTGTTGCAGCTATGTGTGACAGTGAGGCTGAAAATACTCGCTCCATCTCTACCAAAAAAACCCACAGTTGCTGCGTGTGAGTGTGTAAATGGCAAACTTTTCATCAATCAGTAAACCAATTACGCATAAAAGGTCACATCATGGTTTCAGCAACGGTACACAGCTCAGTGTGGATCAGCGTTCATAGTGCTGCATTGCAGATATAAAGTCATAACTGCTGTTTACCTGAGCTTCCTGAATCTACTGAACAGAGAGAATCTCGCCCAGGTGTGCACAGCATCGTGCAGGTACTTTAATAGGAAGTGATACCGTTTCACTGTAGTACAAATGTGTCATCATTACAAAACACCAGAGTGCCTACACCCATCCACACCTCCGGTTTTGAAGGCTTCAGCTTTCACTCAATCAATCGACCAGCTGTCCAGCATCTCACCTGCACACTGCGCTGTGTGTGTGTGTTTGTGTAAAAAGCACAGGAGTTTGTGCCTCTGATAGAAACCTAAATTACATACCTCCTCCTCGCAGCACCTCCGTATAAACATATGCAGGCACAATATCTTCATCAGGATAATAACTATGACAAAAGGTTTTATTCTGCATCTTCCCTCGCTTGCACTCGTGAACGCGCACACACACACACACACTGCAGAGGAGCTAACGAGCTGTGCTTTTCTGCTGAGTTTGACACGTTAAGAAAGGAAGGGAATTAGACCAGCTGCTGAGTGTGTACTTGACTACCTGTGTGGGTGTGTGTGTCTGTGCATCTTTGTGTGTTTCCTCACCAGCCGTGATCGTATCCTTCTCCTTAGCGTTTAGTTCCTCCACCTCTGCTCTCCTGCGCAGCTCAAACCTACGTGCGTGTCCTTCTCGGGGTTTCCACAGCTCTTGGAGCAACAGCGGCTTTTCATTGTCCCCTAGCGCTCGCAAGCATTCAGTCCGCCACCCTCCTCCTCCTCCTTCTCCCCCACCGATCACGCCCCCTCCCTCGAAACGTCCGATCACATCACACAGGACATAAGAGTGGGCAGCATCCTTGTTGAGCGAGTAGCGCTCGAGTGCCTCTTTCACAAGTTCCTGCGCGCTGGAGCGTGGCGTGGCCAGGACGCTCTTGTAGTTGGCACCGGCGCAGATTTCGTCTCCGAAAATCTTCAACACGCCGGGGGCCGAGCTCTGAGTGGAGAGTTCAGCCGGGTCGTCAGCCGGCCGCTCCGGAGGCTCAGTGGTCGAGCGCCGGTCCCCTCGGGTGTTTGTTCCAGTGTCTGTAGGAACACGGTCTCTGTAGCTTAACGTACGGTACAGGACCTGGCAAACACACAAAACCAGTGAATGTACTGCAGGGCCACCCAGTGACAGGCATTATGTACAGTTTCTTCTTAAAAGGATCTGCATGTTTATCCAAGCTATTAAAAAACACACGTGTATGACTTTGGCTTTATGTTATCTCAGGAATAAACATCCTCATCAGCACACTGGATGAAGATGTGCTCACCACACGTTTTTAAGGCAGGCAGTGTGACTTGTCATAGCAAGAGAAGCACAGGTGACACAGTGACTTTGGCTCAGGTCCATCAAGCGCCCCGCCAAGTCACGACAGTGAGCCAGCATGCACAGTCACAAAATAAAGCACACCCATTTTTAATGGAGAGCTGAAATATCTCCTAATACAAAATAATAAAGATATTTAAGTAGTCAACTGTGCTGCATAAAGTCTCTGTAGTTGTTTATTTTACATGTGCTAAAAGTTTATGCAGTGTATTTCTTCCATGTTGGTCAGAATTTCTAGACATTTCTCGGTTATATAGTACAAAGCAGAGACTGATGAAGCAGAGAAAACCAGGCTGTATTTACAGATTTGGGGGTTGCCCTCTACAAGGTCGTCCTCTCATTAACATCTATGGTGCTCTTAGATTTTGCTCTCCATTCAAAGCTTCATTTTTATCCCTTGCACGTTTGCGACTTCACCACCGAGATCCTTTAAACCTTAAACTTTGCACTTGTCCTTAAAGTGCAGCTGTACACCAGCACCTAAAGAACAGAGGACCCTTCTTCGAGAATGCCACTGTTCACCTTTTGGACCGAAAAGACAGATGGTTTTGAAAGAGGAGTAAAGGAGTCCAGCTATGTCCACTGTGAACGACCATCACTGAGCAGAGGTGGTGGCCCAAAACGCCAGCTATCAGCCCCCTGCGATGTAGTCTTGAAATACCATCCCAGGTGACCTCAATAGGTCACATGATGGGTTGGCGACAAGGTCTCACAATGGTTTTAGCCTTAACCTCCAGTGATGGTAATGAACCAGGCCTTTTTTAGCACCTCACCCGATATGATGGTGTACATGATAAACAGAAGGCCAGCCGCCTTCTTTTTTAACCTTTTAAAGCCAACTGAATCATATTTGATGCATGTATTTTTTTAGACCTCTAAGCAAAGTGAAATTCACGATGAAGAGTTTTCACACATCGGAGGAGAATGCAGCTGGGATATAAGCTAAACTGACACTAAGTGTTCACAATACATCAAATAAGCAACCACTATTATTTCACTTTATTTGTTTTAATCAGTTATTTTGACCTCCGTTTTGAAGCTTTCTTCTGTGAGTATGTTTGTAAATGCCGAGTGTTTGTGTGTGAGTACCTGTGTGAAGGTCCTGCTCTGACGTTTCAAGCGGCTCTTGGACGGCAGGGACATACTCGCCCCAGAAGAAGAACCGTAGAACATGATGCTGCGGTTAGCTTCACAGACTCCACAACTGGTGAGTAAGAACACACACTTTTAGATGCTTTGTTCCTAATTTGATGCACAGGAATTAGATGTTTGACGTTGGGATGCACCGATCCGATATTTGGATCGAATATCCAGCCGATCTTGACTCAAAAACCTGGACTAGATATCAGTTCACTGGCCCGTTCTAAGGAGCCAGTCTATTCTTTTTAATTCTATCCTGGAACGAGTCAGCAGTAGTGCATCAATTTAAAGTCATTTCAAAGTTTTCTTTGCATGTTTGCTACAGTTTCTGACTTTAGCAAACTGTGGTCATGTGACTTATGAAAAGCCTCAGACATGAAGATTTCCCAGTAAACTTCTCACTCTCATTAAGTGCAGTTTAACTCTTGCTGTGAAACTTGTATTGCACTTACAGTCAACATGACATATTGCTGTCAACTTGATTGCTATTGTTCCACTTCACCTGACACCAACCAGCTCCACACACACTTGTGAAGGAGATGCAGTCACAGTGAGACTGGGAGCAGGAAAAGCAGAAACTAGAGTAACCATAAATAACACCAGTACACAGTAAAGACTCTCACACTGAGCTACTAGTGCAAATAATAAAACCCTTTTTTTTTATTCTTCATTTTATTAACTTCTTAAAACTGTTTGAGCTTGAGGTTGCCATTTAAAAGAATGGCTCCCGGTGTCTTCATCACAGTGAGGAACACAGCTTATTAATCTAACACTGGTACTAAATTAGATCTGTATCTGTAGCAACTGTATCCGAAGATACCAGAAGGGAAGATAACAATATAATATCTGAAATGGAAATAGCTGGATCAGTGCATGCCTAATTTCCAAATTAAATGCACACAAATATGAGAAAAACATGCAATAACACTCGACATACAACTACATCAAACACATAATATCTGTAGCTGGTGACGATAAAGAAAATCTAAATGTATCCACTGTAAACAGACCATGAAGACAAAAACAAACACAAAACTCTCTCTCTGTGTGTGTGTGTGTGTGTGTGTGTGTGTGTGTGTGTGTGGTGAGTACCTTGATGCAGATAGTATTTTTGCCTCTATGTGCAGCAGCACAGTGTGTACAGCTGATTGTCATATGCTCTGCAATTCATTTCACTGTCACCTTTCACGCTGGAAAAATAAAACAGATGATGTTCAGGTCAAAGCTGAAGGATCCCATTCATCATTAACAGCCCGTCTACGTCCTCTGGGATTAAATAATACCGTCTGCTTTTAGCTTTTTAATAATTTCATTGAAAGCACTAAGCTGTTTTCACGTCAGACTCTTGACTATGGCTTGGTTGAAAAAAAAAAAAAAAAGGCCGACCAGGACTCTGGCTCTGTGCTGAAGGGGAACACTGAATACTGCAATGAAACTGCCTTTTTGAAAATCAAGCAGTGTCTGCAGTGGTTGTTATGTTTAACAAAATAAACGAATAAACACTTAATAGATTATTTTTGTGTAGATTATATAGTGTGCACAGCAAACAGACCCATATGGCACACAGAGTTTTCTCTCTGCAACTACTTGTTTTTTTAGTATATTAGAATAATGCTTTTTTGTGCATTTAATTTTTTTTAAATAAAACTAAATAAACTAACTAAATAAAACAATCACAGAACATAAATGACCTAAGGCTGACTACTTGGAAGCACATTTATTAATTTATTTATTTTTAATTTACAAAGAACAGAGTAAAGCAGCAAATCACCACATTGAAAGCCTAAAACCCGCACTTAAAAACACTGCTAAATTATTCAAATGGATTTTCTTTATTTTTATATTTAATTTGTATATATACAGTATTGTGCAAAAATCTTGAGCCAACCCTCTTTTGTTTATATTTTGCAGTTTTTCTTAAAAGTGGTCTTAATTGATGCAATTATGAAAACAGAAAAGTACCATCAGATTTTGATCCATCATGTAATACCATGACAATGATCCCAAACACACCATCAGTGCAGTAAAGTCATACTTGGATAGAAAAACACACAGTGGAACACTTTCAGTCATGGATTGGCCTCCCCAGAACCCGGACCTCAACATTATTGAAGCAGTGTGGGGATCATCTTGACAGAAAACAGAACAAAAAGCAGCCGACCTCCAAAGAAGAGCTTTGAATGTCGTTCAGGAAGCCTGGAGAAATATTGCTGAAGAAGAAATGACAAGAAAGCTTAACTAAGAGAGTTCAGGTTGTGTGACGAATAAAGGTGATCATACCAAATATTGACTTTAAAGCTGGGTGTTTTTGCTTCACTAACTGTATTTCCACGTTTGTTCAACACGTTTCAGTAAATCGTTGCACCTTTCCAAGCCAAATATAAAGAAATGAGCGGTGGCTCAGGACCTTCACCTCAGGACCCCTACCCTACCAACCAACCAAACAACCAAATCTTTTTAAAATACCCTACATCCTAAAAAGTCTGTTTCCCATCTATGCCCCTAAGGTGGGTCAGCTTCATTCGTACCTTTGCATGAACTCCTTTGACCGCTAGACCTGTAGTGAGGGGTCTCATCAGGAATCAGCTGCATCAGGTGAAAGCAGAACCTCATCCAACCCGTTTTAACTGCATCCCATTTACAACCCTAAGTTCCTTTACTGCAGAAACATTTGGCAGGCAACCTAAAAGGTGTTGTTGTAGCTGACTGTGTAGGGACTGGTGGGATAACGTGACTATTTTAAATGCCAGCTAATCCATGGTAATCTGGCTACTTGGCTGCAGTTAACTCAATCCTACACGCAGAAAGAAACACACACAGAGGGAGGGGATACCTTTTCGCACTGGTAAATTGGGTTGCGTTTAGTAACCCAGGAGGTCGTGTTACATTTAGTAACCATGTCACACAGACTTGTGGTTGTCCTTGTCTTTACCAGCAGAAGGTCAGATTTAAGCAGTGCGCTAAGGAAAAAGCCCACGCCTACATCATAATATAGGACTAAACTTGTGACAGCCCGTTATTTACAGCCGGTCCGTCTGTTTACGACTTTGGATTCACTGGTCGTCAGTAGCAACCGCCGTGGCAACAAAAGGCAGGAGAAGATCCTCAGAAATTAATCCGCTGATGAGCCGTCAGGCGCGGCGCGGAAAACTCACAGCAGCCGATCTCTGACGGCAGCAGGTGCGTCTGTGTTACTGCGCGAGGTCGTTACACACACTTAATTATCAATTTATCTCAATGTTGTTTGGACATCTGCGCAACGCTCAACAAAGAGAGAGAGAAAGAAAACCTGTTTTTTACATATCGGGGAGCAGAAAGCAGCGACGCGTCTGCCTGTCAATAAAATAGGTCGCGGAAAAGTTGATGAGTGGTTCCAGCAGAGGCGAGCCCAGTCCCCCGGGGGCTCTGCCGGTGTCTGTGCGTTTGTACTCACGCTGTCTGCAGTGCGTGGCTCCATAGTGCTGGGGAATCCTTCCTGGTGTCTCTCTTATTCCTCTACCGTGCAGGAAAATCACAGGCTCTATAAATGGGGGGGGGGGAACACCCAGCTCCCCTGCTCCGAGCGACACCCAGCCGTCCGGGGGTCCCACCCACATCCCCAAAACAGCCCGTTAACTTGGACGACAGCCAGCCGCTGTGGGCTCCTGCTCCCGTGCGTACATCTCCGCCGAGTGTCCAGCAATGCCCACAGCCTCCGGCAACCGCATTCCCACATCCACAGCGGTTCACTGCCGAGCCGTGACGGAAACAGCCGAGCCACACGCGATGCTTCACCTCGCTACACCTGCTCTGGCACCAGAGCGTGTAGAGGCGACTCCCCCTGGCGGACAGAGGCGGCACTAGCACGAACTACAACGGTAGATCCGAAGGAAACAACGTGGTCTTTTAACGCGTGGTTTTATATATTCCACTTAAAAAATAAAATAGGGTAATCGTCTTGATAATAGATCTGCAGTCGTGGAAAGTATTGCACCCTATATATAATATATAATAGAAATGATCGAATCCTTACTAAAATCCTTACCTTAAAATGACTTATACAACCCCAGATGAACATCAACATGAGATACTGCACAGTGTCATGATTTATTTACAAAATAAACACAAAAGCCAAAATTCTTGCTGTGGAATGATGGACTTCCCAGAGCAGTTCTTTCCTCTTAAGATTATCACTAATGTCTGTCCTTTCTGGCAGAGTAAGAGAACCCCTACTTTCATAGAGATGCTCATACTTGCTGGTGTTCAGTTAAGTACAGGGGTGGGCTTAAAAATTACCCCATTAGAAAACTGGGACTGCTGTGGGGGGCCACACCACACCAATAAGATTATAAAGAGATAAAATTATTATTGAGCAGAATAGAGTTCAGCCTATTGGTGCATTTGATTAGCGGCACCTGCCCCCACTTACCCTCTTAATTCATGTAGCCGCAGTATGGGTGCACTTACTTTTTCACACTCTTCTGCATAGTGTTGTAAATATTTTATTTTCTTATTGGATTTACCTAGTTTTAAGACCTTCTGTGGACCAGATTGTTTTTTATTATGTATCAACATGTAAAACCTCATAATTTCTGTACTTTGTTTTTTATTGTGACTGTATGTTTACCTTCTTTTTTCCCCCTTCTTCTGGTGTCTCATTTCCTCTCCTCATATGAGGCTAATTATATAAAATAAGTCTGCCTCAATTTATTTCAGTCTCCTTGAGAATGACTCTTGATTGAATTAAAGTGGTATGAAACAAGATCAAAGGACAGACTGGTCGCTATAATGTAGTTTAGATACATCTGGAGCTCATTTTGTAATATGTTTTTGGTGTAACAAAACTACTTGTGAAAATAACCTTTTTTTTCTTACATGAGCTACAAAAAAGGTGAAACACTATAAAAAACGACATAAAAATGCATGAAAAAAGCTTTTTTATTACAAGAGAAATAGAAAAGATAAAAGCATTGTTGGCATCATATCGGCTTATCACAGCACAAAAAGCACCACAGACACAATAACCAATATGAAAACTAGAATAAGGGTGAGATAATATAATCAGTCCTGTAGGACGAGAAAGGAAACACCAGCAGGACTGAGAACAGAGTCAGCAGCTCCACAATCACAGAGCGTCTATAAATAATATACAGAGGGTCCACGAGGCTTCGCGGACGCTGTTATAAAGATCTTTACAAAGGCAGGTGGGGTGTATGTCTGAATGAGACACATACTGTAATCAAGACAAGACACACATCAAATCCTTTACTTTATCTCACCGCAGCCAGACCTGGCTTGGATACAAGACAAACTGTAAACTCTCTCAGTTGTTTGGTTCATCCCAGAGACTCGAGTAAACACTGAGAGCACGAATACTCCAGAGTAACTCTGTTTCAGTTTTAAATAAGATATCCACCGTGCGACAAACGCACTCCCCTTCATGCTAGGGTCTCAAATGTACAAAATGATAAAGTATTGTGTCACCCTCAGACTATTTTATCACTTTTATTCAAGGTTTGGTGTCATCGTGTTGTTTTTGGACCCTTCAGTATAGAATGAAGAATGATTATTAGATGTCTTGAGGCAACAGTGGCTACACAAACAAGGTGATATTATAAAATAACTTGTTTTCAGTCCAGTTTTGTGCTGGTTGTCAGTTTTTGTCCACTAGTTAGAGGCTTATCCTTAAAACACGTTGAGCGATAGAGGAAAAACTGAGCTGCGGTTTGGATCTGAATCCAGGTTTGTGTGTCGACCTCAACATTTAAAGGTAACGCTCACCTTATGCGTTACCTCATGACCTACTACACTTGCACGGGCAAATAAACAGCATTTCATAAGTGCTCATCACAGTGATGGATTTAACTCCAAATGCAAACTTTTGCAGAGTTTTGCAGCAAATTTAGGGGGTTGTGCAGCGTCGCTTAAAGTGTTATTGAAGTACAAACGACCTCCCCTCTGCCCTTAATGACCAGTTTTCACACCTTCTGACGACTACTAGCCCTGTAATGCTAAGTGTGTCATATCTAATACATCAGCTGTTGTGAGATTTTTTTAGTCAGTGTCAGTGTTTCTGCTTTTTGTTTTGTTTTTTTTGACAAATGATACAAATTAAAACTTTTGTCAGATTGTTCAATAAACTCTACTTTTTCAAAAAATTAAAAATTTCTGGCATTTATTTCATAGTTCAAACAGGCAGTTTCCAGGTTTTCCCAGGTAGCTACACAGGCAGATACGACCTGACTTCTGATGTACGCCCAGTCATTTTGTTCTATAAGCAGCCCTGAAACATGACAGAAAAGAGCTTTAAGGGTTACTGCTAGCGGGCTTTCAAGGGGTAAAGAGTCCAGGTGTAAAGATTTGAAATCTTTTCTATCCATTATGTAAATCCATATATGTAAAACTTGCAGAAAACTTCTGGGGCAGCTGTGAGTGAGCAGGTGAAGCTGTATGGGGAGGTGCCAGCATATAAATAAATAAATAAATAAAATGCATTTATTTGCTTAGAGCTGCAAACAACCATAGCAGCTGCAGTGGTCCTTTTTAATGTGGCTTCCTTGGACTTTTAAGCCCAGATGATCCGACATACTGCAGTGAAACTATAATGAAAAAGTTTTTTTTGACAACCCTTAAATACCAGCTGCTTCGACCTTTTAAAATCCTCTCGCCACATTAATCACACTCTGCTTCGTCCTTTAAACCACGAAGCAGCACGTACAACTCGACGCTAAGAATACATACATGTTTCAGATATATTTTGATGTGTTCAAGGTACATGCATTCATGTGTAAACATAGACTCAGCCAGTTAGAGGCTTTGGATTCATGGTAGTCAGATAGTATAGGATACACACAGGCACAAACACTTGGGCAAACACACACACACGCGAGCACACGCGCGCGAGCACACACACACACACACGCACCTGAGATGCCTTTATTATCGGGCCAGATTGTTCAACAATACTATAGCTTCAGTTTCCTTTCAAGTGTGAAACATACATATATGGTAGTAGTGTGCTATCGGTTAACGGCAGTAAGTCTTCTGGCAGTGCTGAATCAGACAGTGGTTTGAGCTCCAACCATGTTGTAGCTATCAGCTGTTTTCCATTCGTTTAGGATGAAGACTGAGAAGATGATCGAGTAACACAACGAGAAGATCAGAAGAAAATATAGATGAAGTCGGCATGTACTGTATGTCTCTGATAAATACTGTATCTTCACGTACTAAACCTAATCGACAACAGTATTAGAATTCAGTGTTTATGCTCAAAAATCGAAAGTGTGGCGACTGGTATATGTGGAAGCACACGAGTAAAAGTCTCCAAGACTAAAACTACAAATATCTGAGTGTTAAACTTAAGAAAAAGAAAAAAAACCTCTACGATCATGTTTAAAAAACTTCACAGGAAGTCACCGACTTAAGCAGCTATTGTTAAAATCATACAGAGTACTATGGTGTAGATAGCACATCTAATAACAATAGCAGTAATAATACTATCTAGAGCTCTGAATTGGGAATAGTAAATTACTGATGTTGCAGCCTGCTTAGTGTAATCAAACTAAAAACACTAAAATTAATCTCATGAGTCGAGTCTGCCAATTTTAATAGTGATCTTCCTCTTGACAAATAGACAATGCCCTCAATTCTGCTTCTGCACACTAAATCTGGGCGCGCACGGCACAGAGAGAAATCTCCGAGAATAGTGATTAACCCCTGAAACCAAAGTCCTGGAAAATACTGTTAGAAGTGTAAAACTAAAATGATCTTGGGGAGGGGGGGGGGTCCCAGTTCAGGAGCTGCCAGCCTTGAAGTTCAGATTCACCATATTTATCCTTCATGTATACCAAACGTGATAATTAACCGCTAAATGGTGCATTTGATTGCCCTCTCAGCTCAGAACGTCAGGAGGTATTGCATCACTGGAGGTAACTGGATTCAGTTGGTCATCGGTTAGTAAGAATTAAATTAAAAAGGGTTGATTAACTTCCTGTCTAAAATTCAGACGGCAGAAGATCTGAATGAATAAAATACTGATACAGACACATGAGTTTTTTTCTGAGTTTTCCAAGAAGCGGGGAAGTGTTTCATGAATATTTTCCACACTGGGCTTTGCCTCAGACTGAATCAAAGCTGTCACATTAAGGTCTCACATCTTTGACTCCATCAGTCATTATCTAGGCCAGCTGTACTTCCTGTCCCAGATTCAAAGCTAAACAAGGAGAAGTACCTGCAAAACAAAGCAAAATTGCAAGACCTGCATGAATTAACTGTTGTCTTAAAACAGGGCTTAAAGTATTTCTTTGTGTTTCACACTGTGCTGTATTCCATTACATTATTTTATGCTATTTCAGCACACTGATGTGATTTTATTTTATCCTCAAAGAAAAAGTAAAGTAGTTTAAATTGCTTTTTAAAGGTGCTATTTTTTAGAAAAGTAGGAGTGTGAAGACGATGCAAAAGATTTAATTTGGATTTGGACCCGTTTTACCCATTCATTCACTGGCTGCTTGAAGGCAACTTTTTGGTGATAAACATGGAAATGTTAGACATTTCGAACTGATGAGAGGGACCTGAATGCACCATTAGTTTTGGTTTCTGTCACACTGAAAAGTGCATGTTTACCCCCCCCCACCCCCCATCCCCCCACCTTCAACATAAGGCAGCCCCTGAATGTGGACAGCCCCTCGTATCCGCTCAAAAACAGGAGTTACTTCCTGTGAGGTCAGTGCTGATGTCATCTGGAGGTGTGGACCTGGTGGTTGGGTGGCTGGGCGTAGAGGTACTTCCAGATGGCGTAGTAATGTATGGCCGCTCCCATAGCTACAAACATGTGCCAAATAGCGTGAGCGAATGGGACAATGCCGTCACTTTTGAAGAAGACTATCCCCAAACAGTAGCAGGCCCCGCCGACCAGCAGCTCACACAACCCGGACTGCTCCGGCTGAGAAGAGGCATTAAGTTTATTATTTTTAAACTGTTTAATGGGTCATTTTAAACCCAATCAAGCAGCAGAAAATGTGAGTGGCCTCACCATTGAGAGGATGACCAGGGCAGGAAAAACTCCCATCACTGTGTAGCAGATCAACTCCATGAGCTTATACCTATGACAGCAATGGGTTACTGAGCACAGGTGTTACTGAGCGTAAAGTTAGGCAATCTTAATAACAGCTTGGAAAAAGCTTAATCAATTTTAAAAGAAGTTTAAATATTTGACATACTAAGAAAATAAATATGTGAGCAGACCTCTCATGGAAGAAGAAGACGTAGGTGGTTCCAAAAGACGCCATGACCCAAACTAACCAGCGCATGTGACACGCCCAGGGACCCAGCTCTCGCAGGTTTAGCCTGTTGAAAAAATCAATCAATCAATCAAAAAAAATGCCATCTACACATGCAGTTTTGAAAAAATATCTCTGTCCACATGTAAACGCTAAAAATAAAAGGGAGGGAAAGACTAAACAGGGTTTTGTACCCTTACAAAACCTTAAGTACTTCAGTAAAGTTTTTGTTTTGCTGGAAAAGCAGCTAATTTTGAAACGCCTTCAGCATTTCAAATGTTAATTATTAAAGACAGTATTTTGATTGGTATAGAATCACAACTTAGGAATGAACAAAATGCATATAGCGTACATAAATTAAAATTTTTCAAAAAAGTAAATTTATTCAAAACCGACGTTGGGATTTGGGTTGTGACAGCGTCTGTGTTGAATGTAGAGGCGCCCGAGTGAACTTCGAACGCCTCTGTCGTTCTAAATGGAGGGACAATAATTGCTGTTTTACGTGTGTATACTTAGATATACACACGTAAAACTGCCGTAAAACTGCAGATAGTCAGAGTAACAGCAATGGTAGTTTGTCTATATCCACTATTTTAGAAATTAATGTCATGTAAACAATAACGTGGCGCACAGCGTCACGTCAAAAAAGGCACATACCTTTGACAATGCATGACGAAATCTCATGGATTCATCTTCTAATTGCAGATCTTTTAAAATACAGCATGATGTTTATTTTTTAAACTATTATTCCAATCAGCTCATAAAACAGGATATGCTTTGGCTAACTTGTCACTGATAAGATCCTAAGTTTGCAGTTTTAATTTCGCTGACCAATAATTTTCACCACCAACCTTTTTTTTCTTATGGTAAATGGATCTTATATAGCGCTTTTCTACTCTTCTGAGCACTCAAAGCGCTTTACACAACTTGTGCATTCACCCATTCATACAAGCACATTGTTCTTAGTGCTTTCTAAGTAGCATTCACACACTCATACTCGGATGGATGGATCGGAGAGCAATTTGGGGATAGTATCTTGCCCAAGGATATTTGGCATGCAGACTAGGGGAAGCCAGGAATCGAACCACCAACCTTCCGATCAGTAGATGACCTGCTCTACCGCCTGAGCTACAGCCACCCTTATAAAAACAAGATAATAACTAAACAAAACAGAAACACAAAACAGGACAAAAACCAGGCTAAAACGTATTGACACTTTTGCCTCCAAATAAAAATGAGATGAAAATGAAAATCTTCTGATGACATGAAATCCAATCAGAACTAATGGACGCTTTGTAAACCGCGTAGAGCAGTTTTCACCGTTAACACCAATTTTAAGTCAGATCCACTTGCTTGTCACATTTGATTAAAAAGAAAAGGGGGGGGGGGGGGGGGGAGATAATAATAATGTCATCTTTTATTTACAGTCTATGTAACTTAATCATGACTGACAACAGGAGGGTGCATAGGTTTTCTCACAACGGACCCAGACTGAGGATTAGTTTCCTTGCAGTTAGCTCAACAAACACTCTCTGAGTGCCAGTTATTGGAAACACTATTTGCTATCTGTAATATGTGCTGGAGGTGGTGGTTGTTGGGGGTTCTGTGTTATGTCTGTTGCTGTTATGTTGATTTTAATCATCTTTTGTGTGTTTATTCATATTCAGAGCCCCTTGTACCACAAGTGTTGAAATGAGCTATATAAATAAAATTTGAATAATGTACTTACTTATATATACAGTTTACACACACCCACACACGCCTAGCAGGCTAGTTTGTTTACCAAGGGGCGTAGGAAGCAGCGATGAAGAAATAGATCACCATCCTGTCACACATGTGAAAACACTGCTCCACAGACCTGAAGAGGGAGCAGAAACAGCTCAGAAACGACTCAGTGACACTGTTTAGATATGAAACATCATTATTAAAAATGATATATTTAAAATAATCCAATGCATCACAGATATTGTGCTACAATGTATATATGTGGGTGTGTGTATATAAGTATATACCGTAAGTGGCGCTTCTTCCAGGCCACAGTGTGGAAGAGGGTGGAGATGATGAAGAGTGAGCTGAGCCCCGCCCCATACACCCAGGCTGACAGCCGCTCCCATTGGTCCTCTGACTGGAAGTGCAACACTGAGCTTCCCAGCAGGCTGGGGATTATCCACAACTAAATGAATTCATAGCATAAATGAAACATGAGGCACAAAGAGGCAGGCAGGCAGGACTGACTGTAAACACGAGCATGATGCTGCTGATGTTATGTAATGATGATTTTTCTTATTTTCACTGGGTTTAATGATCACTTTCTGTGTGTGTGTGTGTGTGTGTGTGTGTGTGTGTGTGTGTGTGTGTGTGTGTGCATTTACCGCATGCGTGGCACAATTGGCAGCATGCTCATATTCGGTGGGCTGGTATCTCTTGTTAGGAGGAACACGATTGTTCATATACCTGCAAATGATCACATTTATTAACAATTTTACTGTGCAATACTTAGCTGAAATTTATATAATAGTGTAATAACTAGGGTGGTAATGATGTGGTGATAATTCCAGTTAGTGACAACACAGTAAAATTTTGTTAACAGTTTGATAACCTGTGTGTATTAAAATGATAATTTCCCATTGCTCATCAATAGGCTATTGTATATTATCTTCTAATTATATGCATGAAGGTTAGTATTATGTGGTTATTATCTCCTTTTTCACACAGCAAGGTAGTTTGCTCCCAGTTATTACTCTTTTTAAATTCCACTGGCCTTCTGGGACCTGTCCAGTCTGGATTTAAAGCCAGGTATTAAAGTTATGGCTTTGAAACAATTTAATTCCCATCTTAAACACAGAGCCTTCCTTTCCTGTCTCCTGAGTTCACTCCTATTTTTTACGGAGTCCCCCAAGTGTCTGTTTTGGGTTCACTTTTCCTGGCTCTATAACTCCTCTTCTTGAATCCTTAATGGAAATCAAGAGCCAATTCATTCATTCTTAGTTCCTATAAATTGGGAGGTGCTTTTTCTCTTCCTTATAAACTGTGTCCCCTCTCTCTCTGTGTTAAGTCTCATGTGAAGAATCTGGATCCTGAGCTACATTTTAACAAACAAATTGTCATCTGTTGTCAAAACAGAGCTTTATCGTCAAATATTTCAAATATTTTCTATTTAATCCTTACACAGAAAAAGTAATTCGAGCCTGTTGCCTGTTGTTATAATTTGCTGTATTGTGGTCTCCTTTAGAAGTTTCTATCTTGCCTCCAGTTACTTCAAAATGCTGCATCTAGACTTAACTGGTGCTAAGAAATTAGATCATATCATTCCCATAATGGCTTCACTACATTTTGTCCCTTTCCATTTAAGAATTAAATTCAAGATGTATAAATAGTTTTTAAAGCTCTCACTGGTCAGGCACTCACCTATATGATTTCTCTTATTCACCTTCACACAATCCCTCTTTTCTTAGATATAGTGACAAGCTCTGACTTCGTGTTCTCTGTTCTGGGCTCAAACAGATGGAAGGACTTTCTCAGTTGCATCCATCATCGTGGAACCAGCTTCCTGTGTTCATTGCAAGTGCTCCAATTATTGCCGTCTTTAAATCTGAAAACATAGCTGTATTTCATGGTATTCTTGGGTTCATAATCTGAAACTGGTGGTGGTTATTTTGTATTGCGGGCACATTTAAATTTGTGATCTTGTACTATTATTTTTGAAGTTTTTATTGTTTTGTGCAGCTCTTTGGACAGTTTTTTTAACTGTGCGTTACAAATTTTTGATTATTACACCACTATTATCATGTTATTACTGAGCTGTACTATAAAGTGCTACCTTTCTTTTTATTACAGGCAGCAGCATTTATGCAAATGACACATTTCACATTTGCTCACATTTAAATGCTTCATCATCTTAACATCTACACTTAAAAATACATACAAACTGGGTCGCTCATTAACCGAAGCCAAAGGTCTCTATCATACAAATGGATCTGTTCAGACTTAGTGGTCATTTATGCAAATATGCAAAATTTGAATTTTAAGCAATATTGCTGTTTTGTAATTATTTACTCATTAACTTTACTCTTTCCTTTATAAGTAAATAGAACAGAAACAGTACATGTAATTTGGCATTAAAAAAATTTCACACACACACTCCAAAAAATTCTCAGTCTGAATTTATGGCAATATTTAATGAAATATGTATTCTATAGAAATGGGTATTTCAGTTTAAGCTGTTAGGTGTTGTTTTGAAATATACCTCGGATGTTACTGGGGTTTATGGAGCACATGTTGCTTGCTTAAAGGTCAGTTTAAAAAAATAAAATAAAATTGGACTCTTTGCATAATCCATATTTCAATATGTTCCTTTTTTCCTTACACTTAACTCATCCTTTGACTGAAACAAGCTGTTCTCGCTTTACGCCAACTGTTTTCTAATAGACTGCTCCTCACAAGGTTTGAACAACAGGTGGGCGGGGCTTTGAGTCTAACAGCCAAGCCTGGGAGTGCGTCAGGATGATCAAATTAGGTTATCTACTCTCACTGACATGATACAGAATCAAGGGTAAAAAAAAGTCAGTCTGAAGCCTGAGCTATTGGCCAACATTTGTTGTACATACACTAATGTAATTATTTGAGGCTTTGTCCATGTTTGTAATGAGCATCTGGCATTGCAACAGAATTTATATAACAAGAGTAATGGGTCCACTTTAATAGGACTTTGTAGAATTAAGCTGCAGACCAGATTTACTGTGTATGATATTTAAACCCACTTGTATCTCAATGCTAACAATCCACCCCACCCTCTTGTTTCGCTTAGCAACGCTACTACATGCTTCAACTTGTTGCCATGACTGCCGTTGCCTGGCAACAGTGGGTAACCACAGAGCGACTGAAGCAGAGGTTTGATCTCTTTCAGAAACGGCTCACACATACAGCCATGCCCACATTTTCTCACATACACACGCACACTCCGATCTGTTCGTTTGATTGCGAACACTCAGTACAGAAACTCAAACAGTTCAGGAGGTAGCACCCTGACAGTGATGTCACTGTTGTCATGGAAACCACAGGCAGGGATTGTCCTCCCCTCTTCCCTACAACAGAAAACTCCTCGCTGCTTTCATCTTTCTTTCTTCGCCTCTCTTTCCTCCTCCCTCTCCCGTTCCCCCACCATGGCTCCTCTCTGCTTCCCAATGATGAAATTAACATGCAGGGAAGGCAAATGATGTCTTTGCAGACACACAAAATGTAAGCATGTGCACATCCACATGTTGTAAGTCGTAAGACATGAAAAAGAAGGAAAGGGAATACCGCTCAGAACCTCAAAGAATCCATTTGTTTTTATGAAATGCCCCCAACAGCTAATTATGCTGTCTATCTGAGGAGCTGTGCATGCATGCGGCTGCAGAAACAATACTTCTAAATAATCTAAAAAGAGGAATATCACAGCTGTGGGTATATGCGTGGTTGTTGTCAAAATGCTGATAAGACATTCATGATCCTTCATGAACATATATACACAAGGAGAACTAAAGAAAGATGATGTAAAAAGGATGGCAGCACCTTTCACTTCCCTTTCTCCTCCATTTGCTGCTTTGTTTTTCAGAGTGACACTCATTAGGAGCTATTAATACTAACCGGCCCAGCCCAGAAACACCGTCTTGTCCCAAATAAAAGACTTCCCCACCCTGTATCCAACACTGGCCTCACACTGTCTGGCTTACTCTCTGTAGTGCGCACACATACAAGTGTGTGTCAGTGCCAGGCCCAGCAGGCCTGGTCAGGTCATTAATGACTTTATCAAGCTGGCTGATAATTAGCAGGCCAGAGGCCAGGCAGAGGGACTCACTCATGGGGCAGAGCAGAGCTGTGGAAACCCCGTGACATCTCTGCGTCTCTGTGGTCTAAATGAACCATGAAGACCTCGGTCCAGTTAACACAGGACATGAATTAACACTGCTTTACTTCATGGGTCTTTGTGCTATTATGTAAATCTATAATAAAGTTAACATCCACACACTGCTGAAAACAGTTGCCATATAACTGTTTTTCTTTGTTATAGCACTGTAAATCAAACAGGTCTTGGATTAAATTAGACAGTATATAGATTAAAGAACCACAATGGTGATTAAAATCTGATCATTTAAGCTATATATCCTAGTAAACCTAACTGCAAAAAGCTGGGAAAATCTGATCTATCAGCTATTTCAAAACTTTTGAGATTACCCCCCGTCTTGTCACGCTAATACATCCAAAGGCCAAAAACATTTCTTTTTTAAACTGATACACAACATAGAGAAGCTGCAGTTAGTCACAGCTGTGAAGATAAATCACTGGAAATTTCATTCTGTTTTTTTTTTTTGTTAAGGCTCCTCTGACGTCTTGATTGAATCATTTAATCGTTTTGGTGTTTTCTTAGAAAAAGCCAGCCCGGGTCCTGTGGCAGGAAGTTGTGACGGGTACATGTTCGACAGCGCTTGAATGAATAAATGAATCTAGAAATGTTACATAACAAAAGTAACCACCACACGCTTCCTTAAAGTGCCCTGCATTGTGAAACAGCTAAAAATATATTTAGCTGTGATGTACTCATAAAAGACAACTGACATCATATCTGATTAAAAGAAGCAGCATGATAATTTCGCCTCAGCCCATAATGTGGCACACATGACTTCATGTGTGAGCTGTGGGAATTACAGTCTCTGCTCGCGAGATGGAACAAATACTACTCCCACAATTGCCTCAGTTGGCCTATTTTTTGAAGCAAATAATAATAATAATAAAGTATCTCTCTATATATACCTATGACTCTATTTTGGAAGCATTTTTTTAACATCAATTCAGTTTGGTTGGGTTTGGAGCTAAAAACAAGACCACTAAACATATAACTCAGAGTGTGGAAGTTGTAATGGACAGCGAACAGAACAGATGATCAGCTGATTCATAGCATAAAAGCAGTCAGCAGATTAGCAGAGCATGAGCTGAGAATGAAAATAATTCTGAGTTGCAACATTGGTCTACTTCGTTTGTCCTCGGGACAGCCTCAGCCTAGATCCAGTTGGCTTCTGTGTGCCAGATATTAAATAAAGTTGAAAAGGCTGAGGAAGAGGAGGGGGTGGCCTTTCCTCTGTGTCACAAAGATCACAGGGAAAGAGGAAAAAGGAAGAAGTAGCAAGATGAAGAGAAGGGGGAAGTGGCAGGTTGTGTGTTTGCTTAAAATAAAATAAGAAATAAAAGAAATCCTGAGCTTGAATATAGAAATTTGAAAAAGATACATCACTAATTATGAGACATGCAGAAAATACATATGAGTTATTTACAGCTGGTTCCCAATGAGCATCCTGGACCTCATCATCATCATCACTACCAAAAAGCAGCCTTTCTGTTCATCTCCAGTCTCTAACCGTATATTGAATGAGCTCACCCACCTTACAAGATTCATTTACAGAGGAAATAGGCAACAGTTGACGGCAGACAGACAGTGTGGCCAAAGCCTGAATCCCCCCTGTGAGTGATGGGCGAGTTGGCCGCCGATAATTGATTAGTTCAGCGTTCAGATCTGCAGCGAGGAGGTTTAATGGAAGGTAACGAGCACGTCGCCTTTTCACCGTCGTCGTCTTATCCACATCTCAAGCAGCACTGGGAGACGCATGCATCCCGACCCAGCCGCCTCCAGAGGGTCCAGTCCGGAAGTGTGGGCGTCAGTGGGGGGACGAGGGGATGAGTCTCAGTCGGTGCTGATGCTTGCTCGCTCTTTCTCTCTCTCTGTCTTTCTCTCTCTCTCCCCGCCGGTTCACCTCATCACGACTCGGTGAGGGGGGCTGTTCTTCATCACTGAAGGCTGCCACATCATTCTGTGATGAGGGGCTGATTCAGAGGCAAGTCGTGCCTGCAGTTCCTGCTTTGGTCTCTAGGTGGAGGCGCAGGCGCGCTCTCAGGGACTGGTATTATGTAATAAGGCGACGACGTTAACGCATCTAATTATCGAGTCAGAGAAGGATTATTTAAAGCGACACTCAGCTACGGCTCCTAGTCTGCGCGGCGTTTTACCAGGTATGAACAATATAACCCCGTGACGTCACTGTGATGTCATCTGGCTGGGTCTTCAGTCTTCCTTGAGACACATAGAGACTTTTGCTGCTAATATGTGGACTGTCGCTTTTTAATAAAGAACCAGATATCTTGAATATACAAGATTTTAATTACTGAATCTGAATGTAATTATAAAAACATCTCATTTATGTAATTTTCTGTTTCTGCGGCGGAATTAATGAGATATGCTACAGGAACCAAGTGGGGCAGAAATAGCTCCTCACACTGACACGTTTTTCAGTTATCTATTTATTTACTGGCAGCCCCTTACATACATTACAGGTCAGAATATCTCCCCCTTTGATGCTTCAGTCTTGACTATTTTATCATTTCAAACCTGACCTTGGCAGGTCGCTTGAACTTAGGAAGAGGCAGGAGGTCTGATAGCTGATAGGTGTTCTCTGTTTTTGGCTTTTTTTAATTTTACTCAGAGGGATACTTTTTGCTCCACCTGATCTATTGGAAAACTATTAATTATAAATATATATTGTATGGTTAATTGCTAAATATTCACTGCTGACACCTGGGAGTTTCATGTCACAGTTAATTTAAAAAAAATTAAGAGTTTGAGCACTATAGAGGAAGATAAAAAAGTATTTGATTAGATTTTTTTTAAACATCAACAAGACCAAAACACACTTGTAAGTTTGTGCAGCAGGATGTTTTCCCATCAATCGATGAGCAGCTACAACGGCAACAGCTTAGACAGTATTGTACCTGTATTAACAATCTAATAGCATCGATCTATCACGTGAGACACTGCAGTGGATGAGGAGATGTGCATTTGGCTGAAAACCCATCAGTGCTTTTAAAGAACCGGGACTGAATACATGAGTATGTGGAGTCATGTTGATCCTGTGTCTCACATACAAATGTTCATTACTCTTAGGCAGTGGGGTTTGAAAGTAGGGATGGGTAAACTCAACATTACAGATGTAATAATCCCACGTTTCTGTCCACCTGATTCGACCTACAGTTTACAGGCACGACAGCAGCAACAGGAATTCTTGCTGTTCGCTTTAACTGAAAGACTCGGTGAGATAAGACATTTGGTCTGAAGAGGTTAACGAATTGATTGCTTTAATGAAACGTGAGTATAGCAGGGCATCGCCAAACTGTCTGATATATAACACCAAGAAGTTGTAAAATTGCTGTTTTGTACTCATGGCGGGTTTTTCAAACTTGTGTTCGTTAATTTTAAGCATTATGTTATCTAACCAGTACGTTTTAGGATGTAAATTTTATAAAAATGGAATAATATATTACATTACAACATTGTTTTTATACAAAATATTAGCTTTTCCCCAGGTTAGAAAAAAATAATCTCATCTGCGTCACACGAGACAGCAACTTTTCTCAGTTAAAACTGTAAGTGTTCGAACTTTGAACTTAAGTTGTCCATCTGTACAGACAAATAAACAATGAGCTGAAAGGTTCAAAGTCCTTAATCCAGATTTAAACAGACGTAAACACACACACACACACACACACGAACCAGATTCTACTGAGCACTTTAACAGTAATCTTTTATTAAATGCATATTATGACCAGCATAAGCGTTTAACAATTATTGCAGCATTTCATTCTGATTAATAGAAAATGCCTGCTTTAAGCAGTCAGCTCAGGCTGAGCTCTAATCTAAATCATTAAGTACCGTTTGCAGACATGTGGTCAGTCCCTCTGTATACAGCACTGAATGTAACAAGCTCAGCATAAAGCTTCAGAGAGATCGCAAACACTGTTTGAACTGAAGTCTGCTCGTTGAACCTGCATATATAAAAAATATACCTGATTAAAATAAGGCCAAGAAGCTTTGGGTAATAAGGCAGCAGTTTTTCTCCATAACTCCGGGAGCAACTTTGGTCGGAGAAATGTAAACTTCAGTTTAGACTATCTTCAAGTCCTTCATGGCAGACTCCAGAGACTGAAAAGACATTGACAGACATGTGAAATCACTGTGGTAGTCAATACCTGGCAATCCTGCATGTCTGTGTCTGTCTGTGTGTTACCTTGACATCCCAAATGCCCATTCCTCCATCCATACCAGTGGTGCAGAATTTGGTGCACTGGTTTCTTCCTCCTTCCAGCACAGAGATTTGGCTGAAATATTGTTTGAGACGTGAGAAAGCCAAGTAGTAACATATCATTTGTTTTAGGGTTTTCATAGCTATATTTAAAAAAAATATCACTTTAACCAAATCCCCTCTCATACCCAACCACACATCACCACTCGCTTTTTGGGGGTTTTAATTTTCATGGATACGAAGCATTTGTTTTCTCCTGACCTGATGCTGTTCTTGTGGAGAGTGTTCAGGTCCTTGTCGGTGTTCTGGGTCTCCGAGGCTCGACGGTCCAGGTTCTGAAAACGCTCCCTGGCGCTGATGCCCTTTTGGGCCGCCTGCTTAGGAACATCCAGTTTGCCACCAAATGTCAAGCTGCCTTTGGCACCGTCATACACAAACAGCACCGGGTAACAATCATGGCCCTAGAGGAAAAGACATACAAAAGGAGATATTACAATATCAGGTTGGAAATATGAGAGACTAGACTCTTGTTTGTTATTCTGGATGCTAGAATAGATACAGCCAGAAAGCGCTATTTATTCATTTATTTACATTATTTATATGGAGACACTGGGCCAGAAAAGTTTGGGATATAAAATTATAAAATTACTTTAAATTAAATTAAAGGAACTGCTGTGTGTGCTGAATAAATGAATACTCACAGCTGCTACCAAGCTGTTCTCAGTAATGAAGGTGACACACAGCAGAGGAAGTGTCTCCGAGCTGAGACTGGTCAACCTGTGGAAGTTGTAGCAAAAAGTCAGAGTGGAGCACACAAAGCAATGTAAACACACAACACGCCCAGCTACACTGCTCTGCCTTCACTTACGTGCCGTTCTTGCCGCCCTCGGACACACAAAGAGTTGAGTCATGGGAGGTCCAGGCCAGGCGGTTGCCAGAGTGCGAGAAGCACACGCTGTGCACCCAGCCGCCGCTTGCTCCTGAAGTCTGAGCTGCTGCTGGAGACCCTCCGGACTCAAAGAGCAACTCCCCAAAGGGCATCTTGCTACCCCAGGGAGTGGGCCCAGGCTTCTCCTCCACCTCCTTTATGTAGGCTGAAAACACTCTGTGAGAGTGAGGGTGGAGATATATTGTTATTTTGAAACCCACATGCCATATATCATGGACTGTATGAGGACTTTCCTTTTTTATATATCTAGGAGTAGCATCAGTGTTGGGCTGTACACGAAGTAATTTTAATAAAGCTGAAAGCTAAGCCTGTCTGTGACATACCTGCATTTGAAATCGCAGGATCCAGCAGCCAGAAGGGCGTTGTTGGGGTGCCAGTCCAAACTCAGGATTGTAGAGCGGATCGGCTTCTTAATGTGCTTACACACCCACCTGCAGATAACAAGAGATGGTTGCTAAACTCTCTCCAAGGGCGCTTCTTAGTATTCAAATAAAGCTTTCTGCATATATTAGTGAATTCGCTCACCAGTCGTTTTCCTGCTCAAAATAGCAGACGGAGATGAGACGAGAGCCGCTGCCAACAGCAAATTTGTTCTCTTTAGGTGACCATTTCACACAGCGAGCGGCACGGTTGATCCTGAGGATGACCAGGGTGGGCTTCCACGTTCCCTCTTTCAGGGTCCACACGTAGGCGTTACGGTCCGCTCCACAGGTAACTATGCGGTTACTTTCCGGAGCCCAATCGATACCTGCGAGATTTTTTTAAAAAAACTCTCAGGAACACATTTCCACTCACTTCTCTATATTACATCAAATAGGCAGAAAAGGAAGAAGAGCTATGCTATTATCAACGTCTCAAATGCATCCAAAATAAATAATTGACTAAAAATCTATAGAGTCTTTTTTCTTTATCTTCAAAGAGATAAAAGTAACTGTGCAGTGACTGGGATCTACTTTGATGTCTTTATACTTACTGGCAATCTACATAGCCAGCAGCTGATTAGAGTAGCTTAAGACAATGACAGGAAATTGTGAAACCAGTGAAGTCTCAGTAGAAGGAGCATACACTACAACAAAAGTATTGAGCCGCACCTTTCATATAACTCACTTACTTAGTTTGTGTTAAAGCTTAAAGTAATCCATTATTATGGGCATGGGCACTTTGATAGGGGCAGGTGTTAGCTGGTAGCTATGTGCTAGCTGTCACCTCTGCTAATCTAAGTCGCCCCTGGTGGAGTGTGAAGGTACTGCAGGTGGGCTGCAGTTACACCAGAAATTCACGTAAAAATTACTCACAAGTATGTACATTTATATATATTTATCTGCTCTTGTTTTGAAGTTTGTGTCCCAGTAGCAGGTGGGTCACACATTAGCCTAAATGCTTTCTATATGACTGGGTAGCATTAGCGATTTATAGACAACAGCCTGTGTTCTTTGTGTTTTTTGAATAAAATTTTCAAGGAAGTACATCACTTCCTCTTGTATTTTGATTAGACTAATGATTAAAGATTGTGGTATTTCCTGGTTTTTAAGGAGGCCGCAGCACTCTTGACTTTGGGAATGGCTGATCTGATGCTTGACATTAAGCAATATGAGCATTAACAATCACATAGAGGTGGGGAAATGTTCCTACAGCTTGATTTATTTTGTACCACTGGATAAGGCAACCACAGATTTAGCAATACTGGAAAGCTGGATGGCCATTTCCTTGATATCGATTTAGGCAGATCCCAAAAAATGATGGAAACTTGTGCTCGATGTCACAGAAAAACCTAAAGTATTCTACAAAATCTTGTATTTTCACTTTCAGAATTGGTGAACTTGAGTAGTGGCTCTGAGGTTTAGGGGTTAATACGTTCGTCTTACATGCAAACCAAACTTCAGTTTGTCTCAAGCCAGTGCTGCTTCCAAGACCAAACAAACATGCGGATCCGACCCTTTGGGAAACAAGGCAATGTCAGAAAGTCCCTAACTAGTTTTAGTGTTGCTGTGTCTCACCTGTCACCTGCCCATTGTGTTCCTTTAGCTCATGGATTTTGGTCCACTTGGTCCCATCTTTCTTATAGATGTGGACCTCGTGGTTGTTGGGACACAGGGCAATCTCTGTGGCGGAAACAAAGAAGTTTGTGTTTCAAACCATATCAGCACAGATGGTCAACCGTACGAACACAATATTCATCATGGACAAAGTACAGCGTGACTGACACGAGAAGCTTTACAGCGGGCTGCTCAGTGGGGAGTAACACAGAAGAGCTGAGTGGGCACATGAGAAGAGAGAAAAAAAACAAAAAAACACTGTATGTATGAGCCTGGAGGCAGCACACAGACACACAGCATCTTTAAATAGAAGGCGCACAAGACCTGCGATCTTTGTTTTTTGTAACGTTGTAGCAAAGGCTGCATGTTTTAGTCAGCAGATGAGTCAGTGAAGCAGTGTTTGTCCTAGAACAGCAGTGTGGCTTACTTCGGTGTGCATTTTTTTTTTTTTCACAGAATGACTAAACTGTTCATTTTGCAAACCTGAGTGAAACTCGAACAGCCTGGTTAAAGCGTCTCTTACATCCGCTTTGCCCAGAAACCAAAGTACTGTTGAAAAACATCCATATAAGGCTCTGGTTTCCTCCAGCTAACGGAGAGTAAGAACCACTCAGAGAGGCCTACAGACGCCGCCGCCACTGTTACAGGAAACAGGAAATACCTTCTCCCACCTGGGAGCCAGTCGCAAACCTTGGGCTATTACACCATCTGTCACAGACTGTAGTCAGAGCAATATGCACCCATGATGTTGTGCTCAGCTCAAAGATGAGACCGCTGGAAGTCACTGAAGAGCAAAAGAGTGACCAATCAGAGAGGGCGGGCAGACTTACGGGATCGATCTTTGTTCCAGGCATGGCAGCTAATTGGTTCCAGCAGGAAGCTGTGGTACGCCATGACCAATCAGATGTTAGAAGGAGATCAGGAAGTAGTAGGAGAGGAACCAGAGGCTGGTGGGCTGTCAAGTCTTTAAAAAAAAAAACAGAAGTTGCATTTCATGTTGAAAGCAGGAAGTGTTGAAGTACACGAAGAAATGTAAAAGTCTTTTTATTGAATGAAACCGTGAAATGATCCAAAGTGTTTGATACGTAATGAACTGACTTAAACTCCGTTTGTGGGTGAAACACGCTAAACTTATCTCACTCAGAGCGTGTTAATGAAATCCAGACTTTCAGAGGAATGACAGAAACTATGCAGGTCCAAGGTAACGGACATCCCCACAAAAAAAGAGAAAAAGACACTCAACCATTGGAGGAAGAAACCAGGGGAAAAAAAATCAAATTTCTTTCATTTCTATCAGATACTTTACAAACACTAAAACACAAATGTGTGGGAAGCACGATTGCCTGTAGCACGCTTTGGATATTTCTTTGCAGAAAATGCATTATACTCAAATATGTGTGTGTGGGTGGGTGGGTGTGTGAGTGAGTGCCTAAGCACACTCAGTCAACTGTTAAATATTTTCTAGGCTACTTACCCCCGAGGGCAGGACAGAGATGAATGGGTGAGCTGAAGAGATGGGAGAGAGTTTTAAAAAAAAGAGCAGAGAAAGCAGAGGAAAGTAGCGGATCAAATAAAGTGGAGGGTGTTCAGCTCGCGGACTCTGGCCAGTCAACGCGAACGCCAACGACAGAGTGAGTGCAGGAAGAGAGAGAAGCTGAACTGAAGAGAGAGAGGGGAGGAGAGGTCAGAGGGGGAAGTGGAGGAGGGTACAGTGAAGCTCAGAGAGGGGAGACAGGCAGGAAGTTTCTGCAGGTTTTTCAGTTCTGAGGGTGGAAATAAAGAAATCATGGGCGTGGCGTGAGAAATGTGAGAGAAGGGGGACCAAAACTGCACTTTTTCTTTAATTGAACTTTAACATTATTAAACGGGAACAGAAAAAAAGTGTTAAAAGTAGTAAAAGAGGGAGGGGCATAAACACAATACAAAGTTATGCACAAAGGAGGAGGCTGAATCTGAGGGGGGGAAGCAAAAAAAAAAAATGAAAAGAAAAGCATGAAAGACACGGAAAAGAAGGGGGAGGGGCGTACGGGGCTGTCTGCATAAAGAAAAAGGAGGAAGTGAAAGAAGAGGGAGGAATCTGCAGGGAGGAGAGGGTGGCATCAGGAGGAGAAAGGGGTTGGCTCTACACTGGATTTGCTATTATTTGTCTACCAGTTACATTATGTGTCCTGTTCTTCATTTATCTTCTTGTTATGATTGCACGCCAACTAGTTTTACCCCGTTGCATCACTGCAGTGCAACCTCAAACATTTAGCTATGAAAACAAGTTAATTTGCTTTTTATTGCACAATCACTTGCAAACAGTGTGTGTGGAAACCACTGGAGCTCTTGTTGTTGCGTTTATAGATCTGAAATCTTTTTTTACTGTAAGTCCAGTCAATGTTTCTTTGAACACTGACTGGACTACTACTTCGTCTATTCATTAGACTTTAACTGCTATGTCAAAGCGTTTCTTTCAAGCTTTTAAAGAAGCACGTTGCCTTAATCACTTTTTTCTTGGCAGCAGCAGATTTTCCTTACTCCTCATAATTTCCATTTGGGATTAAAAGGAAAAGCATAAAACTGGCAGTCAGTGAGAGCCTTGAAGCTAAGGTTAAGACTGAGTTTCATGCCGTGCTGCTTACTTGTTTTATACGGGTGAGCTGCTCTGTTCACAGGTACTTTTGTTTCCAATTTGGAGTTAATGAACTTCAAATGGGCCTAAATCTCACACACACTCATAAGACACTTCATTTAATTTCCCAACCTTTATTGGGAGACAGTGTATTATTTTTCTTTTTAATTTTGGGACTTTAATGACTTCAAATACTGCCAAAATACTGTCAACTCGTTTAACAAATTGCTTGTACAATTACAGTTAGACTGATTATGTGTGAGTATGTGTGGAAAGTAAAAAGGATATTTTAAAGATCCACAGTGGTAGTAGTTTCACCTAACGAGTGAAACACCCATTAACATGATCTTGGGTCTGGGTGCAATTCCCCCCTCCAGGGGCAAGGGTACCTAGACCCGGTTTGTAGAGTACGCTTGGGGAGTGTGATTGTGTGTACAGCGTCTCTTTATGTCTGTCTCCACGTTGGTTGAGTGTGGAGTGAGTGCATATGAGAGCATGAGGGTGGGAATGGATGTTTGTGTCTGTGTGTGCCTGTATGTCTGTGTCTATATGTCAGGTTGGGTATCAGACGCCACCTCTCTGGGGACACCTCAGGCCCTCCAAGGTTTGGAGGCCTATCTCCACCCACCACCACTTCCCCTGCCGGTGGCGGACTCCCTCAGGTGTCGGTGTGTTGGTGGTTCTTTGTGTCTGGGGGTGGGCGTCCGGGTACACACCGGCTCACTCCTTGGCGGCCGCTTGTCGGGGCCTGGGGCCTGGGGCTCGCTCGGGCCCCTTTGGAGGTGGGGTGCCCCCGGCCTCTCGGCCTGGGGCTCGGTCACTCAGGCACAGCTGGGGGCCGGCGGAGCTCACGGGCGCGTCACTGCAACTCCCCCTGACTTCTGCTCCGCGGCTGCTGGGCGAGCCCTCATCTGGGACTCTCCTCAGCTCTTACTGGAACAGTGGCGCGGCTGCCCCTCTGTTGGTCTTCCATGGTCTCTTGTGTTCTGGGGGCCTCTGGATGTCTGGAGTTTTGATCTCCTCCATACCCGCTTCACACCCTGGAGGACGGGGCTGTGGCCCCCCCACACTCCCTAGCAGATCATTACATGGAGAAACCTTTGGAATGCAAGCATGCTGATCCACACAGGTATGCACACATGGGTATTCACAGACGCGGACTAAAGCTTTCTTGGCTGCTGCCTCAAAGCACACTGTGCGCTGTCTATCTTGCGTGCTGCACAATATCGTTTATTATTTAGTAAATATTGATATCTATGACTAGCTAGTTTATTGTGATGGTGCTTTGTTTTCTCTATTATTATGTTGCTCTTTGTTGTTTGCTGTCTCCTCTGTTTGTTTTTTTTGTTTGTTTTTTTTTTTTTTTCTCCATACAGGTGACCCAGGAGTTCTTTTTTTTTTTTCTCTCTTCCCCCCCCTTCTCACCGTCTCTTCTCCCCTTTGGTTTTCTTTCTTTCTCTCCCCCTCTTTCTCTCATTCATTCCCCCTGTCCTATTTATTAAAAAAAAAAAAAAAAAAAAATGACAAAGGATGAACTGAAGCTCTGCCATCACGTAATGTCGCATACTGCTGTTTCTGATGTCATTTATAAAAAAGAAATAGAAAAAAACAAAAAAAACCAAAAAAAAAACATGATCTTGGAAGGAGACACAAATTCCTTGTTAACACCAAGCACATCATATTTGGCACAGACCTCTATATTATCAGTGTGACTCACATGATAATATAGAGAATGGTTTACAATTTAAATTGTCAGAAGGCTCAAATATGTCCATTTTCTGGAAATTATTTCATGGTTGAGACTTTCAAGGGTTTCAAAAAAACAAAACGTGTTGACCCCTTGCGAATGAGGAAGCAGGTGAAGCCTTCTTTAACCTCCTAAGACCTGAACTCTTTCATGGCATGCATTTTTAATTTCTCTTTGCTATTTGGACTGATTGGGACCTGATAAATGTAAAAACAAAGAATTATCTTTTTACCTGATTTTACTCTAGAAGGTCCTGATATCCACATGTGACGACATTAGTTTTAAATTTCAATAGAAGAGTGGGAGTATAATGTCCTCGTAAGCAATGTTCCCTCTAAGCTGCGCGCGTGCGCAATTGCGCACTGCTGGCACGGTCTCTGCGCAGAAAAATCTGCGTTGCGCACAAAAAAAAATCTAGCCTGAATTGAAATTAAAATTAAAACTTTAACAATTCTGTTTTGCAGTGTTAGTCAGTGAGTGACTGGCTGCTCCAGTATGGGATTAGAACGATGCCACCTTATCCCATAGTCCAGCCAATAATGCGATTCACATTCGTACATACGCAGCTAATCAACGTCGTTGACAGGCTATGACAGCGTCCATCGCCGACACCGGTGTTTTAGCTAGCAAAGCGGCGTGGCTGACGTGGAGTGAAGCCACGTTAATGACAACGTGTACAACCATTGGAGATGTGAGCAGGACAGAAAAGTGTGGACTTTATACCAGTTTTTAAATTGTGTTGATAGGCCACGAAAACCAGAGTTATGATAAAAAATATTTGCAATGTTTGGTTCTTTCCTGAATACTATGGTTGTTTATATTTACTGCGGGAAGAAACGGTAAAAACGGCGTTTTAGAAGGAAAACGCTGGAAAGCACTCTCCACCTGTGAGCAAAAACAATACCAAACCCCCCACCCTTTCCTATTGGTGGAAAAATGTACCATGTCGACCAATCAGAACATGGCATTTGTTGTTTAGGGAGGGGGGAAGTTTCAGGAGTGACAAAAAAAATTTTTTTTTAGGAGTGACGGTGGTGTTTTGAGATGTGAGAGATTTGCCACGTTTAGCGCAAATCTTGTGTCGTTAGTGTGTCGTGTAGTCAATAGTTTGTTGTGTGTGTCAGAACAATGAGGCGACTGCTGAATGTTACAGCTGTTACAGCAGTGATACATCTCCTGTTGTCAGGCCTGCAGGTATCAGGCTGTTGTTCTCCTTTATCTCATAGTGGACAGAAATTGTTTTTTGGAGTGGCACAAATAATTTGTGTGGCATCAGATTTGATGCAGAACAGCTGATTGTTCTGTAAATAGTTTGAAATGTTTATTTAAAAAACGCCTTGGCTGCATTTTTAGGTAAACTGCTGCAAAAAACGTTGTTTGCAAGACTCAGTTACTTTTTTGAAGAACTATATAATTAATTGCCCAACATTGGTCATTATATACTGTATTTTGCAGAGAGAGAGTTACAGGACTCTCTCCCAGACCACAGATTCACAATATAAGTCATATATATATATATATAAATAAATAAAAGTTGTGTTTTCAAAATTGGAGCTCAAGTTATTTTTACTTCCAATAGTGTTAACATACACAGGTCATGAACAAGATTTTTTTTTTTAAATTTTCATTGTAAGTGGGCTAAAGCAGTTAATTAAAAGTAGTCTAACATAAATGCTGTAATTTGATTATTTTAATAAACCATGTAACTTGGATGGATTCGATGCTGGCGTGACCATAGTGCACATGTCTGCTGTCGCTCACAGTGGTCCAAGGGAGTTTGCTCAGACACGTGAAAAATTAGAGGGAACATTACTCGTAAGTGGATATCAGGCCCTTGTAGAGCAATATTTAGCATTGTGGTCTAGACAACCCAAAATGTGATGTCCATATATGTGGACATCAGGTCCTTTGAGGTTAAAGATATTTCTTTGATTTTTTTGAAATCTTAGAAGCATTATTTACTTTTGCACCAGCTTCGGGAAGCTGTAGGTTTTGATTTCTATCTCATCTGGTCATCTTGAAGTGCCAACAAAGACAATGAAAAAGATGACCCACGATAACACCCACTATTCAGTGCGTTCACATCCCAGAATGTCAGCGGCGTACTACGTCATCCCACTCATGATTCTTCACAATTTGCAGCTCACTGTAACAGGTAAAGTATGGGGGAAGAAAGCGATAAATTTGATTGTATTGTTGCACTGAATACAATGAGAATTAAAAATCCACAGAGGATTCAAGGAGTCTTGAAAACAGTCATATCCAGGACAACTCAATCCTGTTTCACTAAAATACTAGGATGAGAAGTTGATTCCTGTGAAACTGGTGAAAGGACCAAATATAAACCTTCAGCACAGTTTAAGTAAAGACCCAATAGGCGATCGATGCGTACACCTTTCAGTAAAACCTGAATACTCTAGGAGTAGCAATCTTAGTGAACTGTGGAGGGATGCCCAACTTGTTCGTCTGTCCTTCGGCTAAATGAGCTAAAAATCATTGCGGTGACGCCGACACAGAAAGAAGATATAACCTTGTTTACTAAAAATCCGCACAGAGAAATAATGTTCCAGAATTTTTCAGAAACTCCAAGATTTGCATTTAGCTGGGCCTTCACTAACCTATGACAAGCAGAAATATGGATTACATATTGTAATTTGACACACAAACTACCATCTGTCCACATACACAAAGGAAGAGCACAGTCATTTGAGTTGAGTACTGTAAATGTATTTCATCTTTATTTCATGTCTACTCATGGTCAGTTACATAGAAATCCTCCATCTTGTGTGGTTTTAGTGTAGGAGCTACAGAGCCTAGTGTTGGCCAGCTGTCACTCCACACAGAGTTCAGACAGCTGCTTTCTCTCTCCACCATCAGATTCTGTACAACTCCCAAAAGCCAACACACAACATGTACTCAGAATATCAGTAACCCCGGGTCCTAGTGAAAGCAAATTCGCCCGCTGAAGAATACGAACTATCCTCCAGTAAAACGTCTACTTTCGGTCTACTAAATGTTGTTATTCCGAGAGCATGTTAAGGTTAGCCTGAGGTGGAATACAGTCTGATTTTGGATAAAATGCACCTTTTAGTGTTCAACTTTTGGTACAGGAGGTTAGAGAACATAAAAACACACATTTCACGTCACGTCTAATACGTGTCAGAGGACCTTCCCACTTTGACACCTGGTTAACCTTCGTTTAAAAACAAACAAAATGGGGGGAAAAAAAAAATCAACAGTGAAGTCACACGTCAGCTCAGCGTGTGTAGTGAGTGTATGTGTGTGAGTGAGTTTAAGCACACACTCACAAGAGTGTGTTATGGTCTGATCAGTGCTTCAGCAGACACTCGATAAAGTATGTATGTTACTGGCTGCGTGGCAGGAGTGGAGGGAGGGCCGGGGTGAGACGGAAAAGGGGCAAGAGGGGTGAGGGCAGGGGAGGAAAAGGGGGAGAAGTGAGGCCGCAGCGTCTCTCCGTTCATTCAAAAGGTTTCTTCACATAATGCGGAGACCCTGGATAGAAGCTTCTAGACTCTGAGGAGGAAAACACATGACAGAGAGTTAGTGATGGAAGACTCAGAAAAAGTTAACTCACAAAAAACACTGTTTCTGTGCATTTTTACCTTGAAGTCCCAAATGGTCATTGCTCCATCGATACCTGTGGTGCAGAACTTGCGACAATCCCTTTTGTCTCCCTCATAGATAGACACTTGGCTAAGAAACAAACACACAGGTGATGATGTTGACAAGCCTTTGTTATCGTTGTGATCTTGGTGGGAAATTTGCTAAAATGCTTATCTGCTGCTAGTTAAATGGTAGTGGTGACAAAAAGGCTTCGGGAAGTCTGTGGGTGTGGCTGAAATATCACATATAAGGTGGAAAACACCACCATCATGAATGGATTCAGTAGGTGCTTTTAATCGTTTTTTCCTGGTTGTTTTACACCTCTTTACCAGACACAATTTCACACTGTGTGCAATATTCAAATATAAATCGGACCTGCCTTTCTTATTTTTGCGTGTCTCTTGTTTCCCTGTTTTTCTTTGAGTCCCTGCTTTCACCACATTCACTCCCTGCTAACAGGCTGAGGCGTGTTAGCAAATTACGACTGAGTAGATTCCATTCTGTGCAAACATTGCTACGACAGCATTCAAGATGCTGATCTTTGACTTGATCTACAAGTTTTGCAGCAGTAAACTCTTTAGAGGAAAACAAAAACAAAACTGAAATCTGGAGCTCTTACTGTACTTCCAAAGTAACATGAATAATCTTATCACACTGAAGAAAGCAAACAAACTTGTTTCTCAGAATATATTGCAAAATATCAGCTAATTACTGCCGGTCCTCTTGGTCACATTTGAGTGTTGCAATGCCAAACTACACCTTAAAACAATAAAAGCACTACATAAATAAAACTTCTGACCTGTGACCTAGAGATTGAAACGCTTCCTGTTTGAAAACACGTAAAGCTAAGCAGATCTGACACCAGAGATCACCTGAGAATTAATTGAAATCAGCTGCTTATGGCTCTGCATTTTACTTTGAGTGATGAGTCATGTGTCTACGGCTCATCCAAATTTTGTCTGCACAATGTCTGATTGCTCACTAGAACCACATGAAGTGTGCACATTACCACAGACTACAGTGGGGCAAAAAAGTATTTAGTCAGCCACCGATTGTGCAAGTTCCCCCACCTAAAATGATGACAGAGGTCAGTAATTTGCACCTGAGGTACACTTCAACTGTGAGAGACAGAATGTGAAAAAAAAAAATCCATGAATCCACATGGTAGGATTTGTAAAGAATTTATTCGTAAATCAGGGTGGAAAATAAGTATTTGGTCACCTCAAACAAGGAAAATCTCTGGCTCTCACAGACCTGTAACGTCTTCTGTAAGAAGCTTTTCTGTCCCCCACTCGTTACCTGTATGAATGGCACCTGTTTGAACTCATCATCTGTATAAAAGACACCTGTCCACAGCCTCAAACAGTCAGACTCCAAACTCCGCCATGGCCAAGACCAAAGAGCTTTCGAAGGACACCAGGAAAAGTATTGTAGACCTGCACCAGACTGGGAAGAGTGAATCTACAATAGGCAAGCAGCTTGGTGTGAAAGAATCAACTGTGGGAGCAATCATCAGAAAATGGAAGACATACAAGACCACTGATAATCTCCCTCGATCTGGGGCTCCACGCAAGATCTCATCCCGTGGGGTCAAAATGATCATGAGAACGGTGAGCAAAGATCCCAGAACCACACGGGGGGACCTGGTGAATGACCTGCAGAGAGCTGGGACCAAAGTAACAAAGGTCACCATCAGTAACACACTACAACGGCAGGGAATCAAATCCCGCAGTGCCAGACGTGTTCCGCTGCTGAAGCCAGTGCATGTCCAGGCCCGTCTGAAGTTTGCCAGAGAGCACATGGATGATACAGCAGAGGATTGGGAGAATGTCATGTGGTCAGATGAAACCAAAGTAGAACTTTTTGGTATAAACTCAACTCGTCGTGTTTGGAGGAAGAAGAATACTGAGTTGCATCCCAAGAACACCATACCTACTGTGAAGCATGGGGGTGGAAACATCATGCTATGGGGCTGTTTTTCTGCCAAGGGGACAGGACGACTGATCCGTGTTAAGGACAGAATGAATGGGGCCATGTATGGTGAGATTTTGAGCCAAAACCTCCTTCCATCAGTGAGAACTTTGAAGATGAAACGAGGCTGGGTCTTCCAACATGACAATGATCCAAAACACACCGCCCGGGCAACAAAGGAGTGGCTCCGTAAGAAGCATTTGAAAGTCCTGGAGTGGCCTAGCCAGTCTCCAGACCTCAACCCCATAGAAAATCTGTGGCGGGAGTTGAAAGTCAGTGTTGCTCGGCGACAGCCCCAAAACATCACTGCTCTCGAGAAGATCTGCATGGAGGAATGGGCCAAAATACCAGCTACTGTGTGTGCAAACCTGGTAAAGACCTATAGTAAACGTCTGACCTCTGTTATTGCCAACAAAGGTTATGTTACAAAGTATTGAGTTGTATTTTTGTTATTGACCAAATACTTATTTTCCACCCTGATTTACGAATAAATTCTTTACAAATCCTACCATGTGGATTCATGGATTTTTTTTTTCACATTCTGTCTCTCACAGTTGAAGTGTACCTCTGGTGCAAATTACTGACCTCTGTCATCATTTTAGGTGGGGGAACTTGCACAATCGGTGGCTGACTAAATACTTTTTTGCCCCACTGTATATACTTTTCAAACAGAGTATGTAAGGTTGTTGCAAAACCTGTTTTTATGTATAAAGAATAGAAATAATAATAATAGAAGTGGATGCAGAACAATGGAAAGCTCCTAAAATCATCTGTTTTCTCAAACATGTGATGCCTAACAGCATTGATTCAACACCAAGTGCTCATTTACCAGCAAGCTAGTATTGATGAACTAAAATACTAGAGCCCAACATTAAAACCCATCTGTGTTTTGTACAGGCTAAAGTTTGGAGATGGGGTGTTGGTTAAAATGAATAGGATTCATAATATAATTCAACTGCACCATAGGATATAGTCTCCAAAATTACCATTAAAATGTTTGCATTACCCATGCGTGCATTAGTTTTCTGGGTGACCTACGTGATGCTGTTCTGGTGCAGTGTGTCCAGGGCAGTATTGCGGTCCTCAGTGGTGGCTCTCTTGTCCATGTTCCTGAAGCGCTCCATGGCAGAGATGTTCCTCTGGATGCTCTGCTTGGGGAGGTCGAGCTTTGTCACAAATGTCAGCGCTCCACCGTCGTCGCAACGGAACAGCATCGGACAACAGTCATGACCCTGAGGAGGGAGACAGCAGAGTTACTACAGCGCTCCTGGATCACTAGAAATCTGTGCAAAGGAACATGCAGCCACCATATGCTTTATTCTTACCGCAGCTACTAGACTGTTCTCTGAAATAAAAATGACACTGAGCAGAGGAAGGAACTCCGTCTTCAGCTGTGAAGGACTAAACACAAACAAAATAAAATTAATATGGTCCGAGTGGCTGATTCGATTGCACTTAAAAAGATAAAGAGAACACAGGCACAGGCTACTGAATACTATAGTTTAAAACACCCCAAAATTAATTGTAGCTAAAGAAAAAAAAATCATATATATTAAAGAAAAATATGGGATGGGTACCTTTGGCAACACGATGAGTGTGGGATAATTTTAAATGAATGAAAAGGGTTTTGTTTCAGATGAGATTGGGATGGATTCACTTCACTAACTGCTTTATGATTATGCAACAATGGTAATCTCTTTATGGCATTACTCAGTTTGCTTTAAAGGCCACAACATTTGCCCTTTTGTGGTCAATGTTAAGAATTCAAAGTGCAAATTGTGTTTTTACCCCCTGCATTATTTTCTGTAACTTACTCACTTGAGATGATTGTTGTTGTTTTTTTTTACATAATTGCCGTTAGTGAATCTGTCAAATCCCACAATCAGGTGCGGAGACAACTCTAATTTCACGAGATGTGCTGACATTCAGACCCAACATCTATCAGGCGACACCATTATAATTGTGTGTATATATATATATATATATATATATATATATATATATATATATATATATATATATATATATATAAGAAGTCAGCTTTAATTCTGACTTCTTATATAAAGAATGAGTAAACCATGTGCATTTTAGAAGAATACAGGTAACAACTAAACATACCTGGCAGTCTTAGAGCTGTCCACCACTGTGACAGTACTGTCATGGCTGACCCAGGCCAGACGGTTACCAGAAGCTGAAAAAGAGACAGAGTGGACCCAACCCCCTCCACCTAAGAAGGCACAAAACACACACAAATTGGTAAGTTCACAGAGCAACTGTAAAAGAATATCGACAAGGCTAAAAATAAATAAATAAATAATAATAAAAAAAAGGGGGGGGGGGGGGGGAGCAGAGGGGGGTGTCAGACCTGCTCCTCCAAATTCTGCTAGCACAGCCCCAAATGGCATCTTGCTGCCCCAGGGTGTGGGGCCTGGTTTCTCCTCCACCTCTTTAATGTAGGCTGAGAACACCCTAGAGACCAGAGAGGGAGAGATGAGCAAGGAAGCGGGCTGGAAGACAGCATGAAAAACAGAAATTGAAACCGGACAAAGCCGCCTAGCTAGTTTTCAATACTCTAATCTTCATCTCCTGAACCATCTTTTACCTGCACTTGAAGTCACATGAGCCAGCAGCCAGCAGGACATTGTTTGGATGCCAGTCCAGACTGAGGATGGTGGAGCGAACTGGCTTTTTGATGTGCTTGCTAACCCACCTAAAACCACACGAAGAAGCAAAGTTTTTATAGCAGGACATGTAAATATTTAAACCCCACAAAAACAAAAAAAAACGACTCATCAATTATGAGGCACAGCAAAAATAAAAGGGAAGTAATAAGTACAGGGTGGAGGAAAAAAAACAAGTCCTTTAATCCTGGGAGTGTATCTTCATCAGCTGGTTGGAATGCAACGCTTTGCTCTTACACTAGGTGAAGACATTCAATTCCCAGTTCGTTTTAAACTGGACCACACCCCCTACCTCTACATTTGCATGACGACTTCCTTGCAGCACTGCACTCTCTCTGCGCCAGAGATAAGTAGAGAGCACCAGAGAAAGGCTGCCCTTCACCTAATGCTCTGTTAACATCCTCACATAATTATAGCCTTCACTGGGTTTGTGCTGTGATTGCTTAGCACACATGTATCACCCTCATTCTTCTTTAAATGCTATCAGAACATGCCAACGAAAGAAAATCAACTCTACTTTTGTGTTCATGACATTTACAGGTGTAGCGTTATTATAACTATAATGATAAGTATCATTTCTGTAATGATATTGGTAGCAAGTCAATGTGGCTACCAACAGAATTTTTCACAGTCTATAACTGCTGAGAGAGACATGCCTCCCAACTCTTGATGACGCACTTCTGTATGAAAGTTCAAGCCACACCTCAGATAAGCGTTTCACACAGGCTGTGTGGCTGCTCTTACCTGTTAAAGCAGGTGTGAAAATTGAGGTAAAGCAGTTTGGTCTGGACGTATAGGTTCAAAATAATGCACTAATAATTCAAATAAATTGCAATACTGAACTTAAATGCTGCACTTTCAAAGAAAGACATTATTCACAACATTCACCAGAACATCAATGCATTTAAATCATGCCACTGCTGGATTAATAGTCTCACCAATCGTTCTCAGACTCAAAGTAGCAGACAGAGATGAGTCGAGCACCGCTGCCCACTGCAAACTTGTTCTCCAATGGAGACCACTTGACGAAGGTGGCCGCTCTGTTGATCCTGAGGATGACCAGTGTGGGCTTCCATACCCCCTCCTTCTGGGACCACACATAGGCATTACGGTCTGCTCCACATGTCACTATGCGGTCACTTTTGGGAGCCCAGTCAATGCCTATAACACAGCCAATATGCAGTCACTAACAACTCTACTAATAGCTTAGACAAAAAGAAACCCCTTTAGGATCACACAATCCCACCTTAGCTGTGGTTTTACTTATTAAAGAATTCTTCAGAAACATTAATTTTACTGACATGTTGGGTGAGACGTGGACTGAAACGTCACGTTAAATAAGTAAAACAAACGATCAGTCTTAAAAACATCTGATTAACCACCTGTTATATGGCCATTGTGTTCCTTCAGTTCATGGGTCTTAACCCACTGGTTGCCACTCTTCTTGTAGATATGAACTTCATGGTTATTGGGACTAATGGCAATTTCTGAAGGAAAACAAAACAGAAGAAACCAGCTGGTTAACATGATGAGCACACAGATAACAAACAAGTTAGACCAGTTTTCTGATACATGCCAAATTCCAACCTGTGTTACCCAAAATAAACTGAGTCAATCTTATCTCTGTTCAGATGAAATTGCTCTAACAGCATTCTTTGTAGTTGTGATCTGACCACCCAATGAAGACAAAGACTTTAAGACCTTAACCTTGAAATGTGTTGTGTTAAAGTGAGCATTTCTCATAGCTACAGTCTCAGAGCCTTACGTGTCCTGTCGCGGTTCCATGCGTGGCAGGTGATGGGTTCCAACAGAAACTGATGAAGGGACATGTTTGGGTGTGGTCCTTAAGTTGAACTCTGCGAAGCAAAAACACACAGCAAAAACTCACAAAGCAAAGCAAAACACGGCAAACACACTCCCAGCCAGCAGGAGACCAGAACGATGTCTCGGTAGACTTAAAAACTAAACAAATTACAGCATACATAATGGAAGCTGCTGGTTCACTGCTCACATAGGACAGCTAGTTAACTGTTAACTTTTAAAGCACCCTAACTCGTAATGTACGTGTTAGCCGCTAGCTTGGATTCTTTAGATAAACCCTGTCACCGAGAAGCTTTCTTTACTAGTTTCTCTTAAATAATAATGGCAAATTAACGTTAGCAAGCTGACTTTCACTTAAGTCCTTTTTCGCCCCAAACAGACGTACAACATTCTTCTAAACCAGTACGGACTTGCTAAGCTAGCTCCGGTAATATTACCATTACTAGGTCAGCTGCTTCCCTCGGTAAATTAACATTAGCAAAACGTTTCTAGCAAGTCAATCAAATTGCTAGCTCACATTTCGCCGGTGTTACACAGACCTAATAGCAAGATGGGGAATTTTGAGGGATATAATGACAACGACTGTGTCCACACGCTTACCAGAAGGCCTCCTTTCTAAGATTATTTTTTCCTCGTACAAGAAGCCTTTACTCCCGGTGACAGCTAGACCATTAGCCTGTCCATCCCACTAGCCTCCATATGCTAACTTACCTCGTCAGTCCGGTTCTCCCGAGTGTTGAACTCTTGTTAGCCGGTGAGCTAAATCACGCTAGCGGGGGGAAAGGTTAGATTAGGAGTGGACCTGAATTCGCGGACTCTGGTCAGTCGACACGAATTCGTCCAGGAATGTTGAGGGGAATGTCAAGACGGCCAGCAGGGTACGACTGGGAGCATCCGGTAGCTAAAACTCTGCAGCAAAACCCGTGGATGCCAGGCTGACAGCTAGCTTAGCATCATTACGCTAGCTGTTACATTCAAGTGAATAACCTCGTTCACGTCGCTAGATCTCACGTTACTCCTAGCCCGAGAAGAGCTCCTCTGGTGCTTTACCCAGAGTGCTTTAAACGGTTACAAAACAGCACAGACTTGTGGCCGTTGTATCAGTGTTGTATTAAACACGACTAGAGGACTTCATCAGGCTTAGATGGTGTGTTTTGTCTGATAATGTGTGAATAATGCTTGTGAAGCTCGCACACAAGAATTTCACTCACATGTGCTGTACCAATGTACCTGCACATGTGATGTGACAATAAAAGTGATTTGATTTGATTTGCCAAAACACAGAATCACCGACTCGGAATTTTAAAACCAGGTTTTAAATATTTATGGTACTGTAAAATTCTTGACCCACCCCTAGTTTCTCTGTATTTAGCTTTTCATGTAATCTTTTTAAAGTGGTCTTGAGCAATAGTGCTCCAGGCTTTTTTCAGTATTTTTCCACCAAAGAAAGGATTAACAAAGAGCTCTTGGCTGAAAAATTGGCATATCTTTGCATGATAGGCAGTGTGTTCTTAAAATGTTTGAGGAAACTGGACAAGTGAAGGACAAAAGAAGAAGTAGGCCTAAAAACCATCTATAACAGATAAACAGTATCTGATCAAGATGTCATTCTTAAGGAAGAGAAAAGGTTGAAGTATGCCAAATTATACAAGAACTGGACAGAAAATCAGTGGCACCAGGTCTTATTGGAGTGATGAGTCCAAATGTGAAGCTTTTGGCCAAGTCCTCATTAATATGTTGGAAGTCAGTAGAGTCTGTTAAGTATCTGATTGGCATTTTTCAGGCTTCATTTTTCAGCATGACAATGATCACAAATACACTGTTAATGCAGTAAAAGCATAGATTGGCTCCTCCCTGCAACCCTGATAAGGATAAGCATCCAAAGAAATGAGGAGCTCTATTTTGCATAATAGAGCACATCTGGTCTTACTCATAAAGAACAGATTATCTTTGGTGTTTAAAAAAAACAAAATTTGATTTTTTACCAATTTCCAGTGGAATAAAACTAAGCAAGATGGCTGTTTGGGGGAAGGTTTGCCCCAGCGCTGAAAGACCTTTCTACCTGTTTAACATGCTCATGGCGCTATTGAACAATGGGTAATACCTTCTTGAACCAATCAGAGGCAAATTCAATTAACAGCACCTGGTACATCTGCTGATGAATCCCTGCTGGACGCAAACACAGGAGGCACATTTTAGGAGTTTTCCCTTGTTTTTCCTCTCACGCTCCCTCAGGCCTTTTAAATGGAATCAAATGTGGATAAGCTGTTTCCTGCACCTACGCCATACTTCTTACCAGGTAAAAATAACCTCTCATCTCAAGCATTGCTTAGTCTGTTTTCCTGTGGTTGAAAAAACAAAAACCTCACTGTGTATCCATTTTTCCAGAGGACTGTAAATCGGATCAAGATGTCAAAGTCTACAAAGTCCACTCACCTTTCACCCGTCCACCACCACCACCACCAGCACAGCCACCACAACCGCCTTCCTCGTCCTCGTCTTCAGGAGTTTGCTTGCCCAACAATATTCTCTCAGCTGTACCAGGTACAGGCTCTTCTACCTCCATTTTGAATATGTAATGTCACATTTTCTTTGCTCGCTGCTAAGTTTAAACATAGCTTAATAATTTATTACTTTAGTTTACTTACTTTACTTTAGTTTTACATTTAAAAAAAAATTAGCAGCAATCCCCTTCAGGTTGCATGTCAGCATTCATTTTTAACCTCTTCTCAACAGTGTATGATGCCCCTTTACGTACACCCAGGGCAAAGTTTGTGAGCTATGAAGCTGAGCTGCGATGCTCTCCAGGTCTGGCAACCTGCCCCTCCTGCAGGACTCGGGTCACCACAGAGGTCACCTTTAAAGCCGGGACTTTTGCGTGGCTCGTGTGTCTTGTGTTTGTGTTATGCGGGTGAGAGGCATTTAAACACTTCAGTCTGGTTGTTTTTTGTATCCCAGCATCGATCACACATTCGATTTCTAAAAAGTCAGAGATCAGCATGTGGTTCTTTCCGCCTCACAGGTTGGTGCTCGGCTGCTGCCTGATTCCATTTTTTGTAAACCACTTTAAGGACGCCTACCACAGTTGTCCACGCTGTCGACGGGTTCTTCACGTGCACAAGAAGCGGTGCTGCGAGTGAACACACAATTGCTGGAGTCAAATGCACGTTTAGACATAAGAGCACACGAGTTCCTGTTGTGTAAAATTCGATATTTTAAACGTTTTAATCAAATTGTGAAAGAATCCTATTAAATAAATGTGTTCTGTGCCAATCCTTCAAGCTTTATTTCTTTGTTTTATTTAAAATGCAGAGCAGGGAGAAAAGCTTAATGTTTCAAGTGACCTTTATTTGCATAGTTCACTGCACATCCAAACATCCAGCGAGGATTAGGCCTGCATGTGCACCTGTACTGTGCATAGTAAACGTGCTCTCACTAATCACTCTAGAGGATTAGAGGTGTAGGTTTATTTTAGATGTTTGAGCCTCAGGGTAATGAGCATCATACAAGCCCTTTTCTTTTTTTTTTTTTTTAAAGCATGCCAACAACCTCCCACTCACAGCTCAGGTATAAGGCATCAGGAAATGTTATTCCTGTGTAGAGGAGCACTGGTGGATCCGCGAGGCAGTGACGCACTTGCAGCCAGCTGACCCTTGCATGGCTGAAGATGCATCAGAGTATCTCAACTCGGTCAGGAAATCACTTTCCTCCCTAGTCCATTCTTTTTTCTTTCGACACTTCACAAGCAAAAGTGAACTCCTCTCCTACTTGATCCTGTGCGCTGCCAAAATGCCCTTCATACCGCCAGTGTCCATCACGCGCTCTGTGTCAGGACTCGCTGGGAAGGAGAGACCCACCAACAACACTTCATCTGTATCTGCTGTGACCAAAGCTTTGAAAGAAGACAAAGGCGGCTCAGTGAAGGAGAGGCTGGCTTTGAACTTGAAACAGCTGGGGAAGAAGAGTCAGCCCAGGAGTAATCTGCCAACAATTAAAGGAGTGTCAGGGGCAAACAGAAGGGAAGGCTCGCTGCCTTCATCCCAGAAAGGCAGATCTCCTGTCACCAGCTCAGAGAGTCTGTCTAAAAGACAGCAGCACAAACACTCTGGTCACACTTCTGTAAAGAGTGACTCACAGGTGAAGCCTGTGAGAACCAAGGATCAGCAGGAGGTCCGTTTCACTCTGACTCTCACACCCGAGGCTGTCCTCCTGCTGCAGCGGAGAAACAGCGAGAAACACCGGCAACGTTCAGTCGCCAGAAATCCCGCGAGTGGATCCACCTTGGCTCCCGGAGGAGCCACGGAGTCCCGACGCAGGAGGGAAAACGTGCCCAAAAGGCAGAGAAACGGCTCTCACAGCGGCAGAGTCCCCGCTAAAAACAGCACTGACGCTGAGCTCGGAGACATAAACTCAATTCTGAAAATCTCCCTTTTGAATGAGCGGCACAAGTACGACGACGTGGAGTACGAGGAAGAGGAGAACTACGGCGTGGATGAGCGCGTGATGCTCAAATGTACAGAGTGGCTACGTGGGCTGGAAAACGCACCAATGACGGCGGGGAACAGGCTGAGTCGGAGCGCGAGCAGCGTGAAAAGTTTCTGAAGGTGACTGGAAATGAGCGAGCGCCCGGGATTAAATGCGCGTTGTCATGGTAAATGTCAAATTTCCCCCATACATATTTCCAGGATAAAAAATGTGATGTGATGTCATTCAGCATGATGGTGTCGTGGCTATCTCTTTATACTATTGGATTACAACTACAAGGGCTGTATGCAGAAGAAAAAAATATTTATTTTTATTTTGTGTTTTTGAGCCTTGGGTGTTAAGATCCACTGAAATATTTTGTGGAAAATATATTTTCATTGACACATGGCTTTCTAACAAGGTGCAAATGTGCAAGGACGAGAAGACAACTGTTCACTGACTGCCCGAGCATGCCCTGTGAGGTGCAGTGCACAGAGCAACACAGCTGCTGCAATGTGTAATCTATAGTGATGCACGAGCCTCAGGAGGATTTGCACGTCACAGGATCGTCTCTAATAAAGATAGATAAAGATCTCGCACAAGATGACACTTTATCCGCAGTTATGCAATGTCAGAAGAGTAACCGATGAAGTGTAATTAAAGGGAAAGTCAGCGTTTACTTTGATTTTTAATGCTTTTCCTTAGTCTTCTGTGCCCTCACTTTAAATTTCACAGCTAAGCAGTTTGCACCATTACCGTCATTTGATCAGTATCACGTTTTGTAAGACTTGCAGTCAATTAAAAAAAAAAAAAAGAAATTAATAAGTTAAAAACAGGGAAACTTTTAAAACTTTTTAAAGACAAATCATTTGTACTTTTATTTTTGTAACCAACACTGTCTAAGAAAGCGCTAAGTAGCTTTCTACGGATTTAAGGTCTTGGCTTGGCAGTTGTCAGACATTTCCTCGTGCACACACCAAGTGCGCATAGTATATCAGCTTATCCACCTGGGAGTCAAATGTTACAACACGTGTGATGGTTAATGCTATAGAGCAGGGCCCTTAATCATAAGGCCAAGGGCCAGCATTGGCTGGGCAAAGACTCGACTCCAGTCCACAGGACGGTTGAGGAGTTGAAGGAGTATGGGCTCAAATTGAGGTCATAAATATTTTGTAATTGTAAATCAGGATTTATGTGTAAAAAGAATTTGTGTGTCTGTAAAAAAAGATTTGTTTGCAGTGTTTTGGAAATTACAGTCTTCACTAGTGGAGATAGTTACAAAGCTTTCTTCGTTATGAATTAGCATACATGTGGCATAGCATACATACAGAGCTCAGCAGCCAGCGCAACAAATTCTGGATCCTTTGCTTTTAGTTAGCATTAGCAGCACATCCTACGTCCGATGAGAAAGTACCTTTATGCTGAGCACTGCGACTCACAGCAATGTTCCCGGGTCAGCCCGGACTTTGTGTTAAACTAATCCTAAAGTAATAATGGTATTTCTAACCACTGATATACCACAACTTTATCCTTTCAACAGCTACTGAAAGTTAGGGGACCTAGCTGCTATCAGAAATTTTTATAGAGATCCTCCAGCTTCAAACTGTATTACCCTTCAAGGACCTGCAGTTCAAAAAAGCACCCCCTCCGACAGCCAAACCCATCTGTTCTCTGATTGGATAGTTACATTTGTGATTGACATGACATTGGCCAATCAGATGAAAGGAAGAAAAATCGGGTCAAAATTCGTACTTGTAACTTGTAGAGTTTGACACAGTTTTTTTTGGCCAAGTCCACATACAAATCTTTTTGCGCGCACACACACACACACACACACACACACACACACACACACACAAATCCTGATTTACAAGTACAAATTATTTATGACCACAATTTGAGCCCATAAAGGAGGGCGTAATTTTGGACTTTTACACTGAAGTCATTACATAAGATATAACAATTAAATGAAAGTCTTGATGCAAGCTCAATCATCAAGGTAAGCAAATCCCAGAAAGTTGTTTATCTGGAGGTTATGTTTCCAGTGGGAGAAATATTTCCTCACTCATCCAAGTGACTTCTTAAGAAATGACATGTTTCTCCCACTGAAAACTCAAAGTCCAGATGAACAGAACATCCTGGAATTAAATGACAGAAAAAATGAATGTTTTTCATTGTCTCTTTAGAAATATCATTTTTTTATAATGTAAAAAAAATAAACAAATAGGATATTTTCTGAGAATTAACAAAAACTTTCAGTTTTGTAATTACAGGAGAGTCTGAGCAATGAGCTAAACCAAATTTTTCTTTAATTTAACACATTTTTTTTTATTTGTGCTGACAGGTTTCTTCCATCTACTCTGACAACATTTCTTTATCATGCAAAAAACTTTGAGATACTATTGAAATTTCACTTGTTTTTCTTCTATGATATTCCAAGGGACTTTAAATGGACAGTTAGACGTCTTTACAATGACAGAAAGAGGAATTTCACTAGTGTGGTCCACTTAACATCAATGTGGGCAGCATGTGACCCGGGATGTAAAATGAGTCTGACATCCCTACTTTAGAGCTTAAGTGAGTAAAAGATTTTAAATGTAATGTTTTACAGTATAAATTGATCTGAAATAATAAATAATAGTAAAAGAAAGCTCAGTCTGGTGGAACTATACAAAACTCTCCAGTGTTGCTTTTTTTTTTGTTGTTGTTAAATTACTAAGAAATATACTTTGCTGCTTATGGACACATGAATGGGCATCATTTCCAGCGGTTGATTCGTCGCAACTGGACGTAGGCCAGGCACATGCAGACAAATATGATTCCCAGCAAGGCCACCACGTTCCTCCAGAAGCCCCACACGGAGTAGTCGATACCTTGCTGTTCCAGGAAATATTCCCCTGAGATGCTGAAGCACAAGACACAAAGACACATTTAATCTGTGTGTGCAAGTGTGTGCATAAGTTTTAAACAGTAGCTACGTTATTTCACTCACGCTGTGTTGTTGCTGTACAAAAACAGTCCTTTCAGCTCGTTAATGTATAGAGCCTAAGAAAGAGAGACAAAGATCAGGCTGAACAACCTCCTCACTTCACATAAAGGCACATTCAGCCCCAGTGGTCTCATTCTCACACACAAATCCTCCTCCCTTGCTTTCCGTGTCTTACATCCAATCCATATTTGAAGATACTGATCCATTTCACCCAAGAGAGCCAGCTCAGCATGGCGTTGAGATTGACGAGAAAACCACCAAAGACCTAAAACATAAAGAGGGAATGAAACTCTTAAGTGCCTATTCCTCTCTTGTACATGTCATATATGAGTCTTAGCATCTCACCATCATGAAGACGAAGGGCAAAGCAATGAGGATGTTTGCCATCGCAAATGTAGAAACGCTCGCTGAGACGAGGAAGGCCAGACCAACTCCTGCCAGACTGACCAGAGACATGGTCAGAGCGAAACAGAGGAACGTCTCAAAGGCAGGCTTCAACCCTGAAGGAATGGTGGACACGTGCACACAGGAAGACAGGAAATTACTGAGCGGGCTGCTCCTGGCACAGTGGCAGTGAGATCAAATGGAAGCTTCCAAATGAAAATTAATCAACAGCGGCTCAATTAATTAGGAAGTAGATTATGGGGATCCAGATTTTATTCATCAAACCTGGAACACCCTTGAGATGAGGCTCAGCCTGTGCAGAAGGAACTGGGCTGTTTCCTTATTCACTAATTTACTGCATCCAAACTCTCACTCATACTGCAAATATTATTGCTAATATATATTGTAATATATCTATATCACTAAAGCACTTCTGGATGGATGCAAACTGCATTTCGTTGCCCTGTACCTGTGCAATGACAATAAAGTTGAATTCTATTCTATTCTATTCTAAAACCACTCTGTGGATTTGGAGTTAGCCCTAAATAAGACATTTCATGGATGTGAATGAAACACCAGCAGCTCCTCTCTGTACTAACTGACTGTATCAGAACATCTTTCATGATACGACGCAATGTGTGTTTTGTATGTGTATGTCTGCTTGCATGCAAGGATGATGTTACCCATCATGTAGTAGGCAATTGCTGAAAACACAATGATGGGAATCATGCGATTGGGGATGAGATCAGCAAAGATCTTGGACAGGAAGTAGACGGAGGTACGGTAATAGCCGCTAGAGTTCTCATGACTGCAACAAACATTAACAGGGAAAAAAACAAACTCAAAAACAATGTGAGAGGGTGAAAAGGGTTAGATTCACTGACAATTTGAAAAACAGACTTTTTTTTAGCTATATTTTATATCAAAGTGTGATGCAACTCATAAGCATGCACCTCTTCTAAAATTAAGCTCACGCTAATTCATTGATGATTGAATTTAAAAAAAAAAAGCTTTAAAAGGCAGCAACACCACACACTTGGTCAGGACATCCTGGCTATAAGTCCAGTTAGCTATCGACAACAACAGGCTGTGCTGGCAGCCACCTATCACTTGCACCCAGCTATGCTTTTAGCTGGGTGCAACTTTTACAGTAAATGGATTTGACAAGCTATGCTTTTAATAAAACAAACTTTAAGCCTCAGTGCAATTTAAATGGGTGAGTTATACAAAACAATTACTCCCAGTACAGATATCACGAGGAGATCAATTATCTATAAACTCGAAAACATTTTTTTTTAATTTTCACAAGACTATAAACATGTTAATTACTGCTGTGAAGTCTATTTTAACATCTACAGGGATTGACTTGCTTTTGAAAAGAGCCCCAAGTGGCAGCTAGAGGAACTGCAGTTTTGGCATTTTGGCTGTTTTTTTCCAGCCCCTGAGATGACTGCCATGTGAGTTTGGTTTTCTTGCGAACAGCAGCCAAGATGAATTAGCTGATGAGTATTAATGAGGTTATGTTGCCTCTCTTAACGGGGCTCTAGTCCAGAGTCCTCGCAGAGAGAGCATAACCCAGATTACTTTGTCATACCGGTAGTTACAATTTACAAATGTCCAAAAAATATGTCTCATGCAGGCAGTCATAAAGCCTAAGGACTACAAAACAGACACACTAATTAAATGTGTGTGTTGCAAGCAGATGGTGGGTAACACCTTTCTCACCAGTGGCTCTTCCCAACGATATGAGCAAGTGATAGAAATCATTTGTCACCTTTAAGATGGAAAAACACATAAACAAAATTATTCTGTTTACTTGTACAGCTATTCTTGTGAGAGTTTTCTCCATTACAATCAGTGAGAGGCCAGCTTGTTTTATTTCACACCTCTTTAAAAGCCTGTCTGAGGGCTAAGACTCAGTTTCAGGGTCAATGTTCGAGTTAGGTAGGGTTAGAGCTCCGGATTTATTTGTAGTCCTTTGTGAATGCATTACTGTAAATGAAATATAGCCAACAGAGCATGACTGGCTCTGCTGGAAAAATTAAAGACCCTTTGCTCTAGTCTCTTCTGTCTTTTCAGAGTACTGTTGCATTTTCCTGGTGTCCCCTGCATTTTCCAGACAACTGCAGGGATCACCCAACTTTCCCAAAGTATGTTTCTGTTTATTGCTATACAACTGGTCTGAATTATATGTCGAGAAGTTTTAGAGTACATATGGTGCCAGCGACCCTTTTGGACTGACACAAGAGTGCTTTATTGGTTGTAGGAATCTGATTGGGTTCTTGTAAAAGGCTCTTTCTTTTAAGGGGTCCCTGTGCAATAGTTAGACATGTGTAGTGAACCACAGCTGAAAACACTGTATAACAAATGAACTATTTTCTCTGACTTGAGTAATAATGAATAAAAATCGCAATGTCCAGTTGTTTTTGGAATGTCGTGTAACCTCTATGAAAACAAAACTACATGCCTTGTTTTTATGATTTATCATCTCTGTAACTATGGTGGATTTAAGAATATAGCAGCTTTGGCTTTGACTGAAGAAAAATACAGAATAGCACAAGTCACACTTCTAAAGGGCACACATAAGCTTAATGTCTCACTCACATGAAGATCGCCCTTTCATTTATAAAGAGTTCAACAGCAGAAAGATTCCCAAACACCATGTTGATGATAAGGAAGAAGAACGCTCCACTCCTGCCATTAAAAGACAAAAGAGACAATGGTTTAAAAAGTTAAGAACATGTCAGCCATGATACATTACTGTGAAAATTATTTGTCACACCTACATGTGTCATCAAACAAATGTTAACATTAGTCAAATATAAGCAGAGTAAATGTAAAATGCAGGATTTCATTTAGCCATCCATCCATCCATTTTCTTCCGCAGCAGCCCAAGCAGAGAAGCCCAGACCTCCCTCTTCCCAGCCACCTCCTCCAGTATATCTGGGGGAACACCAAGGCGTTCCCAGGCCAGCCGAGAGATACCCTGCCCTGGGGCCTCCTCCCGGTGGGACATGCCCGGAACACCTCACCCAGGAGGCATCCTTGTTAGATGCCCGAACCACCTCAGCTGGCTCCTTTCGATGTGGAGGAGCAGCGGCTCTATTCTGAGCCTCTTCTGAATGGCCGAACTTCTCACCCTATCTCTAAGAGAGAGGCCAGCCACCCTTCGGAGGAAGCCCATTTCCGCCGCTTGTATTCGCGATCTCATTCATTTATTCAGGATTTCATTTATTAAGAGGGAAATAAACTATCTAAACCTCCCTGACACTGTGTGAAAATGATTTGCCCCTCAGAACATCCAAAAAAACTGCAGGTCTCACTTGTCTCAGTTAAGCTCAGTCTTCATGATTCAATAAGAAAGAGACTGGAGAAAAAATGGCATCCATGGGGGAGTCAAGTGGAAAAAAACAGCGACCACAAAGAACATAAATGCTTGTGTCACATTTACCAAAAAACATCTTGATTATCCACAAAACCCTAACCACAAAAATACTCTGGATTGATGAGACAAACGCTGAACTCTTTGGAAGGTTTGAGTCCAGTTGCATCTGCATAAAAGTGACCCAGTATTTCATGACAAGAACATTATACTGACAGTCAAACATGGTGGTGGTAGTGTGACGGTCTGGGGCTGTTTTTCTGTTTCAGGGCAGCTTGCTGTAATTGATGGAAACATGAATTCTGCTCTCTACCAGAAACATCCTGAAGGAAAATGTGTCACCATCAGTTCATGCCCCGAATCTCACGAGCACACTTGAGTTATACAGAAGGACAATGACTAAGAACACACCACAAAATCCACCTCTGAATGGCCAAAAAAAGGTTTTGGCGTGGTCTAGTCAAAGTCTGGACTTAAATCAGATTGATATGCTTTGGCATGACCATAAACCTCAAACAACTCACGGTGTAAAATGCTCCAACGTGGCTGAATTAAAACAATTCTGTGCAGAAGAGTGGGCCAAAATTTCTTCATAGCACTGTAAAAAAAAAAAAACATTAGAAGTTATCGCAAATGCTTGATTGCATGTCTTGCTGCCAAGGGTGGCACAACCAGTTATTAGTTTTAGGGGGGAATCACCGTTTCACACAGGGCCATGTAGGTTTGGATAGATTATTCCCTTAATAAATAAAATCATCATTTGAAAACTGCATTTTGTGTTTACTCGGGTTATCTTCATCTAACATTAAAATTTGTTTGACGATCGGAAACATAAGTGCGACAAATATGCAAATAAATATGAAAATCAGGAGGTAGACAAATACTATTTGACTATCTGGAACCAAGTGGCCTTCACAGTAGCGGCCCTGCAATAATTCCCTACAACAATATACGGTTAAAAACATTTTAAATTATATTATGTGGAATACAGAGGTGAAAATGGAGCAGATACCCTGAATTAAACAAAGCACACTGTTGTGTACCTGTTCTGTAAAGCCTCGGGCAGTGTCAGGGGCATTTGGTAATAAATGAGTCCCACAAGAATGGCAAAGAAGATGTTGAGAGCCAGTTGGGCGTAGGAGGTCTGAGGGTTCCTCAGAGTGTTCAACACTGTCCTGCCACACACCACACGCATCTAGCTCACGCACACACAGATGCACCACACACACAGACACAAAGAGGATAATTATCAACATTTTTTATGAGTAGACAGTAAAACTGAGTCGGATCAGCACACAGCCAAGCACACTGAGATAACAGCTGGCTCGTAAACTCTGTGACATAACCTAATAAACTCACGTCTGCTTCTGTTAATCATTAAACTAATGAGACCTGAGATTTCCAACAACCAGAAAATAATCTATCATTTTAAAATTAAAAAATGTTCTCTGCAACTGACAATTTGCTCACCTGATAGAAGAAAGAGGTGGCGTAGTTGGCCGGCTTGTCTTCACCTGTGACCCCGTCAACAATGCTCTGGTTCACATGGTCCAGCTCCTCCATCATATTCTGGTACAGCTGGGACTGCTGATACTTTATTGCTAAGGGGTTTTTGCAATTCTCTTGGGTGAGAGAGGAAATCACGGTGTCAAGTTAAGGACAGCATAATAAAAACATGGATTTATAACAGCCACCCAAGAAATCTAAGTGAGATGGGTTTGGAGATGTAAAACTGAGCAATTACTCCAGAAGTGCTTAGTTACGTAACACAAACCTTCCTTTACGTCACGTTAAGTAAACCTAGCTGCCTCCCAACTCAAAGTTCAAACATGCTGCACAAACATGAGCTTGGTTTGTAATAAGTGAGGCTTTTATAGCCGCCCAGTATGCGGCAGGTTGTGTTATGAAGCAAAAACATTGTAGAATATAGTTTTTGAAATGCTGTTGGAGCAATCTGTGACCGACATGTCTAAAACTGTAACTTCACCAATAACTTTATCCAACATTGATTTTTTTTTCTTACTCACGAAGCACCAAACCATGCTTGGATATTTAACTGGTGTTACAAAGAGTGATTTGTCTATTTTAGAAGGTTGTCTTTGTGTGTGTCTCTCAGCAAAAAGTAGTTGGTGGTTGGAGAAGCGAAGTAGGAGAACATTTTTTTTAACTGTGAATTATTACTTACCTGCCATGTCCCATTGTACTGTTGATTTTGTTTCTCCATTTGTGATGTCCATGAAGAAGTCAGCTGGATTGTTGAAAGGCTCAATCTGATAGCCTGTGCAAAGCACACACAGACATACTGATAAAACCTCATTCAACTTTAAAAGCATACAAAATCTGGATTTGAGGAAGTGCTACATCCATTCATGAATCCAAGAACCCAGTTCAGGGCTGGATTATCTAAATAATCTCAGATCATTTTCACACTGTAGAACAAAGTTAAGTATGAACATATAAATATAAAACAGGACTTAAGTCATGCCCTGACTTCTGACCTCATTCAGCAGCTCATATACTGTATATTTCCCTTTGGTATTCAACTGCTCATCATTTTTTATAGGATTCTCAGTCAGAGTCTTCCAACTTTTACAGTAAATATACAAACTCATGCATTACATACCAAGGTCTGTGAAGTACATCAGGGCATGGTCTGCTGCTCCTGCATACACCACCTCCCCTTTATGCATCAGTGTGAGGTGGTCAAACTGTTTGAAGATGGAGTATCGGGGTTGGTGGATGGAGAAGATCACAGTCTTGCCTCTTCTGGACAACCTTCATACATTTTTGGACATTTTTATTACACAGACGGCAGTAGATGGTGACATAAAGAGATCATTTACACCAGAAACACCAGCATAGTGTAAATGTGAACTAAAGATAGCAATGAACAGCACGCTGCTGTTTGACTCTACCTAATTTTATACAGCGTGCTTCGGTTTTGTGTTATTTGTGTCTTTTGTGTATGTGTGTAATGAGTGATAGTTAAGTAGCTGCGCTGTACTTGTGTAGTAGACCGATGATGCAGTTTGCAGTGTTAGAATCCAAGCCAGTGGTCGGCTCATCCAGAAACAGCAGAGAGGGAGACGTGATGAGCTCCATCCCAATGCTGCACCGCTTCCTCTCCCCTCCTGATACACCACGCAGAAACTCCGTACCTATCTGAATACACACACGCAAAACTTGCTTTGCATCTAAAATGTGCAAAAAGGACAAACTAGAGTGATACTTCTGTTATAAAGTTTGATTTTTCAAAATAAAATGGGAGAATAACTTTTCTTGTATGTAAGTTACACCAAAACACCAAACTTCAATGTATTTTTGTAGCGATTATATACAGTTTAGTTGGTACTGTGGTCTCATAGTAATAGGATTTAAAAAGCACTAATGATAAGTTATTTTGCATAAAATACTGTAAGATTTTTTGATATTTCCTCTACAGTTTAAAAAAAGTAGTTTGTGCATGGTGCTCTGTACCTTAGTGTCAGCACAGTCTGTAAGGCCCAAGTCTTCTATTATGGTCTTTACTTGCTGGTATTTATCTGCTGTGGAGTGATCCTTAGGGTTCAGACGCAAGTTGGCACTGAAAAGCAGGTTCTCTCTCACGCTCAGAGTCCCCATCAGAATATCATCCTGGAACCAAAAGGGCGACGTAGATAAACCACTCACCAGTGTGTGATGTTAAAAAAATATGCATCTGTTTGCATCTGTGTACCTGAACCACGTAGGCAGAGCTGAGCCTCAGGTCAGACGTGACGACTTTGCCGTTCACCAATACATTTCCCTGACGCAGTCCAGCTGGATTTTTCCTCCCTGCAAGTACATCCAGGAGTCTGCGATCAGGATAAAAAAAACAAAACACATCATTGGGTGGCCTGTTCATGCTTATAAACTACTGACTATGTATTTGCAGGGAAATGTCTTACGATGTTTTACCGCTTCCTGTGGCACCCATGATGGCATTCATCCCCGGTCTTATGATCCCACTGCAGCAAGTCATGCAATGCTTTAGTGATCCTTAATACATAATCCACAAGATACATTCTTTCTACTCAAGCATTGGAGGTTATACTGTTCATTTCTTTCAATGCTTTCTGCAAAATGCAGAAAATAAAAGAAGATGACAATGCTATGAAAATAAAACGCTACGGCCAAACACATACATGTGTACTTTTAGCATTCTAAGTTACAGCATATTGAAAAAGTAGAGCTACAACTGAAAACTAATGTTATTTACACTTTTATTGCCTGATTGACCTGTACACATTAAAGAATTAAAGGAAAAATCAACACAAAGTGACTTAGCAAGGTGATAGACCAAAACACGTCACTAGAACAGACTCACTGCACCTCAGTATTCCTTAGTCATGGCACATTAGGTCTCTAGAAATCTACTTGAGGGGTAAACCCCATTCTTTTCAAAGATACTGACCAATGTGACCCAAAGTCTACCATAGGCGTTTAGGTAGTTGGGATCTGGTGATTGCAACTGCCATATTTTATTGATATTTTCATGATCATCAAGCCATTCAGTGACACTGCTTAATAAATATGAACTCAAGTGGATCCAAGTCAAGGAGCATAAAAGAAACCACCTATAGTTTTGTTTTTTGTTTTTTTGAATTTGTCACTCATATATTTAGGTGTAATGAGAGTGAATCCAGTCTGGCTCAGGTTTTTAACCTGCCAGAACATCTTTGACTCTTTTCCTGATTAACAACAGAACAACGTATAAGCTCAAAAAGAACAACGTGGAAAGTGCATAGAGTATTTCTATGAGACCAGCGTAAAAACGTTGACTGTCACATGCTATAGTTCCAGCATGTTATCGGTCACCACACAGTAATAAAGCTGTTATATCACATAAAAGTATATGTAGATACATTCACATTCTCCCGGGTAACCAGCATGTCCTACCTCACATCATGGAGGATGATCTTTTCGGGCCCTATCTTGCGGCAGAACTTTGTTTCTTGAACACAGTAGAGGAGGTTGCTGAATGTGACAGTTGGACCCCGGTCCTGAAAGTAGTCATCAACACGGATACTATTCTCCCCCTTAGTCATGTTCAAAGAATGGAGTTGCTAGCAGAAAGAGAGGAAAAGAGAGTCTGGAAGCTGGGTTCAAAAGAGAGAAGCAGTCTGGCACAGAGACCTGTGCAGGCTGAAGGAGATACAGGTGAGTGAAAATGTAACCAAAAGATATCTCTTATTACCCATCGGAACTTTGGACTCTCTCAATCCTTAAAGAGTTGTGGCTTACTGTGATCATGTGGCACTGAACTCCCATTCAAAATCACAAGCACAGCAGTAATTCCACCCATGAGCATTACAATCTATGCAAGTAATTTGATGGCAGCTGGTGATATGCGTATAGTATAATGCTGATTACCCCTATGAAAGTATTGCAGATGTCAGCCATTCTACCATACCTATACGTTAATACATGTTTATTTATACAGGTAATTTTATACACAGTACGATTATTCATATTCATGAAGGCGACAGCAGTATTAATGCCAGCAAGCACAAATTCTGTCATGGTCCTGGGTCGGTGACCCAGCGCTGTGAGTTTATTATTATTATTTTCTAGTTTATTCTGATTTTGTATTAGTTCTTTGGGTTTGGTTGTCGTGTTTATTATCCCTACCTGTGTCTCCCTCTGTGCTCTGTTCGGGTCCCCGAGTTTTGTGTTGTAAAACAGTCTGTGTGTTTCCTGTTTTACTTTGTAGGTCTGTGTCTCGTTATGTCCATTAGTTCCAGCTGTGTCCCCTCCTGTGTGCCATTTCCTGATTACCTGGTGTGTGTATTTATAGTCTGTATCTGCCTGTCCTCCTCCTCGCGTCGTCTGCGTTTCTCTGCTAATGTAACATAAATAATGCAGCATTAGGAAAAGTACTGTTTTCTGACTTCACACTTTGTGAGCTACTGTTTGAGAAAGTCTGAGTATTTAGGAGTATTTGTGTACCATGATTGTTACTTGGTCTCAGTGACTACTGTTCAGTCTACTGATACTGATCTTGAATTTAAAACGAAAACAAAGAAAAAGTATGAGCACAAACAGGGTGTCCTTAGACCTTTGACCACACTGATTACATGTACGACATTTCCATGGTCGGGCTGCCCCCTAACGCACGGAATCCACTGTAACAGGCTATAGAAAATCTTCTGGGTGGGATCAACATTGTTTTTCTCCGACAATTTGTCTTTTTGTCACCGTCCAATCAGGCTTCGTGTTCAGCATCAAGCACCGCCTATAAAATTGTTTCTACCAATCTATTTTCAGCACATTGAGATAATGGGAGGGGCAAGCTCCAGAAATTCCGAGGTGTTGTCATTGCGTTCCTCAGTTTTGTGTGTTTAGCACTGGGTGTACGGGTGGGGTGTTAAATATCTACAATGTGGCTATAACAGCAGTTCTGGCTTTTAATTTGTGTACTTTGACGTATTGTTCCGGTATAGCACAGAAAAGTATAGCACAGCCGGGAAATTAAAAATCCTGTATTTTACACGAAGGTTAGCTTATAAGCTATTAGCTAACGCCTAACGTTAGCTATGGAGGAGAGGAAAGAGGAGGGAGAAGCGGAGATCCAAGAGCACGGCCCCGAGCACTGGTTCTCGAAATGGGAACGGCAGTGCTTAGCTGAGGCGGAACAGGATGCGCCAAACGAAGAGGAGTCCGAGCAAAGCCAGCAAAAGCTGTGGCACCTCTTTCAGAACTCAGCCACGGCGGTAGCACAGCTCTACAAAGGTATGTACAGAAGATGCCGGAATTCAAGCTAAGCTAGCCGCCTGAGCTAACATTATCGCTGGGCGGAGAGACACAAAGGGCACTATTCACAGCTTTTTTTCTAAAGTACAACCGGCGTTGTTTGTCACCGTTGTAGTTTGCAGTTGGACTGGGAGGTGTATTCTTTCAAACAGAGTTTAAAATCGAGTCTTCGTCGCTTCTCGTCTTGATTATCGTGACCCTGTTCCTTTTGCTAGCTAACTATACCACATGCTAACGCTAGCAGCCGCTAACAGCCGGTCACCGTGTCAGAGCGTCGGACAACAAGGCTGAATGTAGCTCACGGTGGCCTTAGCTGTCAGAGGTCTCACTGGTTTAAGGGACTGAAAAGAAGACACGCTAAAATGTCCCCGAAATAACGGGTTAACTTGCCGGTGCGGGCGTCACGGGTTTATTACAGTTGTTCGTCGGTTATGTACACGATATGGCTTACACAAAAAGTGTTTTGTCTGCCGGTTATCAGTTATACAGCTAGTCAAAATGGCGAAACACAGGGAGGAGATGGTAGACTGAAAACAAGACATTTGTTGAAGCTTAGTCGTAAATTTTTATTATAGCGGTGTTGTGGACGTCCAGAAGTTAACGACACAAAAGACGTTTTATACCAAGACGCAGTTCAGTTTCCTCTTTCTGGGTGCAATGATTTTCATTACCAGAACAAAATGGCGAAAGGATTACCATAAATGTTCTTGTTGAAAATTTGTCCTGCCCAGATATGTTTGTTTTTTTTTTTGTTTGTTGTTGTTTTATTTTTTGTTTTTGTTTTTTGTCTTTTTTGCTCTGACAGCCTCTCATCAGGACCAGAAACTCGCTGTAAATTGTGATCCCTTAGTTATTCAGATTTGTCCTGCAGGGGTTTTTGTGTGTTAAATGCTTTAGTTGCCTCGAATTGCCTTGATCACCAGTATATGGGATTTATTTGATGTCCTATCCTCAATATTTATGGAGCTCTATTTCACCAGTACAATTACGATGTTTGTCCACCACTGTCTAGAAATCCTGCTTGGTCAGGTACTTCTGTTTACAAGACCCTCCTCCCCGTGTGTCCTAAAATCAGGAACACACCTGTACATGAATACACTTATGAGCAGCCAGTGCAGAAAAAATGTAAGAGTTTCTAGTCAGGAAAACTGCATTTATTTTTTGGGTCATGAAAATACTATCATTGCATTTCTTTTAAAAATAAAAAAACTGGAGGTAAACATCGCACAAGTTGTTGATATTCACATAATTTTACTTAAGCATCCTAAGCATATGCATAGTTTTGAGAGTTTTAGTTTTAGCCTTGAGACTTATTGTGGTGGATACTGAATTTGAAAATGCTCAAACAGTGTTTCTCAAATCTGAGGTCAATCAGCCAGTCTGCTGACTCAGTCTTTAGGGTGTCTTCCATTGTAGCCAGAAAGCTATTAATGGATATGTGGATCATGACTTCCTGTTGTGTGCGCCAGTCAGTGTTTGCAAAGACACATACATGTTAAAAGGTGACAAAGTCCATGGTTTCTTGAAGATTAAATGGTATCTATTCTTTAGCTCCATGGCACCACAGCCCTGCCGAACTAAAAGTAAAATCATTTTAGAAGCAACTTGGTGGCCATCTTGTAGCACATTTTTAGTTTCAGTCCCCATCTGTACAAGTAGGAAGAGAACCATAGCCTCAATTTCAGTCGTTAGTGGAACATTAGTTAAGACAATAAAAACTGTTACAAAAGTTTATCATCTTCACCTTAAATAGGGTATAAAAGCGTCCCATTATAGAAAAGGAGTATACTTTAGTCATTGTAGCACAGATGCAGAAAAGTTCCAGTTACACAGTTAAAGCAGTTATGAACCTTAATGTGCACAGGTGTCAGAACTGCATTATTAAGTAATATTTTTCTTGTTTTGGCTGTTTGACAATGGGACAGCAGCCATCTGTCGCATCTCCCATTGATTTCTGGGAGTACAGATTTTCCTCATTTTTTGAACTTCAGTGCATTAACTCATTGCCATCCATTCTCCTTCAGGATTTTCTGGTAGAGAACCAAATTCATCGTTCCATCAATTACAGCAAAATCTACCTCAAGCAGCAAAGCAGCCCCAGAACATCACAGTACCACAACCATGTTTTACTGTTACAGTGCTCTTCTTTTTATGGCATTCTGTGCTGGTTTCAGCTATTGTCTCATCAGTCTACAGAACATTTTCTCAGAAGTCTTGGGGATCATGAAGATGTTTTTTGGTAAATGTGACACAAGGTGGTGGTTTTCCCCTCAACTCTCCCATGGGTGTCAATTTTGCCCACTCTCTTTCTTATTGTTTATATTATGAACTCTGGCCTGAACTGAACCAAATTAGGCCAAATTGTTTAGATGATGATCTTGGTAGTTTTGTGACCTCCTGGATGAGTGTGTACGTTCCTGGAGTAATATTGGTAGGCCGGCCACTCCTGGCGAGGTTCACCACTGTGTTTTCTCCATTTGTGTATAATGATCTCATTGTGATTCAATTTAGAAGTGCTTTTGAAACCACTTTTAGGCTGATAGAAACATAGTCATTGATATCTTGGCTATTGAGTTTCCTTAGTCATGGCATCATTTGTTGCTTTTTGATATCTTTTGAAGCCTACTTCATTTTGTCAGAGAGGTGTTTTAACATTTTTTATTTATTTTTTTTTAAAGAGGGGACAAACACTTTTCCATGGGACTATATAAAGTCTCAGATAAAAATCAAAATACCAGCAGACCACAAACCGAACCCGTTGCTGCAATTTGACCTTTTCTACACGTTATGCATCTGTTTATAGAGTAGATATTTATGTATTGCTCATTTAATTTTCTGTTCGTTCACTTGGTTTTTAGCTCTCATTTCTTTTTGTTTGTCTGCCTTTTGTTCTTGTCGCTAAAGAATAATTTTGTAATTCACAGATCGAGTATGTCAACAGCAAGGACTCTCCCTCTGGGTGCCCTTCCAAAATGCAGCCACAGCTGTCACTAATCTGTATAAAGGCAAGTAAAATGATACTGTTAACCATTATGTGGTTCAGCCTTTTTATAGCATTTTATATGTACAAGTTGCGATTGTTGTGTCCAGAGATACTGAAATTAGGCATCCTTGTATGTCATCAGAGAGTATGGAGGCCCGCCAGCGGAGCTATGACCTGGGCATCCACTTAGGCTATCAGCGCAGGAATAAAGAGGTGATTGCATGGGCGAAAAAACGCAGAAGAACTATAAGACGAGAAGAACTCATTAGCTTCCTGTGTGGCAAAGTTCCACCTCCTCGTACAGCTCGCGCCCCACCCAGAGTTTCCATGGTATCTGCGAGCAGACCGTCACCTTCGGAGACTGGCAGCTCAGTGGAGACCGACCTGCAACCCTTTAGAGAGGCCATCGCACTGCATGGTTAGTCAAAGCACCTGAACGCTTTATGAAGTTGCAAGGCTCGAATTCATATAAGTTGTCTTATTCTTTTTTTCCCCATCTCTTCTTTTCCAGGCCTTAGTGGTGCCATGGCCAGCATCTCTGTGCGTTCTGGTCCTCCTGGTTCCCCAACTCACCCTGCACAGTCTCTCAGTCGTCGTAGGAACGGGCTTCATGATGTGGACCTCAACACCTTCATAGCTGAGGAGATGGCACTCCATTTAGATTCCACCACCAATCGTAAACGAGGCCCTGCCCCCTGTAGTGATGTCATCACAGACTCACCCACGCATAAACGTAACCGGATGCTCTGAACTCTTCCCACACCACTGATCCCTCCTCTGTCTGCTCCTCAGTGGCCAACTGGACAGCCGATGGGGACTCGCGCCTTGGCCAACCACTGAAATCTTCCTTAGTCGCAATGCTACAAATAAAGAAAAAACTGTTCTCAGCGTACATATTTAGCCCCTCCTTTAACCCACTCATTTTCTCAGCAGGAAATTTGGTGTTGTCTCACACGTCCTCTCAGTGGTAGAGTTCCTTTTAGCAGATTTACTTTCCTGTTTGTTAGCCCTCTGTCGATCTGATACCGAGGCAAGCACACGTTACACTTGAAGTTCTCGACGTGCAGAATGTTCAGTTGAGATGGTGGTTGTTGTTTTTTTTGTTTTGTTTTGTTTTTTTGGGGGGTGGGGGGTGGGGTTCTGGCCGGGCTCCTTTGTGCTTCACATTCAGTGATCAGATGGACCAGACTGTTGCCTGCAGTTTGCGGTTATCTTCCCCTCTTTCCTCAGGCATACTTCCTCCTCTTTTGAGTGCTCGCCAAACCAGACTGAATCCGGGCTCCTTGGGAGGCCAAACTGCCTCCCTGCCGCGTGGCTCAACTCAAAACGCTTTTCAGCGTGTGCATCTCATTCTGCTGCTGTGTTTGTGTATCTGACAGCAGAAATGCCACTTACTGTGTCGTACTTGTCTTCGCCTTTGAGAAAGCTGCTACAGTATCTCTGGTTTTTGTGCAACAAAGAGTGTGTGTGCGCGTGTGTGTGTACACTTGTGGACGCAGGGTTCTGGCAAATTCAGTTTCCACTTCACAATTTTCTCTTTTATGAAATTCATCCCATTTTATTTTTCTTCAGTTGCTCTTTACAGTCCAAGCAAGGGTTTTATCACGAAGCAGGTCATTCATATCCACACAGATAAGTGGGGTGACGGGGTGGGGAAAGTGAGATGCATCTTATGTCTTTTATCTCTGCATTTTCTTTTTCTAACCATGCTGTTACCTGTTGTAACGTTACAAATAATACAAATGCGCTACGCACAGTTTCCATATCAGCGTCCAGGAGAACTCGATACAACACAGGCTCTCAAATTTTTTGCATTCTGAGCAGTAACAGTGTTTCAAAGGCTGCATCTTTGTTTGCATATGACCCAACAGTAACTGGGAGACTGTTGCCAATAACTCGTCTCTTGTTTTACAACCCTTTCACACCTGTGACTTCAGCTTTAAATCTAGAAAATTACAGGGGGCAGCTGCCTGTGAGCTAGTGGAGGGCCGATGGCTGTGATATTTTACTTTAGCCCGCTCATGGACTATTGGGTGTGTTGAGTCAACAAGGCACTTGTTTTTGCTGATTTCACACTGCTTTGTGATACAATCTTGTGTAATGTGTGTACATAACATGTAGGTGCTGTTATATGTGGTACATTATTGTAAAAAGGAGTGCAAATCCATTAGGATGTCCATGTACAATAACAATTCTGACATTAAAGAACAGTACAAGTGTTCAACTTGTTTGAGTTTTCTCACAGTTATGTTCCTTGTGTTTAGTGCAGGAGGAGTTTTTCTCGTTTCTGTGGTATTTTAATAAAATGCCTCAGTTGTTGGTCATAAAAGAACACTAAAGGGTAGGACGAAGTGGAGAAACCTGAGCCTTTCAGGTGTTAGCTGTCGCAGTGCTTCTCTGTTAACTCATGCCTTTTTCATTTGATACCAAGAATAAAGGATCATCTGAATGCTGCGCTCAGTCTGCAGAAGCAGGTTACCTCGGTTTGTTAACATTGTGCAATTCATTGTTGCCACCACAGGGGGGTGACAAACTACATGCTACTGCTTTAAGAGTTTTAAGCAGACACTTCCATGACAGGAGTTTGTTTTAATAAAAACAATCTCGTTAATCTAGAAGAAATTCTTACATGCAAATTTGTAAATTGGCAGCATTTACACACAGGGAGGTGTGTTGAAGGGCAAACAAAGATAAACAACAAATATGAATACCAGGGGAAGAACAAGCTGCAAGTGAGCAATGCTAGTGCTGCATTTGATGAGGAACCAGGAAAAATAAAAGGAAAAGGCTAACAGCAGGATTTTTTTTTTGTTGTTGTTTAAAAACAACTTTTTATTCTTGTAATATTTCTCAACCTGGTAATTAGATTTTTTTTTTTTCAGTTCACACAGTGAATGTAGAATATGCTTTTTGTCTCACTCTAACATCAGAAAACATCACTCTAGAATAGAATAGCTTTTTATTGTCACTGTTACAAGAACACCGAAAGGCAGTTTGGCATTTCTCCATGTGTGTCAAGTACACAGTAACAGACAAATTTACATTTACACAAGAGTTCTAGTGTTTCATCGGTTACGTGAACTAAAAAATTGTTTGTCTACCCGCAACAAAACAAACTGGAGGTTTCCTGGTTACTTAACCACATTTGGCATCAAAGGTGCGAGAGTTGCAAAGGACAAACGTTTGATCCACTTTTGAATCCACCAAAAGACACACAAACCACAAAGGCTAACCTATTTCTCTTATAGCAGTTAAGATGCCATTAGTGGTGACTCACTGTGTTAGTCTGCAGCTGACAGACTGCTGCACATAGCTGATGAGCAGAAGTAGTAATGCACTTAGTTCATAGAGACAGTGGCATCATTTAACACGAGGGAAAAATGAGATTAGGGCAACGGAAGGGAATCAAGAACCGGTGCCAAATCGTCCCATCCACTGGCACCAGTACTTCCAAGCTTATCATTTCCTTTTATCAGTGCTGGCATGTTTTCATGACAGCTGCACACTGCAAACTAATGATGTCAGGCTCAGCAAAGCTTTCGGAAACTTGAGTCACTCATGCGTCTTGCTTTTTGTGTGTTTACAGACTGGGAGATAGTAAAACACTGGCACACACGCACGCACACACACACTGTATAAAGAATCAATAAGTGAGCTGATAAAGAATCAGATCTTTAAACAGTATTGATGAAGGCATTAGTATCAATAAGACCTTATCGATACCCTCCTCTTATTGTCACGGACAGACTGTCGTGAATATCTGACACTTTTTAAAGCTTAGACCTTTACAGATACAGTTTTGTGTGTCTTTTTTCAGCCTTTTTTGTGTTTCGTGCAGCCAAGATAAACAGCATCGAAACCATGAAACATTCTTCTCCCCTCGCTTCCATCATTTCAATCAACACACAAACTCTTCTCTCTGTGCAGTTAACGTTCCATCTCCATTAAACACTCAGTGCTTATACTTTTGGTTGGTTTTTTTTGTTTTTTTGCCATTTTCACTTAACTTTTTCTATTTTTCTTTTGTACTTTTATACCCGCAAGCAGCATTCATACCAAATCTGACAGCATTTCACCTTTGCAAAGCACAGGTGAGACAGGTACAGATAAGAAATCCCCAGTTATGAGAGCCACTGACTCACTTCATAAGCTTGTCTGTTGTTACACTATTATTTTTATGCGTACGTGGATCCCGATCAATGTTCCCTCTAAACTGCTGGCACGGTCTCTGCTCACAGAAACTCTGTGTTGCACACACACACACACAAATCTAACCTGAATTGAAATTAAAATGAAAACTTTAACAATTCTGTTTTGCAGTGTTAGTCAGTGACTGGCTGCTCCCGTATGGGATTAGAACGATGCCACCTTATCCCATAGTCCAGCCAATAATGCGACTCACAGGCTATGACAGCGTCCTTATGTACCGACACCGGTGTTTTAGCAAAGCGGCGTGGCTGATGTGGAGTGAAGCCACATTAATGACAACGTGTACAACGACTGAAGATGTGAGCAGGACAGACGGAACAATTGACAGAAAAGGTATGGACTTTATACCAGTTTTTAAATTGTGTTGATAGGCCACTAAAACCAGAGTTATGATAAAAATATGCAATGTTTGGTTTTCTTCATGAATACTGTCGTTGTTTATATTTACTGCGGGAAGAAAGGGTAAAAACGGCGTTTTATAAGGAAAACGCTGGAAAGCGCTCTCCCTGTAAGCAAAACCAACCCCCCGGCCTCCCTCTCGCCACCACCACTACCCTTTCCTATTGGTCGAAAAATGTACCATGTCGACCAATCAAATGAGATGGCAACATGGCATTTAGTTGTTTAGGAAGGGGGAAGTTTTAGGAGTGACGGTGATGTTTTGAGATGTGAGAGATTTGCCACATTTAGCGCAAATCTTGTGTAGTTAGTGTGTAGTGTAGTCAATAGTTTTGTTGTGTGTGTCAGAACAATGAGGCGACTGCTAAATGTTACAGGTGTTACAGCAGTGATACATCTCCTGCTGTCAGGCCTGCAGGTATCAGGCTGTTGTTCTCCTTTATCTCATAGTGGACAGAAATTGTTTTTTGGAGTGGCACAAATAATTTGTGTGGCATCAGATTTGATGCAGAACAGCTGATTATTCTGTAAATAGTTTGAAATGTTTATTTATTTTTATTAAAAAAAAACAACTTAACTGCATTTTTAGGTAAACATATGCAAAAAACTTTCTTGTTTGCATAACTCAGTTACTTTTTTGAAGAAGTAACTATATAATTAATTGCCCAACATTGGTCATTATACTGTATTTTGCAGGACAGACCACAGACTCATACTCATAATACAAGTCAGAGCTTTATATAAAAAAAAGAAAAGAAAGTTGTGTTTTCAAAATTGGAGCTCAGGTTATTATTATTATTTTTTACTTCCAATAGTGTTAACATACTACACAGGTCATGAACAAGATTTTTTTTTTTAAATTTTCATTGTAAGTGGGCTGAAGCAGTTAATTAAAAGTAGTCTAACATAAATGCTGTAATTTGATTATTTTGATCAACCATGTAACTAGGATGGATTTGATGCTGGCGTGTCTGCTGTTGCTCACAGTGGTCCAAGCGACCGCTCAGGGAGTTTGTGTGTTCGCTCAGACACATGAAAAATTAGAGGGAACATTGATCCCGATGCAGACTGATGGAAAGTAACTTTATATTTATAAGGGATTTTTAGTACTGGGCAGAGGCAGGGGGTGAACTGTCTGCTGCTTTAAACAAAAACCCCACATTGTTTTCCTAAAATAAGTAAACTCTCTCCTGATTCGATCATCGATAACTTTGAGGCGCACCATGGATTTTATGCACATTTAGGGTGGAATTCTTCCCCATAACAGAGAAACCCAGCTACTCTGCTAAAATAACAAAGGTAAAAGTGATTCCCCATTTTATAGCATTAATCTTCAGATACATTATATTGCCAAAAGTATTCATTCATACATCCAAATCCTTGAATTCAGGTTCCTGTTCCAACATGACTGTGTGCACCAGTGCACAAAGCAAGGTCTAAGGAGACGTGGATGAGTGAGTTTGGTATGGAAGAACTTGACTGGCCTGCACAGAGTCCTGACCTCACCCCAACAGAACACCTTTGGGATGAATCAGACTGCAAGCCAGACCTTCTCATCCAACATTGTGTCTGACCTCACAAATGCACTTTTGAAAGAATGGTGAAAAATTCCCATAAACATCCTCTTACACCTTGTGGAAAGACTTTTTAAAGCTGTTCATATTAATTATTACATCATATTAAAAACTATGGATTAAGGATGGGATGTCACTCAAGTTCATATGTGTGTGAAAGCTGCAGGCTTTCTGTGTATTCCATTCCTTGTCTCTGCCTGATCTGACAGCAGTTTTATTTGACCTGAGCACACATGCAAAATTGTTCTGCAAAACTGAGTCCTGCCACCTCCCTCCACTAATTCACTGCCAAAGAATGAACAGGAGGACTCAGATGTCCCAAAGAAAGAGTTGCCAGATTAATAGCGAACACTTGACCTCCCACTTTTTTAGACTCAGCCAATTAAACACCAAAGTCTGATCTGTTCTGCCACTCCAACCGCCACAGAGATGCGCGATAGACACCGGCGCTGCCTTACACTGCATCCGGCTGGGATATCTGTTCCTCCTTTCCTGCGCTGACACGACACGGTTGTTTTTGTTTCATCATGTATCTGAAAGCTCTAAAGGCTGCAATTTGATGGAACCATGGAGGAGAAGCAGAGCTGACCGCAAGCTGTTTCACGCTTCAAAAGAAGCCCTCTTTATGTGCACGTGTTTGTGTGTGTGAGAGAGAGAAGGAAAGGGAACGAGAGAGTGAAAGAAAAAGACATGACGAGAAGCAACAAGTGCCTGAATGTTCCAGAAAAACCCCTCGAAGATGGCCATCTGGGCTGCGCTCACACACACACACACACACACACACACACACACACACACACACATAAACACACACATATAGGTGTCTCCTAGGATGCCGTCTGGTCTGAAAGAGAGAGCTGGTATGTATCTTGTGAACCATCAGAGACACACACACACACACACACACACACACACACACACACACACACACACACACACACACACACACACACCTAAACAAACGTCCAGGCTGTCACAGCGATTGTGTGTCTGTGTGGGCTTGACCATTAGGGAGTTTTCAATGGCAGACAGCTGGCGATCAGTGATGCACTTGTTATCCCTTGTGTGTGCGTGTGCGTCGACATACACGGCGCAAACACAATGGGTTGATGGTAATTGCTGCACCAGCTTGCACTAATTGATAGAGGACAGCATGCTCATACCCTCACACACACACAGGCACATTAACACATTAGCTCATGCACATAAACAGAAGCCAATCAGGCAGACTGCAAATGCGTCCCCAGGGAGACAGATCAGCCGGAGATCAGGGGGTGGTGGTGGTAGATAGAGAGGTGGTGCAAGAAACCGGGAAGAAGGAGAGGAGGAGGAGGAAGAGAGGTTAAATACTCCCCAGAGACGGCTGCTAGTCAGGGCTCTTAGTTTTGTGCACATAGGCTACGGTAGGTGAGCGGTGCGTGGCGTGCATAAAAACACAAGGTCTGAGAGATTGTCTCCTATTTTTGGGTCTGCTGTGTTTTTGTGAATGTTTTCTCCTCTTCAAAAGGAGCACCCCATCACCACCACCACCACACACACACACACACACACACACACACACACACACACACATCTTCTCAGCCCACTCCTCCATCTTTCTCTCTCAAACATAAACATGATGATACACACACACATGCACCCACAGATCTTCAGAGCTCCCTTGCGCACCAGCATGTCCCTGTCTTCCACAAACGCCATGACGAGAGAGAGAGAGAAAAACAAACCAAGAGCTGATCACCATAGCAACACGTTATATATCTTCCAGCAATATTTATCCAACCCAGAGAGGAGGGGTTGAGGTGGTGGTGGTGTTGGTGTTGTTGGTGGCAGCGTAGATGGAGAGGGGAGGCAGAGGTGGTGGCGGTGGCGTGTGCATGTGTGTGTGGTGTGCGTGTGTGTCTGTGTGCGTGTGTGTGAGAAAGAGAGAGAGAGAGAGGGGTGGGGGGGTGGGGGGGGTCGTGATGCAACTCCTCTAAAAATCAAATGGTCATTATTATTAAGAAGAGGAGTTGCAGTTCGCTTTGACGGCCACAGGGAGGCAGCAGCAGCCAGAGCAGCAGGAGCGGCAGCATCGCCAGGCACCAGTCATGTGGCACGCAGAGATTACAGGCTGCAGGTTTCACCCCAGCTAAACACCACAGCAGCTTATTTCACTTTTATTTCAGTTGAAAGTGTGTCGAGGAGTGAAAATGTGGTATGAATGTGTCAGTCTGTCTGCGTGCGTCCTCACAGCGCGAGAGCGACAAGACCTGGACTGGGCACCAAAGGTTGAAAGGAGAAAACCTTTCCAGCTCGTCCTAAAACCCCAGCATCTCACAGCGGGATTCTGGGCACGCATTAAAGGATGGAGAAAATGATTGAAGAGGAAAAGAGATAAGAAAATGAATGGTTGGGCAGAAAAAATATAATAATAATACCACTAAAAAAATTAAGAGCAGGAATGGTTGCAAGGCCCCCTCCTCCCCAAGCATAAGGATTAGATGTTGTGCTGCTGGCTGCAGATGGGTTTGGGCTTGATTCTGTATGCGTGTGCACCGTGTGTAATATCTGTGTGTGTGTGTGTGTGTCTGGGTTTATTTTTTTTGGGGGGGGGGGGGGGGGGGGGCTGGGGGCTCAGGAAGTAGGTTCAGCAAGGAGTGAGGAGAGAGGGAGAGAAGAAGAAAAGGAGGGAGAGGGGAGTGAGGAGCATGAGAGGAGGGAACAGGATGAAAGGATGTAGGTGAGTCTAGGAGGAGAGGAGGCCCAAATCCTCACTGAGCTCCTGGGAGAGAACAAGGAGAGACATGCAGAGACTAATGATGTGAGAAAAGGGGAAAAGTAGAGGGGAAAACAGGAAGAGACTGACGGTGTGTGTGTGCGTGTGTGTGTGTGAGATGTATAGATCGGAAATAGAGCCAAAAGTGTAAGTAAAGCACAAGTCTCCTAGCTCGCATTTTTATATAGAAAAACCCAACAGGACCTGACAAGAGTCTGATAGAATCAGCGCAGCTACATGTTCACTCATCATACACTCCTACACGCTTGCCCTCACGCACATACTCACAGTCCCACTTGCCCTCTCTTCAGCACTGCTTCATTTTTTCCAATATTCTGTGCTTGGGGTGGTATTCCGTTTTGGTGCAGTTTAAATTTTTCAGCAGGTTCACCTGGTGTGACTTTGGGAGCCATTAGCCTTCGACTGGGCCCAACCCGTGCAAGCACCTCAGCAGGTCGACTGCTCACAGTTCGGGGGGGCTCGGCGGGCCCGTTCGCCATTAACTCAGGGGGAAAAAACTGAGTCTGCAAAACATAAAATTGTTGTTTTCAGCCCAGGAGTTGTCGCACTCCTCTGTTGGAGTTTAAGGGCATAGCTTTGCTGGCACTGAAGCTTCTTCTTTTTCTTTTTTTTAATGAATTGGAGAAAATCAGTCCATAAACATTTTGATCGTGGATCAGCTGTGAGTTCTGTAATGAAGCTGGTAATTCAAAGATGGCTTTAATTTGTATTGTTGTGAGTTTGCAGACACGATAATTACAAGATATTAGGAATTCTTTGTATTTTTTTCTTTCATTTTACGCCCTGAGGGTTACTTGGTTAGCTCTGTTGCCTCACAGCAAGAAAGTCTTTGGCCGTGTGGGTTCCTCTCTCAGTCCACAGACATGCGTGTTAGGTGGAGATTCTAAATTGGCTGTAGGTGTGAGTGTGTGTGGTAGACAGCCTGGTAACCTGTCTGTGGTGTATCTGCTTCTCCCCCTATGACAGCTGGGATAGACTGGATGGATGATTACTCAATTTCCTAATAATTATCTTTAATACTGCAAATGAAATTTTTTGCTTGTAGTGACATAACTGCTACGTCCTCACCCTGATCTCATGTCGCAGCTCCACGTGCAGCTTTTTAGCTTCTTGTTTTGGTTTGCAACTTGATTGTTTCGTCTCTCTGCTGTCACCAAAATTGAGCAGCAGGGAGATATTTTCCACTAAAGAAAAGATAAACTGCTCTAACAAGCCCCACTGGTTGACAGGCAATTAGCTGCTAAACTCAGGAGAGCAGTTTAGCTACAAAACAAAGAATGAGTTGGTTGAGGCCCAAACGGGGTCGTCAGGTGCCCAGGAACACGTCTCTAAATGAATGTCAAAGGTTTTTCCTCTGTACATTTTGTTGCCTGAAAGTAGCTGCAGGCAAACAGCCAGAGTCTAAAGTAAAATTGCACGATGCAATAACTACACATGGAGGTCCTTTGCTGCAGGAGGTGTTTACTCACTCCTTTGTCAAACCTTTTCCAGTTGTTGATATGTCACGGCTGTGTGTGTTTTTTTTCTCCCCCTTTTCTTCCCTGCACTGTTCCCTCCAAGTAGCGAAAAAAATAAATGACTGCAGAAACCCAAGAATCATCTGGTGGACATGAATGTTGCATAAGGCTGTCCAGCTGAGAAAAGAGGTATTTTGAGCCTCTTTGAGATGAAGAGAATTCAGCAGAAAGGTGTGAGACGAACAGGTTGAGTTCAGAGGGAGCTCGGAGACATGTGTTAGGAAGCATCAGAGAAGTACAGAGAAATCCTTGTGGTGACTCGGAAGGAGGAGGCAGCTCATTGACCTGGCTGTGCTCTGCAGGTACAGGGACACACTGCTCTTTAGCCAGATAACTGTCTGAGGGAAGGAGAACATTTTTCAGGAATTTGTACATCGGCTACACGTGTAATTTGGAAAGTAGTTCTCGATGGTTTAAAAGGGTCTAAGCGTTTTTCCTCGGTGGAGGTCAGTAAGAGAGCTCATTTAGAAAAGGCATAATTTCCATTTCAGCTTTGGGGGAGCAATCTGCTGGGAACTGCTCAAGACACTACAATTATATCCTTCACCACCATGTGCACTGTGCTCTTAATGGGTATTATTTATGCACATTATAAACACCAGAATCTCTGTGTGTGGTACTTAACATGACATACTGGCCTAAACAGTGACTGTGTGCTGTAATTCAGACTTAATGAGCAGCAGTCGACGTCTAATGGGGGGGAAAAAAATGCAAAATTTATTTGATAATTCAGTGAACAGTTTGGCATTCTCCATGGAATTCTTTGTGGCAATACATTAGCTAGCTTTAGAGGTTTTTTGACCACCGACAGTATAAAAGATGGACACAGGCAGCCGCTGGTTAGTAAAGTCCCATTGCCAAGCATCGAGTGAAGAGAGGATCGTGCCGTGAAGTCCCACGAGTATTCTCCTTTTCGACTCTTAGAATGGCACTAATTTTAAATGTCGTAGTCATAAATATACATTAAATAATTGACAATTATGTCTCCCATCAATTTGATGCTTTCTCATAAACTTAGACTGAATCCATTTAAAGGAGGAGGCAAATCTTTTTGTTGCTCCATCATCTTGAAGGACATCACTGTTCCGCCTAATGGGAATGTGGCTATGCATGTGAATAAGCTAAAGGCAGAGGAACAGAGAACTCATAGGTGTTTGTGTGGCATGGAAGCAAATTTTAATACACCTGCACCTTTACACTCTAATATGAAGGATCATACTCTCACACCCTGAGAAGGAGTCACCTTCACCAAAGAAGCAAAAACCCAAAGGAAAGACACAATGTGGCCGGCCTACCGATAGAATGAGAGTAAATATTGGAACAGCAGCTTTTCCCAGATGGAGGGAGTGTCAGAGAGAGGAGGATTATAAAGATCTTTGCACATGGGCTTTGAAAAAAGAAAAAGTTTCTTTGATAAAAGTGTTTGTCCTACCGTGGCCACGACACCATCACAACTTCCCTTCCAAGATGGTTAGTGAAGTGTCACGAAAATCTCAATATAAGGCAGAACTGTACCAGGCTATAAACATGCTTTTTAATGCTGTAAAGTTTGAAGTTTTTTAACATGGCAGTCTGATGGGAATCTCAGGTGGCCTCTTGAGTAACTGCAGTTTAAAGGGTTCATTTTTGTGCCCCTTGGTTTTGCCATAATTGCCTTTAAAAGTTCAGTTTTGTCACTGATGTACAACATGCCAGTCGTGTTATATCTCGAAAGGGGGAAAAATACACATGAAAATGATTGTGATTGTAGCTTGAATTAGCCAGCTTTAGTTACAGCCCACATAGCAGACAGGTCTGGCCCGGATGTGGTGTCAAGCTGGCATTGCTGGCTGACTTCTGGCACGGTAAGTGGTCAACCAGATGTGGGACAGGTCTGGCAATGATGGCACTATTTATGTTCCCATTTTCCTGTTTTAGTTAGAAGACCCAAATGCCATGTTCCAATAATATACTGCTATGCAGGTTTGACAGGTTTGTGAGCGTACACTTTATCCAAAACCTACTGAGGGTTTACCCATGTTTACCACCAGGTGGCTGTAGCTCAGGAGGTGGAGCAGGTCACCTACTGATCGGAAGGTTAGTGGTTTGATCCCTGGCTCCTCCAGTCTGGATGTCAAGAGTATGAATGTAGTTAGGAAGCACTCAGTTTAGAGAAACTGTGTGTGATTGGGTGGATGTGGCACTTTGTATAGAGCACTTTCAGTAATCTAGCAGAGTAACTCAAAGTGCTATATAAAAATCAGGCCATTCACTGTCTGAACGGAGTTTCAACATGTTACTTTTTCATTATGTTGTTCCGGCAAATGTTGTTATTACATGGCTTGATTAAGGTACACATTAGGCTGACATCTGGGGCCAGAGCTGAAACTGTTCTGGGCCAGCACACAGCAGTGTGTCTGCAACTGGCCCGTGGCTGCACACAATGTGCTTACACATGGCCCACATACCGCAAAGAATGACGGCCCTTTGGTGGCCCAGATCAGGTTTGCCAGAAGTAATCCACACATGGGCCAGCACAGGACCACCAGTGTGTCTCCAACTGGCCTTGTGCTGGCCTATGTGTGGGCCACCTCTGGCAAACCAGATCTGGGCCTACCAAAGGGCCGTCATTCTTTGCGGTATGTGGGCCATGTGTAAGCACATTGTGTGGGCCACAGTGTTGGGACTAACGCGTTATTAAGTAACGCGTTACAGTAAGTACATTATTATTGTGGTAACGAGCACGGTAACTAGTTATTATGCCAAAATCAGGAACGCGTTAGTCATTACTGGGATTTAGATAGGGTCGTTACTCGTTACTTCGTGTGGTGGCTATCGCGGAGCTTCCACAGATTCAGTAACATTAGCAAGTGGTGGAAGCCAGCAGGTGGATGAAGGAAAGGGGACGCAGAAGGAAAAGAGACCCGAGGCGGCCGCCGGTCCAAGTGTGAACTGAACTTCAGGTAAGAAGTTATGACCTGCAGTCCATCTGGGTCAGATATGAACCAAGTTTAGGTGGAGTTTATTTTCGTTATTCTGACTTTTTCCGTACTGCGTGCTAGCTAGCATGACGGAGTTTCTATACAGCTGGGTGGTGCTATGAAGTTAATGATGTTGAACTTTATTTTGTTCATAAGTTATTAGAGTTGCCAACCGTCCCGTCTGGTATTCAGAGAAAATATTACGCGTTTCTTACTGAGGTGAAAAGGAACAGTTTGTCCCATAATTCAGCTACAATGAAAAAGGCACAAAGCTGGAGTTATTCTGTGTCTTTGCTGCACAGCTGCCTCTTCTTCTCTCATCCTCTCCCCTTCCCTCTCCCATTTCTACTTCAATCATGAAACTGATCAATGATCAGCTGATCGGCTTTCTTGTTTGTTTATCGCTCACTTTGCGCCGAAAGAGGAAACCAGCGGATGTCGCGCTAAACAACAGCAGCACGTTTAAGCTTGATCAGCTGTTGTTAGAATTTATTTAATATTAACTTCTAGTATCAGCTGATGTTTGCTGGAGCCACAGCTGTAAACCTGCTGGTCATGATATGGTTTGGTTATCTGGTGAGAGGGAAACATGAAGATGAAACCAGGAGATGTCCTTACTGAATCATCAGAGCTGAACAGGTGATGGAGAAACAGGTTTACCTTTTAGGTGACATGAATGAGTTGAAGGGAAGTTATCAACTGTTTCTGAGAGATAAATAACCCCAGGATCCTTTTTTAGGTAGCTGACAGCTGGTAACTGTGCAGGGGCGGATCTAGCAAAGTGTTGTCAGGGGGCATGTAGGGCATTAACAGGGAATGGGGGGCACAAAGAAATACTTTTCTTTCTTATTCTCATTTAAAATGTCTAGCTTTTAAAAAATAATTATCTGAATCTTACAACAAACGATTGATAGATTGATGCATATATACCATCAAAACAGTCACTGTCACAACAGTGACTGTTTTGATGTCACAACAGTGTTTATTTTCATTCAAAGGCTTTATGATTTTTCCTATAATGGTGGGCCGGTCTCTAGTCAAAATGCCCGGGCCAATTTTCTGTCCCAGTCCAGCCCTGTATGCAGCTCATCTGCAGTCTGGTGTTACCTACATCTTCCTATTCAGAAGGCAGAATTTCCGAGTTCTGAGTACAATCGAAAGCACCACGACTGCAGTTTTTGTGTTGGATGTAAAAGGCGCACATGACGCTGTGGAATAGGCTAGAATCATGGCAGTAGTCAATGACGGTCCAGGCGTGGGATTTCTCTCGTGGAAATATGCACATTATCTTTTCCTTTCTATTGGTAGGTGGCACAGTGCACTTGTGGCAAGTAAGCAAGCTAGAAGACTGGCAAAGTAATGGAAGCAACACATTAACAAGAGAAGTCTGAGTAAAACCAAACTTACTTTCCCTAGTAACTAGTTACTTTGAAAGTAACGAGTAACTTGAAGTAACTGAGTTACTTTTGAGAGAAGTAACTAGTAATGTAACTAAGTTACTAATTTAAAGTAACTTACCCAACACTGGTGGGCCAGATGGTTTTCATCTACAAGTAGTTGCAAAATTGACTGGCTTTGAACTCCATGTAGCACTTTTCTAAACAACTTAGCAGACACTGTGCAGCTGCCACCTCTGACCTCAGCCTCTGTCTGTCTGTGTCTCTTTCCCTCATAGGTCTGAGGAGAGCTGAGATTGCAATGGACACTCTATAGAGTTAATTGAGGGGCATAAATGATTTACATGACATATGAGCGATGACAAGTCCCCTTGCCTTCTCATGAAATTACACCTGTAAGTAAGTGGAGGATGCGTGGGTGGATTAGATTCATCTTGACATGTTGCAACGCTTAAAGGAAAGCTTCTGAGTGTTTAAACTCTGCCACATGTAAACACGCTGATAGAAACCGGCTGCTGTAATCGCTCGCACTGTCGTTGAGCAAAGCGGAGTTCCCTTTGTGTTTTGAAGATGATAGAGAAAATCTTGCCTTTGTCACATATCGAAATGTATGTTTAGCTCAGACAAAGCTAAACCCGCCCTTCAGCAGTCAGGATATGGATCAATAGCATGAAAGATTACAGCAGCTAGCAATGCTCAGGGCACACAGCTATTGTACCAAAACTAATATGAAAATCTATACCTAAGCGAAACCCTAATATATGTAGCGAATGCTGAACCATTTCTTTTTGTGTGTGTGTGTGTGGCAGACATGGATGGTGGTCATTTATTTTAAATTTTGAGCAGGTTTTAGGATGAAATACACTCATAAAGCACACAAAAAAGCCAATCTGGTAGGATTCCTTCCTTCTACGTCTATAGCACGCAGGTCGCAGGAGTTTCTGCACAGGCTTGCTTCAAACACATCAAGATTGCCCGTTGACTCGGTGACAGTGAGCCGATCTGTGCAGCCACTGATTACAGCTGGACCTCTCCTTTATCTGAATGCACACCACCTTTCCATCTCTGCCAGCACACAGCGCTACTTGGAGCTCTGTCCATTTTCACATCTCTGCTCTCTCCCCGAGGACCCAAGGACTGTTTCACCAGATTTGCAACATGCGAGCTGAAATGTAAAACATGAGATCATTTCCCCCAGCTTCGTTTTGACACATTTCACAGATCAAAACAAACACCACACCGAGCAACCCGTGCGTGAGCATACGAACGCCCTGTCGAGTCATCCATAATTTGCAACCGTTTGTGAAAAAGCGTCGGCGCACCATTCGTGATTCCCGTGTGTGCGAGTCACCTCTGAAATTGTTCAGGGCAGATTTTAGTTTCCAGAGTCCTGAGGCTCCGGAGAAACCAGACTAAAACTCTTCTGACCAGTGGGCAGTGGACCAATACATTTTCCTCACACTAATAACAGAGGAGTCTGGGGAATTTGTTAATCCTGTGTTTTGTGGATTTATAACGGCTTATCCCCGGTTTCCCTGAGGTATCCTGTTAGAAGTGCTGAAGGAGTGTGAGGAGCCAGGGTCACAGCTTTGAGCTGTTCAGTCTTTTTACCCTCAGAGTGAGAAAGCTGGGTTTTAGTTGCCTGGTATCAAATCAACCCTAATCCCGCAGGAGGATCTGGAAGAAGTTGGAGGAAGTTTCCAGGGGAAGTTGAAGGGAGGAAGTCATCTGCTCTGCTGCGACCTGGATAAGTGTTGAGAAAGTACTTGGAAAATTGTAGAGCCACAATATGATGTTTTCTTGAAAGCTATATTTTCAGACTTGTTTCCATAGTAAACCACAGTATCTTCCTTTATTTTTTTATGACTATGACAAGATCTTGCATTGATGTAAAATACAAGGCTTCATTTTGGCTTTAATTACTATGTGGGCTTTGTGGTGTAACTAAAGGCAGTCCACCGTTTGTGAAGATGAATTCTGAATACACAAAAAGTCAGTGTGAGAGTGCAGCATCATACTGATTCTCCCTTGTTATAGCAGTGGGAAAAATGAGAAACATCTTTAAAAGACACGATGAGTGAAAAAGGACATCTGCTCATCGACTGTCATGTCCTGATGAAAATGAGCCATGATCCAGTAATGTAGGGCTTTAGCACAAGTGTACGTGACTTATCCGTAATTCCGGAATAATATGTGCAGGAATCAGCATGAATTATTCTATGAATAAATGCATGACATATGAACTCATGAGCATTCATGCTAATAATGGAGGGTGATGTGTGGCATTAGCCTGCACTTGGCACATATACATTAATTAGCCTATTGGGTCAAATGAGCCTTCAGTGGTACTTCATTGCAGCTAAGTCCAAGTAAGGATACAGTGTGGAGCTTTTTTGAGTTTAAATAATATATTTCACTAAAGTCTGATTCAGGTGAGACTTAATTTGGGATGTTTTATATGGAAATTATAGAAGTTTTGAAACATCTAGCTCCAGTCCCTGGTCTGTCTGTCTTCACACTTCTTCATCTCTGGACTTGCATTCATAATCATAGTCAACACCCCCTTTAAACTGTAACGTTTTATATATCAGGAAGTTAGAAAATAATCTTGCAATCAGAAGTCCTTAAAATTAGGTAAATAAACAAGCTACAAACATGATATATTATTATACTGTTCCATTATTTCACAAACACAAAGCCAAAATGCAGAAGCAGTGTGTGAAAATAATGTATAATCTTACTGCCTCCATAGGAATTAAGAGGGTAAGTAGCTGCCAGAAGCAGCTAATTAAATGTATTTGATTAACTGATCAGCTGTTGCTACACATCCACCCGGGAAGGGAATGAAACCATTTCAAAACACAAAGGGAAACAGGCACTGATGAGACAGTAACAAGACAGTTGTCAATCTTCCTAGAAGTCAATGCTCAGAAAAACTAGCCGACGTCCTCCATAAAAAACAAAACAAAAACCAAAGAAAAAAACATGAGCTCATCTCAGACCCTACAGGCCTCAGTTAGCATGTTAAATGTTAGAGCTCATGATAGCATTGTTAGAAAGAGACTGAACAAGGAGAAAGCCTCTTCTATCGAAAACAAACATGGCCGCATTGCTTATGTTAACAAAGTGCAGAGGTTTGATCATGTGCTGTGTTTGAACAGCACCTCATACGAACTGTCAAGGACAGCGATGGAGGGCTGATGATTTGAGTGTTTTGCAGCCAAGGGACCTGGGCCTCTTGCAGTAACTGAGTCGATTATGAACTCCTCTGTAAACCAAAGTATTCTTGAGTCAAATAGGAGGCCGAAGCTTGATCTAAAGTGGTCATACAACAGGAGAATGATCTGAAGCACAGCAGCAAATCTACAATTTACAGTCTCAAGATCTCTTACCAGGTGTCTCACCTGTTTCAGGTGACTTCAATAGGTCACGTGATAGGGTGGGGCACAGTCTCACGGTGGTTTCATCCAAAAACTGGTGGTAATGACCCATGTCTTTTTTCACACCTTGGCTCATGTGATGACTCACATGATTAATAGTGAGTCAGTGACCACCTCCTAATTGACAACAACTGTTAGGGATTAAATACCTGGAACTCTGCACATGTTGGTTGTAGAACTGAAGAAGCCTCTTGTATGAGAGGTGAAATGTCTTCAAACAACTTAAAAACATCCAGTCTTCTTCTGTCAAGCTTTTAGGAATGCTTTCCTTAAGGTTTAGGAGGGTGTTTATGGGAATTTTTCACCATTTTTACAGAAGTGCATTTGTGAGGTCAGGCTGCAAGCGAGAAGGTCTGGCTTGCAGTCTGATTCCTCCCAAAGCTGTTCTGTTGGGGTGAGGTCAGGACTCTGCAGGCCAGTCAAGTTCTTCTACACCAAACTCACTCATGGACCTTGCTTTGTGCACTGGTGCACAGTCATGTTGGAACAGGAAGGGACCATTCCCAAACTGTTCTCACAAAGTTGGGAGCATGAAATGAATCCTTTCATTGGAATAATAACTCCTGAACAACAACCCCCTCACCAGACTTTACACTTTGCAAATTCCAAACCCAGACTCATCAATCAAATTGCCAAGTCTGCACACTGTTCTTGAGGCTAAGTTGCCGAGGTTTCTAGTCATCTCCACTTTGTTATAATACAGCTGACTGTGGAATATTTAGTAGTGAGTGAATATCATGACTGGACTTGTTGCACAGGTGGCATATTATCACAGTACCACGCTGTAATTCACTGAGCTCCTGAGAGCGAGCCATTCTTTCACAAATATTTGTAGAAGCAGTCTGCATTCCTAAGTGCTTGATTTTTTTCAGTGTTGGGTAAATTACACTCAACAAAAATATAAACGCAACACCTTTGTTACTGCTCCCATTCCCCATGGGATGGACGTAGAGACCTAAAATTCATTCCAGATACACAATATAACCATCCCTCCCAAACAGTGGTCACAAATCAGTCCAAATGTGTGGTAGTGGGCACATCTGCTATATTGAGATAATCCATCCCACCTCACAGGTGTGCCACATCAGGATGCTGATCTGACATCATGAGTAGTGCACAGGTGTACCTCAGACTGCCCACAACAAAAGGCCACCCTGGAATGTGCAGTTTTGTCTCACAGCAAAATGCCACAGATGCCACAAGCAATGAGGGAGCGTGCAATTGGCATGCTGACAGCAGGAATGTCAACCAGATCTGTCGCCCGTGCATTGAATGTTCATTTCTCAACCATAAGCCGTCTCCACAGGCGTTTCAGAGAATATGGCAGCACATCCAACCGGCCTCACAACCGCAGACCTCGTGTAACCACACCAGCCCAGGACCTCCACATCCAGCAGATTCACCTCCAAGATCGTCTGAGACCAGCCACCCAGACAGCTGCTGGAACAATTGGTTTGCACAACCAAACAATTTCTGCACAAACTGTCAGAAACCGTCTCAGGGACGCTCAACTGCATGCCCGTCGTCCTCATCGGGGTCTTGACCTGACTCCAGCTCGTCGCCGTAACAGACTTGTGTGGGCAAATGCTCACATTCGATGGCGTCTGGCACGTTGGAGAGGTGTGCGCTTCACGGATGAATCATGGTTCACATTGTTCAGGGCAGATGGCAGCTGAGAATGTCCCAGTTCTTGCATGGCCAGAATACTCACCGGACATGTCACCCATTGAGCATGTTCGGGATGTGCTTGACCGGCGTATACGACAGCGTGTACCAGTTCCCACGAATATCCAACAACCTCGCACAGCCATTGAAGTGGAGTGGACCAACATTCCACAGGCCACAATTGACAATCTGATAGACTCCATGCGACGATGTGTTGCACTGCATGAGGCAAATGGTGGTCACACCAGATACTGACCGGTTCTGGGTCCCCAGACCCCCAATAGCGCAAAAAACTGCACATTCCAGGGTGGCCTTTTGTTGTGGGCAGTCTGAGGTACACCTGTGCACTACTCATGATGTCAGATCAGCATCCTGATGTGGCACACCTGTGAGGTGGGATGGATTATCTCAATATAGCAGATGTGCCCACTACCACACATTTGGACTGATTTGTGACCACTGTTTGGGAGGGATGGTTATATTGTGTATCTGGAATGAATTTTAGGTCTCTACGTCCATCCCATGGGGAATGGGAGCAGTAACAAAGGTGTTGCGTTTATATTTTTGTTGAGTGTAATTACCCAACACTAACTTAATTACTCAATAAGTAATTTAACTAAATACTTCTTAAAATCCCTATAAACCTTGAGTGGACAAACAATAGAAATTAAACTCTTTAAATAATAAATAAATTTTTTTAAAGACGTAGACTCTACAGTAAGCAGCAGTAGCATCTCTTCCACAATGTAGCCTGCAATCATTTTTTAAGCTCACCTTCAGACGCTTTCTGTGCTGCTGAAGTAAAATCAAGTTTTGCCTGCTTAGCAGGAGTAGCCGCGTGTTATCCATGGATGATGAACAAGGATCACTCAGAATTGTTCGTCTATGCTCTCGTGTCAGGCGCTTCGGTAGATTAATCATGCTATTAACAGCGGCCGATAGTTTTTACATATTACTGTAATGTTCTTGTCTGTTTGCTTCAGAAATGTGAAGATACGGCAGTAGAGCAGGGCAATATGACCAAAAATATTTATCACGATATACATTTGAAAATTTGTGATAACGATATAACTGACGATATAACTGACACCAGACAAAATACTTTACAACTCCACAACTTTATTAGTGCAAAAAACAAACAAACATCAATGTATTTTCACTTAAACAAGCAGCTGTTTTTTATGTGCATTAAAGTTATATAAAAATTTAACAGTGCAAATGCAAATTCCTTGCTGACAGTTTAACCAAAAGGCATTTCCGGTGGAAATTGGCCGACATATCCGCCGCATAACCATGTATAATATCCACAAAACCTAAAAAGAGGTTATACACACACAATACGGTAATATTATGGTGATGCACAGTATGTATCACTCCGTGAGGCTCCTGCCTAATAAAGCCGTAATGCTTCGACAATCCATCAAGCAGTCCGGGTTCGTAGCTTAGCAAAGTCATACTCAAACATTTGACAGATTTTTGCCGTGTACGACATAAACTTGTTTTGAGGTCAGTAAACACAACCAGAATTCATACATAAGGCACACGGGATTATAAGGGGCACTGTCGATTTTCAGAAAAATCAAAGGATTGATTTTAAGTCAGAATCAGAATCAGAATACTTTATTCATCCCAAGGGAAATTAGTGTGCCGTATTTTCCAAAAAACACGGTAATAACGACGGCCCGCTAGCATGCTCTACCAAAAATAGTGCTTTGTTGTGTATCTGACGGACGAAAGCTAAACCAGTTCCACACCACTGAAGTTGAAGCATTTTTACAAACCAGTTCTGGTTCATCTGTTTCATTCAACGAGCCGCTTTCGTCGCCATGCTTTTTCTGACGTGTGCGTATGAAAACAAAGGCACTTTACCCATATTCTATCGCGATATTTCATTTTTCTATCGTTGCCCAAAATTATACCGGTATTACCGTGAACGGTATGATATGGCCCAGCCCTATACGGGAATATGTCCATTTCATAAAACAGCCGCTCGCTTCAGCCGACTCCGACAGCTTCCGCCTTAGAATACGACTATGCCGCAAACTGGCGCGAAATGACGCGCAGCTGCACTACAGCGATGTTAAAGCGGCAGAGTTTACTTCTACGTTTAGAAGATAAATTATTGAAATTAAATAATGATATTCAGCGAGTTTAATTATTTTACAATGTAACGCAAGTACATTGTAAGTAACTGTAATTAAAATACCTAAAAATTAACAGTAATCAGTTACTCTACTTTTTCAGTGGAAAAGTAATTTAATTACAGTAACACGTTACTTAGTAACACATTACACCCAACACTGGATTTTATACACCTGTGGCCATGAAAGTGAATGATTTGGATGGGTAAGTGAATACAACTGACAATATAGTGTTTGTTGATAGACATGTCAGAATTTAAGACAGACCCTGCTGACGAACCATATTAATAAATGCTGACAAAAAGTCACTCATCTGCACATAACTGCTCACAGACTCCACACTGACTGGATACGGGTCTTTAAATGGCAACGCTGTATAAATGGAGTGCACCACAAGGTTAGCAGCACAGGCCTTGGAGAGGCTGGATCTAGATCTCCTGGGAATCCCTGCACTTAAATATTCTGCAATCAAAAACAGCCTTTCCTCCATAGAAAACACTGCTTATTATGCTGACCTTGCTCTAAGTGTTTCAGTGGTGTTATTATCCTAATGTATTCTGTCCGTGCTCTTCACTTGTTTTGTTGGCGTCATGTTGTTTGATCATGTCTCTACACTTATTGCACAAATACAGAACAAATAGCACAGCCTCCTCCATCATCAAATTAGTATTTTTCCTTTACCCACTCTTAGTCCATCCTTGCCAGTTTTCAAACCAGTGGTCACATACTAGCTAATAAGTAGTGCGTTAATCACAAGTGGTGTCCAGTCGAAGGCATCAAAAGCACCATTCAAAAGCATCTGACTGCGGCTACATTTAATGAGTTTTGCTGGTGAGAAAAGACTTCATGAATATTAAAATATCCGGTCACTTTATGTGCCAACGCAAAAAATGATTCACAGTTTGGTCCACAGAGGCTGTTGTTGTGCTAACTTTGTGAAGACTCTGGAAACATGTGAATTCACTGTTAAAAGCAATTTGTGTGTTTGCATTTCAAATGTACGCGCCGATGATAGATCACTTTAACAACCGACAAAGCAACAAAGCCGCTAGCTGCACGTTTTTAGCTCCTCTGTCACGTTTCCACTTCCATGATGCAAGGCTGAAAAAAATCACTGTGATATCACCTAATCTTACTTTCAAAGTGTGACAAGTGTGTATTCTGACTGTCAGCCTAGCTTATGTGTATAAATACACACACGTGTGTGTGTGTGTCTGCTGTCACCAAGTACATTGGGGTACAAATTCTCTTTGAAAAAACATGCACAGTGTGAGCACGTTTAGCCGGCCCTTGAACGCCGTCTTCTTTTCTGTCTCCCCGCTGCAGATCCCTAAGATGGCGGTCGTCACTGTCACTGACGTCAGCGTAGTGCCAGCAGGGCTGATGTCAGTGTTTCTGCTGCTGTTGCAGGTATATGACTGACTTTTCAGTGATGAAACAAAAGCTGACAGATAAAAAAAAAAAAGAAAAGAAAAAGAAGTGGATGGCTTGAGAGCTGAGAGGGCACTAATATCTCGTAGCCAAAGCTTTGCTCCTGCCGTCACACCTCTTACAATCCAAATTTGACAACTGCCACCATTCACTTTCCCGTCTTCCTCCCTACCTTTTCATTCTCTCTGCTCAGCAGCTTCTATTTCCCTTTCTTCTGCTCTCTATATCTCTTTCTTTCTCTCTCCTCCTCCCACGCGCGCCCCCTCACCTCTTTTCTCTCGTTGTTTGATCAGCAGAGCAGCATCTCAGCAGGAGTATTTAAGGAAATAGAAGGCTCCCCTGCTTTATTCTCTCTTTCGCACCCCTCTGCCTCACATCTCTCTGTGCTCTCGTTTGCTCCTTTCCCCCTGTTTTCCTCTCACTTTAATATTCCTTCTTCACTCCTCCTTCTCAAACTTTTTCATCCCAAATTCTTCTTGGTGTTGCCTTTTACACAATAACCACAGTGCTTGTGTACGCATCTGCTTGTATCTCTTTAAGTGCGCGCGTAGAGACGGTACAGTAGTTGTGTTCAATTACACAGCAGGAGAGTTGCTTCTGAGTCACTCAAACTAATCTGGCCTGAAGGTGCAGCCCCTGAGACCTATAATGTGTGTGTGTGTGTGTGTGCATTGCTAAAAGCACATTTTTATAATCAGTTATTATGTCATCGCGTCATATGATAATCACTGAAAAAAGATGACCCCCGTACCCTTAATGATGAGTTTTGACACCTTATATACACCACTGTGTATGTTCCCTTTATGCACGTTATATTCAGCAATTTTCATAGCAAACACAAATCCTGCTGAAAAAGCCAAGCCAACCCAGCTCAACAACTTTGTTGGTGATGTATAATGCCGCTGAGGGCATGTAGATGAACTGTTTTTTATAAGAGCTAGGCACTGACAGAAGACAGGAGTACATCCTCTCTCTCTCTCTCTCTCTCTCTCTCTCTCAGACACACACACACACACACACACACACACACACACACACACACACACACACACACACACACACACAGATGTGGCCTCCAGAGTTCAGCTGGCTCCGTCCATCGCCATCGGCAGTCAGCCTTTGTGCATATTGTTAGACACTAAGGCATTTAAGGAGCAGATGACACAGAGTGATGGGATGGCAGCTGGAAATTGAGTCAAAGTGAGTGACAGCTCAGTTGTAAACTAATAGAAAATGAATCCATTTTCTTTTTACATTTTTGTTTTTTAGTGAAGGACTAGTCCTTTAAATTTGGACCGTTAATAGCACTTAGTGGCTGCTGCTTTATCAGAGGACAGATGAACACAAAACACTTTTCAAAACGCCACAATTTTGACCCAGGTGACAGTTTTGCTCGTTGGCGCTCTCACGCAGTAAGACTCAGCAAGACCTGGAAGGTATCAAAGCTCCACAGCACTCATGCTAGACAGTGAGACCTGAATCATCCTTTAACCTCCTAAGACCCGAACTCTTCCACAGCATGCATTTTTAGTTTCTCTTTGATATTTGGGCATATTGGGGCCTGATGAATGCAAAAACAAAGAATTACCAGATTTTTTTTTTTTACCTTATTTTTGTTTTTAAGAAAAATGAGAGCTACATATGAGGATATTTGTTTAAAAATTTGATAGAACAGTAGCAGGATAATGTCCTCGTATGTGGATATCAGGCCCTTGTAGAGCAAAATTGAGTATTTTGGTCCAAATAACCCAAAATGTGATGTCCACATATGTGGACGCCAGGTCCTAGGAGGTTAAAGATTGTCAAAAAGAAATCAGCATTCAGTGCAAATTCGACCTTAAGTTGGTGTAATAAGTTCCCTTATTACTAAACTCTGGGATAAGTGGAAATGGTAACAGTGGGCACACCTAAACGTCCTGTCATATAATTAACTCTTATTTCTGGATTTTGATTGGATCATTGTAACAACTTCTTTCTTTTCTTTACCAGTTATTCTGTTGTAGATTCGCTGCTGTTGGTATCATTGTCCTACTACATGACCCAGTTTGGGCCAAGCCTTATGTTTGTAGGTATGAATTAAAGCATGAATGGTTGCCTGCCTTTCTGTGTTAGCCCTGCAGTGGACTGGCAGCCTCTTGCCCTACGACGGCTGGGTTAGGCTCCGGCCTCACTCACTCGGTTAAGAGAATGAATGGAATAATCTCTTAATTAGAATGATGACTAAGAATAAATGTAGTAAAATTTCATGTATCATATCATCCATTTTAGCATAGTAGAATGAGCCAGAAAGGAGCCCAATGAAATGCACTGTAGTGGTTAGTCTGTACAGCTTCCCAGCCACAATTACTGCAATTTAGAAAAAACACTAACGCTGACTTTTTTTCAATGTTTTTTTAAAGGTTTTGAAATGCCTGCAGTCGCTGTGAGTGACTCCCAGTCCTTTAAAGGACAGGTTAAACGTAGGATGTCAATTGCACAATCACGTGTGATGAAGTGGACGAGTGGACAGCCATTTCAGAGCCACTCCACGCTGCTAAGAGGGCTGTGATTTGCATTGGCCTCTCTGCCGGCCTTGGTTTTTCTCACTGTTTCCCGCTGAGCCAAACGTAAACTCAAAATGGCAAACATAATCAACTCCTCCAGGTGGTCTTATGAGTCATATGTTAGAAGTTCCCTTTCGCTTTAATCCAGCCCTTGATTAAAAGGTCCTCAACAGGGGCTCTGAATCCCACCTGCTCTTTGCTGCCGGGGTCGATATATGAATTATTTAAACGTCCGCAGTCCCTTTTGCTTGGCTGGTCTCACATCCACGAGAAAGGGCGGTGACATTTTGTCTCATAACAGGACAGACAATGGGAAACAAAAGTTTACAGCCACCAACAAGAAACCAGACCACATTTCCACCCTGTGAGCAGCTCACCTAAAGGCATCGTTTTCTACACCATTAATTATGTCTGTGCTTTTCAGCGACAAGCCAAAATATCTGTTGTGATTGGGTCGTAGAAATCTACCTTTCTTCTTTCATTTAAAGTGTGAAAAGCTCTTCCAGACATGTGTGACAGCTACTCAATTTTCACACTACAAAGCAATCAAAGACAAAGAATACAGGCTTGAGAACTGATTGTTAGTGTGCTAGTTTATTGATTAGGTTAGTGACTTAGAAAGGCTAACTCCAGCAGCCCTGTCCTCATCTTTGCTGGATTTGGGGAACTTTGGAAAAGTTGATCTACACTTTACTCGAGGCAGCATTATGCTGGCTAACCACGTTATTATTCTTTTTCCATTTAAAAGCCTCTCATCTTCATTCGTTATCACACTAAGACTTGAACACAAAGAGATCAGAATAAAAATTGGCAGAGAAAAAGCTCTGCCTCTATACTATGAATCATGTCATTCCCTGAGTGATGTTCTATGAAGGATGAAGGCATCAAACATTTGAAGATGCCAACACCAAAGTGAAGATAGCAGCATTCCTCACTTTCTAATGTGAGCGTGGACTGATAACAGTACAGACCATCCAAGAAGTTTGTGCTTCAGGATCGTTGACTGAAATCCTTGATTAACTCATATGAGTGTCTGTACATAGACCTGTAAAGTTTGTGAGCGCATGAAAGCTTATTGTAATTCCTAGCTTAAAAACAACAACAAGGTGGTATACGCTCACTGGCCACTTTATTAGGTACACCTACCTAGTATTGGGCTGAACCCCCCTTTTGCTTTTTGAACTACTGTCATAGATTCATCTTTCATCACTCATCCAAGTTGTCTCCGTCTCCGACTGAAGAAGTCACAGGGATGAGTAACGAAACGTTTCTCCCACTGAAAACGTTATGTCCAGATGAACAGAATCAACCTTCTGGGGTACCCTGAGACCATTAAACCCCCATCAGCAGCCTGAACCTTTCACACAAGGCAGGTTGGATCCATGAGTTCATGTTGTTTACCAGATTCTGATCCTGCCATCTGAATGTAGCAGCAAAAACGGAGACTCATCAGACCAGCCGATGTTTTTCAATTCTCCCGTTGTTTCCTTTGGGTGAGCCTGTGTGAACTACATCTTCAGGTTCCTGCCTTCCTATCAGCTTGAAGCAGTCTGGCCATTCTCCTCTGACCTCTGGCATCGACAAAGCATTTTCACCCAGAGAACTGAACTCGTTGGATATTATAAACTCAAGAGATGGATGTATTTTGAAATACTCAGATCAGCCTGTCTGGCAGCAACAACCATGCCACATCACTTAAATCACCTTTCTTCTCCTTGAAAGAAGCTCAGTTTGAACTTTAACGTGTCATCTTGACCACAACTACCTGCCTCCCGGCATCGGGGTACTGCCACCATTTGAATGGCTGATTAGATTCTACTGCATTACAGTTTTTTACAGACGCTAGGACACATTTCACAATACTTAGGTCACTTTTGCAAAACTCTTCACACAATTCTCCTAACTGACCGTCAGCTTGGCAAAGCAGTTCATTTCACATTCAAAATGCACTACAACTACCAAAACACTTTATTCAGGTCTCAAATAACCTCATTCTTCCAGAACACTAGCAAAGGTTGACAGCCGACAAACACACTTTGTCACCCACAAAACAATGACCTAAAAAACACTAACAACATGTAGCATTACACAGTGTTTTCCTGTGTAAAACAAGGACACATCTCTGTTTATAATTTCAATATATGTTACTGGAATGAATCAGACATCATGCAGAATTCGTTAATATTTGTTTATGTATTTTTATTTTTTTGCACTAAGTAATCCCAAAATACAAGAATTTGTATACACACCATCCACTGATACACATACAATAGTAATGCTAATCTACTCGGTCTTCTCCATTTGGCCGCAGGTTCTCATCCACATCACATCTTATGTCATCTAGGGCAATACACCTAGGAAAGAATCTTCTGGCATGCCAGAATTGAAGGAGTTGAAAAATTGAAGGAGTAACAGCTGTGTAGATGTTCATCCACAATGAGAATCAGCTGTGGCTGGTTAAACTGCATTTTTAGATTTACAGTTTTTTCTGATTGCTTAAGCACATTTTTTGTAACTATTGGCTAATTTTGCAAAACTCTTCACACAAATAAGAAAACCTGTCACCCAATAATCAAAACATCGTAGTTCTCTTGCAAAAGCAAACACAGCTAGATTAACTCTTCACACCTTCGTAAAAATGGTGTTTCCGTATCAAACAGTACACACAAGCCATCATCTACTATCACAGACTACATAACTTTCTGCACCGACTCCATTGTTCCAGCTCAGACTGTTCATTGTTACCCAAATAACAAGCCGTGGGTGACTAAGGACATCAAAGCCCTCCTCAACAACAAGAAGAGGGCTTTCAGAGGGGGCAACAAAGAGGAGGTGAGGAAGATCCAGGTGTTACTAAAGGACAAGATCAGAGAGGCTAAGGACAATTACAGGAGGAAGCTGGAGTGGAAACTCCAGCAGAACAGCATGAGAGAGGTGTGGAGGGGCATGAAGACCATCACTGGATTCAGGCCAACCAACAGCAGGGGAGCTGAGGGAGGTGAGAATAGAGCCGACGAGTTGAATCTGTTTTTCAATAGATTCGACACCACAGTGTCTGCTCCCACCCCCACAACCTCACCTGCAGTCAGCCTGGAATCCAGAGCCACACCACTGTGCCAGCCTCTCTCTTCACATGTTGCCTCCTGTGAGATTCCTGACACCCCTCCCCCACCCATCACCTTCACTCAATACCAGGTTGAGATGCAAATGAGGAGACTTCACTCAGGCAAGTCTGCTGGACCAGACGGAGTGAGTCCCCTTGTCCTCAAGGCCTGTGCCCCCCAGCTGTGTGGAGTCTTTCATAAACTGTTTATGCTGAGTCTGAGTCTGCAGAGGGTCCCGGTGATGTGGAAGACATCATGCCTCGTCCCTGTACCAAAGACGCCTCGTCCCAGTGGCTCCCAGGATTACAGGCCCGTGGCACTGACCTCCCACATCATGAAGACCCTGGAAAGGCTCATCCTGGACCAGCTGCGACCCATAGTAAGACCACATCTGGATCCCCTTCAGTTCGCTTATCAGCCTCGTCTCGGAACAGAGGACGCCATCATCTACCTGCTCAATCGTGTCTACACCCATCTGGACCAGCCGGCGAGCACTGTGAGGGTCATGTTTTTTGACTTTTCCAGTGCTTTCAACACCATCAGGCCGACCCTCCTGGGTGATAAGTTAGCAGCGATGCAGGTGGATGCTTCTCTGGTGTCCTGGATTGTTGATTACCTGACAGGAAGACCACAATATGTACGTCTCCCACAGTGTGTGTCTGACAAGGTGATTAGCAACACAGGGGCACCACAGGGGACTGTCCTCTCCCCCTTCCTCTTCACCCTCTACACCACAGACTTCAGCCACTGCACAGAGACCTGCCATCTTCAGAAGTTTTCTGATGACTCTGCGGTGGTTGGATGCATCAGCAGGGATGATGAGACAGAGTACCGGGCTGTGGTCGACTCCTTTGTCACGTGGTGTGAGCAGAATCATCTGCAGCTCAACGTGGCAAAGACCAAGGAACTGATCGTGGACTTCAGGAAGACCAGGAAACACTTGACCCCTGTTTCAATCCAGGGGGTCAGTGTTGACATTGTGGAGGACTATAAATACCTTGGAGTACACATTGACAATAAACTGGACTGGGCTAAAAACACCACAGCACTTTACAGGAAGGGCCAGAGTCGTCTCTATTTTTTGAGGCGACTGAGGTCCTTCAACATCTGCCAGAAAATGCTGAGGATTTTCTATGAGTCTGTGGTGGCCAGTGCGATCCTCTATGCTGTTGCATGCTGGGGGAGCAGGCTGAGGGTCGCAGATGCCAACAGACTTAATAAACTGATCCGTAAGGCCAGCAATGTTGTGGGGATGGAGCTGGACTCCCTCAAGGTGGTGTCGGAGAGGCGGATGCTGTCCAAGATAAAGACAATGTTGGATAACACCTTCCACCCACTCCATGACATGCTGGTCAGTCACAGGAGCTCGTTCAGTGAGAGACTGAGATTACCGAAAAGCACCACTGAACGACACAGGAAATCTTTCCTGCCTGTGGCCATCTCCCTGTACAACGCATCCACTTAACACACTGTTTGCTGCTACAACTACACATGTTTCTTTTTCAGCTATTTATTTATGAGTGACTTATGTATGTATGTATGTATATATATGTATATATTGTACTATTCTTAGTTAGCGTATTGTCTGTCTTGTCTTAATGTTGGTTTAAAATGGAGCACTGTAACAAAAAATAATTTCCCCCAGGGATCAATAAAGTATTCTGATTCTGATTCTGATTCTGATTCTGACTAAGCACACAATGCGCCAACTGCACACTGATGGTATGAATACAAAACACATCTGGCTTTTGCTTTCTCTGTGCACAAGGTAGGCTATGTCAGTTTGAGCTCATACTTCTGTCATAGATCCATAAGCATAGAGGGATCCAAACTTCAAGTACTGGTGTTTATTCAAACACATCAAAACGAACACAAGTGTTTATTTCCAAGTATAGGATTATTTGCAATCGCCATAATGACTATATGGGTTACTTGGTCTGCAGTGAACATGCTTCCTCTGCCCCAGCATCTGGTCATCTAGCAATTCTGTAAAGTAACAATTTCAGTATTTTTACATCAATGGTATTGGTGTGTTTCTCATTGGCATACGGCAGTGCTACAAATCTTTGTGCGAAGTGACTGTACTCAACGATTCTCATTTCAAAATGTCCTTATGATGCTTGCTACAGTGTAGCGGCTCGAGTTAGGCTGGACCCGTTGGCCAGCTACCCTCAGGGTCATTCCACGGTTGATTACATGGTCCACTATTGTAGCTCTGATGTCATCAGCAATTCTATTTCTTACTCTTCCTACCCTTCCTCTCCCCCCTCCTCGTCTTCCTCTTGCTCCTCCTTGTCCTTGTCGTCCTCTTCATCCTACTTCTTCACCTCCACGTCCTCTTCCTCGGCCTCCTCTACTTCTCACTCTTCCTGCTCCCTCCATTGTACTCCGCACACACAGCTTACCTGTATTATAGTGCTTAGGCAGATTGCAAAGTGAACTAATTATCTAAAAAAGTTTTCACATGTGAAAGTGTGCCAGACAGTTGGCAAATTAGTGTTAATGATAGCCATACATGTGTATACTTTTGCTAGGAGTGTGTTGGAAATTTGGTAATTGAGTGTTGTGCAGTGAATTGTGCCTACAGTTTTGCAAAGTGTGTGTTACAAAATTGCAAACTGAGTGCAAAGCAGTTTTTGTGCTTTTAGTTTTGCAAACTCAGTGAGTGGTTTTGCTATAAGTCTGAATAGTTTTAGAGATTGTGCTACAGGAATCACAGTTAGGGTTTAAGCATTCAGAAAAAACTGTAAAATATGTTTCAATAAAATATTGCTGTTGGATTTTGCTGTCTTTTTAAGTTTTGCATTGTATTATTGTTTTGGCCATATGTTTAACAGTTTTGAAAACAGTATGTAAGCACATGCAAAATGTCCTGTACGTACAAAGATTTTTGGCAGTTGTTGTGTCTGAGTGAGAAGATAATTCATGAAATTTGAGAGATGTAGTCATTGAATGCATTTTGTGCCAAAACAATGATAACTGGTCCTCAGTTTAGCCCACATAGACTTCTGTTGTGCTCACTGTGTGAGGAGTTTTGCAAAAGTGACCTAAGTATTGAGACATGTGTCCTAGCGTCTGTAAAAAACTGTAACAAGCAGTACCTAATAAACAAGTGTACACCTCCATACACAGTTAACTGTCTCATAAACAGAAAAGAACACATATATTTTGATCACATGAAAACAGACCCACACCCACAAAACACTGTCAAAGTGTCAGCGAGGGAAAAAAAAACCTCCCACAGTTTGTATGTCCCAGTCGACAGGAACAAATAATGTCTGAGTGATTAAGTAACAAAGATCTGACGCAGGCTGAGGGCTTCCCACGGTTAGGAAATGTTACAGACAGCATGAAACTCTTCAAACACTTTGGACAGAGACACAGTGTTACCTGGACTGTGTGTGTGTGTGTGTGTGTGTGTGTGTGTGTGTGTGTGTGTGTGTGTGTGTGCAGCAATGTAAACTATAACAGATCAAGACAATGTTCACCGTTCGAGGTGTCGCAGCAGGAGGGATTCAAGTGTAAATCCATATTCAGCCAGTGGGGAACATGCATCAGGCCCAGCGGTGAGTTTTCTACAGTGTGATCCCCGCCTCCCGTCGAGTCTTCCAGTTTGGCTTTTACTCCTGGTGGGAACATAATTCAATACAAGTGTGGACAAGGATTCTTCTTGTCGAGTGGACTTACAGGCTTCTTCTGACCGTGAGATGCTCCAAAACAGTGAGTCAACGACGGTTAAAAGCTGCAGAGCTCGCCTCAACTGCGCACATGACTCCATTTTTTAACATCTTTGTGGTCGGAGCTGCATAATTTATTGCCTCAGCCAACATTGCTGAACAGTTTAAAAGCGGCTTACTCAACTGAAAGCCATGTTTGACAGTGACAAGTACTTTAACAAATCACTAACTGCATTTGATTTTTGTAAAACTTTAAGGAAACTCAGAGGGAGGTGCAGACAGGGGTCAGCGTGGGTACAGATACTGCAAAGTTAAATGAGACAAATTTATTTAAAATTCCTCAGCGAATGTTCGTGTCTTCATAATAATAAAAAAGTGATAATAGGACCTGCGAAACAAAAGATGTACGAGTTGATTTCCTTGAGTCATTTTTGCAGCACACAGAGTTCTGTAATGTATTAAAAATGAAGCCAGTGGAAAAAAGTGCTTTTAAACCTGCATTCTTTCTAATGGCCAGCAGGGGGAGACACCTGTGATTGAACTGGAGGCTACCAAATGCGTTTTCTAGGTTCATTTTGACCTTTTTTGTCTTTTGTTTTTTACAGGATGTTTTTTAGCATGGACTAAATCACTATTAAATAATGGACCTTAATAACAGAGGATAGAAAAGCTTTCTTACCACTCCACAAAAGGTTTGTGTGAAGGGCTTATTCAACAAAAACATTGCCAACAACACAACTTTTTGTCATTGTCCAATGAAATATCACATTAACTGAAGTTTTACTTTGTACCGCTATTTTAAGAAGAGCTCATGATCACCATCGAGCTATTTTGCTGCTCACTTGTCCTTTGACAAATTGACAAAAATGACATCACCATCATGTCTGTGTGTGAGTACGGATCTAGATCCAGAAGGCGATCCACTTAGCTGAGTATAATGACTGAAAACTATATATAATTAGTAAGAGGATTTGAATATTTATGGTGCCTTTGTGAAAGGTAAGGTGATATCCATATAAGTGACTCCACAGAAAACAGAGCTGCAGGGGATGAAAAATGGAACTGCAGTTCCTCTAGTGGCCACTTGAAGCTTGATCCAAAAGTGAGTCAGTCCCCCTACACTTCCACGTTAAATTATCCAACTCTAGAGAAGAAATTACGGAGCCCCGCAAGGGATGTGGGAGAAAAAAAAAATTAAGACGAACTTTTGCGAGATCTCGCAAAACAAACTCGGAATTTCGCAAAAGTTTTAGCCGCGTTCTTCGGAGGCCGCCAGCTCAAAGCTGACCGGGAGGCCGAGGCACGATGTGCCGGGAGAGCGGTGTTCCTCCCGGCTGTAGTAGGTCTCGACCTCCCGTTAGCTTCGAGATGGTGGGTGTCAGATCTCCGAAAACGTCGCAGCACTTTTGCAAATGTGTGATGTCTTGTAAACCGAGCAGGTATTTGACGTTTACACAACTACATTCACGCCTCAAAATATCTTAAAAGTTTATTTTGTGACCCAGAAAGAGTAATATTACAACTACGTAGCTGCTGCCATTGTTGGAATTCAACTTTTGCGAGATCTCGCAAAAGTTTTGCGTAAAGTTTTGCATAAAGTTTTGCGAGATCCCGAGTTTGTTTTGCGAGATCTCGCAAAAGTTCATCGTAATTTTTTTTCCCCATGTCCCTTGCGGGGCTCCGTAAGAAATAAACATTTTTACAGCTTGGTGCATAAAATAAGTTTAAGCCTCTTTCCCTCTTCATATAGCTTTCCCCCCCTAAGGCTTAACATTTGTATTATTAGGGGTCTGACTGACAGCTAGATGCCAGCTGTAGCTGTCTGCTAGCAGCTAATGTCTTAGCACTGGACCCTCTCATCCCAATACGATTACTTCTCACTGTGAAAGACCGACAGGACAGCAACCCAAATGTTAAAACTATGACGCCTCACAAAGGGGCTTCACATACTAGTGAGTGACATCACAATGGCTCCTTCACTCTCTGACCCAACACACAGTTGTTCCTTTGTTTACTTATTTTTTGTCTTTCATGTAAACCCAGTGTCATAATCTTTTTAAAAAAAATCTGTGTTGGTGTCAGTTTTCTTATCTAACTGTCAAATTCTTCCCTTAAAATCATTAAATAGAATGAGTAGTAAAGGTATTTTCAATAGTCAAACTGCGGAAAACTTGTTTTTTTGTGCATTTTTACCAATTTGCATTATTGATTATAATCTTTGGCTGGTGTTCACAATAACAAAGCACTTATTATTTTGCTTTGTTGGCAGCATGTTGACTAGTTATCTACATTTCTGCATCCAGGACCTACAGCATTTGTACACCTGGTACTGTATCATGCCTTTTTGGCATCTTTCAGATCATGATTTGATGCCACATCAAAGTCGAGACGCTGCCCTCATCCCCATCTCACCGAGCAAACTCAGATTAAGTGACAGAAAGATTTCTCTCCATCTGGGCGACAAAATATTGCTAAAACTTTTTTTTTTTCCCACCAAGCAGATGACACGAACAATAAATATTATTGCTGATGGTCATGTTGATCTCTCACAAGGTCAGCCATGTCGTAAACAGGAGTGTTTGAAGAGATGTTAGATGAATTACAGGCTGGACTCTGACAAATGACTGTGTCACTGAACTAATGAGTAAAGCAGCATGACATAAAATGAATGCTTCGAATGAAAAAGTGCCTCCAAAATGTTAAGACATGTTGTACATTCTATGCACACATATGCACAAACTGTCCTTGTTCAGGGGTGGAAGAGGAGGTGGGTGATGCAGAGGGGACGATGCCCAGCGGCAAGCACTTTCCCCCCCGGGGAGGGCTGAGTGCTTCTCTCTCTCCCGCCTGGAGCTTCATCATTTATAGACGAGACAAAATAAAACAAACACAACAAAACGGCGTGAAGTCTGGGAGCTGTGGCTCTCACAGATACACACTCTCACGCGTTGAGAGGCTAGCAGAGATGCACACGGAGCAGAGTTTTGTCCAATTCCTTGTTCCTGCCTCCCAGCATCCCTCAGCCAGCAGCAGTCAGGTGGAAACCTTCTATTAGAGTACCAACAATGCCACACACTGCGCACGTGTGCAACCGGCTGTATGTAACATTAATAGTGTGATTAGCCAGGTTATTGAAGCTAAATTTACTCTAAATGCTCTGTGTCTATTTTTGCACCTGGAAGCGCCCTGATTAGCATACAGCTATTAGCATAAGCATAGCGTGGTAGGTACTCTTTCTGTGTGTGAGTGAGAGAGAAGGAGGAGGTGAGACAGGGACTAGTTGTCATCAGTCATGAGTGACATCGCTTCACACAGTGCTTATTTCAGATTTATAGCTTCCTACCAAAGAGGCCATGTTGCTTTTGTTGCTCAAACTGAGCTGACTGACAGAGACTGTGGTGTCATTCAGACATCAGCTGTCAGTGTTCAGTAAAGCCAGTAGAAAGTCCACATCAAAGATGTGAAAGGAGTCGTTTATCCCGGACATTAAAGGCATTCAGTATTGGACAGTAAGCTTGGAGAATTTGCAAAGACTCAGATTTAAAAACAAACAAACAAACAAACAAACAAACAAACAAACAAACAAACAAACAAACAAACAAACAAACAAACAAAACCACTGGTCAAATCTGCTGATCCAGAGAAATTGTCCCAGCAGCAAATATGGTGGGCCCAATTAAATTAGTAAGAAGATACCATTCAATATCACTACTAACCACAACATACAGTCTTGGATCAAATTCTTTCTCGCCAGTGAAGCTTCAGTTAGATCTCTAGGTATGTTTTAGTATGTTTTATGTACACTCATGTGAAAAAGAATACAGCTTTGAAAGGGCTCTGTGTGGTCCAGTGGAAAAAGTAAGTACACAATTACTTGTTTGGAGGGATTGACAGGAGAAGGTCCCTTTTCCCTAAAAAGATCATGGCTGTACAGTTTAGGATTGCAAAGTTGCATCTCAACAAACCACAAGAGTTCTGGAACAATGTTCTTTGGATAGATGAGACCAAAGTGGCCACAGCTCCACGGGACCTGGGAACATTGATCAACCATAAACTCCTCTGTGTACCAAAGTATTCTAGAGTCAAATGTGAGGCCGTCTGTCCAACAGCTAAAACTTGGCCCAAACTGGGTTATGTAGCAGGACAATGATCCCAACAGCAGCTAATCTACAACAGAATATCTGAATAAGAAATTGAATGAAACAATGTGTTACAATGATCCAGTCAAAATCCAGACCTAAGCCTGATTGAAATGGTGTGGTGGGACCTTAAGAGAGCTGTCTGTAAATCATGTGAGGGACAGATGAAGTCATACAGAACACAAATGTATAGTTATTGCTGTTAAAGGCGGTTTTATAAGCTACTGAGTCATGGGGTTCACTTAGTTTTTCACATTGTTGTGCTGTCTGTCCAGTTACCCATGCATGCTAAATACCAGAGTTACCATAATCACTTGTTTTTCAGTTAAAAGTAGGGTTCAGATCAAGCACCGTATAAGTTCAAGATATCAGTGCTTTCATCAGCCAAAGTTAAAACCAGACGCACTGTTATACTGAACGAGAACCTTTAAACACTGCTTACTGTTGATTGGTTAACAATAGAGTTATTTTCAGACTGTTAGTTGGCTGACTTTGAAGACATTTGTTAGAGCTGATTTTTTTAATATGGAGTCTGTAAAGAGTGAGAAGCGGTTACATAAGAAGGCTGCATCTTGAATTGTCACATAATAGGAACGCTAAGTGGAAAACGCAGGAATATTTCCACAGCATTAACATCCCCTGGTTTTCAGCTTTGGCACCAACTTTTACAGAGATTCTGCTCTTATGTGTGTTGTTTTCAACAGCAACCAGTTGCTATGTAAAAATGCTGTAAGAAATCACTGTGTACCAATCACAAAACCTAGTCAGCAACTACTCAGTGAGCACTTCATATCTGATGACCAGCAGATAGAGCCTTTTTAAATGAGTTATTATTCAACTGTTAAGCCTTAAAGAATATTTACTGACTATAAGATACAACTAGTTATTAAGAGAGAACCACAATGATTTCAAACATCAATGTCTTTGTAGGTCTCATAAGCTGCTCGGTGATTGCAGTGTCTCAGGTGAGTCTGACTCAAATGAAAATAAAAAAAGTCTGGAGGTGTGGAGCTAGAAAGAAGCGGGACCTCTGTATCTACTGCAGGCTGAGCTTCTGAGTTGCGTTACAGGTAATGTAGGCGGCAGGTTTTGACAGGGAAGATGAATGTGTGGAATTATAAAACGTAGTCTCTGACTCTGTATTGATTTTGATCCCTTTCACAGATGTAATGCTGAAAAAAGGGATTTCGAGAAACACAGCCGCGCTGTCAATCAAACGTCATCTGTCAGCTTCACTGAACCCGTCCTAAAGTCGACCTTTGCAGTCGTGAAAGGAGCAGCCCGGCTCCGATCCAGACATCCAGAAAGAAAAAGTCCTCCTTTGACTATTCAAGTTCCAAAGGCAAAACTCCAAATCCAAAACTGCCCATCCCTCCCACCCTGCCTCCCCCTGCTGCACCGATGACTTTGACGGTAAAATGCTGTCAATCCCCATCAGATAGGCACGAGAACGGCCTGTGAATGTCGACATAGGGAAAAAACTGAAACTTCTCCTGCCTCTCTCCTCAAGCTCAAGATATCAAGGGAAAGTGGGAAAACATTTTCACACTGAAACACTCGCTCACTCGCACACAAAGTGAGCGCTGACCGCTGGAGGCTGAGAATAGATGTTCCAAGTTTTGATGCAGTTGATGTAACTATTATTTCTCCCATTTTTTTCCTGCTCTCCTCTCCCCTGCTTCATGTTACACCTATCTCGTCTTCTCTCCCTCCCCCTCCTCCTCTGCCGCTCGCTCTCATTCCTCTCTATTCATCTCCTCACTCTCTCTCTCTCTCACTCTCCTTCCTCCCCTTTCCTCTCCTCTGACTAGGCTCAACTCACTCCAGTATTTTTAGTATTAGTGAGTAGGCGTCGCCAGGTCCTTATGAATTTTCATGGGTTTGTTTAGTGTGTAGGCTGACATGCTGCTCTCTCTCTCTCTCACACACACACACGATCAGAGCAGTTTAAGAACACAAGAGTGCATGCTAACACACGTGTTAAGTGAGTAGGCTGACTGCTGGTTAATGAGGATGTTTGGAGTCTAGGGAAGAGCCAACAGCCTACAGCGGCCCTGTCAAAGTCTGCACTATCACCCTCATCGTCCTCCATCATCCTCTTCTCTCTGACTTATTCCTCTTGTTTTCCTTCTGACTCCTCTCCAGCCGGGGGCTTGCTCAGATGGAGACGTTCTTAATCCAGAAAATTAATTATCTTCATTTATCTGCTTCATCTCACACCCCTAGAGAGTGGCTATATGTGGGAGAAGGCCCAGTCAGATGTGTGTGTGTGTGTTTGTGTGTGTAGCCCTGGGATTATGTCTGTGTATCCGCAGGAATATCCACATTTAAGAGTGCGTTGTAAGTTACTGCAGGCGGGCAATGATCATATATATTCTGCCCCTGTGTGTTACAGTAATTACATTATAGCCTGACATGTGGGGTGGCTCCATTCTATTAATTAAAAAAGAGGAAGAGGCTCGAGTCTGAGAGTGTGTTGTTGCTCTGTCCATTAGATACGAGCATATGGATCACGTCAGGAAGAATTAGGCCGTCGTGGTCCTCGCACTTAGACTTGGAAGAAGCACACACACACACACACTTGTGCACAATTATACATTCATGTGGGCCTGTGCAGATGCTCTGTGGTGTGTTTTGTGATGTTTCCTCCACACAAAGACATCTCAAAGAAAGTCTGGATGGCTGCAGCGGGAGTCCTCATGTCTTTGTTCTCTGCTCTCGTTCTTTTTCCTCTGGCTGCAGCTGGTCTGTGGCTTGTGACAGATCCTCCAGCCTCGGTGTGTGCCGATTTGCAGCACGCATAGAATTGTGCGTGCGCGATTGTGTATCTACGTGCTCTTGCCTGCTCCCCTCTCCTGTCCCACTTCAACCCAGATTAGAGCGTCCGTCTCCTGAGGGAGACAAAAATATAAAAATAAAGCTTTTTACCAGAACACTGATCTGAACACACACGTATATATACACATATCGTGCACGCAGACACACACACACACACACCAGGGGTGCATTATGAAAGCCTACAGAGAGAGGGACAGAGAGCTCTTTTGCAGCAGAATCCAAAAAGCCCTTTTCTCTGAGTAGTCAGTAAACTGCAGAGATGGAAGGAGATACATACAGACAGAGAGGCCCAGTCTGACGGGGCATACGAGTTATACTAAATGTCTCATGTTGCCAGGTTTCTTTATCCTCCTCCAGCATAACCTGCTTTATCTATCGCACATTAATAAGTCAGTGGGTAGTTTTGGAGAGCAGGAATTTTTCCAAGTACAAATGTTGGAGGTAGTTTCTGTTTCTATAGTGCCGAAACTGGGAATCATCATATTGCAGCTATTAGATTTAGTGAGGGTTTTTTTGTGGCTCATACTGCTTATATACAGTGGTGCTAAATACAGATATTTTTTTGTAAAGAAAACATGAAGGAGAGTTAGCAGAGTCACTGCTTTATGATGCCTCGTTGTTGCGCTTATGAGAGCAAAGTGTTGGAAAAAACACTCAAAGGGGCAGAATGGAGGACAGCAGAGAAAAGCAAACCAGTGAGCTATGTAATTGAATTAACACATAACAGTAATAATGATACACACACAATGGGACTGCAGTGAAGTGGATACAGGAATCCTGCTTTTTTGTCTTCACTGGAGTGTTTTTTCTTCTTCAGTGACACAGATGATAGAAGCAAGTCATACATCATGGCTTTGCAAATTGTACTGCAGTATCTTTGTATCACGATATCATCGCTGTCACTGGAAACCTGTCATGATAGCAGCGATAGTGATAGATGCGTTACACTGTGATTGCCACCTCTCGATGCTTTTGGTACTTTGATTGGATGAACGCAAGTGTCGGTTGTGATCACGTTTCATTTTTTGATAATGCACACTGTTTTTCTAAATTCAGTAATCACATTACAGCTATGATTGTGTCTTTTTTGATGTATTTTTTTTCATTAGGTCATTAGGTAGGGGTTTGTGTCAGCATGTAAGACTGAATAATGTAACGAGCAGTGTATCAAAATACTTTCTCCAGGGAGTAATTAAGTACTGCCCTTTTTAAAAATGTAACAAATGATGTTTTATATATTGCTTTTACCAAGAAGCCTTTCATACTGAGGGTAAACAGGGAGAAGTTAATCAGAACTAGACTCATAATCAAAGGGAACAGGCTTTAAGGAGTGATGACAGCAAGTTTGAACATTTTGGTGCAGATCATCATCAATGTGTACGGAGAAAGGCAGGAGAGGTACAGCAGTGAGTGTCTACAACCATCTGTAAAATATGGTGGAGGCTCTGTTGTGGTTTGAAGCTACATTTTAGTCAGTGGTGTTTGGGATCTTGTCAAAATGGATAGAATTATGAACACAAATATATTGACAGATTTTGATCCACAAAGCAACAGCATCTGGAAAGCATCTGATTGGCAACAGCTTCATTAAAATCATACCTGGATAGAAAAACAATGGAGCACTGTCAGTCATTGATTGGCCTCCCCAGAGCCCAGACCTCAGCTTTATTAAAGCGGTGTGGGATAATCTTGACAGAGAACAGAACAAAAGGCAGCCAACATTCAAAATAAGAGCTTTGATTGTCCCTGTAAAAGCCTGGAGAACTATTCCTGGAGACTACTGATAGAAATGAGAAGAAAGCTACGAGTTCAGGCTATTTTGCCTTCCATACTGTATTTCCATGCACATTTTCAGATGTTTCCAAATCTATAGGTGTGAATGTGTGAATAATTGTCTGACTGTATGTGTTAGCCCTGCAGCAGGTTGGCAACCTGTCTAAGGTGCACTCCACCTTATCCTATAACAGCTGGGACAGGCTCCAGCCCCTACCCCCCTGTGACCCTGAAGTGGAAAAGAATGGATGGATGGATAGTCATAGAGCTTATTTTTGTGAGGATACAAAAGAACATGGAAAAAGATGACTGGCTTTTTGTTAATGGAGCTTAGGCAAACCCAACTTAGGGGACTGGCCCACAAAAAGAAAATGTCTATAGGACCACTCTCAGCCCCAAAAAACAGGGTTCGAAGAAGTTTCAGAATTTCTTGCAAAGATTGGGAAGGTGAATTCCTCTGTCAGTTACAAGGACTGTGAAAGGTTGTCTCTGGGCCAAAAGCACATAATAAAGAAAATGAAGACATTGAAATAGGATTACAAGACAATAAAGCATCAAAACAAGAAGACACCACCTGATGGTTGGCCATTACATCGCCTCAGAGTTCCTATTAGCCCTGCTAATGCAGACAGTAGAAATGCCAGGAAGGTTCCTGGTTCTCTGGATCTGTTTAGTCTAAAAGTGGCTAATGAATAATTGTGTTTTATTTTTCTTAAACTTCATGTTTAACACTTTAAAGATGAATTCGTTAGTGGCAGACTGAAGAACTGACACAACCCAGACAAGTAGAAAAATGTAACCTTTACTTATTTACAGATTGTACAGAGGTACTGAGTGACAAGGTAGTATTTACAACACAACTAGTAGCTTAGAAACCCCTGAACTTATACACAAGTGAGATACACGGCAGGGAGACCCACAGGACTACACACCAACACACTCTGTCCACCTAGTACAGTGTATGTGTGTTTGTGTGTGAACACCTGGGCCAAACTGAGATCTGTACTGAGCCCCGGGAACACTAAGTGTGCTCCTCGATAGCGGCTATGTGGGAGCCAGCCGGGTGCCTTACCGCTGACATCATGGGGCCAGGAGCCAGGAAGTGTAACCATCCAGGCCTCTGACCAAGACATGGAAGGGTACGTGTTGGTTCGTGTAGTCCAGTAGGTCTAACTCAGGGAGAACTTAGGTGTTGCAGCAAAATATGTACCACCAGAAACACGAGCACGTCATGCAATTTGAAAAATCTGAAAGTAAAACCAAAAGGTTGGTGTAAAAACCTGTGATGGTGGACATACAAAAACGCATACCTCATGCTCGCTTAATCACAACGGTACAGACGCAACATGTGTGTGTGTGTGTGTGTGTGTGTGTGTGTGTGTGTGCCTAGCTGTATTTGTGTTGTATGAGTAAGAGCCAGGTCAGAAGGTTACGTGTGGGACGAAGGGAAGAGAGTCCAGAAAAGCACACAAGCACACACACACACACACACACACACACACACACACACACACACACACACACACACACACACACACACCACAAACAACCTGTAAATACACACATCCTCTGTCTTATATAAATGCCTGCACGGTGTAAAACACACACGCACACAGACACACTCACACTCGCTCACAGGTAAAACAGCACAGACTTGTAGTGGAACTACGTGGGTGGGAGGGGTTTTTTTGTATTAACCACACAGGCTGGACGATCATTATTCATTGAGTGTGAATCAGATGACCCAGCTACGTGCAGCTAGTTAACAGGCATAGTTAACTAGTCATTAACCCAGCAGTGACGACTGTACAGTGAGGTCCCAACCAGCAACACACCAGAGGGGAAAAATAAAGAAATAAATGAAAAAAAAACCAAAAAAACAAAAGCAAACAAAATCACGATAATCTAAACCATGCCAGTCTTTTTTTGTTTTTAAGAAGCAGAATTAAAAAGCCACGTTGTTATTGAAATGAATTCAACACTTAATACCATTCAAATCAAACAAATGAAATCAGTTTCTAACATTTAAAACAAAGATTTTCTCTGTACAGAAGTATAATATTGCAACCTGATATTGTGCATATAACTCACACATCAAACCTGTTAAGATTACCAAAAGAGGGGCAGCGTTCACCGTTCAAAGGTGCTGTTTTTTGTTCAAACTCTCTCGCATTCTTTGCAGCCAATATATATATTAGATATATGTGAGCGTTGTTTGCCTGTGTGTGTGTGCGCGCGTATGAGAGAGAGAATAGAGCATAGAAAGAAAGAGAATAGACAGACGCTCAGCTAATGGGATATCAAGTCCTTTTTCCATCAAAATCCTTGTGTTAAAAAATAAATTAATTAATAAATTTAAAAAACAAATCAGTGCCCTTACTCAGTAGATTATGGATTTCTAGAACACTCATACACACATTGCCAGCTTGTTGAGTGTGTCTGTGTGTGCGCGAGTGTTGCCTCTGTAACGAGTCACTTTGCAAACTCTCCGCGTTGCCACGTGACTCTCAGTGCTGAAACACAGCGCCGTGTTCTCGCCAACACAAGAGCCACACAAGTACCAGCTTACTCTGACGCGCGTCCAGGAGCATTCATTAGATGAGTAAATCTGCAACAGCGATACACTCAGCCTCTAAATTCACTACGGAGACATTAAAACCGGCTCCTTTGCTTGACATAGAAAGTTATTAGAAAAAAAGCACTGGGATCCTACGAGAGCCGAACGAGTTCTCACAGCTACTGATGTTAAGTGATTTCCAGCAAAATGTTGAGTTTTTTTTCTTTTTTCTTTTTTAAAAACACCACGACTGAACTTTAATCTTCTCATACTCGGTCTACTCTACAGGAGGAAGCAGGGGGAGTGAAAAAAGAAGAATCGAGGAGGAAACCTGGTTAAGGAGAGGGATGGAGGAAAAGGATCAGTGGGAGGGGGCAGGGCGAGAAGATGGAGCGCAGGTAAAAGTTCAAAAAGAAGAGAAAGATTTCAAGTTTATGTTGTGTATACTGTATGCATGATGCTGTACCCCATTATCTAACACTGTAAAATGTCCGACCTCACAATGGAACGGTGCCCTAAACCCCAATGCCAAAGAAGAAATTAAGAGAAAAGAAAAAACATCTATTCAGCGAATGACTGAGAATATTCATATTTTTCAGTATAAAAGTGTTTTTGGTCAAACGTCTTGTGTAGGTGGCAGGGTATAAAATCTACAAAGTGCACAAAATGAAGCTATCTTGTAGCCTCGACACACACACCCAACCCTACACTACTATCCTAGACTACTGCGTATGTGTATGTGTGTGTGTCTGCATGTATGGATGTGTGCATATATGACCCTGTATAGGAGTTTAACTGTAACACAGGGCAGTAGGAAGCATGCAGTATGACCTGAAGGCTAGCTAAGAGAGGAAGCAAGGATGCTATACTGTATGTCTCTAGATCGATAAAACACTAGAACACACACCCTCATCCTGAGAGGCTTTTAACTGGTGGCCGCGTTCGGACCACTTTTTGGAATGTTCAATTATCTGACATCAACAGTGACAAACAGTCTGTGGTCCCCCCCCCCGTAACAACAGACAGCACGTGTGTGTGTTCGAGTGTTTGTACGTCTGCGGGCGGGCGCCGATACACTTCTCAGACCTGTTTCCTGACCAGCTGCCCACTGCCCGGTCCGGTCTGTTACATAGATAGTGGTTTCCATTCAAGTCAAGGATTACTCTAAGTGAAGTTTACTACTCTTTAAGCCATGCTGGCAGTGCAGTTTGGAGGCTCAGACAACATACGGGTTGACTGGAAATCATAGTGCAACAGGAGAGTCCTAGAGAGGGGGTGGGTGTGTTTAGGTTAAATATGCGTGTGTGTGTGTGTAATCTCAGAAAGAAAGGGGTTTCTTGTGTGTCCCCTTTATCTCCAAGAGGCTGGTGAGAGGGCGTGACAGGTCGGCTCGTCTTCCAAACACTTCATCACAAGTTCCCTTACGTCCCACTGCTGGCGTTAAGAAACCGTGTACAGTGTCCCTCGTATTCCACAGGATGTCGATCCGTCTTGTCGGACAAATTGTCAGTTCGTGCCTCGTTGCTCGCGGCTCGAGGCTGGTACACACACTGACACTCATACACACACACACACACACACACTCTCTTCATCTTGTATTGTGCCTCCAGCTGTCCCTGTGGCCCTCCCATCTCTGACCTATGGAGGGTGTGGTAAAGAAAACAATGATTTATTTACTCGCTGTTAACCTTTTTAGTCCCGAGCTTCCCGCTTTTCACCCGTGTGTGCGTGTCTGTCTGTGTGTGTGTTTCTTGTGCATGTGCTTAGAATCAGAGCTGCCTCGTCCGGTCACACACACCTCTTTCTTTGCATGCGTGCGTGTTAGTGTGTTTCAGTGAGATTTTTAGTGTGCTGCGTGTGACTCTCAGACGTCAGACTCGATGCTGGGCATGCGGCGGTAGAGCCGGGGTCGGTTGCCGCCCGCGCTCGAGGCTCGCGGCGCTGTCACATAGCTCATTGGCTGCGAGGCAGCAGGTGGGACCATGTAGGCCACAACGGGAGGCTCCTGCGGAGGGTAGAACACCTGTTGGTCGACCTGGCCGCCATGCTGGTTGAAGTGATGGTTGCCATGGTTACCCAGAGTAAGTGACACAGGCATTCGCTGCTTATAGAGCTCATGGGCGGAATTTCTCAGTGGCATTCGTGTTGTAGCCTGGGAGGCGGGATCGCGTTGTGCCGTGCCCGGCGCCGACTGTAGGAAGGGGTTGTGGGATGGGCGGTCGGGGAAGAGGCTCTTCGAGCGCCGCGGCAGAGGCATCGGGGTGTCCAAACTGTGGTGGTGGGAGGGTGAGGGAGAGGGGGGGCTGCGGCTGCTCAGCGGACGATCAGAGCGCATTGTGAGAACATTAGCATAGGCCCCCTCATCCAGGGTCAGCTCCCTCTCCCTATCTCTGTCAGGCAGACTCAGCCCCCGCATGTGGGCCTGCGACTGCCGCTCGGGAATGCCGTCCGGAAGCACATTCTCGTAAGAGTGCTGGCGACTCAGCTGGAGGTGCTGGGCCGAGGAGGAGGTGGGGAGAGGGGACGGGGAGGAAGGGGTGGGCTCAAAGTGGCTGACAAGCCCGTCCCCCTCACCCACCAGGCCCAGCTCGCTCTGGGGAAGGTAGTGCGTGAACATGTCCGCGCTGTGTGGGTGAGGGTGTGTGTGGGAGTAGTGCGAGTGCAGGTGGTCTTCACTGATGTCATACAAATTCCCCAGGTGGGCGCAGGCATCGCAGCGAGCTTGTGGCGAGCGAACAGTGTAGAGGCCAGAGTAACCGCTCAGCTTGGTGAGGCAGGAGCGACAGTGGCCGGGCCTGACACTTTGCGTCCCTGGACCTGCGCTTGGGGCTTCGAATGAACCTCCGACCTTCTCTTTCACACTAGAGGGAGAGAAGACGCAGCTGATTATACACAAAGAGACAAAACAAGCACCTTAAACGGGGCTTTATGTGCGATTAATGCTAAATAAAATACCTGCTGTGAGTGTAGGTGCTGTATTTCTTATCCTTCAGAGAGTGCAGGTCGGCCTCAGCGCTGTGACTGTGGTGTAGGAGGCTGGCGCTCAGCTGCAAAATGGGTGCGTCTGACTGGTGGGAGAGTGTGTGCGGGTATGTGCTGTCAGGTGGAAACAGGTCAGGGGGGTAAGGGTGCTCATCACTTCCCCCCTGGCTGTCTCGCTGGTATGGGGGAACGGACTGGAGACTGGCCTGGTCTGAATCAATGGAGTAGATCTTGGATGCTCCACCTCCACCGCCTGCTCCTCCACCGCCCCCACCCCTCTTCCTCAGTTGATTGATTGGCTTAAATCCGCCCCTTGCTGCCATGGAGTCAGAATCTTTGTGTGACGGTGGCCGACTGGAGCACTCCGAGAGGTCCGAGTGCTGTGGGTCCTCGGGTAGGTAGCGCTGGCTCTTCATTTGTGGCGGTCCGGGCCCAGATGCAGGGGCGGGGCTGTGGCCTGGAGATACGACGCTCGGCTGAGTCTTCAGGGTCTCGACACTTTTCTTCCACAAGGCTCGGGGCTTTGATGCAGTGAGGCCCGCCCCGGTGAGGCGGGTTTGGCCGTTGTCATCTGTGATTGACAGCTGGGGCTTGTTGGGGCTGGTCTGGTGGGGTGGAGCTTTTTGTTGCCCAGGAAATGGCGCAGCATTATTGAGGAGGTTTTTGTGCCTCCCGGACAATGACAGGAAGCCCTGTGGACCCGCAGCGTTGCTATAGAGACCAGGACCCTTCTGAGGCAGAGTATGGAGGGAGTTACCTAGGAGACAAGGAGAGATGCACCTTAGATAGAAGATACAAAATATGGATGATTGGTTGGATGCTCAGCCAGGTCAGCTGATACATCATCTACTGCCTCGACATGCAATGTGTGACATCTAATGTATTTCTAATCACGAGGAAGGCGTGGACATGACAGTCAGCAAGGTGAAAGTAGTCACCTTTACTCACGCATACAGACAATGTAAAGAAAAGGCAGATGCTATGTGAACGATCTTAGGTGACACGGCTTCCTGATTTGCGCTGGCACAATATATTAGTTTTGAGCTCAGAGCTCAGAAAATACAGTTAGTAGAACCCCTCTATGGTTTAGAAATGCCCTTGTTCTTCCAATTAAAGCTTTTATTTAATATAACATGAACCTGATCAGAAGATCTGCAAATGATGATTAATGATTCATGACATCATCATAAATTATGATTCATTTTTAACTGAATAACTGTGTAGGAAAACAGAGGCCCGTTGCCAGCAACAGTGTGTGAATTGCTTATTGCGTTGCCTAATGCAAGTTTATTAAGTTAGACAGCAAACTGATCGTGTTAGCCCGGCTGAAAACTGTTGATTTAAGAAGCAATAAATTGGATCAGTCATCGGTTCGTCTCCAAATGCCCCCCAAACAAGAACACTTTCTTCTGAAACTTGTCTACACCAGGCCATATAACAGTCGGTTTCACTCTTCAAAACCAGCACATAAACGCTTGGATGATTCTTTCAGTTGACGACCTTTAAGGCACCTCAACCGCTCATTGTTATTTATCATCAATGATTCCAACAACCACTAACAACATCTAACCAATGCCATTTAAAATGATAAAATAGACTTGTCTTTAAGAAGTAAGGACATTTCCAAGTGACCCTCTGAGTGTACTGAGTACCTTTCCCTGACATCATGTCTATGATGCTGGGCTGCACAACGACTGTGTTGCGTTTGGGAGAAGGCAAAGCGATGGACTTGGCAGACTTGAGCAGGTGCAGCATGTTGGCTTGAGGACTGAAGCCCAGCTCTGGTGCCTTCTTCTTCATATCTATATGAACGCCGTGGATACAGCTCCATATACCCTGAGAGGAGATGAGGAGAGGAAATTAATGGAAGAAAAGGAAAGGAAATGAGAGCCGGAGAGGAGGGAGATAGGAGAGATAATAGAGAGTTAGTGTAATTCACAACCCAGTGACTTCACAAAAAAAGTTCAGACAATCCCCGAGACTAATTTCCTTGTGAGGTAAATTAGCAGAGACCTCTGCGTCCTCTCTCCAGTGCGTTTACTGCAAACCTTAACCTCATTTTGTTTTTGTAATGTGGCTAGAAGAGATAATCACCACTTTTTTAGATGAACTGCTTTCTGAGGCGCCTAGAAAATTAAATTTAGGTGATGATGTCACTGGAGGGGGCCTTTGAGTGCAAGGAGATGTTCTTCCTAGAGCCACTTAACCTCCAGCATCGCTGCTCTAACAGCATGTGCACGCCAAGAAACACACACAGTCACACAGACACACACACACAGGACTCTTTTTGTAAAACACTTAATGTGTGAAATGCTGCTCGTCTGGAATAAAAGCCCTGCCTAACACAGAGACATGACATATGAATAATGAAATAGTGGTCTGTCTGTGTGTGCCCATTTTGCTTTTTGGGTGTGTATTTGTGTGTGCGTGTGCATATATCAATGTGTACCCCTGTTTGGTCAAGCCTGTCCCTCATCTCACTCCACCTGCGAATGTGTTGCCATTTTTAGAAGAGAGCCAGCGACGCACCGAACGTCAGAATATTCGATATCGGATGCCATCAGCCTATCAGCAAACAGGATGACATTTAGCAGTGGTGAAACTGGGAGAATATCTTTGTTCTTTCACTATATTTTTTAACTTTCACGTGTGAGAGAGAAGGGCGTTGTGTGTATGTAAATGAACTCGCGTCCTCTTAGTTGTCTGATTCCTCTATCCTGTCGTCCGTGCGCGCAGCAGTAAATTCATCTCTGCCTCAGCTGGGCTCCATTATCACACTGCCCTTCCTTCCTTTTTAATCACACACACGTGCAAAAAATTATTGTATCCTAACAGTAACAACTGTTTGTGTTTGAGACAGTTTCAGACAGCTGAATCACAGCAACACACACAGGCCCGTAGATTTATGTGAGTTTCTGATTCATCTGTTAGAAAAGTCCTTTCTGCACATCCCTGTGTGTATTTTCGATGCCCCGGAATAAGCATAAAGATTAGGCAAATTACAGAATGGATTAAAATTTGGATGCTTTGTTTTAGAGGAAATTTTTCACAACAAGACAGCAGCAAACTAATCATTTCTTAAAATTTACTGTGCTGTTTGAATTATTGCTGTTAGGCACCACAAATGCTCTCCACCGGCCCTCACAGCCGCAATAATGTGCTGAGTTGTTTTTCCCTGTTATTTCTCTGCTTCGGCCTGAAATAATCTACAAATATAGTTATGTTTGTTTCTCTTGCAGATTCTCTGTATGTTTAGCCCGCTTTTTCTCTTTATCGGATTTTCTTTGAGAGAACTCTGTTAGCCGGCTGTGCTGTTAAACATCAATAACATTATGAGACACTCACAGCCCTCATCCCATTATTGATATAGGAAAATCCAGTGCTTTCTTGCAGTCTGAATGAGCGTTGTACATCAGTTGTTATACCCTATAGGGCCCTGTTTTATCACTAAGTGCCATTCACTGCTATGAATTCTAACAGCAGCTATCTATTCCTCAGTCACACTAGAGTAAAAGAGGACGGAGACATCCTTGTGACTTGGAAAACTGACGATTGCATTGCATTGAATATTTTCACATTTGGCAGCCAACTGCACATAGTTGAGGTGACCAACTCGTCAAAGTCTGTTTGAACTGACTGTGAGTGGTTGCAGACTCGGCCCCTGTCTGTGAAACAATCAAAGGCAACAAGACTGCAAGTCCATGCTTCAAAAATGCTGGCAATGCTCCAGTGTGACTGAAGCATTAAAGTCCTGCGTGAGATTTTGAAAACTAGGAACCAAAACTTCCTGCTGTGAAAATGTGGGTTCCTGTGCACGCTTCCAGGTGTGTGATGATTTCCTCTTTCTTACCCTGCTGATAGTGAAGAGAATGCCCGGGCTTCCAGAGCAGACACCAGTGAAGCAGTATCTCAGTCTCCAGTAGAAAAGGTGCTCCGAGATGAAGGTGAGGATGGAGAGGCCCATGGCCGTGGCCAGCATGTAGAAGACCCCTGCCATGTTGTCCACATCCAGCTGACTGGACATTACCTCATTCTTCTCATTGTGGCAGATCCCAGTCAGCCACTGAGCTTCCAGCTCCTCCATCTCACCTGTTGCAAAGATGAATGTGAAGGGTTAACACTGGAGGGGAAAAAAGAACAACGTGAGGAATGAAGGCAAAGGAATTCGAGACGTAAGGAGAAAAAGTGAACGAGGTGATGGGTGGCAGAGGGCAAGAAAGGGATGTGGTGGGAAAAGAGGCATATGAGGCGAGATGGGGAGAAGGGAGGAGGGGCGAGAGGTGAAGTGGTAAATAGATCGTAATGGAAAGGAGACAGGAGGCGGAATGGAAAAAAGAGGTTGTAGGAGGAGGGCGAAGAATTGATAGTGATGGAGTGATAAGGAAAGCTGGGAGGAATTATTATCAAACTGAGTGTGTCTGAGAACGCGTGTGCTTGAGCACGAGGGTGTTTGCCCTGAATAAAATGGCCGTGTGTGAAGCAAAGCGCTTTAGTGGTTTCAGCAGTTTGATTTCTGTCCGACTGATTCTCTTTCTTCCATTCGCACCATCTCACAGCTTATTATACAGAACAATCTGGAGGAGTAAACATAACAGGACACGGTGGGCACACACACGCACACACACGCACACACACACACACACACGCATGCGCGCACACAAACCCGGAGAGTAATGATGATGAAATGGTGTGTTAAGACTAGCCCTTGATAGCTTTCTGACAGAGGGAGGGAGGAGGGAGGCTGAGTGTTGGAGGGAGAGGGGTAAAGGAGGAGAAAGCTGAGCGATGGCACAACTGAGCAAAGTCCTCCAACAACTTAGAGACTTTCAATTTCAGTACAGTGTGTGACTGAGATGGCTCTCCACGGCTTACCGTCTCCTATGATGCTCAGTATGGCCAGGTCAACCAGGCGTTTCCAGTAGGATCCTTTCTGCAGGGCAATGCCATAACCTGTAGTGGCAAAGATATAACCGCTGCCGATGGTCACCAGCTTACACCCATCATCTCTCCCCGCCATGTAGTTCAACACCGCCGCATCGTAGATGAAAGCATCCAGCTTCCTGTAAGTAGTATACAATATACTTATTAAGCACTAACAGATTGAAGCCAGAATATAAAACAACAATCAGGACCTGGAGCTCGGTTTGGGTGAAGTCCCATTACGTGATCATTGTGTCCAAGTTAGATGAAAGTCTCACCAATAACGTTGGAAGAGTAATGCTTTTTGTGAATTGTGGGCAGATGATGGATGTCTCACAGTGGCAGACACCTCACTGTTCCTTTGGCCAGATGAGCTAAAAAAAGAGTTTACTAATACTTGTACAAACTTTTACTTCACCGACAGTCAAACTGGCTCAGTTTTTTACTGTGAACTAAATTATTAATAATAATATTTAATGTTATTAATTAAAATTGCAAGATTTTGAACGTGAGCCATTTTCACCTTCTGAAAGTGTTTGAGATCCACTGATTTAATAGAAAGCTAAAGCCAGTTAGCTTTACATATTACAGAATGTGTAGTCTTTAGGCTTCCTTTTTTAAACTAATATTGTGCTAATTATTCAGCTTTTGATATCATTTGGTGTAGTGTTCATGACATTTGGTGGAGTCAGGACAGCTGTTTTTGCTCTAAGCTAACTGGCAGCTAGCTTAAACTCTTACATTTAGAAATCAAAGTGGCATCACTCTTGTTAAACAGTCAGAAAGAAAACGAATAGGGGTACTTCCAAAATGCTCAGTTGTACAATAGCTGTAACAATTGGTTAGTAGTAACTGAAGTTACTATTTTTATAGTTTTTGTATGAACTTTTGCCTTTTTCTCATAAAACCAAGAAAAACGTACCTCTCCAGGGATTAACCCCCCCCTTCAGTGAAAAACAAATACAAGAAGGAAAGATAATTTTGTGTAACTGATATTTTTCACATAAACAGGCTTGTACCCTTCAGTTTTTAGATCTTGTTTTTGCACTGACACTATGGGCTGCTAGCTAAGAGGCCACAGTTTGTGTCTGATACTAGCCCAGATGTGAGCCTGATACATCTGAACTCAGCAAAGGAAAAAAAAACGACAGAATAGAGCCTGATGAATGATTGACCAAATACAAGGCAACAAGGACCCTCTATCATCATCCCATATAACAGAAGAAGCCTGCACTTAACTTCATTTTGGTTTTATATAATAGAATGAGTATACCTTGGGGCTAGACATGTGCATAAATATAAGTTATACTTTGGATGTAAATGCGCATATACTGTATGAAATGAATACATGGGCGATCTGTTGTTGCTGAGAGTTGCTGCTCCACAGATAATTTTAAACTAATATTCACTTGTGTAACTGTGCACAGCACTGGAAAACAATATAAATTAATTAAAGGATAGAGAGCGTCCTGAATGTGCATCACAGACCATTTCATGACTGGACTGAAATTTTAACTCAGACTCCCAAGTGTTTATATTTTTCTCTGTCAAAACAACATTTTTTTTTGCCTAATAAGTTAGCAAAATACTGATGATGCTGCTGAACGTCTTCATTATACAGTTTTGATGCTGTATAAACAAAGCCTAGTGTATTAAAAAACAAACCTTATTTCTTTCATATGCAGTATCAATAAAGTAATTATTATGGAACAAGAAAACCAAAGAAATGAAAATTATTTCTGGAGAAAGATCAAAGCCTGCAAAACTAATGAACAAATAAGAGCACTGTAGCCATCCTTCTATTTAGTGTGTGTTTAGATGGAAGAATAAAGGTAGCGAACTCCAGAACAAATTACACTCTCCCTGTTTTGGCAGCTCGTTCTTTCCAGCAGCAACAAGACTCTATAATGAGCACTTGCAGACAATGTCAGTGACAGAAACACTCAGCACAGTTACTGCAGCATTTTAGCATAAGCTACTGTTTAGCCCCATGGGGTCGAGTTCCTGCATGATGCAATGACTCTTTTTGTGTTTGTTTTCACATGTTCTTAAGCATATGTGGTGTTTGCCAACAGAATGACCGCCTCAGGTATAAAGAATCTTTCCTTGATGTGAGTTGGCTTGACAAGTTAACAGTACCCGGTCTTGAGGCTGACTAGTGCATCCACGACGCCGGTCTGATGGTATTTGGTCATGTACTGATGCATATCTGGGTAGTTCTTCCTGATGTTGCGCTCGGTGCTCCCGTTTGGAACCGTCCCGAACCGAAATGGAGGGGAATAAGAGTACGGGCTCTGGAACTGCAGTGAGGAAAAATAAGTACAGCGAAATAGTGACATATTGTTCAAAGGGGGAAAAGACAGCGTGAGACAGGAGCACAAAGAGGGAAAGAGAAACTTTAAAACAGAAAGGCTCAGAGATGAAGAGCAGTGGTGAGAGACAGCAGGAAGACAAAGTAGGAGTGAAAAAATGGGGGGGGGGGGGTCGAGAGTAGGAGTCGGAGCTAAAGTGTGAAAACGAAGGAGAGGGAGAGGAGAGAGGAGGAAGAGTGGAGAGTGACAAGAAGAGACAGAGGAGGAAGGAGGTGGGAGAGACAGTGGAGTGGACTCATCAGTCATCATCATTGTGTGTCCAGTCTAGCGTAAGACTGGCTGGGGTTCTGCTGACACTGCCAGCCCCTGGAAACTACACACACACACTCATACACATCCAAACACAAACACACACGGCTTTGATCTATGCAGCTTGTGTGTGTGTGTGTATGTGTGTGTGTGTGTGTGTGTGCCTGTAGGTCTGCTGTGCTGGCAGTGTTAGTGTGGTGACAGCTACGGCCAGAGGGTTTGGGCTGTTGAAGCCCAAGGGCGCTCCCTAGAGAGTCCTGTCTGGCTGCAGGGCTGGCATCCATTACAAGAGCAACCCTGACTGTGAATGTGTGTGTGTGTGTGTGTGTGTGTGCGCGCGTGTGTGTTTACATGTCCATTTGTGTGTGTTTAACCCCACCTTCTTGTCAGAGAGTCCAGTGACTTGGTCCACAAACTCTTCTTGGATCATGAAAGCAGCCAGGTTGGCAGTATAGGAGGCCAGGAAGATGACAGCAAAGAAGGCCCACACCGAGACAATGAACTTACTGGTGGTGCCCCTCGGGTTCTGCACAGGCACAGAGTTGTTGAACACCAGACCCCACAGCAGCCATATGGCCTTACCAATGGTGAATGAGGGGCCATGTGGGTCTGTGAGAGAGACGGAGACAGGGACCAGGCAGGGGAGAAGAAGGAGCAACAATAAAGAAAAAGTCAAAAAACGGGGAAAGGACCCGTGTACAAAACCTTAAACTCACAACATGAACTTCAAAAAGTTTGAACTTTGTGTAAAATGTAAATTAGAAAAATGATGCAATGACTTACAAGTCATTTCAACTACATTTAACTGAAAATGGTGCATGTTTCAAAAGGAAAGTTAAGACAGGGGCAACAGAAGACTGGAAAAGTTGTATAATGCTAAAGAAAATAAACCCAGCAGAACTTATGAGGGTTTTTGGTAACGTGAGTAGCTGTTTCTTAACATAAAAATACAAAGTAAACTGGGGGTTTTATTATCTACATATACATTGTTATTGCTCTTAATTGGTTCTGTGAAGCACCTCTGGTTTTTAAATGTGCTATATAAATAAAATTGTATTGTATTTTATTATTAAATGATTACAGTAATGTGTGGTAATTCCTGTGCACGGGTTCAGAAATACTACAGAAAATCAAAATCTTGGTGAATACAGGTCATTGCTGCACTAACAGTAAGTTCAAACTCTTCAAGAAAAACACAATTTAAAGCTCAAGTTGAGGGAAAAACGGTCCTGTGGTCTGGGGGAATCAATATTTGAAATTCTTCATGGACAACTTAGAGATGTTGTGTGCTCTGGGCTAAAGAGGAGAGGGGCCATTCAGCTTGTTTTTTTTTTACTTACAGTTCAAAAGCTTCCATCTGATATTGTATATGGAGTGCTTTAATGCAAATGTGCACATCTGTGAAGACACCATTAATCATGAATGATGCTAAATGATATATTATTTCATCAAGATAAAACCAAAATACTTTCTGTGAGTAATACTAGAGCATGACCGAGTCCGAGTGCTAAGCCTGGTCAGGCCTGCGGTCCAGAACAAACTGTCAACATATGTTGCAATATTTTACATGAAAAATACAACAAAGGAAGTCCTGTTGAGCAAGGGAAACATTCTACTGTCAAAACAACAGCAACTGGTTGTTAACCCTTTTTCGAGTGAGAAACCAAACTTCAGTAAACATCCAAAATGGCCTCAACCCCTCTCTGTGAAGTCGAAGAGCTTATATGTATTTCTCCCAGCCCCTCAACATCATGGCATCTAACCAGCCCAACCCTAACCCTAAGGTAACTAATATGGTAATTTCACTGACCTTGATTTGCAACAGAAAAATGAAAAACTAAAGAATTTAATAAATTTTTGTAACGTCTTCTAACGTCTTTTTTAACTTCCAAGTATTTAAATGAATTTAAAAAATAATAATAACAATAAGAATCAGAAAACCCTTGTTTTTTTCTTACACCCGACTGTGTTTTTGCACAGGTTCTTCTTCCACCTCCTTCTCCTCACCATCATGTGATGCTTAAAACAATACGTGTTTATAATTGGCAGCCTATTTTAGAATAGAGACATAATTTGTAAATGAAGGAAAAAGTGCTTTATAATTTAATAGAATCAGGGGGATGATTTTTGTAAAAATGCACTCAACCTGAGCATTTTTCAATGTCACTGTGAAGAACAAGCATTTTCTTGGGTTTTAAAAAAAAGAAATAGTGGAAAAAGTTTTTGGCCAATCAAATCAAAGTCTCAAACAAATTTGTCCACTAACTGATCTAATTTCCAATTTGGTGGGTTGAGCCAAACCCAAATGAATGTTTTTCAGATTAATATGTTTCACAGGAAAAGACAAAAAAGAAGATGAAAAAAAGCAAAAGAGGTAATCAGATCTCCAAATTGTGGCTTCAATCAAATCTAAATGGATCTAAATGTTCAGGTTAAAAATCTAGTTACAAAGTTTTAAACCAAGCACTCATTGTTCAATCAGTGGGAGGTGAAAAAAACAGCAAGCTAAACACATTGTATAGATTTCCTGAACTTTCAGAAGTGCTGAGTGGAAAATCAAAGGAAAAAACATTCACTTGCTACTTCTGGATCGGCCTTTAGCTGATTTAAATGTTAAATTAAGTCACAACCTTTTGTACAACATTAATCTCCAATTCAGAGCCGACAGGGAAGCTCCAAGTTTTGGTTTTTGATGACGCCTCAGATTACAGGTTTGGTAGTTCTGGGAGAGTAGGTCACTTCTTTTGCTTCAGGGCGTCTTGCTCCTGGGAAAAACGATTGGTGTGATATTCTTTGTATGTGTGTGTGTGTGTGTGTGTAAGTCTACCTTTGCCTTGGGCCAAGTTGCGGTTGAAGCCCAGCGGACTGACAAACTCAAAGAGGAAGACGGCGATGGCTGTGACAATGAGCAGCATCACAAACATCATCACCCAAACCGATGCACTGAAGGGCTCTGAGAGGAAGGAGAAGGAGAGAGAGAGGGAGCAGAAATAGTTAAAGGCAAATCGAGTACACGAGACAGCGAGATATCGTGGAGGAGCAGGAGTGAGGGACGTAGAGGGAAAGTGGAGGCAGACAGACTCGCGGAAATAAAAGAAGAGACGCACACACACACAAAAAAACAGGGATGAGGGGGGAGATAAAGTGAGGAAATGATGATAGAGAAGAAACAGAGAGGGGAAAAAGGGATACAGATGGAGTGAGAGAGGAGGGAAGGAGAGGGAGAGTTAGTCACAGAGAGTTTGACGGAGCACATTTCCATATTTCTCATTATTCCCTTGGATGAGAGCTGAGAGAGAGGGAGAGGCCTGGGGCGGGGGAGATGGTAGAGGAAAGGGTTAGAGAGAGAGAAAGGGAGAGAGAGGGAGAGAGAGAGAGGGGGGGAGAGAGAGAGGAACCAAGCCCAGAGTGATCTGCTGTGCCCTGCTGTGGGCATGTGTATGTGATCTATTTGTGTGTTTGGTGTGTAGCAGGGCAGGAGTTCAGAGAGCGGGATGAGTGCCAGAGACATTGAACCCAGACAAATTGTATGTGTGTGTGTGTGTGTGTGTGTGTGTGTGTGTGTGTCACTGCATGTGTAAGTATGCGACTGCCAGAGTTAGCCAACCCTGAGAGATTGTGCGCTGAGGTGCCTCTAATATGAGTGCGAGATACTGAACCGTCACTGATACCCTGGCGCAGGCTCAACACACACATTTGCTTAAACACACACACATGCATACATGCACGCAATCATACAATAAGCTTTAACATAAATACACGCACAAAGCATTCACCCCTTAACATACATACGGCCACAGCACCTTCGTTCTCCACACATCCTTGTCTCACTACACAAACGTCCCAATATATAAATATATATAAATATATATGTATGTATATATAATATCGCAAAAATGTCTTGTTTTTGTTTTTCTCCCAGCACACACACACGTGCATACTGACACATGGCTTGACACGCTGGGACCAACACACGCATGGTCCAATACATCCCCTCGCTCCCTGCCTCGCTCCAATGACAATACAAGACATTAGGCAACCACAGAGGAGCGCTTCAATTCCTAGTCGTCTGAACAACTGGAGAGGAGGAGAAGGCAGGGGAGAGGAAAGGGGGGAGGGGTGTATCAAGAGTGCTTTGTCTGAGCTGACTTTTCAAAAAACAGCTGGCACGCTCCACTTCCTCTGCTCTGGTAGAAATATTAATGTGCTTAGGGTGTTGAGGCTCAGATAAAGTCAAGAGTACAAGTGGAATTTGGCCAGCATATACTGTCTGAATAAAATATTCCATTTTATGTGCAAGACTTCGCCAACATGTAAGCACCTCCCCTTTTCTCTGCCCCCAGTAGTCAACTGAGTTGGGGGACCGCCAGAGAATAAAAGAAAAAAAAAAGGGGGTCGAGTTAAAAAGAGAGCGATGGATTTACCGAGGAAGGCTGAAGGCGAGACGGTCCCGTTGCTGCGTGACACCATGACGCTGATGCCGGTCTCCACAAAGGGCACAGAGAAGTCGATGACCTCCGACCTCTCCTCGTTAATGGTCAACGAGCCAACGGCCATCTCTGCCTTTTTATACACCACCTAGCAACCAGAGAGAGAGAGAAGCACTGTTATACCGAGAGCATGACTTACTGCCTACACTGTCAGAAATAAATACAGTGAGCTCTGTAAATATTTGGACAACATCACACAGTTTCACTCTGACTTTTTCCTGCTTTTTATTTTGGATGTGAAATATCACATTGTATCACAGGGTATAACTCGGAATGTCAGCCGTAGTTGGAGGGCAGCTCCAGCCAATCCGATGAAAAGTGAAAGTACAGCTGTCTTTTTCATTGTGCCACCATTTGTAAATGTCTCAGTGTATTGTGACAGAGGGACATTCTGCTCATGAAGATGTCTTTTTTAGTAGGAAATAAAATATTATGCTTTTCTTTTTCAAATGTAATTGTTGAAAGGCTTCTAGTGGTCTGATCCGTGAACGATCTGTGGATCGTAATGTCAGGTTTCATTATCTCTGGTGTAAATTTCAGTTTAAAGGTTTCCCTGTGGCAGCGTTTAGGTTTAATATGATCTGTGGCTGAATAAATCATTTCCAGATAAGATAATTGATAGGAATTGGGTAAGACTGATGGTGTCCTGTCCCCTTTTTAAATCAGGACCCACGGACATAACTGTTCAGTGAAAAGAAACAAGCGGCTGGGCAGTCGTTGCATTTCTGTTACACTTTGAAGCTAATCAAAACAGATTAAAGAGTACCTCCCAGTGCTGTGTTTTGAGATCTGAGAGTGCAAACTGTAGGTTTGAGAGCAAAGCTGATATTCTATGTTTTTCATATTGATAACAAACTATGTGAAACAACCAGAAACATTGAACTGATCCAACTAATCGCATTGTTTTTATAGCCAAAGTCTAAAACATGCCTCGGTGCCCCCAGGGCTCCATCGTTGTCCTTAAAGTAATAAAAAGAAGTCATTAGATTTACAAGTTCCCTCATTAGAATTAACACAGGCACTGCAGTTTATTTCAAGTTCATCCCACTTAAACAGTATTGCTCTTGTACTGAGACATTAATTAATTTAATTAAAAAAAACAATTGCGATTACTGAGCCTCTTTAAAAAAAAACCCATTAGCAATCCATTTTTTAAGAATCACTTTTATCGGTATTAAAGGAAATGAAAGTGGGAAAAATGCCCCCCCCCCCCCTTACGGCTTATTCATTTTTACTTTGCTAAATATTATTGTTTAACTGGCCCCTTGCCTCTCAGCCCATTCACGTTTCTAGGACCATCAATTATTACTCATTTGGCCAAACTAGCATGGCTCATTTACCCATGATGCCCTGACAGACCGGTTTATGGTTAGTGAGATAGGTCTGTCACCCCTAACTTGTCATTTGTCAACAAGTGTCATTACTAATGTGAAGAAGCATATTTTACACTGCATCTTTTAATAAACGTAACTAAATGTGGGTATTTGGGAGTCTCGTTTGGTGCCTAAACCAAAGCAGAAAGTGAAAATAAGCCAAATTAAATACAAAACACAAAGGTCCCAAGTGTCCAACCTTGAAGCAGATGGCCTATAGCAGCAGAAGACCACACAAAGGATCTGAGGCTACAATTTGCACAGGCATACCAACATTTTCCTGGTCTTATCAGTCTGGATTTCTAATGTGATTTTTGGAAGTAAAGGTCAACAACATGAAACCATGGATCCATCCTGTCTTCTGATGGCTGCTTCAGGATAATGCGCCATGTCACAAAGCTCAGATCAACTCAAACTGGTTTCTTGAACATGACAGTGAGATCAGTGTACTCAAATGGCCTCAACAGTTGACAGATTTCAAAACAACGGAGCACCTTTGGGATGTGCTGAAATGCGATTTTCACATCTTAGACAATCAAAATCAGCGAGCAATGTTTCGAGCCGCTTGCTAAAACTGTTCCATGAAGAATTTCGGTAGTTCTGAAGGCAAAAGGGAATCCAACCCAGTGCTGGCAAACTGTAACTAGCTGTAACTAGCTACTAAGTGAAAACGTGGGCATTGTTGATTTCTAAAGGCAGCCAATATATCTGTGTGCCAGTATGTGAAGGAACCAACTCTAAACGACATCTTTTGTGTAATTAGGAAACGCAGGTGGCATCTCACAGAACATCATTATATTACGCCCGGAGAGAGAACAGGTTTCATTTTGCAAAAGTAGCCTGGTAGCGTAAGCATAAAAAAAACTTAGCAGGCAGCACTACGTCACTGCTATACTTAAAGTTCTATTTCATATCATTGTTAATTGAAATGCTTGCACAGAAAGTCAGACTCACAGAATATACATTCATTTATTAAGAGAGAGACAGGCAGTACCTCTCCAACCATGCCATTCCAGACGTTGTTGATCTTCTTTCCATGTTTCCCGTTGGTGACCAGGTAGAGATCATAGGTAAACTTCACATTCCTGGCTATCTTCTTGAGAATGTCAATGCAGAAACCCTTGCAGCACTGCTTAATATAAGCGCCTCCTGATGTGCTGTTACTGCAACAAGCATATGCACAAACAGAATTAGGTCATTTTTTATATCAGAGGACATTTGAGTGTTATGTGTGTAACTGTGCGAGCTGCCTGCTCGCTCCACATCTGGTGGTTCCATCAAACTGTAAAACTAGAATTATGACACTACTAAAGGGTAGAGAGAGCTTTCAGTCTGTGTGTGAGGGACTGTGTGTTTCCCTTAGTGCCAGCTACCCAAACCAGATGAAAACACAGGGGTACCGAGCATAAGCTACTGGGCTTTAAATAGAGCCAGGCTCTACAGAACAACCAACCCACATAATTAAAATATCAGCTGTCCTTTCCTCATCTGTCTTCTGTGTCCTTTTCGCTCTGCCTCCTCGGTGTTTCTCAGCTTTCGTCTGTAGGAAGATGCTGCCCCAAAAAACTCCGCAGCCGCACACATAGGATGCACAGAATAAACTTTTCTGACAGCCGTCCCCGAGGACCTCAGAGCAGTGAACTAAACTGCATTGTTGGATCAAATGATTCTCATAATCTATTAAACCCTACCAGCATTTTCAAAAGCATTTCCATGAAAAGTTAATTCCGTTCCCATGTCAGCAATCTTTGATGTAGCGTACTGTATGCGGATGGGAGCAGCAGCTCTGTGACCTTTTCACTTGCCTTTTTCGCTGACTCCAATTCAGGAGAAAGTTCATGAAGAACTGAGGGATTCACGCGCACAGAACACCGAGAACGACTGTCAAAGACACGACACATCAAAGGATTAACAGATCCTTTAACTGCAGTCGACTGTATCTGCGGCGCATCATTACTGCGTGTACGAGAGAGACAGAAAGAGCCAGAGCAAGCATCGTATACGTACGCGTGAGTGAGTCTGAGTATGTAAAATCTCAGTGTCGCAGGTGTTCTAATGCACACATACTGTATACATTAGTTTTTCCCAGCTGGGCTCTCTCTGAACATGCAAACACACAGACACATATACACACACACCAACAGGCTGTCTGAGGTTCACATATAGTACATCTCTTTGATTATTTTCATAACAACAAACAGATGCAAATGATATGGAAGTAGTGACTGTGTAAATGTAGCAGCTGTAGGGGTTTAGATACTGTATACAGATGTATGGACATCTGCACATGAAGTGCTGCACATAAACATGACAAGTGTAGAAGAAACTTGTCTTTTTACCTCAGATTTTAGAGCAATCCCCTCTAGCGGATGACTGGTTAAGGTCACAAGTTAAGCTCTGTATGAGAGGTGATTCAGATGTCTAATAGTCCTTGCCTGCAGTGCTGATAATCTCAGAGGTTGTTATGATGCATCCATTTCTCTGAGGCATCTCCCGTCTGCCTTCTTTGAGTTCTACAGATGCAAAACCTTTAATATGGTGGCTTCCGGCTGTTAAAGAAATCTTCAAAGAAAGTAATTACCGGTGAGTTTTTGCACTTCCCCTGTGGTTAGCAGTGACAGTCCTATCCTATCCTATCTATGCTAACCCACGCTAATGACTATCCTGAACAATTTCAACTATTTTCTGCTGTCTGGATGAACCGACGCATTGATGACACAGAATGCTTCAGAAAAGAGATGTTAGTTGAACATTAGGGCTGTGTTGTGGTTAATGAAAGCACACATATGGTACTCAATAAGTGACAAAATTAACCTCAGTCGATTATAATGCATATTTAGGGGCTCCAAACTGGACATCCAAAATGTGCAAATGAGCAAAATAGAAAAGCTGCCTTATCTTGTCACGGAGAGCCACTGGTCGAGGTGTCCATTTGTAAAGTAGATAAATGGAGCAAATCCAAGAGGAGTTTAATTGAGAAAGTTCTACTTTCACTGTATATCTGAAAAATATCTTCTTTTTGTTTATACATTCAAGACGGCATGCGACATATTTCAGCCTCTACAATAATGCCTTTTAAGTTCTTTCAAAGAGAAGAGTCCTCAGTATTGTTTGACATGCCGCTGCTGAAAAAAGGCTCAAAAGCTCTCTGCTGGGCTGACTTAAAAACAAATGTCATGTACGTTAAAACACATTGAACTGATATGACATCTGAGGAATCTATATTTGATGTTATTAAAGGCCTATTATCAAAAATATCTTTTCATCATTTTCATCTTAAATCAACTGAAAAATTATCAATTTGTTGCAACACAAATGACATGCAGTGCAGAACAAACATCAATCAATGAGGTGGACAGTAACAGTAAAAGTGTACTATGTTGTCATATATATATATATATATATATATATATACACACACACACATAAAATAATCACATTAAATGAAGTAGCATGGCAAAGCCTGTGTGAATTTGTGATACTGTTGTCAAGAGTGCTGATAACAGATAACAAAATGTTCTGGGATCCAGATAAAGACATCAGATATCAGATAAAGACTTGCTAAAAATAATGATAAGAAAAAAATTTAAGCAAACGGGTATGAGGGTTGTTTTTAATGTGAGTGAGGAATCAAGATATTCAAGGGAATATTTTACAACACAGGATATGGAGCAATTCTGCTTTCCCGCCTGGAGTAGAAAGGACATTTTGCTGTTGGGGAAGAGCAAGAGCAAAAAAAAAAGAAAAAAAGAAGAAGAAGTCAAGGCCAGGTGAAATGACGACGAAGCTGCCGCAGGGAGCAGAGAGCTAAGTGGCCAGTTGTAGCAGAGCACAAAGCACAAGCTGGTGAGTTTGGATAGGCCGCAGCCTGCAGATATGGATGCACGACTCCCCGAGGAGCCTTGAGCGCCAGGACCAGAATTTAGAATTCGATGCGAACAGCCACCGGTAGCCAGTGAGGAAGAAGAGTGTGGAGGAGGTGGGGAGCGCAGGGAGAACTTGGGGAGGTTGACGGCAGGGCAGGCTGCAGCGTTCTGCTGAACAGAATACTTTACGAGGCCGGCTTGGTGGATGTTGCAGCACTCCAGATGGCTGATGACAAAAGGTTGGGCAGCGTCCCACATGAAACATCTTTTCATTTTCTGTCTCCAGGCGTGGTGCAGGCTGGGGTTTGTTCTTTTTTTTATAACATAAATTAACCTCTGCTAAAATTGTTACACATAACTGAGTGCCCCGGAGTTGCCCAGAAAGCTATGTTCTTGGTATGAAAACAAAAAAGGCTGAAAGAAATTTAATGCCTCTGATGATCAACATTTTCTAATCTACTGAACACTGTGTTGATGCCAAGATAAGGTGCTTGTTTCACAGAATACCACATATCAATAATAAGTTTATTGATATAGCACCAAATCACAATAGCAGTAGCCCCAATGTGCTTTTTATTGGAAGGTAAAGACTATAATCAGATGGCTGCCTGTGAGCAAGTACTTGGCGACAGTGGGAAGGAAAAAGTTCCTTTTAACAGGAAAAAATCTCCAGCAGAACCAGGCTCAGGGAGGGGTGGACATCTGCCACTAGCGGCTGGAGGTGAGGGGAGGGAGACAGGACAAAAGACATACAGTGGAAGAGAGTCGAATAATAACTAATGATTAAATGCACACTGGTGTATAAACACATAGAGAGTGAAAAAATGAAGAAATACTCAGTGCATCATGGGTTGCCCTAGCAGCCCAGACCTGTTGACATAACTAAGCCTAACTAAGAGAAGGTTTAGGGTCACCTGATCAAGCCCAAAAAGCTTTATCCAAACAACTGTCTTAAACCCAGTTATTTAGTATACTGCATGTACTCTTCACATGTACAGTATATAATTTAAATCATCGGTCCATCGATTAATCAATTAATAAACAGTTAAATGTAAAAATTTATTTAAAAAAATACTTTTCTATAGAAAAACTGTCCAAATTTCAACTGGAATTACCACCTTTGGGTTTTTGGCCTCTGCAAACCAATCATGATGAGGTTTACAGCCATATCAGTCCAGATTCATTATGTATATTCCATGCAGGCTCTGATATAGTTTCAAAGATGGACACCCAAATATTAAAAATGGCCACAATGTCCCCTTCTGTTCCTGAGCTGTGACACAGAATAATAGCTACAAAAGTGTGTTGCAGAACAGCGAAGCTGTTGCTCGACCTTTTGGATATAAAATGTCATTCTCTCATCATTTTATCCTGTTATAAAATTATGTGAAGTTTTTGTTATAATTGTCTTGTGAATTCTTGAGTTTAAAAATGTGTTTTGTGAGGTCAAAGTGAGCTTTGACTCTAAGACAATAACTTTCAGTTTCGTATGCTTTGGATCGTGGTTTCAGGAAGGCATCCATCTCAGTCAATTCGAGTAGCCTCCACTACTTTTTTTGGTATACTGAAAAAGTAAATTGGGTGTTTGTTACATTAAAAACAAAATTACATGTCTAAATTAACTTGTAATTTAAACACAATAATTTCATGCTTCTATGAACGTAATTAAATCATGAAGGATCTGTACGAAATTCAACAACTTAATTTGTTCTTGTTGAGATGACCTGATACAATCTAGTAAGAGCGGTTAGTTGCTGAACTCATGAAATTCACAAGATCGCACGAGATGTCAAACTGCAGGAAAATCACTGGCGTTATAAGAGGCAGACAACTACACACACACCACATGCATGCTATTGCTATTTATTGTGGATTAACCTGTCAAGGACAAAAACGTACAAAAAAATTCTGCATCAAGCCTTGAAATCATAGCTTTCCTACTTTTGTTAAGTCTGATTGGTGGCATGGTGGTAAGGTCTCCAACCTTCCTTTCATATCAAAAATCCTTGAAAGAGTAGTTGTCAAACAGCTAACAGATCATCTGCAGAGGAATGGTTTATTTGAAGAGTTTCAGTCAGGTTTCAGAGCTCATCACAGCACAGAAACAGCTTTAGTGAAGGTTACAAATGATCTTCTTATGGCCTCTGACAGTGGGCTCATCTCTGTGCTTGTCCTGCTAGACCTTAGTGCAGCATTCGATACTGTCGACCATAATATCCTATTAGAGCGATTAGAACATGCTGTAGGTATTACAGGTACTGCACTGCAGTGGTTTGTATCATATTTATCTAATAGACTCCAATTTGTGCATGTAAATGGAGAGTCCTCTTCACACACTGAGGTTAATTATGGAGTTCCACAGGGTTCAGTGCTAGGACCAATTCTGTTTACATTATACATGCTTCCCTTAGGCAGCATCATTAGAAGACATAGCATACATTTTCACTGCTATGCAGATGACACCCAGCTCTATCTGTCCATGAAGCCAGATAACACACACCAATTAGTTAAACTGCAGGAATGTCTTAAAGACATAAAGACCTGGATGGCCGCTAACTTTCTGCTTCTTAATTCAGATAAAACTGAGGTTATTGTACTCGGCCCTGAAAATCTTAGAAATATGGTATCTAACCAGATTCTTACTCTGGATGGCATTACCTTGGCCTCCAGTAACGCTGTGAGGAACCTTGGAGTCATTTTTGACCAGGATATGTCCTTCAATGCACATATTAAACAAATATGTAAGACTGCGTTCTTCCATTTGCGCAACATCTCTAAAATTAGAAATATCCTGTCTCAGAGTGACGCTGAAAAACTAGTTCATGCATTTATTACTTCCAGGCTGGACTACTGTAATTCATTATTATCAGGATGTCCAAAAAACTCACTGAAAAGCCTTCAGCTAATCCAAGATGCTGCAGCAAGAGTACTGACAGGGACTAGAAAGAGAGAGCAGATTTCTCCTGTTAAATCCAGAATTGAATTCAAAATCCTGCTCCTCACATACAAGGTCTTAAATAATCAGGCCCCATCTTATCTTAATGACCTTGTAGTACCATATCACCCTATTAGAGCACTTCGCTCTCGCTCTGCAGGCCTACTTGTTGTTCCTAGAGTATTTAAAAGTAGAATGGGAGGGAGAGCCTTCAGTTTTCAGGCCCCTCTTCTGTGGAACCAGCTTCCAGTTTGGATTCTGGAGACAGACACTATCTCTACTTTCAAGATTAGGCTTAAAACTTTCCTTTTTGCTAAAGCATATAGTTAGGGCTGGACCAGGTGACCCTGAATCCTCCCTTAGTTATGCTGCAATAGATGTAGGCTGCCGAGGGATTCCCATGATGCATTGAGTTTTTCCTTTCCAGTCACCTTTCTCACTCACTATGTATTAACAGACCTCTCTGCTTTGAATCATATCTGTTATTAACCTCTGTCTCTCTTCCACAGCATGTCTTTATCCTGGCTTCCTTCTCTCACCCCAACCGGTCGCAGCAGATGGCCGTCCCTCCCTGAGCCTGGTTCTGCCGGAGGTTTCTTCCTGTTAAAAGGGAGTTTTTCCTTCCCACTGTCGTCAAAGTGCTTGGTCATAGGGGGTCATATGATTCTTGGGTTTTTGTCTGTATCTATGAAGCGCCTTGAGGCGACTTTTGTTGTGATTTGGCGCTATATAAATAAAATTGAATTGAATTGAATTGAATTAGTGCTGTTGCTTCACAGTAAGAAGATCCTGGGTTCAAATCCACAATCTGGCTAGTTTGCACTAGTTTCTCTCTGGGTATTCTGGTTTCTTCCCACAGTTAAAAGTCGTGCAGTTGTTAGAGTTAGGTTAATTGATGATTCTAAATTACCTGTCAATGTAAGTGCAAATGGTTGTTTGTGACAGACTTGTGAGTTGTCTAGGGTGTACCCTGCCTAACAATTCAGGGTTATTTCCAAGCCCCCCTGCAACCAGGATAAAGATAGGATGTTAGTTGTTGTAGATCCATTAAATTTTTATGTTTACCAGACTCTAGACTTTGTTGAACATTATGTAATATGAAGACAACATGTAGTATTTAAATGAGCAAGTAGTATTGGGGTAAATGTTATTTAATAGTGTTGAAATACAATGACAAAATTGTGAAGGATTAAAATATTCCAAGAGCTCAACTTACTTCATCTAAACATGTTTCAATCGTGTTTTATGAACACAAAATGCACATGTTTATTGATTATGAAAAAGTTGCGTTGATTGAACACAATTGTTTAAGTTTCTGCCAAAGCAAAACATTTGTGTGCAACCAATGTCCACTATTGAATCAAGTAAATCCAACATGGCCTTTTTTTCAGTGCAGAATCAAAAGATCTTATAATCAAGCTCAGGCTGAGAGATCCGTTGGTTGTTTTTGAACCCATAAATTCAAGCCAACCTCTTTAAGAAAACAAAAATCAGGAAGAAAAAACTGTATTAAATAATATTTTGAATAAGTTCTCCAAGTCACACGTAAAACCCAAATCATGAAAGGTGCAGAGTACCACCGGGGGGTTTAATTTTCCCATTATGAGTAATATCCACATTCTTCCAGGATCCAAGCACGCACGGCCTTAATGAGAGCAGTGTTAATGTACAATATGCAATATGAGGAAAACAATAAGCAGGGTTACTAATTAGCTGTATTGCAATATTTAAAAACAAGCAACACATTCAGAGCATTTAAAATAAAACACAAATCAAACCGAACTAATGAAACAATAAAACCACAGAGGGCTGCACTTGCCACTAAAGCGGCAGGAGAAACAAAAATCGAGTATACCGACAGATTGGCATTAGCGAGCTGACAGCGACAGAGAGCAATTAATTATTAATGCTGACAGAAATGATTACCTCTGAACCAAATGAGAACTCGGGCTGTGTGTGTCGGTTCTGTCTCTGACACAAGACTTTTATCTTGTACAACACTGGCAAAGAACAGACAGCGGGAAAAGAATACAAAAATCGAGCTAGGCGAAAGCTGCTCCGTGCGAACGTTTTCAGTCAAGTTGTAACATGGGATGCAGAGTTTGTGAGTTTAGTATTAAGTTGTGCTGAAGCGTAATCGAGTTTGCCTCGATTACAGTGCAAGCTACGTACTGTACATTTGGATTTCAGACTAGAGGACAAACAGATGGTGAATCATTATTATATAAACTAAAAACGAGTGGGCCCAGTATAGATCCCGAAAAGTGCAAGAACAAAGGGCAGCTGATTGACAATCATCCTGTCAGACACACTGAGACTGGTTAGAGAGGTGTGATTCTGTTCAGCCAAGAGATACACAAACAGATGAACTAACACTACCTGTGTCCTAATGAGACTGAACCTATTCGAAGAACAAACAGGTATCTGTCTCTTGTAGCGAAGTATGGCTAACAACCTGGCTTGTGATTTTATGTGGGCAGTGGGCAGGTGTGGGTGCAGGTACTTACTTTTTGACGTGTTTGCGGCAGGGCACTGAGTTTCTCATGCAGGTGCCAGTGAGGATGTCTACGTTGTCCACAATGACGAAAGGTTTCTCTTCCAGAGTGACAATGGAGAGGTGGTTTTCATCGGCATCCTCGTCCCCATAGGAGTTATACCTCGGCCACACCGGGAACATCAGCGACAACGTCCCATTCTCCCAGCGGCCCATCTGTGAGCACGGGAGGAAAAACACACCAAAAATCACTCCAAAAATCCACAAAAAGACATCTTATTAAAGTTTTTTCTTTCAATTTTCGCACTAATTTGTTACCTTCTCCCACTTCCTTTCCACATTTAGGACGATCACCACCAGTTTTGGGTTGGCCTGGTAACCGTCTGGAGTAAAGGATAAATCTCGGCCTTCATTCCACACGTGCATCATGTGTCTGAAACACGGGGGGTGCAGGAAGATTTGTTGTTGATTTGCATCTGCTGGAGTGTTTGTATATGTGCACAACAGCAAATACGTTCAGAATAACAAGTTAAGCACTCTGTAATCACCGCAAGTGTCTCCACTTCAAATCAATGTTGTCTTCACCCACCATGTGTGCGCAGATGCCTGAGTGTGTACGCGTGTGCGTGCATATATTTGTGTGTAGGAGTGGGAAGAGTCAGAGGCCATGTATCTCTCCCATCAACATTCTGCATTGATTTCTCCACAGATATATGCCTGAAGGACAAGTCTCTGGTGCAACAAGGCTGCCCTCACTCTTTTACTCACTAAAGCTGTCCTGCATACGCAAACAGATCCTATGCTGAAACGTTTACACACTCGCTAAAGCGAAGCAGCAGAGAGAAGTAAATGAACCGGTATCACACACAGTGATATGGGGATTAAAGATACACTCGCTCCAGTGAAACAATTTTCAGAAGGAGAGGATTTCTGCATGTGAGGACTGGGATAATAGTGTGGATTCCCACTAGGGGAGAGAAGGCCTGTCCAAGAACGTTTACCTTAAAGACTGAATCACAGGCAGGACAGCAGCTGTCCAATACAGACAACACCTTTTCTCTGACACCTTGTGTTCTGTTTTATTAGAAATTGTCTGAATCATCTCGACACCGCATCGTGTGATGCCGTACAAATGAAATATCATTCAGCTAAAACAGAATATTTCAGAAGGCAAACATCTGCTTTATAAACATATTCATACTCTGCACAAGATTCCCCTTTTCATCCAGAAGAAAACTGTCTCAGTCCATCAGCTATCTAAACATACATTATCTGAATTACTATTAAAAAGGAAGAGTTAAAAGCAGGTTTTTTATGTGAGCTAACCAGGGCACGGGGCCATGAAGGAGTCATGCGTGCACTCAGATATTGCGACAGCAAGTCAAGATGCATAAAAAGAACCGTGTGAGCACTGTTTAGCACGCACCCTGCAGCTGAAAACTATGATAATTACACTCCAGTTCAAACAGGTGGGATTTTATGTTGTCCCATCTCCAGGAGAGGTATTAGAGTCAACACACATAAATATTGTAGTCGGACAGTGGATTAGAGGGAGCTACATTAATCATCTGTTCTTACAAAGACTTGGAAAAAGGCCTGTGCTCTGTGAAAGCTGGCTCCACTCACACTGAGAAAAAGTAAACAAAAGGTCCCCGTCTCCCTCGTGTACTGGCACTGCAAAATAAATAAATAAGTAAATATAGATATATGCGGTTTAGTTATGTCCTCTCCCAGCAAACACAATAATTAAATATAAACCTACACAGCCAAACATTACAGGCTTCACTCTACAACCAGACCTACCTCTGTCACAGATCACAATGCTTTGGACTATAAGGGGCACGTCAAGACAAATATATATTTTTTTGTGTTGGAAAAATCTTCCCGGTGCAGCAGGTGATGCCCTTGTCACAGCGCATCGCCACGGCTGAGTACATGTAGCGGAAACGCTGTGGCAGTTTATTCTGGGAAACTGCTGTCGCCTCCTATTTCAGGTTTGTTACCATTTTGGGGGAAAAAAGTTTCTGATGTAAACGAAAGACGCCGCTGTGTTTTTGAGGCATGCAGGAGAACCAGATCCTGTTTGTATTGTGATTCCTTGTGTAATGAAAATGAAATGTAAAGCTACATTATGAAGTGGGTTCAGCGATTTTTATATAAATGTATCATCATCGCCTAGAAATTCAGTAGAGGTTTAAGTAGTACGTGGAAGAAAGAGTTGCATCATAGAAATATATGAAACCCCCTCCTTCAGTAAGTGCAGTTTTTAATGTGGATCCTGCTACCACTATGTGAGAAGCACTTTTCTATTAGCTGAAATACTCTTTGAGCACTTTTATGAAAGTATGAATAAAGAAGAAAGGCAGGCTTCTTCCCAAATTCTGTATTATGGCAGAGAGCATATTTTTAGAGGAAAGTGACAGCTTAGGGGTTTGCACGCTACACTGGTTCCATCAAAAAGAATAACCTTTTGAAATTTACAACAAGGACAAACCTTCCGTAAAAACCTGTATCATTGTGGAGACCAAATAAGCTCAACTAGAGTCTGAGATATTAATTCCTGTCAAGCAAGAATGACAGAAAATCCGGCGGGTCTGATAGTGTCTTTTAAGTGCCGGATTATGTTGTCCTATTCCTCCCCACCTCGCGTTGTTTATATGCACACTGCGGCAAGATTGTATCTAGACTAATGTATGCAGAATCCTGATCACAGCCTCACCACTTTTCCGAATCAGGGTGGGGGAAATCCAACCTGTCAGTTTATTATCACAAAAAAATTGGCTGCAGTTGTTTTGACAAATATGCAAATTCTATCTAATAAGTTAGTGAGACAAATGAGGTACCTCTGACAGTAAGAATAGAGCTCTGAATAAACATTTGAGTTCCTGTCGAGGTCTGAGTTATATTGGATCAACCTGTCAACAACAGCAGTGTTGTATATGCCTTGATATACACTGTAGCGGCCTAATGGGAGAGAAAAACGGGATAATAAAGCCATAATGGTGAAAATCGCACTGTGGCTCTCATTCTAATGAGCCAGCTCATAAGTCATCACCAATGTGCAGACCCTAGCAACATGACCTTTATATTTTTAGTTAGTTTAATATAGACTTCTGAATTTATAACAGCATATTAGCCACTGCATGCTTCATATTCAAGATGCAGTCACAATATCACTCCGAAAAAAAACTTTACAGAGGCAGTTTAGCTAATGGCCCTGTAGCAGCGACTGCTCAGTAGCTCAGTATGAATCTGCATGCTTGTGTTTCTCTGTGTGTATGTGCGCGCCTGTACATCACAGAGACTTCAGAGAAGAGTACATTATCTTGCATGCTGGTATGCACACCTACACACACCTTCTGACATACACTGTATGAGCCCCCCACAGATCAAGTAAAAAAGAAATCCAGACAACAAAGCTAGTAACACCTGCTCTAATCCAAACTTAATGACAGTCGATGTGAAGCAAGGTGCACACGCAGAGGTTCACACTATCATACACACACGCATACACAAGACACATCCTAAGCTCTAGTTAACACAGGGTGGCAACAACAAGGAGGTCTGCCTGAGGTCTCCCAGCTAAGGAGGCAGAATGAGCTCACACACCGAGCAGCTGTGTACACAACATCTAACAGTGTTAAAAGCCATTAGAAATCACAGTGTTTAACACTGCTGTCATCTCTGCTTCCTTTCTCTCCTCTTCCCCTCTCATTACTACATTAAAAAGAGTTATGTAAGGCTGCCGAACAGTCAGCCACAAAGCCAACCGAGTTATGCAAGTTCCTGGACCTTGATCTCCTCGCAATCGTCACACATCCACAGTTACACACACCTGCGCAGGGCACTAGGTGGGAGCTTCCCCGGGCTCCTGTCTGATGCTGTGCTGTAGCAGCTGCTCTGGGCTTCTGGTAGCTCTCCCTTCTCCCGCAACATGAAGGTGGCTGCAGAGGAAATGATGCCCACCCCATCCCGCACCCGTGTCTCGAGCGGGTACTCCCAGTCATCATAGGACACAGAGATCATACCCAGGGGGAAGACCTGAGAGGGGGACGAGAGGACATCTAAGAAACGACACATATGGTTTGTAAGCTTCAAGTTTAGTTTAATTTGACATTTTTACCCCAGATTTGAAACATCCATATGCATTTCTCAAAGGTGTCAGGCGGATGATTTATTGGTTCTGTCTGTCCTCCGGAAATAATTCATAGCTGGCTACTAGATGCGTGTGAACAGACTGTATGTCTATAAACTGAATTACTCATTCAGGTATCGCCTACATCTTGCAGCTGTCATTGAAAAAAAAAACTGTATAGCTCAAACTTTATCTCTCTGAAGCAGACTGAGCAAACATCAGAAAAAAAATGCAGGCACAGCAATCTGTCTGTCTACCCTACAGTACTTTGTTTTTACATTTTACTTTGGCTTTAGTTGTAGAGTCAGATCCATGACTGAGAAAGAAATCAGAGGCGGAAACCCAACACAAACAGGAAGACTCGAGCCAGAGATGGAGAAGAATTAGGAGAATAAACATTTGAAAGGCTTTTGAGATGTGAGTATTTTATGCCTTTGGGACTGATCATATGTTGTTACGTACAAAGTTGTGTAAAAGATGACTTTTTGCTGGATTATCTGTAAATTAGTATGCTCTGACATGAACTGTATTAGCGGTCAACATGATTTGTCTTTGAAGCATCTTTTAATATGTAATACATGGATTAAAGATAAAGTTTCACAAATTCTGGGAATTCTGCACAGACACACAACGCCACTTGTCTATGTAATCGCATCTGCCTGCCAGCCCCTCTTAACCCTACTAATTAAGAATTTCTGTCTTGCTTGTCTGATCTACGGACAAACAAAAACAGGTAGAAACACAATATTGCAACCAGGGTTCAACTGCCAGAGTAATTGTTTTGGCTGGAAGCTCTGATTTCCTGGAATCTTGCTGTCGTGAGGTTATAAAGAGTTTAACAGCGTTCAAGAGTCGAAACCAGCCAGCCCATCATAAAACATCTATCACAATTACATTTAATCTGTAATCTTCATATATATATATATACAGTGGGGCAAAAAAGTATTTAGTCAGCCACCGATTGTGCAAGTTCCCCCACTTAAAATGATGACAGAGGTCAGTAATTTGCACCAGAGGTACACTTCAACTGTGAGAGACAGAATGTGAAAAAAAAAATCCATGAATCCACATGGTAGGATTTGTAAAGAATTTATTCGTAAATTAGGGTGGAAAATAAGTATTTGGTCACCTCAAACAAGGAAAATCTCTGGCTCTCACAGACCTGTAACGTCCTCTGTAAGAAGCTTTTCTGTCCCCCACTCGTTACCTGTATGAATGGCACCTGTTTGAACTCATCATCTGTATAAAAGACACCTGTCCACAGCCTCAAACAGTCAGACTCCAAACTCCGCCATGGCCAAGACCAAAGAGCTTTCGAAGGACACCAGGAAAAGTATTGTAGACCTGCACTAGACTGGGAAGAGTGAATCTACAATAGGCAAGCAGCTTGGTGTGAAAAAATCAACTGTGGGAGCAATCATCAGAAAATGGAAGACATACAAGACCACTGATAATCTCCCTCGATCTGGGGCTCCACGCAAGATCTCATCCCGTGGGGTCAAAATGATCATGAGAACGGTGAGCAAAGATCCCAGAACCACACGGGGGGACCTGGTGAATGACCTGCAGAGAGCTGGGACCAAAGTAACAAAGGTCACCATCAGTAACACACTACAACGGCAGGGAATCAAATCCCGCAGTGCCAGACGTGTTCCGCTGCTGAAGCCAGTGCATGTCCAGGCCCGTCTGAAGTTTGCCAGAGAGCACATGGATGATACAGCAGAGGATTGGGAGAATGTCATGTGGTCAGATGAAACCAAAGTAGAACTTTTTGGTATAAACTCAACTCGTCGTGTTTGGAGGAAGAAGAATACTGAGTTGCATCCCAAGAACACCATACCTACTGTGAAGCATGGGGGTGGAAACATCATGCTATGGGGCTGTTTTTCTGCCAAGGGGACAGGACGACTGATCCGTGTTAAGGACAGAATGAATGGGGCCATGTATCATGAGATTTTGAGCCAAAACCTCCTTCCATCAGTGAGAACTTTGACGATGAAACGAGGCTGGGTCTTCCAACATGACAATGATCCAAAACACACCGCCCGGGCAACAAAGGAGTGGCTCCGTAAGAAGCATTTGAAAGTCCTGGAGTGGCCTAGCCAGTCTCCAGACCTCAACCCCATAGAAAATCTGTGGCGGGAGTTGAAAGTGCGTGTTGCTCGGCGACAGCCCCAAAACATCACTGCTCTCGAGAAGATCTGCATGGAGGAATGGGCCAAAATACCAGCTACTGTGTGTGCAAACCTGGTAAAGACCTATAGTAAACGTTTGACCTCTGTTATTGCCAACAAAGGTTATGTTACAAAGTATTGAGTTGTATTTTTGTTATTGACCAAATACTTATTTTCCACCCTGATTTACGAATCAATTCTTTACAAATCCTACCATGTGGATTCATGGATTTTTTTTTCACATTCTGTCTCTCACAGTTGAAGTGTACCTCTGGTGCAAATTACTGACCTCTGTCATCATTTTAGGTGGGGGAACTTGCACAATCGGTGGCTGACTAAATACTTTTTTGCCCCACTGTATATATATATATTAGGGGTGCAACGATATTCGTATCGATATTGAACCGTTCGATACAGTGCTTTTGGTTCGGTACGCATATATATCGAACAATACAACATTTGTAATTTATTTTATCAACTTTCCTTCTGACGATGCTGTCTGTGTTGAGCGCTCAGTGAATCTGCGTTCGACTACTCCGCCTAGGCTGCACTGTCGAGCGCAGATCCACTGAGTGCTCCACACAGACAGCATAGTCAGAAGGAAGAGCGCAGGGCAAGCTAGCAAGACAGAAGTTAAGCTCTCCTTGCAACATGGACCTCCCCCATTCAGATCTGGCGTTTGGAATTATTTTGGTTTTCATGTGACGTATGACCCTGAAGGTAAGCGAGTCATGGACTAAAGTAAAACAGTATGTTGGATGTGCTGTGCAATGCTCAATTACATGGGAGGGAACTAGTGTGTTAGCGTAGTTAGCTCGTTAACGTGTTGGCCGTCTAGCCCCATGCACGGGGCGATCGGCGGTAGCTCGTTAACGGAGATTTGCCGTGTTGTGGCGTTAAGGTCATTTCAACGAGATTAACCTGAAAGCACTAGTGGGAACACAACGAATATGACTGCACATTTACACCGACATCATCCTAGTGCAAAGACAAAAACAACAAGCATGCTACTAACTTTAGCCGAGTCATTTAGACAGCTGTTAGCACATGATTCTCCTTATGCTGCTGAGAATATAGCCCAGAAGAAGCGGATAGTATAGCTTTTATTTTGGAAAGAGACATTTCTCTGTAATAAACTCTCTTTTCCAAAGATGAGTGATTCTTCAATCAGATACAGGGCTTGCAATATCGCTAGCCCGACGTCCTGGAGCTAGCGATTTTTTTCAGTCGGGCTACCAAAATCTATCTCTTCCCTGCCCGTCGGGCTATTGTAGGAAAAATATATGTCAATGCTTTCGCATTCTTTCAGAAATGTAGCTGGGTAATTATGTCATTGGCATCGGTGAGCCACTGTCAATATGTGACATATTGAAATCGCGTTTGAATTTGCGCTTGTTTTTTGCTTTCACTTTGCAATCGTGCGAACTATGTATAGAGAGTGACAGCACTGATCTGTGAGTGATGAAAATTTGTGCACCAATTCCTCTGACATCGTCTTATTAATCGTTAGCTTACTATGCAAACATGACAAGTGAAATCTCCCGCAGCAAGCTTAAACATGTGAGAGGCTGATCGCGCAGAGAATCGCTGAGCTTATGTGAGTGAGTGTGTAAAAGCATTTCAGTTCTGCTGAGCCAAATAAGACAGGTCAGGGTGAAGAAGTGACAGCCAAAGAAAAGCTTACCACAAAACGGAGAAGTTATGACAAATGAGACTATAAGGCAAAAAGAAAGTGCAGCTTTATGGTTTCATGGACAAAATAATTTCTGTGGCTGCGATATGATGAGCTAAATAACCAGGGCTGCACATAAGTGGTCCGCAGGTGCGCATTCGCTGTCAAAATAAAAAACGCGCACAAGGGTTAGGGTTAAATTTAAAAACTGTACTTTTGAGTTAAAATATCTATTTATAATTTTAATAAATGACAAATTAAAAAGGCATGAACATTTTTTTTGTATCGAAAAAATATCGAACCGTGACACCAAAGTATCGAACCGAACCGAGAATTTTGTGTATCGTTGCACCCCTAATATATATATATATATATATATATATATATATACAATATGTCAGAGTTTTTATTTATTTAAACTAGATGTGAAACAATTAATTAATCTGTGGGTACGGAGAATTATATTATTTTTTATGTAACTTTTCTCAAAAAAGCTGACCATGTATCATGGTCAGCATTCATAAATAAGAGGGGAAATCTGGGATAGTCAGCAGATGACCTGCAACAGCCTGGGATCAAAAACACGGCTTGTTTTATCAAACCACACAAAAGTGGCCACCTGTTACTACATATGGGACCTCACTACCTCAGGGGTAAAGTCTGGGTTGCCAGTGGTGAGACTGGACACGATCCAGATGTAACCAGCTCCTATCAGACCCAAGGACCGAGCCTCCTCCATTATATACCTGTCAAACAAAGGAGACAGATCCATTGCTGAAGTCTGTGAAGGCAGTGTGTGACAAAGAGACAGAAATGGCGCAACGAAACAACACACGCAAACACTTACACGGCTTCATCCTTGGAGCAGTAGAGCAATATAACAGGACTCTGGATCCTCTTGAGTGCAATGTGTGATTTAGAGTTTGGGTCGCCATCCACAGCATCTAGAGTCACCACACTCTGCATGTCCCATCGCACAAAGCTGTAACAATAAACCATTAAACAATAACACACAGCTTGTCAGCTATCATAAATAAAGGAAAGAAAACAACATGTGCGTTTGTGTGTGGTGTTTTCATTACCTGTGATCCACAGTTACCCTCAGCGTGCTTATGAATTCCTGGTACCCAGGGAACTTGGATGTGACGATAGAAAAAACATGCCAGTCGTATTCCTCCATGATAGCAAGCATGAGCAGAGCCTCCTGCTGAAGAGCCGCGCCGAACTGGAAGAATGTGGATTTCTCATCCTGCAATGACATGTGGGGCCAGCAGCACAGACAGTCAGCAGATTTTTCAGAGGAAGTAAATTAATTGCAGAAAAAGGGATAAAAAAGGCACTGGAGTCTATGTGAGCAAAAAACCAGAATTAGAGCCCTTTTCAATTTTACAATCAGCGAGACAGACCGAGAGAAGAAGGGAGATAAGAGAGACTTGCAAGAGCTGGAGACGCGACAAGTAGAGAGGGAAAATGGGAAAGGGACGAAGAGATGCTGAGAGATTCCGACAACAAGTGAGACTGCACAGCAAGAAGAGTGACTGCCGGCAACAAGGGGGCCTAATGGTAGGAGATAACTGCCTCATAACTCACAGGTTTGATTCACTTCAGCACTCCGTAGCCAATATACCAAACAGCCAGGCATTGTCTTGAAAGGTAATTGAGCCAAATACTGATGTCTCCAATCATGTGAACTGACTTAAAAACATTTGAGTCATTATGTTTTGTTTTTTTCCTTTTCCCCCCTGTGCTAACTGCAACAATATATAAAGTCATCCTATAACTGTCTCATTTGGAAACCATCGTCTCTAAACTGCGGATCGAAATGTTCACAGCTTTGGAGCAATAACTCACAATGCCATACACACTTAAATCATTTCGTCTCAGATTCAGGAGGAAACTGTGTGAGAGTAAAAGAGCAGTATGCACTATCAAAACCAAAGCAGCTGTTAAGCAGAATGAAACCCCAAACCGAGTGTGAAATAAGTTGCTAATGATCGCAGAATGTATATTTGCATGAAGGATAATCTACCCCCAACAAACAGACAGCAACACGGCCGAGCCACTAGAGACGGAGGGAGAAAAGAGGAGGAGGGGGTGGGGGTGTGGACGGGGAGAAAGAGAAAAAGGCTGAGAGGGGTGAATGAGATGGAGAAAAATGTTCCAGCCTTCTGAGTGAGATTGAGATACCTGCTGCAGAAGAAGTGGGGGGAAAAGTATGTGAGCGAGAGAGAGAGACACTGACATCAAACCCTCCTTCACTATGACTGTGCCTCTATTCTGCAGGCAGAAAGATCACACGCGCACATACATGCTTTAACACTTTCAGCAGAGGGCATCGAAAAACGTGACACATTAAACATCAAAGCCCTCGTGAACACAGACGAAGAGTCCGTTCTTCTCTTCAGTTGTGCGTGCATGTGTGCGTCTATGCTGTTTGCGCACGTAGTACTTTGGTCCAACAAAAATTTCTCGGCTGTAGCCGTAACGCACATCAGATCCAACACGCCTCCCTCAACCACAAGAAAAAAAGGAGAAAAGTGGGAAGGGGAGAGGATGAAATTGTACTTCAAAAAGATCTATCTTGCTTTTTTCATCTGTGTGTGTGTCTTTATACTTTACTGAGGCTTAGAAAAAGGAAAAAACAAAGAAATCTCCCTCTGTGTGGCAACAGGCACATCCTCAGCTCTTCCTAGATAAGAGGGACACACAAGCACAGGTACTACCACACACTAACACTCGCTCATATTCAAGTGCACAGCTGTACACTCACATATAAATCAGTGCTGCGAGTGAGATTACAAGCAATCTGATTTGTCAGGTAGCCGGTCAACCTAATTATCTGCCAGAGCTTTAATAACGGTGATGATTTTGGGTCACTCTTTTCTACTTTTGACCACTGCAGATTATTAGTTGTCAAGGCAAATTGTTAAGATCCGGAACAAAGGAACATCCTGACATTGCAACAAAGTCCGACTTGCCTGATTGTCTGAGTCGTCTTGTAAACAAGACCAAATTTACATATAATAGCCACATTATCTAAATCATTCATGTGTAAATGAGTGCACTCAAAATGACTGTAATAATGCATGTGCACAAATGCAGCAAGTGCGTCAATATCGGAACGAGGAAGCCAGCAAGCCATGAGTGATTTTTACCACTGATTAGGTAATTATTGTACTATGCACCTCGATTTTCACATTTAAATAAGTTTGCCTAGCCTGAAAGGTTTCGAGATTGTTGGTTGGACACATAAAGCAACTGAATATAAGGAGTCTAAAATATCTTGTTTTTAATTTTAGCATTGTGTGCATTGTATTGCAACACACACAAAGCTACTTAGGTGGTGCTAAAAGTTATATGTACTGACTGGCCACTTCATTTGGTACACCTGGTCAACTGCTTGTTAAACCTAATATCTTATAAACCTAATCTACCCACACATGGCAGCAACTCAGTGCTTCCAGGCATGTAGACATGGTCAAAACAAACTGCTAAAGTTCAAATAGTGCTTCAGAATCAAAAAGAAAGGTGATTTAGGTGACTTTGAATGTGCATTGTTGTTGGTGCCGGACGGCCTCGTCTGAAACAAGCTCCTCTGCTGTAATTCTTTCACACAACCATCTCAGTTGTATACCAAATGGTCCAAAAAAGAGAAAGTATTGAATAAGTGGGAGTTTTCAGGGTGAAGATGCCTCGTTGATCTGAGAGGTCAGAGGAGAATGGCTGCTTGAAAGTGACTGGGAGGCAAGAGTAACTCAAATAATCACTCTTCTCTATACTCAAGGTATGCAGAAGAGCTTCACTGCAGAAGAGAATCTCTGAAGATGGACTACAGCAGCAGAGGACCACAGCCTGTCAGCTAAGAACAGGACACTGTGGCTATAATACGCACTGGCTCACCAAATTTGGACAATAGAAGATTGCCTAGGCTGATGAGTTTTGATTTCTGCTCCAATATTTAGATGGTAGAGTGCGAATTAGGTGTAAACAACATAAAGTGTGGGTCCATCCTGCTTCGTATGAGCAGTTCAGACTGCTGCTAGTGATGAAATAGTGTGGGGAATATGTTCTTGATAGCTTTGGACCCCCTAGTACCAACTGATCATTGTTTAAACACCACAACCTACTGGAGTATTGTTGCTGACCATGTCCATCAGTTTATGACCTCGTTGTACCCATCTTCTGATGGCTGCTTCTAGCAGGTTAACACACCATGTCACAAAATTCAAAAAATCTCAAACTGATTTCTTGAACATGCGAATGAGTTCACTGTATACAAATGGCCTCCATAGTCACCACATCTCAGTCCAAATTTACTGAGGTTTAGAAAAAGTCCTCATGAACAGTCCAACAGTCCAAGTCTGCAGCGGTGTTTCAGAAGCCAATCAGCCTGGGACTAGCAACGCATACCCAATAAAGTGTCCAGTGAGTGTATGTTCATGGTACATTTACACCTGTCATCGTAATCGAAGCTGCGCTTTATTGAAAATGAACAGCCAAAAAAAAAGAAAAAAAAAGAAAGCCATAGAAAGAAACCTCTTTGTAGGAAATGAGTCTTCTTTGTCTGAGAAGCCCTTTGTATTAGAATAGTAATCTCATTTTAAGGCAATATATCCAACTTTGTTATAATAGGATACTCCAGCTAACACTGAGCTACAGTTAACAGGCTTGAACAAATCGTTTACATAATATTCCAGCAGAGGAACAAGATTGTTTTCCCTAATTTAAGAGTAAGACCTCTTGCATAACTTCTCAATTTAAGCTTCCTAGTAAAACTCTGGATCTAACCAAGACTTGCAGTCTTACATCTCACCATAAAGTCCTATTCATCTCATTTTGAGAACAATATACTATGTAAGAGCTGATTGTGTAAGATTATCCAGATTGTTTTAAGAATATATGTTTTATTTCTTAGTGAAGGTGGTGGATCTGAAGCTAGTTATTCTACAGGAAAATTCAAGCTTAATTACCATCAGCTGTATGAGGCAACATCTTCTTACACTGCTTTCAGCTGCAAGACTGTTGCAAAGGCAAAGACTGTCCAGTAACAAGAGCTTAAATCACACTTATATTTCTTATTTATATAAATGCTGGTGTTGCATCCGCATCAAATAATTTATGTACAAACATTTTGTGTTATCAGCAGTATCATCAGACACCCCATTATGGTTATTAGTTTCTGATTTTAAGTAGAACATTAAGGGTGCACACTGTTAGAATAAACCGGTTGAATAACCTGATGTGTGATTTCAGCATCTATCAGCTCTGTTTTCCTGGGCAGGTGTATTAGATTATAGTAGCATATGCTCACAGATCTCTATTCGGAGCAATAAAATGAATAGTCCAGATGGTTTTTTTTATTAGTTCACAGAAACCTACACTTCCTCTGGTCCTTTCATTAGTGAACTTATCACCAGTAAGAAAAAGTCACTTTACGGTGCCTGCATTTTAACTCATCCCAGCCGAATAGGCGCAGGTGTAATGAATAACCCTAATGACTATTGAGATGCATTAAGTGTCCCATCAATCCATTTCAACCAGCCAGCAAAATACCTGGAAAGGACTCACCTAAATGGGATGCATCCATTGTTACTGGCATCACTTACACCTGTGTTTTTTCTGCCTCAACAGTTAAAAAATGTTGGTTGTTTTCTCCTCCATATGCATCACTTTGGGGACTTGATCAAGCTCCTTCTTAACTTAAAAAAAAAAGCCACCCAAAGCGGCTTTGTGGTTCAGTGACCTGACACAATTTACACAGTTGGAAAAAATAAAGTATGCTCTCAAGGGGTCGAAGGAGAGATTCTTTGCAGTTTGGGATACATTAAAACCATAGCCACCTGATAGATGCTTGACAGCTGCCGTACATCCTTTTCCTGTGTGATTATGATTAATTTTGTGCAAACTATTGCCCTTTAGGTGCACATCTTCAAATATGGTGAATTTCCTTGTATCTCATTTAAATTCACTTTATTCATTTATTTATTTTAATTTTTTTCCCCTCTGGATCGGTGTCCAACATGTTCTTGGGGTGGGGTAAATATATAAAAAGGAGCATTGTGGCCTTGCTACATGTATATCTTCGTACTACATTGTTGATACTCAATAAAAATTAAAAAAAGGTCACCAATGACTTCCATACACTTTGAAATTCAGTTCAGACGGTGGTTTGATTCCTCAAACCTCTACACGCTAAAGTGTTCACCGCTCCACTCTCATTGGTACGTGAGCTCATGTTTGAACGGGTGAATGAGAACGTCAAGCAGTTGTAGAACTGCAAATACAATATTTGCAGTTTCATATTTCACATTAATAAACAAAAAAACATTTTAAAAAAGAACTGACTAGATTTAAGTGTCATTTCTCTTGCAGTTTTTTTTTAAAAATGTCCTTTTCTCTGAATATAGTCCTCATTGAAACATTCTTTGGAGAAACCCTTTTTACTGATCTCAGTTAGTGTTTAAGAAAACTTCAAGGACATTTAAGCTAGTTAAAAAAACATATTTGCACTGTGTTGCCATGGATAAGAGTATCAACATGTGGCCAGATTTAGGCACAACTACGGCACGCAGGTATCACTCAGACTCACTCGATGTGATGAAACCTATAAATGTTGAGAAAGCAGCTCGGGTGAGTTGAAGGTTAATGCCAACAACGGATGGAAAGAATGTGACAGGCAAAAGAGGATGAAGCAAGGAGTGTTTTCCACTAGAGAAAGGTGCCTGTTTTTAATGCTGTGCTGCCTGACGCCTCAAAGATCACGGCCGTTCCATATTGATTTTTGGCCTTGTCTCTTGTGTACAGAGATTTTCACGAATTCTCTGACTCTTTTAAAGATATTGGGAACAGCAGATGATGAAATTCCCATGTCCTTTGTTATTTCACACTGAAAAAGGTTATTTTAAAATTGTTTGTGTTTAAGAGAAAGTGATACCCTCCCTGTCTTTACTTCTAAAAGAGTTTCTCTTAGATGCCCTTTTAATACCCAATTATCAAATTTACCTGCTGGCAATTAACATAATTAAAAGTGAGATTTTCCACTTGGTATTTTTTTTCTTTTGGTATAACTTTAATAATCCCTAATTGTCCCTGTCTCAGCTTTTAGACAAGATCATATATTTAAAAAGACATTTTCAGAGTTTCAAAATCTGATGTTTCATTTTTGCCTTTTTAAAACTGTAAAGACCCCTCATACTTTAGACAGATACTCGAGAACATGCTTTCCACAGGCGCTAATTCCATAAAACCTCACATGAGATGTTGGTGAGGACTTTTAGCCTGACTCGCAGGTTTACCTCTAATCTTTTTCTGTTCTTTTTTGTAGTTAAACCACAAATGTTTGTGCTCTTTTTTTGTTTGAGGGGTGTTAAAAATGTACTGTGTGTGTTTGAATTACACGAGTGTGTTTGGATACCTGTGCATATCTGAGTTTAAAACATTTATGACAAAACATTATTGCAAACTGCCTTAGATTACCAACTTAGACTACTAACTGCCTGGATGACTGAGAACCTACACAGGCATATATTTGTAAACTGCTACACAGATATAGCTAAAGCCACGGCTGTTTTTCATTTCTAGTATTTGTGTCTAGGCGTTTCTTCGTGTAGTTATTTAAATGATGATTTATGTAGCAGTCTGACACATTTTATAAGACTTGTTTGATTTTTGTTTTTTTTAGTGAAATGGGATGTTTTGTTGGTTTAGTGACGAGTTGTTCATTACTCCTACAGTTTAAAGATTGTAGCTAAGCATTCATTTATTTTCTTAATAGCTCACTCAATTCAGAGTTGCAGGGAAGCTGCAGCCTATTGCAGTGGTCACGGTTTAAAATGCGGGGCACTCCTTTGACAGGTCTCCAATCTATCACAGCAGTGAGAGACAGACACATCCATTCTCATATTCACGCATACAGCCAGTTTAAAATCATCAATTAACTTAACATGTAAGTCTTTGGACTGTAGGAGGAACCAGAAGTGCTGTGCAATACTCTAAATTTTGGTATTGATCCGTTACCAACCAAACCCAGGATCAGTATAGCCAATATCAACACCAATACACATATAGTTTCAACTTATAAAGGCATCTTATGTCTCTTATGTGCAAAAAGCGCTATATAAATGCAATCCATTATTATTATTATTATTAAATTACTTCACCTGTTCGTGATTACAACCAAGAATCTTCTTGCTCTGACGCAACAGTGCTGCCGAGGCATCAGAACGCCCCTCTTTTAAAACAATGTTTTGAAATACAGAAATATTTGAAGGAATCAGTATCGTGGAGCTGTCCACCACTGACCTGTGCCTGCAGCAGGGCGTGGATAAAGCAACTGCGGAGTACGGATCAAAGAAAAGGTCAAAATCCGCTTACTGTCCAGACCTAATACCCAGACATGGCTTGTTGACTTTGATTTTACAGCTGTTTATTGTGTCCTGTAATGTGTTGTTCATTTAGATTCAGGATTCTTTGTCCTTTTTCCTTTTCTGTGTTATAATAATAATGGATTGCATTTATATAGCACTTTTCTAGGCACCCAAAGCGCTTTACAATTCCACTATTCATTCACTCTCACATTCACACACTGGTGGAGGCAAGCTACAGTTGTACACACCAAAAACCAAAATATGAATAACCGTGCTGCAGCTGACTGCATGCTGGACTCTTGTTGTTGGCGGAGATCTGACTGGACAGAGGTATCGAAATGTGGTCCTCCAAATTGTACCTGTGCCACTCTTCCAGGAGGACCCTGTCCTATGACTGTTACAGCCGGACAATGCCCACCCAAACACTGCCAGGAACGCCAGAGCAGTGAAGGCCTTTCTGGATCAGGAGCATATCCAGACACTTCCTTGGCTAGCATTTAGTCCAAATACGTGTCCTACTGAGCATGCCTGGGAGATGCTGGGTCGACATTTGCATCAGGGTTAACCACAACCAATGACCATTGCACAGCTGCAGGCTACACTAACCTGGATGGAGAGCAATTCCCTCAACAGATTGGGACATTTTTACAGACCTTGGGCAGACAGGTGTGCTGCGTGCATTGCATCCAGAGGAGGCCATGCCTCATAGTAAATATCTCGCATGTACATATATGATAGTGTCAGTCTAATAAATTGATTTAAAATAAAAACTTATGCTTTATTTTTGGCTAGTATAGATATTCTCATAAAGCAAAATGCATTTACTTTACACATGCTTTTCCTGCAAACTGCAGTAAAGCACTGGTACCTTATTTCTTCTTGTGTAAAAAAAAATCATAACATTAACAGTCTCACTGCACGACCAGATGAATTCATCTTTCACAGGTACACATTCTCAAATCTCATGCTTTTTTTTCAGCTACAGATTTGTGCAGTGTGCCTTCATTACCTCAGCGGCGAGGGCAGAGCGAAGGACGGCGGGCATGTGGAGAATTTAGAATGAATGAGGTGAAAGTCTTTTTGGAAAACTGGAGGAGAAGATGATAATTGCTGGTGGTTGCTTGGTTGCTGAATTATAAAGGATAAGAGACGTTGACACAGACCTGCACCTTCTCATCAAATCACACAAGTCCACCAAGAAGCTTACCTATGAATAATGCATGAACATAACACGTGTGTACACACACACAAACTGCAAATGTGTCTCCACATTATAACCGCACATACCTAGAGATTCTCTGATGACATTGTGCATCAATTATACAAATACAGTGAACTTCGCGTACAGTTTCACATCATTCCATGTGCATGCACACGGCACATACGCACGCGCACTCGTGCACAAAGAGCGGCTAAAATACAGCCTTACTCAAGAGCCAGCATACTGATGAATAATACACCATCAAAACCAAGACAGTATCTCACTTATTCTCGCTCCCCCTCACACACACATGGTGCTTTATGTCAAAATTCATTTTTGTTTACAGCAATCAGATTAAGAAAATATGAAAGTGTAGTGGCAGCGGTGCAGATTCAGGCTAATGACGGATGAACTGACACATTTCTAGAAACGGCTGGGAGATGGAGTCATACGGGCTAGAGGATGGAGGAGGAGTTGGAGTTGAAACTACCCTTAGTGAAGGTGGATGAAGCAAGAACTGAGCAACCACATGCTAAGACACCACAGCCAAATGACTGGAAGGAGAGTACATGACATGCGGCAGAAGAAAATAAAAGAATAAAGCCAGTGTGCGGGATGATGACAAATAGATGGGTGAGGGGGGAGAAGGAGGAGAAGGAGGAGGAGGGTGATGAGGCCAGCAATGTGCTATATTAATATTTAATGCAGCAGGTCAGTTAGGATAGAGCAGCTACGTTAACTTAGACTGACAAAGTATGGCCCCCAAGTGCAAACAAACTAGCATGGCAAAATAAAATCTGTGTCAACAAAGTGAAGCTTCAAGGGTCACTTGTAGAAGAGAACAGCCACAGCGACAGTGGCAGAGGGTTTTTTTTGTTGTTTTTTTTTACCCAGAATGAGATTCTGCCCAAAGTTGAGTTGTAGAAAGCTTAAAATAAATCCCCACATTATTCTGGTGAACTGAACATCAAAGTCTACTGGTACATAGTGCAGAAAATGTACTACCTCAGTTCCCTGTGGTCTGAGATACAGGTGACTGACAAAAAAAAGAAGTACTTTGGTATATAAATTATGGGATGGCATCAGTAAGCACATTTGGGGACAGCTGTACACAACAGATTTTGTTTTTTTGTTTTTTGTCCTAGTTGTCCTGTGATATTAGATCTTAGTGCAATTAGGAATAATTTAACACTGCAGGTTAGTGCGTTAAGAGGGTGAAACATAGGGGCATGACAAGCGGGCCTGTCAAACATTAAAACTGAACTAAAGAGCTTCACTGGTGAACGCGACACATTTTCTGCTGCAGTCTAATTCTCTGTAAATGCTCAGCAGATGTTCTGCAAACCCAAGTGCTAACAAACACTGCTCTAAATCCATGCGCTAACATAGAATTAGCTCAGGAAATCTATTCGCAAACAAACACCTCGGGTAGCCAAGGAAAGGAATATTTTTTTACTTGACCAAAACCAGAATAATCAGGCCAAAGAGGAGTTATTCAAAGAGAGCTGCTTGTGTTAGAATAGCTTCAGTACAACGGGGGCATTTAATTCTACACGTGTACTTTGATTTCTTGGTGTTTAAACTGTGCTGTGACTTCAGGAACTCTACAAAGAGCAGTTTTATGAATATAATAGTAACACATGTTACATCAAACATCAGTCTGTGGGTATTCCTGAAAGCTGCGAGCAGGGACATCACAGTCGACAACCTCTGCAGCATTAAAAACACTGACGTAAGGCAGGTCCTTCAATAGCTAACAAGCAGAGGTCCCTTAAGCTCTAAAAGCTCTTCAGTTTTAGAACACAGAGACAGGTCCCAAAGCCCACATCCACCAACCATGCACAGGCTTTCTACTTTTCTGGGATTGAGCTATAGCATTTAGCTTGCAGACATTGGTTCCCAGTGCTAACAAAGACTACTTTAGTATTTAACAAGAGGTAAGTCCCGCTGCTTAAATCTACTGTAGTATTTAAAAGTCTTGCACTCCCCATGGAAACACAGAATACCATTTAACAGAGCGCAGAGCCCCAAAGCTAGCACAGCCTAGCTTAGATTAGGTCTCACCACAAAACCATGGGAAGCACGTAATGGACAGCAGCGCAGCCTCAGATAGACAAAGCTCACAACGAAACCTCAGAATGTAAATGGGCCTGGAATACGGCGGGTCTCCTGACATTTAAAACACTTTTCCGTCTCCGACCCAACACTTAAATGGTTTTAATGTTATTTTACTCCTGAGTTATCCAGAACACACCGTCCTAAATGGTCACACTGCTGAGGATGTTACTTTTAAAGTAAAGGTCTGCATCCACTGATGTAGAGAACTATGGAAGAAGAAAAAGTTATTTCTAAAATACTTTAAAAATACGCACTAACCAGCCATTGTATCAGGTACACATGTTCAGTACCTTATTCATTTGAGCTGTGCTGCTTTGAGCTGATAGGAAGGCAACTGTAACTTAAATATCCACTTGTTACAAGCAAGGTATGCAGAAGGGCATCTCTGAATGTGCAACAAAGTGAAACTTGAAGCAGATGTGCTACAACAGCAAAAGACCACACCATGTACTACTCCACTCTCTCAGCTAAGAACAGGAAACATAGACTCGCAAAAACTGGACAAGAGAAGATTGGAAAAATGTTGCATGGTCTGATGAGTTTCAACTTCTGCTGCAACATTTGGATGCTAAAATCGGATCAATATGAAAATCTGGTTCCATCCTGGCTTATATCAGGAATTCAAACTGCTGCTGGTGTCTGGGACATTTTATTGAAACGTTATGGGTTCCTTAGTCCCAACAGAGCATTGTTTAAACATCAATGTTTTTCTCTGAAATTATAGGAGAAAGAAATCTTTCTATCTATCTGTTATGTGAATCACCAGACACCCCATGATACAACATTATCACAGTACTTACAATATGCTATTATTGTGATTTTTAACATTTTCCAATATTTGCAAAAAAATTCAAATTCATTTATATATTTATTTGTATATTTATTTGCCTCATGGTGGTTTATATTGTGAGGTAAAGACCCTGTAATAACAGAGAGAAAAGCCCAACAATCAGATGACCACCTATGAGCAAACACCCAGCAAGAGTGGGAAGGAAAAACTCCTTTTTAACAGGAAGATACTGGGGGTATTTGCACAAATTGCATAACTGCATCACTAAAAAAAAGGCTGCCATGAGATAAGATGGACTCACTCTGCTATCAGTCTGCCAACTTGAATGGGGTCAAATTGGTAATAACATGCAGACTTTTTATGAAAATACACCAATTAACTGTGAGAAATAACTGAAAATCACATATCTGTAGCTTTCTATAGAGGCAGAAACACACATTTCACTATCACATTTGCGCTTATCAACCTTTCTGTTCTACAGGAAATTAACTAGAATGCAACCAGCTGGCACTCAGAGAGTCAAATCCCCTCAAGTTGCACTCATTGACAAAGACTCATTCATAATGATGGCAACACTTTGGCAATCTGTCTGTATTTAGAAATTAGGCAGCAATTATTTGCAAACCTCTGAGAGTGACCGCAGGTTGCTTCCTGTCAGACAACCTGTGCAGTCGCCGTGATCATGGTCATTTTTACTCGTGTGACTGAGCCATTAGCCTGCTCTGTATTGGGATCTAGCTTTGCCAAGGCGAGTGTGTCCAGTGTTTTTCAGCTGAACCAATTTAATGTGAGTGTGCTTGACTAATGTTATCTCAGGATGGTGTTGAAAGAGAGGACCCTCTTTTTCTTGTTCTGTTTATTTAATTAAATACATACATTTTTGATGTCCCTGTATTGACATAACATCACCAAGCAAAAATATCACAAAACTGTGTTGTATCAATTTTTTTTTTAAATCAATCTATCAGTGTAGCATCATTTATATTTGCTCATTTACATTTCCCGTGCTGCGGGAGTATGGGGTGTCTGGCCCATTGCTACGGGCCATTCGATCCCTATACAACCATTGCAAGAGCTTGGTTCGCATTGCCGGCAATAAGTCGGACTCGTTCCCGGTGGGTGATGGGCTCCGCCAGGGCTGCACTTTGTCACCGGTTCTGTTCATAATTTTTATGGACAGGATTTCTAGGTGCAGCCAAGTGGCGGAGGGCTTTCACTTTGGTGGCCTCAGAATCTCATCTCTGCTTTTTGCGGATGATGTGGTTCTGTTGGCTTCATCGGGTGAGGGCCTCCAGCTCGCACTGGAACGGTTCGCAGCCGAGTGTGAAGCAGCGGGAATGAGGATCAGCACCTCCAAATCTGAGGTCATGGTTCTCAGCCGGAAAGGGGTGGAGTGCCCACTCCGGGTCGGGGATGAGTTCCTGCCCCAAGTGGAGGAGTTCAAGTATCTCGGGGTCTTGTTCGCGAGTGATGGGAGAAGGGAGTCGGAGATCGACAGACGGATTGGGGCTGCAGCTGCAGTGATGCGGACGCTGCACCGGTCCATCATGGTGAAGAGAGAGCTGAGTATAAAAGCGAAGCTCTCAATTTACCGGTCGATCTACGTCCCTACCCTCACCTATGGCCACGAGCTGTGGGTAGTGACCGAAAGAACGAGATCGCAGATACAAGCGGCGGAAATGAGCTTCCTCTGAAGGGTGGCTGGCCTCTCCGTTAGAGATAGGGTGAGAGGTTCAGCCATCCGGGAGGGGCTCAGAGTAGAGCAGCTGCTGCTCCACATCGAAAGGAGCCGGCTGAGGTGGTTCGGGAATCTGACGAGGATACCTCCTGGGTGAGGTGTTCCGGGCATGTCTCCACATTATAACCGCACTGCCGGCAATAAGTCGGACTCGTTCCCGGTGGGTGATGGGCAAAACGTATGACGCCTTTTGTATGGCCTGCTTTAACAACGTGCTAACCTTATTTACAATCCGGGAGGAGGCCGACCCAGGACACGCTGGAGAGATTATTTCTCGGCTGGCCTGGGAACACCTTGGTGTTCCCCCAGATAAGCTAGAGGAGGTGGCTGGGGAGAGGGAGGTCTGGGCTTCTCTGCTTAGGCTGCTTCCCCTGCGACTCGGCCCCGGATAAAGTGGAAGAAGATGGATGGATGGACATTTTCTTACTGTATTAATTTGACTTGAAGTATTAAAAATATATATATAATGAAAAAAATATATATAATATATATAGTTTTGGAATATTTCATGCTTATATAAAAATTTTAAACCCCTTTTAAACACACAACTAGAAAGATTTTGATATATTTAGCAAAACCTTTAAATATGGATGTTTTTAGGACGCATTTAATTCATCATTATAATTACAAAGCCAGTAAAACTTTCCTCCTGTTTGTTTCTGCTCATGTTTGTCAAGTTTTGGAACATTTTAATGCTTATAAATATGACATTTTAAATCCCCAATTCGAAATTGAACTTTATGAAGTCAGATGAATTCAAAGTAAACCATTAAATGCAATATTCACAGGTGTTAAAGTGTAAGTTTGTGTTGAGCATCATTTAATTTAAAACTGTTACATATGCAAATGTGCAAGTGTGTCATTTTTTATTTTTTACATGTAGAGACAAGTAATTTACCTCTCAGACTTCTGCTGTCATTTCAGTGTAATTTATTTATTTTTGCCCCAGTCACCAAAACTTTGAACCCACTGATGTATTTGCTTTAGTCAACAGTTAATACACCCATCTGCTGCAGGTTTACCTTCATTATCTCAGAGAAGTCATAAACTCACATTCGTTTTCCAAAAATCCATTAAAAACAGCTCGCGGACACGCTGCAGCGTTGAAGAACGTATTGTAATCCATCACACTCGTGTAATGCATTCCTCTCCTGCGAACATGTCTGTGAGTTGGGTTTTTTTTGTTTGTTTTTTTACAGTTTTGTTGGGAATCTCTGTGAAGCAAAAACAAATTATCAGTTATTAATGCACGATGAGATTAGCAGATTAGTGAGTTAGTAATCCGGTGTCACACTCCTCTTAACGTGCCAGAGCAAATCCGGATGATTAAATCAGGTAAGATATCTCTTCTCCACTCTGCCATCAACACCAGCTTTTATTTACAATGTTTCTGTTGTAACACTGCACTCCAGCTCTGACATCTGAGATGTGTGCCTGAGTTTGTCAAAGTTTGTTTTTTGGCGATGATTTGTATTAATTGAAGAATCATTATTGCAAATATTAATAAGGAATATTACTACATAAAAAAGGCTGGTTAAATAATTTCTTTTTGAAGCTGGATTTCACTGAACTTACAGTGTGAAGAGTAAAAAAAAAGGTTTTCTTTTTGTCTGATACGAAGTAAATGTGTGCAACTGAAACAGCCTGCTTTTTAGGTTAGGACTGTGAAACACAAACAGGCTCTTACAAGATTTAGATCCAATTAGCAAAACTTTTGAATGCAGATGTTCTGAGGATGCATATAATTCAGAATTGTGACTGCAAAGCTAACTGAGTCATATCCCCCAAATGTAATCCTTTTGTTTGTGTTTACTCATGATCGAGTAATTTGACACTGATCGTAATGGTGACACTTTATTCCTATTGCTGGCACGAAGGGGCTTCAGAAAAACAAAGCACATTAAAAAACACAGAATTACACAAACGAAAAGGCCTCGAAAACAAAACTTATTGTAATCCGGTGATAAATTCTGCACGCACACAAGAGTTTGTGCCTTTTAGACTTTAAATATATCGCGTGTGCTCACAGAAATAATCCATCAGCTGTCCCCGATAAATCAAGATGCACTCTGCAGTGCTGACTCCATCACATATGTTGCTGCATCAGCGTGCAAAAAGTCAATGAGAATAATGTAAAGAAATAATGTAATTTTTTTTGGCACAGCCACGGAAAATTCATTTCGAGCACAAGTACAACAAAGCCCATTGTACTGGAGGGCGGACGAGCGCTTGCCAAGCACTGCTGGTTAAATCTGTCTCCAGAGTGGTAGCTGATGGTTGTGTGTATGGTTGGCCCTGCCTATCCAAGTGTCAGAATCCTGCTCACGGCAGAGGTTAATCACAACACCTGTTTAGGAGAGATTACAGCAGGATCTGCCAGAGTATTCAAAGGCCTCTGCTTTATTAAAACCAAAGTGTCTGTCCAGGCTGTGACAACCACAAACACGCAAGCATATGTGTGGCAGGAAAACGAATGCGATGCCTGTTTATATATGGTCTGCGTGTGTGCGCGTGTGTGCCCGTGTGTGCGTGTGTGGCCACGGCTGTTTGAGTAATAAGTGCTTGACTTATAGAGCTTCAGAGAGAAAGAGATGTTAACGTTATTTCATCCCTCTACATGGAAAATAAATGACAAAGCCAACCCTATTCCTCCCTCGGTTCCTCTCTTCCCCCATTGGTGAATGAATTTAAAGCAGCTCGAGAACTGAGCAAGACCCTGCATCCTCCTCCCTCCTTTGGCAGCCTTCATTGGTAAATCAAAGAATTGCCAGTTTGATATTTATAGCTGGAGTGCCTTGGGGGGGGGTGAAAAAAATCCTACTTTCTCTCTCTTTCTCTCTCTTCCAGCCTACTGACGGTGACTCCGTTGGACTTTAGAAACCTTAGGCCTGGTGTAAAAATGGCAGCAAGCTTTGAGTCAGCCCATCCTTGCCGACTACCGCAGCACTGATCGCCGGAGCACGTTGGTGCCGCAGGTATGGGAACCGGATGGTCAGTCATTGTCGGGGTCACTTGTCCAGAATCACTGCAACGCAAACAAATCTGGCTGATGTAGGAATACCGCGAGCCAGAAGATTAATTAGACAATTCAAAGAGTGTTAGTATTCCTGCATTTAGAGAAGCGCTTCAGGCCTTGCTGAATATTAAAACACTGGTTTATCCACATTTTGGTTAAAATTACAATAGACTAGTGTTGCTTAAGTGAATTTATGACAGCAGCGGCATTATATCTACTAAATACCACAGTATAAGTTTATACAATGACACAGATGCCCCCGGGGCTTGTCAGTTGGGCGCAGGGCTGATTCTGGGAGCAAATGTTAGAAAGCGGCGAAGGCGTTTTGCGAAGATTGTTTGCGGGGAAAGGAGTGTGTGTGGAGGGGGGGGCTTAGACAAATCACTAATTCTGCAGAGGAAAGAAAAACGGTAGCTGAAGGGGGATTCATTCATTATATATAAGCCTTACTCAGGTTTGTGTAAGCCTTTTTATTCCAAAAACACTCCCACAACTCTATTGTGCACCCACTCTTCCTTTGTGAAATGCACACATAAAAATCTTGTTGCTACATTTAGTTAAGCCAGCAACAGGCTAGCGAGCATTACTCCTCCGTCTTGTTGCCTCTGTTGAATTTGTCCCAGTGTGAGTCCACTTGTGCCTGTTTAATGCCACCACCGGCCTCCTCGATTCCCCAGCTCCCCTCGTCTCCTTTCTCAGTGCCCTTCCAATCCAGCCACTTGTTCTCATCGCTTTTGTTCACACGACAGTCACCAGCCACTGTTACCATGGCAAATCAATGGCTAGTCTACAGATGGGAGCAGATTCATTTCGCCCTAGCACATTCTTGCACACACACTGACACACACAAACACACACACACATGCCTGAACACACAATGTATTTGGGCATTCCACCACTGTGTTAATGGTTTGATGTGGATTTGCTGTGGCTGAGTGCATGCAGGCAGATGTGAGTGCACACGTGTGTGTGTGTGTGTGTGTGTGTGTGTGTGTGTGTGTGTGGCCAATATGTTGAAGATCAGATAAGCAAATCTATTTCCTTTACTAATTAAAGGCAGGCACTGCTCCTAAGGAAAAGAGAGCATACCAAATGCCAGGGCATGGTGCTTTAGATGTGGTGATAACCGCACACACACACACACACACACACACACGTGCACGGATAAACTCACACATGCACAAATGACTTTTGGCAGTGTGTATATTATCTCTGCTGTGCGTCAGTATGGGGTAAGATTGTACATGTGTGTGTTGTCTATTAGTGTATGTGCTAAGTTATTAAGTGTCCACTGGGGGAGTACGAGCAGCTACATGGCAGATGCTTAAAGCCAGTGGCTGTTAGACAGCAGAGCAGAGATAATAGGCTATGGCTGCCATTACCTACTACGCCCTATTAGCCAGTACCCAAGCTGGAGATAAACAGACAGACACACAAATGGGGGCAAATCTGTACTTTTGTGATCGTATCTGTGGGTGTGAACGAGCATGTGGGAGAGAGAGAGAGAGAAAGACAGAGAGAGAGGAAGGATAGAAGGGCTAATTTACCAGGCCTCCTATTAGTGAGACAGATCTTTTCCAGATGGGGAGGGAGTGCAGGAGAAGGTAAGGCGAGACTTGGAGGATGGGGAGGAAGCAGAGGAAGTGCTAACACATTCAGAAAACAAAAGTACATTACAGTCCATGTAAGCAGGAAGATGAGCAGAGGGTTGACAGGCAGAGCGGAGGGGAGGGGAGGGGAGCAGTGAGAGAGAGAGTTAGAGAGACTGACAAACAGAAAGAAGGAGAGAGTGAGATATGCAAGAAAACCCCTTCCATGTGACATCCAGTGAAAAAAGAAACAAGAGGAAAAGCCTCACTTCTAATATCTGACTTGTCTGCAGATGATGCTTCCTAATGTGCATGCGTGTGCTGAGCAGAGCACGAGTGTGACACACACATCACACGCTGGCTCTCTATATCCATCTGTCTCTCCATCCACCCCTGCTTACATCCTTCTGTCAACCGGTTTGATGCTGCAACTCTCAACGCATGCAGGCTTTGCCTTCGTGGCTGCTCCTGCTCCTTGAGAGTTACTCTTAAAAAATGGTGAGAGTGTATTGGGAACTGGCATGGGAGGGGGAGTGATGACAACGATGATGATGATCAGGCACTATCACCACCCCCCACCCACCCATGTCCTCCCTCTCCCCTCTCTCTGTGTCTCCCTCTTTCTCCCTTCCTGCTCAACACACTTTACAGAAGTTTGAGCCACTGGGAGATCATTAGCACAGGATCAAACCCCAACACTCACTGTCCACACACACACACTGGCAAAAACACACATACACACTGAAAGAAAATTCACACAGACCACACAAGAACACACACATAAACAAGAAATGGGGGCACACACACACACACACGCACGCACACACAGAAGAGAACTGCAGCTTGAAATCCAAAACACAGAGCGAGGGAGACGGTGCGTTTTAGCATGAGTGTTCATATTGGTGTGTGTGTGTGCGAGCGGATCAGGCAGGGAACACTGACACACAGTGTGGTGAGACAGAGGGGACAAAGAGGACTGATTGACTACAATTTAGTTAGGTTTTTTTTTTTTTTAAATACGAGCAAAAAAGTAGCCGAAGACAGAAAATACACATTTACTTCAACAGACTTGACAGACGTGTGTGCGCACTTCGCCACATGCACGTAAAAGTGAGCAGCCACCCACACATTGCGAGCCCATTCAGTGGCTCTGAGCAGCCTCTCTCTCCTACACTCCTTCTAGCACACAAATAAAGAAAAGTTCAGACAAATGCACACCAAACTTACATTTCTCTCTCTCAACAAATGAATTCACGTGCTCACGCCCATACGCGCATGCACAATGCAGGAGCCAGACATGCAGACACACACACACAGTCACAGCCAGTCTCTCCATCAGGCGGGTGCTGAATAATTCAGTTTAAGGGAAGTACACAAGACTGTTAGGAGTGTATTCAGCGCTGGCCTGAGGGCCGGCCTATGCTCTAAAAGCATGATGTCACTTTCAGCCTCCTCCTCCTCCCGGTCCTCTTTGCACCTTACTTTATCATTTCCACTTTCCGCCCTTGATAAAGCCAATGGCTAAATTTACCTTGGTGGCTCCTCGTTGCCTAATTGGATCCATAAATCACAATGTGTGTAACCACAAAACAACAGTAAAAATAACCTTAAACAATTTTAGGAACGTTCATGCTTTATCAAGTATATTTAAACACGAGAGTCAGGCTACCCAGATTTTTTTTCTCCCGTCTCTCCAAATTTCTCCCTCATTCGTTTCATCACCCCGCCCTCCCTCTGCAGGTCCGCCAGCTGTTCTGCTGATCCACCAAAAGCCTCTCTCAGATGTAGGTCACTTTCTCAATTAAGGCAATTAGGAGCAACCGGGCGAGACTGAGAACGAGACTCTCTCATAACAGCAACAGGAGCCATAGGCCCGCATCACATGGCGAGCACTTAACACTCCACTTGGCACCTGCATTAGCCTCGCCTAGCGCCAATCTGCCAGTATTTACATGCACTAAGACGGACTTGGCCCCAGCAGAAAAAAAAAGAAAAAAGAAAAAAAAAAGAAAGCCAGACTGCTCAAACTGCACTGTTCAAATCGGATTAGATTTGCTCAGGCTGTAATTTCCCAGATCATTCATACAGCATAAAGAATCTCTGCTGATAGGAGTGATGTAAAATGTCCAGTTCGCTTCTGGTCTGCCAAAAAGAAAAAGAAAGGAGAAAAAAAAGCTAAATATTCCAGTGAGACTCCCAAAAATTCAGCCCAGCAGCAGAAAAGAGACATTTGCACCTAAAGAATGATGCTTGTTTTGAGGTCAAAAATCTCCCTCCCTCCAGTACATGTGTAATGACAATCTGCTGGCTGCTACACAGGAACGCCATTATTGAGATTATAGTGGTGTCACTTCAAGCTGGATTGCTATTATCAGATGATTTTGGAGTTGCTTGTTCCCCTGTTGTTTTTCCCACATTGATAAAAAATGTAGACAAGACAGAAAGGCTGTCAGACAGCGCTCCCAAAAAGCTCGTTTTGTAGCACGAGTCGTTCTCTGAGTTCAAGAACGAACCTCCAGTCCACACATGTGTGGACTACTATTTCAACATCTTGGAGTAAAACTAATAAAATGTGAAGAGTGCCTAAAATAATCTACATAACCCCTGCCAGACTTGTGATGCAAGCATCTGCAGTGTGCTGCTCTGCATTGCAATCTTTTAGGATGTGCCAGGCTTGTAGCACCGCTGGCCATCATTAACCGGCCTTAGTGATGTAGGCCTCTCGCACACTACTTTGATTCAAGTCCTCTGCTATGTAGCCTCGTACCAATAACACTTGATTAGCACTGGTCTGCAGAACAGTGTTCTAGGATGCATCACAATCAGCTAGCCCAGCAACACCTCTGGCCATCATTAAAGTGCTGCAGCGAGGTAGGCCATGTTGTTCCATATTGCTCACACACAGCCGGGGTACAATTAATAACGCTTTAATTTTGTTTACGAATTCACATGTTCACATTTGATAGAAATTATTTCCTCCAAACGAGTTTTTATATATATAAACAAAAGCATTATTACAATTCACAATTAAAGTTATTTTTTTTGTCTATCTATACATCAATAATATCATCTATTATGTCAGCTACCTTTGTGTTTGGATTTATTACACTGAACAGACTCATGTGTCGTGTAATTAGGTACATGCAGAATACATTTAAAGGAGGATGTACATAAGATAGACGGGGAATTTGCAAACCCAAGATAATTAGTTGACAATCTATGAAGTACATTGCACTCGCTGGACACTTTAATAGGTACACCTTGCTTTTGCCTCTAGAACTGCTTTAATTCTTCATGGCAAAGATTCAACAAGCTGCCGGAAACATTCCTCTGAGATTTTTGTTCATGTTGACATGACAGCATCACAAAGATTGCTGCAGAGTTGTTGGTTGCGCATCCATAATTTGAATCTTCCGTTACATCACATCCCAAAAGTGGTCTACAGCATTAAGTATGGAGGCCATTTGAACTCACTGTCATGTTCAAGAACATGTTGGAGATGATTTGAACTTTGTGATATGGTGTGCTATCCTGCTGGAAGCAGTCATTAGAAGATGGGTACATAAAGGGATGGACATGGTCAACAGTTGGACTGTGGTGTTTAAAGCGATGCTAAATTGGTACTAATGGCTCAAACAGCACAAAAAATTGGGACCCTACCATCTGAATGTAAAAGAAACTGAGAGTCAAGGGAATGAGCAGTGCTTGTAAAACTTCCTATTGTCCAGTTCTGGTGAGCCCATGTGAATTGTTGCCTACTGTTCTTAGCTGACAGGAGGAACACATGGTGTGGTCTCCTGCTGCTGTAGCCCATCTGCTTCAGTGTGTTGTGTGTTCAGAGACGCCCTTCTGCATATCTTGGTTGATACAAAGTGTTATTTGAGGTACTTCTGTCTTCCTGTTATCTTGTTTGGCCATTCTTCTCTGACCTCTGATATCAAAAATATTTTTTCAGCTGGAGAACTTTCCCTCACCCATGGTTGTGTGGTGCAATGGAGAATTACACCACTGAGAAAACACCACCAGAAAGACAACACCTTGTTTGTGTAGATCGACTAAATGAGACGTCGCCTGATGTTCCAAATGCTTATGTTAAACGCATGGAGGAAAATCACTAAATAATACAGGAACTTTACTGGCAGAATGGGCCGGGGGGGCACTATGCACGCAATAACAATCCGGTTGTTCAGTCTGACGTCACTAGCCGTGTCTGGGTCTAAACTCCGCTGCAGGTCCATATATCAAACGATCACTATGGCATTACTGAGAGTTGAAAAACTGTCTAAAGTATTTCATCTTTAATAAAATGATCAGCCTTCTCCTCTACCAGGTGTAACAATTGAGTTTAACATCCAGGCATCCATGAAAACGGAATTTATGACATTTAACGGAGTTAGAAGTTAGCAGGGAGTTAGCTCGCTAGCTTCTATCTAAATACAATATAGCATGTCCTGACTGCGGGGTTTTGGAAACAAATTAAAACGTACAGCTCTGCTATCACTTCCAGCATAAATGAAGACAGAAAACTAAACAGCAGTGACGTTTGTAGGGTTACTGAAGTTGGGCTAGCTGGTATATAATGATGTGCTACGTGACCGCTAGCGACACAGCTATGTTAGCATAATATAAACAAGCTAACTTTTTTTCCACTCGATAAAAGTTAACGTGAGTGTTCTCGGTGGTCAGGAACAAATGTAATCGCATGGCAGGATGCTGTAAAAGGACCAAACTTCAGCCAGGAGAACAACTGAGATAATCCATCCACAATACGAGGTTAGTCATTCATATACTGCTGCATGGGCTGGGCTGTAGTTACATCGTAAGGTTTTAAAAACTGAGCTTAAATAAATGATTAGCGGTAATAAAAGCCGAGGGAGGTCAACAGTGGTCGCTGACTGTTTTAGGAGCTTTTTGAGATCAAATAGAAGAAAATACATAACATTAAACATGTTAACAACACAAAAGCCATATTAAACGCAGACTACTTTAGACCCGGAAGTAGGATTCGTCGCGTCATCACTGAACAACCGGATTGGTCCATGTACAGTACACATAATGAATCTGTCGTAACATATTTGGCAGAAATCTAAGCATTACTTTTTTGGATTTTTCATCTTCTGATGAACAAAAGCAAATCTGAGAAAGTTAAAGAGTTAACAAATGGTTAATGCTTTCCAATGCTGGTAATTTTTTTCGGCTCTGAATAAAACTTCTTTTAGTTATTAGTTCAATGCAGGATTTCACAACATGCATATTAACTGCAGTGTTAATAGATAGTGATTTTGGAAAAATTCTGCTGAACACGCATGCTGCGGTGTTTGTAAGACAGAAAGGTTTAATAGATTTATATGAGAGAATACAAAACCCGGGCAGTAAATACTGCTTTCCTGACACATGTTGCTGGTGTCACAGAGATACATGAAGGTGCCCTTTGGTGTCTGTGCCTTCATGCACTAGCTGCAGAGAGAGAGAGAGAGACCTCTTTTAAAAAGCGAGAAAGTCCGCATTGGAAGTTGAAAGGGTGGAGATGGAATCAGTCACGTCTGCCATCAGAGAAACTGGTTTGCTTCCTGCTTTGCACTGAGTTTATCTTTTGTTATCATCCATTCACTACATTTAAGCCCCAACCCCCAACAAAAAAAAAGCAAAAAACAAAAACAAAAAACAAAAAACAAGCCTACTTGTACCCTGAATGTTTGCGATGCTTACCTAGTGTTCAATTTTTTTTCTTTACAAACATCCGTATGCATGAGTTTGAAAAGAAACCTGACAGAGAATTAATGACATTATGATGAACTGGATTTCCTGCTTCACTTCCAGTTTGTTGTATTTCAGTTTATGAGAATATTAGGGGTGCACAGCAACAAAGTCCTGGGTTAGAATCCCTTTTGTGTTTAGTTTGCATGTTCCTCTGCAGAATTTCAAGCTTGCTCCCACATACATGTATGTCAGGTCAATGGTGATTGTAAATCGGCTGTAGGTGCAAATGTGACCCCTTTGATAGACTGGAGACCTGTCAAAGTTACACTCTGTTTTGGCTGGGATACCCCCCTGCGACCCTAAATTGGATATGCACTTAAGAGAATGGATAGATTTGAATATAAAAAGTTTGTATCTGGTCCCTGGGCTATTCAGTTTAACAGGCAGTGTCGACCAAAGCAACTGGAGACAAACCGTTTGACCAGCTGGGAGCACTTGGCAGCACTTTGGAGGTGTAGCGGAGCAGCTTTCTTTGCTATGATACAGAATATCCACAAAGGTATTTGTACAGGTAGATCCACAGCTAACAAAATGTTCCTCCGTGTGAATATTGTGGCCGTGTGGTGGTGCCATTTACTACAGATACGGACACTCATAGAGCAGCAGTGTTAATTTCTCCTTCACACTTGTTTGGCACTTGAACTTGCAGGATGTGACCATTGATCTGTGTCATATTTGCCTCCTTCCTCATCCACTAGGACAGCTGGGTAAATTGACAGTGACGAGCACACGTACCTGAAGTTCAACGTTTTTCATTTCTTGCTTTTTCAGCGTTAATGTGAAAAAAACTAAACAACAACACTCGGATTGCAAAGATGTGAAAAAAAGTCCACCTGCTTCGGGTAAAAACCACTTTGATGGACACACACACCCCGAGAACATATTTAACATTTTGTGAGAGAAAAGCTATGTGACCCGACTGAATTTAATTACTGTCACTGTGACAATGGCCACTTAATTATTTAGGGATCATGTGAAGGGTAGAGGGAGAGGTTTTGTCATCCATAGGGTGACGTAAGAATGGTTTTTAACGGCTTACTGTGGCAAAAAACATTCATTTAACTTCACAAGTTCGTCCATTAATTAACGTTTCTTTTTATTTTAAACCCCCCCAAAGATTTAGGAAGGTGTTATTTCTATAAAACGCCTACACAAATTGTATAACTGTCATTTATTTCATCTTTAGGAACGAATCTGCAAAAACTACTGTGACGTGTGTCTCACTGTAAACGTGCGGTATCTGTTCATCGCGTTAGTGACTCGAACATGGGGAAAAAATGGCAGAATTAGCTGTTGTGTATGTAACCAAATGATTAAAGATCTGCTGTTTGGCAGTGATGAGCTGCTGCAGTATCTTTACACTATTAATCATCTTCACCGTGACTAACGCTGATGGTGTCACACAAGCACCGCCTAAGACAGTCCATCTCATGAGATCACAAACACACAAACACACACACACAAAACTCTCCCTCTCTTTCTCTCTGAAGGGTTCGTACTGTACATCTTCACATCCATTTCTCTCTCACACTTGTTCTTTCTCTCTCTCTCATCTTTTCAGATCACCTCATACTTAACTGTTACCATATATGGTTCAATTATTCTACAAGCGCTCTCAATCTCCTCCATCTCTCCCTCTCTCTCTGCAGTACTGTTCTCTTTGCTCTCTTTTTCTCTTGAACACTAAAACGACTCTGATCAACTGTTTCTCTGTCTTTCTCTCACCATCTCGCTTGCTGTAGCCCCTCCAACATTCAAGCCCCCCCCCCCGCCCAAATCTCCCTCACCATCTCTTTCTCTGCTGTTACAGCCTCCCTCATCCTCTCTCTTTCTCTTTCTCTCTCTCTGATCTGCTCTGAGAGTGTTATTTATACAGCAACAACCCACGCAGAGTAGAGCAGAGCAGAGCAGAACAGAGCAGTGAAGGGAGTTTGACTTGCCAAAGTGGGCATCACCTCAGAAACACAAACAAAACTCTTCTTTCTTTTAATCCATCTATGGCCACGCCGCTGCGCTTCTTTATCTTTGCCTCATCAAATGCTTGCAGTTCACACTCTTAAAGCGAGGTATTCTTAATAGTTCAAGGGCAGCAGCTTAAAAAAATGACAGTAAACAGGATAAGAAATGACTACGTAAAACATGCAAGCTCTCCTTCCAGTGTAATATGGCGGAAACTGTTTGAAGTATTGCAAAATATATTCAAGTATAATTATCATAAGGGATTAATAGCGAGGTTGTTGAAAGCTGTCTAAAAAGCGTTTGAAGGCTTTTTTTTTTTTTCCTGCAGCACATTTTCCTGATTTGGATACTGAAACATCATATTATGTGAAGTGAGTCAGAGCTCTGTATGGAGGTCAGAGAAGTGGGACTATGACTCAAAGGTTGCTAGTGTGAATTATTGACTGGCTGGGAACATCTAATAAAAAATAACATGGATACTCACTCAAGTTTAGTTGGATAAAAATAGAAAAACAAATCCCACTGCCTACCCTGACTAACATGACTTCCTCGCTTATCTGTACTCTTTTTGAACTCACACATATTGTCCTTTTTTTTTCTTTTTCATATTTTAGAACAACACTTTTAGTGTGGGCTGCAGCTACTATGATTGGCCCTGACAGGGATAATAGGTCATTTTAAGAAAATTCAGCAGGAAACCATTTGCTAGACTTACCCTCACAGAGCACGGTGATAATGTAAATGACCTGTGTTTGTATAGCGCTTTACTAGTCCCAAAGGACCCCAAAACGCTTTACACATCCAGTCATCCACCCATTCATGTACACATTCACACACTGGTGATGGCAAGCTACATTGTAGCCACAGCCACCCTGAGGCGCACTGACAGTTGGTTAAATTAGCCCAGAAATCAGCTTCAGTCAAGTGTGAAAACAACAACATACATACATATATATATGTGTATATGTCAGTTATGTCTGAAAATGAAATCTGTGTGTCACACTCCAATGACCATTAGATTTTAATCACTTTAGGCAACAAACACACCGTCAAGTACAAACAAGGCTATGAAGGCACATGAGAAGGAGACTATAGCAGCTGTTGATGTGCAGCCCAAAACTAAACAAATGACTTCACTGAGCATCACTGAAGCACTCACTAGTTGGACTCCTTATGACAGGAAAAGGAAACGATGGATAGAAAGTACTGATGCGGCTTAATGGAGATATAGGACGGCTTTAAGCAGCTGGCTAAAATGCTCAACTCAACATACAACAGCCCAGGTAGAAAATAAGCTCCTGATGAGGAGAAGGTTATTTTAGTTATCTTTACACTAGTCTTATGTGCAGTTATGTCACAATTTTACATAATTTTTTTTATGGGAAAAACGCTAATGACGCCACTTTTGAGCTTGTGTTTGACTTATGTTGTATCAATGGATATAATGCTGTGTCACTACCGTTACACTATAATGCTGCTGCTGCTGGCACCTTGTTTAGTAGATTCACACTTTGAATTAGGCAGTCTGTCATCTACGACAGCAGCTCGTTGGAAACAAAGGATGGAAAATGCTCTTCATGTTGTTTGCACTAACAAATGCTGCTGCCTGCAAGCTGCAATCTTAGTATGTTTGTGTTCTGTATCATCAGAAATATCGTCATTTCAAATTTCCCTGAAATGTTGTGATATCATTTTTAAGCTATATCGTCAACTTCTCATGAGCAGAAATTTTTAATTATCTTTTGTTTTTTCATAGTAGACTTCATTGTGGCTTAATTAACATATTCCTCATGGATATTTTTTTAATTAAGTTAACTTTTAACTCCCTAATCGTTTCAGCTCTAGTTCAGGTAGCTCAGCTGGTGAAGCTACTACAGGGTACGGTACTGTCAGTGCATAAATATCAATTTTGTGAAGCTGCCAGTTTTTTACAGGACTATAACTGAATGTGAGCAAATATAATGGACAAGAGACAATTTCCCAGGTAACATCCTTCAGCCACTCTTAAAGGATCCAGTGGCATTGACAGACAGTTATAAAATATAATTACCTTTTTCTTTCGGATTCCTTTCCAAGGTGACACTTCCAGTAGGAAGCACCAAGGACAGTTTCTGCCTGGACACGCTGACCGTTCTTGGAAATTTTAAGGCCAGCAAACCTGTGGATAACCACAGTATCCATATCCCCAATTTCATTTCTCAGAAACAAGCTCAGGCTCCTGAAAAACAACAGATGAGGACTGTGGTTTATCTTGACCAGCACACTGTCTCTTCTAAATTGGCTCTGCCTCTGCCACCACATTCTGGTGCAGCACCCACGTAGCAACACCACTTGTCAACTTCCTGGCCCCTCTTTTACACTCATAAGTGACAACGACCCAAAGGTATTCTAACTCCTTCACCTGATGCAGACGCTCCCCTCTGTCTGAACACAGCCAGCCACAACCTCCGATTTGGAGGTGCTAACCCTTTTCTCACCAGTCAGAAGTAAAAAGCTCAAACTGCACACTGGAGGTCGCGGACTGATGAAACCAGAAGGACAGCACCATCTGTGATTTAAAGAAAGCAACATAAGTGGAGTTTTTTTTTCTTTCTTTTCAGCACACCGCACCACAGCTGCAGCTCCCTGCCTGTCTCACATATGACAGGAAACCAGGTAAAAATGCAAGATCCTTGTATTCTTGATCTGTCTTGAACATATTAAATATAATGGCAGGTATAACAAAACAGCATTCACTTTGGTATACAAGAACTAAACGTGTCATATTAGGAGCTCGGTGCACAAAATTGTCCAGTTTGCCCGTACGAAATAAGCCTTAAATCAATATCACAGGTGGTGGGGTCACAACACGGCAGCTTCCTGTTGCTTTTAGTCAAAACACAGACACTAAGTGTACAGCTTGGCTGCAAGCTCAAGTCCCCAGCCCAGCTTAAAGAAAAGGAGCCACTAAAAGCAAACTAACTGCCACAAGTACTGAAGATAAAAGTCTAACAATAAAATATGAGATATTCTGACTTAAAAGATATAACTCAAGAGACAGTTTCTCTGCAGCACAGACACATCTGCATGCATGTCTCACATAATTATTGGTGATTGAAAATAACATTTAGTGCTCCGTTGCTATAGAAAGGAGAAAATTGAGTCTAAAACAAACCGAAACGACAAAAAGATAAAGGCTCTCCTACCATCTAATTAATACTTCAGTTGACTTCACTAACTAATTGCATCCTCTCAGCTTTAAGGTATAGCTAATCAGTGACATCAGCTGCCATATGGTGACTATAAAGTCACACAATCTCAGAAATACAGGTAAAGTAAAAGTCCATCTATGTCTCTACACATGCAAAATGCACAGGGCCGATTAGTGCACCTTAAAGTAACCATGTGCACATTTTCAAAGGATTAAAAAAATACATACACATATATTCTTCAGCAGTTAACACATATTTGCACCATGTTTGATCTTTTTTTTATGGCGCTGTTTATTTGCTTATTATTTGTTTATGTCAGTCCTGTGAGAGACTGGCAACCTGTCAACATTTCAACAGTCTACTCCACCTTTCCCCCTTGATGGCAGCTGGGATAGGCTCCAACTCCCACCCGCAACCTTGAATTGGATAAGCTGAAGAAACTGCGTGGATGGGTACTCGGGCTTCCTCCCACAGTCCAAAGACATGCTTGTTAGGTTAATTGGTGATTCTAAATTGGCCGCAGGTGTGAATGTGAGCACGAATAGTTGTCTGTCTCTTTGTATTAGCCCAGCAGTAGGCTCACTGCCTATCCAGGGTGTACCCAGCTTCTTGTCCTATGGGGTACGCAAAAATGCTTTTTTCTCTCGTTACATAACAGTGCAGCACTTCCACCAGGGGTTGGATGTCAGTTTTATCATGACTCAGAAAGCTAGGGCCAAAAAACGATCCATTTATTTTGCAAAACAAGCATCCGGAGACATAACCTGGAGGGAGTTTGGGGGCTTTCCCAAACTCCCTCCAGTTTGGGAAAGTTTTTTCATTTTTTTCATTAACCCTAAACTGTCTTCAAGTTGATGTGACTGAATAGCTCACACGACACCCCCCTATGTCACCTTCTACAGTAATGTGCTTTATACCTTATTTTCTGAATGCAGAACACTCGGCTACAGCCAGTGTAGTAAAGAGATAATCATGTAAAAGCACCTGGAGAGACTGTGTACTCCTGAACAAATACATGGATACTTCCCTGCATTTAGAGATGGGCTGAAAGCCTGATATTACTCAAGATCAATGGCTTGGCATTTCCACTCTCTGTGCACGATAAGCTACAGACTAAATGAAATGTCATGAGAGAAACATGAGCAAATATTAAAAAAAAAAAAAAGCTGAGTTGTTCGTTTGAATGGAGATGCAGCACACACAGAGAAGTCAGCTCTCCAAGGCATATAATTGAACAGCACAGCTGCATGTAGTGTTTTGTTACCAAAACTATCACTCTGCTTTTGTTTTGCTATGTCCTCATGTCCTTGCAATTGTTTCCAGTGTCCGTGTCTCTTCTTAGTTTCTGTGTCTCAGGGCCAGTTGGTGTGTTTTCCCTCTGAGGGAGAGAGAAACTTCTTAACATGGAGGAAGAGGAGTGGAACTGACATCAACATGGTATGCCTCTGACACAGGCTTCACTCAAATCTACTTTTTCTCTACCTTTTCTTTGTCTGTTTCCCCCTCTACCACCTTCTTCCTCTCTCCCAATAGATCGCATAAAGCACGTCGAGGGTGGATGCCTCGAGGTATGTGCTCACAGTCTTAGCACAAATGGTTGCCCGCCTGTACAGTAGATAGTGGTGAGAAACACTATGTTGCACGTATGCAGGTTTAATCATTCATTGTATCTGTCTATTATGTAGAGCAACAGCTCATTTGTAGCTGTTACATATGTCAGTAGTTATGTCAGTGTTACATATGATTGGGCAACTTACGTAACGAATGCTACTGGGCTGCTGTGGTAATGATAATCAGGGATTGTAAATATAGTACCACATATTCATGAACCCATTAGCAAGTACAAAGAGTTTTTTTTTAAATTTATCTTTCATGTACACCAACAGAGCTAACTTATACAGGATACATTAGCTCAGCATTCATAGTTTAGGATGTCCATCACAAGCCCCTGGAGGCTGTTCAGTGACCCCCTCGCAACATCCAGGCCAGTCTTGATTTGCCTTGATTTGTTGCTGGAGGTTAAATTGGTGTCAAAGAGGTAGACACTGCTGTCTACCTCTTTGTCTGCAACTATTCCCCAACTACTCACCAAGCAGTAGCAAACCTGTAAAAAGGTATGTTTGAAAGTAGAAACAGTTTGCCTTCAAAGGAAAAATAAGTGCCTTCAGCCAACGTGGTTCAAAGGGCACATGTTTGCAAACAATCTATAGCAACTAAAGCAATCACAAAGAGCTTTCTGCTGACACCAACATGGCCATTGGCTGCCCACTGCTTCACTGAGTGAATGGGTTAAATGCAGAGAGGAATTTCCCCACGGGATCAGTAAAGTATACATTATTATTATCACTAGTATGTCAGACCAATGACATATGTTATATAAGTTGCGCAACAACTAATTGTTCCTGAACTAAATTAAATTAAAACAGCAACAGGACTTTCTTTCATGAAGAATTATCTCATATACCTTGCATATTATATTCAACCTGCAGCTCCAGTGTTTAACTACAATTTAATAAAATGGATCTAAAAATCTCCTTCTTTCAGTATTTTGCAGTTGCTTTCAGTTGCGAGATGAGTGATGTAAAACAGAAGCTACTGGTCCCTCATGTCTTGTGACTTTGGCAAGCACCGTCCTAACTGTGATTGATTGGGTTACATGGCAGCTGCAGTAATTGGCATATCAAAACAATCGAAAAGTTAGGAGGTGGTATTCCACCTATGGAGAATATCTGCTCTGGAGAATTCAGCCCTTTGTTCACCAAACCAATTACCGTGAGTGAGAATTGCAGCAGTAACTCTACAGTAGAAGTATCAATAAATACAGAACTTTTAGCCTGCCACCTATCTTTGTTTCAGATAATTACCCAACACTCTGCTAGTCAATAGATGTTTCTTCTGGCAGGGCTGGAATAGACAAGGATTATTACAGACTGTGATCGGACCCAGATTTTATAAAAGTTTTTGGGGGATTATAAAATTAATCTTAACTACTGGGGGTTAACTAGGAGGGGAGCACTCATTGGCTTGAGAACTGAAAAATATGGTAGCATTTTAATGTTATTTTTACCACCACTGAGTCTTTGCATACAGTAAGAGTGTGACTGCTTGATTAGCTGCCTCTGCCTGTCATGCTTTCCTGCAGCAGAAGAAAGAATAAGCTGCCTGTTTGCAAAGTTTAATGAATGCAGTATGAGCCTGAGCCTGTAACGCAAACAGGTCCTATTTATTCAGGCCTGAGCTCGGGTCCAGATAAACAATCCAAAAAAATGTTCGAGTATGCATTTGCCTTGAACTTTAAAACTATAATCTCATAATAGTTTTATTACCTCCTAATTAAAATATGCTCTGAACGTTGGGCCGCTATTTTGGCTTGGGGGTGAAGGCATGGCCAATGAACTGCAATGTCCCTGCTTTGCATCCACTGCTGACCTTTGTTGCGTGTCATTTCTCATCTCTTCTCCTCGCTTTTTTCTCGCAGCTACTCCTCTTCTGCCATCTGTCTAATGAAGGCAAAACAATGCGGTGAAAACACCTTTAAAAACGCTCACGATGCATCAGCTATCTAGTGGTTAATGCAGTGTTCTTGTCACCAGTCTTCCGCAAATCATCAGCCATCCATCTAATCCAGGCGAAATCCTTAACTCTCCTCCCAAGAGAAGCATCACTGCCGTCTGCCGAGCGGCTTAATGGACAGGTTTGTTCAATCGACACATGCATAAAACACTGCTTCAGTTCATATCAGGTCAGACCCAGTCAGGCTGTGTCGTGCACCTATTTTCACCGTGTTGTTTAATTTGCCCCAGTTTACTACCAAAAGTATGAGCATGTGTGTGTCTGCATCATTAATTAAGTTATTGGAATAATAACGAATGTCAAAAAGATACCATGAATAAAGAGTCACCATGGCTTCTGGTTTAGTCAGTGTTTAATTGCGCTGATTTGTCTTGATTTTAATTCCCATGGAAGCCTTCGCGTCACTGTCTAACAACTTAATTAGGAAATGTACTTTCCTAACGCTGATGATTTGGATGATGCTGTTCTTAATCTGTGGTGCTGAGCACATGTTTTCGCAACAACAGCTCTTCACTGAGCCGAATCGCTGATAATATATTCAAACAATAACTTTGAAATGAAATTCTACATGATTAGTGGGATTTTGAAGGCAAACACTGCAGTGAACAGCTTTGTTTTTCAGGGGACGGACCACTTTAATTACACAGCAGATGTTTACATTATTAATGTAGATGTTATTTTACCGTTCATTAGCATATAATATGAACACTGTTTCCATATAATCTGAATATTGCGCAGAGACATGTGAAATCCTTTTTAATAAAAATAAAAAAATACATAAAAATCTAATTACAGAGAATGACCTCAGTGCTGCTGTGATGACTATTATTTCCTATTTCCTGACATCAGAGATAAAAAGAGCTCTCTAGTCTTCACAGTATCTTCACCACCCATCACCATCTAAATCCTTGTCATTGTTATCTTCATCGCTGTCATCATAGTCGTTATCATCTCTGACATCACTGTCATTATCATCGACAACTGGAGCTTAGAAGTCCATATGTCAAAGACTTGGACTATTCTGATATAAAAGGCTATTAAGTTCTTTGTCCTGATAGACAGTGACAGTGGTATGTACTCTCGTCAATGCTGATCTTCTCCTGGTGCTACGAAGAGGTACTTAATTCTCAATCCCATAAATTCACTCATGCACAGAAAACACTGTGTCCTCATAAAGTGCAAAAAAAAGGTTATAAAATCAATTTTGCTGTGAGCAACATATAAAAGAGTTGATTTAAATACTCTATGTGTCATGGTCCCTGTGCCCCGCTGGTCAATCCTCTATTGGGCAATATGTTTGTGGTTTGTTTGCTCTCTCACCCTCTCTCTCTCACTCTCTCTCTCTCTCTCGCCACGGCGATGCTCACTGCGGGCTCCCGCTGCTGGCCCACACACCTGCTCATCACCACACCGGCCGCTGATCCCAGCTGATTACTGCACTACTTAGATGGCGAGTCTGCACTAGTCTTCGCTGGATCGTTGAGCTATCAGTGTCAGTTAGACTTGTGTTTCGGCTAACCTTCACCTTGAGAATTTCTTATTATTATCCTGCTAACCCGACGTTTTTTGTGTAGATCGTTTTTGGAACCCGATGCGGAGAGGAGTGATTGAAGGGGGAACTTTTTGTACAGAAAGTGTGGAACACCCTTCTCCCAACCCTGTTTCCCACGGACCCTGGCGACCCGGACCCGTTTCCCCTGCACGTTGTATATAGCCACTTGGTGTATGTGTTCACTGTAAATAAACGCACTGTCCTTCGCTTAAAGGAAAACCCTGGCCTGCGCCTGAGTCTCTTTCGGAACCCCTAACAGAACGATCCAGCCATTATGGACTCAGCAGGACAGGACCCCGTGGGCCGGGCTCTGGCCGCCCAGGAAGCCGCGCTGGCCCGCCATGAACAAATGCTCGGGCAGCTACGGCAGGATGTCGCCGCATTGACCCTGGCGGTGGCGCAGTTAATACCGCTGGAGGGAAATGCGCAACCAGGGAATCCCCAGCAGCCCAGCCCGGCTCCCCAGGCGGCACCGCCCGCCGTAGCGTCAGGTAGCTCACCGCGGGTCGGTACGCCGTCTGACGGACCTTTACCCACACCGGAACCATTCTCGGGTGAGTCTGACAAATGTGCCGGATTTTTGGCTCAGGTGTCTCTGACGTTTCGCGAGCTGCAGCGTTTTCATAGCAACGATGGGGCGAAGATCACTTATTTAGTTCAACTTCTGAGGGGCCGTGCACTAAAGTGGGCCCAGGTTGTGTTAAACTCTGATCCTGTCATCACCTACGCTGACTTTCTCTCCAAATTTAAGAATGTGTTTAACCCAGGCACCGGGGCAGAGGCCGCTGCTCTCCGTCTCCTCAACTTCAAACAAGGTAGGAGAAGCATGTCTGATTACGCTATCGACTTCTGGATTCTGGCAGAAGAGGCAGGGTGGAATCAGGAGGCGCTACGGAGCACGTTGCTGAACAATATCAGAGAAGAATTAAGGGACGAGCTAATCATGCGTGATCTCCCTGCCTCCTTTAATGAGCTAATGTCCCTGTGCATTAAGGTGGATGAGCGGTTACGGGCTCGCCGGTCGCAGCGGAACTACAACCTCCATGAGGCTGCGGGAGTCTCTGGCACCGGCGCCATGGCGGATGCCGGCCCCTCCCGGACTCACGAGAGCGGGGACGGAGAGGAACCCATGCAGCTGGGCGGCTCCCATCTCACCGCGGCGGAGCGTCAGCGCCGGATTACCGCCGGTGAGTGCCTCTATTGTGGTCACAGGGGACATGTTGTGGCTACCTGCCCTTCGCGGGCAAAAGGGCGCGCCCGCCAGTGATGGTAGGAGTACTGGTGGGCGAGCTGAGCCAGGAAGAAGCTCCTCCCCGTTTAACACTACCGGCCACGCTTTCCATTCACTCTAAGAGCCGCTCCCTATCGGTGTTAATCGACTCTGGGGCGGAACAAAACTTTATTGACTGTCAGTTAGCCCGGCAACTTGGGTTACTATTGGAGCCCCTGCCTCATGCATTACGTGTTACGGCATTGTCAGGTCAACGCCTTCCAGACATCACTCTGGTGACGGAGCCTGTCGAGCTCACCCTCTCTGGCAATCATTCTGAAGAAATCTGTTTTTTGGTGTTTAAAGCAACTCGCACTCCACTAGTTCTCGGCCATCCTTGGCTACAACAGCACAACCCTCACATAGATTGGCTAAAGGGGCGTGTCACTGGGTGGGGGGAGGACTGCCACATGACCTGCCTTAAAGCAGCCTCGCCTCCAAGCACTGAAACGCCCTCTCCTGGGGTATTGAAATCAGCTGATTTAACTAATGTGCCCTCTGTTTATCACGGCCTAGCTGAGGTGTTTCAAAAGGCCCGCGCCCAGTCACTTCCTCCGCATAGACCCTATGACTGTGCTATCGAACTGCTCCCGGGAGCTCCTTTACCCACCAGTCGGCTATATAGCATCTCACTTCCAGAACGAGACGCTATGGACAAGTACATCACGGAATCCCTGGCTGCCGGCCTCATTCGGGCCTCCACCTCTCCAGTCGCGGCAGGCTTCTTCTTTGTCGAAAAGAAGGATAAAACCCTCCGGCCATGCATTGACTATCGCGGATTAAACAACATCACAGTAAAAAATAAATACCCTCTGCCGCTCCTCAGTTCGGCCTTCGAGCTCCTCCAGGGGGCTACTGTTTTCACCAAACTGGATTTGCGAAACGCATACCATCTGGTTCGCATCCGTGAGGGCGATGAGTGGAAGACCGCCTTCAACACCCACCTCGGCCACTTCGAGTACCTTGTCATGCCCTTTGGTCTCACTAACGCCCCTGCGGTGTTCCAAGCCCTGGTGAACGACGTGCTCAGAGACTTCATTAACTGTTTTGTTTTTGTCTATCTAGATGACATCCTGATCTTTTCCAGAAACCAATCCGAGCACGAGACCCATGTCAGACAGGTCCTGCAACGACTCCTCGAAAACCGATTGTTCGTCAAAGGAGAAAAGTGTGAGTTCCACGTCTCCACCGTTGCATTCCTGGGGTACATAATCGACCAAGGAAACCTCCGCCCGGACCCTGTGAAGGTAAAAGCCGTTGTTGAGTGGCCGGAACCTCCTAATAGGCACCAACTGCAACGTTTCCTTGGGTTTGCCAACTTTTACCGGCGGTTCATTCGGGACTTCAGCCGAGTTGCCTTGCCGCTGACCCAGCTAACCTCTCCCAAGCTTCCTTTTCAGTTGAACAAAGAAGCTCAGGCAGCTTTCCAAGAACTGAAGAAACGATTCGCCTCAGCCCCCATCCTGATCCAACCCGACCTCACGCAGCCATTTGTGGTCGAGGTCGACGCGTCCGACTCAGGGGTTGGAGCGGTTCTGTCGCAACGGAAGGACGGTAAGCTCCACCCTTGTGCCTTCTTCTCCCGCCGTCTGTCCCCTGCAGAGAGAAACTATGATGTCGGGGATCGGGAACTGCTGGCGATAAAACTAGCCCTGGAGGAGTGGCGGCACTGGTTGGAGGGCACGGCTCAGCCTTTCCTCGTCTGGACAGACCACAAGAACCTGGCATACCTACAATCAGCTAAGAGGCTCAACGCTCGACAGGCCAGGTGGGCCCTGTTTTTCACCCGTTTCCACTTCTCCATCTCTTACAGACCCGGTTCCCGGAATGTCAAACCCGACGCCCTGTCCCGTCAGTTCTCAGTCTCGGAGGACACCACTGAGCCCGCTCCCGTTCTCCCCGCCACCTGTGTCGTGGGCGCCATCTCCTGGGGGATCGAAGCAGCCATTCGGGAGGCTCAGGTGTCGGAACCGGATCCGGGAGGTGGGCCAGACCAACGGCTCTACGTCCCTCAATCAGTACGTTCTCAAGTACTTCAATGGGCCCACACTGCCCGCTTTACGTGCCACCCAGGGGTCCACCGCACTATCAACTTCCTCCAGCGCTACTTCTGGTGGCCCTCTCTGACTAAAGACGCTCGGGAGTACGTCTCCGCCTGCGCGACCTGTGCCCGGAATAAACCGTCTCATCAGCCGCCCGCTGGACAGCTCAATCCCCTGCCGACTCCGTCCAGGCCGTGGTCCCATATAGCTTTGGACTTTGTAACCGGACTGCCGCAATCAGCAGGCAACACTGTCATACTTACCATCGTAGACCGTTTTTCTAAAGCTGCCCACTTCATAGCTCTACCCAAGCTTCCCACGGCCATGGAGACCGCACGACTGCTTACCCGTCATGTGTTTCGTTTGCATGGGATCCCGGAAGACATTGTGTCTGACAGAGGCCCCCAGTTCACGTCTGGCGTCTGGAAGGAATTCTGCTCCTCATTAGGAGCAAAGGTCAGTCTGACCTCCAGTTACCATCCCCAAAGCAACGGTCAGTGTGAGCGAGCTAACCAAGAGCTCGAGGCAATGTTGCGGTGCACAGCGTCCTCCAACCAGTCCATCTGGAGTGATGAACTACCCTGGATTGAGTACGCCCATAACAGTCTGACTTCCTCCGCCACTGGTCTGTCTCCCTTCGAGGTCTCACTGGGTTTCCAGCCACCTCTCTTCCCCTCTGTCGAGGGTGAGTATTCTGTACCATCTGTCCAGGCCCATCTACGTAGGTGCCGACGAGCTTGGCGGGCCGCACGGACGGCGTTGCTGCGCACAAAGGACCGAACCAAACAGACCGCAGATCGCCGCCGCACACCAGCTCCAGCATACAGCGTGGGACAAAAGGTATGGCTGTCCACGCGCTTTGTTCCTCTCAGGACTGAGTCCAAGAAGCTCAACCCAAACTTCATTGGTCCTTTTGAGGTTTCGGCGCTGATCAACCCCGTCTCTGTGAAACTCCGGCTGCCGCGCAACATGAGGATTCACAATGTGTTCCACGTCTCCCAAATCAAACCTGTCCGGAATAGCCCTCTGTGCCCTCCTTCCGGGCCCCCTCCGCCCGCCCGGCTTGTGGACGGCTTGCCCGCCTATTCCATCACGCGGATTATGGACTCTCGCCGCCGCGGGCGTGGCTTCCAGTACCTTGTGGACTGGGAGGGCTATGGCATTGAGGAGCGGTCCTGGGTTCCGCGGGCCGCTGTCCTGGACAAGCGTATGCTGCGGGCCTTCCATCTGTCTCATCCTGGTAAGCCTGGTGGGTCGCCGGGGGGCTCCCGTTGAGGGGGGGGGGGGGGGGGGTACTGTCATGGTCCCTGTGCCCTGCTGGTCAATCCTCTATTGGGCAATATGTTTGTGGTTTGTTTGCTCTCTCGCCCTCTCTCTCTCACTCTCTCTCTCTCTCTCGCCACGGCGATGCTCACTGCGGGCTCCCGCTGCTGGCCCACACACCTGCTCATCACCACACCGGCCGCTGATCCCAGCTGATTACTGCACTACTTAGATGGCGAGTCTGCACTAGTCTTCGCTGGATCGTTGAGCTATCAGTGTCAGTTAGACTTGTGTTTCGGCTAACCTTCACCTTGAGAATTTCTTATTATTATCCTGCTAACCCGACGTTTTTTGTGTAGATCGTTTTTGGAACCCGATGCGGAGAGGAGTGATTGAAGGGGGAACTTTTTGTACAGAAAGTGTGGAACACCCTTCTCCCAACCCTGTTTCCCACGGACCCTGGCGACCCGGACCCGTTTCCCCTGCACGTTGTATATAGCCACTTGGTGTATGTGTTCACTGTAAATAAACGCACTGTCCTTCGCTTAAAGGAAAACCCTGGCCTGCGCCTGAGTCTCTTTCGGAACCCCTAACACTATGCCAGGATATGTCAATAGTCTAAGAAAAGGCAAAGGTGACTCCTCTGAATATGGATCAATAAAGAATCCCCCGTGACATAAACAAACTGTAGATAAAGAGGAACTGATGTTTGAGCCATTTCAAGGGTCTTTAAAGAACAACCACAGTTAGGCTTACAATGCCAGACCATACGCAACACATCTGTGCTATGAAAGCGCAAGTGTGAGATTAAGACAAGCCGACGGGGAAATCTGGTTTACCTTTCTCTTATAAGACTGGCAGCAATGTACTATTCGTCAGGCAGGACATGAAAGACAGACCAGTCCATATGTGCGAGGATTTAAGTAATCCAGCAGAAAAAGGATAAAAGGCAGTGGTCTCAGAATTGGAGACAGTCTATAGATGCTATGTGGTATCCAAGTATGTCCAAGCATTTCACTACATATCGTACTGTGTATGACTGTGTACGTGACAAATAAAATTTGAATTTGAATTTGAGTTTGAATTTGTATCCCATCGGCCTATGTTAATACAGTTTTTTTTAGTAAATGAAAAAAAGATATAAATAGAGAAGATATTCTTCACACAAAGAGGAATTATAGTTATACAATAATGTGCAAAGGTGTTGAGCCACCCATGATTTGTTATATTTTGCTTCTATAATGTAATTTTTGACATTTTTGCTGTCAAAAATGATTAAACTACGAGTCCAGAGTCGGCAGTGGCTTCATTTTTTTGCCAATGCGGTAAAAACATACCTGGACAGAAAAGCACACAGTGGAACGCTATCGGTCATAGATTGGCCTCCCCAGAATTCAACATTATTGAAGCAGTGTGGGATCATAATGACAGAGAATAAACTAAAAGGCAGCCAAGGTCCAAAGAAGAGCTTTGAGTGTCGTTCAAGAAGCCTGGAGAAGCATTCTTGAAGCCTACTGACTAAAAGAGTTCAGGCTGTGCTGAAGAATAATGGTGGTCATATTCTTCAGCACAGCCTTTCTTCTGTATTTCCATGTATGCTTGCACATTTCAATAAACTGTTGCACCTTTTTTCTATTTTTTTTTAGCAAAATATAAAAAAAGAAGCGGGTGACTCAAAACATTTGCACAGTAATGTATTAAAAAGATAAAATAATGTGGTCATTATTTATATCTTTGCAGCAATACACTAGGTAAAAACAAGACAAGACAAAAGGCTTTTCATATCAGAACATATTAGATAACATATACAATTGCAACTGATAATACTAATACAAACAAATAAGTCCAGACAGGCTAAATGCAGAGTATTTCCTCACAGTGTGAATACTCCATTTCTGAATTGTACACAGCAAATTCAAAAGTGTTAAATGTTTTGGTGTTAATAGTCTTCTTGCAAAAGTAGAGTTAATTTTACTCTAAGCAGAGTCACATTCTTTTAATGTAACTCTGAGGTGTAAAATGATAGTAGTTAAAATCGAGTGTTAAAAATGAGTGTTTCTATGTCAAATCTGGAGGTGTTACAATGGAAACATTAACTCTTGACCTCTTAACTCTGAACTCCTAGAGGGGCTATGACACCAACAGAGTAAATTCACAGACTCCGCCCCCAGCACGGCTCCAATCGAAGCTGAAGTGAAGCCGTTTCAGAACATTTTGCTCTACATATTCGAGTTGTTTGCCATGCTTGGTAAGTCATTTTTTCAAATATTGTTTCAATTATTATTATGAGCTTTTACTTCTGTGGCTCTTTGGAGTTGAGACAAAGCTGTGTGGAAGGCAGTAGCCATATTGCTCGGTGATAGCATAATATTCTGTTTTCGCTAGCTGAAAGGTATTGTTTGCGGGCAAATACCACAGCCTTGAAAAAAAGCTTGCATGTGAATTTTCAGTCAAACTTTTGGTCAAATACACCTAAAACAATGTCTAGAATGTGAAATGTTGGTATAATGGTGCTACTTGAAGCCTGAAAACGATCGCCCATAAAATAAAATAAAAAACGAGCAAACAGCAGTAGCTGACGTCCTGACTGGATTCTACGTTAGCATAGATCCCTCCAGAGTTTTGTGCACACGGTTTAGGTAAAAATGAAAAAGGTTGAGGTTTTACATTTAGTTCAGTATTACCTGTTGCCTGTGTCTTTGTCTTTTGGGAAAATACTTTACACAAGTAATGGCTCAAAGAGGATTCCTTTTTTTTTTTTTTTTACTGTGCTGCAATTGTTTACTGGATTATTTGGGCCGTTAATTAGTGTCAACTAATTTTTATTCAATCTCCGCACAGGATATGCTTGTGAAGATGGAATATGAGGGAGAGCAGAAGTGCGTTGAAGTTCCACAAAGGGATGAATGAAGGACATACATATTGTATTGAAGAAATAAGTGATGAGAATGCTGTTATTTGCATTTACCATGTCAGACCTTTTGATAAACAAAATTCTAATGAAAGTGAGAACATGTACACTGTTACATCTTTCAGAAAATGTTTTGAAATTGTGGTGCACAGTTCAGAATAAATGTTTTTTAAAAACCATTGCATCTTTTTAGTAAATGTTTATTTCCAAAAGAAATTTCTAGAAGTTCAGAACAGTAAAATTCCTGCTTTTTAGAATGAATTAGAAGATAACTCTTACGTAGTTAAACTAAAATACTCTTTGAGAGTTAATATATAAACTCTTAACACAAAGTGTTAAATTATCAACTCCAGACAGATTTGGTGTTTAACACTAAATCAGAGTTAACGTACCAACTCTCCAAAAAGAGTTAAATTAACACTCTCTGGTGTGGACCCATATAGACACTTTAATAGTGTTGAAATCAAATCCGACAGTGTTAATTTGGACATGCTGGATTTGCTGTGTACAAATCATTAGGTTTTAGCAGGACATATCACTGGGTGTTCTCACCATAGCAGTGAAAGGAAATGTAAATCTTGAGTTTATGACTTAGTAAAGTAGCAAACTAATGTAGAAGACAAATGGCTTTTGAATCGAACCCTGTGGGACCTCGTGAAAGATCTAAGTCGAAGTAAATGAAAAACTGTCCGAATGATTCTGGTGCCTGCTTATGATGTAAGCACAGCCAGGACAGAGCTGTCTGCACTAGCCCGGTTCTCAGAACAATCAGTTTTAGTTGTATGATTTACTTTATCAAAGGCACTGCAGTAGTGTATGAGGAAAGCACAGACAGAACCAGCAGTCAGGCAAGTGTGCTTACTATTCAAAAGCAGCACACAGTCACCAATATGTAAATGGTTCAAAAGACTGTGTAATTTTAACAAGAGTCCGGCCCATTGCATGTATAAAACAGGACGGAAAAGCCCCAGCGGCCAAAGAGCTATTTACAGTGGAGATGACACTTGGACCGACAATATCAGAAACCCCTTAAGGGGGCTTGTGGGGATAATGTCAAGAGGCAGGTTGTAGATTTCATGTAGGAAACAGTCTCTATTAAGAAAGAAAGCTCACAGCAGTTCAGCACAGCAGAATTTCCCAGTGAAATAGAAATGCTGGGGGACATTTGTAGGACACCACCAGTGCAACACATTTATTAGTGTGGAACAGGGCCCGTGAGACTGTCCACTCCAGAAAACAACAGTGCTGGTCATTTGTTTGAATTTGTAACAGCAGATGTTAATGTTCAGAGCGGCGATGGTGGAACACACATACAACCATGCACATTTAGTCGCGTGCTGGAAGTATTCACTTAACTTGCTCTATTTTCTGTTATCATTTCAGTTATACTGAACCAAGAGATTTATGATCAAATATACGACCTGTTAGTTTTATGCTGTGCTCCTTTTTCATACTAAAGCCACAAAACTCCCATTTGTGGGTGATACAAAGGTACTTTTACATTGTTGTATCTGCTGTATGACTGTAGTACTTCTATCCATCCATGAATCCATTCTCTCCCACCTATCCTATTCAGGGCTGCAGGACGACTGGAAGCGATCCCAGCTGGGATTGTGCAAGTTTCTGTTGCACTCTGGACAGACTGCCTGTCACAGGGCTTATGATTGTAAGGTAATATATACACACGTTGACCTTGTAAATATAACAATTTAGTACGAAATTATTTTAGTATAAAGTATGTAACAGCTGTGTACAGCAGTATAAGTCTAAATCAGCTATAAAGTTTAAATCTAGTGTATACTTTAGGCTTAAATGTTAACAAACTGCAAGGCACTCCCTCTCTAAAATAAAACGAACATGCCTTTTTTTCACGGTGAGGTTATGTAAAAACTCCACCATGTTTTGGCACACAAAGCCTATATGCATCCCTTCCAAAGAGCACCTCAAATAGAAGCGGGCTGAATTCAGAAAGCGCTCCGTCTCGAAACAATACCAGAGTGTACTTTATTTTAATGAATCAGTCATAACACAGGATAATATATACAGGACATATGACTTTTAGCTGCTGAAATGCATTTTGTTCTCCTTAAGTGACACTTTATTGCTGGGCTTTTACCCTGTTGGAGTAATTAGCATGGTGAATTTTTTACTGTGAGGGCAGAGAAGTATATTTCTGTCATGACCTTGAATGTCTCGTGATGTTTTAAGCAGTCTATCAAATAAGTGAAAATCCCTCCTCTTTCTCACCTTTCCCTCCAAGGAGCACAGGTGCAGCGCTGGCTCAGAGCCACGGCTGTGCCACGGCTGTGCCACTCTTTATTTTTTTATAAGTTTAAAAGGGGCAATGACTCAGAAATGGCAGACCAAGCGCTACGGAAAAGAGAGAACTGCTACTCTGTGCTAATAACGGACATATGACGAAGGCCGAGGGATCAAACAGTTCACAACTGGAGATATTACACTGCTGTGGCAAAAATGAGCAGGCAATATTCTTTGAGTCAAGTTTTACTGCCAGGTTTATTGTCTGGAGGTCCCGCCTGTTTTATTAAAACACCGGCTTTGCTTTTTAAATATTCAAGTTGACTTTTTTTTTTGCTGAGACACTAACAGTTTCATGACCCAGCAAAAACGCAAATGTGGCTCTGCAAAAAAATTAACATAGTACATATAGATTCAGAAGCGACGGCTGTTTTCCAGGTATACACTTGCTCGCTGTTCAAAAAGGCTTTAAGTTCATAATTTTGACATGAAGCCTAAACATGCTACGTGTGCTCAGCTGCCATGACTTAAAAACATACAACCATAACTAAAAACTCACACGCTCACTCTTTCTCGCCAAACACACTTGGTGCACAGTACGCGGACAAGCTTTCCCCATCGAAGCTTCTTTGAAAAGGTTTATAGAATCTTAAAATAGCAGTGTGGTCTGTGAGCATGGGGATTAAAAAAGAGAGAGCCACTATGGAGCTGCTGTAGTGTGACATCACACAGACAAACACACCGCACCGCACCACACAGCCCTGCCGTTGCCATCTCATTGTACTCCCCAACTGGGGCGTGAGAGAAGGAGGAGAGGAAACGGAGGGGGGGAAGGGGGGGGTGACAAGAAAAAAGGAGAAGAGATAAGGCAGTGGCAAGATGTGACGGGAAGAGAGGGAGTAAGTAAAAAGACGATGACTGAAAAGTAAGAGGTTATAAGAGGAGTGAAACAGGGCAAAAGATGGAAAGCGTGGACTGTGAGAGATGACAGTGGTAAGCAGGAAAAAAGATGAAGATATATTAACATAGACTCGGAGCGGGTGCGTTGGGCTGGGCTGTTTGAGGCAGAGATGACTGCTGACAGATCTGAGTGATTCGTGAGCACTCGTGCACACATTCTTTTTCATAAACACAAACACAGGTGGGGGACGGCGGGTCCGGCTAACGCAGCTCTCTCAGTGCGTGTGAGACACAGGAACCTGTTGGCTGACAGCGACATCCTGCTGTTCCATCACACAGCGCAGACAGACATCAGGACGCACCAACACAGTGTATGCTAAACAGCTGCAGCAGCTCTGCTGTGGAGAGACTGACATCCCCAGCAGCCGCTTCCAGCGAGCAAACACCAATAACTGAGACTCACTGCCAACACAGACAGATAAACAGAGAGCAGACACACACAAACACATAATTACACAAGTGCTGTTACACTGTCAACAATGTTTCACAGAAAAAAAAGTCAGAATTTTGCAGGGGTTTTGTTGTTGTTGCTTAAAATTAATGAATCGGTGGACGAACCGTAAAGTTAGACATAGATTCTACTGATGTGAAATGTGTGGATGTGTAAAATTAAACTTCAGTGAAGTTTTATTGATTTCTTTTTGATACATCAAGGCAACTCGGATCTTTCTGCAAGATATCATTTGAATCTGTTTATTTCCTCCATGTGGAAGATGGACACATTATGTAGTAACAGACTCTGTCAGGATGAGTATTAAGGGTACCTAATAAAACCCAGTGCCCCTCTATGTCTCAATGTTTGTCATGGAGTCTGTTGTCTTGACTTAGGAGTCTTCATGTTCATGTTATTCACTTATTATTATTCAGATTAAGTTATTCTGGTCATCTCAAACTGGTTTTGTAAGGATGCCAGTGAGATCACTGTACCTAAATGGCTACCAGAGCTCAATAAAAAAAGCTCCTTTAGGATGGGGTGGATCCGGAGGTGCACATCAAAGGTCTGCAGCTGACAAATCTGCGGCAACTGTGTGACGCAATCATGTCAATGTGGACCAAAATCTATGAGAATGTTTCCAGCACACCTTGGTGAACAAAGAATTCAGTTCATTCTGAAAACAAAAGGTGGTTCAACTAAGTAGTAAGAAGGTGTACCTAATAAAGTGGCTGGTGAATTTCTTTGTGTGTCTTTGTGTTATTTTTCTTCCGTCCTTCCTTTTTTGATTGCCTGAGCAACCCCAGTTTAACCTGAAGTTCACCAAAACAAGGCTATCTTTATCCTTATCTGGCTTCACTTACCCTAACATCAACAGGCAGCGTCAGGCTTTCACAGACGAGGCTATCAACTCGATAAATCAACCCAGGGTTTCCACACATAAAAGAACGGAAACCTATAATATTAGAAAAATCCAAAGAGGTTAAAGATACAACGCAGACTAAAAGGAGCACAGCTGCTGCAATCAAAGTAGCGCTGCGTGAGTGGTGGTGATGTGAAAAGCACCGTGCATGGCATGTAGGTCTGTAGTATTAAAAAGCCCTCCAAGAACATTTGCGCGCTTTAAGGCCTTTGAATGTAAAAGCTCTATTTACTGCAAATAAAGACATTCAAAGCCAAGAAGAAAAGCTTGGGAAAAAAGCCCACTGCGTCAGGTATTAGAATTATTAGTATCACTGCCCCATCATTAAAACACAGGCAAGATCTGAGTATAATTACAAGAGTGCAGCCTCTCCTGCTGAATTAATTCTGCCCTAAATGGACAGAATTTCCTACAGTGTGCAAGACACTCTTTGCCTTTTCCTACAGCTCCAGCAGCCCTTAGCTGCTAACACCTGAGAGAAGGTAAAGAACAAAGAGAATTAAACCTTTTAAGTAGCATATGGTGCTGCATTAAGGCATATAGAACAATACAGGTTTTTAAAAACTGTTTGTAACCATCAGGGAAACATGTAAGGAAAACAGTTTCTCGTGAGAATATATATATTTCTACTGAATTCCATCAGGGAAAGACAAAGACTTTAACGTCTCCTATAACGACTGACCGTCTTACCATCTGTGCACCGAGGCCAACTGGATCTTTCAGGAACTGTAACTATTTTCCAGAGAACTGATTGCCCAGTAGGCTGCGATTTCTTACCTGCTGGCCTGTTATCACAAACACAACCTGCCCCAGAGAAGTGAGCCAGTGAAGTTACCTCCTTATCCTAACGCAGGCCTCTGTACTTTGCTCTGCACTCCCCTCAGTCTTTTTCAGATTGCCTGTGTGCGCTGTGCCACTCCACGTCTGTGTTCCTCATCTCTAGGCTTTGTCAGTTCCACTAGTTTGTGTCTCATTTAGTTTTTACCTTTGTTACACAACACTTTGGTTTGCTTCTCCATGCTTTCTCTATTGAGACTTCTTGCTTAGCTAAGTCTAATAAAGATCGATGTTGCTTTTACCTGTTTGCGTTGGCTGCATGTGTCAGCGTGATGGAAGTCCATGGCAGCATTTAGTGCCAACCTTTTCTCTCTCTACTTTTAGAGATAGAGCATTTTAATGTGGACACATATTGCTTGGCTGTTGCGATGCAAGTAATTTTTGCTGGTTTCCAACTTTAAGCCAAAGGAACGACACATCCTTTACTTGTTATCACTATGGCCAGATGTAGCAGAGTAGTTTGAATCCGGTGACATGTTCTGACTTCAGCTGATGGTGAGAGAAGTGCAGAGGGAGTTTTTTTCTGAGATAATATTCAGGTTTTTTCTTTCCCTTTCCTTCAGCTCTGATGAGCTAAGGGCACCCGAGTTGACATCGGCATTTTGGACAGCCAAAATGACTTCCCACTATAAGCAAGCAGATGACGCTATGGATTATTTCACATTTGATAATAGGTTGTCAGCATTGCCTTGCTCAGGCAGTTTTCAGGGGCATGGGCAAAAAATAAATAAAAGCTCTAATTCTAACTCAGCTGAGCCAGAGAAGGTCATGAACTATGAAAGGACCAGGGCAAGGCCTGAAAAGTTTTGATTGCTACTTGAAAAGGGCAATTTGCACCCAAGAGGAAAAAGGGCAGACCATTGCCCCCATGAACGCCAGGCGTTGTCAGTGTCAAAGCTGACTTGTATGAGCCTGAGTCACCACAATAGGAAAAAAGCAGAGGCTTAGGCTGGGCAGCAACACCACTAGCCAGGACCTTAAAGACTATTCTGTCAAATATCAGCTGCGACTGACAGCACTTCTGCTCCTGGTGTCAACAGAAACCAACTGATCACCAAAGGCTTTTTACATCTACGGACTTTTAGCACAACATCATCGCAAAGAATGGTTCTGTGTTACTACAATCGCTGGCTTAAAACAGTAAACAAAAAGTGAATCTGCACGTCCTTTAAAATGTGTGTTTCAAAGGGTTGGTAAAGCAGGGATTACTTGCAGAGCCTGATCCTAAACATCTTGCTGCGTGCTTAGCACTTAGCTCGACACACAGCGAGATGGGAATATGACGGTGCTTGAGCATCACAATAGCTGAGATTCTTTCCATTTTCCTCATACTGAGTCATTTTACTGACATTTCGAACATTTTGAATACAATAACGAGGCTCTGAAATGGAATAAAACATTTCTGAACAAGCAAGTTAACTTGGTTTATTTAAAAGACATATTCGTAGTTCTGTTTAAAGGAGTCATTGGTACAAATGGTTGTTTATACTGTCATACAAAGGAGGCAAAATTAAACTAAATTTCATCATAACCAATGCATGTATAATTTCAAAAGCTGCAATTGTGCATAACGTAGAGGTCGGAATCACCAGACACCCAACGATATGATATTATCACAATACTTAACTCTCAATACTGCTTTTAACAGTATTCCAGTAACATATACTTCAGCTATTTCCTTACTGCAAAATGAGATTGTTAAGCATATCAACACTCACACTACAACCTGCCATTAATGCTGCCATAAGACAGATCCTGTCTGCTATCAGTCTGCAACTGAATGGGGTCAAGTTAGCAATTACATTTAATCTGCTTCTGATAATACAGCAATTAACTGAGATAAATAGCCAAAAATGACATATCTACCGCTGTTTAAATGAAATAAAATCACATTAAATAGAAACACTGATCAGAAACATTTAATGATTACATTTGAACTCAGCAACCAAACAAAATACAACCAGCTGAAAGCCAGATGAGTCCAGTCTTCTTGAGCTATGCTCATTGATGAAGACAAAAGACCTCAAAAAGAAGTTAACTGGACTTCTTCACGTTGTTTTAAGATGTTTCACTTCTCATTTTCTTTTCAAGCTCTTAAGACTACCATGACCTGGATGATCCTACCTGGTGACCTGTGCCATCACTTTGTAAACAAAAGTGGTTATGAGTGTGAAACACCCTCAAGCTATGGGTAATCACTCAGTCACTCACTCATCAAGGGTTGCATTCAGTGGGAGAATGTGAAAGAATTCAACACAATCACCAGGCAGCCACTGATTTTCTTGTAGATACAAGGAGACTGCTGTTCTCTCTTTACTCATGTGACTGAGACATTAGCTTGTTGTGAATTAGGAGCTAGCTTTATCAAGCTAAGTGCGACCAGTGATGGATGTAGTTTGTTCAGCTGACGTTCTCACAGGATGGTGGTACATCAGATGAGCCCTTGTTTTTATAGTATTGCCAGAGTTTTTAATTTTAATTTATTTAATAAAATATTGATATTTATTGTCCCTGGATTGATGTCACCACGCAAATTATCGTGATAGTATACTGTATGTTTCCCCTCACCCATAACTGTTTGTATTCTTACTGTAATTATGTACTGTATTTGTAATTTTGGATAGAAAGTGGGTAAGTTATCAAAACTGACATATTCCCTGAGTAAAAATAGCAGCCATAGCTTAGATGTAAAGTGTGTGCCTGCCATCCTTTCTGAGTATAAATATAGAGTTTAAAGTCACGTCCAGGTAAATACACTCATTCTCTTAATTGATAGCACTGAATAAATAGCTATTATAGTCTATTATAGTAATGAATACATTGTGCACTGATATCCAGGGTCCTTTAATAGATAAACTGTAAAAAGAACCAAAGTAGAATGGCTTTAATGGATTGTGTTGACCTTTCAGACTGGTCGTCCACATCACTGGATGCAAATTATTTCACTTAAAGCAATCATGTGAAGAGTGGGAGCAGAAGGTCAGATCAGAGGAGCTTTTGTTTAACGGAAACAAATGGATTGCTCTTCTGTCATCCTTCAAGGCAGTGATCCGCTCATTCAGCAGTGTGCAGATTAAATGAAAAGCAACTTTTGCTAACGTGCTTATATCTACAAACGTCGACTTTTAAACAGGGACTGTTGTTATATGTCTTTTCCCCTTTTTTTTCTAGCATCTTTTTCCTTTTGTGATCAACATTTCACTAATAACTGTATTACTATAATAACAAAATCCATTTCATTGATGGTGGTGAAAAAAGAAAGAAAGAAAATCAAAAGATGCGTGTAAAGCACAGTTCACCAGAACTGAATAAGAGTATTATTTTTCTCCATGTTTTTGTTATCTTACTACTGTGCCTCAGTTGCCTTCTGCTTGAATTTGGATTTAATATCTCAAAGGAGGTCCAGTCAAGTAAAATTTATATGTTTTTTTTTATCAATCGTGTACTTAGAGCAATGTTTTCTTTTTCTTTTCTTTTTATCTCTCCACAGAAATGGACGGCAAAAGCATGAATTCCCAGATTGATCTTTAACAAGTCTGTAAGGTCTTGCCAGTTTGTTGTAGGTTTCTTTAGGACAACCTACAGAAAATCAAACTTCATAAACAGAAAATTCAAGGACAAGGAAAGTGGAACGTGTACTAAAAGGTAAGAACAAAAGTAAGAGAGAACATCATTGTTCACAGATAAAAAGCACTCCAAGTTAAAAGGTAATGATGATGAAAGGGAGACGTGTCAAAGCTGAAGATGTGGTTACTGAGGGCAAAATTCTGATATTGTTTTAGATAGGTAGATACCACTGTCATACATACCATACTGTATGTATGACTTTTAAAGACTATATATAAAACAGCATCCATGCATTCTCTTCAACTTGTCTAATTGAGGGTTGCATGGAGGCTGGAGCCTATCCCAGCTTTCAGGGAAGGTACAACCTGTAACAACCATCAGATTTGCACCTACAGTCAATTTAGACTGACCCCATGCATATCTCTGAACAGCGGGAGGAAGCTGGAGAGAACATGCAAACTCCACACAGAAACCTATGGTCCTCTTGCTGGGACACAACAGTGGAAACCACCTCATCACCAGGGCGCCCATTTTAATACAACATGATGTTCATTCATAAGTTCATAAGTTATTGTCTCTACTGTAGACAAATAAGGCAATAAGGTAGGAACAGCTTTACTGTCACGTCCAATTTTAAAACTCTGGGTTGGAAGTAGCAAAAATGCTCAGCTCAAAGCTTTAGGACTGCAGAGCAGTGGGGTCATGTCAAGGTTACTTAACAACTTGACTTTACTTCACAAAAAGTTTTCAGTTTTTTACTGAAAAAGAAAAAAATGATGATGTCGATTAACGTTACACAAGAGCCGGGGGATCTTTGTGTTTTCACCAAATCCACTTTGTTACATTTAGTAAAAGATACATGGTATCTAAAAGATTGTGGTATATCATCCGTCACAACATTGATCCTGCACATTGACAAACGATTGAGTATGACTGAGATGCCAAAACATCCTTAACAAGCATTCATATTTGACAAGTTGCGAGTGAGACCGACCACAACTGATGATGGCAGTGAAGCTTTTACAAAATGGCAGAATTTGACACCCAGCAAATTAAAACAGTCTGTAATACTTTGAGGCTCTAATGAAAAAAGCATCAACAGAAAACAGCATGACGAGGAGACGCGCTTCAGCTCTTTTTCTTCTTGGAAATGGTGACCTCGCCACCCGACAGCCAAGTTCCAATATCCTGTTTAACACAATAGGGCATAGACCAGCTGCTTTTTTAAATCTTTCAAGTTTCAAATATATTTCTTCAACCCACAAACAATTTTGATGAATTTTAATGAAATATGCTACAAATGTGATGTTTTTTTGGTCTTTTTGTTTGTCTCTCATTTTCAGTTGTCCATTTTCTGATTTGTGTCAGTGCACATTTTGTGCTGTTCTATGTTCAACAATGGAAAAAAAGCCATAAAAATTTTGTTTCTATTTGAGTTAAGCACATAGGATCTTTAATTATACTGCGTAGTAAAAGTAACCCTGTTTTTTTTTATAAAAGAGAAACAGATTGGATATAAAGTATGAACATGCCAAAGGTGGCAACACACACACACAGTGTTAGATATTAAAGAGTTCTATAGGACCAAATATTAAGTGCATGTAGCACTTACTGGTACCTCTGAATGCACACGAGGTATTATTTTTATTGGTAACAGCTTTGATACACTTTATCATGTCAGCTGATGACAGCAAATGCTGCAACAGGAAATGACCTTAGATGAACTCGGTAAAGTTGATGTTTGAAGCAGTAAAATGCTGCCTAGTGATGAGCTGGCAGTGGCCACATATATTATTTTATCACCACTTTTAAGGGTAGGTGTGTAACATTAAAGCAATGATAGTCTTTGATGTGCTGCATCAGTTGGCAGATGTCTGGCTCCTCTGCAAACGGTGACTTCACTGTGCACTTAGGATAAGTCAAAGTCTGTTCGTCAGCTATGTCACATTCACAGACTTGATGAACAGAATATCAGCATAATGGGGGCTATTTCCAGGATAACCGTGATATGACCCACATTGTGGTATTGTTTAGTTTTAGTTTTAGTTTTTTTACTGCATTACCATAAGAAAGTGCCAAACAGAAACTGTAAACACATTTTTCCCCCTATGTGTTGACAAAACCGGAGTTTCCATTCACTAAACACATTTTTTAAAACAGTCTCCAAAGTGAATGACTCTAAAAACATCTCAGTGTAAAAGGAAAACTGAGGTTTTGGAAACAAAACAAATGAATTTCTGTACATAAAACTGAGAGACATTACTGTGAAATAGGCATGGGCACAACTCACCCACCGCAGATGGCTGCAACTCAGTCATATTTACACTCTGGGTGCTATAACATATATTTTATATTATACATATAGAATGTATGTATAATATAATCGTGTGTGACAGACAGTATTAGTCATGTGATAGACTGCTAACCTATCCAGGGTGTAACCTGCCTCTCGTCCTTTGATAACTGGACTAGCAACCCTGAACTGGATTAGCAGAAAAAATTGGATGGATGGATTCTTTAGAACTGTCTTCTGATTGGTTTGAATAGGAGGTGGGTGGGGCTTTCGTGAAAACAGCCAGGCAGGATCTTAAGGATATTCACTCTCTCTGATATCATAAAAAGCCAAGAGTATGAAAAATCCTGTCAGAAATTGAGCGAGCAGTATGAAGCCTGAACCTTTGGTTCACAGTAATTACATGTAAATACACCGGCCTCATTATTTCAGACTCTGGCCATGTTTAACAGTGTGTTTATTCCAGAAAATACTGAAGACCTCTTTTAATTTCTTTAACCTACATTTGAAATACACAGCATCTGCTTGCTGTGAATGTTGCTGCTTAGATGTTTGTCGACCAAAACAATAAGACAGAGAAGAGGCTTCCTATTTTTCAGGTATTTTAGTGTGGATAAAGACCTTTGCTAGTGTGGACATACTTCATATTTTTTTAATTAGTCATAATTGATTCACTATATTTGGAGAAAAAGACCTCAAATGTGGTTCACACTGCCAGTCGGTTGTGTCAAAGTGGTGCTCAGCCAAGCTCAAGGAACCAGGCATCAAACCCTGTGGAGCCAGAGAAGCACAGGAGCCAGGAAAACAGGACTAAATGATGTAGTCTGGTTTAGTCACCATTGCAACCATACTAACCGAGCTACTCTCTCTTTCCCTCCCTCCTCTTTTGAGGTTTTTTGTTATTTCTCTCACATACAGACCCACAAAGCCATCATCCAAGCATGCTTCACAGGCTTCAAGGCCAGCAAGACTTCCCAAATCCTTCTAACATGGCTGGCTGTTCTTCACACAACCTGAGCCTTCTGAGAATAACAACCACGGAAGTAAGAGTGGATAAAATGAAAAAACAGAAGAGAGAAGGATAAGGTGGCAGCACAAATGGAGATGTGTGGGAGAAGGGAAAAGCAGAGGAGGCTCAGAAAGAAACGTAGGACTGGAGGAGACAGGGAGATACGAAGGAAACAAATGGCAGAGAAAGGGAAAGAATTAGAGGTGAAAGCGTGGAAGAGCTCAGCGAGTGAATGACACAGTAATGTGTCTTCAGCAAGTGACAGCAGGTGAGGGGAGCAGGTGTTAAATATTAAAGAGTCGCAGCAGAGAACCTGGGCAAATGGCCCCTACTGATATGGGACATCCCAGGCTGGGACAGACGTGCACATCCACACACACACACACACCCACACACACATGCACACGCAGATACAGAGACACTAAGAGTAGCATCCGACCACAGTGGCAGAGCAAAGCAGAAAGAACATGCATGTTTAATTCACAACCCTCCATTTCAGCATGTTCCTGTTCCTACACACTGTGACCCTCTGCTCCCCCCTCCACACACACACACACACACATGTGAAAATAGAAAGTTTAAAGTCGAGATGAACAAGGCTGGCAGAGAATAAGCGAGCATATATGAGGCTGAGGTAAAGCCAACAACATGTCTTATTTCCCAAAGCAGTTTCTTTGAAATGGAAGCACAGCATTCCAAACTAATCCTGTTCCTCTCCCGGGCTTACACATACACTCTGTCCACATCCATTCCACGTTCCCTAACCATGTCTCTCTCCTAACTGCACAACATCAAACTTCCCACTGTTTATCCCCTGACACGCATTATGAGGGATGAGGAGGAGGCAGAGACTGGAAAAGAGAGAGAAAGACAGCTGGAAAGAGTGGACAGATCTCTAAGCTGTTTGTCTTTAATTAGGAGAAAAAAAGCATCTTGGTCTGCAGCTGGCAGAGGCTGATTTAACTCACTTAATTTCAGCCAAAATGTTGCTGTACAATAACAATGTAGGGTGATGGTGGATAAGGTTACTATCTAGAGGGCCAGTCTGTTACTAGTGTGCAACTGCAGAATAACCCTGAGGTATAAAGCTTCTTTTATAAGGTGTACCGCCAGGACTTATCAGAATTTCGGATAATAAAATTCTCAAAGCCACAAATATAGACAAAGACAAAATTACTGAACTGAGAACAAACAAACTGCCATACCTTTCATGTTTTTTACTGAACACACTGAGGAAAAAGTAAGCGAACAATTAAGGAAATGAGATTGGATGCGTAGGTTGCAGAGGTGCCTCTCTCTACAAAAACAGGCAGACAAAATCTGGTTAAAGACAAAGTCTGCTTTTCTGAGGAAATATAGCTTTGTGTGAAGCATTCCTCGATGACAACAACTTTTAAAGGGGTTAGAAAATCTTTATAGAGACATATGAAGCTGGAAAGGCTGCAAAAGCTTCTTAAAGACCTAGCTGGTCATCAATCCACAAAGACAAGCTGTCAGCAAATGGAGGCAATTCTCCCTGGGAGTGGGCGTCCTGCAAAGATAACACCAAGAATACATTTTGAAATCCTGAAAGATTTGAAAAAGAACTCAAGGGTGACAAGAAAACACCAGCAAAAACTGTGTTCATGTATCATTGATGAGAAAAATCTGTATAAAAAAGATGTAATGGAATGGATAGCATGCAAACCACATTCAAAGTAGGTGTAGGTGTTAAAGAACACTTTGTTCTTTGGACAAAAATCCACAACACTATGATAAGGATGAAATTAACTGTACCCCGAAAACTTGTTCTAACTGTGAAGCACGGTGGAGTGAGCATCATGGTTGGGGGCTACTTTGGGTCCTAGATCCAGTGCAGTCTTTGGAGGAACAATCCACTCATTAATCCAATCTTAAGTCAGAAGCTGTATTTAAAGAGGACTGATGACAAGCAGTCCAAAATTCCTTTGTGCTTTGCAAGAAGCTACATGAAAGCCTGGTAGACGGTTCATTTAAATATGTGCTCACTTAAGCCATCTTGTTCCAGCAGCCCACTTCTCAGGGTGTAATTGTTCCTCAACACCTGACGTGGACCTTGCCAGGTGTGACGTCCGAGCCGGTATTGCTTCATATTTATGTCTCTTGCTCATGTTTGAGGGAGGCTTAGTTAGCATAGGGGGGGTCTAGCCTAGGGACCCTTACTGGATGTAGAAGTCCTGGTATGGAGTCAAACTCATAACTCCCGTTCCATATAGTCTTGCCACCAGAGATGGGCAGTAACGCGTTACTTGTAACGCGTTACTGCGTTATCAGATTACAGTAATCTGATTACTTTTTTCAAGTAACGAGTAAAGTAAGGGATTACTATTGCAAAAACGGTAATTAGATTACCGTTACTTTCCCGTAGGAACGCTGCGTTACTGCGTTACTAAAACCGTGATTTTTTGCGAGAATGTCTCACGACAGTGACGTAAGCGAGTGCGCCGTTAGTGACAACAGCTGTGTGCAGATCAACAATGGATCACATATCGATTGTGGGAGAGAGTATGAGCGTGCAGCGTTTAAAGCGTGGAAGTACTGACCTTACTTTGAGTTTGATTCCATAAAAAGTGACAAAAACATTAGCGTCCATCGTTCGTGGGAAGAAAACTTCTTTTTACAGTGAAAAAAACCCTAAACTTCCAAGCAAGCACCGAGTGCGCTACGACGTAATGGGAAACTCACAGAGAAACTCGCGGATTCTTCAACTGACCGCTGCGGCACACCTGCACCAGGGTAAACCTCCGCCTACCGCAGTCCTGCTTTACAGGTGAAAATAGAGCAACAGGACCGCTGAGTCTTTGACTTTATTTATTTTCTGCTGTGTTTTACTTGCATCTATTTGAAAGAGTGAGTGTAAACACAAAAAAGATTTTTATTTTATGTGCTGGAATGTGCAGAAAATAGGTTTAAATGTTAAACTAATTTATTCAAGTCAGAGAATGTTGCATATAATTAAATTTTTGCTTGATGCATAAAGTTAAAAGATTAAAACTGATAAAACAAGTTTTAAAAAGAGACTTTTCCATTTGATTACATTTTGTATGATGGATTATGCAGAAAAAGTAGAATTGGGCTGAAAGATCTATCGCTTTATCACCTCTTCAGGTTGTAAATCGTGTTTTAAAAAAGTAACTAAGTAACTAAGTAATTAATTACTTTTGAAAATAAGTAATCAGTAAAGTAACGGGATTACTTTTTTGGGGAAGTAATCAGTAATTAGTTACTGATTACTTTTTTCAAGTAACTTGACCAACACTGCTTGCCACTACGCTATCCAGCTGCTTATTGAGCACAAGATCTATAGAGGCTGGGGTCTATCACACCAGGTGATAGATGTAGCAATACTGAATGATAGCAACATCAGGAAGAAGGACACGAAAAGCTGCAGAAGTACCAAGAGCTCAAAGAAGAGCTCGAGAAAATGTGGAGGGTAACAGTGGGGCCAGTGGTAGTCGGAGGGCTCGGTGCAGTGATCCCCAAGTTAGAATAGAATAGAATAGAATAGCCTTTATTGTCATTGTACAGAGTACAACGAAATTGGAGTGCCACTCCCTTGGTGCAAGTTTCAATAATAAATATAAATGTAAAATATAAAAAGTACAAAAAAACAATCGTTAGTACTCAAACAATAGTATGTACAATATATACAGGATAGCAGCATTAATATAATGACAGTATGAATAGGCGAGTGAATCTAGTAGATCCCAGGAATAACATTCAAGATCTCTGTCCAGAAGAGCGCAGTCCTAGCAGCTAAGATACTGTGCAGGATACTCAAGCTCCCAGACCTCTTGTAGAGGACCCGAGCTTGAAGGATAGACCACCCGCAGTGGCGAGAGGGGAATAAAAAAAAATTATATATATTTTTAAAATGTATAAAATATTAAAATGACGTCATTTTAACGTCATTTTAACGAGATTAACACTGACAGCACTAAAATATATATAAAACTAACAGGACCTCTGCCTTTCCCTTACAGTATAAATACCTCATTGTATTTTTGGTGACTTAGTAGAAGATGGCCAAAAATTATGAGTAATCACTTCAGAAATCCTGGTAATTCCAAAGGATTCATGAAAGATTCTTGAAATCCATAAATCTGACAGAACAATCCTGCGCATAAGTCTCCAAGCTTCCCTCATTCCAATCTACAAGATGCTGAACAAAAGATAATCCCTGTACATACATGCACTATCCAAGCCAACTGGATGTGGTCATGCACCGTTATGTTATTACAGTACTTTATTATACAGAAGCCTGCAAAACCAGAAAAATGTACACATACAACAACCTTTAAGACTTTGCTTAACTGTGAGATATGGTAACCTGCCAAGATATCTGAAAAATGTATACATTAAAAAGCAATATTGCTTTTTTTAAAGGTGGCTGGGGGCACGAATTTCAATTCCCTGATTTGCTTCTAAGACAAACATTGTGGAGTAAAAATAAGCATAATTATTATTTTTATGAAAGTTGACCAAAATCACTGATACTGATGGTTCTGATCAGTTTAAAAATGGCCCCCAAAGCTACATTCTCACTACTATGAAAAAAAAAAAAAAACTGAGCCAAACTCAAATTGACAAAAAACCTACTTGAAATATATATATATATAAATCCTCGTTTTAACACTTTTATTATTATTATTTTTTAAATAGAGAGTCATTGCCTTAAGTCACCTCACCCTGGTTCTTTATCAGTTTATATGGATCGCTGCAGTGCCCATCCCTGTTTATAGCTAATAAAAGTGACAACTGGAGAAAGCCTTTACTTGAAATGTGACACAATCATGACAGTTAAGTTGGCATTCTGGCAGCTTAACACTGCTTTAACACCAAGGATTTCACACTTGCACTGCCCACCTCTATGTATATCCATTATTTTAGAGCACAATTTTTTTTTTCTTCTGTATTTTCTTGGCATCATCCTCTTCCTTCTGTTTTTGCTCTCCATCTAAAGCATGCTGTCTAAACTGATACTGTGGCCAGCTAACATACCCAAGGTACCACAGGAGGATCCGCTCATTTTTCCACTCCTCTAGTACAAACTTGATTGGCACACTAACAGAGTGAAGTGTATGTATACGTGGTGACAGAGAGCACACGACTCGCTCAAGCTGCAAAAAAGCACAATATTGTTTGTTAGTCCACAGTAATCAAGCTGAATTGTTACCAGCCCACTGGGATTTATTTCGATCCTCCAGATTATCGCTACACCACTGACAGCAGGTATGAAAGCAGTGGTCACACTGCCAAGAGATGTTTCACATAGCCAGACTTTTTTTCTTTTCTTCCTCCACAGCAAATCATGTTTGCTGGAGTTGGTTTGTTTTTATTTTTCAAAGTCTTCAGACCATTCCTGCTTAAATGTGTCTGATGTTGTGAGATTAATGGGAGCTAATAGAGCTGAAAAAAAAGTGCTGAAGGGGGTTATTGTGAAGCTGTCACGATCACAGAGGGAGCATCAAGTGCAAAGCATGTGTCAGCCTCACTGAGAGTCCTCGGCACCTCTGTAATTATTTTTAATAGGCGCCATCAGCAAATGCTGTAGCACACCAGTATGTCTGACGCTCAGAAATATTATCAAAAGAATCAATCGGTTAATAAACAAATAAATGCCAGCTATATTTTACACCTAATCAAATAAAAATACCAAACTTTTGATTGTTTCTTAAATGTAATATTTTTTGTTGAATTTATGTATTTGTATCTATTTATTAAGATTCTGAACAGTAACAGTATCCATTCACAAATGTGTAAAGAGGCCTTTTACATAGCATATCTGCCTCCCAAAGAAAATAATAGTTATCTATGACTAGCCGCCACATCTTGTTATTATCATGCCATGTGCATTGTAGCAGTTTTTATGTGGCTCGCCTTATCTGCAAATATGCAATAAAAAACCTCTTATCTCAAAGAGGTGATCATGTCTCCCCTTTAAAATATACGCATCTCTTGTTAAAGGTACAGTGTGTAAAATATCACGACTACATGTCAGTGGACTGCAGATTACAGTCACCTGAGTCCTTCCAATTCAAGTGCATAATCCTAGCTATGGTGGCAACTCTGGTCGTTATTCATCTGTAGTGAGCGCAGGCTGCTGGTTCACTGTTTACCTCCACTGTCAATATAACAAGTGTATTCACTCTGGAGGGCGTACGAGTCAGTGAGTCAGTAAAGCTCATGTCTGTGCAATGACAGCAATACTGAAGTGAGTTGTTGACGATATATCAATAGCTAATGAAAACCTATAGTCCCAATCGTGTCTACAGGAAGCTTTAACACGCACAAGGAAGTTCACTTGTGCCCTCTCATGTCCTTTCCCTACATTTCTGATCTGACAAGGTAGATGTGAACTCGAGCAACCGCATGTCTGAGAATTTTCGATGATCTGCTCATTCACTGTTCTTCCATACCTGCCTGCTAGTGGGATGGTTTTGCCCCAATTTAAACCAGGCATGGAGTCTTTGTTATTTACAGGTAAACCCTGCAGGAGCTGTTGTGGAGGAGCTGGTTAGTTACAGGCCATACACACTCACTTTTACACCTGGGAGCTGCCAGAAATGACCGCTCTCTTGTACTTTTGGCCACCGAGCTGTTCAATTAGAGCAGTCGGGGGCTAAGTACCCTGTTTAATGGAACATTAACGGCAGCGATTGAGAGCGAGAAAAGTTTCGTTTATTTATTTCCCCTATCGTTATAAACTCAGCGGGGAGTCCAAACTGCTGACCTTCACGTTACAACCACAGACCCCCTCACCTTCAAGCCAGTTCTGTCTCCTTTACCTCACTCCTCATTTCTGTTATCCTTCTTTCTTGTCTTTTTCTCTCGCACACGCTCGCGCACTGCATCCCCCGTCAAGGAGCACTTCAAAAGGCTGCTGTACTGCGGCAGTTATTGGTTCCTGTGTTTTGGCTGCTGTGCCCTGAGAGATTTAAAAGCTAAAGAACCAGTTGTGTTTGTCTGTCTGTCTGTCAGTCAGCGAGGTCTACAGAGCCAGCACCAGAGAGAGAATTCAGCTTAGAAAGCAATGTACATCCTTAACTTTGCACTGAGCACCGCACCAAAATAAACACACACACATACGCACACAAACACACACACACACACACACACACACACACACACACACACACACACACACACACACACACACACACACACACACACAAACACACAAATACCCGTTCTTAAAAGATATCTCCTCTTTTTTCTTTTAAAACTAGAAATCTGTTTTTTTGTTGTTTTGTCGTTTTTGTTTTTTCTTGCATCCACTGAGCACTAGACATGATACAGCTACATACAGCTCAGGATTTCTTTTTCTTGTTCTTTCTTTTGGTTTTCTTTGGGGGTGGGGGGTTAGGCTTTGCATAGCCCAGTTCTAGACAAAGCAGAAAATGCATTATTACATATTTAAACAATCCTCGATCATCTGCTAAAATAAAAATGATGTACCAGAGGATGCAGCGTGCTCCATGCAAAGGCGTCTTCTGACCTTACAAACACCTCACTTCTAAATGTGCACTTTGTAACCTTTTAAAAGCCTAATTAACATAAAATTACTTCGGGTGATAGCAGCCATCAATTCAGAGCAATTAAAATTCTGTTTAACTTTGACAGCAGCATTTCCACTTTCAACTTAAACAAACACTAATCTGATGGAGCTGTTGATAGCACACACATCATTCAGAAACCTCCCAGTGTATTATTTTCTCATCTAGAGCATTCATTTATAAGACAAACAACCTCAAAGAGGCATCCCCAAAGTAACTCACTGGAAGCAAATGATTTTTTTACTCATGTACCTACCAGCTGAGAACATGCAATTCACATGTGTAACGCATGGAGCTTAACATTTTTCATATTGGAAACCAAGTGGACTATATGGACTATATCAGTGCCACAAACATCTGGAAAACAAAACTTAATTGGGGTCCTTATTTTCACTTCCAAAAAACAAACACTGATGTATGCAAAGCAGTCCGCCTTGCATGTGTGTCCTCGAAATGGCCAACATTGCGTCAGGTCACTGACCTTGTCAGCCATAATCATAGAGGAGCCTCCGTGGACTCCCAGGACTGGAAGTTGAGTCTGAACGGACAGGAAGTCAAGGATCTGGGCAATGGCTTCCTGATCGGTGCCATCAGCAAACACGATGCCATGGAGACGAGTGCGAGAAAGAAGCTCACACACCTTGGGACAAAGTAAAACAAACTCTTGCATCAGTTTGTGGCAGGCGATGCATTCATGTGTGTAATGCTTGGTGAATGCCAATGCGTTTCTCACCTGTGTAATCACAGACTTTGGGTCTGTTTGGTTCATCTTCAGCGTGACCACGGAAACATCGAGCGCATCTTCGGGGCGCCGAGGTGGTCGGAGATCCTGGTCGATAACGGCGCGCGTCTGGCCCATGATCACGCCCACGCTGAGCCCTGGGGGCTTTTGGGATGCCACAGGCGCCATCATATGGGAAAGTAGGAGCAACATCCAGCCCACTACACCCATTATACCCTGTAAAACACAGACACACACACACATCAATACAAATAAGAACCAGTAACAGAACATTTTACTCCTGAAATGATGGCGGGGCTCATATACTGAGCCTGTAACAATATTTCTTTACCTTGACAAATTCTGCCTGTTATCAGCAGCATGTCACAGGTGCAGATGAGAGATGCAGCACCGTGCACTGTCAAGGTAAGAAAATACCTGTATATTCATATTTTATGAACATCTTAAATCTTAAAATAATAATCCTGGAGATCATAAAATCTATAGCCAAGACTTTTTAAGTAAAATAACCAACAAGTCACACAGTTTCCGCCACAAAAAGTGAAATCTTTACTATTTTAATGTAAAGAATGATTTTGAGTCATAAAAAAACAAGAACATGTTCAAATCTACAGTACTTTACTCCCTAATAGGCAGGATAAATTTTGGCAGTGTATTCACATGTCTTCAAAAGGCACAGAAGTGATATCAAAGCTTTCTCACAGACTGGGTTTTATTTATCTAAACACAGTGTGACTCAGATGCATTTAATGATTAATCTCAAGTGCAAAACCAAAGATTAGATGATAGGAAATGACTGCGACTAGAAGCCCATCATCCTCTTTTTGTCCTCTAGTGTTCAAAAATAACTTCTTTCAGTGTCAAAGTCGGCAACCGCATGGAGACCAGGGCTAAACCTAACTAACCGCTAATCGGCCTTCATGAGATGCCCCAAATCTCCCTTCCACTGTCTGCTTTTATTTGAACACAATCTATGCCTTCAGGCAGTATTCACAGCAAAGTGCCAGCTATTAACAGATAAAATAACCCCGAAATAAATAATCTGATTTTACCTCATTCCTGGGGTGGGGGATATGAGAGGAAACCAAAGTGCTAAAGGCCCACACAAGTGTCTGCATCAATCAGTAACATTTGCTGAGATGAAAATGCTCTTTAGCTCTATATCCTAACCAAATTCTAGTCTGAGACAAGCTCCTGCTCCCTGTTTCAGCTTACTCTGTATTACCTTCTTTTTTCTGTAATACGAGCAGATCTAAGAGAAGCAGATGAGTAGAGGAAATGCAGTGTGAAATGCCTTGGGCTGAATGAGAGCTAATGAAACCATGATGCAAATGCTACGTTGCATCTCAGCCAATTTCTTACACCGCCACAGTCCAGCAGAGCTGAAAAACACCCCAGGAGGAAACATCACGTCCACAAAATTAACCTACTGTCTTTTTATCTCTTCATTTTCCCCTCTCTTGGTTTTTAACTTTCCACCCATTTCTCCTAATCATCCGTATCTGTTCATTTTCTCTTAATGCACTCATGTTGTTTTTTCTTTTTATTTAATTTTTCCCAATCTGTCTTTCCAGCTGGGTTAGTATGTGTATCTGATCCATGTCATCTCACACCCGGTCTAATCAGGCCAGTTAGTGAAGGCAGTACTTTCCCAGCTTGCTCTCTCTGCCCTGGTGCCCACATACTAGCCCGGAGCTCCAGCAGCACTTAGCATACGCCGCTAAATCACACACCGCTACACTCCTGTCCCAGGGAATTAGTGTCAGCTCCAACCAATGGGACAAGATTACACTAACTTTCCCTGGAGTTAGCATCAGAGCTAACATAACTGGGAGTCAGAGTGTGCTGCACCGCAGTTTTCAAAACGGTCAACGTAGCTGGAAAACTTTGGGTCACTGAGTGCTCACGCTGTCTTGGAGGATTTGCATTTGTGCTTAAAATCACATCCTCTGACTCCTGTGATGTGTCATGAGGGATAACTGTTAGCATTCATGCTAATGTTGCCAGATGAGGGCCAAGCAAGATCTTAATGAAGTAAAATGTTCAGTGAGATAATTCTCTGCCAACAAAAATTGGTGTTCACTCTTTAAAAAAATGACTATGAAAAGGAATTTTTATTTTTTCCCCCAGTGGCTGATTTACTGCAGTGGAACAGACTGCAAGGAGCTTTTTCATTTGTGATTATTAAACATGCTTTCTAAATTGAACAAGTTTGCCTCCAAGCAGGAAATAAGCCTCGTCTAAAAGAACAAAAAATTTTGTTTTCGTAGCTGAACTTGAATCTAGATTTGTGAAAATGATGTATCTGTCAAAAATCGAGACAACACACCCAATGTTCGAGCAGGATCTCGCATTAACGAGCCCCTCAAGCCGCAGCTTCAGTGACAGTGAATCAGAGGATGTCTGCGTGCATGCTGTAACACAACCCAGAGTGATTTTCCTCGGATATAAGCACATTTTGTGGTTCAACAATGTTAGCCCCAACTCCTATTAAATAAAGCTCATGTGGGCGTAATTGCTTAAATCTATCAGTCCACAATTTCATCCTTTCATTCATCGCCAATGAAGCAGACCTACATAGTGCCTCTACATGACAACACAAATTATGCTCTTGGTTATACGGCTGTTTCCCCAAAATACCTTAAAGTGGTATTCCACTCGATATCTCTCCTTAAACCTTCAGAGGCCTCTTGTAACAGATTAAGCTTAGTCAGTCACTGACGGAATTTAAGTGGCAAAAGTCATTTGCACAAATATGCAAACAGTTTTTGGTGGAGATTCTCTTTTAGGCATCTGTCATACAAATCTGAATTGTGCGTGTGGAAATGCTGCTTCGTGTTAGAGTTGATCAAATTTGTCTTGCTATTTTTCTAAATAAGGATCTGCTGTCATATGCGTAAAGCTGACAGGCATTTATATAGCACCCTACTAACCTGACTAACCACTCAAATCTATCTATTCACACACATGAAACTCTCATCTATCACATTGACACGCTGATGGATCCATCAGGGCTATTTGGAATTCAGCATCGTGCTCAGAAACTGGAAGGGCCAGTGATCGAAACCCCTACCGCCGACCTCCTGATTAGCGCCCAGCCTTCTCTACCTCCTTAGGCACAACCTTCCTATGTCAAGTGTTCAGTGCAGTGTAAGAGCTCAACATTGTATTATACAGTCAGATTTCGAATATGGTCAAATCGGTGGTCAGCAACAATGCAGCTGCAGTGGAGAGCTTAGAGAGGGAGGAAGAAAATGAGTCCAATAACAAATCAGTAAAACAGGCCTCTTTAGTGCTCCTCTTCATCATGCTGTAGCAATAATATTGTTCTCAACGGTATTGGTACAGAAACACCTGGGAAATGTGTTGCCCTTTTCCTGAGAAAGCATGTAGCAGCGATCGCTATTAAATCTACTTTTGCTTAAGGGCGAGTTTCTTTAGCGAGAGAAAACGTTAAACTGCACATTAACGGGAGCACAAACGCAGGGTTTTTTGCATTATATCAAACCGGTAGGTTGTTCTCCGCACTCTCAGGGTTCAATAACTTAAAACATATTAGCATTTCTTTTGATATGCACAGCCCCGGTGGTAGCACAGGACAACAACTTCCAAACTAAAATATCTCACCACCCTCTTTCTAGTGTGAGTGATACATAAAAGCTTCTTTTTTTATCATAAAAATATATATATATATTTTCAGTTTGGTATGTTTATCCCTGTAATACCCGGTTCTAAAATATTAGTGTCAGGGCCAGATTTATGTGCATATTTGAACTGGCAATCTGAATCTGCATGAAATTAGCGTCTGATTTTCTAAAGCAGAAGCTAATTATCAGTAACTGGGACTGTCTTTAGGTGCTTTCCGCCTGTAAACGAGATCTCCAAAGATGCACCTCAACAGTGAAACTAGGATGCAGAGGGGTGATAAATCAAGAAAGAAATCAAGCCTAGAAAAGCAAATAAAAATGTGCTGATACTGAAATAAAGGTCCCCCATTAAAAGAAGTTTTTAACTTTCCGAACCATTTACTGAGGTCTTGATTAAACGCTAAGTTAGAAAATTACTGGAGCATGTGAGGCAGGAGTCACTCGGAACATAAAATGTTTGGGGAAATAAAAGCCACGGCAGCTTAGATCAAGATCAACATCACAATCTCCACAGTGGCTTCGCTCGAATTAGCTCTGGTGTCAAGTTCAAGTTCAGCTTTAATGATCTCAGCTTTCCATCCTGCTACTCTGCACAACCTTCCTTTAACAGCTCATTTCAAATCTGAGACTCATCCTCCCAACGCTGACCCCTGACTATTGGGCGAGCCTTAATAAATGTACCAGAATGTGTAGTCGACCACAAAATGTGCACTCTCCCTCTGATGTCTGCGCAGTCCCTTAAATGCTAATTGCATTTGCATTAAGAAGAGAGGCACACAAGCTGGATGCACACAAGCTGCATCTCATACTGCGCTTCCAGGCCGATGCACCCGGTCGATAAATAACACGCACGCCAAAAAAACTTGCACTGATGTCGGCTTTCATACTTGCTTATGACTTGACGAGACTGGCAATGTTAGCAGCGTTGTCTTAAGAATCTGGCAGCCAGTGCATAATGCATACATATATGAGAAGGATGAAGAAAAAGGAGTCCGTGTCTCTGTTGAAGAGAGCAGTTCAGCGTTTGGAAAGATTATAGTGCACAGAAGTTAAAAGAAGAGTTGGCCACCCACCTTTATTGTTTCTAAGTTTTATTTGGCTGCAATACTACTGTGAGAAGCTAACCATGCTCGTCACATTACCAGCCAGTCTGTGCTAAACTGTGTCTCAGTTGGAAAAAACTTGCAGATGGCAGTGTGACGTCTTCAGGGGCATATTTCAGGAAAATGTTTTAAAAGGTGTGGAATCCTTGAAAAAGAAAAAAAACTCTGAGCTTGCCTTTTTATACACACATATATATACAGTATATATACAGTGTATGTATGTATATATATATATATATATATATATATATATATATATATATATATATATATATATACAGTATATATACAGTGTATGTATATATATATATATATATATATATATATATATATAACACAGGGGCACCACAGGGGACTGTCCTCTCCCCCTTCCTCTTCACCCTCTACACCACAGACTTCAGCCACTGCACAGAGACATGCCATCTTCAGAAGTTTTCTGATGACTCTGCGGTGGTTGGATGCATCAGCAGGGATGATGAGACAGAGTACCGGGCTGTGGTCGACTCCTTTGTCACGTGGTGTGAGCAGAATCATCTGCAGCTCAACGTGGCAAAGACCAAGGAACTGATCGTGGACTTCAGGAAGACCAGGAAACACTTGACCCCTGTTTCAATCCAGGGGGTCAGTGTTGACATTGTGGAGGACTATAAATACCTTGGAGTACACATTGACAATAAACTGGACTGGGCTAAAAACACCACAGCACTTTACAGGAAGGGCCAGAGTCGTCTCTATTTTTTGAGGCGACTGAGGTCCTTCAACATCTGCCAGAAAATGCTGAGGATTTTCTATGAGTCTGTTGTGGCCAGTGCGATCCTCTATGCTGTTGCATGCTGGGGGAGCAGGCTGAGGGCAGCAGATGCCAACAGACTTAATAAACTGATCCGTAAGGCCAGCAATGTTGTGGGGATGGAGCTGGACTCCCTCAAGGTGGTGTCGGAGAGGCGGATGCTGTCCAAGATAAAGACAATGTTGGATAACACCTCCCACCCACTCCATGACATGTTGGTCAGTCACAGGAGCTCGTTCAGTGAGAGACTGAGATTACCGAAAAGCACCACTGAACGACACAGGAAATCATTCCTGCCTGTGGCCATCTCCCTGTACAACGCATCCACTTAACACACTGTTTGCTGCTACAACTACACATGTTTCTTTTCCAAATATTTATTTATAAGTGACTTATGTATGTATGTATGTATATATATGTATATATTGTACTATTCTTAGTTAGCGTATTGTCTGTCTTGTCTTAATGTTGGTTTAAAATGGAGCACTGTAACAAAAAATAATTTCCCCCAGGGATCAATAAAGTATTCTGATTCTGATTCTGATATATATATATATATATATATATATATGCATTAAATTCTACCTTTCAGAAGTAAGTTTGAATCAGTGTGAATCAGCAAATGTCTTGAGTCATTTACAGTCTTGTCTTTTAACTGAGCCAGTGCACTGTCACCCTAATATAGATTATTGAGTTTGGACACAGAGCGACTGTAGCCTGTGATGTTTACACAGACCTCGGCAAGGCAGAGACGCTAATGTGTGACTGATGGGAGCAGAACTGCACGAAGTCACCCAACATCTCGGGCACGCTGGCTGCTGTAAACATGTCAGACGTGGTGTGGAGTTGGTCTAATGCAGGTAAACAAGTGGCAAGCACTATCATTAGGTATCAATGTCAGATTTACAGAAAGGAAATGGCTGGAAGGGGTGAATATCGTTCAATGGATGTTTCTTCTTTTTTTCACTGCTGCACAGACAGTAAATAAATCAATGCGTGTGCATGTTTCTGATTTGTTAAGGACTCCTAAGAGACAATTTAGCACCGTAAGACTGCAGTATTTGCCCATAATCTGCTTGTTTTCAGGTTCAAGTATCGTGAGAAACCTGAATGCTTAAAGAGAGAAAGTGTTTTTTGAATGAAATTTATAGCAAGGCGAGTAAATATTGAAACTAGGCACACACACACACACACACACACACACACACACACACACACACACACACACACACACACACACACACACTTAGACACACACACACACACACTTAGACACACACACTCTCAAACACTACACACTACATTTAATGGGTATGAAAAATGAGACTGACAGCTTAACATTCATCCGTCTGTCATTTAGCATTTAAATCAATTTTAGCTGATAAAAGTGATATTTTAAAAAAGTCACTAGAAATACAGCACTTGCAGCTGACATTCATGGCACTGAGTGCTTAATGGTGATACTGGAATTATCTACATCAGATATGTCATTTTAATTGTGATAATATACATCAAAAGTATTTGATACTTTGCAGCTATGCCTTTCCTTTATGTAGGTTTTACCCCATCTGTTGGCAACCAATTAAATCTCTCCATTCATTTCAGACACAAAGAAGCAGATAAGTAAGAACCTACAGCCAGCGGCTAGTTGCTTTAGCTTAACATAAAGACTGCAAACAAAGGGAAACAGATGGCCAACATAAAGAGAAAATCTGCAGATATTACTGAATGAGTTAAATGGAACAAGAATCCGTCGGGTAACAGGAGCAAACCTATATTGTGGAGATCAGGATCAGACAGGAGGAGAATCAGTAGTTTGCCTTTTAATTACTTGGGCTGCATCCTCGACAATAACCTAGTAATGAGGTGCAGCTTAGCCTGCTTCCAGACCTTTTGAATCTCTGCCCACCTCTCAGATTTGTTCGGTCATTTATTAAAGGATGATTTTGTGCAGAATGATTAGCTGATTCTGCCAGTTGGAGGAAAAGCGCTGAGGTCAAGCTGCACCAAAAAGGAGATGATGCATTTCAGCCCGTTTATCCTCAAAGAGCAAGCAAGATAAATAACAGGTGGGTGAGATCAATGCGCCTCCAAGAACTGAAAGTCAGCATGCGGACATGGTGAATCAGCATATCAGTTTGTCAACTGGAAATGACACTGACGGGCTGGTGCTTCTAGTGGTGGGTCGTTTGCTTTAAAACGTGGAATCAGTTAATGCATTTCAAGAGTAATTATAAGCCAAACAACTCTAAGTGGTCCACACATCCACATGCTGCATCTTTTGTGAAAACAGAAAGGAAGAAGCAGTCGAACATTGTGCAGATTTTCAATAGAGCTGTTAATCAATGCTCTGGGCTCTTACAAAGACCTTAAAATGCAAACTTCAAGCAGCACAAAACAAACCAGTCAGCGTCACTGAATGCTCCGAGGCATGTTGGCAGCTCTCAGCTTCTTGGGCTTTCATCGGGGGACTGAGCATGTCATTTTCAATTAAAAACAGTCCTTATAGTACTTGTAAGTGCACCCAGCCAATTTTACAATTACTTCAACATATGAGGAGACTAGATAGTGCGTCCTAATAAATTTGAATGCAGTGTTAATGTGGTGTGGCTGGTCTTGTTTTAATTTTTTTGTACGTATGTTTGTATGTGTGTATATTCTGTGCAAAATGTTTTTACAGACACAAATCAGCAGACGCTACCATGAGAGCAGGTTTCAGGAGTTCGGCAGGTGTCAAGTCATTGTGTCTGTTTGTATGTGCACAGACACTGTCAACACAATGAAGTGCAAAACTTCATGGGTGTGTAGCTCCAAACAGCCCACTGAATTCAGGTGTGCTAGTCTGTGAAATTTCTTCCCTCCTAGATTTTCCACGACTAACTATAACTGGTTATATTGCAAAGTGGAAGGATCCACAGCAGCACAGACCACAAAGTGGCAGATTGCATAAAGTTAAAGTCCATAAAAAGTATGAAAAAGTCACCAACGCTCTGCTGAATAAATATCTGCAGACCTCCAAGCCTTCTCTGGTGTTAACATCAGCGCAATCACTGTGTGTCCCGGGAGCTTCATGGCATGTTTTTCCATGGCTGAGCAGCTCCTGTTAGTGTAATGTGTAGGTGTCCCAGTGCTTTTGTCCGTGTAGTATAGCTGTGTCCATCTTAATGAAGGTTCTTATTTTGCAGTTAAAGCAGCATGGAAGGGTTTCTGACATTATTGGTTAAGAGGAACTGAAAATTCTTCTTGTTCCTTTTTTAAATTAACATCATAGAAAAGTCAAACATCAAATCCACAAGCACGGATATAGTGCACCAGGTTGACCCACATGCTTTTAGGCTATTACAGAGGTTTGGTTTCAAATCTACGTTCATGTTTTCCCTGCTTTCCTGTCTTCTCTACACTGTTCAACCTCAATAAAGACTAAAAAGCCCCCCAAAAGACCAAGTCCACATTCAAGGGGAACCTGTACATTTAATCCAAGTATCTTCTGTCACTCACCACAGAATGTCTAACTTAGGGTCAGACATTATTATCTATAATGAAACGCCTTCTTGATTTTGTAACTGAGTATGGCTGTCGATAGCTCAGGTTCTTTGAGTTGAAGAATGAATGAGCGCAATCAGACTCCTTTCACATGGTCGTGTTTGAAGAACAGAAACATCTGAAGCAGGGGGGAAAATCTCATTTAACTTCATAGACTGCATGTACTCCAATTTCATCTTAAGTAGGCTGGACCATTACAGCTATTGCTTAATAACATGCATAAAAAAAGAGCTCCAACTTTCAGTGTTACAAAGTTTAACTACAGATTCAGTCCCTGAGATGTCTGAATTAAAAATTTATTTGGCTGCCACAGCTACCCATCACCTTCCTAGCAGATGCAGCTATGGTATAAGATAATCCTATGTGATTACATTATTTTTAAAAACACTTGATCTCTGACCTTGATCTTAAGGTCAAGGACACTGAGATTCCTTTGGTATCCAGTTGAAAATCCTGAGTGAGTTTTTCTCAAGTTAACTGTCAGTTGTTCACACCCCCCTCTTGGCAGCCTGACAAAGAATGACAACAATGCCCCATCAGCTCCTTATGGCTGAGGGGTTAACAGTGTAATTGTAAGCATGATGCTGGTCTTATTTTTTCCATATTATAAAGAAATGCTGCTGTATGAAATCGGGCTAATCGGGTTTATACTGTTAGAAATAAAGAAAAACAGGACTTTATCCTGTAATTAAACAACACAATTTACCTGTGAATTCACAGAATTTTACAAATATTCTATTGTACATGGTGAAAAAGGCATGTTTTTGTTATCTAATTTAAACTAAGTTTATCTTTTTTAAAAAGCTGTCATTTTTACTAAGGCAGTCTCAGTGTTATGTCTTTGTCAGCAAGAAGACTGTAAAAACTGCTGAAATTACAATAAAAGGTCCACAATTTATGCTCTCTTATTTAAAATATTCAGGTTTTCCAAAGTCATTGAGTGGGCTGCATTGGACCCTTTGGTGAGATGATTCTGACTTGTAGGGCTGTATGTTTGACACCCGATCTAAAGTAAAGCTGTCAGTAAAATCACACAGTCATTTATTCATAGAGAAATTTCATATTTTACAATCTTACATTTTATAAATCTCAGAGAAAATGGTCAGGAAAACAAATTAAACTAAAAATTACTGAATTAAATCAAAATCATCCCAGAACAAAAATAACACATTTAAGTGCACAGCACAACACTTAGATGACACGGCTTCACATTTCCACAGGTGCAGTGCATCACCTGTGAATAATCTTAATACATCTTTGCTTTCAAATTACACATTTCGATGTGATTCTCCTGACCTTCGATTGCCGCGGTTCATTTTTCCAGGGGTTGTCGTGCGTTTGCTAAAGTACGGCGTGTATCATTATCCACCCACCAGACACTAAATTGCAAAACAAAAATGTTTGCTGTCTTGATTTGATGGCAGAATATGGTGGAAAGAGCTTGTTTGAAATATCACACTTTTATTTGTTTAACATTGACACGAGTTCCAAGTGCCTTCCTGCTTGTCCTCGATAAAAACGGCTGCCTGCTGCCTGCTCCCCTCTAGACGCAGTCTTTTAACAGCCCAACAGCCTTATCCCACATCAAAATTTCAGTAACTCTGAGAAATGTGTGCTCATCTGTTAGGGGGGCAGACTTTCAGCCAATTCTTTTAGTCCTCTTTTTTTATGTCACTGTTGTATGTGCGGATATATGTGGTATATGTTAACTCTGCATGACTTCTGTCATTTATATTTCATTGCTGATAAATATGAAAAAACAAGCACAATGCCAAACACCAAAAAGGACATTCTGTCTAATTCATAAGGGGCCTGCACTTGTTCTCTTTGTTACTGTGTTTGTGGCTATGACTATATGCTGTGTGAGTTTGACTTTGAGGGCATTTGTGTTTCTGTGCAGCACCGTGTCAAGAAAGAGACAGGTAAGAAAGACGCAGCCCCTATGGAGGAGACTAAAATGCAAAAGGTGAGACAAGATGAGGGAGGAAAGAAAGGGAAAATAAAGTTATTATGAAAGTGTGCCAAGGTGCAGAAATGTAGTCTTTGAGGCTCGATGCTGTCTGAGAGATGGAGAGAGGACTTATTATAAGGTAACATTAACTCTCATCTAGGATTCTGTATTTGGGATGCATGAAGTCTGACTGTGATTGTTTTGGTTTGTTTTTTTTAGTTCCAGAACTAATTAGTTTACATGTCAGAATTCTTTGCATATGTCTGAAGCAGCTGCCAGTCAAAGTTAATTAATTAAAATGGTCATGTAAAAAGTGTGTCTGACCCAAAACTGTAAGAACAGCAGGGTTACAAGAACACTGCGCAGCGTGCTGAGCTGGGACTGGCCCGCTCTTATGAATATACAATGAGATTTTTTCTAGATATCAATTATTGAAAAGGACCTGAAACATTAAAATGACACAGGACAGTTGTAGACAATCATTGCCTTGTTAGACAATCTGATGTAATGATGGAATAAATTCACGCTTTAATTTTTAACCAAAAAACGAACGTGCTCTCGTTTTCATGCATGACAAGTGCGCCAATCTCTTACACGATCCATTATTGATGAAAGCAAAGACATTTATTAATCCGCAGAATGCCGTAATGTCTAAAGAACATTACTCTGTACAAAGTTGAGAAAGTGACTGATTTCAGCAGAGCAGATTCATGCATGTAGAACGTTGTTTAGTGATTATCTGTGGACGAATGACAGAGCCGAGACACGTGTGTAATCAGTACCGTTGTAGAAGTATTTTTGCAAGATTAATCATAACCTAACAGGGTCAATGTAAATAAACTTAGTGTACAGGTAGGGCCTTGGTAAAGGTAGAAATCCCTACCTTGTGGTATGAATCTGACTCCCTATTCCTGAATTTCCAAACTTGAGAGCATTGACCTTGGCAGAACGTGCACTCTCCAATAGTTTTTCCAGTTATTTGATTTGGGGATAATTTGGGACTAACTTGGCAGGTGTGCGTATGTGCTGTAACGGCATTTAAAAATCAAAGGTTTTGTTTATCGCTACAAAACGATGAAAAATGATCCAGGCAGCTTGTACTTTTCACTTCCATGCCCCCGTCAGAGACACTCATCATGGTCTAAATGTGCTGCAAATTTTAAAAGCTCCAGGTCAGAATCACTTCTCTTTAAAAATCATGATAGTAATCTTATCAATATGAACCTGATCCAGTTCTTAGTTCCTCAATATCAAATACAGTGCTTAACAGAAACTGAATCAAAACAATATTTTTAATGCTAAAATATAATTATTTTTGTTATCAATTCATTTTCAAATGTTTTACAAAAACAGAAACCTTACGATCACATTGCATTTTTTAATTTACATTTCTAAAAAGAAAAATGTATTTTACTGGCTGAATGTTACGCTTAGTTGTTTTCTGACTTCTCGTAGGTCCAGTGTTTCCCCTCAATGGTTTGTGCAAAAATATGTTTCCTCCCTTGAGATGCTTTGCTCGGCCTTTACTGCTGCACACCTTCAGTAGCTGCTTGTTAACCTGACATCCATACATGGCAATGCCCTAACATTACTTCCACCATGTTTGACAGATGATGCATTATGCTTTGGATCATGAGCTGTTTGTTTCCTTCTCTGTGGTTTTCTCTTTTCATCATTCTGGTCTTGGTTTCATCTGTCCAAGGACATTTTTTCTGGGCAGGTTCACATCTCAACTGTTCTCACTGTTCGAAAACTTCTGGAGCGAACTGTGCCGAAGAAGCCACAGTACTTCTAATCAGAGCAGTAGTGGCCGTTTTCCCAAAATGTCACCATAAACACTGTAATACTTGCACAAGCTCTGAAAACAGATGGGAAAGTGCTTCAGATTTGGCACTGGAAATCAGTTTGTGGCAGCTCAGACAGCGCGAAGGACGCTGCATAATGTCAACATCTATGGATGCATCCAAGGAAAAAAACTCAAACTCTAGCTTACTCTTTGGCAACAAACTCCAAGATTAAATTTTGCTTAAGAACACGAAGAGACATCTGATGAATGCATTCTTTGATCAGATATGACAAAGATAAATTAATTTTGCTGATGTGGAGTCCCACACGTTTGACGTGAACCTAATCGGGACTACCAAACTGAATTCTTAGTGCCTACAGAGAAGCACGGAGGCTGGAGTGTGATTTTAACGGGCTTTATGAGTGCAGTCTCCAGAAGTCTGGCAGGTAAGGAATTTTCCAGCGTTAGTGATCAAACCCACGTTGCCAAAACCACACAGGAGGTTTCTTTAAGACCAACAGTTGGAAAAGCTATGACCTGACCAAGGGTGAGTCTGAATACTTAAGGCGCCTTAAAGGAACGAGCAGATATTAGAAAATTACAAACATAAGGATTAAATCCATCATTAAGGACACAGAACGTACTGAAAAAACAAAAGACTTAATCTTTGTTGTGAAATTATACTTTGGAGACTGTTTTTTAATCATAGCCAATCAAAGCTCTTACATAAGAGCAAATAACCAAGCAAACCTCAGGAGTAATGTAATTATGTAAGGTGACACAATTTTGAGTCATTGGGCAATGAAGTGATATTGCAGAGTGATGTACGCACTTCTGTTTTATACATAGAGAAGATCTAGTGTGTGTTTGAATGCGATGGACAGCTGAAACCTGCAACCTTACACATTCGGCATCTGAAATATTGTGATGTGAAATAATACATTTGATGACAGACTCCGACATGAAATCAATCCCTGATCATGCGTGTTTGAGCACGGGAGCCTGGTCAGCATATGGTTTTTGATGTGCTGCTCATTGCTGTTAAAAACTACACTTGGCAGAAGGAGACAGAGGCTTCAAATATTCCCACATCACCAGATGCACTGTCTGGCTGAGACAGCACCTGTCGCCGGCGCAGAAGGGAGCATTATACCTGGCGTAATATATTTTGGATGATCTGTGGCTGTATTGGGAATATTTTTGGCCTGTGCATCCTGCTGCCTGGCAGAGTTCTCAACAAGATCGTGTTGAGGGAGGAAAAAAGGAATGAAAACTGACTGGACGTGACACACTAAATCATGGAGTGATCAAGGTCCTATTCATGGGGAAAGCTGGTAAAAATTACAGCATCTCCAAGATTTTCAGGAAAGTAACAGCATCATTTTATTTGATGATGCCTTAAAAACTTCATCGCATTTACCAAGATGCATCTCAGCTGCTCCACTGACCATTTCTTTTTAATACACCACATCATCAGGAGGGCAGAATCAATCGGGCAGTGTCATACTCCCAGACATTTGATTACCATGTTATATTTTATGGGCATGTATTAGTATGCAAATGTGTTTTGGATTGGGAAACCAATTGCTGGTAATGCTTTTGCTCACATATTTATCAAATCAGCGTGTTTGTATCTTCAAGGTAAGAAGTGGACTTTTGAAAAACTGCTCCACTGGGTTGTTAGCATTAAATTACGCTAACTGCTTAAATCAAAGTGTGGTTTTTATTAAAAAGCAATCACCCCCCTCCCCCTTTGCAGATTTATTGTTTGTTTTACAGTTACATAATTAAAGCAATAATTATTTTTGTGCAGGACTTTCAGAGCTGCACTGCCCTCCACACGGCTTGAATAACACAAAAGAATCAACAGCAGAATCAATAAAAACAGAGTTGGTGCTCCAGGAAGTCTCTTAGGTGCCATGTTTGTACAAATTGGAGAGAAGAGAGGCCTCTGACTGAGGCGAAAAAACACAAAGCAACAGCTGACTACATGAGAATACATAACACCATGGATGACTTTAAGCAAATCAATAATAGATAAAAGAGCCTAAATTTTGAAAGCATTTCTTTTCTTGACAGAAACAAGTACAAACAGGTCCTCCCCGACATGGGAAATTAGGTTTTTTTTAATAGTTTTCTGATGAAAGTGCAAATATCTGTGCATAACACCGTAGGTATGCCCCCTGGGTGTCCATTGATACTTTGAGAATTTACTTCTATTCACGCCATCAAAAGATTTGAACTCCAGCTCCATTTGCATGGTGAGGTATCATGTCAGGGTCCTGGGACTGGGCGACCCAGGATCCCTGAGCAGTTATGTATTATATTATTATTATTATTATTATATGTATTTTGGTATTGCTGCTGCTCTCCTCCATGATTGTAGATGTGAGTGTGTGTGTTTATGTCTGCGGGGATGCTTGGAGGATGGAGCTCAGCCACCTGCAGGCCTGAGGGGTGTGGCCCTGCGGAAGGACTGGCCACACCCGAAGCCACACACCTGCCGCTGATCAGGGCTCGTCGGGGGAGCTACTTAGGAGAGTCTTGGAGCTCCCACCGACGCGGGATCATTGCTTGAGACTCCACGTTAGTCGTCCCATTGAATTGAGTTAATGTGTGTAAGTGTATGCCCGCGGTTATTTGTGTCCTGACGGCTGCGTCTATTGTTTCCCGCAGGAGGAGCGTGGAAGGCACGAAGAGCAGCGAGCACCGGGGGGTGCTGACACGGGAGCGGAGAGCACAGAGACACGAACAGAGACACGACACGGGAGTCTGGGAGAACACGGGGATTTAATGTTGTTTTTGTTCCACTCTGTAAATAAACACACTGCTTGAACTTTGAGCTCCGCGCCTGGGTCCTCCTTCCCCACATCCCCACGGTCTGCCAGCCAGACCGTGACATATCATCGCTCTGATCTCTGGAGGGACATATGCCCTATTCAGACATGAGATACGTAATCCTGCCGCTTTCATCGCTCTGATAATGTGACAGTTTTCTGTCATTCAGGTCACTTTTATACTCCTCACGTCCTTTTAATGTTGCTGTTTTCTGGCAGAGACATTTTATAAGGAGGAGGAGACCGGGCGCTCTGCAAGAACGTGACATGCTAAAGATGGCGGTTTTCCTGCCCTTCTAAAAAAAAAGACAATCAACGGCCCAGATAGGAACATTTATTGGCCACTCATATAGCTGACCTGATGCATGGCAGATGCAATTCGCAAATCATCATCACAGGAAAGATAGGTAGGTAAATGTACTTGCCTACTTTGTTTTGGCTTACTGTCTCCATAACACGACTGCTGGGATATTGGACATTCCCATGAGAGGGAGACAGAGAGAGAGAGAGACAATCATGCTGGGTGTGTTATGTTTTGCCATATGAGCAAAAGATTTGGTGCACTGATAACGCGCACTGTCATCACCTAATGAAGTTTACCAGACTTTCTTTGCTGTTGTCACTGACAGCAGAGTCAATATGTTTGTGCAGCAGCTGCCCCCACTCCTGGATTGGGAATTACAAAAATGCATCACAGAGGATTTTTTTAATCATACTGCAAATTAGAAGCAGAGCTGATTAAATACCGGAGCCACGTATAGTTGACATTTTGTGTCTGCCTATCAGTTAACACGATGGCATGCAGTTCAGGCCTCTGATATGTCAAAGTTAAGAGATCAGACGCAGCTAGTTCTCATAGTCATTCAAATACAGCTCTGATATGTTCACATGTAAAAGAGGGCATGTCTGAAAGTCCACTGTGTGACTGGAGGTCGTGGCAAAACATTTGTCATATCCATATTTTTATTCAGGATTCTTTTAGAAGTGAGTCTTTTTCTTCTGCCTCCAAAATCAAACAGGTGAAAAGGTAATGACAGAATATTGGTCCAAAAATTTGAAAGATCTCCTAAATTTTCCCTCTTTTAGCTGTGCCAAAGAAACAATAATGTTATAGATAAATAATTCCATGTGACACCTTTCTCAGCAACTGTTCATGATTGTCAATTCCCTTAATGCTTAATATAGTGTCTCTATGCTGCAGAAACTGAAAGATCCACCCCTCTGTGTTGAGTCCAAGAAAATCTGTCTTACTTTAACATAATAACGCGCAGATTTAAAACCACTTTAAGTGATGTGACTACAGCAATTGCCAGTATTTTTGTGCTAAACTGAGTAAAAAATCATCACAAAAACCCCAGTTAAAGAATCTTAATGTGATAACTGAACCATAAATGTTTTTTCTTGAGTAAATAAACAGGTTTTTCCTGCACTGAGGTTTTATTTCAAAATTTAATTAGAGGAAAAACCCCTTTGAGATGCACCATGTAATTTTTTAAACAGGGTCCTCAGACGCAAAACTTATTAAGAATTAAAAATAATTTAAACAATAACAAAAACAAAAATTACATGCATAAATAATGATGCTAATTAATTAAACAGTCTAATAACACAAAAATAACTAACAGCAAAATCAGCAAGGTCATACACAGGAGGGCTCTCCACCATACAAACCGAACTACCTAACAGATCAGCCACAAGTGATATCCAGTCAGTTTAAAGTCAAAAACTGAAATTCTGAAGTACTAAAAGAACAATCAGTTCAGTTCCACCAAAGTCCTAGTCACACAGTTAAGTACATATGATGACTGAACTAAAAGGAGGTTTTAATAAATACAAACTGTATTTATAAACGATGGATGCATCCACCATGACATGATCCCATGTTTCTCGATTGACTCATTTAGGGTGCTTCGAAACCTCAAGTGGCTTGGAATATTAACCATTACTATTTTGGTGTTTTGGAGACATATTTGGATGAACCAAACTATTCATTTGTGCTAGCTAACATAGCTATAAAAGTGCATCCACACTCACAGAAACCTGCTAATTAATGCAAAAATAAAATGCTGATATTGTTGAAAGCACTTACTTCTCCAAAGGTTTGTTTTTACAGTTAACTGCACAGCAAGTCACAGAAAATTACACCACAGTCCAATTAATATAGTCCTTATTTGTAGAAAAAAAAGATTAATCACAAAAAAGAAAAATAGTAATTGAAAACTAGGGCTAATGACAGGCCAATGGATAAGGATTAAGGCCTGATTAATATTAGCCATCTGCTGATATATCAGTGTTTAACAGCTGATGCATGAAAAAACGAGAGGGAGAAACACCCTTCAAACACATTATGTGTTGATATTGCACAGTTGGTCCACCAGCGGGCACTCTGCAACTTGTTACCCTGTTGGCAGTACCTGATTGGAGCAGCACAAACAGACCCAAGTGTGCTGATTGGAGCATAAACAGGTTTTCCACAACTTTTTGTGACAATAAAACAACATTACTTTTAAACTGCATTTTCATATTATCTTAGTAAGAAATATAACTACATATAACACATGTTAGGGAAATCTGCTGGTGTCTCTGAAAGAATATTGCACTTTTAACTCACCAGAAATCATGATTATCAGCAATTTCCTTGCATCTTCAGACTTATTCCAGTCTATTGCCATAATTTCAGCAACTAAAATATCAAGATTCATATTTTTAACTCTGCCTCATGCATATTGGAAGATGTTGGATTTTAATATTCCAAACACAGAAGAGAATAGAGTGGTCACTGAAAACGATCAAAAAGCATGTCTGAATTATTAATCTGTAAACAACATGGAAAATTGGAACATTATGTTGGAAGACATGGAAGATTATGATTTCAGTAAGTCTAAGATTAAGTTACATTTATGCAGTCAAATGCATTTTTATCAAATAGACAGGCGGAAAGCCAGTCATGGGCAATATACATTTAGTAATGCGTTAGGTTTGTTTTAAATAAAATGTATCATAAAAAATGTGACGACATCAGTCTAGAGGTGACATATGCCAGCCTCCAGCCCCCTGAAGTGCATAAACTAAAAATAGCACAAAGACAAGACGAGCAGACTTGAGTACAGATTGTTCACATTTTCTTTTCAGCAGTCCTAGAAAGTCAATAATCCAGATCAGCAGGCTGACTCATTTACTTGAGGCTAGAATTTACAGTTTGAAAACTCCAGATCTAAAAGATGTATGCTGTAGTGACGCTACACTGTATACAAGATAGAACAGGGAAAAAGCTCAGCAATGACGAGGAATAAGATAAAGCAGGCACAGTAACAGACTGTTCATGTCAGCAGATCAAACGGTTAACTAAATTTAACTTAATGCATCCTAAAACAAAACATAAGAGGAAAAAAACAGACATACACAACATTTTTCATTCAAAGAAACTTCAAAATCAGATACTCTGATTACACTGTGAGAGAAGGGTATTGTGCATTTCATTGTGGAGATTATAGTAAAAATTCAAAAAGAAAAAAAGACCGTTTCTTCAAGGTAATGGAAAAGTCAGGGATTGCCATCATCACCATGGATGGATAAAGCACGGACTATTTTAACCTGAGGTCATGAAATTTCCTGTAATGGAACCATTTTCGCCTTTCCTTGAAGTGAAGAAACTGTACAAGTGTTGGTAATGGGCGAGCTCTAGCCTACAGCGTTCGATACTGTTGACCATAATATCCTATTAGAGCGATTAGAACATGCTGTAGGTATTACAGGTATTGCACTGCAGTGGTTTGTATCATATCTATCTAATAGACTCCAATTTGTGCATGTAAATGGAGAGTCCTCTTCACACACTGAGGTTAATTATGGAGTTCCACAGGGTTCAGTGCTAGGACCAATTCTGTTTACATTATACATGCTTCCCTTAGGCAGTATCATTAGAAGACATAGCATACATTTTCACTGCTATGCAGATGACACCCAGCTCTATCTGTCCATGAAGCCAGATAACACACACCAATTAGTTAAACTGCAGGAATGTCTTAAAGACATAAAGACCTGGATGGCCGCTAACTTTCTGCTTCTTAATTCAGATAAAACTGAGGTTATTTTACTCGGCCCTGAAAAGCTTAGAAATATGGTATCTAACCAGATTCTTACTCTGGATGGCATTACCTTGGCCTCCAGCAACGCTGTGAGGAACCTTGGACGCACATATTAAACAAATATGTAAGACTGCTTTCTTCCATTTGTGCAACATCTCTAAAATTAGAAATATCCTGTCTCAGAGTGACGCTGAAAAACTAGTTCATGCATTTATTACTTCCAGGCTGGACTACTGTAATTCTTTATTATCAGGATGTCCAAAACACTTTGGAGGTGGGGTGCCCCCGGCCTCTCGGCCTGGGGCTCGGTCACTCAGGCACAGCTGGCTGCCGGCGGAGCTCACGGGCGCGTCACTGCAACTCCCCCTGGCTTCTGCTCCGCGGCTGCTGAATGAGCGCTCATCTGGGACTCTCCTTAGCTCTTACTGGGACAGTGGCGCGGCTGCCCCTCTGTGGGTCTTCCTTGGTCTCTTGTGTTCTGGGTGCCTCTGGATGTCTGGAGTTTTGATCTCCTCCATACCTGCTTGATACCATAGAGGACAGAGCTGTGGCTCCCCACACTCTCTAGCAGATCATTACATGGAGAAACCTTTGGAATGCAAGCATGCTGATCCACACAGGTATGCACACAGGTGTACACATGGGTATTCACAGATGCGGACTACAGCTTTCTTGGCTGCTGCCTCAAAGCACACTGTGCGCTGTCTATCTTGCGTGCTGCACAATATCGTTTATTATTTAGTAACTATTGATATCTATGACTAGCTAGTTTATTGTGATGGTGCTTTTTTTTTTATTATTATTATGTTGCTCTTTGTTGTTTGCTGTCTCCCCTGTTTTTTTTGTTTTTCTTTCTCTCCATACAGGTGACCCAGGAGTTTTTTTTTTTGTTTTTTTTTTTCTCTCTCTTCCCCCCCTTCTCACCGTCTCTTCTCCCCTTTGGTTTTCTTTCTTCCTCTCCCCCTCTTTCTTTCATTCTTTCCCCCTGTCCTATTAAAAAAAAAAAAAAAAAAAAAGGATGACAAAGGATGAACTGAAGCTCCGCCATCACGTGATGTCACATGCTGCTGTTTCTGATGTCACTTCCCAAAAAAAAAAAAAAAAAAAAAAAAAAAAGGATGTCCAAAACACTCACTGAAAAGCCTTCAGCTGATCCAAAATGCTGCAGCAAGAGTGCTGACAGGGACTAGAAAGAGAGAGCATATTTCTCCTGTTTTGGCTTCCCTTCATTGGCTTCCTGTTAAATCCAGAATTTAATTCAAAATCCTGCTCCTCACATACAAGGTCTTAAATAATCAGGCCCCATCTTATCTTAATGACCTTGTAGTACCATATCACCCTATTAGAGCACTTCGCTCTCGCTCTGCAGGCCTACTTGTTGTTCCTAGAGTATTTAAAAGTAGAATGGGAGGGAGAGCCTTCAGTTTTCAGGCTCCTCTTCTGTGGAACCAGCTTCCAGTTTGGATTCTGGAGACAGACACTATCTCTACTTTTAAGATTAGGCTTAAAACTTTCCTTTTTGCTAAAGCATATAGTTAGGGCTGGACCAGGTGACCCTGAATCCTCCCTTAGTTATGCTGTAATAGACGTAGGCTGCCGGGGGATTCCCATGATGCATTGAGTTTTTCCTTTCCAGTCACCTTTCTCACTCACTATGTATTAATAGACCTCTCTGCATTGAATCATATCTGTTATTAACCTCTGTCTCTCTTCCACAGCATGTCTTTATCCTGTCTTCCTTCTCTCACCCCAACCGGTCGCAGCAGATGGCCGTCCCTCCCTGAGCCTGGTTCTGCTGGAGGTTTCTTCCTGTTAAAAGGGAGTTTTTCCTTCCCACTGTCGCCAAAGTGCTTGCTCATAGGGGGTCATATTGTTGGGTTTTTCTCTGTATCTATTAAGCGCCTTGAGGCGACTTTTGTTGTGATTTGCCGCTATATAAATAAAATTGAATTGAATTGAATTGAAATTCCCCCATATTTTCATACCAGGCACATCTTCTAGCTGGGATTCCTCCATTGGTGTCCACATATTCTATAAAATAGTTTAGATAATGTTCCTAAACGTCTTTTGAGTTTTGAATCTGATATTCTTTCAAGTTCTACTCTGATAGTGTTAAATTCTTGTTATGTCAGTTTGTACTGGTGGCCCATTTCCATCATCAGATTGTAATTTTCTGCTGGGCTGGGGAACCGACTGTATGGCACCAAGTAAGCTTCATTTGTTCATGAAGATGCTCAGTCTTATTTGTGTTAACTCTCTGTTGTACTTCCGACAGATGTACCCACATTTTAATCACCAGTACTTAAATGTTACTATCATTATAGATTTGATTTGCTGTAAAGGATCCAAAATTGTTTTAAGAGAAACCTCATACAGGTCCGCTGTGAAAAATTCATTCCAAAAAACTGCCAGTCTACAGCTCAAACAACCATATTTGATGAAGCATCTGCATCACATGACAGCAGCCGATGTGTTTTCTTGTGTTTCAGCCCAAACGACAGGAAAATTACAAACACAGACATGATAAGAAGTTATAATAAAAGAGCAATTCAAATCCCTTTCAAAAGTCTTTAATAACAAATTATCAAACAACTGCTGAACAAGCTGCCTTTGACGTTCCAGTCAGCTCGCTTCAACACACGCTGGATTGGACAGCAGGCAGCAGCCAAACGAGACAGTTATTAGGTTTTTACTGTGCTCAAATGCTCCCAGTATAAAGTATAAAAGTCGTAGGTTTACAGCTGTGTTGAGTTGCCCTCTATCCAGGGTCACTCTGAGTCTGAGGACAAACCTTGTTAAGCTAGCAAAACAGGTGGTGCTCAGAAGTGCCACACAGGCTTTTTTTGTTTGATACACACGGAACGAGGGTTTCATTTCAGCTAAAGTCACCTCACCAAACTGTCTGGTAAAGAAAGTTAAGCACGTGCTCAGAAACAAAACGAAACATTTGTGGGCTGCAATTCTCGAATCTTTTTAGAAGCTTATTTCTTGTGTACGCATGAAACAAGCCTTAAAAGAAAACCCTCAGTGATGTGTGTGTGTGTGTGTGTGTGTGTGTGTGTGTGTGTGTGTGTGTGTGTGTGTGTGTGTGTGTTTTAACTCTAATTATATTTACTGAAGTAAGGAAGAAATAATATGGGGAAGAAAATAAAGCCATGTTACTTGGGCTAAAGCTGATTGATAAAATTCCTTATGGACTTAACATCATTGGCACAGTTAGTGCTGTGCACACAGCGCCAGCCTTTCCTTTTTGTAGCTGTAGCTGCTGGGTTTTCTAGAGAATTACATTTACTATTTTTTTATACATTGCCTTTTGCCAATAGAAAGACGGTGCTGCAGTAAAAAAAAAAAAGTGTGTGTGGCTCCATAATACCATTGTCTAAAGAAAGCCCTACTGTGCATGTGTTATCTCCTCTGGTTTTATAATGTCTGATTCATTGTAAAAATGTCTTAATCATCTCAGTCACACATTGAGCTAATTGTGCCATAACATATGTAAGGCATGAAACTGTGAGAGCAGGAACTACATTTCATGGAATTAGAGAGACTTCAGCTACACACCAATCTGTGTTAGAGACAAAAAAAGTGATGAAGTAATGCTGATACCTTTATGTGAATGATCTGGTCCTCGTAGCCATGAAAAACTGAATCAAATTGGATTTAAAAAGCTAAAGAATGTCTTAACTAGGACAGTGTTATATCAGTCTCAACCAAAATCTGGTGTCTGTAAAAGCATAAAATTGGAATATGGGTTTTGGGTGTTAAGTTGGCCGAAATGACAGAGCCAGGCTGGCCGCACTTAGGCACCTCCTAAGCCTCTTTCTCAGCCTAGGAAAAAAAAACCTTCAGTGACAAAGTGTAAGAGGCATCATTTAAGGTAACAACCCGGCCTCCTAGGAATCTGGATTCTTCTCAGAGCCACATGTTGTGCCTAATACTAATCAAGCTAATTCTAAAGCACAGCATTCAAATAGGCACATAAGGGGGAGGTTACAATCCAAAATGAAACTTCCACCATCTTGAAAGCCTTAAGCTTTCAATTGAAAGATTAATACTGACATCAAAGGGGAGCAATCTGTCCACATCCATTTATTTAAATATATATTTTCAGAAAAAAGCCTGCTATCAGTATTGAGGATTAACTATTTTGAAGGAACATTGTCAATTCACAGTAACCCCAATCAGTAGTTTTATAATAATTATGGATATAATAAAATTATAGGTATTGATCCTCCTGCACTACACTGCAGCAGATCCTCTTGGCAATATGACTTTTATGTTTTATTTTTGTTTTTACCCATCCGTGTTTTGGGAAGGTCTCTCCACTCATCAACTAGATTTCCAGCGAGAACAGGCAGTTTGATGTTTGTTTTTTTCAGTAAAAACATCAGATAAATCCAGTAAGTGCTCTCAGCCTCGCGGTAGTGACTCTAACTAGTGCCATATACAGTGTGTTTCGCTAGGGAGTTACTGTAATTGAAAACAGTCATTAAAAAGGGAGCATTCTTACTTCATTAAGTAGCTGGAGGCACCTCTCAACATGAACGTTTATGTTGATCCATGCCTGCTGGATTTCTTAATAAGCAATTGTTTGCTAACATGTCCACTATAACATTGGAAGGTGCTAATTTATTACTATTTTTTTTGCAGAAATTTATGCTATGGGCAAGTACACCCCCGTCTCCCAAAATTAACGCTGCTTTAACAATACGTTTTACTTATCAGCCAGTTTCAGGTCCTTGAACAAAGACTGTATATAAAAGATGCGCATAGCCATTGCCATCCCTCATTGGTTAGTAAAGTCCTGTCTTTGGGTGAAGTCGTGAGCGAGTGAATCTGACAGAGACGCAAACACAACAGTTTTCACTTGTTTCTTCAATTTGTCCTGATGCACTTGGATTTAAATCCAGCTTCCTGTCTCTCTGTGTACCTGACCTGTCCCACTACATGATATTCACACAATAGTGTGATTCTTGTCTGTCCTTGCATGTGATTGGCCACATGCTCAGCCCTGAGCAGGAAGGGCTGAAGACTTGGCTCTGCCCAACGGAGTCGGCTCTTTTCGTGCGCTACAATCGGCTCTTAGAGTCATTTGTGAACAACACATCACTAAATGACATCATAAATTTATCAGGGAAAGAGTTTACTGAGGTCATAGATAAATGGGAAGGTCTTTTTTTTCACAAACTTCTTTTTGCAATCAAAAGAGTCGACCCCCTTAAAGCCCTTCAACACTGTCTTCCCTTTTCAGACCCAGATGTTACATCCATCTTTTATATAGAGTCTTTGGCATTGGGCTGCTTGGAGATGGTGGCCAGCAATGACAACCAAGATTCGCCTCAGATTGATAAGGGGCCTGGCAGAGCCGTTCTATTAAGACATTTTTTTACCTATTAAAAACTGTTCTGTTGAGTCTCTCCCCAGAATTGGACTCCCTTCACTTTTTACTGGGAGAGTATGACTGTTATGTTTCGCTCAGTGATAAACTGCTGAGATGTATTGACGTTCCTGCAGCCCTGTCAATACAGGTCAATAAAAGTTATAAATTACTTAACATCCCACCCCTCCTTATCTCACTACAAGCTCAATATAAAATGTTAATAATAACAGATTGCTTTTCAGCTAAAACTATTTGTATGGACAAAGTGAAAATGGCATGAACCGCTGTTATAAGGTAAAGTGAATACGGCAGCATGGATGGTGTCGTTAAACCATAATGAAAAATAAAATTACTTTTATGATTTCTAATTGTATTACTGAAATGTTAATGCAGTATAGCAGTCTACATGAAGACATCTATAGAAAAAAATAAAGGAATTGAAAGGCCATTTGATGGACTATCCAGCTGGTCCCTCCATCTGCAACAGAGACATTTGGGATGAAACTGTTTTGACAGGTTTGCTGATGAAAATAGAATCATGAAATGCTAATTCTTCTCAAGATGTATAGATGGCAATTTCTTGGTTACAGCCCTATTATGCTTGTCACGTCTCTAAATCCACCCCGAAAGCACCTCTCAAGCAGGATGAAGATTATCTCGATTTCCAGCACCACAACTATCTGCCTTTGAGTCATGAAAAACACAGATACAAGTTTTGAGATTGATTAAAGGTGGGTTTTTCATTCTCAAATCCAAATCCTCGCCTGAGCAATGAGAATATGATTTATCAGGTTAAAAAACAAACAAACAAACGAAAACGCCAATTTTAAGATTTATTCCAATCCGATTACTTAAATCCTATCCATAAAGTTCTGAAAGACTGTGCTGAAACTGGATAAGACTTATCTGAAATCTGAAGCAGATGGAAACACTTTAAAACTATTAAGAATTCACTAGAGATGTCGTGCACCATTAGGCACAGGCACATAGGCAGGTCAAACTGCCACCAGGTTCAGTTAGAATCTAAACTGTAGGGCTACAGCTTCGACTCGCAATACTGGTAACCGCAACAATGATGCAGTCATGTCTCTTATTCTTAGTTATTAATTCATATAACATTTAGAAAAATTTAGGTTAGGCGATAAATTTATCACCACCAGCAACTTTTGGGCCTATCATGTTAAAGCAGGGACTCTCACACACCAGAAAAGTGTGTTAAGGCACGCAGTAGTTCTACGAAATGGCATCTACTGTCAGCTTGATTTAAAAATGATCGGTTCAAAAACCTGTATTAGTCAAACCCTACTTAATATCACACATGGCTCACTAACTGTTTAAATGAGAGTACCAGCTGTGTTTTGATTAAATGATTAAACAGTGCACGTTTGTAAGAGGCGTTTGGGTTATTAACTTGCATCTGAGACTGCACTATCACACATCAATGTACAGAAGATCAGCAGGGGTCAAAATACTCATTATCATATGTCACTCTGTCCCTTTTACTGGAAATGGCTAAGAAAAGGAAAATGAAAACACTAATTTTCATCCTCTCAGCCCTCGGTGTAAGACGAATCTGAACTGCCATTGTATTTACAAAAAGGCACTGGCTTTTTCGTTATTCTAGGGGTGAACAAGAAAATGGGTTCAAACTGTCCGCCGCCGGGTCGCGTGTAACCAAATTTCGACCGCGGATGTTTTCTTGCGACGAGAATATCCGAAGTAACAAAGTGCAGGCCCAGCAGCAGGTTTAATTGACTTTGAAGAAAGCACTCACTCAGCAGATAACAGCTAAAAGGCCACGCCAGAGGCTCGGTGGCTGCACGTGGCTTGGCTGTTAATGTCGTAGGCAGAATTCCGACATCGAAAACCTTAAACCCACAGTTTGTCAACTTAGATAGGGACCTCCAAACAAAAACAGTGTGCACATAAGAGGATTATTTGCTGTAGCTCCTATCACGGGATATGTCATACCTTCTTCTGGACAAATACAGCTACAACACAGGGCAGGAAGGTAAATAATTCCACCCACAAGTTTCCCTGGCTTTTCTTCTCCTTTGTTTTTGTTTTTTTTTGTAAGTATCTTTGTAATTTTTCTCATAATGCTCAAGGTTGCAGTCTTGTGTGAGCACTCCTACCTAAAATCCACTAAACTGCAGGAAAAAGAGACCATATGAGTAAAAACTTAAAAATAAAAACACAGTATCTAGTACCTGAGAGGCACCAAAGCAATATTTGTACAGTTCAGTCAGTGTTATAATCAAAGAGTCAATCTTCACACAAAGCCATTCTGGTGGTATGACCACATCACAGTAAATGCACAATAATAATTGCATAGTTTTGGATCATTTCAGTATATCTCACAGTTCAACAGAGGTAAAAAAAAACCAAACAAAACCTCTATGTATCTTTCATGAAAAGAAAGACTTCTGCATGATCGCTCCCTGAACCTTTCCCACACTTGCAGGCATATGTAGATTTTGGGCTAAATTTGGGCTCTGACTCTAAAAATGTCTCGCACAATATTAAAAACCAAAACACAGAGCCCTGGTTGACACAGAGCAGTGTGAAGGCACACCTCCTGCAGCCCCTCTGATGCAAGAAACCTCTCCGAATCCCTGTGTAAATGTAGTACATTTGTGCTTCAGCAGAGCCATGGGGAGAGAAAGCCAGTTCCACTTAGGTGCCACCAAAATAATCCCCAAGGGGCCTGCCTTGTTACAGGCAGCACAACAACATGTTGGCACTGGCACATTAAAAAACGAGAAATTAAAATCGATTTAACTGCGGAAATCCAAAACAACAGGGCCTCACTTCTGACAGCGCTGACAAGAAGCTTAGGCGCAATGAGTTCTGATGTACTTTACCTGCTTGTCCAACAATGGAGCCGGTTCAGTGCACAGCTCAGTCAGATGCATCTCGACACATCACTTCAACACTATGTCATCCCGGAGCCCAAATGGGACTCAGAATATGGTATGCATCACATCACAGAGATTTTTTAAGGTCTTTCCTGTTTAGCTTTGTCTCCGTAGTTGGTTAATAGCAGACTGCAAAGCGATGAAAATACAAGGCCCAACTGAGCAGGAAATTCTCTCTGGAGTGATAACAACAAGACAGAAAGTGAATAGAAAAGTAGGCCTGTTATAAAATACTGTTGAGCTTTTTTAAAAGGTGCTGTGACATCACACCCAGAATTCATTGCTGCTTTGCACGAGATATTTATATTAATGAAGGTAGCAACAGCACTCGACATTCTCTGCTCCCCACTCTATTGCGTTTATGCCCTACAGAGTTGATCTCCTTTTGTGTCATCCCACTATTCCGGAAAATAGGCTACTGCTGAGCACAACATCAGTCTCTCTTCTCAGTTCTCTACAACACCACAATGAGTCTGGCGCAGCACGGATGATAATTTGCTCTAAATGATTATGATAAATGTGCATTCATTCATACATAATATTAAGTAGTCAAAATTGAGGGCATCCATTTGCCAACAGGAACGATGGGGATCATTCATGATGAAGATTTATGGCCATTCAGGGCTATACATCCTGTCATCCTGTCACGTCACACTCCTATTTTCTTATATTTACCCCCTCCAGTGTAACATCTGTGTGTGTTTATGTGTGTGCATGTCCATGAGCGTGCGTGCGCGTTCGTGTGAAGGCCTCAGTGTCCCTGAGAAGAGGAGAAGACACTTTGTGTGTCAGACTTGGCACGCCAAGCAGGAGGAAAACGGAAGAAAATGTGTTTCTACAACGTGACTGCATTCAAAGCCTGAAAACTGTAATTTGAGATATGAATTCATTACATGGCTTCTCATCAGCAGCCGGGGGATAATGTGATGCAACAGCGCCGCTTAGCGTCGCTCGGCGCTCCGTCTAAAAGAAGAGCGTCGCTCTCTCCTTGAACGCAGCTGTCCTTACCTTCGGTGTCACAAAGCGCGGCTGCTGCGGGGTTGTGTTCGCGGAGGTTTTGCGCCTTCTTCTGCGGAGTCCGTGCGATGAATGTTGACTTGTGCTGCCGTGGTGCGAGGGCCCGTGCGGGCAGCCACCGTGACCTGTCCGTTTACTGGCATTTTGGTTCCTTCTCACGGCGTCGGTGAAACCAGAGGAAAAGTGTTCAAACTTGATCTGAAAATAAAAAAGAAAGAAACGAAAAGATACCAGATTTTAACACTGCGCCGCAAGCTCCCAGGACTTGATGACTTTGTCGCTTTTCTATAAATAGGCGCGAGCGTACAGGCAGGTGCTTATGTGAGCTATAAACAGTTTTAACCAATGTCGTTTTACTTCTCGCACCTCATTAGCATTTTAACAGTTTGAACAGCATCAAATACCAGCTAGCTGTCTGCGTGTTTTTTGTTTCCGCGCGCGTGCGTGGTTATATGTTTGTGTGAGTCGGAGCAGAAGTGCGCGCGTGCCTGCGTCTCTCTATTGGGGGATTATTGGAGGGAAAAGCTCGCCGTGACGAAAACACAAGTTCATATCATAGGTGTAGGCTACGGTGAAAAGGACGAATTAGTGCTCTCTCCCTCCGTGCGCGCGCGTGTGCTTGTATGTGTGTTTCAGAGAGAGAGAGCGGGGGGGGGGGGACGACGGAGTAAAAACAGCCTGTGGCTCTTTGGCGAATATTCCCCTCACGCTCCTCTCTCCGGTGCCGGGCTTCGTTTATGTAGGGCATGCAGCAGGTTGTGTGACGAGGACTCGGACAAGCGTAAGAGCGCGGAGGAACCCGAACCAGGCACACACCACCCCGCCGCTGTTCCACTTTAAGGAGAGCTAGAGTGCGGCAGATATTAAAACCACCGGATCCCGACAAATGCCGCTCATTTTCCGCGTCTTTGGTGACAGAGTTAGTTTTGACCCAACCTAAAAAAAATAAAATAAAAAAGAAAACACTAATTACGCTCACCCCATTCCCGTGACACATCTCACCAGGCGGCCAGGTGGAGATGACATTGCAGCCTGTTACTCCATTCGGGTGCCCTCGGCAGGAGTGGGAATCGCATACGACTCTCCGTCAGATTAATCCATCAATTTCTCCTCCATTCAATTTCCCTTCCCCAAAAAACGAAACCACACGGATAAATCCACCTGTCTGGTTCTGAAGACTTCCCCCCTCCACCGCCACCTCTCCCACCCGTAGATAGGTAGTATTCCTCTCGGTTTAGATGTCAAACGCCGTCCATTCAACGGGAGAGACGGGGTGGGGGAAAAAGCCCCCTGGCGCGCGGGGATCAGTTAGACTCTAGAATCCAAAATAACCGTTGGTTTGGGATCTCCAGCGGCAGCCCCGCGCGTTCCGCAGTGAGGGCTCGTGGACAGGTCCGCGCGCCTCCTCCTCCTCCTCCTCTCCTGTCCTCCTCCTCCTTGCGCCGCTCGCGGATTCTTGGAGACTGAAGGGGGGGATTCCGTCACAAATAACATCAAAACACACACACATACATATATATTCACACACTCTCTCTCTCTCCCTATCTTTTCTCACTTGCCCTCCCTCTCTCCCCCCTCTTCTCCTCCAACTGCTGCTGCTCCCCTCACGCGCTCTCCGACGAGCACCGCACTCCAAGCCGCCCTAAACAATTCGGAACAAGTTCAAACGGGTCGAGTTATTTTTGTAGCTTTCCGCGCCGCACGACCGAGGTGACGCTCGGCAGCCGACCGAGCCGTCCGGGCGGAGAGGAAGAAGGAAATATTCTCCCGACAGTGTCTTTACCCCGCAGCAGCCCGGCCGCCCACGCTCCGCTAGCTGAAGGTACTTACACATCAGCCTAGTTAATTAAACATATAAGGGGTAGAGGAGGCAGTGGTGAGGGGGTGCAGACTTGGGTGACTTCATCTTCCCATTATAAAAAAACGAAAAAAAAAAAAAGATATGTGGGGAGTTAAGAAGGAGCGTGCTAGGGAAATTTCGCCATGTCTACCCCCCTAAGAAAAAAAGAGCGGCTCCAACTTCACAGCTCGTTAAAACTGACATGTCGCTTCCTTGTCTGTCCTGGTCGTGTTTTCTCCCTCTCCGGGTCGTTCCCTTTCCCTCGTGCGTCCTCTCCCAGGCAGAAAAAAAGAAACGAAAGCGCGAGAGGGGGTATGGCGCACAGCATCATCCGTCGTTTATGGCATCACCTGGTGCCATCTCTCTAAAGCGAAGCCGCGCGCGCGTGTTTGTTCCTGGATGCCGGTGTCATTGCGCGCGCGCGCGTGTGTTTGTGACGACTGTCTCGGCGTCAAAGAAGTCGCCGCGTCGCGCCTCCTCTGCTCTTCAGCTGCGCGCAGATAAAACATTTCAATATCCGCTCAACTGTTATAACCCAATCTATTGGTCCCCCTGCAGACACCTCAACTCTTCCTCACAATTAAAACGCAGAGCCCTTAAAAATAAATAAATAAATAAATAAATAAATACAAATTACCGCACCGGAAAACGTTTTTATTGCTGATTGTGTGTCATGTTCTCTCATCAGCGCCGGAGTTTGTTAAGAGCCGCGGCTCAGATAAGGGGGAATAGAAGCAACGCGAGTGAATTACACAGTCTCAATTGAACATAATTAGCAGATCAAAAGTGAAGCACAGGGGGTCCTCGGGGAACGCTGACACCCCCCATCTCTCTCTCTCTTCCTCCCCCCACCTCCATCACTCTCTCTGCATCTCCCTCTGAGTGTTGCCTTGGAGTCCCATTGCAGACAGATGGTGTAGATCCTGCATGGGGTCATGTTAGCAGGCCGGGGCTCTACTAGGACTGGCTGTCATAAGCCTAGTTACCCTTTGAGGCAAGAAGCAGCGCAGCATAAGCAGATCAGAGGGCTTATTATTAAGGAACAGTTCACTACCCTTTTCTTCCTCCTCCACCTCCTCCGCTTATATCCCTAGCAGAACGAAAAAAGGAAAGAAAGGAAGAAAAATCTCCACCTGTTGAGGTCCTCTATCCTCCTCCGTCAGAGCTCGAGCCTCCCAGGCTTGGAATAAAAGAAATACATGATTGCATAACACGGGTATGGGGGGGAAAAGAAGGGAGAAGACCACACAAAAGTAGATAATGGTCTTACTTTTTTCTTTTTCTTTTGAGGAATAATAAATCCCGGTTTCGAATATAATAGGTCTGCTTTCAGACTCTCCTACCCACCACCAGCTCCCACTGCTATTTACCCATTAGAGGCATCCTGGTGGGACAGGCCAGACTCAGACACTGCCTTGGGAGATGTACGTTGTGTGATGCCATTAACAATGACTTTCATTCTTAGTATCTTAAACAAAATAAAAAAAGACAAAAAATAGCCCCAATGGAGTACGATTGTCTCATTCTATATTTAAACACCAGGCTGTTGCCAAGGAAATAAACTCATGCGTTTGTTATTTTTTCTCTCCTGACCACATAAATAAGCTTTTAAAAGCCGTATTTTCCTTAATCTCATTCAAGGGAATTTATGCCTGAAAGACCTCCCTGTTGTAATTTCGGGGACGCGACCATTCTTCATGCGCACAGGCTTGAGGATGGCTGTGATTTAGACTATGGACTGCACAGTGTCCTGTGTGCAGTCTGGGTATTTAAGCAGCTGATGGGAAACCAATAGAGTTACAACAGCGTGAACACGCACCCCTGCTGATGTAATAGATTTATAACTGCCGGTCTCAGTCATCATGCATCTTTCATTGGCCAGCAGCACGCTAAATAGAAGTTACCCAGGCATGTCGTGCCGCCCAGACAGTGCCGGACACACACACACACACACACACACACACACACACACACACACACACACACAGCTCAAGTTCAGATCTGGCTCCCAGCATTCAAACAATGAGCCGCCTTTTGCTTCTTCATCTGTGCCCTCTGATTAAATTTCACAGGGGTGTTGCTAATAGCTCATAGCACGAGTGCGATTATAAAATATTTGAAAAACAAGGAAGAACCCATTATCACTGTGCAGTGCGTCAACAGCGTGCTAACTCTTTTGTTATCACTGTGTATAATTATTCAAGACAAAAGCTCATTTCACTAATGTTGTTTGGCTAATAGTCAAAGCCCCGCACTCTAATATTCCTGGAATGAATCAGAGGAAACGGGAAAAGGAGTCCAATTAAAGCAGCTCCAGCTAAGAAACCAGCACGCGGGCACACAAACAAACAAATAAATACATTAAAAAATAAAATTAAAAAATAAATAAAATAAAATAAAATAAATTACAGGGAAAGGAAAGGGATTATACAAGGCCTCTGACAAAAAATGATGTGGGCAATTTTTGTATCCATGGTAACTGACTTTTTCAATGTCACCACTTTTGCTATGGCAGACACGCCCAACACAGATATATAAAGGTTTGTGCTTTGTCACTACGAAGTCCCCATTCACAAACACCTGTGCCTGGTGCAGGACACCAGGCAGCCGCTCATTCAGACCGACAGACGTCAGCACCACTGATCGCACCTACCCGGCACGCGCAGCCCCTCTGCAGCTGCGCACCGGTGACGCAATATGGAAACTTTTTGAAGCGCGTGCTGCTGATTAGCTGCACAGCTAGCTGGCTGGTCTATTATAACCTGTAACTGTCAACTGTAAACTTGAATTTTTTTGTGTGTTTTAAATTTTAAAAAAAAAACTGCATTGTTTCCATGACAACAAGTAATAATGGCACACTTTGGGTTGTAATTTTTATCTTTTTTTTTTTTTTACTGTTAATGTGTATGTGCTTTCAACAAAAGCATTATGAATTTGCTTTCTTGTCTTCTTTTCTGATTGTCACACATGGTCATCTACCATAGTTCCAGCAGCCACACATGCTTGCCCAGCTTTTTGTAAATTTAATTTAATTTAAATTTACTGGCAACTTCTTCCGAGCACAAACTAGACATTATCTGACACTCATCAACACTTTGATTGTCAGGCAAACAATATAGAAATTCCACAAAAGCATGATTCACGTGTACACTTGAAGACAAATGGATGTAAGCTGGTTGGTAAAGAAAGTAGGTGGGCTGCGTTCAGCTTAATTGGCTGCACGATGAGCTCAAGGGAGAGGCAAGCATACAGGACGAATTTGTCTTTTATACAATGACTGTTCATTTTCTTCTCAGACGAGGCGCTGCCACAGCAAAGACACTTCATTGTAGCTACAGTACATGGCTTTATATAGGCTCAGGAAATGAATCACTCTGTCAATAAATGGCAACAAAATAAACTGAAATGTATTCAAGGCTCTCTATCTGGAACACAGCGATGTGATATCTGGCACTTACTGAGCTATAGATATTCCCTTTCTCTCTGGTCTGCCTTTTTTTTTTAACTTTGTCTCCCTCCCTCTCTTGCACTCTCCACCCTCTCTCGCTCTCTCGCCCACAGAGAGTGGGTGACCTGGAATGAGCTCTCCCACAGACGGCTCTGCTTCCAGCCAGAGAGGGGCAGTATGTGGAGCTCGGTTATGCCCGATTCTCAGCATAATCAAGCATTCGGATTTCATAGACACCTTAGAGAACCGCTCATCTCAAAAACTGATGGGTGATTACTCGCTGTCACACTGCTGATGTCAGTGAAAAGTTCATGAGCGCAGCGGCCAAATCAATTAGCCAGGAGTGATGCACTGCTGTGTCTTCTCCACTTGGCTACATCAGCAATTATCCTCAACTTGAAAAGGTCAGTCAATAATTTAACAATTAATTGCAGGTAAGAAATTAGAAAGTGCTGGAGTGCTCCAGCTATACCTGTGTTCATGAAAATAGCCCATCTTCATTTTCGCAACAAAAACTCAACCACTTCAGAAACAGTCGAACCGAATAAGCATTAATCAGGCGAGCAATTTAGACTTTTTAAACTGAAGTAAGTTCAGCCAAAGTAATTGGCACAAGTTAAGCTTGGGGATTTGAATAATTCATATTGTGAATATCATTAGAAAAGAGTAAAATATACTGTAAATGAGAAACATCTGAGCTTCCTTAACAAGAGGTTCAAAATGTATAAATTCCATGCGAAAAATCTCTGCAAGTGAGGGTCTCAGCTCACTTGCAGGGAAAAAAAATACACTCACAGCGGGAAAATTAAATAATTATTTGATTCACTGCTGAATTTGCAGTTAGCAAGACATGAAAGGTCCATTCAAATGAAACTAATATAAAAATAAGATACTGTTCATTTCTTTGTAAGTGAGCAAACTTACAAATTCAGCAGGGGATCAAGATATGGTCTCCCCTCCCCACTGCTAAAGACACTAGTTTGGGAAATATGCGTATACGTTTTCTTTACTTAGTATCTATACTCGTGAATATGAAGCTACTTACTAAAAGTGCAGTGAAAAATGTGTCGCAGCATGCAGCATTATTATTAAGTCATTTTAAAAAGTTATTTACCTGCATCAACTTAGAAGCACCCTACAGTTTGCATTGAAATAATCCAATAAAAGGGTAATTACTGACCAACATCACTGCTTTAACGTTCCCCATAAATACTGAATTTGCCTGAGTGCTTTTGCCTAAGTTTCCATCAGTGGAGCTTCTGCTGCAATGCTACAATCAGGCAAAGCCATCCGTATACAGAAGGGTGTACACTGACTTAGGGCTTGTCTGTCCAGCCATACCTACACCAGTCAGCCACAATATTAAAATAACCAGCCTAAAAACAGCCTTGAGGTGTGAGGAATAGATTTATTTTAGTTGACAAAGGTCACATTTTCAGTGTGACGTTTGGGTCATAGTTCAAGAATTCACATGCTAATGATCACAGAAGTGAACACAAATTATTAATAAGAAAAAATGACAAAGTGATGACATTTTCCAAAAGGTCAAAGGCCAACATAATATATTAATGTTTTGCAAAAACACTTTTCTTGCCATTACTCAACCCTGTATCTCAGGAACAGAAGGGAATATTGTGATCACTGAACTGGTGAGACTAATCTTTAGTGCTGATCTATTAAATTGAAGTCTTCATGAAGTCTTCACCACATGCAGTACATTATATAAATCTGTTTCCAACATACATGCAACTGAACTGGTTCGCAGTGGTGTAAAAAGTAAAAAAGATATTCTAGTTCCTCAAAAGCCGGGCTAAGTGCTATAGATTTAGTGCTTAGTACCAAAATACCATAGAATGTAAATAAAGGATGGCTGTTAGGCGCATACAGTTTAGTTGCATTGACTTCAGTTGCTAGTTTGCAGTCACAAATACAACATGATGTTCATTTTGTAAATCCTTCTTACACGTCAATGAAAAACATTATCGGATTTCATGTATTTTGACTTCCAACATCTAAAAAAACAGAGTAGCTGGTAAAACGATTGTCATGACAAGAAGATGTATTTTTGCCATGAAGTTAGTCTTTAAATCAAAACACACCTCTTGCTCCCTCACATACTTGCTGTTTAGTTCAGTTCCAGCCAAGATTACTAAAAGAGAGACCTTGTTCAACAGGATCTATACACCCGATTCCAAAAAAGGTCAGTCACTGTGTAAAATGTAAATAGAAATAGAATGCAATGATCTCATCAACCTCACAAACCCATATTTTATAACATAGAAAATATATGAAATGTTTAAACTGAGACATGTCACTATTTCATTAAAATATAACTCAGAATTTAATATAAATGTAATGGGTTTTGTCTTGTATTAAACTATGAAGCTGTGGGAGCACTACTGGGAACTTTGCAGAAATTGTGCAGCACATTTAGTTAGCAGCCTTTGGGAATGCTGGTCATTAGGCTGAGAAAACCTTTGGATACAGTATCTGTCTGAAACTATCCCTAAAACTGTTATTTGAATACATAAAGAATAATTTCCAGGTTTCATAAAGCAACCAGCAAGTTGCATCTGACAGTCAGGGGAGTCGTATAGAGGTCACAGCCTTCCTGTTCTGCAGTGTTATGGCACACAAACAGAGGAGCAGGGAATACACCGACTCCTCAACATGGCCCACTCGAGTAACAGCCTTGAACACCTGCAAAAACATGCAGAAATTATGCAATCTAGTATATCTGGGGAAGTACATATTTAGACTGTGCTGGCTAATTTGCACTTAAAGCACCAGGGCACACTCTCTGGTACTCGGTTTGACAGCTTGGAAATCTACAAAGCTACAGGAAATCCCATTTGTATATTGCGTGTGTATCGAGCGTTCAATTCTCCGGGTGCTCGGAGTGTACGTTGGGTACTCAGGGCACTGCAGCCAAGAAGTTGGTGCAATAGAGCATTTCAATGTTGGAGACTGTAGCCAAATCAAACTAATTGGTCCAGTCCACAGAACAATTTAAAATAGCTCATCTTGAGGCTGTAACTTTTTATGACCTTTCTATTATCAGCGTAGCCAGAGGGTGCATTAAATCTCTTACTGGCAATAACAAAAGCCTGACCGTGAGATTGAAGCATTATTAATTTTCAGATTACCACAGATCTCCTGATGAGGACAGACAGTATGTCCTCTAAATACGAGATTTACTAAAATGCTAAAAGGTTTGTCAGAACTTATTAGCTTTTGGGAAAAAATGGAACTGGGCTGTTTTTCACTAAAGTGTTTGAGGGGCTGTTTGTGTTAGCACACGGGACTGCAAAGGACTCAGTGAGACGCTGGATAGAACTGATAATGAACATGTGAACCAGCAAATATTTACAGATGAACTATAGCACTCCAGTGATGTATTTTTAGATCCCCTTTGAACGCTTAAAAGCCACGAGAGTACTTGTTTCGCTTGTTTTCCATTAACTTTGACAAGTAAAAAAGATACATGCGATGATGTCAGTCAGGAGAGCAGCTTATCAGTTTAGTGTTGTTGATTAAGCTTCGACTAGATTGGCATAAGTTTATCTGGGGATAACTCTCTGATTATGGGGATGAATCCAATAACCAGATAATAACATAAAACCCTCAGCCCGGCCATCAGCCAACTGCTGATCCTGAGTTCTTGGTGGTGGTGGGGAATGTTAAGGTTGAATGCCGGCATCAGCAAATCGGGTTAATAGGGAGAAAATGATCGGTTACTGGCTTCTCTAGGGATAAGAAAAGATTGTGGGCTTATTTGTTTGGATGCTGTGAAGAAGAGCGAGTAAAATATTCAATTTTCAAAGTCTTAGAGGGAGCAATTATTGAAATATTAAAAAGGAAAGGATTCCTGAGGCACTGGCAGCGGGATAGACTGAACAATTACCTGAACTGCTGTCAGGAGATTTAACCACTGATCAAGTCACTTTGTGAAAGTTCAGCTTGGGCTGCATTCCCTCGTCGTGGGTTTACTGTTCCAATCGATATTCCTTGATCACAAGTGTGACAAATCACTGAGCAAGTGATTAAGTAATTTTCTGCCATTAATCGCTTGCATTAAATCTTGAACATGATGATTTAAAAGGTTTAAACAACCGAACTAATAAAGGGATACAAAAACGGTTTTATAAAGTTAGTGCTTATAATTTTTTGTTGAATTTTTAAGTTGATCAATCAATCAGTTTGTTCAGACAAGTGCCCACTCAGTGTGCTGGCAAATGACTGTTTTAATCCCCGTTTGTGTCTCAGCTTGGTTATTGTGTAATTTCATGCAGATTGGTTTTTGAGACATTTTTCTCCTGAATGAGAAACTGCGGCTCTGTGAGGATATCGTCCATCTGTTGCATCTCCTGAAGGACCACAGAGGGATTGTGGGGTGGCGACATTATGCAGTCACACTTGCACACACACACTCTTGCACACAGACACCTACCTCTTTGTAAGGTAATGCTGTAGCACTTTCTTGCACATATGGTGTGGTCGATGTGATCAGTGAAGGCCACATTATTATGGCTCCAGTGGGATCATTTGTCCCCCGTCGGTGTCGTCGGTGTTTTCCACCTACTGTGCAATCTTCTACGATGCTTTGTACTTGGGTACCAGATGGCCACTTTTATTTGTGATACCCTGCATCCATGAGAATGTCATAAACATGCTGTTATGGACTGACATACAGTTAGTGTCGCTATTACTTATTAACTGGCTGCTTCATTAACTTAACCTTGCTATTGGCGGGTTGGACCACCTGCCAGAACTGCAATAATTTTTCATGGCATAGATTCAACAAGTTGCTGGAAACACACCTCAGAGATTCATGATCCATGTTGATGACATGGTAGCGTCAAATAGGTGCTGCAGATTTGTCGGTGCCACATCCATGATGTGAAACTCCCGTTCCACCACATCCCAAAGGTCTTCTGCTCAATCGAGATCTCTTGACTGTGGAGACTTTTCACATTAGAGAGCTTTGTGACATGGTGTGGGTGTGTTATCCTGCTGGAAGCAGTCATCAGGCAGGTTGTGGTGCTTAAACAATGCTCAGTTAGTACTAAGGGGCTCAAAGTTAGTAAAGTCTGCACCACCATCCACCGCCACCACTAACTGTTGATGCAAGACCGGATGGAACCATGCTTTCATATCGTTTACACCACCTAACCCTGACGTTGAAATGTCACAGCAGAAATTGAGATTTGTCACAACAGGCAATGTTTTTCCAAGCTTCTGTTGTGCAATTGTTGGGAGTCCATGTGAAATCCTGCTTTTAGGGGACATGAGTAGCATCATGCTGGGGCCAAACCAGAGTTTAGAACTTGGTTAGGTGCAGAGATTTTTCTCTTAATGTACCATATTTTAAGTGCAGCACCTGGGCTCCAACAACCAGTAGAAAAGGATGGCCTACTAAAGACACCAGGTCTTAGAATTGCAAGCAAAAGCAGCAATAGTAAAAACTGTAAAGGAGAAACTGCAGGAGAAACAGTGTGTAAAGAAATATGGAAGAAGAGAGTTATGTGTTTAAAACAATTAAATACAATAACAACAACAAATACATCTTCACATTTAATCAAAAGCACAAGATGAACGGATGCTTACGCAGGGGCTCTGACCATATTGAGATGCTTGTCTGCGTACCTTGACAGCAACAAGTAGTATGTGAGTTACTGTTGGCTTGTTACAAGCTCAAAGCAGTCTGGCGATTCTCTTCTGACCCTTGACCTCAACACTCACTGGATATTTTCTCTCTTTCAGACCATTCTCTGTGAGCTCTGGCAATGGTTGTGTGGAGAAATCTCAGTAGATTATCAGTTACTGGAATACTCAGACCAGCCTGTCTGGCACCTGTCAGTAATTCAGGTGTACTTAATGAAATGACAGTAACGTCAGTGTCTGGTCACACCAGCAAATCATTAAATGTAACCGACTCCAGCTTGATGTGCCTTTTGAAATTTCATTGCAGCAGTTCACAGAGCAGTCAGTGGTATAAATCCTTTTTTTTTTTTGTAGAATTACATACTTTTGATTTATTTCCACAAATATTCAATGTCTCATCATATATTTCTTACTAAAAGTGTTAGCAGGTGCCCCTTCAGCACTTTTTAGAAATCCGTCCTCCTCAGAAGTGCCAGGCTTAAAAGCGGGCACTCCCCCAAACTGGAGAAAACTGGGACAGCTGTGATGTTACTCCGAAAAAATGTTTTGTGTGAGAAACCCCAAACTGTATCCATTACAATGAGATTATGTGGATTTTTTTTTCCCCCACTTTGGCAAGCTGTTTGGATTGTAAGCACATACACTACTGTGTGTAAAAGAAGAATGGATATCATTTGCTAGAATCAGCATCCTGTCAGTGGATTCCTGCTGGTATACTTCCCTGTTAAACATGCAGATATGTACACACAAACACGGCATATGTACCAATTAGGTAATTAGTTTGGTTGGATTCACGTGACACAGCAATGTATGCGGAGACGTCTGTATATGAGTCATAAGTAAACAAGTGAGTGTGTCATGCCTTAAATGAGGTGAACTTGCTCCAGCTGTTTCTTGACATTATCGCCGACTTTCTCCAGCTGCTACTGGAGGCTACGCCATGCATTTACTCTTCCCCACAGAGGGGGGTGCGACAGACAGAGACACAGAAAGCGTAAACAGCTTTGGCAAAATCTCGATGCTAATTAGTCACGTGTGAGAGGGTTTGTGTGAGTCTATGTGGAATGGAGAATTTGCTCAAGAAATACCTTTGATGGCTCTCCTCTCCCATGCATCCTGATTACAATTGTTGCTGCCTGTGCTTTTTCTGCAACTGGCAAAAACACTGTGGCGTAGGTGGACTGACCATCATGAGTGGCCAACTGGGACCAGCAGCGAGCTGAGAGAGCCCTGTGCCTTCCCCATGCACAGAGAGGGAGGGAGAGAGAGCACAGCGTGGGATGAGGGGGCTGGGGGGTTGTTGAGGGCATCACTTGATCACTTGTCCGTGGCTCTACTTTTAGGCTCTTGTTTAATTTCTGTAAATAGAAAAAGAGCATGCAACTAATGAACATAAAGATCTGGTGAACTATAAACATTTACAGGCATCCTGTAAAAATCAGAGGGGGAAGGGGTCATTTGAAAAGGATGCAATGTAAGGATAACTGCCTGCTAACCAGCCGCTGTTGTTCTACTGGGTGACTGCTTTTTCTAAGGAGTGGGGGTCCCTAAAGGCAATAGCAGGGGTTAATTTACAAATGGTTGGCAGGTGTGTTAACCTGCATATGCTTTTCTTTCATATTATTGGGTTTCAAATGTATCTTAACAAGTCATTTTGCCTTTTCACATTAGGACATGGTTACTAGTAAAATGAACAATGGTTCTCTCAGTGTGAGAAAGCGTGAATGACACCAGGACCCTGAAATCGAGGCAGCCAAACAGAATTCATCCACAAAGTGCAACTCAGCACACAAAAGGTCAGCCTTCTCTTAAATGTTTGACCTTCACTGTACTCCATGCAGGGCTTGACATGGGCTTTTGGGTTGTTTTTTTGTTTTTGCTTTTAGATTTCAACACTTTAAAAGTATTGAAATCCAGCTGACGGGTTACGTCGCCAGTGTTACCCCTCTGCCTCTTAGCAGATGCACTGATGATATAAACTTGAAAATTCTCTGTGATTTTCATAAAAAGTTGACTTTGACCTCGAGTTCAAAGTCACTGAGATTTGAACTTTTGTGAGATTTTTAGTAGCTGCACATATGGTATCAATTTCAAAATCCTGCATCGCCTCATTCTCGAGTTATTGCATTCAAAAACTTGGGTGTCCCACCTGCCCAACGGCATGATAACAATACCCCATCAGCCTTGTATGCATGATGGGGTAAAAAAAACAAACTATAAAGCTTATTTTTTCAAAGCTTTTTTACCTGTAACCACAATTTGTGAAATTGCAACTAGTTTGGGAGCCAAGCCTGGTCCAAAATAAGCCAAGTGCATTGTGGAAACTTGAAGCTTTTACTAGAGAAACTCTTCAAAATGTGTCTTTCTGTGATGCAGTCAGACACTATGAATCCAGATCCAGTGGTGGAACTTTGGAAATTAAAACTGTCGCTTCCTTAATGTAGTTTCAGTGATCTTTTATTTTATCCTATTAACTTTTTGTATTTATTTCTGCTGCTACTCACCAACCTGCCAGTTTCTCACATAGCCACTGCTTTTTCCAGTTAATGCCAGTGCACACTGCAAGACTTTTGCATGGATTTTCCACTCCTAAGCAAACCTGATTCTACACCTGCACAGCCAAACCTTATTACTCCAGCTGCACGGTATGTGTATATACCAGCCCACTAATATTGCAGGTTCAGTCTCATGCTTTCAATATTTACTTACATGTTCCCCCTCTCTCTCTCTCTGAATTCATCACATCTGCTTACTGAAAGCATTCTCCCCTCTGTTAAATCAATCGGATCTTGCCATGACCTATGAAACTGCTGCCGGGAGCTGTCATTTTAGTGTCAGATCAATCCTCATCCGCCAACATTCAGCTCCAGTTTCAGAACCAGCAGCCAACGCTCGCTGGATTGAGCTCATCAGCAGCCCCGCTCCATATCTTCAGATCATTCTTCACCTCTGCTCCACCACCACGGCCTAGACGCCATTCAAAGTGCAAACAGCTTGTCACAAACTAAGCTTGTATAATAACGACGCTTCTAATCAAATAAATGTAATTCGTTTGGAAGCTTTTCCCTCCCTCGGCTCCATTCTGTTTGTAAAAGCTAGTCACTTCTCTGTTTTCTGCAGAATCCTCCCACTACCGGCTCAGTAGACAGTTTGACTTGTCATGTTGTCTGCACAGGTTCAGTTAATACAATTAAAAATGGCTGCACTGTGCATGCTGGCCTCTTTGGGACACTTGATGGAACCAAACTTAATGAAATTAGTTTCACCTGTGCTTTTTCTCATTTGCCAAGTTAAAATGTGCAGCGTTGAAAAGGTCTGCTGCAGCCTGCTGTCTTCAGAGACAGAGACCATTACCCCAACTAGTTTTTCTTTGGACTTTTGCCTGACTGCCTGATCCCTCCTGGCCTTGTTTGCCTCTGATGGCCGGCTACCTGTTACTGACCTAAATGCTGTCTTTTTGACAAGTAAAAGCCTATTTTTGTCCCACTACCTGCTGTGTTTGCTTGCAGGTCTCATTTCAAGTCTGCTATAGATACAACCTAATTTTTGAGGCTCCACATTTAATATGTTTTTATGAGCAGAGCACAGAAACCCTGCTGACATTAGTAGGAGTAGCACAGTTAAGTATATGAATGCACTGTATTGATTTTTAGCCACTGCCTCTTAGGATATTTCCACCTTCACTACTTAACCGAACCTGTCGACAAACCTGGACCTCATTACCCCATTAGACCCACGCTATATGTAGCTTCCTAGTAGTTCAACTTTCTTCTCCAAATTGTCTATTGCAGCCTTTTTCTCTGCATCTACCCACCTGCCAGTGTGCCTGCTTGCATTGGTAACTTTGAACCCAGCTAGTTTTTGGACTTTTGGCTGCCTGCCCGAACGCTTCTGGTCCTGTTTGCCTCTGCTGACTGCCTACCTGTTTCTGACCTACATCTTGCCTTATGCCTAGTAAAGCTTCTTTTCTCATACTTACTCCTACCCGCTGATACTGCCTCTGAGTCTGACACCTGTTACAGTGCTAACCTAAATTTCGAGCATCCTAAATGTAGGGGCAGAGAACACGAAAACCATTCCAACAACGGCAAGAGCAATGGAGCACAGTCATAAAAACCAAACACAGTGAAAGGTTTTGTCTGAAGTATTTGTCCCAGCTAGTGAACCACGAGCTAATGAAGGGCACTGGAGGATGAAACTGTATTCTTCTTTTAATGCTCACCTGAATGTTTGATTTCACATTAAATTTCATTACATGTTATGAGTGTTTAAAATGCCAAGTCCATTTTAAAGGCTCTCTTGAAAAAAATGATTATACTGTCTCTTTGTAGGCCATGCAGTACTTTAATGTCTTCTCTGTGGGCTGTGGTGTTATTGCCGATCTGTTGAAGTTAGCCCTTCTGAATATAAATTTATGGAACCTGCCTGGTCCCGAACATCAGTACACAAAGGGGAAGAGAAAAAAATTTGATAAATCACAGCTGCACATCTTCCACATATTAGGCGTAATATGAATAAATGTCTCAGATTGCAGTACAATTAGTCAAAGCAAGCAGCAAGTCTGCCAAGTCTAAGGCCACAGCTATCCCTTCTGCTAGGTGTCTCTGCTCGATGTCTAAATAAAAAAGAAAATCAACTATGGGTGGACTGCCTACTTTCCTCTACTTAAAAAGATCAGAAATTGTAATTTGGCTTCATATAACAAGCTTACAAGATGCGTCAGCTTTCATATAAATTCCAATTCTGTGCTTCCGAGTGCCAACACAGGTGTTATCTCTGTTCCACAGTACCATCCCAACATGAAAACCGAATCTCAGAACCGAGTGGCTCCCGATGATCAAATAATCACCTGCTGTGCAGAAAACAACATGATAATTTTATCTCTGTTGCCCCTTTGCTCTCATGTTCTCAATAGTGGAGTAGATCTAAAGCTACACCAAGCGAACTTACAATGTTGTGTTTTCAAAACACCCAGAGGGGAGAGATGCTGAAGCTGAATCATGTTTTAATAGCCCTTTTCAAGAAATACAGCTAAGTGGGTTTGTTGTAATAAATGTTGTGAATGTAGATAAATACCAGAGATTTGTTCTAGTAAATGAAAGCTCATTCCCGGAAGCTGTAGAGGAGACAAATAACGTTACTTTCCATTATCTGTCAGAGATAACCAATCAGTCAGATATCACCCTGTGACGGGAGGTTGCTAGTCATTAAAATCAAAGCCAAGATTTCTCATAATAAAGCCTTAATTCATTAGGTCCACTTTCAGTAAATCCTGCTCTTTCCTCATTTATTACACTAAAACGTTCAAATAAAAACTCTAAAATGTTCAACTGTTTTGTTTTGTTTTCAAAATATTCTGAGCCGCAGAATTTATTTGTAAAATATTAACTTTTGGTGATAACAAACCATACAAAAAACAAAATAATAACAATAATCAGAGTACGACATGCAACTGAGAAAATCCACAGATGATGTGGTTACATGGAATCCGTCATGCACAATCATTTATCATGTCCCCATACAGGTATATTGTCACAAACTGATATTATCTGGGACATGATTGGCTGTTACTTTGAGTTTGTTTTGTTGTACATGTACAAAGACAACAAAGGGCGATAAATATACATATGCTTTAGGGATAATAAATGCATTTCTGAGTTTTCTTGATTGCTACTTGGCGTACATGCTATTCTGTGCTGTATCTATGACCTATTAGTCCATTTATAGTGGACATGCTTTTTACTAAACTAACTGATATATTCCCATGGGTCCACACCAGTCATTTGTTTCTTTTGTGATAATTTCATTCCTTGACTTTCTTTTGTTCATCTTTCACACACATTTGATTTTTTGTAATTTTTGTAAATCTTTCCCCACACACCACAAAACAAAACTACTGCAGTAACTGTGGAGGAATTAAATAGATTTTTATGTTTTCAGAGGCTTCAGACAGACAAGCAGTTTCATGGCCAGGTGAGAGCTGCTCCATTGTTATTTCATGACAAATTAAGTGGATAAAATATCTGGAATTGATTCCAGCTGTTGAAGTTGCATTGGGTAGTTTTTTGTTTGAAGTCTCAATAAATATGAGGTCCAAACAGATGTTGATGACACTAAACTTTGGGAATAGCAACATTTAAAATGTGGTACATTCTTAAAGAAAAAGGAATGCAGTTGCCCACTCACCAACACCAACAAAAAAGATAAATAAAGTGGGTGATCACAGAATTCTTTCCATGGTTAAGAAAAACAACTTCACATCACATTAAGACATTTTTCAGGAAGAAGGTGTTTTCCTGTCGCATCAATCAAGAAACATCCTTGTGGGAGGAAATGTAGGAAGTTTACAGCAAGATGCAAACCGCTGGTTACACTCAAAAACAGGAAAGCCACATAATACTTTACCAGAACACATCTGGTAAAACACCAGAATAATGGCAGGAGTAAAGTATGGATCCAAACCATACCACATCAGTGCTCACTGTATTACTGCCAGTGGAACTGGGTCACTGGTGTTTACTGATGATGAGTAAAAACAGCCAGGAGAGTCAATTCCCACCTTAATTCTTTGCACTATTTTCCCTCTCTCTTTGAGAAACCTAACATTGACCCTGAACACCATGTCTGCTCTGTACAAGTCCAACATGAAGTTTACCACTTTAGCCTGCATCACAGTATACCAACTGCAAACTAATTTCCAACCGAGCATGCTATTATTTTCTTATTATTGAGGAAGTATCTTGATGTTGTCACCAGAGGCAATACCAAGCTGCAGCACACAAAAAGATGAACTCATTCAGCAGCAATATGCAATAACCTGCCAATCAGATTTAATGGCTCATTAATTGAAGGTGCTAGGATGCTGTTCCGGCCTGTTCCAGCCCATTTAAACCCCCCCTGGTGACTGCTGACAGAAGTAGCAGAAAGAATTCTTAAGTGTGCAGGGTTATACTCTGTGCTCAGCCAAACATTGCAAAACTGACTAGAAAGCTCTTCTTTCAACCTAACTCTTCAGTGAGCAAGTCAGCCACCTCATCTCAACCCAATAAAGCATGTCTTTCAATTACTGAAGACAAAAATGAATACAGAGAGACCCACAAACAAGCGACAGCTGAAGGTGGCTGCTGAAGGCTTGGCAGAGCATCTCAAGGAGGAAGCACAGCATTTAGCGATTTCCACTGGGCCTCTAAAAATGTTGATGATATCTTGAATTAAAGCTTCAATCACATCTTGATTGTCTGATTTAAAATGCGCTATATAAAAATGTGCCATTGTTCAAATAGTCATGGACCTAACTATTATAACTTATATATAACTTAATGTCCTTCTTTTTTTTAATTTTGTTTTACAGAAAATCATGTTCTCCCTCATAAAAGATTTTCAAGTTTCTCCACAGCAGGTCTTCTTCATTATGTAAGTCAATAAGTAACTGTCATACGTCCTTTCTTAACCTCTCAGATGTTTTAAGACAATTTGTCATCATTAACTAACCCTCGCGTGCACACACACACACACACACACACACACACACACACACACACACACACACACACACACACACACACACACACACACACACAAACTCACACTTCATTGAAGAAGGCGTTTGATTGGATACATTGCCTGCGAGTCTCCAATCTGGCCTGTGGATGCACAAAAACAGCAGTTTTATGTGAGTGGCAGGAACAAATTCACTGCGGTTTGGAGTTCAACAGCAGGAAAGTGCGTCTCTGAACAGGAAGGGATTCAACATGTGACTCAAGGACACTTTAGCAGAAGCAGCAGGGTTTATTTGAAACTGATGGACACACAGCAGGGCCCTCGCTACTCCGACAGCCTCGCTGTCCTCCACGATCCAGCCTATCCAGGTGGAGCCTCTGTTAAGTGGATATGAACGTATGAGCCCTGCTGCTTTCCTCTCTTGCCAGCTCTCTGCTCCTCTCCGTCTCAGTCTATAGATTTGTCTCTCCTGCATGCACACACACACATACACAATCCTTCTGTCCCAGTGGGACTTCTCTACACTCATCCTCTGACCTGCTACAGAGACTGCTTGTCTCAGAACAGCTGTTCCAGCTCGAGACTCTGCCGACTCCTTCAGCAGGAAAACGAATGCTGGCGATCCACTCACTGCTCTTCTGCCTGTCTGCCGTTCACCCAGCAAAGCCTGGTAAGCAAGAATGGTCACGACCACATCCGTTTCAGACTCGAAAGGTAAGTAAGCAAGGGAGGGCTTTTTGTGGGGAGCTTTTGCTTTTCATTAAGAAGCCATGCATTTAGTTTCTTCCTTAAAAAAAAGTTTATCTCTTATATTCTTCTGCACTAATATTTCTCCACTCAAATAACAGTATATCTTTATCTTCTGATACCACTCCTGTAACTTGATGCATGACCTTCGAGTAACTGGGTTTTGCTCTATATGTTGTTCCGGAAAGGCAGCTCCAGCGTGTGGGGTGACACTGTAACTTTCCTTGACTGATTCACTCCGGAGGTGCCCAGGAACATGTCAAGCATGATTGATATTTACTGTTTTCGGGCCCAGAGCAAGCTGTTGTTGGGGAGCAACAATTTCTCGCAGCAACTTCTGGATGTAACAGCTCCAAAACAGCCAAATAATTCAAGCAAAGTTTTAATCCAAAGAGAAAAAAATAGCACAAATGCTCGAAGCTGTTGCCACCCTGTAGCTCTGTAAAAATCACTAAAGAAGCATGCAAAGAGAAAGAGACAGAGAGAGAGAGTCATACCCTCTGCTATCATTTACCAAATACAGTGGTTCCCAGTGTTTTTCTTTTTTCTTTTTTTATTCTAAAATGAGGCAACGTCTGCTTGAAATCAATCCTCACAGGTTACAGATCAAATTAACCTTTTTCAAATTAACCAAAATTTGAAATAGATTCCTTCCCATTTAATTCCCAAATAATTTTTGGAGTCCTGAAATTATCCACCACTTTAAAAATGCAATTTATTTGAGGAAAGCCTTAAGACATTAAAACTACCCATTTTTCTTTTTCTCCTGGCTGCTCCCTTCAGTGGTCAGCACAGTGGATCATCCGTCTCCATTTCATCCTATCCATTCATTCCCATCACCAGCATCCTCCTCTGTCACATCAACCCTCTGCATGTCCTCCTACATTATATTTATGAATCTTCTCAGTGGTCTTCCTACATGTTCAACATCCTTTGTCCAATATAGCCATTTCCAAGCCCACTCAGCCTGGTATCTCCACTTTTTCTCAGAAACACTCAACTTGGGCTGTCCCTCTGATGTACTCACATTCACCCTTTACACTCACCTCCAAATACTCCACCCTGCCTGCACTCTCCTCTTCACTTCTCTTGTGCACCACCTGTTGCTTTGGATGGTTAACCCCAGGTATTTAAACTATGTTCGCTACCTCTGCTCCTTACGCCTTTCCACACATACTTCTCTGCCACTCCTGACTTCCTTATGCAATACCAAAGTTCCACTTTTGGCACACTATCAAATTGTTCCTCTGAGCAAAACATTTTTCACTCTTTTTATATTTTACTGGTTATTTTACATCCATCATTCAGTTCAGTTCAATTTCATTTACATAGTGCCAAATCAACAAAACGGTTGCTTGAAGCGCCTTTATATTGTAAGGTAAAGACCCTACAAAAATGGAGAGAAAATCGAGAAAACCCAGCAATTACACGACCTGCTATGAGCAAGCGCTTTGGCCACAGTGGGAAGGAAAAACACCCTTTTAACAGGAAGAAAACCAGGCTCAGGGAGAAGCGGGCATCTGCCGTAACAAGTTGGAGGTAATTCAAGACAAAAGACGTGGAAGAGAGCCAGAGATGAATAATAACTAATGATTAAATGCATAGTGAGTGAGAAGGTGAGTGAAGAAGAAACAGGGTGCATCATGGGAGGACCCCAGCAGCCAAGACTTATTTCAGCGCAACTAAGGAAGGGTTCAGGGTCACCTGATTCAGCCCGTCATCTATGTAACACTAAATATGACATACGTCTACGAAGAGTTTAGTGCACATTAGCTGTTCACACTGAGAGCTCTGAATATGGTTTTTAAAAAACGAGCTGAGACAGCCGACTTCGCATTACCTGCGCTACCTGTTGTGTCTGGAAGCAACAACTATGAAAGATATCAACCAAAAACCGAACAAATCCGCTGACTGGCCGAACCCTATAGCATGTAAGTCACTGTTTCCTTAACAGTGCCAAAAATAGCTCCGATGTAGCCAAAGGCTTGTGTGTGTGTGTGTGTGTGTGTGTGTGTGTGTGTGTGTGTGTGTGTGTGTGTGTGTGTGTGTGTGTGTATTTTTTTCCTTAAACACCAGCGAGGTGTTCTTGCTACGCGTCTCGCCACAGTGGGTTTTATATCAAAGCCAAGACCTGTTTTGATACAGCCGGGCCAGCCGGTCATATGTGTGTGTGTGTGTGGGGGGGGGGGGGGGGGGGAGACGGCAAGGTCGTCTGGGTTATGGAGTGAATCCAGTGGAGATGCAGCAGTTTGTGGCTCTCTGCAGTTTGTTTGTTGTCAGGCGGGTCCATCTGGCGGGCAGCAGAAGGATTGCTCGTGTGGAGACGTTAATGGCACATTGTGTGTGTGTGTGTGTGTGTGTGTGTGTGTGTGTGTGTGTGTGTGTGTGTGTGTGTGTGTGTGTGTGTGTTGTTGTTGTTGTTGTTGTGGTAACTCTCACCTTCATCTGTTATGCTCCATTTCCCCCTTGAGCCATCTCATGACAGACTTTCCCACCGTTGCTGAGTCCGGATGAGAGGAAGTGTTTAATGCAACAATAAAAAAAAACCCGCGCACTGTAGCAAAGCTCCGACCAGCAGGCAGGTACACTGCAGAGGAAATGAACTTTTACCCACTTAATGGTGCTCCATCTTTTGAAATAAGCGGGGGAGTTTATTAATTAGGTTCACGTCTTATTCACGTTTTATTAAGAATGAATGTCACGTGCTTTCCTTGTTTATTTTTTACACTGCATACATCAGCGTGCATCGCCGTACATATGACTGCTGTTGCCCATCCGGGGGACCTTATCTCTTCACACCGGAGTGTGTGGAACTCAAGCCCCCGGCCGGCCGCTGAAGAATAGCGGTCGTTAAATATTCATCCTCCGTTCCCGGTGGCACACTTTTCTTCCCTGCAGACCGACCCTTACTGCTTCGAGACCCGCTAGAGCAGCAGCAAAGGCGTAAAGCTGTGTGAGTAATTAAGATTTTTTTTAATTAAAAAGGGGATTGTTTTTATTTTATTTTGATTTTAGTCTTTCGCTCTATTTTGACCCGTAGGAGGATGGTGAAACGTGAATATGGAGCTCCAGTAACGTGAGGATGCCCGTTCCCGAGGTCTGGTGTGTGCCAGGGAAAGGTTGGTTATAGGTGCATAAATCCACACCCATTCCCCCTCCCTCCATGCCTCCCACATACAGTGCACATCTATCTGTTTGCCTGCATGCTTTGGCTTTGGTGGGTCTTATTCTCTCCTGCAGTATAATGTTTTTCCTGGAGCTGGATTGCCCGGTGTTTCTCCCAGCCCGTTATTATAAGACTAAACTAAATCATGTAAGGAAATGCAGAATTGTTAGGTAACTGCTGTGTGTTGTGCAAGCTTTTTGCCACAGGCCTGTAAACTTACCTGATATCCGACCAACTCCTGACTACAAGAAGTGCTGCAGGTGTAATGCTGCTCCACTAGATAGCAGCAGATTACTGTGTGTGTATGTGTGTGTGCATGTGTGCGTGGATGTATGTGTGCAAAGTGACAAAGATGGTCTACAGCTTCCCCTTGGGACCTGAATGCGTTTGATGAGCCTCATCAAGTCCACCTCTGTCATAACTCTGCTTTTTTTATCCCAGTTTCTCTATGTTGTCTCTTCTCCGCAAATTCTATCAAAAGATGGAGGACCACCTGCCAGCAGCGATTGCTTTGGGAAAAGGGAGACTGGCTGCAGCTCAGAGCTTTTCACATTTGATAAGGGCTTTTCATTCTCCTTCAAAGGCGGATGTACAGTTTGAAACAAATTGTGGGAAAGCCAGGGGAAGAAAAAAAAACACTCTTTCATCACACTCTCCATCTATTTAATACACACGTGCACCCACTCAAAGGCATCTTTATGAGCAACCCTGTGCACACATGCACTGCTTGTGCCCGTTCCTGGTGTGTAATGATCAGATAGACTTACATCCAGAGACCAAAAGATCAGGATCTGGCAACCCAACACCTATACTCTGTAACAGGACTGATCCAGCAATCCGACCCCTTCCCTCTCGAAGAGGAATAATTTGGTTGATGGCACTAATAATCACAGCCCTGTTACTGATCCTTCACTGGTTCTCTGTGTATGTGTGCGTGTGTGTGTGAGAGTCATTCCTCTGTCATTGATACCTAGAGGGAAGACGTCATATCTCTAGCAAGTGGGTGCTTCTCCTGCCTCTGCTCCTTCTTCTGCTGTTACGTATGTGGAAGTAGGTTGGTGGTGGCTGCATTGCTCATTTTGAAGCTGTTTAAATTTAATATTTATTGAAAAGAAGCCTGTGTGAGCAGGACACACACACACATGCACACAGCTGACAGAGTTCAGGAAACAGAGTTAGAGAATATTTAAGGTTAGAGCATAAATGTGTGTCTGGGTGCTCAGGTCAGGGTTGTTATTACATCTTTGTGGGGATGATGACATTTTACTGCCAATCAGGCTTATCTTATGCATCCCATGTCTGTCTATCTCTCTTTATCCTTCTCTGTCTCTCTCTCTCTCTCTCACTATCTCAACCTTTTGTATTATTTATGCCCCGCCCCCTCAGCCGCCCAGAGATCTCAAGTTTCACCAGTAGAGCCAGATGACAAATTAAGACTCCTTCTACGAGCTGCCAAAAGGAACTCTTTAAACCTACACATATACACACATACACGCGCATTGGTTGTCACACACAGGAGGGCTTGGTGAACAGAGTGGCGTGTTGAGTGAGAGAATGTGTTGTAGTGAGCAACAGAGGACAGAGTAGGTCAGAGGAAGAAGCTCGGTGTGACCCAAAGACATTTGCCCAGAGTTTTTTGCTGAAGAAGAAACTTGCAAACAGGACGCGTCAGATTTGAAGACTGCAGACACCAGCCAAGAGCGCAGCACTTCCTCTTTTGTGACGTTATTTTTGTCAGTGAAGTAGAGGTGACTATGACCGGAAAGGTTTGGATGAATGATTGCGGCTTTAACTTCAAGTCTACAGATGAAGCACTGACTGGACCGTAGAGGGAGTAGAGCTGGAGCTGGTGTAACAGCTCCATATGTTGTTTGTGTGTTTTCAGTGCTTGCATTTGCACGAACGCAAACACCGTAGGGATCAAACTGTGTGGAAATGAGTAAAATCAACACAGTAACAATCTCCTTTCAAAGAGTTTGCAGTGAGGTTTACAGTCAACACCTTGCATACTAATGTAGAATTGCAATTTACAGAAGGCTTTTAGAGCTGACCTTAAAGCCTATAGTACAGCTGGACATTGATAGATGATGGCTCTTTTCACTGAGGTTGTGTATCGCTAAGAGATTTCTGTATGGAAACTGGACATTTCTAGATGATGTCTTCATATTGTAATATAGAGATAGGAGCTCTAATCACTTTGTAAAGGATATGATATTACGACAGTATTCGTGCTAAGACAAGAACACTGACTTATCTAACTAAATGCATTTTACTGCTGTTTCTGAATGTGATAGCAATATTAATGTTAGTCTTATTTGTATGTGTGAGATTGCAGACATTCATCTATCTATCTGTCTATCTATCTATCTACCTGCACAGAAGCCTTCATGGGGACCCGATCTGGGCAGTGTCAAACTGCTTTGGCCAGGTGGACCTGTCCTTACACAGATACAGAACCCGCATATAGCTCTGGCACAAAGTCAAACAGGCACATATAAGGCAAGGAGTCTTTTAAAGGTCAGACTTTTTGGAACACAACATGCCTTTTATTGAACTTGAGACATTCTCACAGTGGTGCCTTCCAAACTCTACACATGTCATGTCTTTCTATTTTTCTTTTGAAGGTCAGCTCCATTGCATCTCGTAGAGAGGGCATGGTGTGCCCTTAGCCAAAATGCCTGGCAAGAAAGACCCCAAAAAGGACGCAAAGAAGGGTGGAAAACCTGAACCAGAGAAAAAGAAGGAGGAGGAAAAGAAAGGCAAGGATGACAAAAAGGGAGGGAAGGACGACAAGAAAGCCAGCAAGGATGATAAGAAAGGTGGAAAGGATGATAAAAAGGGTGGTAAGAAGGGAAAAGAGGAACCGCCCAAGGGGAAAGATGATGGAAAGAAAGGAAAAGACAAAGGGAAAGGCAAGAAAGTGGAGTCTGAGGAGGAAGAGGAGGAGCTCCTGAGCGATGAAGAGGATGAAGAGTTCAGTGATGAAGAGGATGAGGAAGACTCAGAGGATGATAGGAGAGGGAAGGGGCGAGGAGGCAGGGGAGCTAAAGGAAAGACAGTGGGGAAGTCTAGACGGGGTGAAGACTCAGAGGAGGATGATGATGAGGATGAAGATGACGAGGAAGACGAGGATGATGAGGATTATGGGAAATCCCAAAAAAAATCCAAGGACGATCGCCACCATAAAGGAGGGAAATCCGATGCTGACGCAAAGAAGAAAAAGGGCAAAAAGAAAGAGGAAACGCCACAGATTCCAGTGAAAGAAATCCCGAGGAAAGGTCTGAAGAACATGTCCAGGATGTTCATGAAGTTTTCAGGCTTCAAGCGACGCAGGAACAGCAGGAAGAAGCTTAAAAGTACTTCACGTTTATTCCTGGGTTTGGGGAAGAGAAAGACGCGAATTGCTAAGAAGAAACGTCGCAAGTCCAAGCTGAAGAACACCTCTCGTTTCATGATGAGATTCAATGCCAGCAAAAAGAGGAAAAAGGAGAAAGAGGCCAAAGAGAAGGCAAATGGTGGGAAGAAGCCAACCTATATGCTGCTTCGCCTGGGAGGGAACAACTCCAATGAGAAGAAAGGGGGCTTCTTCAAAGGCTTATTTGGGAAAAAGGACGGTGATGGGGCTGTTGACGACTTCAAGAACAGAAGTCTACTGTTGGGGAAGGTTGCAGCGGCAACTAACTGGCTGACGAAACGCTTCCTGTCCACCAAAATGCGGGAAAATTCAGAACAGCATGGCTGGCAAGGGCATAGAGCTCACAGTCGGCAAGCCAGCTCCCGACGTTATCTCCAGGGTTACCAAAACAATGGTTATGAGCATGATGAAGATGTGTACGGATACCAGAAAGTATATGAAGGGTATGATGACGGTTATGGAGATGAGGCAGCATATGGAAATCATGGTCATTATGGTTACTATGACAATGACAATGGGGCAGGGGGAGCAGGATATCAAGACCTTGGTTACTATGAGGATGAAGGATTCAATGATCCAAATGCAGAATATTATCCTGGTGTTCTTTATGATGAGAGCACGGGGGAATATTATAACCCTTATTCCTCTGCTGATTACTATGCTTACGAGCAGCAGCAGGCAATGTATGGTGATGAGGATCTGGACTACTATGCAGTAATGGGTGATGACCATATGTATGGAGGAGAGGTGGATGGGTTCCTTGACCCTCAGACTCAGGGCTATTATGATGAAAATAATCAGGGAGTTTACTATGGTGGCGAACAAGTGGGCTATTATGACATTGGACAGGCAGGTTATTATGAGAACCCTTATGTATCATCTATGGGAATGCAAGGTGGATTTGCGCAGGACTATCAACTTAGCTATACTGATGTTGGCATGCCATACCAAGACTTCAGCTCCCAGCAGGCAATTGGATTCCCTCCAGGAGGCCAACAGGTGTTTGGGTTTGGAGACCAAGTTGTAGGTCAAGGACAGTACCTTTATGGAAACCAGAATGTTGGCCAGATGGATCAGTATGGAGATGATAGCAGTTTAGTTCAAGGGGGGGAGATGACGTTTAGAGTTCCCAGACCTCAAGTGCGCCTTTTTGGGAAAGAACGTCTAGATGTTACCTTGCCTCCTCCACCAACTTTGCCGCCTGATCCAGAATTTGAAGACATGTCAGAAATCCAGTACGAAGACCAGATTCCTCTCGTGCCAGGTCAGCCTGGTGGCATGATGTCATTACAGCAACAGATGGCAATGTCACCACAACAACAAATAATGATGTCTTCGCAGCAAAATCTGTTGCCCCCTCAAGAACCAATAATGATGTCCCCTCAAATGATATCACCTCAGCAGCAAGTCATGTCACCGCAGCAGCAGATGATGTTACAACAAGACCAGAGTATGTCCCCCCAAATGATGTCATCGCCAATTATGTCACCACAGCAACAAATGATGTTAACGCAGCAGCAGCCGATGTTGCCACAACAACAGATGATGTCCCAGCAAATGATGTTGCCACAGCAGCAGACGATGCCCCAGCAAATGATGTTGCCACAGCAGCAGATGTCACAAGAGATGATGTTCCCACAACAGCAAATGATGTCACAGCAAATCATGTCACCACAAGAGCAAATGATGCCACAGCAAATCATGTCACCACAAGAGCAAATGATGCCACAGCAAATGATGCTGCCACAACAACAGATGATTTCACCACAGGTAATTCAAGCTGTGCAGTGTCATTGAACCTGACAATGTTCTTAAAGCTAGAGAGTCACAGGAGGGTGACTTTGCTGACTTTCAGTGTGATTCATATTGCACTGTAAATATAAAAAAGAAAAAAATAGGAAATTCAAAAGAGTACACATGCACTGCCCTTTCAAGTTACACAGTTCTCTTGTTTTAAATAATCCCACCACACGGAGAAATGTGGCAGTAACATATTCAATAAATAAAGAAAATATTGCTCAACATTGTTCAATTCAGTTTTTCTATATAGTGCCTAATCACGATAACAATTGCCTCAAGGTGGTTTATATTGCAAGGTAAAGACCCTACAATTGTATAGGGAACAATCAGACCACCACGACAGCGGTAAGGAAAAACTCACTTTTAACAGGAAGATACCGACAGAAGCAGGTTCAGGGAGGGACGGCCATTGGTTGGGGGCGAGGGGAGGGAGACAAAATAAAAACACACTGTGCAGAGAGCCAGAGATTAGTAATAACTAAGAGAGTGAATAGCGCTGAGTGAAGAAGAAACATTCATCATCGGAAGCCTCCAGAAGCCTAAGCATTGTACAATTTAACTAAGGGAGGGTTTGGGGTCGTATGATCCAGTCTGATCCAATCTTAAAAGTAGAGCAGGTGTCTGTCTCCCAAGTTCAAACTGGGAGCTGGTTCCATAAAAGAGTGGCTTGAAAGTGTCTGCCTCCCATTCTACTTTTAAATACTCTGGGAGCCACAAGTAAACCAGCAGTATGAGAGAGAAGTTGGGGTAATATGGTAAATTTAATTCTAGATTTAATATGGAGCCAATAAAGTGAAGCCAGTATGGGAAAAATATGCTCTCTCTTTCCCTCCAGTCCCTGTCAGTACTCTTACCAACTGAAGGCTTTTCTTTTTTTTTTGGGGGGGGGGGGGGGGGGGGGGGGTTAGGACAGCCTGATAATAATGAATTACAATAGTCCAGTTTAGAAGTATGCATGAACTACTTTTTGAGATGAGATGGGATGTTTCTATTTTTAGATTCTCAGTACTAAGTACGATTAGTGATAGCAGCATTAATTTCATTTCATTTCATTTGAACTGGAAATAGCGATAGATAATCAATAAGCCAATGTTAGATAGGTGTAGCTGCTTTTTTTTGCTTATGACCAACAATGTGATAAATAGTTCTTTGAAATAATTAGTGTAACATTTTCTTGATGAAAAATAATATTCCAGGCAAAATCAGCTTGCAAATCTGATAACTGCTTTTCACAGCCTGTAAATTACTGGGCTAAAGTCCATGTTTCCATTTTGAACATAAAGCTTTGTGCTCTTTCAGCAGCAGATGATGACTGACCCAATGATGATGCCACAGCAGCAGGGTTATGGGCCACCATCCATCCCTACTCCAACTGCAATGATCATTAAGCAAGCAAACATGTCCCCTCTTCCGGGACGCCGTATTCAACCCTCTCCGACACCATCCCGCCGTTCTGTCATTATGCCCTCCCCACAAATGCAACGTCATCCTCCTGCTATGGCTTCCCCAGTACCCTCTCCTATGTTTGCACAAAGACGCAGTCCCTCTCCACAGCCATCCATGAGGAGTGGTTTAATTAATGCCCAAAGACCGCCCTCTATTATGTCTAGGCAACTCTCACCTCCTTCCTCGCCTATGGCCTCCCCGCTTGCTCGTCGTAGAATGCAACCTCAGAGATCACCCTCTCCCCTGGCTCGAGGTCCTTCAGCCCCCCACTCTCCCCGTGCCTCAATGATCCGGCATAGTCCCCCACCGTCACCAAGACCATCAATGAGGCGACGATCTCCACCTTCTTCACCTCGTGCTTCCATGAGAAGGCGAAGTCCTCCACCAGCACCCAGTCCTGCCCGCAGCCCATTTGAAGCTAGAAAGATTCATAGGTCACCATCTCCTACCCTCTCTCCTGCTCATGTATCTCCCCCCCTCTCTCCACAGCTCAGCAGAAGACCATCTCCTTCCCCATCTCATCGTAGCTTATCTCCTGCTGGGCCCCGGCCTCACCTATCATCCCCTACTCTTTCTCGCCGCTCAACTCGACTGCTTAGGGATCCAACACCAGTGGCCCGGCCTAGGATGGGTGGAAATGTTCCTTTAGGTACTGTCAGACCCTCCCCTATGGGTCTCCGAGGACGTCCAGTGCCCCCACCAACCCAGAATGTGCGTCCTTTTCGTGCCTCCTCTATAAGAAGCAATAGGTCTTCTGTTCTCACAGTGGACTCCTCGCTTCACTCCTCTCCTTTCCACTCCCCTCACATGGTCCACCGTGCTCCCTTGAGGAGAAGAGAATCTGGAAGATTACCTCCTCGTCCCATTGCTCGAGGACGTCCACTCATGGCCCCGCGGTCAGTAAGAAGTATGCCACCCCCTTCCCCACAGTTGTCCATTAAACACATACCGCACTCCGCGTCCCCGCACCTCTCTCCTCGAGTCTCCCGTCAGCCCTCCCCCCTCCTGCCCCCACGTGCTGTCCACTCGCCTACTTACACACCAGAAATGATGCCCTATGCTGATCCTTACACTCAACAGTCACATCAATTTGTAGCTCCATCTTCTCCCATGCTTTCTGGTGCTTTGCAGAACCAGTCTCTCCGACAAGCCTCCTTCTCATCCCCCCTTGGACCTCAGGTAGCCCAAATGGTAGTGATGGAGGATATGGTTCCTGAAGTAGACCCTTATGTTCCCTTGTCCCCTACTTTGTCTGGTGCAATGCAAAACCAGGCTATTCGTGATGCCTCCTATGTCCCCTCACTCCAGAGACCAGTGTCACCTTATGGTCAGCCTATGGCACCCTCATCTCCTATGCTGTATGGGGCTCTGCAAAATCAAGCTCTACGAGATGCATCTTATGTTTCCCCTTTACAAAGGCCAGTGTCACCTCTTGAACCTTCTCTGTCCCCTTCTTCTCCATTACTATCTGGAGCTCTGCAAAACCAGGCAGTGAGAGAAGCGTCCTATGTATCTCCTATTTATAGACCTCAATCCCCTTATCCCCCATCTGTACCTCCATCTCCAGTGCTCCCTGAAGCCATGAGACATGGACAGGCACTAAGAGGCGTAGCTTCCTATCAGACACAGTTCAGTTTGCCATATGGACCAACTGTTGTTACACCATATGATTATATCTCTGAGCCTGCCCCTGCACCGCTGCTCCATGATGCACTGCAAAACCGATCTGGTTTGCAGAGTGTCTCAACTATGAGATCCCCTATGATGCAGCGTCGTAACCCTTATGCACCAGCTGGGCCTCAGCTCCACAGTGCTCTTCAGCAGAACCCAAACCTTCGTCAAGCTTCTTATCACACTCCTGTGCAACTCAGACGATCTCCATATGGACCCAAACCACCCTCTTCCCCAGCATTAGGAAGTGCCCTGCAAAACCCACAGTTGATGCAAGCGTCTTACCGTCTGCCAGATGGAACTTTGGTTTCGCCATATGCAGATCCACGTTCCTCCCCATTGCTTGGCCATGCCCTGCAAAATCAGCAAGTTCGTGGAGCTTCGTATGTTTTGCCCGATGGATCGATCAGGGTACGTAAATGGAATATGTCAGTTATGTAGGCTACAACAACAGCTGCCTCATTACATTATACTCTTCTAATTCACACTCTGCCTCTACCCACATAGGACCCTCGTATGCCTCAGAAGCCAATGTCTCCTAACCTCTCGAGAGCTCTTCAGAATCAGAACCTTAAGACTGCTTCATATATTCTTCCGGATGGGACCATTATCGATCCTAGACAGCAAGTAATCCATGTCTTATGTTCCTTTCTTAACTCATTCTTTTCATCATCTGTTTGTTCAAAATAAGGAATCTTTTAATACATTTTTCTCTATTTGTTTTTGCTCATTCAGCAACCCATTTCCCCAAACTTGGCTAAGGCCCTAAGCAACCCAGTTTTGCGTGAGGCCTCCTACTCTCTCCCCGATGGGACCATTGTGATTGACCCCAAGAAACAAAAGTCCCCCAATCTCGCAGCAGCACTTCAGAACCCTTACCTCAAAAGTGCATCCTACACCTTGCCAGATGGCACCATCATCATTGATCCACGCAAACCTGTCTCTCCAAACCTTTCCGGTGCCCTCCAAAACAGCGCCTTGCAGAGTGCCTCATTCAAATTACCAGAAGGGTTTCAAGACCCCAATATACCCATATCACCAAACTTGACCAAGGTTAGTTATTGATATGTTATGTGCTATGAATTTCTCTTTCAACTCACCCTCTCTTCCCCACATAGCAGGACTTGTGTAAAAGTTAACAAGTATAAGTATCATGTCTTCAAAAGTTCTCGTGGCTCCAGTTTGTCTAATAATCACTGTTGACCTGAGGTGCCTCTTTAATTCACTGATGACTAAATCATTTGTCTCTGTTTTAAAACTTAGGCTCTCCAAAACCCAGCCTTGAAAGGAGCTTCATACACGCTCCCAGATGGAACTATTATCATTGACCCAAGAAAACCAAAGAGCCCCAACCTGGCAGCTGCCTTGCAGAATCCTTATTTAAAGGGTGTGTCCTACACCCTGCCCGATGGAACCATCATCATTGACCCACGGAAGCCAGTTGGCCCTGATCTCTCTAAAGTGCATACCTGTTAAAAATAGTATATCATTTAGCTTTGCTACAGTAATCTATTACTATTTATCACTATTTACTATTACTATTTATACTATTCAATAAAGTATAAAGTAAACATTATTTGTATTGCTTTTATTTATGTTTTTATTGCTGTTTTAGTTGCATTTTTTTTGCTTCTAAAGTTAAGCATAACATTCTAGCTATTACAGACTATTGAAATGAAGTGTAATATTGGGGACATTTTAGTGACCTAAACTGCACTCTTGAGTAACTTCTCTGCTTTTCCTCTGCCTCCTTCAGGCTCTCACGAATGCAAACCTTCGAAGTGCATCATATCGTCTTCCTGATGGGACCCTGGTAATCCCTGGTCAGCCTCCAAACCTTTCATCTGCTCTGAGGCAAAACCGGGCTCTTCGTTCTACAGGTCTCTATCATCTGTCAGAAAACTCTGTGCTGACAGGCGTGCCCAAACCTACACCTCCCAACCTATACACTGCGCTGCAGAAGGAAGATATGCGTGGCGCCAGTTTCAGGTAGGAAACTATTCTGTTACTGGAAACTATCACAAGTGACCTGATTAGGTTTTTCCAGGTAAATGACCTATTAGGAAATCAATCTGCAAGCTGGGGATTCATTTAAACTAACTAACAGACAAACCCAAATCATCTCCAGTTGACTTTATACAATCTGCATATGTTGATGGTTCTTTCATACTTTGATTCTGACCATTTTGCAGCATTTAGTCTTGTATACTCCACATACTAGAGAGTAAGCCCACTTAATGTTCGTGTTCACATTTTGCCAGTGTTCCACAGTTACATGCTATTCATCAATTTTCTTGTCCATTAGGCTTCCAGATAAATCACTTCTCACACGGCGGTTCCACAATCCAAGCCTGTCTGATGCCATTCAAAACCAGCAGCTTCGTTATGCTTCATACGCGGTGCCAACAGGACTGCAGGGTGAGGACAATCGCTATGCTGTGATTCCTCCGTATGGGCCACGCTCAGGCCACTGGGCCAGAAATGCCCAAGGAGGAGGGGATGGAGGTGAGGACGTTTGGGCAGCTGAGAGGGTTTTACCACATGGCACTGTGCAGAATTTATCTAAGTGGTCGATGTACAAAGAAGATGGGGTGTTAGAAGGATATTCACCCGCACCTCGATTTGTGGATGGAAAGGCTCAGGACCCAGACTGGGCTCCGGAGAGAGAGAGAGCCAGGCCGAAAGTACCAGGTCAAAGCTGGTATGACAAGGTACCTGAATGCAAGATCAACCCATTTTTAGGAGGATTTAAGTTTCTATAATTTTTTACAATTGGTGGAGAATAGATTGGCATAGGAACAAGCGTAATGTACAGATTATTCAAGCAATAACTGAGAAGCTTTAAAGCTAAATGGCCCTAGCAGCATTTCCTCATAGAGTTCACAAACATCTGAATTTCTGCATGTTTTGCATCAGCTATGCATTGAGCCGTGACTGTACACCCCAGGCTTTGTTATTTGTGAGTCCTTGACTAACTATGTACATTTCATGTGTGTGTCCAGATCTATTCTATCCTAAGCATGCCCACAACAAGCCACAGGGTTAAACGCTGGGCGGAGGGAATGGAGGACTTGACACAGCTCCCGTAAGCACAAACCATTATTAGCAGCCTCACTTCTTATTTACTTATATCACACTCTTACAAGCAGTTTATTCCCTGAGCACAGTGTAACACAGTTTATTCTATGACTTGTTTGTTCCCAGTGTCCCTGTAAGCTCTGAAAAGCTTTGAAACACTATAATTATGTAAATTATATGTTAAGTATGTGAGTGTTATTAAAAACACATCCAGAGCAAAAACCCCACATTAGATATTTGTTTTGTTTTTAACTACAAGTCTTCGGAAATCAGAGAGCTCTTGAGTGTCTTTGAAAACGAATTAATGCTGGATGTCAAAGTGAGAGTGGGAGTGCTGCTTCAGCAGGACAATATGTGCTCAGGACATGAATTTTAATTTTCTGTGTTTAATTTCAGTGAGCTGAATGAGACCATTGTTCTGATGAACCTGAAGAAACGCTACGACCAGGATCTTGTCTATGTATGCTAAATCACTCATTTGCAGATTAAATAACGTAATATCATAAAATGTCACGGACACTGCCAGCTGCCTCAGTTCGTTTACCCTCCCTTTTGTCCTTTTGTCCTTCTGTCATCTCTGTCTTCCACTCAGACCTACATAGGCAGCATCCTTGTGTCTGTGAATCCATACAAGTTGCTCAACATTTACGGGACAGACATGGTGCTCCTTTATGAAGGTCATGGACTGAGTGATAACCCCCCGTAAGATCTGTGTTTGTGTGTGTGTGTGTGTGTGTTTGGGCTTTTGCATGTGTTGGACCTGTTAGAGTTTCTGCAAAGAGGTAATGCAAGATAGGCCATTTTTGAGTATTTTACTATTAATAAACTGCACAAGATTATTAGGCTCGAAATGATTTAATTCTAACTTTGTCTCAGAAGTGTGACAAAGGTCAGGCATTTTCCTATGAATTTAGCAAGAAGTCACCTTTTCTAGACTATTTATTTATTTATTTATTTTTGTAGACTACCCGTTTTTGGATTTATCAGATGTGAAGATGTCTGCCTTGTTTAGAATATAATGAATTAGATGACACTAGCCCTGTAGTTCTAAACTGAAAAAGTCGACAGGAGCTTTTCTTTTTGTTTATAAAGCAAAAAAAGCAGGTAGCTAGCTAGCATTATAGTTCAGCTTAAAGGATGCTGTTATTTTTTACATTCGGTCAGGCTGCCACAAGCAAAGTGATACACTGAGCTGACATAGTTCAGAATAAAGAAAATAGTTCCTTCATGAAACGTTTTTGGGGGAATAAACGGGTTGTAATTCATTGCAAGAGACATTGCTAATGACTTTTTCAAATGCAGTTTTTGGCAGTTTAATACACTTTATTCTAGAGAAAGGCAGACGTCTACACAGCTAATTTCTCCTGGTGACCTTAACCCCAAAATCTAGATGCATAAATAAAACTAAAGGCCAGAGAATGGTTCATGGTTCAGAAAAAGTTGGAACCACAATTGTTTGAAAATGGAGTGCTTATTGAAACAATTTTTTGAAAAAACAAAAATATTAATTTGCATCTACATGAGTTTTAAAAAATGTATTGTGTAATTCATTTTGGTTTTTGTGGGTGAAAAAATTCACACTGATGACGCAAAAGTCTCAAAAACTCACAAAACACCACGTATCAAATGTGATACACTAGCCGTTAAAAGGTTAAACCTTTAAGTGAAACCTTTACAGCTGTGTTTGTGTGGGCATACGCTGTCCCACTACATCTGTCTACATGTGTCGTAAGCTGTGCTCTGAGATCCTGTACGGCGGTAAATAAAGGCGTTAAAGGCCAGCACTCTCAGGTGTTAGTAACAGGCTCGCCTTACACTGTTAATGGTCTGTTGCCAAGGGAGAGTTTGGTTATGGATTTCACTGCCACTTCTACACACACCAAGCTGACATGCACACAGCTGGTGTGTGTGTGTGTGATTTTATTCTAATTCGACATCTTTTGTTGTGTTGCAGTCATCTCTTTGCCATTGCTAATCTCTCATATACCACCATGATGGATGCCAAAAAAGATCAGTGTATAGTGATCAGGTATGAACTGCTGATTAAAGTCTGATTAAAGGCATCATAAAACGAGCGCTATAAATCATTCATATTGGTGGTTTTTGTTATTCCAGTGGAGAAAGTGGGTCAGGGAAGACTGAGGCCACTAAATTGATCCTGCGTTACCTGACAGCCATACACCACAAACGCAATGTCACACAGCAGGTATATGTCCAGTGTCCAATTCTTTTGTATGAGTGGACAGACACAGAATGAAGCTCATATTCAGTTTAAACTAACTTTTTTTTCTCTCACATCGTGGTCTTTAAATCTATCTTCTGCCTTCAGATAGAGGTAAAGTATTCTCATCGCTTCCCCCATATTTTGCTCTCTTTACCGTCATACTGAAAGTGCTCATAGTAATTTTCCCTCTGTGCTGACTGGGCAGATCCTTGAGGCCATGCCCCTGTTGGAGTCTTTTGGGAATGCCAAAACAGTGCGCAACGACAACTCTTCACGCTTTGGCAAATACACGCAGATCTACATGAACGAGTGAGTAGTAACAACATTCTTCTTCTTTCAGCTGCTTCCTTTTGGTGTTGGTGTTACGCCAAAAAGGGATTTCCGATGTTTCAGTGTGTTTTTTTATTTGTAATAATTTTGCTTTTATTGTTAGGTAGACTGTAATCTATAGCATTTATGAAGAGGCTATATATAAAATAAAGAAACGGCCTATTTTGTGACTCTACTCTGTGTTATACATTATCTCGCCCGTTTTGGTCACTTGAAATGTCTTTATAGATCTGTAATGTTATCCCTGTATCATAACACACACACAGAAACACACACACATGCACACACACAGAGAATTGGTGACACTGGGTTTACTGGGGAATATGCTAATATGCCCCACTGGCACAGTTAGATAAGGAGTTGATTTTCTGTTAGAACTGTGACAGAGAGCACATTACACATGCATGACTTGTTACTTAACTCAGCCTTACTCTGTGTTTGCATGTGTGTGTGTGTGTGTGTGTGTGTGTACCTGACTGTGTAATTTTACCAGGGGTGTAATCAGCGGTGCCATAACGTCTCAGTACCTGCTGGAGAAGTCACGCATTGTCTTTCAGGTGAAAAACTCTCAAACACACGTATTCACACAACAGCTCAGGTGGAGTCTTTTTACCACTGAGTCATGAGCCCCATTCAGACATGCACTCCTTTCCATTAATCTAATGCCATCTGAACCTAGCGCTACATATCCTAGTAGGCACCCTGTTCACTTTTCCTGTAAAACCTGCAACAGCAACCTTTCTTGGTACTAGGCCACTTACACGTCACCGAACGGCATTTGCGTTGAAGAACAGGCAAGCACAAAGTCGTAGCAGTGTCTTACCTGTGTAATTAAGTTCACTGTTAAGAAAAGTTCAAGTAAAATTTAAACATTGCTCTGTGATGTGCTTTTGCCATCCACAGTCCAGATATACCTCTAAGCCTGGTCTAAGGGAGAATTAAATATTCACATACTGTGGCTCTAATAACAGTGACGTATATCTGAATGGCTTTGAATGACAGACAGCTGTGTCTTACAGACAGATGTAGAGATGTAGCCCGAGACTTTCTTCGTGGTCGCTTTCATCTGGTCACACATCCTTTGAGTATCCCTCAAATATGTGTTTCTCTGTCAACGGCATTATGTGTGTCCGTTTCAGTCATAAGAGATTTAAACTGCTAAGCAGTCCTAGTGTGTGTGCGCATGTGTCAGGGTGACTTTTTTCTGTATGTGTGTCTATTCACAGGCCAAATCAGAGAGGAACTATCACATCTTCTATGAGATGTTGGCAGGCCTTCCTCCTCATGAGAAGCACTCGCTGTACCTGCAGGAAGCTGAGACTTACTACTATCTCAATCAGGTGCTCAGATTCAAACACGCAGACATCCATCAGATATCAAAGAAAATCACAAGGACATTAATCTCCTGTAGAGTTACCATTAGTATAACTGCTACTTCAGTAAGCCTTAAGCCATTAAGTCTTGGGACTAAAATTCAATAAGAACCATACTGCAAAAGCAGCCCAAGAGTTTCTTGAGGCAAAGAAATGGTATAATCTGTAATGACCAAGACAGTCACCCGATCTCAGCCCAATAGAGCATGCTTTTCAGTTACTGAAGCCTAAACTGGATGGAGAGAGACCCACAAACAAACAGCAACTGAAGGCAGCTACAGTAAAGCCCTGGAAGAGCATCTGTGTCACGTTATCTATAATATATATATTTGAATTCCTAAAAAGTTAATGGAATTTTTTTGTGAAACCCATTTAATTAAAGCTGAAAGTCTGCACTTGGATTACATGTTGATTGTTTTATTTAAAATCTACTGTGGTGGCGTGCAGTGTGATCCAAAATCAGCCATTGTTAAACCAGTCCTGAACAATGAAAGAGATCAGACTAATGTCACAGTATTAATACAGCACAGAAATGGCCATTTCATTGCTCACAGATTTAAAACCATGAAACCACAGCCTATCCTGGTGAATAGGATTAACATTATACTTGTTGAACGTCCACTTTTCAACATTTATATTGAAACACAGGTGTGCGTAACTGCAGCCTAGCAAAGCTGCAGGCACAGCTGTAGTCTTGTTTCTTCTTTGTCAGCTGTCCTGCCAACACCAGGTTTTTTTTTTTCCACACAAAAAGAATTAATTAGGGCCATTTGTTCATAATTATGACATTTTCTGTTTGTTTTTTCACCTCTGGGCTTTATTTCCAAGCTGATTTGCGCTGTTGTATTTCTTTATGAGGTAGTGTTCATCTTGGACTATTTCCCACCCAGTTAGCGGTGTGTTTGTGGTAATTACAACAACATTTTTTGAAGAGTAACTTAGCACCGAGCTGAGAGATAGCGTGTCATTGCTCTCCCTGACTGAAAGTGTGCTGACAAGTGAGCCCTTTTGCACTCGTAACTGCAATCGCCAGTGAGGTCACGGTGCTCTGATACACCCTGAAGTGGATCCTCCCCATCACTGCACCAAGAGACTCAAATCACTGATAAGTTGCTCTTAAATTAGACCTAAAGAGGGTAAAATGTCTTTTTCCTAACGGTGCACGTGTGTGTCCATGCATGCAGGGAGGGAACTGTACCATAAAGGGAAAGGATGACGGGGAGGACTTCAGGCGTTTGCTGAGTGCCATGGACATCCTGTGTTTCACCCCAGAGGAGCAAAATGGCATCTACAGACTTCTTTCCTCTGTCCTTCATCTGGGGAACATCTACTTCCAGCCACACCTGGTCTGTCTTTCAAACACAAACATGTATTTAGTTTCACGACCTAATGGTGAGGATGACGTTGGCAGTAATAATGACAGTGACTCCATATGTATGTGTCTGCGACTGTGTCCCGCAGGCTGAGGGTCAGGAGGTCGCGTCAGTGGTGAGCACGCAGGAGATAAGGGTGGTGGCTGAGCTGCTGCTGGTCTCACCCGAGGGCCTAGAGAAATCTGTCACCTTCAAGCTGACAGTAAGTGGTGCACACTTTTGCAGAAACAGCCCCGTGCACACACCACAGATATGATTATTTCTGTAACAAAATATAGATGTTAGATATCAGAGATGTGTTTGATCCCCCAGGATACGGTGCGGGAGAAGATCTATACTCCGCTGACAGTGGAGAGTGCTGTGGATGCCAGGTGAGTGAGTGACTGAAAGTCTCAATCTGTTAAATTAAACATGATGCACCTTGCTCTGCTTGGGGGAAAAAAACTGAAAATCTTAGGGCTTTTTAATGTCCTCATGTTTTTTTCACCCCCTGCTTTAAAATCATACCAGGAGACTGCTGAGAGGGAGCCAAGAGTCTGTGATATTCTCTTCCAATCTTTGGTAGAGGCATGTGAGGACAAAGGACGTCAGGGCTTGAAGTGGGGGGGGGTTCAGATGTCCTCTGTTTCCATAGGAACCGGGTTTTCTGTTTCCATAGAAACCTTATTGTGCGTTTTTCATAGAGATGCTGTTGCCAAGATCCTGTATTCGCTGCTGTTTAGTTGGCTGACGGAGCGCATCAACGGACGCGTCTACCCTCGCAACGAAGCCCTCTCCATCTCCGTGCTGGACATTTATGGATTTGAGGTCAAACTGAAGAGCACTCGCAGTAACGTCACATCTGTGTTTGTGTCTGAGCTGACCCGTGTGCTAAGTGTCACATAACCCCCGGTTGTCTCTTCTGTGTGTCCTCCAGGAGCTACAGGTGAACAGTTTTGAGCAGCTGTGCATCAACTACGCCAATGAAACTTTGCAGTTCTACTTTAACAGGGTCATTTTCCAGGAGGAGCAGGTCAGAGAACCACAAGTTAATGTGTTCATTTCCCATTTAGTTCACATCAGTGACATCACTGACCAGTTTGTTAGGTACACCTGTTCAACTTTTCATTAATGCAAGTATCTAATTGCCCAATCACATGTCAGCAACTCTATGCATTTAGACATGTAGATGTGGTCAAGACCACCTGCTGAAGTTCAAATTGATTTAAGTGATTCTGAACATGGCATAGTTGTTGGTATGAGATGTGTCCGAATGGTTTAGAAACTGCTGATCTGATGGGATTTTCCCAAACAACCATCTCAAGGATTTACAAAGAACAGTCTGAAAAAGAGAAAATATCAAATAACCGGCAGTTTCTCTGTGAAAATGTTGTTTTGATGTCAGAGTTCAGAGCAGAATGGCCAGACTTCTTTAAGCTGATAGGAAAGCAACAACCAATGTATCCAAAAGAATGAATGCACAATGCCTTGAAACCTGAAGCAGATGGGCCACAGCAGCAGAAGTCCACACTGGGTGCTGCTACTGTCAGCTAAACACTGAAACTGAGGCTATAATTGACACGGGCTCACCAAAACTGGACAAAAGATTAGAAAAATGTTGCCTGGTCCACTGAGTTTCAATTTCTGCTGCAACATTCAGATGGTAGAATCCAAATTTGGCATAAACATCATGAAAGAATGGATCCATCCTGCCTTGTATCAATGCTTCAGGGTGCTGTTGGTGTAATGGTGTAATGGTGTGGGGATATTTTCTCGGCACACATTGGGCCTCCTTAGTGCCAAATGAGCATTGTTTAAACACCACAGCCTACCTGAGTATTGCTGCTTACTATGTCCATCCCTTTATGACAACAATGTACCCATCGTCTGATGGTTGCTTCCAGCAGAATAATACACCATGTCACAAAGCTCAAACCCTCCCAGACTGGTTTCTTGAACATAATGGGTTTCACTGTACTGAATGGCTTTCACAGTCACCAGATCTCAATCCAGTACAGCACATTTGGGATGTTGTGGAACAGAAGGTTCACATCATTGATTTGCAGCCAACAAATCTGCAGTATCTGTGTGATGCTATCATGTCACAAAGGACAAAAATCTCTGAAGAATGTTTCTGAGCAGCTTGTTCAATCTATACCATAAAGAATTAAATCAGTTCTGAATGTCAAACATGAGCACAAACTAGCAAGGTGTTCCCAATAAAGTTTTCAGTGACTGTATGTATGCAAGGCTGCCTGCAAACTATCACAATAGTTTACAGGCAGTCACAAAGCAAAAAAAAACCCAACAACAGAAAAAACCCCCGCATAGTTCACCACTGAAGCCAACAAGATAATTTAATGTAGCAACAAAAAAAGTTAAAATGACACCAGAGAAGCTTAAAGAGTTTTGTGTTAATGATACAGAAGCACAACTATGAAACCTATATTCCCGTTTCACAGTTGTAGCTCCATGTCACCCGTCTAAAAAAGGAGGTATTTCCAGAGGCACATTTAAACTCAGGCTATCAAATCTTTCACAAATCATAGCAGAAAGCAAGAAACAATTAGCAGCGAGTTAGTCGAGTTTTACACACACCAGCCTGACGAATCTTGCGCTTGTTTTGTGCTGAATTATGCTGCGTAGGAGGAGTACATGCGGGAGCAGATCAAATGGCAGCAGCAGCCCTTCGGCCACAACGAGGCATGCCTCGACCTTATTGCTGCTAAGCCCCATGGGATACTGCGCATACTGGACGACCAGTGCGGTTTCCCTCAGGTAAGCCCATTACTGTTAAACTAATAACCGTTTTCTCCAGAGTTATTGGAATTCGCTTAAATTGAATCAAAAACACATACAATATGAAAGTGAATACAATAATGGTAAACACAAGCAGTTTTTAATTAAGACAAAGGTGTTTAATGACTTATAACTCCACGGAGAGAGAAGCCCCAAGTGCGCGAAGAACAAGTGATTGAGACAGACTCAGTATGTGGAAAGCGAGCGCACTTATAATAAGCTTATATTAGATTACAGGAAACTTTGGAAGAGTTGCACTCTTTAAGCGTGCTGTTAAAAAAACACAAGCCAACAACAGCTCTAACTTCATATTTCATATCTCAGTTTTAAAAAAAATTGAGTTAAAAAAGAAAAAAAAACCCTGCACTATTGGATTTCTCATTAACCAGGAGACTGTATTGTAGCCAGCTTCAATCAATACAAAACTATCCCACATGCTCACTTAATTGCCTACCTGCTGCTATCATTATTCCCGGGGCTCCCAGTGTAAGAAGCTGTCTGAGCTCATAGTGAGATAAATGTATTATGAGTCTCTGATGCTCGGAGTGAAATATGAACACGCCGTTACATGAAAAACCCACTGAGGCGATCTGCCAAACACTCACACGCAGACACGCACAGGAAACATGTGTTTGTGCTGTAGAGGTTTAGTTTCCATGGCTCAACAACCATTAACCATCTCCAATCATTGCTAGGCAACAGACCACACCTTCCTTCAGAAGTGCCACTATCACCATGGAAACAATCCGCTCTATGCCAGGCCAAAGATGCCACAGCCAGAGTTTACCCTGAAACACTATGCAGGGAAGGTCACCTACCAGGTACTTCCTGCCTTCCCTGTTTTCTTTCTTTCCTGCTTCTCTGTGTTTTGCTTTTTAACATTTTCAACTTTTCATTTCTCAACATTTCAATCTCTTTTATAGCCTTTTTTTTCCCAGTGTTCTTCCTCTGATCATTTCCTTTTTTCCCCTCTTTTTTTGCATTCTCATATAAAGTGCATCTGGAAAGTATTCACAGCTCTTTGCTTGTCCTACATTCTGTCATATTACAGCATTATTTCAAATCACTGATTAAATTCATTTTCCACTTTTTATTCTACAAACAGTACAAAAAAAGTTTGCTTGAAATTCTTGAAAATTTATTAAAATAAAAAGCTAAAATATAACATGCACATAAATAAGAATTCACACCCTTTGCCAGTGATCATCTGTCAGATGTCTGTACAACGTGATTGGAGTCCACATGTGGTAAATTCAGACATACAAGGGCCGCAGGTCGGCCTCAAACTGGGGCTTTTGCATTTCAGCCGTATAGCATATGTGCACCTGCTCAAACACTGAGTTAAACAGGTGCCCATCAGATCCAAAGTCCACATTGTTCTTGGATGTAAGGATTTTAAACAATTTAAAATGAATACACACCAAAATCCACACATCTGACAGACTAAGAGCCACAGGTGCTGTTGAAATGACATTTTTAATTGAAAATTTGAGTGAGTGATTTTTCTTTTAGTTGACTAATTGCTTAACAGCTCTAGAATTGTGTGTCCATCCATCTCTTTTTTTCCATCCATTCTTGTTCAGGTTCACATGGCTTCTATTGTGAATAAATCATTGTGAAGTAGTACACGGGAGTACTGAAAAACTGTGTTATAATATTGAATGAATGTGATATAGTATTGAAGGTTATTAGGTTTTTCATCAAAATGTCTTGCTTTGGACAGTATGATTGTGAAACAGGTAGTCGCTTGCATACTGTGTGGTATGTTTTAAACATATTCTAATGTAATCTGTCAAAACCAGACTCCAGAGATATTTCCGTTCCATAAAAATCTCCCTGTCGTTCATGCATGTGGCTGTAAATTTCTGGTTTGAATCAATTTGCAATAGTTTTGAATGATTTGTGATGCAGGTCTACAAATTCTTGGATAAGAACTTTGATATGGTGCGCCAGGATGTTTTGGACCTCTTCACCCAGAGCAAGAACAGAGTGAGAAGTCGAAATGTTAAAAAGAAAATTGATTCAGATACTAAAGTATGGTGAAGCATGATATTGTAACGTGGATATTATCTGTGTCTTTCTGTGTGTGCAGATGGTTTCGAGCCTCTTCTGGAAGCACTCAGAGTCTTTGTCTCAGCAGCGGTCTAACGTGCGGCGCAGCAGCGCGGCTCGCCGTTATCAGGCCAACACGGTCAGCGCAAAGTTTCAAAGCAGCCTGCAAGAGCTGCTGGAAAAGATGGAAAGGTTTTAGGCCCATTTATCTTTTTAAAACAAGAAGACTGCATCACAGCTTTCTTTGAAATCTCTCCCTCTTTGACACTCACTCGAGTTCCCACAATACACTGAGCCTGTCATCAGTTCAGGTGAACCACAAAGTCAAGCTCAGCTACAACTGCGATGAATCAGCTGAATGTTCAGCTGACAGTCTTCTATGCATCCAGCTGACAAATCGCATAATGGGTGGGCAGTTTAAGTAGCTTTATCCTAAAGTCACACAAGGAAAAACAGTGGACCACAGTGCAGCCGTGTGCAGTAAAATTAAATGCTTGCTTTGAAGATGAGAATCGGGTCAGCTACTGTCTTTAAAGCGGTTTTGGCGGATCAACATGCTGATAAAATAACAATACAACTGAGCCAGTGTGCAGCTGAATAGGGTCAATCTGGCAATTATGTGAAATCTGTTTGTGATAATCTGGTGTTTAACTGTGACTAATTAGATTAAATCACAAATCTGTTGGCATCAAATTCACATTAACGACTTTCATTCAGACTCCAGACACAACCTCTTAGATTTGAAACAAATATTCAGAAATTACTTGCAAACTGACCATATTACCAGCAAACCTGCTTTTATATAGACATGTAACCAGATTACAATCAAACTGAGAGATGAGTCCCCCGTTGCAAAAAGACACCTGCATACCTGTTAACCTTGACTCAGAATATAAATTAAAAAGTTACTTGCCAACTTTTACCAGTCTGTATGTGAGTGGTTGCAGAGAGTCAAGCCAGACTGCAGTTGTTTGGAGACAGGTTGCCAACCACCAGGCAACTGGTGCAGTCACCTTCCAATCAAAAGTGGTCACTCAGAGGTCCGGTTTTTCCTAGTTGCCATGAGGTTGCCATCCTGTTTTTGCTGTAGTGTGACTGAGCCATGACTCTGCTTGCAGTTAAGAATCATCTGCAAGTCCCTTTGTACCAAGCCCCCCCCCCCCATCTCCTCCTTTTATGGTGTGTCTGACTTAATCAGTATCATGTCTGCTGTCAGTTCTGTACAGACAGTCTCGTTGGTCCTCTCCCTGCTGCCTCTAGCTTTGCACGTGTGCACATGGAAGGACGGGGAGGTGAGCAGCGCCACACCACCAAATATGAATCGCAGTCGTGGGAAATATTAATCTCCTTTAGACTAAAGTGGTCCTGACTATCACTGGTGAAAAAAGATAATGATGCTTCATAAATGTATGAAATTGTCTGTGATGAGAGTGTCTGATGTGGGCAATGAGCAAAAGAAGGAGTGGTTTCTTTCACAGCTCTCATCAAACAACGCACACTCTATCATGGCCTTGTTCCTAAAGGCGGATTGAACAATTTGTTTTGCCGTGGTGTACCATTAGACTAAAGTGATTATCTCTGACAGCCTTATTAGCCTCAATCATGTCTCAAATAGATGAAAACTGAGGCCTCAGGAGGTCTGTCAGTCTGAAATTGTTAATAATGTAGCTCCAGCTATAAAAGTACATGCCATGCATTCTCATTTTCAGCTGGAAAGTAGACTTCCCCGCACAGTTTATCAGGTTTCATCAGCTCATGCATTTGTTTATTCACTCATCCATCCATTCATTCTCATCTATCTGTGACAGGTGTAACCCTTATTTTGTGCGATGCATCAAGCCAAACCATCTTAAGGTATATTTGCAAGTTGGATGATGTGTGCAGGCTTGCAGTGCTTTCTTGTTTAGATTTTTATTAATTTCTGTTTTTAAAAAAAAAAGCATATATATATATATATGTGTGTGTGTGTGTGTGTGTGCATGTACATTGTGTACTGTTATAGGAGCCAGGAATGTTTGACATGGAGCTGGTCAAAACTCAGCTGCATTACTCCGGCATCATGGAGACCATCCACATCAGGAAGGAGGGTTATCCAATCAGACTGCACTTTCACAGCTTCCTATCGAGGTTGGCCACCTACTTATCTCCAAGCTGATTGTGTTTGAATCATCATTCTCAGCTTCCTTTCCTCAAATAAATTGTTTCTGCTGCCCTCTCCACTCGCTGCTTTCAGTTTTCAAAAATTGCTCAGATGATTGGTCTTTTTTTTCTGGGTAGAATACGTTTCACACACAGATTTCTTCACGCTGAAGTAGCCATCTGGCTTTTGTCACCTCCTGCAGTAGGAGAGCAGCTGAAATCAATTGATCTCACAGCGCCGTTCACTGCCAAAGTAGTCTGAGAAAAGAAAACAATGTCAGCACAGTCCAGCGTTTACAATAAGATTCACAGATAGAAGTTACCGAAGCTGTGAATGCCCAGATTCCCAATAAGCTCTCAGATTCACCACAAGTAATAAGCAAAGATGCACAAGATTTAGGTGTTTTCACAGAATTCAGATTGAACTGTCACATGTCGATGCAGGTATAAAGCCCTGCTCTGCCTGAAGGATACTCCACCTGCAGACGGAGAAAACTGCGTTGCCATGCTCCAAAGACTCGGCCCAGTGAAGACCGACTCGTATCAGCTGGGTGTCAGTAAGGTGAGCGTTCTCAGAAATCTGCACACAAGTACAAATCATGAGGTCAGCTATGTCGTGCTGTAGATTTAAAAACAGATGAGTTTTTATTTGTGTGTGTGTGTTAGATTTTTCTGAAAGAGGAGTTGTATCAGCTGCTGGAGGGCAAGCGTGACCGTGTGCTGAACCTCGCTGCCATGACGCTGCAGAGATACACGCGCACGTGCTTCATCCGAAAGAACTTCATCAAATTCAAGCGCTTTCTGACTGTGTTTGAAGCTCGTAGCAGAGGCTACCTAGCCAGGTAACATGCCCATCGTGTTGCCTTCATCTAATGCTTCAAAGCATCATCACTTCACATTTCAAATGTCCTTTTATATATATATATATATATATATATATATATATATATATATATATATATATATATATATATATATATATATAGATATAGATATATATTTCCTCCTCAAAAAATACAGAAAACAGAGAAAAACTCCAAATAGTCACAATCTTATTTCTCTATTCTAAAAATCTTAAAGCCGAACACTATCAGTATCATCGGTCTTTTCCTGGAAGTCGACTGAGCCTCGGCTTTCTTCAGCAGCCAACATGTTGCCCTGTTTAGTCTGGAGTTTCAGTCCTGCACTTGGCAATTTAGGCTTTAGGGTTTGGTTTCACAGAGTCAAACAGGTCAAACCTTATCTCAGACAACCTGCTTCTCTGTCCTTGATGTGAGGAGACAAGGCCAGAGGATTCAGGCTGTACTTATCCATCAAAGGTGATAGATGTCTGATTCGCTGCCGGCCCACCAAAGTCCATAGATGTTCCAATTTACATTTTGTTCTACTGTGTAAAAAAATCAATAAAAAAGCACTAAAACTCAAGGTCAGACATTTCAAGACATTAATTATAGTTCAGCAGCGGCCGGTCTCCCTCTGATGAATTTGGGGAAATGATACATTAAATCTTGTTACACTGGTTGCAGCATTAATTCTTGTTAGAGTAAGATGTCAGACTTTTGAACAAAAACATGGCAATTTTATTCATTTCTTTATTTACATACAGTCATGATAAAAAGAAAGGACATAATAAAAATGATATCAACTACTTAGCAGGTTTTAAAATTAGGTAAATGCAACCTGACATCAACAAAAGTGGATTACATATTAAACTTTGTCATTGTTTTCCTTTTTTTTTTAACAAAAATTAAAGCAAAATGCAGAAGCAGTGTGTGAGAAACTAAGTGCAGCCCATGACTTAATAGTGTCTAAAACCACATTTAGACATTTACATACAGTAATCATTTTCTGTATGACTTTATCAATCTCTCACACCTGAGTGCATTCGCTGATGATCAATTTGATTAACAGCACCCAGCTGCTACTTACCCTCTCAATTCCTATGGAAGCAGTAAGGGTGATCTTAGTTTTACACACACTGCTGCTGCATTTTGCTTTAGTTTTTGTCAAATAAACGCACGACAGTGTAATATGTCACATTTGTTTGCTCATCTGAGATCATATTTTTGTCATTTTAACACCTGCTGATGACGTGATTGTTTTTATAACGTCCTAAAACATAAAACTTCCAAATTTTAAAATCTGATATGTCAGTGATTTTACCATGACTCTATGTACTGAACATTAAATCAGTGTTTTCTCTGCTCTCTGTTTGCTTCTTTTCAAATCCTTCATGGTTAATCCTTTCCCTGAACAGGAAAAACTTTGCTCTGAGGAGGAAGTACCTAATCAGGTTACGCTCCGTCCTGCTGCTCATCGTCAATCGCCAGCGTTACATGAGGGTAGGCGCACACGGTTTGAATAAACTGCTGGACACTTTTACATATTTCTAAAAACAAGCGAACAAATAAAAAATGAACCAGCGTGTCAAGTATGATGCTGTTGTGTTTCTGTCAGACAGTGGTGGAGCCTGCAAGGAAGGCGGAGGAGGTGAGACAGGGAGGACGTAGGGAGAATACGTCAAAGGGAGGAGGGCCACATTTTGAGTAAAAGAAGAAGATTTCGTGTACGTGTATAAATGTTTGAGTGTGTGTGTGTGTGTGTTTGCAACGTGTGCAGGATCGCATCAATCGAGAAGTGGTGAATGTGACAACATTGCCCATTCCCGCTGAGCTGGCCGCCCTGCTACAGGCTGCTTCAGGTACACACACACACACTCATATATAACACTTGCTGATATGAAGACAGTGCTATAAAAAACCTCCATCAGAAGATGTGTTCCATCTTGTTTGCAGGTGGCCTCGAGAATATTTGCTGTCGTATTTCTGTGCTCACACACGGCCTGCTGCTTTTGTTTGTATGCGTGTGTCGTGCAGGTGGTGAGGAGCTGCATTCTGACTGCTTGGCTGTCGTTCAGGCTCCAAAGGTTCAGGTTGACCCCCAGTTGACCCTGCCCCTGGACATCAACAACTACCTCATGACACACTACAGCCGGGCTATGTTTAGGGTAATAATGAAGATACACGCACAGTTATGTTCAGATCGTGTTAGAGGACATTACACTGACTTACATTTATCGCATGTAGACTTTCTGTAACCCTAAACATGCTACTGCTGCCACTTGCTGAACCATAAACCTTTTACTGTAACATTAAACCAAGTGGTTGTCATAAAATGTAATTATTTACATCAAGAGGACTTGCTTTTTGTCACCACAGAGGAAGCAGGTCTGCACAACATCACTGTCTAAACAGCTTCATGTCCCTTACAACAGGAAAAGTACAAGCACTCAGGAAATGCATGTAAATTTTTGTGACTGGTTTAAATAAATGGGAAGCGTCACAGGACTCATTTATATGAGGGTTGTAAATGGTAACTGGATATATTATTTCTCAGGCTGAGTGTGTGTGTGTTTATAGGAGCCGTTGTTTGGGATGGTGACTGCCCCGCTGGAGAATTCCCTGATTCGAATGGATGAGGAGCTAAAACACGGAGCCCTCAACGTTTTCCTTCTGGTATAGTTGCATTCAGTTGTTGCTGGGTAACTCTGGTATCTACAGTGTAAATGAAAACCTTGCGGTGCTGAAAGGTCAAATCTAATGTCAGGAAATGAAAAGCAATCAAATGAATGTGTCCTCCAGTTTTTGGCACTTTAAAAATCCCTCAGCTACAGTTAAGTCCACAGGTCTTTGGAAAATGATACTTTTTTTTTCTTGTAATGTCGCCTCTGCATGACACTTCGGTGGATTATAAATCAAACATTCAAACAAGCAGGTGACCAGGTGAAGCCGGGTCTCTTGTTATTTCATTAAAGCTTAGGCAGATAAAAGATCTGTGGCTGAAGGTGCATTTGCTGGCTCTTCAGCTCTCAATACGAGGTCCCAAGACATGCAAGGGAAGGAAGCTGTCAGAGAGGTAGCAAAAACTTTAGGAGTGGCCAAATCAACCCGCACCAGAGTGATGGGAAGAGAAAAGTATGGAGAAGGAGAGAGACAGCTCACCATCCAAAGCATATCACATTATCTGTCAAACATGGGGGGACAATGTTACAGCATGGGCATGTATGTATGGCTGCCAGCTGAACTGGGTCACTGGTATTTATTGATGTTGTGACTGCGGATAGAAGCAGCAGGATGAATATTGAAGTGTGCAGGGCTACACTCTCTGCTCAGACTCAGCCAAAAGCTGCAAAACTGATTGGACAGTGCTTCACAGTGAAAAAGGATAGTGACCTAAAGGAACCCAAGAGTTTGTCCAGGCGAAGAAAGTAGAAAATATTATTCAGTGACCAAAGTCAGTCACCCGATCTCAACCCAGCTGAGTATGCTTTGCAGTTAGTGAAGGCAAAACTGAATGCAAAGGGACGCACAAACAAGCAAGCATCAAGCAGCTGCTGAAGCTTTCCTTTTTTATGGAGCTTATAGTTGGGGCTGGATCAGGTGACCTTAAATCCGCCCTTAGTTATGCAGCAATAGGTCTAGGCTCCTTCATGGCTTCCCATCAAGTACTGACTGTTTCTTCTTCACTTACCTCTTTTCACTCACAGTGTGTTTTCACACCACTCTGTTATTATTAATTAGTTATTATTAATCTCTAGCTCTCTTCCAAAGTGTCTCTTTTGTCCTGTCTTCCTCCCCTCACCCCAAACCGGTCATGGTATTCTGCTGGAGGTTTCTTTCTGTTAAAAGCGAGTTTTTCCTTCCCGCTGTCACCAAGTGCTTGCTTATAGGGCGTCGTTTGATTGCAGGTGTTTTCTCTCTATTATTGTAGTGTCTTTACCTTACAATGTAAAGCACCTTGAGGTGCTTTACATTCAGTTTTTGGTGTTTTAAAAATAAAACTATATAAATTGAGGGAAATATGCATAAACATAGCTGTAGTTCCTAAATAGTTCATTTAATATTTATATGAAACCACTTAATTAAAGCTCAAAGTCTGCACTTCCATCACATCTTAGTTGCTTGATTTAGTATCTGTCCTGGTCCAAACACTTGTGGTTCTAACTGTATCTGTGTTGATTTAACCATCAGTTTAATTGGACATCAACTGTTCAAAATCAGTAAAACCTTTTTTGACCAAACCTATAAATTTGGGGGCTTGAGTTTTACTTATGCATGTCTTAACTACCAACTACCCGTGCCTTTAATAGATACTTAGGTTCATGGGTGACCCAAACTTGAACGGGGCTCAGGAGAATCTGTTTGGGAACTACATCATCCAAAGAGGACTGGCCAATCCCAGCCTCAGAGATGAGATTCTGGTTCAGGTGGCAAATCAAGTAAGAACCACTTTTTGTGTCTACTAATAAACTATATTACTAATTAAATATTTTCTTAATTTACTTCATTGCTGTCTTTTGTACCACTAGGTGTGGAGGAATCCTAACATCCTAAATTCAGAGCGCGGCTGGCTCCTGCTTTCTTCCTGCCTTTCTGCCTTCCTGCCCTCTCAGAGGCTTGCAAAGTACCTGCTGAAGTAAGACGTGAGCCTGCAACATATAAACCATCCATCACTATTAGCAACAGTTTATTGATCTTTATGCTCTAAATTAATATGTTCTTTTGAAGTATTTTGCTCCTTGGTATATTTTTGCTGTGGTTGTGCTGATACTTGTGTTTGTTCATGCTTGTTGTTGTTTTGCAGGTTTGTGTCTGACTATGGGCCGGAGGGCTATGACTGTGTGTGCCAGCACCGTCTGCTTCAGGCCCTGCAGAGGCTCAGTGTCGGGCCAGAGTATGTCAGGACGTACCCACCCTGCCTACTGGAGTGGACCGCCAATCGCAAGAAAGCTCACACGGTTCTGCACGTGCACTGTTTCGATGGTGAGAAAATGAACAACACACAATGAAAACCTTTATGAAAGAGAATGCAAGCATATATATATATATATATATATATATATATATATATATATATATATATATATATATAATTTTTTTTTTTTTTTTTTTTTTTGCTTTGTTTGTTTATATTTTTAGAGATGTGTCAAAGTGCCCCTGAGCCGGAGCCTGGGTCTACCAGCTATATTTGTAGTCAGCATATTCACTTTCTTTGAATTTAGTTAAGCTCAATCCTATTTTCAAATCATTTGTCGTTTTGTAAAACTTGCTAAGAAGCAAAAAGGGAGATGATAAAAAGGATGTTGAAAAAATTGCATTTATAAATTTTTTTAACTACCCTTTGCCTTTTTGACTGAATGCTCTTAATCTGGTGCAGCAACACTGTGCAACATGTACACACATAATAACTATGAGAGCCAATCAAAGGTTACCTTACCTGATATAAAGTTGGAGGATCTCCATTTTCAGGATCACCTCCTTGTGTACCTCTGGTTCACTTTCAGTGAGGATGCTGCTCTTCTATTGCTCTTTGGAAGCGGGTTTGTTTTTTTTACCTATTTGTAAAAGAAGATGGGAAAAGGGCAAAAACCAGGTTAAAATGACTCATGTCTCAGTCTTTACTGAGACTAGATGGTGTCAAGTATCATGTCAGGAGCATGATGTAGGAGAATGGTCCTATTTTTTTCCCACATTCAGCAGGCATTGCACTGTGAATTTATTACCCAGGATCGGTCTGTGAAAACTAAATCTTTCTGTAATGTCCTGAGATGTCCAAGGGAGATTATTCACTGCCATTATTCACACCGACACAATCATCGCTCACCACCCACAGTGTTTGACAAACGATTTTGTCCTTTTCTCCAAAGATAAATTAAAGTTGAAGCCTCGGAGTAATCTAAAATTAGCGGGAGACCATCTAAAATGTGAGATTGGCCACATTTATATCTGTATGGGAGGAGTTGTGGTCTTATTATTGAACCTATTGAACTGGTCATTTGGTACAATTTGACTCCCTGTAGCTCGACTGTCTTTATTTCCCCCTGAGCCCTGTCAATGTGTGCACTCTCCAGCATGACAGCGGTAGCTGTCTCTCTCTCTCATTTCCACCTGTCATTCAGCCAATCTGTCCTCGAGCCTCGTGGCAAGTCCGCTGAGGATTAGACAACACCTGATACTCGCTCTGGTTCACTGGTCTTGTTTGTGCCTGTTTGCTGTACTGGTGTCTGTGGGAATCTTCCCAAACACACCAGTGAGGGCGCTGAGAAGTTTGTTTAAGCAATACAGAAGGGAGAATGAAGACAAACACAGCATGTAGCAGTTCATTTTATTCACTCTGGGACATTTGTTCTTCAGGTGTGTCCTTTCTGTGTCCACTGCACTCATGGACAACAGGAGAAGAGATGGCCAAAGACATCTTACAACACAGGTAGCATCTTTGCACAAAATTCACTGGGTAATGTAGAAATGCTGAAAAGAGAAAAGCTGATGACAAGTGAACAGATTACAGTCTTGTATTGTGTGCCTCTGTGTGTGTATGTGTGTCTAGGGGTGTGGTGGAGGGCCGTCGAGGATGGTCGGTGCTGCTGAAAGAGCCAGCTCAGTGGGTGGAGCTAGAGGGCTCAGACTACGTTCTGGACCTGATGTCAGATCTGGAACTTCCTGCTGACTTCCCCAAACACAGCAGCTACTTCATCATCTCTGCACAGGAACCAGCCAGAGTGCGGGCCAATGCCAGCATGTAAGACACACACACACCCACACACACACACACACACACACACACACACACACATTGCATTTTCTCTGGTGCTGTACTTACTCATAACCTTGAGATACTTTTGAGATACAACTTCAGGCCTGCTGGAAATATTCAACTTTCCACTGGTAGCACAAATTCCATTTAAAAATGTACCAAGGCTCTTTGGATCCATTGTTGCAGGATTTTAAATAATTTCCCACTGGAATTTTCTTTAAATATTTCACAAAAGGCTAACATTAAGGGACACATCAACAAGGTTAATATAGATTTATTTACTGCAAATTTAGATTTTCTTCATTCTTGCCCTGTTATTGATGTCACAACCCCAGATATTTATCATTTAACAACCACTAAACCCAAATACCTAAGCATACATGATGATTTAAAAACAACTCCACCTTGACCTGATACATCTCTGAAATGTCAGTATGATGAAATAATATACAAAAAGTTTCCAGCCTCATAGGTATTTTAACTTAAGATGCTTAAGGTTAGTATAGTTATAAATTATGCTTTCCTTTGTCTGTACCTGCAAACTGAGTGATTCAGTTAGAAACAACAGTAAATATTGTTTGTAGCTGTTCTCAGCAAAAAAAAAAAGAAGTAAAAAAACAAACAAACAACAAACTCCTTAAGCTGCAGACTGTATATAAAAGATGGAAGTTGCCAGGATGAGGACATCAGGGATTCATTTGTGAAGCCACGTTTTAAAAGTTAGATTTTAGCATTTTGTCTGTCGCTGTCTTACTTTTATTTAAGCTGGAAGTGGGACACTTGAGTGATTAGAATGCTGCATAATCAGCTAATGTTTGCAAGCTTGGCTAGCAAAGTGCATCTGAAAAACACAGATATTTGCTAATTAATACTGTGTAGCATACAAATAAAATGCTAAATCTCACCCAGACTTCAAAGTGTATTCTTTGTCAGATCGTTGTCAGAGAAGCTTAGCAGGTAGCTATTGGTTATGGCTCTCTGGGTTGGTATCCACCTATCATTAATGCAATTAAATAGATGAATAAGAAGACTGAACATTTGTCACGAACTGAGAAATTTGCTATGGAGACCAGAACAGGTTTTTGTTCCAGGGTGAAACATGTCGATTTCTGCTGTGAATTTGGATATTCTGGCATGTGAGTCTCTGGGGACTGACTTTCACTTTTGAATCCAGCCTCAAACACCAATTCTTTGGCTTCATTTTCCAATCGCAGAGGTTGCCCCCTGCTTAAAAGCAACTGCACACTCCCTGCTCGGCACCAGATAAAAATGCAGTAGCACAAATAGTGACTCATTGGTTAACAAAGCTGAGCTTTTATTAGCTGAAGACAGTTGGTAAAGACCAAAAATGGAGCTTCCCAGAAAAACACAGACATGAAAGTTGCTTGGAACTGTTGGATGTGTACATAACTAATTGTTTGCATGTTAGTAAACCTTTAAACAACTTTAAAGGACATTTTAAAAGTCTGTAAAGGTGTCGCCACCAGTTTTAAACAGCCTTTTCTTTCTTATTGTGCCACAGAAGCCTGTTGGGGGGTGGCTTTAACACGAACGATGATGTCATATCTACAGCCATGTCTAGCTCGGATGCAATCAGCCAAGGTACGTCACTACACCAAACATATGTGTGCACATATTGATTGTGACTGGAGCAGACTTCAAAGTCCTCTCCCCTCTCTCAGACCTGGAGCCTCACAGAGGGATGGATCGTTATCTTGACAGCCTGTTTGACCCTGTGCTGTCTGACGGAGCTGGAGTAAGTTACATAATTCATTCACTCTGAAACACTTGCGCATGCGAGCAGACTCCTCCATCAACCACTTACTGTCAGTCACTGTAAATCTCTGTAGAGCTCTATTTTTAGAAAGTGGGCATGGAGTGTGCCTTCAAGGAATGAGCTGTATACTGGGTAAAAGTCAGTTAGATGTACAATGCATATAGAGAGCACTTTTGCCACTAGCATACAGACAGTTGTGAATATACCTCTGAGAGCAATTTCCAATAGAAGCACCCAATTTCAGGTCTGTCCTATGGACGTGCAGGTCTGAGATGTTCAGAAAGTCTAGTGTTTGATCCAATAAACCTTTTTGTAATTTTGCAGCCATTTTTTCCACAGTTTTTCCACCAATAATAGTAAAAATATAATACAAAACATAACTGGATGGTGCATAAAATGAGAGTAAGGACAAAAGTCATTAAAGAGAGCAAAGTCTAATTAAAGAAGAACAATAATTGTTTTACATCACCTTCTCAACAGGCGTCATCGAGAGACTGAGAACATTTAAAAGGACACGAGACTCAGTGGGAGTTTGGTAGAGAGTGAATATCATAATGTGAGGCCCTAATAGCAAAAGCCTGAGCGTCTTTGTCACAAACTGTGAGCTCCAAGTTAATTACAGCAAAACTGTGACTGGGAATTAGGGCATGTTTCTAGAAAGGAGGATATTTAGTAAAGTGTGTCTGGTGATTTATGTTTTTTAGCCTGGTTGTGCCAGATAAAAGCTTTTTTCACTTGAAAATTGTTTTCTTACAGCAGTAAAAACACTTATTCTTCATCTAAAATGTGTGATTGCAGAGAATATCTGAAGACTGAGTTAAAGCCTTTTGTCAGGGCAGTGTTGCAGTGAATGCGTGACTTTGTCGGCCGGCCAGTCCTCTGGACGCCGATGTGGTGAATGTTAGTCGTGCTATCGGATGTGGCTGACAGGAATTAGCATGTATCAGATGTGTTCTACAGACCTCTCCCGGCCAGCAACCTATTCCGTTACCCAGTTACCGTAACTGTCACAGCCACCAGATCGCCACGATGATTTCCCACCCAGGGGATCTGCTTACGAGGGACTGACACTCTGGCAAATGAAGGGCTTATTTTTTAATGAGACATGGCCTACAAACGCACACACTTTATGGGTCAGTGGCTGATTTCTGATGGAACGGTTGCACACTGAAGAGGGAGATTCCTCTGATCACACAGCAGACAGTCACTCGCTCTAAGATACTGTAAGCACAAATGCTGTTTCAACAAGCAGACACACAGATACATACATATATTGTATATATATTTAAATATATACACACATACAAATATACATAGAGAGTTCTGTGCAAAAGTTTTGAGCTATCCCTCTTTTCTCTACATTTGCTTACAAGCAGCCTGACCTTCTTGTGATTTTTAAAATGGACAGTTCTCCAGGCTTTCTGAAGGCCTTTCAGAGTTTTTCTTTGAAGATTGGCTGCTTTAAAAAAAGAAAAAAAAATCAGTTTCGACCTTGAACCTGACATTTTCAGAGGAATTATTTTTTTGTTAAGCTACTTTTAAATTGTACCTTTAGGCACTTGTTCCATTTTCTTATTTTGTATCTATGAAAAATGACAAATATAAGAGTTTGAATGGGATCAAATGGTATTTGTGCATCAGCTGTTAGCTGAAAATCTTTACCTCAGCACTGTGTGCAGTGTGTCCTTAAAAAATTTGAGGAAGCTGAACTTTGCTGAAACCTCATTAGAAATGGTCTGAGTGGAAGTATGGCTGTGGAAAAAGCCATGGAAGCAGAGAAAATGCCTTTGGTTTGCCAAATTATACAAATTACACAAGAGCTGGACCGAAAATCAGTGACAACAGGTGTGATTGAGCGATTAATCCAAATTCGAAGTATTTCAAGTGTTTCTTAATACATTTAGAGCAAAAATGACTTTGACTCTTTGGTGCTTGACCTCACGGTGATTATATTCATCTTTTATATACAGCCTGTGGTTTTAAAGTCTGCTTGTGTATCCTCACAGGAAGTAGAATCAGCTGGAGGACTATCCAGCCGGATGAAGGGAGCTGGGGGAGTTGGTGGTGGTTGGCATCAACAAGGAGCATCCACGGGCCCACCGCCTCCACCTGGAGGTCAGTCACAGACATGGACACACATGCTAAATATTTACTCCTTCGCACTCCACAGTCCTGACAGATGATTAGCGTGTGAAATAAAACAAACACACTTAACATCTGACAGAAACTGGATGGCTGTGTGTGTTTGTGTTCACAGCTGTGCGAGTACTTCCTGTGGGAGGTGTGATGTCGCCTCCTGTTGCTGCAGTGGCACCTGTAACACCTGGTTTGTATAACGAATGATGATGATGGGGGGGAATCATCAAACATGATTTTCCATCCTGTTTACTGTGTTTTTCCTCCAGATGCCCAGCAGGCTGTTTTGTCCCAGCAGCAGCAGGCGATTGTGAACCAGCAGGCCGTCATCATGGTGCGCCTCGGTTTTGGATCCGCGTCTGTTTATCTATCCCACTGCTCTCTGCTACCAATGTAATGTGTCATGTTCTTGTTTCTCAGGCCCAACAGATGACTATGCAAGCCATGGCTATGGTCGGCAGCCCGGTGTCGAGTCCGCCCACCTCCCCGATCACGAGCCCTCCCATGAGTCCTCTGTTCCATCACCCTCTGAGCCCTTATGCCCCCACGAGCCCGTATGCTGCCATACCGCCAAGCCCGTATGCAAACATGCCACCGAGCCCCTACGCCAACTTCACCCCAACTCCCTTTGCTGCAGCAGACATCCCGCCTCGCCCCCATCCTCTCTCTGCTCAGGCTCCGTCACAGCCTCAGGCTCGGCCTCCTGCCGGTCCCCAGACTCAGCCTCAGGCCTCCCCTGCCAACCCTAACCCTGAGCCAGCCTCCACAAAAACTGACAAAGCTAACCCAGCAGCACAGGTCAGTAACTCCGAGACATGTGAGGAAACAGTTCGCACTGACACGTTGCGTAATATTCCAGCACTGCGAGTGTATAAAAGAGGCTGCCGTGAACTTAAAGCAACAGGAGACATTATCCAGGAGAAGCAGTTTATTTGAAATACAAAGAAGATATGTGTTGTCAGGATAATAAGCAGCAGCTGGTTCAAAAAAAACAACAAATATAAAAACCAAAACACATAAATGCATCAACCAAAGATCTGCAATAGTAAACATACTAATTTCTATGCCTAATCAGCCAATCGAAATCAAGCGCATCTGAAAGTGACTCTCAAATGTTCAGACAAATGAGGGTGAAGCAGTTGTGCGACTACAGCTGCTGCGGAGGCGGCTGCAACTTTTCTTTGGTTCTGATATCTTAGTTTTACTCGTGGAGGTTACTCTGGGTCTGCAATCCTCCGTAACTCTCAGCTAAAAACTCACTAATTCATTAAAGAGATAAACAGATTCACAAACACAATGCACAGCACCCTGAAAACACAGATCTCTTTATAAGGTGAGAACAATCAGCTGTGACTGAACTTGGATGAGTGACGAAACGTTTCTTCCTTATTCGTTTCTTTATGCACAGACGCAGACGTATTATATGGTATAAAAGACAAAATAAGGTGAAATTCGGTGTCCGCCTTGGTTACTGTTTTGGTTTTGTTTTTTTGGTTGCAAATTACAAATTTAGTTGCCAGTCTCATCTTCCCTTTGATGTGATGCCCAGAATCCCTACCTCCAAACATTTACTCTCACAGTTTGCCCATCTTTATTTCCCTGGCACACGTTGCTGAGTAAAGTGGCGTGTATTAAGTATTCTGAGGAGAAAATTTCAGACAGGTTATGGGCGAAGCAGTTAAATTGGATTGAGGCACATTCCATCAGTGCGAAATTTCAGCTCACTAGTTAAGAGCCATCCATCAGCGGCATTCAAAGACCAAACTGAATAGAATATCTCCCTCTGTCTCCGCTACATTCGCTAAGTTCATGTCAAGTGATGAGATCCTCGGGTCATCCCTTTTTTTTTCCTCCGAGCTCATAAATTTCTGGGATGGCAGCTTTGATTTGTACAGTGAGATATGTAAAGTTGTTTCAGCGTCTATATGACTTTTCCTCTTACATTATTATAAATCCTCATGTTTGTAGTGGTCAAAGGGAAAATAGTTATCTGAGAGGGAAAAATGTCACCCTGTGCATTGACTGTATTGTCCTTTGATCCACCAGTTTTATACCTTTCATTTTAGACCTTCCTTCATGTCAGAACTCTGGCATGTCTATCTTTTAATGTTACAAATCAACAACAAAAACGTCCCCCAAAAACATTATGCACAGGTGCAGACTATCCACAGGTTTATCTGCACCAAAAACACTGTCAGCTTCTTTTTTCTTTGCTCCCAAACTGACTTCTCCGGCAAAATTGCAGATGACTACATTGAACATCTGCAGAATCTTGAGTGCAAACTCTCTGTTTTCTCTCTGTGTGTGTGTCTATGTGGCTTTTTCAGGCTCAGTCAGCCAAGGACAGCGTCCCTCTGAGAAAAGCTCCGGGCATCCCCGTGAACAAGGACAAACCAGTCAGGAAATTTGGTAAGAGAGTGAGAGAGAAGTTCGCTTCTCACAGAACTCTCATTTAAGAGAGCAGAGGAAATCTAATCTGTTTTTGCGGATGCCTCAGCCCCGGTTGTGACGTCTCCTCTGCCCCCTGCTGGAGAAGTGGTGAAGTATTCAGCTCAGACTTCAGATCATGTCGTCCCCAGCCAAGATATCCAAGGTAACTGCAATTTTTGACAGGTTCACACACACATGTGAATAAGCGAGTCTTTTTCTTGACATTCTTGAAATATTGTATAAAACTTTGAAACCACCCTTTGTTGACATGTTTTATTTCATTAAAAAGAAATCATTAAAAGATACAACTCTCCACCACCACCGCCGGACCCACTGCCACCTGGCAAGAGGTGAGGCTACACAAACATGCACACGCGCAAACACGTGTTCTGTGTTGAGGAATCAGCTCTCAGCTCGGTGATCAGATTTTCCTACAATAAACTTTGCTTGTAAATCCAGCACAGCAGTTGATGCTGTCTGCAGACACAGAAATAACTGCGCACGCTGTAAACAAAGCACCGACAGACACCGGCTCCGATGTTAACGCCTGCATTAAGCACGCAGCACCAGAACGATCGTGTTTACACTCAGTAAACATAAACGCAGATTATACAATTTGATGTATTTGTAGTAGAAAAACCCTGCGCACCGTAATGTGTGATGTTGACACTGTGTGGTTGTACTTAGGAGACCAGAAGGGAAGTTTAAGAAGGCGCAAACACCTCGCGATGAAGCTTTACAGATCCTCAAACCACAGATGGAGAACCCTCCTGCTCCACAGGTGAACACACACACACACACACACGTTAATGCAAGCAGCATATACAGTTGTGGTCAAAAGCTTAAATCCACTCGTCATGGTAATTCAAGGTTTTTAATTTTTTTAAATTTATTTTGTTCTTTTTACAAGGTGGAATGATTGTACAGATGCAGCTTTAATGACTTAAAAAACTACAACTGGTTTAATTTAGTTTGAATTTATTTTTTTATTTTCTATAATCCACACAAGGCAAACCAGTCCCACTGGCAACAAAACTGGTCCAGAGCGTGACGCTTCCACCACCGTACTTAACAGCTTTTGTTCTTAGGTCTGAGCATCACCTGCCCCTGTGTGGATGCAAACTTTTGACCACAGCTGTAAAAGGTCACATAACAAAATGTTTTTGTGTCTCTCCAGCCCAAACGTCCTGCTGCTGCTTCACCCTCTGCGTCTGCAGTGAAAGAGGCAGGGTTTAAACCCACCAAGAGCACAAAGACCAGAGCGCCTGCCCGTCCCCTCCCCATACCTCCTCCAGGTATACACTGATTTGTGTACAGATGAAGCTAAATCACTTTCCCTTGTTAGAAAAATCTCAGCTTTAACCAAACAACAGTAGTCATCTCAGGACCCTATAATCCTCAGGCTCAAAGAGGATCGACCATGACCAACTGGGATGAGAGGAAAGAGGAGAGGGAGCAGTTCTGTTTTGTTTAGATCAAATAGACCTTACAAGAAGAAATTACGTGCTGAAGATATTGTCTGGCTCACAGAAAACCTGCAGAACCTGATTTTAGTTCAAAACTGTGTTTCAAGGCTTATAAATGATGAATAAAAAAGAAAAACCCACATGAGCCCTGTTTTAGCTTCCCTTCACTTGGGAAATTAATTTTAAGATTTTATTATTCACATTTTAAGCGCTTTATTGCTTGGTTATGAGCATTATTACTGCTGCCCAACCAGCCAGATTCTCAGCAAGGACTCGGATGACTAGATCAAGTCTAAAGCTGAGTGTTTTTTATTTTCACCAGGGGACTCTAAGCTGTAAAACTGGTTCAGTCAGTGACAAATTTGCCTTTATAAAGTAACTCATAATGTATTTGGAAAAGTGCTTTATGAATAAAGTGGTTGAAATTCCCAAGCTTTTATTTCTCCTCCAAACCTCTATGCCACGTGTTTAGTTAATGTTTTAAAAAAATAACATATATGCTTATTGTTACATAAAGTTAAGGCCAAGCACCCAGAAAAGAGTCTCTTAACAGTTTTCAGGTACTACTGGGTCATTATGTTGCCTCCTTGCCTCTTTTTATCTACTTCTCTGTCCTCCTGACCTCATCTAGGAAATGTCACTTTAATGGTTCCAGGCTTCTCTGAGAATTTGAAATAGATTTCTAGTAATTTGATATCTGGTTATTATAAAGTTTTGGCCTACTCACTGGATAGTTAATGTCCTTGCATTTGGATTCATTTTGTTCTTTAAGTTGGTTATTTGTGTTCTTAGTTTCCTCAGTGTTTGCCAGTCTGCTCCTCCATCTTTCTTGTTTCTGTCTTAATGTCATGGTTCCACCTGAGTAATTTCTTTTGTTTAATGCAGAGTCTGCATTAATTCTCTTTCCACTTTTACTTAACACTTGGGTTTCTTTCCTGCCCTGCATTAGCGTTTTTCCTGCTTCCTGAATGTTTTCACCTGTGTCTAATTTCCCCTCCTGTTCCTTGTTCTCAGTTAACCCAGTGTGTATAAATAGTCTTGACTCCTCTTAATCCCTCTCAGATCATTGGTCTCCTCCCCCTGTTTTTCTGTGATCTGTATGTTCTTTTAGACTTTTAGTATTCTTCACTTTGCCATTTAACAGCTTGCTTTTGTATCTTGACTGTCAGTTGTAATTTTCCTGACATCCCACACTACCTGCTTGTAAACACTAAGTAATAGCTGAGACAACTGTAATAGCTCTCTAAAGGTCAGGATATTGACAGCTGTGAAATGGGACTGTCACAGCAAGCCAGCAGTGAGACCCCACATGACCCTGACGGCACATAGATTCTGAACTATTAGAAACGTTTGACTTTCTGTTAAAAAAAAAGGTTTACAAAATGTTGGAATGAGTTTTCCCTATTTTCTGTAGTGAACTAATAGCAGACATAAAGATTCACTTCAATGCCTTCACATTAGCCTCCCCTATACTGTGGAGTGCTAACTAGCACAGGTTAGGGTGCTAAACAGAAATGGGGAGCATAAACACCCTTGTCTGGTTTCCCCTCCTATTCCTTGTTCCCAGTTAGCCCAATGTGTATAAATAGTCCTGTCAGATCATTTGCTTGCCTCACTCTGTGTTTCTGTGATCCACACATGATCTTTTAGATTTTAAGGTGTCTTAACATTGCAAGCAGTTGTTAAACTGCTTTCTTTTGTGTCATGCTTGCATTTTGTAACGTCAAAATAGATAACTATAATAAATTACTCTGGACGTCAGGGAAAGGAGGGCAGTGAAATGCAAAGTTTCTTTGCGTAGCTTAAAGCACAGGTTTGCCTGAGCACAGTCTCATCTCTATCCTCATGTATAAATAAGAGTGTTGACTGGAGGTAACACAGACATAATCTGACCTGTTTTATGCAGTCTCTCGAGAACTTCCAGTAGAGACACAAACTATCCAGACGCAGCTTCATCAGAGGACCAATGAAGAGCACTACACCTACACCAATGTTCCCTGGAGGCTGTATCTGAGGAAGGAAGTGAGCACATATACAAATATAAATCCTAAAAATTCCACTTATTCTGACCTGTATCTCCTCACTATTAAACCACGTTTCCTACCGCATTTCCTTTCCTTCACAGGTATTTTATCCCAAAGACAGCTTCAACAGTCCCCTGGTGCTGGATCTAATTTTCAAACAGGTAACTTTTCTTTTCTTTTCTTTCTTTTTTAAATTTCCAACCCATTTGAGCTCAATAAGTTTAACTAATAACGCAAAGATCATAGAAAGATTCGTCTTAATAATTTCTAACAATTCCTCTTCTCTGCTCTCCTCTGTCCTCCAGATAGTAAATGACACCTTGTCAGAGGCGTGTGTTCGCGTCACCCGGGATGAAAGGCAGAAAATGAAAGCTCTTTTTGGTAGTCTGTGTTCTTCCGGGAGACATTTTTTAAGATCGTATGCTTGAATCTCTTTGACATTCATGAGTTTGTGTGTGTCTTTTTGTGCAAATGGCAGCTAAGCACGGCGTCAGACAGAATATGGATCCAGTGGAGGAGCACGTAAAGAAAACTGTTGTCACAGCAGCCAGGGAAACCTGGGAAATATACTTCTCCCGACTCTTCCCAGCCTCGGTGAGCCTGGCGGTGAATCCTTAGGGCAGTATGATTTCTGAGTCGGTGGGGAATTTTCATTTTTAATAACACTTTTTTATATTTTTTCTGTCTACATTTCTGCAGGGTAGTGTAGGAACGGGGGTGCAGGTATTGTCAGTGTCCCACAGTGGAATCAAACTGCTAAAGACTGTAAAAAGCAGTGCTACAGCTCCAGACTACTTCCGAGTCCTAAGACCGTACACGTATGTGCTTGTTTGTCTCTGTGTAGATTTATGTCACAGACAAATACACCAAACATACACGGAAATACAGCACATAATGCAACAAGCAACATTTGCACAATTCTAACAAACTTGACAGTCAGTATTTGGTGTGAACACCTTTAGTTGTTAACACAGCCTGAACTCTCTTAGGAAACCTTTCTCATCTTGTCTTTAAGAAGTATTCAGGAATAGTTCTCCAGGCTCCTTGAAGGACATTCAGAGCTCTTCTTAGGATGTTGGTTGCCTTCTGTTCTCTGCTGATATGATCCCACACTGCTTAAAAGAGGTCTGTTGAGGTCTGGGCCTTGGGGAAGCCAATCCGTGACTGATAGTTTTTCACTTTTCTGTCCAGTTATGCCTTTACTTTACAGATGGCTATAGGCACTCACTGTTGTACCTCTCATTTGATCTCCTCTATACATACTGATGACCAAAAACTTTCAAATTTGGTGCTAACCCATCTCAAACGAATTAGCACTGTTGCCTCACAGCAAGAGGGCTCTTTGTGGAGTTTGCATGTTCCCTCTGTGTTTGTGTGGGTTCTCCCAGAGTCCCGGTACTCTTGCTTCCTCCTGCAGTCCAAAGATATGCAGTTACTGGGGTTAGGTTAATTAGTAACTCTAAACTGCATAGTTGTGAATGTGAGTGTGAATGGTTGTCTGTCTCTGTGTGTTAGCACTGCGACAGACTGGTGACCTGTCCAGGGTGTATCCTGCCTCTTGCCCTAAGTTAGCTGGGATAGGCTCCAGCAGCCCTGCAACCCTAACAAGGGTAAGCGGAAGAGAATGGATGGACTCCATTAGACCTGTTGCTGCTGCTGCTGATTTTCAGTCCATGCCTCAGCCTTTTCTCCCTGTTTTCCTTCTTCTTTCCACTGTCACCATTTCCATTGTCAGTGAATAGTTTTTCCTATTTATTAGGACATGACTTTCTGCTATCGATAGTTTCTTACCTGACACTTCTTTTATTCTTTGGCTTCTTTTTTTGTATATGAAACTGAAGAAATCAATTATGTCTTTATATATCAGGCCGCAAAAAAACATTCCTCTGAAAAGGACTGAAAATGAGGGGAAAAACCAGCCAATGTTCAAAGGAAAACTTTGAATGGTCTTCAGAAAGCCTGGAGAACCAGACCACCTAAAAAAATTGAGAAGAAATGACGGTTGCCTCGAGACTTTTAGACAGTCCTGTATCTCCAAGCTCTCACCAATCTGTTGTCTGATAGTGTGTTTTATTTTGTTTTGTTTTTGTTGTTTGTTGTTAAAATATTTACTCCGCTTTTTTTCCAGCTATGCCGACATCCTGTTTGTGACCATCCCATCTGAGAACATGCTGGAGTTCAATCTGACCAATGAGAAGCTCATACTGTTCTCAACCAAGGCACCACAAGTCAAACACCTCATAGACATGTTCATCAATGAGATCAAAAAGGTACAAAGCACACACACACACACACAATTCACCTGAAACATTCAGCTTAAGTAGGTTATACCAACGTCCAGATACACAAAGATAAACAACAATTACACATATAAAACATACGCAGGTATTTGAGCTGTTTAAAAAAAAAGAAAGAAAAACCAAAAATAAGCTCTTTTTTCTGTGTTTTTCCCCTTTTCCCCCTCAAGGACTCAGACTACGTGATTGCAGAGCGTAACTTTGTTACAGATGAACGCTCGATGCTCAGTTTCCATAAAGGTGACATCATCAGGCTCCAGGTTATGGATGGGCTGGAGAAAGGTGAGGCACTGGTGTGGAAGTCACGCTGTATTCTGTGTGAATCTGCGGCAGACTCATGAGCTCATATTTGCCTTTGCTCATTCTCCAGGGTACAGCTATGGCTGCGTGGTGAGGAAGAAGGTTGTGTTTTTGGAGGAGCTCAAAAGAGACACTCAGGACTTTGGTATTTATGAAATCCTGTTATTTTAATAACAAAAAACAATCAGTTTTGCACAGAGTTCCCAGATGTTGGACGAGGCCCAAATATAAACAAAGCGACAATTCAAAATGACGGTTTTAAAGGATTTACTAACCTATGCTGCGCTGTGTACCCTGGGGATGTGAGGGTATTTTTAAAGCCAGGGAAGAATAGCTGCAGTCGTGTTGACGGCGCCTGCGGCACTCTTTAAATACAATATTGTATCAGAAAATTATTTTCCAGATGGATGACTGCAATGCAGTTCCAAAACTATTGATTTATGTGTTTTCTTGAGGACATAAAAGATGAAATGGGATCACAAATGTCACGTCAAGCAGTCAGTGGATAAGACAAACTACAGCAGAAGTTTGCGCACATATTTCTAAATTAATCTGATGTATTGGTTTTGTTTTTCGGGGTCTTAAATTCAGAACTTATAAATTGCTCATATAGCACTCCATGCTCATGTTTTATTCATGTGAATTCTGCCTGCGCCATTGAGACCGCTCTCATTCAACCACAGTCTTTAAATGGTAGCATAAAAAGCTATATTTTTACATAAATTAACCTTTAATGTTAAGTTGATTTATGGGCTGCATAAAACATTTTTCATCAACTACGTGCCTGAAATGTGTGTTTGTTTTTTCTTTTTTAAGATTCATTGCGTGTGTTCTTATGAAACACAAAAAGGGACTTACTGCTGACCTTGTGGCAAAGTGCTGGTCCCTATAAGCCGACGTTTCTTTTACTTCTGCCTGAAACAAGATGATCTCCAAAGTTGAGACACAACGGTTTTCTTATCCAGTTACTTCTGTCACTTCTCTTTGAGTTGGTCCCCGGCCCTGTTTACTGCTTGAGGATGTTAAACTTGACCTTATAGCCACATGAAAAGCTAAAACAGTTTTATTTATTTTTAGAAAGGAAAGCAACATTGTTTTTGAGCACTATATCAAAATTGGAAGATTAACAATTCAGGTTTTTTTCAGTCATATTGCCACAGGAGTATAAAATCATGCACCTAGCTATGCAGTCTGGCCATACAAAAATATGTGAAAGAATGGGTCAGTCTACAGAAGGGATATCCAACTCATTTTATGTAATAGGCCACATACTGCTTACTTTCATCTAAGAGTAAACCTCCCTTTTTGTCACTGTAAAGAAGTTTAACTGCACATTAAATCTGTCAAATATCGTAATATAAGCAAAAAAAGAAGGAAAGTTCAACAGTTCAACTCATTTCTTTCCTGCATGATAAAGAAATTAAGTAAATAAAAGACATCTGTCAGCACGATAATCCCCAGACTGACCTGTAATTACAAAAAAAATTTTTCATTAATTCACAGGAAATTCTGTTTCTTTTTATCTTACTGTTGGTCTATTGCAAAAATCAGACTGAGATTTCTATTGTAGATAGTGGAAAAAATGGGTTTTCTCTCATTTTTTTGTTTATCTTTTACATAATTACTTTGGTGTAGTAAGAATGGCCACAGGGAGGTCTTTATCAGTGGAATGCTGTATTTTAAAGTACACAATTTAAACCCTCCTTCACATTTCCAAAGCCATCAGGTGGGCGAGATTGGAGTCCTTGTTGATTTCTTCCTCCGGGTCTTAAGTTTGACACTCCTGTTCTAAAGGGTTTCCTAAATTTGGGTGTGGAGCTGTCATAGGATGGTAGCTTTGCTACAAGTCAGTTGGTGACATTTCTTCACTCATAGATATTTCCCAATCAACTGCAACATGTACTGTTGCAAAGTGGAAGCATTTAGGAACCACAGAAACTTGGTGTAAACTTACAGAGCAGGTTGATGGGTTGAGCTCCAAACCTCCTCTGGCATTATCATAAATACGAAATCTGTATTTATGGAGCCATGGAAACTGTGGCATAGGTTTCCATGGCTGTCCAGCTGCATGCAAGCTTTACATCACTGAGCAAAATGCCAGCTGTCAGATGAAGTGTCTCAGGACTCTAGAGCAGTCAAAACATATTCTGTGGATTGATTAATTTTATTTCTCTATCTGGTAGTCTGATGGATGAATCTTGGTTTGACAAATGACAACTGCATGCTTCTAACTTTGCTTCTTCTCCTCAGAAAACTGAACCAGTTTTCACATAAGTCTGAAAAAGAAAAAAACAAACGGCGTCTCTGGAAACTATGAGCCAGCTGACAGGTTAAACTATTGAATATTGCAGCATTAATTTCATCACTCGCTTAGCTTCGAGGATTGCTGCAGCACCATGTCATGTTTGGGATCAGGGTTGGAGGTTGCCCCATATCAGATAAGTTAGCCTTATGTCTCTACAATTATAGAGGAGACTGCCTTTTGTGCCAGGTTATCAGTGTGGCAGCAGAGAGGTGGGAGGGGGATCACATCTTGTAAATGAATGCAAAGCCTGCAGATAAAGATCCGACCACTTTAATTGAAAAGCTGACCTGCTGGTAGAGGAAAGGCCGATAGCGATCAGGATTTGCAGTAAAGCAAAAGCTTGTTTAGGCACAGTGAACAATCAGCTGTTTGCCCTGCATCACCTGCACCTTGTTACCCCTCTGCTCTGTCTGCGCATCAGGCTGGAAGTTTGGCGCCGTGTTCGGCCGCTCCGGCGCATTCCCCGCCGAGTGCGTCCATCCCGTCGCTCCTCCTGACTTCCTGTCACTTCCACTGGACCGAAAGTCGGAGCCTCGAGGTGGAGCAGGACAGTTCGCTGTGTCATCAGCTGTCGCTGTCGCCGTAGCATCCACCATGGCCGCGCATGAGATAGATCAAACAATTGAGGTTCACAGACACTCACACACGCATACAGATTGCTTGTTTTTCTGTCAAACTGAATTCAGGTTGTTTTTCACTGTCACTCTTTGCCTTTCAGAAGGTCTCTGTTGATGGCTTTGCTGATGGAGATCTGGATGAAAGCGCCCTGCAGGACACGAAATATGACATGCTGGAGTTTGCCAAGAAGTACTTCAGACAGGCGCCCAGCGGGAAAGGGTGAGGGAAAACACAGAATGAGTTTACCGTGCTCTAACAGCAGAACAGGAAAAAGATGTGTTAGTTATCTTTTGTTCTTAGTAATCAGCAGGGAATAGACAAAGCCACCAGACTTCCTAACAATAACACTGTATTTTCATGTAAAATTATCACTGAGTGAGAACATTAGAAGCAACAGAATGTCTCCTTAATTTTAGTGCACAGTCTTCAAGTGGATGCAGCTGCTGAGCAGCAGGAACAGCGAACCTGTTGCTGTTAGAAATTTCACTAGGCAAAGATAAAAGAGTGAAATGAGGAGGTACGGCCCGAGAAGGAGCATCAGAAAGGGGCATCGAAAGTAATCAAAAATACTTGAGTTACTTTGAAAATCATTTAGGAGCTAGGCGCTCCTGTGTTCACAAGTTCTGCATTGAAATACAATTTACGATGCTAAGTCCTGCTCCAATGATAGAATATTAAAATGATGTAACACTGAGAGGTACTAATCTGCATCATAGGTACACTGAAATCAGTTGTGTCGAAAGGGCTTGCGTACTCTTGTTTAGATACATATTTGAAGGTTGCTAATTTTCAGGCAATTCAAATAAATGCTGTTTTATTGGAACTAAAAGGCAACATGAGGCATGACTGACTGTGTTCACAGAGCTTCCCTGAAGAGCAAAAGCAAGAACAGAGACTCCCGGGAGCCCATTGAAATGATCAAGTTTTCCAAGGTGCCTTCTTCTTTGCTCTCAGTTTTGCTGTCGTAACACTACGGCCGCACCGCGTCGTTCGCGTAACTTTTCTTGTACTGTGTTCACCTTTGCAGACGCCTCTGACTGAATCTCTGATAGAGTTCACAGACCCGGCCATGAACAGAGTGGCAGCCGATCTCTTCCTGTGTAAGTTCTCACCTTCTGTCGTCTTCAGTTACATTAATAATTTTCTGATTTTTTTTACAACCCGGCTTCAAGTGATCTTCTGTTCAGAGGAGATGTTCTCATATCCTGTGCCATCTACTGCATATCTGTTCATCTCGGCAAAGCAAGAGCTGAGGTTCCTGCTTTTTCCCCGTAAAAAGGATTTGAGGGGAATTTTTCATTATGTGATTTGACCATCTGAAGTTCAGGTTTAAATGTTGGTGTGCGTGTGTGTGTGTGTCCTGGTTATGTATTTTATGTAGCCATGATGCGTTTCATGGGCGACTCTCCATTAAGGGGGCTAACAGAACAGGAAGTGGTCAGCACTTTCCTCAAGGTAAACATACAGATCATTTTTCGCCTTGTCTACTCTGCTGTTTTCTCTTTGACAGCTGGCTAATCTTTTTATGCTGTTCTATGTATTTTTGTGTGTATGTGTGTGCGTCCATCCACCGCTCAGCTCATAAGAGAGTTCTCCTTGATGAGGGATGAGGCTTACTGCCAGCTCCTCAAACAGCTTACCACTAACACCAGCTCCAAACCGTAAGTCCGCACACCGACACACACGGTACAAGCCTCTTTCATCACTGAGCCTGTGATTCCGAGCGTGCACTCCTGTGCTCCACAGCGACAGTTGCCAGCGAGGCTGGCGGCTGCTGTACATCCTGACTGCTTTCCACTGCTGCTCTGAAGTCCTCAAGCCCTTCCTCCTCAAATACCTGCAGCAGGCCTCTCGCAGCGCAGGAGTGCAGTATCAGGGTAACGAGCGCGCACAAACACACAGCTTTTACTGTCCCGTGAGTGTAAATGTGTAACGTTGCCTATAAAATTGGCAGGCATAGCTAAAGCGTGCGAGCAGAATCTGAAGAAGACGTTCCAGTTTGGCGGCCGCATTGTTCCACCCAACAGCATGGAGCTGAAGGCTATGATGGTCAGTGTCTCTCTTTAATTTATGTCCCAAAGTTTCCACTCACAGTTTATCACGTTTGCTGATTTGTGCATAAAATGAATAAAAAGCAAAACTATTTGCTGTAAATTGTACTAAAATAATGGTGTCAGGTTTAGGGAGCATTCAAAGCTGAAGCTACCCCAGCGCTTCAGTAGTGCTGTGCTCCTGTCTGCATTGTTTCGTTGCACCTCTGTGGGTGTGTACACTCTTTGTTCACTATATTTTTTTTGTTACAAACTGAATAAGGACAGACACAATTTCCAAACCCAGTCTGCCTTGAATTAGAATGAAGTTTACTCCTATTATGTTATGTTACAGTACTGTTATTGATGTAAGCAGTAAGTTAATGAGGTAGCTGGCTGAACTGAATTGGCTTTTGAAAGATGAAAAGTTATATTCTATTTTATTGTAATAGGCAACAAATTGAATGAAAGACCAAACCAAGCAATGGTCGGATCCCACCAGCAGGCATTGTCTGAATAATCAAAGCTTTTTTTTCTCCCCTCCCTCTTTGCCAGGGAACTCGATTGTTGTCCAAAATCTATTACACATCAGAAAGCCACAGTGTTGCAGTGGCTGACACGCTTCTGGGGATTCTAGTGTGAGACTAATTCCCAACAAATGCACAATTTTCTCCTGTTTCAGCAATACTTGGCAAAAAGTGCAGCGTCCAGCTTTTTTAGCAAATAACTAAAGGATGCAACTTGGAAGCCACTTTAAAAGATTTATTGAGGAACCAGCAGGCTTGGGGGGCTGAATGCTACAAACAGGAGAGCCTAATGAGAGAAAAACATGCTGTTAATTTAAAAAAAAAAACAGGTTTCATTGGGTGTAGGATCTTGTGAAGTAGCCCCACTTATACAGTGTGTGTAGTTTAATCTCTAGCAGTGTATTACATGTGTATGTGTTCGTGCCTCCTCAGGCGGGACGGAGTTCAAAACGTCAGCTGTTCCTCTTCCCCGGGGGTATCGAACGTCATGTGAAAATCAAAACTTGCTCTGTAAGTGCTCAGCTGCCACTTTCACCATCACTGGTGTGCATCATGAGAGCGAGTGCATCCATGTGTCTGCACTGACACTGTTGTGTTTGGGTTTTGGTTTTTTTAGGTTGCCCTGGAGGTGATCGAGGAGCTGTGTTATGAGATGGGTCTGCACAAGCTGGAGGCTATGGAAGAATATGCCATATTTTTAGTGACCAATAGAGGTATGCTCATGGGCAGCTTGTCTCAAACACATACAAACACATACATATTAAACTTTGTATTTATGCTCTTTGAGAATCTCTGTTAGTTGCTCTCTGAGGTTTAGCTGTAAGAGAAAGTCAGGGAATGGTAAAACTCATCATCTAATCCTTTGCAGGTCTTAAAATGAGGTAAATACAGCCCGCAGTGAACATAACACACGACGTATTGCATTTTTAATTTACCCAAAATTACACTAAAATGCAGAAGCAGCGTGCGGAAAAATTTATTACAACTGTCATGGTTTCTATCTGACTTAACAGGGTAAGAAGCAGCCAGCTGCTGCTAATCAGATCCACTCGATTAAAGCAGAAGTTTCGGCAGGTTGCTCATCTGCAGCATTTTGGTGTGAGTTAACTCTGGAAGGGCTTAAATTTCCAAACTATTTGACATCCACCATTCAACAGTGAGAAAGATTATTCACAAGTGGAAAACATTCAACGCAGTGCCATAGCCAATCAAGGAAACTCAGTTTCCTGGACTCAAACACAACCTGGAGACCGACAGCTTTGCAATTTCAAAAGGTTTATTAACGAGTATGCTCAGGATTTTAACTCAGGAAGACTGGTCTGCCAGAGAAGGCAGGTAAATTAGCCAAAGTGTAATATGTTATATTTTTTATTTTTATGTCGTGATCTGTAAAACCTTATCATTTGAGGAAGGGGCACCTTCTTTCACATGACTGTACCTCTAAAAGTAAACATTTTTTTGTGTGTATTTAAAAACACAAGTGATGAAGAACGGCCCTATGGCTCGTTTCCTTCTGCTTTATCAATAATTTAATGTTTAAGCCCCTTGAAATGCTCTCACAGTACATATACTTTATACACAAACACCATTGTTGTCTTTTTTCTTCCCTGAGCATTAAATATCTCCACATGATAACAGCTGGCAGCTGCTCTGACTCCTGCGCTTTTCCGAAGCACAGCAGGTCACGCAGCATGGGGCTGCACAGCACATTTCAGAACACGAGTATCAATAGTTTTAACTCCTTTTTGGGGGCTAAGCAGTGGCCAGTGTGAAAATATGCACGTCCACTGTGTAAAAACTTTGCATATTTGCATGTTCAGGTCAGAATGTGCGTCCTTTGATCAAGCATGAGTACATCCTGGATGTGGCGACAGAGGCCGAGTTAGTCGACACCGGCTACAGCTTCTGGTTCAGGCGAGTCGTCTGGACTCAGCCGCTCAAGTTTGACAATGAGCTCTGTGTGGCCATGCACTATAACCAGGTACAACATTTGCTGCACATACTCGGTAGCTGCTGTTTACCTGTGTGTATGCATGTGTGCATAACCCTGTTTTTGTGATTATTTAGATCCTTCCAGACTACTGTAAGGGTCTGCTGAATGTTCTTCCACATGGAAAAGTGAGCGATCAACAGTTTCACCAGATCTCCAAACTGGCAGCTTTGCAGCACCGAGCCAAAGACAACATCTTCATTCCCAGCATGTGAGGAAACAGCAGCACTGAGAAAGTGGTTATAGTTTAATTCTAATGAGCCCCAAAGAGGACTTTAAATTTAACCTGGAGTTCAATTTTACTTAATTTTACATACTTACTTTGTTCTGAACAATTTACTTTAGTGATAATCATTGTCCTGAAAACACAAACTTATTGTACTTTAACAATCCTGATGTCAAACAAATCCCAATTAAAAGAAAATATTAGCAACTAGCAATTAGCTCCAACTCTGTGCATTTAGGCAGATAAACATGGTTGAAGAAAGTTAATTTAAATGACTGAATGTGGCATGGTTGTTCATGCCCGATGAGCTAAACTGAGTATTTCAGAAACTGCTAATCTGCTGATCTCTAGCGTTTTCAGAGAATGGTCTACAGAAGAGAAAATATTCTGCGAGCAACAGTTCTGGTTCAGATTGGCCAGACTGTTCTGTTCTGAGAAGAGCATCTCTGAATGCATAGCACACTGAACCTTGAAACAGAGAAGCTCCAGGCAGCAGATGACAACACTGGGTGGCACTCTTGTTAGCTAAGAACAGGAAACTACATTTTTTTTTTGCACAATTTGCCCATTATCGGCAAAATCTGGTCTGGTAAAACCTGATTTCTGTTATAACATTCAGAATTTGGCATACACTTTGTACAAGTATGGATCCATCCTGTCAACAATTTATCCTGCAGGTGTAATGGCTTATTTTCTTCAAGCATCCCAGCCCACCTGAATGTTATTCCTGATCGCGTCTATCCCTTTATGGCCACAGTGTACCCATCTTCTGATGGCTGCTTCCAGCAGGATAACGCACCATGCCTAAAAGCTCAGAACATCGTAAACTGGTTTCATGAACATGACAATGAGTTCACTGTACACCTTTGGGATGTGGTAGATTGAGAAATTCTCATATTGTATTTGCAGCTGACAAATGTGCAGCACCTCTTTGATACTGTCATGTTAATATGAACCAAAATCTTTGTGGAATGGTTCCAGCAGCTTGTTGGATCTTTGCCACAAACAATGAAGGCAGTCCTGAAGGCAAAAGAGATCCAGCCTGGTATTAATAAGATGTACCTAATAAAGTGTTCAGTGACTGTAGATGGAAGTCATTCATGATGTAAAAACAGTGTCAGCATGTTTCTATACATTCTTTATGTTTGTCTAACTTCGGTTTTGTTTTTGCCTTTAAATATTATAACTTGTTAACTAAGTTATTCTTGATATTTGAACGTTGAATGAACACTTTCCCCAGGATTTCTGGATGGGTTAGACTTTAAAATGAAATAATTCTGTTCCCATCAAAAACTTTGGTAATACACCCTACAATGACCAAATTTGTTGTGGTCTTTTATATCTATAATGTAGTATTAATGCTCATTTTAGTGGTGAGAAATTACAGCAATTAAAGTGTGAAATAAAGGAACGAGAATTTAGTGTCAAGCTGAAAAATTAAGAGTAAAGACCTCATAAAATGGCCTGCATAAAAGAAAACAGAGTAAAATCTTGTATAATGTTAATGTTTAAGTGGAGGATTCTGACTCGACTTGCAGCAGTTTAGTAAATGCAGGCACAGACTGTGGTGCAGTCACCAGTTATTGTGTTTAAAAGGCATGACTGCTTTTCTACTTTCTCAACTGTAAAAACTCTTATATGACTTCTTGCTCTAACCGCTGTTATCCTCGATCCTTCCTCCCCCATACACAGACACACACACAGACACACACAGACACACACACACAGCCTAAAGCGGAGAAGAGCAGCTCACTGAGTTGTAAAACTCTTCTGGAGAAATGTGGGAAATCACAGAGTGAAACAGACTGCTGTTTATCTGATACTCTGTTTCTGTTCTCCCTCTCCTGCAGACACGAATTATCGGAGTACATCGCCACACCTCTCTTCAAAAAGCAGCCACCCCAGCAGTGGGTTACCATGGCGACACAGCATATGCAGCAAGTACAGGCACTGAACCCGCACCAGGCCCGAGCACAGTTTCTGGGTAAGATTGCTGTGGACATTAAGAAGCGCTGCAGGAACACCTGGTGGTCTACAGTAATGTGTTAAACTAAAACTCAACTGCTTCACCCCAAGATTGAAAATTTACTCAAATTTTTCTTGTGCGCTTTCAGGCCTGGTCAGTGCATTCCCCATGTTCGGCTCTTCGTTCTTCTACATCCACAGCAGCAGCTCCACCACCTTTTACGCTCCCAGTATCGTTGCTGTCAATCAACACGGTCTCCACTTCCTCCACAAAAATACCCATGTAAGGAGCGCGCACACACACACACCTTTGGTCGGCTTATGACTCAGCGCATCGTGACGAGAAGATGAACTCATATGCAGATCTGTAATTTCAGCAGACAGCTGTAAAAGTTTAGTCTCTGTCATGCAGGAGATGATGGCACTGGTCCCCCTGGCGGATATACAGTCCACCCGCACCCAGAGACCCACTGCTGGGACCAGTTACCCTTATGTAGACCTCACCTTAGGGGATATGAATGCACAACGTGTCATTCAGCTACAGCTGGAGCAGGTATTATGCAAACCACACATCTAAAGAATCTTGATCATCTTTAGCCAGTCAGCTTTCGGGCTCTGATCCACTCTTTCTTCATCCTCAGGGCCTGGAACTGTGTCGAGTCGTCGCCATGCAGGTGGAAAACATGATGTCAGTGCGGGAGAAGAGGCTCACTCTGCCACCCAGTGAAATCACCATGCTGTAACGCACAAACTTTCACGAGTGCACATGCTCTCGCTAATGTACATGAGACCTTCATAAATAGCCTACCTCTTCTCAGCTTAAGGTGTTTGCTATATGTATCTCGCACACACAAATGTGAGGTCACTTTCTATGAGTGCAGAACAAGAATGGATCTCAATACTGGACGAATTTCCTGTTTTTCTATCTGTGTGACTCATTAATAATTGCACTTAACTGTTTTATGTGTACAGAAGCTGTAAATGAAATGTGGGGAGGCTTTGCAGGGCCGGTGTCGTGTCTTCACAAAGTTTTATAACTGATAGGCTACATGTTTTATATTTTTTTATAAGTACAGTTGACTGTACTCTTTATTGTTATATTCAGCCCTTGATAATGCCCATTTTGTTAAAAAAAATCAAAACAAGAAACATTATATATAAATCACAATAAATCAGGGTTTTTAAAAACAATTGTGAACTTCTTCAGTGATTATTATATTACGTGCATAACTATACACTGCTGGGGAAAAAGTGAAATATTTAATCAGCAACCTTTCTCCTAATCAGGTATTTACTGACTTCATTGTTTACACACATAATATTAAAAATATACATTGTTTCAGTGTGCGAGAGTTAAGCCGAATACTGCTTGCTTCCAAACTCTATAGCGGCCGGTAAGTAGTTATTTTTACTGTATAACAACACTTTTTTTTATTCCACTATATTCACTCTTTTATTCTTCTTCGTGATATGTAATGAAATAAAAAGTTTGCATAAAACTTTAAAAACTATTTTTTAGTCGCACAGTTTTCTTTCTTTGTATATCTGCTATATAAACTGAGAACCAGCGGAATTAATAAAAAAAAAAAAACAGAGCTATCTGGATGTAAAGTGTGGACTCAGTGGAGGTAAATAAGAGGTAAGTGGGACAGAATTAGCAGCAGAGGACTAAAATGTGTCCTCGGGGTTCCCAAAATGGATTTAGCCCCGCCCCACACTGTCAAATCGTCACCGAGCATGCGCAGACTTCTGGCAGGTTACACGAGTTTATTTTCAGCCTTTTTCTTGGAGACGGTTTATGCTGGTGTAAACTAAGAGGAGGTCAAGATTCGTGCGCATATAGCAATGCGTTTCCCAGGCTATTGGAGTTAAAACCTGACTCGTCTGCGGAGCTCTGAGGTCTGGAGTTTAACGGCGACATGTGAAATGTTGCTGCGTGGTTTGTCTGTTTTTCCAGGCGGCGACGGACAGACCCAGCCAGGCTAGTGGAGCTAACTAACTTACTAGCTTGCTCGCTAGCTGGTAGCCAGGCCGCTCAGATAATATTTTTTCGCGTTTCTGCTGGCCGAGCGTGCTGCATTTGCCACGGCTCTGTTTTCCTGAGAGAGTCCGGTAAGGTAATCTCCAGACTGTCAACTGCCACACCACATCGTTACTTCAATGCAGACGCGGAGTGGCCCACCAGCTTAGCTAATGTTAGCTACTTTATGCGCTGCGAGAAAGTAACTGGACCCTTTAAAGCAAGTGATATTCATCTGTTAGACGTCTAGTCCGCTCACGCTAACAAGACCCCGAGTAATTGTTGCTGAAATGCAGCGCTGATGCGTGCTATCTGTTAGCTAGCAGCCCTCGTCGCAGCACGCCGGTCATCTTGTTTTGGCTGATATGGCAGCCAGTGGATACTCCGACCTGAGGGAGAAGCTCAAATCCATGACTCCGCACAGAGACGACTACGAAAACAAGTGCGTGGACGAAACGAGCAACGGGAAACACCGAAAACGCAAGCACCGGGAATCCGATGACGACGAGTACGAGCACAGCGATGACAGCACGGACCTCCGGGAGCAGGAGGCCCGCCGGGTGAGGAGCAGCATCCAGCAGAAGACCATCTTCACGCCGGAGGAGTGCGCCCTCATCGAGAAGAAGATCGACGAGGTGGTTGCACAGGCAGAGGCCGGACATTACCGCGAGCACACCGTGGATAGAGCGCCCCTTCGGAATAAGTACTTCTTCGGGGAGGGCTACACGTATGGAGCCCAGCTGGAGAAGCGTGGTCCGGGTCAGGAGCGGCTGTACCGCAAAGGAGAAGTGGACGAGATCCCGAGTTGGGTGCACGAGCTGGTGATCAATCGGCTGGTGACAAACGGAGTCGTCCCAGAGGGGTTTGTTAACAGTGCAGTCATCAATGACTATCAGCCAGGTGGCTGCATCGTGTCACACGTGGATCCTTTGCACATCTTTGACCGGCCCATCGTGTCCGTGTCCTTCTTCAGTGACAGCGCTCTCTGCTTCGGCTGCCGCTTCCAGTTCAAACCGATTCGGGTGTCTGAGCCCGTGTTTGTCTTGCCTGTGAGAAGAGGAAGTGTCACCGTGCTTAGGTGAGTATAGCTGTGTTTGCTGTCATGTTTTGTGTTTTTGTGTAGTTCCCACGGGCTGTAGAGAGCAGTCACTAAAAGCCTCTTTTCCCCTCTCTCAGTGGCTATGCAGCAGATGACATTACCCACTGCATCCGACCACAGGACATAAAAGAAAGGCGTGCAGTAATCATCCTCAGAAAGTGAGTCAACACACTGTGATTTTGAAAAATTGACAATCCTAATTTAAACCTCTCTCAACCCCAGTCTTTCTTATTCTGCTTCTTCTTCTTTTTGGCAGGACTAGACCTGACGCTCCTCGACTGGGCTCTGACAGCTCGTTAAGAGCTTCTTTGGCACAGAAACCAGGTCGCCTGAAAGCCAAACGTTCTCATCGCAAAGCAGACCCTGATGCTGCTCACAGGTATCCACCCGCACGTGCTAACACACCAGAGGTCTTCATGGTACAAACTAAACTGAGAAAAGTCAGACAGCGCACGAGTATTTCATCTGATGAGAAACTGGTCAAAATGTAATTGGAAAACATAGAGGCTGCAATCAGTGAGTGCTAGGAAGGGGTACCAGAGTTTGGCATTAAATTCATACTGATTCCAGTCTCCTCTAAACTGAAACATTGATAAGTGTCTGGACAAGTGGTGCCACTCTCAGTATTTATGTAACGTTAATTCATTCTAACAAAGCCGGTGTTTAGAAATTCACAGCTGCCCCCTGAAAATGAGGCTGCTAGTCTCAAGCAGATTGTCTGCCCCTCAAGTCACAGTAACTAGGGCTATTAATGAGTCTTTTATGAAATGCACAGTTGGCATCGGTGTGAGTACTTCTTTAAGTGGCTCTAATTAATTCTCAGGCAAACAGCACAACAAACACTTTCTCAATCAATAAATGAGGCAGAAAGCCTTGGCCAAAGATATTGTAAGGCTAAGTTTGTTGACATGACAGTACAAGCAATGCTTGTTTTTGCCAGCATAATTAGATGTGTGGAAAGTGTGATGTGTACAAACAAAAACATTTACCTATTTCTGCCAAAGAAAAAAAAAGATTCCTGTCAGGATGACAGGCTGCGGAGCGGAGTAGGTGATCCCATGTTGGGTCAAGATGATGTGTGTAAACACCAGTGAGTGGTATTCATCATACAGTCTGTTCAAGTTTAAACATGTAGAAAAGATATAGAGGGTGTCATATCTTGGTTTTTAAGTTGCTGTGACAGAAAAGCGTCTTCCACTGAGGTCAGGGACGATACTAGCCTCTGGTCTCGCTACTCACGTGGAAAACTGGGCAGCACTTAAGCAGAGCTCTAAGCTGTAATATTTTGTCATGGCTCAGAGGTGGTGAATCTGCAAGAATAAACGTGAGGTGTGTTAGTAAGATAACTCTGTGCGATGAAAGGGTTTGTGATGAATGACCCAAATGTGACTCCACCAGGCCGAGGGTTCTGGAGATGGATAAAGAGGAGAACAGACGTCCTTCACTGTCCCGTCATCGTCACAGCATCACCTCAGAGAACTACAGGAGACGCGGCCAAGACTACGACAAAGAGCAGGAGAGTTCAGGGCGCAAAGTCAAAATGAGGCGCCACTGAGGACTCCTTTCACATGTGAATATCTGGTTGTTGTTGTTTTTTTTTTTTAATGTAAGCCCATCAGCCACAACATGAAAACTACTGACAGGTGAACAGGATGATCTCATTACAGAACAGCGTCGTTTGAATCCTCGGGGCCCTGGCGTTCATGTCAAAGTTACTCTGGCCAGCTAAACACTGGAGCACAGCAGGACAAACAGCAATGAGGAAAACATCTTAGCAGGACACACAGGCAGCCAAAGAATCTGCTGCTAGCATCACAGCGCCATCAGAGACACCCCTACCCCTATGGCATGATAGGTCAAATCTGTTTTGGCAACACTGAGTGCGGCCTGCACCGTTTTGAGCAGGTGGTTTTAATGTTATGGCTGATTATTATATTTCAGTATTATATTATTTGTTCATTCAAACTTGCTCCTTTTGTTTCAGTTTGGCACAGGGAGGGCAGTTATCATACTGTTGCTTTTTGATTTGAGTGGATTAGTTTTTGGCAGACAAAGCTTACATCTCTGCTACTTATTACAGCACTTGGAGTTATTCACTACAGTTAGGCTCTGTTGATAAACTGTTCAGTTAAATGAAACTTTTTGTTTGTATGTTCATAGATACCTAAAACTGGCATGTTTTGTTTTTTTTTGTAACCAAGATGTACAGACCTTGAGAGCTGAAAGGAGTATGGACTTGTAAAAAGGAAACCCTGGGCTGTAATCTAACTTGTTATAATGTACAATATGTTTATATAGTGTTTGATTGGAGGACTTTTATGGAGCGTTTGAGTTTTAGCACCTACGTTTCTGACCTGTAACTTCACTCAGTTCACTTTAGCCTCCATTTTGCAGTTTTAAGTTGCAGCAGACGTGAAACCGGATTTCTGTTTTACGATTCAACTTGGCCGCATGGCTTCTGTTGCTGGTCTGTCAGCTGGAGTGATGCACCATTTCAGGAGCAATGGAAAAACTCAGGTCTTGTTTTACACTCCTGTTTCATTCTGACATTGTTGCTGTCCTGTGCTAGATCTAAATTTTTTTTCTTTTAAATAAGGTGAAATTGGGGTCAGTCAGAACTTTAATTTGAGCAGAATGACCTCCATTAAGTCCTGTTTAGTTTGGGTCTGAGCAGAAACAATTTCCTTGCGGTTTGCTGTGTAAACATAAATTTGTTGCTTGCTTCCAGTCAACCATGTTTGGCAGAGGTACTCATTAGATGACTGCTTAGTATGGAGTTACATATGAGCAAAAATAACCTTGGTTCAGAGGAGAAATTGCTTTCTAAAAACAGGACGTGGGGTGTTCATGGCTCTGTGTAGCTCGGCTAAAGTTGAAATGATTGTGTGGACAGTGAAGGAGCATAAAATGGTTTCATGGGTTTTTAGTTGTCATTTGTTTTGACTGACAAAGGTCCTCGCTAAATGAAATAAAGCTGAATTTGCCTCTCCCGAGTCTATTTATTCTGCCTGCCATACTGACAAATATGTATTTGTTACATTTTTAAGTGCAGAATTTGAGATTAAATGATCTATTGAGAAATCTTATTTTATATCTAATATCAGTAAGAATAGAATAGAATTCAACTTTATTGTCATTGCACAGGTACAGGGCAACGAAATGCAGTTTGCATCCATCCAGAAGTGCTTTAGCCATGATCGAGAAGCTGAAACATATAGCACTACAATTTACTGCAAACTTTCCAGCCACTGCAAACTGCTAAACAAATGCAGTTATGAACTTTTTTTTTTAATGGTCTGATTCTGTGGTATCAGAAATACAATTTCTTCTGGAAACTTCAATCTAGAGTACTCCCATTTTATCATTTCAAAGCAGAAAGCTGACGTAAGCAGTTTCCTCACAAGCTCCACCTCATGAACTAAGTCAGGGTATTCATCTAAAGTTTCCTCTACAAACTGCTGCTGAATTTAACATCTGATCCAAATGAGCTGTTTATGTTTTTACACTATGTTGAACTGATGAAATTTAACTTCAGTGAAGGCTTGCTGAAAAGCCTAAAAACCTTCTTTCTTGTCAGCCACTTTGAGTAGGAGAGAACTTTCATCTTCACTGAAATCTCATCTTATAGCTTTGGAATAGTTAATTATTAAGTGATGATTTAACTTAAAGGGAGAACCACAAAAAGGAAAAAAGCTGCCCACATATATATATATGTATGTGTGTATATATGTATTTGTTACATTATTTTTGGAAATTCAGATAAATGTATAGAAATAACCCGATTAGTTAGAACAACTGTACAGAAGAGAGCCGGACAGTTATTGAAGGTCTGTTGTGCCAGAGCGTCACCAGGGGGCGCTAATGCACCTTTAACGATGATTATCATCCGAAATTTAAAAAAAAGACGAAGAAGCCACCAGCTGTTAGCTACTGTTTATGGCATACTTATGGCAGCAAACGACAGTCGACAGGCTTTTTTTATTTGCCAAAAAAGCATCAAAAGACGTGTTCTGTCAAACTCCAATGGTTCTGAACCTGAATATCACATTTTCTTCGCACTGAGTGGTAAGCATATTTATCAGGAGGGTGGAGAGATAACTTATATAATGGACTGCTAACAAGGCTAACCAGCTGGCTAGCTGCTAACAATGAGAAACGCTTTGTTTTTGTCTGCGTTGTTATTCGGACAGCTGTGTAACTTTACTGTCTGTCAGTATGTTACTCGTTTCCGTCGACGTATTTTTCGACTGTTTTTGTAAGGCTAGAGATGAGAGGGGAGGTCGGCGCTAAAATACTGTCACAACTCGTTAGTAGTGAGACCTTCAAAAGTTTGAGTGATTCTAGATGTTTCACAGAAACACTTAATTGAAGTCTTCTCTCTTAAATTTCCAAGTCTCCCTTTGGAAAAATGCCTCAGCAATGTATTTGGAGGCTGTTAAAGGACCAGTTATGCAAGCAATTAGTTCGTTTGGATATAACCCAGAGCATGACTAAAGCAGTAACCGCAATAATATAATATTATTTGGAGGTAAAAACAGAAACAAGATAACAAAACAGATAAAACTAGGTGAGTGATTAGCAGACTCTAAAAGTTGTTTCTGAAGAGGAGAGTTAAAGAGGAGTAAGAAAAGTTGAAACAACACCATATGCTTCTGTCATGACCTGCTTTCCACACTCTTTCTCAAAAGCACCAAGAGACAGATAAAAGAAACGGACTAAACAGGGGGTTAATCAAACCTTAAGCATGGTTAAGGTTCCTCAAAGTCTGGAGCCACATTCTGCAAACTTGACTAATTTGGTCCAAACACATTGTCAGTGAAATGCTGAGAACGCATTGCACTGTTCTGCATCGTGATATCACATGAAAACAGGCAAAGAACTCTCTTTAGCAAGCAGCAGAATCAGAGCATCTTGGATTCATGTAAAGACAGTTGACTCTGAGAGAAATTAAACATTCAGAAGAATTCTCCAAAATGCCAAATATCTTGAAGGCTTGTTTTAAGGGCAAAAGATCAGCACACCAAGATTTTTTCTTTTCAGTTTACTACTCTTATTATGAAGTCAATTAACATTAGAAACTTTTCCACAGTACTCTTACGGTGAACATACTGGCAGTCCAGTCAGCAGGATAAACTGCAAATCCTTTAATCCTGTGGGAGAAGTCTAACTTTGCCCTTTCTACATTTGCCATGTGATATGTTTAGTATTTGGTCAGTAATCTATCACACAGATGGAAAAGAAGAAAATTGCATTTTATTTGTATAATGTCTTTGTTAGTGTCATATATAATGGCAATGGCAGGTTTATATATATATTAAGATAAAAACCTAAGAATCTGTGCAGGTTTGCAGTGCTTTAAAGTGAAAATGGCAAAAATAAAACTTTACAACCTCCCATTCACACACACTCACAGCTATTAAATGTAGAGTTTGTTTTTGTTTTTGAATGTCGGCAAAGACGGAGCGCTGCCTGTCCTCTGTCAGTTGAAGTCTAGTAGGATATCCTGCTGCTGCTGATGGTGGTGCTAATGTGTCTGTAATAAATATATATATATATATATATATATATATATATATATATATATATATATATAAAATAAATAAAAAAAAATTTTCACGCTTAAATTAGCAGTTTGAATGCGGTGGTATAATTAAGCACTATTGTGACAGCAATCAGGATATTGATGTAAGTATTGACCTGATGGTAACAGAACAGTGACCTCTGTTCTGATAGTCAAAGTGACACCTCCATGCTGTAACTAGATGACTCAGGGATGCACCGGGTCTATAAATAGAGCGCTCCTTTGGTTTTGGGACCCTGTGCCTCTTGCAGGAAGCGAGGACACAGAGTTGTTTGAAATGGTTTTGAGTAATATCTTATAGCTATTTGTGGATATCAGGCATCTGGAGCTAAACGCGATAAGCTCAACAAACTTTCGGCTTTGTACAAACTAAAAATACATTTCTATCACTGTCATGTTCAGTTATAGAAGCTTACAATCAGCTTAAACAAGCTCCTTAACTGAAGTTTTGCAGTGCACTGGATCATAGACCTCATAGTGGGAGGGATGTTTTACCAACAGACTGATGTGTCACAACAGGAAAATCCCAGGTGTCATCAGTAAGGGCTGGTGTACTGTAATGAGCTTAGGAGCGCAATTAATGGGATTGATTACACCTGTGGAAAAAGACCATGACACAAAAGTCTGCTTTAAATTAGCTTGCCTTTCTATAACACCTAGCTATGAAAGAAAAAAGAAAGGAATATCGTTGTATCAAGCCCAGTTAGGCGAATGCATGTCAGACATTGATCCTTACTTTTTTTTTTAAACAGAACCTTTATTGTGGCTGTTTCAGGTCTAAAATATGACCTTAGTTGCACCATATTCAAGGCAACCGTTGCAGACATATTTAGTTCCTGATACTAAAGCAGTGAGCAGAGCCCTGAATGGTGTAGTCAGCTACACCAGTCTGTGAAGCTCTCTTCATGTAACTACATCACTATTAACTCAGTGACAATTCTGAAGCATGTCAAAACTGAGCTGTCAGGATTCCCGCTAACAATAATAGCCATGTTTGTTTATGTAACACTGTTTCTGCCAGCACTTTCTGACATGTTTAGTTATTCTTTAACTGGGAAGGGATGCTGCTTTAAGAAAGATGAGAGCAGGTTTTGTCATTCTAAGAAATACTCTGTGGCTCGTAGAAGTATTGACATAAAGAGTGCTGAAAGATTAAGAACCAAGCCCTTCATTCAAGGTATAAAAGCTTCAGTTTATTTCTTTAATGTGTCCACACATCTTTGAAGAATACTCTGCTCGATGTGTGTGAAGTTATTCATCATATTAAATAGAAATGTTGCTGTGCACACTATTCCACTTTCATGAATTATTCAGACTTCAACACTTTAGAGTGCTGTTGCATACAATTATTTCTAAACGAAGAGAAACCCCCAAAATGTTGTTTTCCATCTGACAGTCAGTCATATCTTGTGTTGCCTTCTGCTCTTCCAAATGCATGCCGTCTCCTTTTCCAAAGGCTGACCACGAAAAAGGAGAAGATGAACTTCCAGAGCAGTCGGAGGCGAGGAGAGGAAGGCATCGCTGTAGTGATTGACTTTCTGCTGTCTAATGCCCGGCTGGTTCTGGGAGTTGGAGGTGCGGCTCTGCTGGGGATCGCTACACTGGCAGTGAAACGGGTGAGTGCTTTTTGAGTTTGTTAGTACCACATCACAACATCTTTCCCAAGCCCAGTGAGTATGGAAATATTGTGTATCTAAAGGGATGAATGACAGATTCCTCATCATTTGTTCATCATTTTTGCCTTTTCTCACCTTTATACATCACTCTTGTAGCTGCCAGTAACAATAATTTTAAATTCTGATCTAATAATATAATATAATGTATGTGATTCTGAAAAAGATCATTATGCACAATGAGTACTTTTACTTAATGTACTTTAACTGTGTTGCAAAAGGGATGAAACAAGTAAAAGTAATAGTGCAAAATCTGAATTTTGCACTATTACACATGGATCTAAAAATCATGCCTTATGGCATCTCTCCCCATTTTCTTTGCTGTTTTTACGTCAGTGTTAAATATTATAATCTCTTATGATTCTTTCGCCCTCATCTATGCTAAACCATTTAAAAAAAAAAAAAAAAATCTTACATGCACTTTGGACTGCACAGGTCCTGAGGATGGTTCTGTCTATCAACGTTTATTTGCCTGTGGGTTGTGATGGTGTATGTAATTGTATTTGTGGAGTGTACTCATGGCTGCACGTCTGTGACAATGAGTGTTTTCATTCAGCTGATAGAGCGCGCAGGCCGCGCAGCAGATGACGAAAAGGTGGAGCAGAAGATGGCTGAGAGCTGGGAGGAGTTGAGTTTGGTCTCTGCTTCCCCAACACTCATCAGGAAGGGCATAGAGGGTGTGGTGATGAAGCATGTCACCAAGGCAACCAAACAGCAGAAAGGTATTTGAGCGACTGAAAGTGGGCACACAAATACACAGAACGTATCCTGCGTGACACCTTCTGTTATTATATCACAGCTGTTCTCTTTTCACTCAGCTGATCTCTGCCAGCAGCCTCAGATGCTGGACGTGCAGACTAAACCGGAGTCAAAGTCCAAGAGGCTCCAGCTGTGCGCCCTGACTTTGCAGGTACACTCTGACACTTCACCTCTGAGCCCTTGAAGAGAGAGAATATGAAGTCTCAGCAACTGCTCTGTAGTTCCTCTGCTGCTGTTGGCTCATTTATGTATGCGCGTCCAGCATGTTTTGTTAAGTGCAGTGCTTAGGGGATACATATTTATTATGCACTATTAGGCTGACAGAGCCCCAAGAGCCCTGCCAATTCAAAAAACAGTGTGTGCTGGGCAAGCAGAAGATACAGAAGAAGTCAGACAAGCATGACATTGCTCTGAGGTATTGTGCATAACATCCACATAAGCAGAGAAATTAGTATAAGATAATAATTTCTTCAGTAAATGTTAGCAGTGCTTTTAAATGGTCAAATCAAGAGTTGCAGTATGAACTTTGGGAGTTTCCTTGCATGATGACTATAAATAGCAATAGATGTGTTAGAACAAAGTAGGGAGTATTAAAACTGATTTTAAATTATGTGAACTGTTCAGGAGCGTCTGCAGCAGTACTACCACACAAGGGCGGCGCTCTCTCCCCAGGAGGTGCAGAGGGCTCAGTCTGTGGCTCTGGACATCTGCACTGAGATCCAAGGTTTTCTGCACAGCCGTCACCCAGACATGCCTCTGGGTGATATGACACTCGGCGGTTCTCTGCTGGATGATTTGCAGGTATACACAACAGAAATATATTTCCCGCTGATGGGGAAACGAGCCTCTGATTTTGTCTAGCAACATCTTGGAATTGTTTTGTTATGTGCTGGTCTTTAGGTGGTCAGTGCAGACCATGCGTGCCTGCTGGTGCCTCTACAGCTGGAGTCTTCTCTGTGGCGTCTCATCCCAGGAGAGGAAACGTTGCTCACACATCCTCTGCACTGGATGGTCCGACGGATCAATCTAGAATATTTTCCCAAAGGACGCAGCTACTGGGACAGGTGATCACCACACATTTTTTTTATGTCTGTATTAAATCAAACACATGTCGAATTTCCCAGAGGAACCCACCCGAGGGATTAATAAAGTTCTATCTTATCTTATGTGTAGCATATTAATATAGTGTATTGGCCTCCACTTTCCATTTTAGAAGCAAAATTAATAGAATTTGGGGGTTTTTGAGACGCTGTTAAATGGATGAAACAAGGGTCTCTACTTGTGTCTTGCAGGTATTTGGTGGGCGGCTATCTGTCTGCAGAAGCTGTTGTGAACATGTTCAGTAAGGCTGTCATGGAAACTGTGAACTGGCCGTCAATCAGCAGCACTTTGGACTGTGTCGTCAGACCTGTACTAGGAGGACCTGACCTGAGATTGGAGATCCGGTGTGTGCCCATGCTTAACTGCTGATTTGTTGAAAATTGTGTTGTTGTTTTTTTAAATAGTAACATGTTGTATTTAATAGTTCACTGCTGACATTACTTAATTAATACAGTTTGATATTGTATGACGAAGCGCACACACCATTCTTGAAATGAGTCTCTGGATCTAGAAAGATGTATTAGTCCAGATTAGTTTGTGATATACGCTCAAAAGGTATAAATATTTATAAATATTTATATTTGATGCAAGATAGACCTAGCTTCACCCTCAGTATAATTTTCATTCAAACCTGAGTTTATGAGTAATCTAACCAACAAACATACTAACAAACTGAGTGATGGGTATAACTAAGAAAATAATAAACTCTACAGAAATGTCTGTTTGCATTGAACTGACACTCCTCTGTTGTCATGCTGCAGGCCTGGAAATGCAGTCGAAGGAGCAGAGAGCGACTATCAGCCCTTGTTTGTCTCTATGTTGCCTCTGTTGAGCGAGGGCGATGTGGTTTTGACCGCCCAGCCAGAGTTTACGTCTCCTTGGGTGAACGCCTGGCATCTCTCTCTCTACCCGTGGGAAACTCAACGTCTGGCTCAGCTTGATGCAGCCGACAACGGCTACCGCAAACACACCCTTAAAATACTCAAAGCGGTGTGCAGACAGAACCCTGCCCTGCGACCGCTCAAAGCCACCCCGCTGGCCAATCTCATCCTGCACCTTAGCGACTCCGAGAGCGACTGGTCCGAGACCAGCTTGGATGTAAGATTCCAACAATGTATCACAGAGCTAATTGGCTACCTCGAGCAAGGGGCGCTGCACAGTTACTTTAAACCAGCCGTCAATCTGCTGAGCGGCTTGTCAGAGGACCAGGTGGACCAGATGGGCTTCATGTTCTACTGTGCTGTGTCAGAGCCGGAAATACTGCTTATTTAACGCTGCACACCCACAGCATGTCAGTTCTCTCAAGCTCTGACATGCAGAGATCAAAGGAATAATCTTATCTGTGATGTCTGGTTCAAGGCTCCTTGTCTAGCGCCTCCATATTTGACACAAATGAAAAGGGCACAGTTGCTGTGGCATAATGGCAGGCACCATGGTTTGATGTCTACGCTGGTGGAGGAGACGTTACAAGGAGGCTGCAGATTTGCCAATCAGGCTAAACAAGGCACTCTGAGGAAAAGAGACAGGCAAAGAGTTGAAAAAATATTTGTCAGAATGTCTGAAATGGTGTGTCAGACCTTTAGATTTGTGTGGTATCTTTCCCAATTACACAGCTCAATATATCAACAGCAGAAGAGGAGAATGGCTTGTTCCTTTATCCTCTGATTAACGGTGTGTGCCCCGAATCATCTTCTTAGATCACTGAAATGTTTTCTATGCAGATCAATAATAACATGATGAAAACCACCAGCTGTTGCTGCACTATCCAGTGTATCTGAGTTGGGCTTATTTAACTCATTGTGAACATTTAAATATAATGATGGTTTGAAGTGCTGAGCATTTTTCTTTGTCTTGTTTAGTCATCTGTCTGTTGTGAGTCGTTTCTGGGTATAATAACCCTTTAAATTATGCTTTGAACCTTCCTAATGATTTTATGCAGTTTTTTTTTTTTTTTTAAATACAGAGTGAATGTGGTGGGAATATTTTAATTGTGTGCTTTGATGGTCGTAAGAGAAATAGTTTTTCTGTGAGTGAACAGCAAAACTGCAAATAAAAATGAAAAGCTTTTATTTAGATTCCTGTAACTTTGTTACATTAAAAAGTGTTTTACGTTTATGAACCTATAAGGTGGCATGTATTGTGAATTTCAAATGAGTCATGGGGGTACCTCAAACCATTGCTTGTTAGGCCTCTTACAATATATTCATTCAGCGAGCTGTGAGCACTGAAGCCCACTCACCTGTGGTTCAAACCCTATGTTTGTGAGGAGCAGCCTCAGAAGAAAGTTGGTTTAAGAGAAAGGTGGATTTAAAGGATAAGGGACTAAAGAGGGATGAACTTGGAGGCGGCACCAGTGCCCAGAAAAAATTAAATAAAGATAATTTTGACCTGTGTGTTATGCAAAGCTGCTCCAGTAAAACAATAAAAATATGGAGCTGGAAATAAACATAACAGGTGTCCTTTGAAATAATTTGACATGCTCTTATGTATTAACCTGTCTTTTATTTCATTCGTTTCTTTGTTAAATCCAGAAACGAATTGAACATCCTTTTCCACATATAAAATAATCAGGTCCCATCATGCCTTAAAGACCTCATAGTACCATATCACCCCAACACAGCACTTTGCTTTCAAACTACAGACTTATTTCAGGTTCATATGGTCTTTTTGATAAAATTGAGAAACAACTCTCCATTAGTTATGCAGCATAAAGCTATGCTGTGTTTTTAACTGCAACTTCCTTTTAAAAGGCAGGTTTTCTTTTCCACTGTTGCCAAGTACTTGTTCATAAGGGGTCATCTGATTGTTAGGGTTTTCCTGTGGTAGGAACTGTTTCTAAGATTTGGTGCCAAAAGAACCTGAACTTAATAGGATTAAAAAACAAATATATTCTAACAGGGTTTCTGTAGGCTGAACTACTTCAGTCAAATTAAGTGTCGATCCTCTGTTTTTAAGGTAGTATTTCTAATATGAGCAAGCTGACTTCTATTTTAATTTCTACGTATACTTTTCTAAACCTAATGCAATGTCTTAGTTTTATTGTTCAGATTCAGCCGTGTTTTGTGTTGGGTGTAGTGTGATGCAATTAACTAGAGTAATAATAGTGATAAACATTATTTATGTAAGACCTTTAAGTCCTTTGACAAATACACAAAATTAGAAAACAAAATTTGGCTAAAACCAGCCAAATATCAAAGACACACAAAAAACGCAGTAGACAGTACAACAAAAGACACTGCATTATTGTGTAGACATGTTAAGTAAAAAAAGTGTGCTTCCATTAAAATAAACTCAACAGATAAATAAAATGACTGGTTAGTATAATATAATTCAGGCTTTAAAACAATCAGAGCGTTAAATCAACACTGTACCACACACCGATAATGACAAGCTTCATGAACACGTGAGTTTATTTTGCAGCTTGTATTTGTCTGTAAGTGCCCTCTTGAGTTGAAACCAGTGACCGGAAGTGTTCATTATCGAGTCTTGCTGCAGTGCGGACCTCCCGCGGGGCTTCACATTAAAAGCACCCACTTTGACGTCTCAAGGAACGGGAGCGTCTCGGCGTCTCTCCCTGCGGCTGCCCGTCACAAGGTTAAATATTTGCAAAGAGGCACAGGTCAGATATGTGACAGCGAGGCACATGTTTTAGACTCAAAGTTAGCTTGCTAATTGCGAGAAAAAGAGGAACACGTATCCCGGGAGAAGGTCAGCAAACCGTGTGACTTGAGCCCGCAGGGAACTTTCGCTTCTCCGTCGACTTTTCTGTGCTGCGTGTTTGTGGAAACGCCGCTTGTTTGCGCTGAAACGCAGTGGTTAGGAGGACCCACATTGAAGTTTCAATCTGGTTAACTTTCAATAACATTATAGTTTTGTTGCAACAAAAAATTGCGCAACTGTTTTTATTCATTTTTTGCCTCCTTGGTAGCGGTTGTTGTTGTTGGGTCCCGTGTGAACAGCTGACTCACGGACTGTAGGCTGGGCGGCACCGCGACATGGCGGTGTTTGAGCCCGTAGCCTACTCTTCCTCCCCTGCGGAGTAGATCAAAGGTACTCGCTGATACCCTCCTGGGGGCTGACCCTTCACCGAGTCAAGATGATCGGGTCACCGGACCTGCTGGCCTTCACCAGCACGGAAGGCTTTGGGGGAGAGGAAGACGAGCAGGAGGCTCAGGGTCTACCTGAAGAGCTCTCTGTCCCTCGCTTCCCCTCTTCTCATCCCTGGAGCACAGCAGCACAGTTTCACAGAGACTTCATATTGGTGGCTGAGTTCTCAGAGCAGGTGTGTTTGCTTCATTCAAACAAAAACTGCTGGTTTCTTACTGTGATCGCACTTGTTTTAAACGGGATCCCATGTTTTTGGGGGGTTATTTTCTGTCTATATAGTTTTAACAGGGTGGATTCTCATAAACACAAAAAAAGCTTCGAATAATGGGGTCAGTACACCTGCAGGTAATCCCCGTGTGCTTGATATAAAGGTGTATGAGGCATTGGAGAAGGGGTAGCTTTAATATGGTCATCTTATGCACAATCAGTCAATCATGGTATGAGCTGAGGGACTACATCAAGTGTAGGATAATGAAAGATTATTTTGAACTGTTATGTGAAGCTATTTTACAGTTAAATAATACAAATATGGAGCTTGTAAAGTGTCAAATGGGATACGCCAAAGTTGGACCCCCATATTTACTGATTCTCCTTCAGAAACAATAGGTGTTGAAGTATTGCAAACCCATCTGCTAAAGATTATTTTGTAAAAAAAAAAAAAAAAGTTTAAGTAGGGGAGACCGGGGATAGTTGTAACATTTTTGACATTTCTGTCTGTAAATTGAAGCTCTTCTAAGGTAGTGGATTCAAAATGTAATGCAAAGTATTTACATGTCTCTGCTATTAAATAGTGCAGCTATTTTCTCTGCAGCACAATTACCCATTGCATGGTATGGTCTCAAACACAAAGAGTGAAATGTTACAATTAACCCCATAGTCTGGGTTAGTTGTAACACATCCTGGGGTAAAATGTAACACAATGAAATAAGGGTACTAACAAAACATTAACATGTAATCTTTGTTTATTCAACACATGAATGCACTTACATCCATTTATGTAGTTATGTGTGTGTGTGACAGAATGCAGAAATCTAGCTTTTGAACATATTCCAACCCCCCAAAAAAGACATAATATGGAATTTTCTGCAACTGAATATTTCATTAATTTTGGTTGGTCTTCCTTGAGTTTGGCCTCATTGGCTCAGTGGGCATTGTAACCTACAACTCTTGCACCAATTTTGAACATAACAATGAAGCTGAAAAAATGTAGTTGTTCACCAGCATCGCAATTCCATTACTTTTATCATGGCTTACCTTGGTGTGGTTTGCAAAGTGCTTCAGAAAGATGAGGAAATCTGTTTCGTGCACCCATCCTGATTTATTTCCACAACCAATACTTCCTACTGGCCCATCTCTGACACAGTGGCCTGCATAATGTATGTGTGGGAACACAAACAGTGGAGGAATTGTGTTGTCAATGGCATTAACCGCATATACAAATGCAACCAGTGAACCTCTCTCTGCTGATGTCGTTGCCCCAACTTGTTTAATATAAGTTAAAGTAATAGTGTGGTAAGTTGTAACATCTGCATTATTGTTACAACTAACCCAGACTGTTGCTGTTACAACTGACCCAGACTCCTATAGCCATGAACTAGCTAACATTACAGCCAACGGCTAAAACATTAGCACTAAAGACTTACACAGAATATATCCCCATAGACATACAAATAACATAATTTAAGTTTGATGAGTTTAACTGCAAAGCAGATAATGCTATCACAAATTGAAAAAGTAGAAAAACTTACTTTTTGACAAATTACTTTTTTTCATGTTAAATTGTCTGTGTTTGACAAAATGTGCTGATTTTTCACGTGTGATAGCAGAACTGAATTGGGCATGCACAGGATGAGTCACATCATTTGAAACTTAGCCCTGATTGGAGAAATTGGAAGTGTTACAACTAGAGATGGACCGATCCGATATTACGTATCGGTATCGGTCCGATACTGACCTAAATTACTGGATCGGATATCGGAGAAAAATAAAAAATGTAATCCGATCCATTAAATATCACGAAAGCACCTCGCAAAACTTGCAACACGCCGTAACTCACCTCAGAACGTTAGCAGTCGGAGCAGTATGCATCACGTGATAGAGCAGCTGTGGCATGCCGGACCTGTCGGTGGTCTGGATAGCATTTGGAGCTTCACTAGCAACCTGGCATTTCATCTCCGACAAAGTTATCCCCGAGAGAAGTAAAGCAAGTGTGTAAGTCCATCTCTGAATGTTTGTAAAGCATTCCCACGTTAAGCTTAACAAGCGACTGCCTCTCGCTCTCCGGCTGCTACTTCAATCGTGAAACTGCTTAAATGATCAGCTGATCTGCTTTTCTGTCGCGAGTCCGTGTCTCTTGTTTGTTTTTGGCCCACTTTGCACCAGAAAGAGGAAACCAGCGGCTGAACAACAGCAGCACGTTTAAGCTTGATCAGCTGTTGTTAGAATTTATTTATTATTACTTTCTACACCAGGATCTTTTTCTACGTAGCTGACGGCTGGTAACTGTGCAGGGGCGGATCTAGCAAAGTTTAGCCAGGGGGGTCGATAGGGCATGAACAGGGAAAAGGGGGCACAAAGACATACTTTTCTTTCTTATTCTCATTTAAAATGTCGAGCTTTTAATAAATAATTATCTGACACCCAAAGTTTTAATTTGATGTAAAATGAATAGAAGTCAATTACTGTATATAGTGACTATTAAGTCTACTATATACCCTAGTAAGCTATAGTACTTTTTACTTTGGGAAGGTACCATCTGTGCAGTCTGCAATTTTGTTGAAGAAAGATGTTGAATCTATTTAATATTTCTTGAAAAATAATTGATTTCTGTGCATTTTTTTTCACACTGCATCAAATTAAGGTTGATTACGTCGATTAAGCATCATGAGGTGGCGCGTGAGGGGTGGTTCCTTATTTTTTATTTATTTATTTTTGTTGTTGCTGGGAGTTGGAACCGTATTAGTTAGGTTGCTTAATATTTACGCTAAGTACTCTTTAAAATACCAGAATAGGGAGGATGGTGTAGGTCTAAGTTTATTAGATTGATCAGTATTGCTGAAATATGAAATATTTTTTTTGTATACAGGTATAACAGAATAGCTTTAGTGTAGTTGTTGTTTTAAACTTGAGTATGAACTTGCAGACTTGCAAAATGCAGCAAGATATTTTAAAAAACAGTTTTGTTGATTAAAAAACACTATATCGGATTCATATCGGTATCGGCAGATATCCAAATTTATGATATCGGTATCGGTATCGGACATAAAAAAGTGGTATCGTGCCATCTCTAGTTACAACTGACCCACGTTACAACTATCCCCGGTCTCCCCTACATTTATAAATTCCCAGAAGAAAGCTAAAGACAATCCAGGCCTAGGTTTATAACCCTGCTTTATCTGCATTAAGGTGCATAGGTATTATAATAGCACGGCATCACTTGTTACACACATATAATCAGGCTGCATTCTCTACAGTGCAACCATGTTTAATCCAATACAAACAATATATTTCCTGCTGTTTTCTAGATACTTATGCATCACTGTGTTGCAGCAGATAGTGAGTTGACGTTTATTCATTCAGGAAGTCTCTTTAAGATTAAGATCTTTTTGTCAAGACAGAACTACTGAATGATTAACAGGAAATACTCTCCAAGTCAATCACACAAACGAGCCACCTCTCACATAGAGGGACGCCGAATCAAAAAGTTACAAATAATAAATCAGCAAGTGCAACTTCCCACATTGTTACGTATCTGTAACCGGAAGGTCGCTGGTTCGATCCCCGGGCTCTCTGTCCTGGTCGTTGTGTCCTTGGGCAAGACACTTTACCCTACCGCCTACTGGTGTTGGCCAGAGGTTCTGTCAGTCTGCCCCAGGGCAGCTGTGGCTACAACCATAGCTTACCTCCACCAGTGTGTGAATGCACGAATGGATGAATAGTGGCATTGTAAAGCGCTTTGGGTGCCTTGAAAAGCACTATATAAATCCAATCCATTATTATTGCTGGGGTTCAGTGATGAAGGATGAATAAAACACATGGCATGACATGAATACACAAAGGCAAGTAAAGACATAATATTAAAACAAAAACAACAAATGAGAAACCAGGTTTAAGCATTTATGGTAATATTAGTCTTAATTTTGTCATCATTCTTTATTTCTGAAAAAGCATAAAAATCATCTGAAAACAGCTTTCTTCTGTTTATAAGGACGCCCCTTGTAAACAAGTACATTTTAGGATGTCTGCTCCCAGCGGTATCATACAGATACACGTTCGGCAGTTTGCACCTCAGGCATGTTAAAAGTTCACGACAGTAAAATTAGAAAAAGACTCAACAAGTATTGCTTGTTTGGAAGCTTTGCCAGGAGAAAGGCTATTCTCTCTAAAGAGAACATGGCAGCAGAGCTTGTTAAGTTTGTTAGCGTTAATCTGAACAAAACGCAAGACTTCTGGGACATTTGAACAGATGAGATCAGGATGGTGATGTTTGACCATAATGCACAGCGCCATCTTTGGAGAAAACCAAACACAGGGCACCTCATACTAACTGTTAAGCACGGTGGTAGAGGGGTGGTGATTTAGGTTTGTTTCACAGCCACAGGACCTGGACTCCTTACAGTCATTGAGATGCCCATGAACTCTTCTGTATATCAAGGAATTCTAGAGTCAAATGTGAGGCTGTGTGTCTAAAAGCTAAAGCTTTGTGCAAACTGGATCGTGCAACAGGCCGATAATCCCAAGCACAGCTGCAAATCTACAACAGAACGAATAAAAAACAGAAAAAAATCAAGCTGTTTCAATGGCTCAGTCAAAGTGTGCACATCAATCGAAATCTGTGATGGGACCTTACCATAGCTATGCAGAAACAAATGCCTGAAATTCTCAATGAACTGAAGTAATGCTGCTAAGAGTGGAACAAAATTCCTGCATAATGGTGTGAGGGACTGATAAAGTCATAGAGGAAATAATTACTTCATGTTATTGCTGCTAAAGACGGTTCTACAAGCTATTAAGTCATGGGGTGTGTTGAGTTTTTCTCATGACTGTGAATGGCTTTTCTGTAGACATTTTCTTCATCTTATTTAAGGCTCTAAGAACAGAGGGTGTGGTATGCTCCATATGTGGTAAAAAGCCCCTGAATCAAGTTTGTGATTTTTGGACTACCTAAATAAATCCACAAATCTAAAATTAAAGCCAGATGATTAGTGACTGATTTGATTACATCTCTACAAACCCCCTGCTCTGTGTCTCCAGGTGGGTCCATCTCCTGTGCTGACAATACCGGAGGACTCCAGAGTCCTCGGGTCATTTGACCTCAACCACTTCTCTGTTCGCATCATGTCTGTGGATTACCAAGCGTCTGGCCCCGGCCACACCCCTCCATCCTCTCCCGGCCCCCGACTCAACTTCAGCGAGGACTCCAAAGTAATCCTGGGAGATTCAGCAGAGAATGCGTTTGCATATGTTCATCACCTGACGCTGTACGACTTGGAGGCTCGGGGGATGGTGCGCCCTTTCTGCATGGCCTACGTGTGCTCGGACCAGGTGAAGCTGATGGACAACTTTTCTGAGCTATCGACACGCTTCGCTGAGGCAGCTGAAAGCCTCAAGACGGGAAACAGACAAGCATTTTCTATTGAGCTGCAGAGAAAACTACAGGAGCTCGAGTAAGAGCAGCACTTTTTACTTTGATTAAATTGGACGGTTCTGTGCAAAACTGTTTGTACTAAAATATCCAAGCCACTTACTTCTAAATATCTTTAATTTGAGCAGATTAAGAGCGTAAATTGGAAGGAATAATGAAGACGGCCTGAAGAGAGTGAAAATGCTTCAATTTCTATCTCAGTGGTGAAAAGGGGAAGCTGTTAAAGAGGAAGCAGTCACAAGCTCAAGCATCACTTCATTTATCAAAAAGGATGCTTCTTATTTTTCAGATCCTCCTGTGTGGCCTCTTGTTTATTTGGCACAGCTGCATTTAGTGATAATTTCACTGTAACTTTGAATTTCTAGCCTCAAGCCTAAGCCTAACCTGAAAGAGGAAGGAGCTGGATACCACCTTCCACTAGTAATGACTTGTAATGTGCAGGGTTGGTTAGCAGGTCTAACATTAGGCCCCGCCTTCCTTGATAACCTTTTGCTAACTTTAACCTTCTTTTTGTTAAAAGAACTGCATGCCCCAGCTAAAAATCAAATGGATTTTTAATGTAGGATCTTTTACTTTTACACAAATCCACTCACTTGCTTATAACACAGCTCTTCAGTCATCAAATCTCAGGGATGCTTTTATGTTTTAAAAAACATGTATAAACCCACATAAGTGTGTATTCAGAAATGTAGACTCAGAAGTATCTTGGGCATGGTTGTCATGGTAATTTTGAACTTTTAATGGTTTCTTTGAACTGTTCTTTTTTTCAGGGTGGACGATTGTACAGCAAAAATATCTAATGACTTTAAAAAACAAAATTCAGCTGCGCAAACTTGAATTTATTTTGGACTTTTGATAATCTCTGATACAAACAGATTCAAGCACCCCACTTGAAAGCCAGTGGGGTGCTTGAAACAGAAGATTATTTTGGCTAAGATTGTGGCTCGTCTTCTCAAGAAATTTAGCTTTTCCCAGAAGTTTGTAGTTCATGGCAGCCTTGAAACTGTGACACCACTGTTAGTTAATTAAGGGCTGCTCACCACATGTTACTGCCTGTGTTTCAGGTACAGACGGCTGACCCTTCGTAAGGACGCAGAACGTCAGACAACGGTAAATGTGTTGACAGAATCTGAAGGAGAAAGTGAAGAGCTCGAAGCTGTGGAGCGTTCAGTCTTAAATCACAGAGAGCTCCTTCGTCAGGTCGCATCTTACCCAAACAGGAAGCTCAAACAGCCTGACTTCTTGCCCTATGACCCAGCCACCTCTCTCACGGATCCATTGCTGTTGCCACCTTTTGAGCCATGCTTCTCGTTCTCCACCCCCTCCTGCAAGTCAGAGCACCACCTGAAGCCACTGGAGGAGCTTTGCAACGAATACTACCTGTCTCTTACGAAGGACCGGCTCAAAGACACAGAGCGACGTCTCCGTGGTGACAGAAGTGTCCTGCGAACTACTTATGCCACACAATCATTGTCCAGGAGACTAACACTCACCAACTTCCTGTTTGAGCTATGGAGCCCGGACGATGCTGATGAAGAGGGCACTGAGGTGGAGCTGCCGAAGGACATGGGGAGTAAGAGGACTGGCGGGGCGTTTCAGCCAGAACCACCAAGCATGGAGTCGTTCTTCTCCTGTGTGGAGGAGATCCCAATCAAACTGGAGGCAGCAGAAGCACATACACTGACCCCTGGTCCTGGTCCTGGCACAGAGATGACGGGGAGTGTAAGCAGCAGTGACAGCATCGAAGTGCTCGGAACTGAGAAGTCGTACATGACGCAGCATGTCGCCGACAGCAGAGGTACGGCAGTGCGGAAACATTTCTCAAATAAATGTTTGGCGGATTGGGTATTTTTGTTAGTCAATTCATATAAGAACAAAAATAACAAATAGTGTCTGGTTGTTGATCAAGAGTGCCAAATATATCAGAACCGGCCCACCCAAAGGTCTAATCGGGTCCACTGGGTGGCTTTCAATAAACTCTGACATGTTTGATTTTGTCTTATATTAATTAAATACCACAGGGACTCAGTTTGAACATTTGATCCTCTGCTCCTGTGTGGATGTCTGGGATTTAAGCAACAAATGATGGTTTAAAGAAATATCAATGAAAAAAAGTCTTTCGGCTTTTCATTACATATCTAGTGAGATTAAATGCTTATTTTAAAATAAAAAAATGAAACAAAAACCTTTCTCTTCCACAGACACACCAGTCGGAATGACAGAGAGTTGCAGCAGGCGTGCAGCAGTAGACACTGGCATCAGACACCCGCGAGCTTATGCAAAGCGTGCCAACAGCGAGGACAGCATTGAAGTGCTCAGCACCACAGAATCCATCCTTACCGAAGACCTCACCGCCATCACAGAGGAGGAAGCAGAGCTGCAGCCTCTTAGCAACGGCTTTGAGAATGAAGAAGAACTACAGATGGTGGATAAGTCTTACAAAGTCCTCCAAGAGGAAGAGACACTGAATGCACCTGCTGCAGTAGGCGAGGATGAAAATGATGGGCCTGATGAGGAAGATCAGTGTTGCGTTGAAAGTGAAGAGCCTTTGGAGCAAACAATGGTTACTGATGACATCATGATCAAAGAGCAGCCAGGCGCCATAAAGATGAATCAGTTTCGCAAAGACAACAGTGAAGAGAAGACCTCCAAACTACTGCAAGGTAACACGTTGTGCAACTATTCATTTCTCAAGCTCTCGTTATTACATCCATGCTATAAAACTATGAAAAACATATATTCACTTTGTCGGTATGGTTTTTATCCGTTTTAAATAAAATCTGCAGCAACACAGAAATTAATGAGAAGCTATTTTAAAAATGTGGAAAATATGCATTTGTAATCGTGGCTTAGTGCAAATTTAGTTGGGTTTTTTTTTTTCTTCTGACATAATTTAAAATTATAACAGCTGATCATTTAATAAAGCGCTTAACTGCTAGGGAAAGTAGCTGATTACTGTAGTTTTTTTAAAACATATAAAATATTGTTATTACTCCACAGCTGACGAAGCGATGAAGCCCTCACCTGAGGTTCACCAGAAGGTGCGGCTGATGCCCCAGGACAATGCGAACTTTGCACCTGGTTCCTACATGGCCGAGGTGGATCGTTGGTCTTCCCCCCGCCCTCCCCTGAGGCTGCTGAGTGTTGATGAGGAGTCAACACTCAGCAGCATCAGTTTCACTGAATCTTCAGAGCCCCCATCCCCCATTCAAAATATCCACAGCAACATCTGCTGGGATAAGAGGAGGAGGAGAAAGGCTGGACTCAGAGCCCTCAGGTTTATCAAGCACAACTCGTTCTCCCAGCATGCAGTGTTCTGTCTCCTGAGTGGCCGGCCACTGGTTGTCATCGGAGGAGATGAGAACCTAGTCAGGAAGACGGTGGATGCTCTGACCCTCTTCCTGCCTGCTCCGGGTCCTCATAGAAGTGCTGTGAAGATGTGTTTGACCACGCCCCTTCAGCTGACTGACCTGCTCACCTGGAGACTGATGGGAGTGTACAGGTGAGGGCTATCTGCCATCCTGCTGTTTTGTTTGTTTATTTTTATGCATTTATTTTTGAGTTGGCAGTAAATATTTCGGTAACAGGGTGGCTAGTGGCTAATGCTAGGTTACTGGTCAGCACTAACCAGATACCTGCTAACGTATAAATAAAATAATATTTCACTCGCCAAAACCAGAGTACAGACTTGTTAAAATACATTACAAGTCCTGCTTTTTTTGTTTCGTAACTTCATTAAGGTAATTAAAAGTCAGCAACCTCATACCGATGAGATGTCCAGTTCATTGAGCTAAGGTTAGAGCTAGCAGGCAGCTATGGCTTATATCCACTAGCCCTCAAATTGGCCAAACCATTAATAATGCATGACTTTAAACCAAATACAGTTTAACTGGAGATCTTATAGAGAAATTTAAAAAGTATGACCCTCCCTACAGTTGTAATGAGCGAGGAGGGGACATTAGCCAAAAAGTTTTTGTCCCAGACTGTAAACATGTTTGTCTGCTGTCAAGTTGGGTGCTTTAACTGTATATAAACGCTTTTAATCAGGTGGCCATTTAAGGCGAATGACTGCAGTTATTGGTCAGACCTGGAAACATTAAGTTCTGTCACCACCTTTACAAACTGAGCAGCTGAGGTTTATGCTTTTCATTGTTTACTTGCTAAGTTTATGGGTCTAGGTAGCTTCAAGTTGATCCGAAATGACAGTAAACTGACATGTGTAGAAGGCTACAGCTTATTTCTTTTTCTTTTTTTCTTCAGCTTCAGGTCATAAATGAAATTTATTAATGTCACATCCATGTCATGGTTTCTTGCACCAGATCATCCTCAGCTTCTTTTTCCACCATCCTTCCTTCTCTGAGTCGCTACAGTCGTTATGTGGCTCTGCTGGACCTCGACCAGAGGACGCTGCGGTGCCCGTCTTACTCTGGTTCTCTTCTCAGCAGACTGGCCAATCCTCACACTGGTATCACCCGGGGCATCACCTACCTGCAGCATCTGGAGAGCTGCCTTGCTGCGCTGGTCAATCACGTACTGGTGCACACTTTTATACCTCTTTTTAAAAATCTATGCGTTGCTAAAGAGAAGGGTAACACAGAAGAGGATTCCTGGTGTGAACGAGGTGTGAGCGAATGTGATTTGAGAGTGATGAGCTATCTGTCTCATCTCATTAAACAGCGGTATGCGGGACGTGGACCTCCAGTGTTAAGATTTGCTTACAGCTCAGTGCAAATGCACAGAAACACAATGACATCATAGGCATCCAGACGGAGAAAAAGAAACCCTGAATGTTTAGATGTTTCTCTAATTTTTAGGTTTGATCAACTGCTGCTGTGAACATTTCGGTACAAAAAAAATGTTTTTATGTGCAGTGTTAAATATAGATTTAGGTCACATCGTTGCACTAGTGCCTCACTTGGCACCAAAACCCTTCCACATGCTGGCAGCCTTATCACTTAATGACACATGAACTTGTAATTTAAGAAAACTGAGCCTTATCTGAACACTGTGCAATGTAAGCAAGCCTGTAACCTCTATAGAGTACTGTTTACTATAGAGTACAGCACGACATCCACATGACATGTAGGTCCATTACATCATTACTTTGTAAAAACCTGTCACCCTGCCTTTAGCATGTCTGATAGTCACAAATAACTGGCAGCCTATAATTATTCTACGACTATTAATGACAATGCGGCCCATGCAGTAAACCTGCAGGTCTGTTGGATGTCAATGGGTTCTTGCTAAAGGTTAAACAGAAAGATCAGTACCATTTTGTTTGAACAGACAGGTAGTGCATTACATTGAATCACCCATCACCAAAATCTCAAGTGAAGCATTGGTGGAGAAGTGTGCACTGTTTTGTAAAAGCTGTGTGTGGTGTAAAGGTATGTGTACTTTTAAAGCACTTTACAACTGAGTACTCGGGTGCTTTTTACTGCAAGCCTCATTCAAACAAGCGCATTTTTCTATACTGGAGCCTTGTCACACAATTGCACAAACACTGAGGGATGCAGCAGGGGCAAATGTTTAGTATCTTGCCCAAGGATATTTGATGTGCAGGCTGGAGAAGCCAGGGAGTGAACTGATCACTAATGTTTCTTGGCTGAATTGATAATGGATTTATAGTGTTGGCATTATTATGCCAAAATGGTTAGCTTGCATGAACACCAGATAATTACCTGTTTTTATCCCTCGATTATGAATTTGTAGGATTTTTTTTTTCCTTTTTCAAATTAAGCAGAAACAGTCCATAGCACTTACAAATTTGTTTTGGTTTTTTTGTTTGTTTTTTTTAAATTGATATGGTTCAGGTACCTCTTTTCCACTGTGGGCGCAGATTCAATTCTGCACCAGGAACCACGGATTTCCTTAGAATTAAAAAATTATAACGTTTTTGTAAAAAAATCCTTACTTTTGTCTATAAAAGTACACATTACATCATCAGTTACTGTGGTAACTAGAACTCCATAAAAGCCCGTTAATCCAACCGGGATTTTTTTTTTTTTTTTTTTTTTGTATACAGCACACGATTTGAAACAATAAAGTGCCTTTATAAAATGACAGAGCAACAACTGTTGTTTATCTTGCTGTGGAGACAATAAAATCATTTTGTATTCAAGCAGCGATTCAGCAATCTAATGCATAAAACTGTCTTTTTATTTATAACTGTAACATTAACATTTACGAACATTAAAAAGGTGAATCAATATCAAGTCTCTTGTCATCAGATGGTGAGAGTAGTAGTGCCAGTGTGGGCGCAGCTGCACCAGGAACCACGGATTTCCTTAGAATTAAAAAATTATAACGTTTTTGTAAAAAAAATCCTTACTTTTGTCTATAAAAGTACACATTACACCATCAGTTACTGTGGTAACTAGAACTCCATAAAAGCCCGTTAATCCAACAGTTTTTTTTTTTGTATACAGCACACGATTTGAAACAAAGTGCCGTTATAAAATGACAGAGCAACAACATCCTTCTCTCTGACACTTGTACTGTTGTTTATCTTGCTGTGGAGACAATAAAATCATTTTGTATTCAAGCAGCGATTCAGCAATCTAATGCATAAAACTGTCTTTTTATTTATAACTGTAACATTAACATTTATGAACATTAAAAAGGTGAATCAATATCAAGTCTCTTGTCATCAGATGGTGAATAACAGAAGTATGTGCATTGTACCAACATGAGCTGGTGTGAGGACGCAGGTACAGTCGGGCATCTGTAAGACGCTGGCGACTCTCCGCAGTATTTAAACCTTTGTGGAAGGCAACAGTGCTGTAAACAGTGTTTAAGACTTCTGTAGCTCTGCAGGGGGTAAGTATGTGCAATCAGGATGCACTGGAACAAGAAGAAAAGTAATGACAATGAGATTCAGTCAGACACACGTGCAGTGCTGAAATTATCACATGGCTGTTAGAATTTAAAAAAAAAAAAAAAAAAAAAATCCTTTATCAGACAATATTTCATAGTTAAAAAGTCCTTGCTTGTCCCACTTGTGCTGAGGTAATGTATGAGTCGGCATAAATATGTAGCTCTAACGCTTTTAGAGCCTCTCTTCCCTCCGTCGCAGACACTTAACGCACCTGCTGCATCCACAAAGCAACTTGCATTGTGGAGGAACCGCACACACACTCTTCACCCTGCTGCCTTCTGGCAAGAGGTACTGGAGTATTCAGGCCCTCACTGCCAGACTGTGAGACAGTTTCTTCCCAAGCTGTTAGACTCCTGAACACTCAGTAACTGGACTGACACACATGCATACCTTCATACACGTCAATACCAAGCACTTATCTGCAGAATCACACACATTCATACACCAAGTTACTTTTTGCACATTTCTATTGCACTGTTGTGTCTGTATCGTGCTGTCTCTTGTTGCACTGTCTTTGTTTTTGCACACTGCACTTTATGTAGTCCTGTGTTGATTATCTGTTCTATGTCATATGTAGCACCACGGTCTTGGAGGAACGTTGTCTCGTCTCATTGAGTACTGCACATGGTTGGAATGACAATAAAGCCACTTGACATCACACTCCATTTTTATATTTACATTTAACGCACACAAACTTTTTTGGGGAACTGGGATTGTATTAAATCAAAGCTTTTCTGTTTCTGGAAGTTAATTTGATTAGCTAAAGGATGCTGAGATTTGTAGTGGTTTATCTCAAGACTTGTTCACATACCTGCTGTTTTCCCTCTCCTGTGCAATCGCCTGAAAGAATCTTTTCAGATGTTCTTCACTGGAGGAAAAACTTTCACAAAGCCACCTAAAGGCCCATGAATTCTCCTGCAACACAAGAAAGCTGATTAAACAACAAACAACAGCACAACCCCCGAGAATTCAAAGTGTGAAATTATAGAATCTTTTCAGTCAATAGTGACCCCAAACAAACAGACAAAGCATACAATTTTAAAGTTGTGGTGTCATATGTTTAACTGCGAGTAACACTCTCACCTAAGAGAAAGCATCCTGCATCCTAAGTGTGAAAATGTCAGAAGAAAGACTTCTGTGAACAGCTGGAAACTACACACTAAACTCCAGCTGCTTTTATTAATTTGGAGAGTTATTTATCCATTACTGGTGTGTTAATCTGACCTGTCACAGGTGGTTTCCATCACAGATGAGACTTGAGTGAAGAGCTGGATCTTAAACATTTCTTTAGAGAGCAGCTACAAAATTGTAGATCAAAGTAAGAGTACTGACAGGGACTAGAAAGAGAGAGCATATTTCTCCTGTTTTGGCTTCCCTTCATTGGCTTCCTGTTAAATCCAGAATTGAATTCAAAATCCTGCTCCTCACATACAAGGTCTTAAATAATCAGGCCCCATCTTAACTTAATGACCTTGCAGTACCATATCACCCTATTAGAGCACTTCACTCTCGCTCTGCAGGCCTACTTGTTGTTCCTAGAGTATTTAAAAGTAGAATGGGAGGGAGAGCCTTCAGTTTTCAGGCCCCTCTTCTGTGGAACCAGCTTCCAGTTTGGATTCGGGAGACAGAATTAACTGAGGGAAAACAGTGTGTGGTTCCAATAGCCGAAGACGTGGATTTTATGACTCTTCCACAGTGTGTCTTTTGTTTTGTTCCCCCCCCCCCCCCCCCAAGTCTTAAAAGGTAGGTTTTCCTCCCCACTGTTACCAGTTGGTTGGGTCATCTGTATTACCTTCCAATAAATCATAGCAGGAGGTGACTATTCCTGTGATTTGGTGCTATATAAATAAAAAATGACCTGTAATCAATTTGAGAAGAGTGAGGCTGAGAGTGATTCTCTAAAACAAGCTTTTCCATGTTTCTTTATACTGTACTTGTCTTATTTGTTATGCACGTCTGTTGTTTTGTAATTTGAGGGAGGGGGGAAGGAAAAAAAGGAAGGCCATCCAGTGCCAAATGAAAAGATGCAGATCCATCCGCTGTGGCGACGCCTTGGGAAATAAGGGAGCCGCGAAAAGTACCTTTAATTATTTCTTTAGCGAGACAAAGATGCAAGAGACACTCAAACTGTCATAGTTACACAAAATTATAGCACCGTTATTGTTGCGTGTGCCAATAGAGCCCTTTACATGATATAGCTTAAGTATGTGAAAGCACAAACAGTGGCGTGGCGTCTATGGAAGGAAAGCAAGAGTTGGCTACCTGAAAGGTGTTGAGCACAGGTAGGATCGGATACAAAACGGAATCGAGGATTCTTTGGCTCAAAGCTTCCGTCACCAACAGGAGCAAGGCCTGATCTGGATACACCTGCGAACACATTGGACTGTTTAGTTCTCGCAAATTCTAAACACTGAAGTGTAAGTGTTAATGCACTGACCTCATGCAAGGATCGTGGGATCTGCATATTGGAGCCCTTCTGATCAAGCAATATCCCTTTCACAACATCCCGCGCTTCCTTCATCATTCAGACATCGAGGAGACAAAATACAGAATGAAACAAAGCAGAGAAACATGGAGAAAGCTGCAAGTCTAACTCTAACAATCAAGAAGTACACACCTGCAGAAACTGCATACTGGGCATGGGTAAAGCAGTGAGTGAACCGCAAGGCTTGTTGACAATCGAGAGCAAACTGGTCCAACACCGAGACTGGATCAGAGGAGTATTAGACATGCAGTCAGACATGGGACATACTAGTCAAGGTTTTAACAAGTATAAAATGTACCTAAACCAAGAAATAAAGATGGCAGATATCTAGAGACAAAAACATTTTTCAGACTTGAATGAGGAGCTTTTAACTTACATCAGCATATACAGCACTGCAGCATCCCTGAGCCCTGAGAGCAAACCTCACCAGCTCATGACGTTTCAGCGGCACAGCATCTACACACAGAGGAATCAGATTTATTATCAATCCTTGTTTTATACTAAATCTTATCCTGAAGCTACGTTTACACTGCAAACCTCATTGCTTCATTTGGATATTTTGCGTTGATTTTTTTTGTTGAACTGTTCATATTAATGATGCAATTGTGTGGCCAAAATCAGATTCCCATGTGACCTGATTCATATGCTCTTGTTACTGTTCTTACAGCAACAAAGACTTCTCACACAGGAGGCGGTCATACAGAAGCAAGCACAGAGGTCACAGTTAGTATAACTTTAAAGGGCTGTAGCTGCAATCACATGACATTATTGTGCATGTGACACCTCTATTGAGGTGTATGTGGATGCACAGTTGAAGCGGGAATGTGGTGGAGTGATGACATGAATGGCTTCAGTAATGCACTTTCAACTGAAAATTTCGTGATAATTACAGTAACACTAAGAAAAATCAGACACAAGCACAAACTGACTTGGGTCACTTCTGAACTTGGTACAAACCCCCCCCCCAAAAAAACAAAACAAAACATCTCTGCTGGACCTTCAATAGACTCCCACGCTGCACCAGCACAGCAGAGCTCTCCCGGTTTACTGACTGGTGTCAGCTTTGGTGCAGTCGCTGTTTCAAAGACTTTGAGATAAAAGAGGAAGAGGTCCGGAGTAAAGTGGGAAGCGGGAGCATTCACCGAGGGGAACAAACTTGTGAGAGCTGATGAAAAGTCTCCAGCCATGCACATGAAGTAGGGGATGAGGTCTTGTATCTGCTGAAACCTGACAGAGAAACAAATCCAATGCAGCAAGTCAGCAACATGTCACTGCTGGTGTCTAAATATTTAAACGTTTGATTTGAGATTTTAGTTTCTCTATAGATGGTAACTGCAGATTGACAGTCATTTCTGAACCTATATTTAACGAATTAATGAACTCCAGATGGGGTTTTAAACTATGAAATATGGAAGAGCTACAGTTTTCCCCTTTTTCAATTAAAAATGTATTATCCATCCTAGACTGGAAGAAGAAGATTGAAAATGTGAAGCAAGTGCAGAAGCGCCTCAAACCTCCCCTCTTCCTAATGGCCGTGGCGTGGGGGTGATCGGCTTATAGTTTTTACTTTGTAAATGTAGAACAAAACACGTTACACCTACGACACTGATATCCTGATCCAGGAAACTGTCTCACTCTCGCCTGCACCTGGATCAAGGATTTTCTTACAAAGTGCCGACAAATAGTCAAGCCTGGTCCTCACCTCACCCCCAAAACACCACTCAGTGCTGGTTATGTTTTTAAATCATGTACTGACATGACAATAACACAAAATGCACTTTGCTGGAAAGAAAAACAGAGGAACCTGTGCATGTACTCACTGTGCAGTGTTGTCTGTCTGGACGACTCGTAGATATCGACACAGCTCTCTGTACCTGCAGACAGAAACAACACAGTTAGACAGCTGTCTACACACAGCAAAGTGGATAAGTTCACGTATACAAACCTGCGCTGATGCTGCAGTAGCTCCGTCCTCAGCAGAATCACAGAAATCTGTTCAGCCAGGACGTCTTTCTTGCCTTTGTCCTTACGCACGCCTGACACGTTCTGTCCCTTCATCACAGACACGAGCAGGACGTCGTTCCAGGGGCGAACACACAGGCTGGAGCACACAAACATCAAGTTATAGCAACAACATATACATGTAACAGGTAACCCTGGAGGTTAAAGGGCGAGCATACCTGTTTCTCATGTTCCTCAGCTCAGCTGGGAAATGCAGTTTCTTGCAAAACTCCTGTAGTTTGTTAATGAAGTCTGGAGTAAAATTAGCCATCACCATCTGTCTCTGTACCAATGCTATTACCCTGGTAAGCACACACAAACACAAGTAGAAGATGAATATCCAGGTGAATGAGCTACAGGTATAACACAAGAAGTCAACGTGCATGCATTTACCTCTGCAGTAACATCGTTTTAGCTGTATCAACATTAGCCATTGGAGAAGCAAAGATGAAACCCCTGTAAATGGAATAAAAAAATATTGAAAAACATTTGAAAATTAAGAAAAAAAGGAATGTGTGTAGAAGCGGAAATGCTGCAGTGAGTACCCTGAGAAATGGAAATGTCTAATAAAGTCCTCAGCAGCCCCCAGACTCATGATGACTGCCGCTCTGCTGTCCTGTTGATCTGCCTGGTTCAGGAACGAGGACACAAACTCAAACACCGGTGAGTAACTGGAATAAACACAACAAAAAACAAAGGAAAGTTAAAGAGACGTCTTAATATACAAGTGTGTGGACTCGTTCCAGCACTGCACTCCTAAAATTAACAGCTGACCTCACTGAAACGTTACGTCAGACTTTTTCAACTCGGTTTTCCTGGGTCTTTTCACGTGTGTTATGAATAAATCTTCTTTTTTACAGTACCGGTACTAGTTTTATTTTGTTGCATTTATCCGCGACACCTTAAAGGCCGGTCCGTGAAAATATTGTTGGGCATGAACCGGTCCGTGGCGGAAAAAAGGTTGGGGACCGCTGGTTTAAAGGAGAAGTCAGTAATGCATCAACAGAACAAGCAATAAATAAAGAAATACTTTTAAAACAAATAATTAAATCAAAAATATAAAATCGCAGATTTACAACCAGGCAGTCCTATGAAAAAAAACTGAAGCTTTTATAACACTATCTCCAAATACGTCACTAAAAGCAAAGAAAAGTGTGCACCCTTTCTCCAAGAATGGCTGATGTTAAGGCATCAGCTGTGTTAAACAATATTGGTCACCAGGACTCAGGGAACCAAAATGACCTCAGATGGTCTAAAGGGACATGTTTTTGAGGTGAGCCTTGGTGATCTGTAGGATGAATAGCTGGTCTTTCCACAGGTTTAAGCTCATTACTGGGAATGTTCAAGACAAAAATTGTCACAGCAACTTCCATGGACCTGATCCGTAACAAGATATGGCAGACTTGCCCCCCCCAGACTTGCCCCCTTCCTGAGCTCTGTTTTGCTGCAGGTTTCTCCTGCAGTGTGAGTTTTTCCCTTCACACTGTCACCAAGTACTTGGCTCGAGAGGGGTCGGCTAACTGTAGGATCTTCACCTTACAATCCAAATCACTGTGAGGCACTTGTTGATGTAATTTCACACTATATAACTAAAGTTTATTGAATTGACCACAATTCAAGCCCAAGTGAATATAAAGACCACTGATGGCTACTTTCTTCTTCTTTTTTGTGTGGGTTTCACAAAAAACTGTACCAACCAGATTAGAAAGACCTCCTACACCTGATGGAGCTCATGACATGTGATGCTCTGACCAATGACCAGAAGGAAGTGCTGAACAAGGTGATCCACGACAGTGGTTCACACTTCAATGTTGGCCTTCTGTCAAATGTCTAAATAATTATACAAAGTTATTGTGAACTGGACTGTACATCAAAGCAGAGCATTAAGTGATTTACGAGCCAGCTGCTTGATGTATACCTGCAAGCTCAAGAAGCTTAAAAAGCCTTAAAAAGTCTGACTTGGGGAAAGTGATGAAGTTCCATGTTGAAGGTGGTGGCGGCAGTGCAGCAAAGGCAGAGGGTGGAGACAGCGGACAGCTATGACCGTGCCCATCCCGTAGACAGTGTAAAAACACTGACCTGAATAATCAATGTAAATGCTCCACATATTTATAGACATATTGGGAATCTCTTACAGCTATGGATTTATAATTGGTCCAGATGTGGCTCCTAATCATTGCAATATAGAAATCAAAATCTGAGTGTTATGAAACATACTTGTAGATGAAGCCTTGTTGGGTCTCTTGGCTCAGACCATAGTCCTTTAGTGCCTCGCCTTTCATGTAGGACGAGTAGAGCGCAGAGAGCTCTTGTCTGAACTGCTGCAGCAACGTCGCTGGACATGAAGTGAAAATAAATAAATACATTAGTAAGATATATTTAAGTACAAGAGGTTCATCTCGGGTGTCTCCTCGCATGAATTTGTTGTTTGCACCTGCTTGTCGGAGGTGCGAGTCCATTTCTGACAGGGTGAGGTTGAAAGCAGTCAGTCCTCCCAGCAGCTTATGGTTTCTGAGGTTGCTCCAGAAGGCGCTCCTCTTGTGGCTGTTGCAGTGACAAATGCCGCTCACGCACCACATTTCACACTGAAAAACCAGCGAGAAAAGCACATCAATCACTATTTTGTAAGAGACCTCCCCATGACTTCAAGGACCTGCTGGGGACATAGGGATGTAAAACTTCACTGACATAAGCTGGTGCTTGTTCATGAAGAGCTCTAAAAATCAAAACCTGAATTTTTTTAATCGACTCTGAATTTAATCTGGAGTCAGTGCAGCTGGGTCAGCAACAGCGTGCCATGAGAGCTCTTGGAAGACTTAGCACTCTGACCAACCTTCAGACATTCCAGGAAGTTGTGTTTACTTAGACAACAATGAATTACAGCAATCCAGGGGTAAAGAAATAAATGCATAAATAACAATCTCCAGGTCAGAGTGTGACACAATGGGACTTGACAATATGTCTTTAGTGATAAAAACAAGTGTGAACCACAGATCAGACATGAACACTCAAAGTGATGTTCATGTCAAATCCTGATAGAAATTTAGCAAACAAGGCAAGGCGACCAAGAGCTTCTATTTCCTTAGGCAAAAATAAGTCAGGGGCATAAACAAGGACTTCCTCATTAAATTGGAGAAAGCTGTTTGCCATCCAACTCTTCATAGACCTATTCAGGATCTGTAGCTTAAAAAGAGAGATGTATAACTGAAGGTCATCAGCATAGCAGATAGCAGCGATGACAGTCATGTTGTTAAAGGTCCCCAAAATGTGCTGAAGAGGGAGCAGATACAACGGAAACAATAAGAGCCCAGTACAGAACCTTATGGCACACCACAAGTAAGAGAAGTGGAAGAGGACCTGTATTCAAAATTAGCTTAAAATGAGCTGATAACACTACAAAAAAATCTTTAATTCTTTATTTCCCCCCATACTGTTTCTTGATACAGTGTTATTAAAAAACAAAACAAAAAACAAAGTATGCATTTATTTAATTTTTGAGTAGGCAAGAGCAAAAACAAGCAAAAAAAACAGATGAATACAGTTTAGTGAACCCTCCAAACTGCTGGTCAGAAACATTTTGTCCTGTTAACATTAACACCTACCAATGATGCCAGCTTATCGCAGATGTAGCAGAAGCACTGATCACAAATGAGCTGGTTACTGTCTACTGGCATGTTAGTCTCCAACTCTGTAGGCCTGAGCGTGCCAAAGAAAAGCAGTGTGAGCACCTGACACAGTAAGACGGGGGTAAAGAGCACTGATGGTCATTTCAAAGTGTATCTCACGTAAAAGGGTGTATGGGACAGTCGTAGCGAGCATGAGGTAGCACATCAGCGTGGCGGGAGAAGGTCACGACCAGGTCTTCCTCCAGAGTGCTGGGAGAGGACACGCAGTCTGGAACACAGAGGCTGTTAGTGATTAGTCATAAGATCATCCACAAACACATGGAGCAAACAAAATAAAACCGCTGTCACCTTTTTCCTTCACATCCACCACCTCCACGATGAGGCAGGACATGTCTCTGTCATCCTTATGATCATCGTCATCATCACTACTCAGGATGATTATATCTCCACTGTCTGCTGGCGTGCACATCAGAAATGCCTGGTTAAAAAAAGAAGAAGAAAGAAACAGAAAAAGGAAAACCAACCATCAGTTAGTTCACAGATGCAGACCTGCAGTATGAAATGCGTGCATGAATGTAGACTTAACCCTGCAGTCATGCACCAAGGCTGCTAGCCCACAGGCTCAGCTGTGTGCTTTGTTGTGAATTTCTAAACTTTAGAGGTCATACTTTCTCAACAACACTGTGTTATTCTGCAGCATGAACTGTTCCAGCCAGGCCTAACAAAGGGACAGTACGGTTTTCTTACTTTTAAGAGGACAGTTATTTATTTTTACAACTTTAGAAACGCGTAGAAAAAAAAGTCGACCTCGCGCTTTATTAGCTGCAGGCGAACGTGTAACGTAAACCACATAAATGACCGCGTCGGTACCGTAAACCATAGTTTTCTTACCTTGTTCTGTTTTACTGTTTGTGTCTAAACCGAAGTACGCGTTCCTTCGCGCCTGGCGACTGAAATTTCTGCGTCACCGGATGTGATGGCGTCGCTTCCTCTGCTGCTGTTTCTTTCTTCTGTTTTTTGCGGCTGTGTAACAGCTTCGAGTTGCATTACCGCCGCCTCCCGCATAGAAGAGAGAAAACAGTCTAATTAAGGTGAAAATCATCATCTTGTTAATACATTGCTCCTAAAAATGAAGGGAACACTTGGTCACTCGGTCGAGTCTCTTCAACTTTGTCAGTTAGGAAGTAGAAAGCATGTAAGCCACTTCTTCAGGTTAACATCAGTGTTAAGCCTGGGTTTGAGGTATGAGCTCACCACCTTCTGACCAATCAAATGTTCGTCTTCCCTCCTGTCCGACCTCCATGCTCGGACGGGACCATGTTTAGATCCAGTTTTTCTATGTATTCTTTACTTCCTCTCTGACAGTCAAACATCACTGAAGATAACATGTATTAAATTAAATACTCAATAATAATCTGTCAGATTTTTACCAGAATTGTGATATTGGTAAATCTGTTTACTAACACTTTCCTTCCTGGGATCAAATAGACCTTAATGATATATTCAAAACACATTCATTAAACACTTTTAATACACAGCTACTGCACTCTGTCCTCTCATGGCAGGTTACTTTCAGTATGCATAAATTATGTGATTTATCAGATGCTGCCAGCATCAATACAGGGAGTGCAGAATTATTAGGCAAGTTGTATTTTTGAGGAATAATGTTATTATTGAACAACAACCATGTTCTCAATGAACCCAAAAAACTCATTAATATCAAAGCTGAATGTTTTTGGAAGTAGTTTTTAGTTTGTTCTTAGTTTTAGCTATTTTAGGGGGATATCTGTGTGTGCAGGTGACTATTACTGTGCATAATTATTAGGCAACTCAACAAAAAACAAATATATACCCATTTCAATTATTTATTTTTACCAGTGAAACCAATATAACATCTCCACATTCACAAATATACATTTCTGACATTCAAAAACAAAACAAAAACAAATCAGCGACCAATATAGCCACCTTTCTTTGCAAGGACACTCAAAAGCCTGCCATCCATGGATTCTGTCAGTGTTTTGATCTGTTCACCATCAACATTGCGTGCAGCAATGTGTCTGGGGGTGGGCGTCCAGGTACACACCGGCTCACTCCTTGGCGGCCGCTTGTCGGGGCCTGGGGCCTGGGGCTCGCTCGGGCCCCTTTGGAGGTGGGGTGCCCCCGGCCTCTCGGCCTAGGGCTCGGTCACTCAGGCGCAGCTGGGGGCCGGCGGAGCTCACGGGCGCGTCACTGCAACTCCCCCTGACTTCTGCTCCGCGGCTGCTGGGCGAGCCCTCATCTGGGACTCTCCTCAGCTCTTACTGGGACAGTGGCGCGGCTGCCCCTCTGTTGGTCTTCCATGGTCTCTTGTGTTCTGGGGGCCTCTGGATGTCTGGAGTTTTGATCTCCTCCATACCCGCTTCACACCCTGGAGGACGGGGCTGTGGCCCCCCCACACTCCCTAGCAGATCATTACATGGAGAAACCTTTGGAATGCAAGCATGCTGATCCACACAGGTATGCACACATGGGTATTCACAGACGCGGACTAAAGCTTTCTTGGCTGCTGCCTCAAAGCACACTGTGCGCTGTCTATCTTGCGTGCTGCACAATATCGTTTATTACTTAGTAAATACTGATATCTATGACTAGCTAGTTTATTGTGATGGTGCTTTGTTTTCTCTATTATTATGTTGCTCTTTGTTGTTTGCTGTCTCCTCTGTTTGTTTTTTTTGTTTGTTTGTTTATTTTTCTCCATACAGGTGACCCAGGAGTTCTTTTTTTTCTCTCTCTCTTCCCCCCCCTTCTCACCATCTCTTCTCCCCTTTGGTTTTCTTTCTTTCTCTCCCCCTCTCTCTCTCATTCATTCCCCCTGTCCTATTTATTAAAAAAAAAAAAAAAAAATGACAAAGGATGAACTGAAGCTCTGCCATCACATAATGTCGCATACTGCTGTTTCTGATGTCATTTAGAAAAAAAAAAAAACAAAAAAAAAAACATTGCGTGCAGCAGCAACCACAGCCTCCCAGACACTGTTCAGAGAGGTGTACTGTTTTCCCTCCTTGTAAATCTCACATTTGATGATGGACCACAGGTTCTCAATGGGGTTCAGATCAGGTGAACAAGGTGGCCATGTCATTAGTTTTTCTTCTTTTATACCCTTTCTTGCCAGCCACGCTGTGGAGTACTTGGACGCGTGTGATGGAGCATTGTCCTGCATGAAAATCATGTTTTTCTTGAAGGATGCAGACTTCTTCCTGTACCACTGCTTGAAGAAGGTGTCTTCCAGAAACTGGCAGTAGGACTGGGAGTTGAGCTTGACTCCATCCTCAACCCGAAAAGGCCCCACAAGCTCATCTTTGATGATACCAGCCCAAACCAGTACTCCACCTCCACCTTGCTGGCGTCTGAGTCGGACTGGAGCTCTCTGCCCTTTACCAATCCAGCCACAGGCCCATCCATCTGGCCCATCAAGACTCACTCTCATTTCATCAGTCCATAAAACCTTAGAAAAACCAGTCTTGAGATATTTCTTGGCCCAGTCTTGACGTTTCAGCTTGTGTGTCTTGTTCAGTGGTGGTCGTCTTTCAGCCTTTCTTACCTTGGCCATGTCTCTGAGTATTGCACACCTTGTGCTTTTGGGCACTCCAGTGATGTTGCAGCTCTGAAATATGGCCAAACTGGTGGCAAGTGGCATCTTGGCAGCTGCACGCTTGACTTTTCTCAGTTCATGGGCAGTTATTTGGCACCTTGGTTTTTCCACACGCTTCTTGAGACCCTGTTGACTATTTTGAATGAAACGCTTGATTGTTCGATGATCACGCTTCAGAAGCTTTGCAATTTTGAGACTGCTGCATCCCTCTGCAAGATATCTCACTATTTTTGACTTTTCTGAGCCTGTCAAGTCCTTCTTTTGACCCATTTTGCCAAAGGAAAGGACGTTGCCTAATAATTATGCACACCTGATATAGGGTGTTGATGTCATTAGACCACAACCCTTCTCATTACAGAGATGCACATCACCTAATATGCTTAATTGGTAGTAGGCTTTCGAGCCTATACAGCTTGGAGTAAGACAACATGCATGAAGAGGATGATGTGGACAAAATACTCATTTGCCTAATAATTCTGCACTCCCCGTATACAGCCCACACACTGAGCCAGACACCTCTCCTCCTCTGTGCTTCGGTCTTGTCCAGCAGTCAGCACGGGAGGAAGGTTGAAACTGAACGGAAATATAAGCCATTTCTGCAGAATCAGTCTCAAGCAAATCCACAGGAGATCAAACTGAATCCATTAAAACACAAAGTAGTACAGTCCTGTACTGATTAAAGGTTTGAGTGGGCTGAAGCAGCGAGTCTGGGAACAGCTGCTTTAGAAATCAGAAATGCGTTTGCCTCTTATTGCAAGATGATTTATCTTCAGCTCTGGGTCATCAGGTTCACGCTTACTGTTCGTTTGGATAAAAGTTGACTTTGAAAATGAACTGAGCAAACCTGACATTTAACAAAGGCCCTCAACTTGCTTACAAATGCAGGTAATCCTCACACCAAACAACGTTATGAAACTGCTGTTTGTTTATTGAAACGCTGATCAATATTAATACTCAGTTAACCCGAAATCCACAAATTTTATGACCAGTGTGGGTCACTGAAAGCCAATGGGTTGGTTGGGTACCTTTAAAATGACAGTATAACTGAAAAGATGGAGATGAAGAAGTTTTATTTTTCAATAAACAAGCCCAAAAACTTGAAACTGGAACATAAATTACAATGACATCACTGTTTTTCAAGAATAACGCAACCACATGAGCCACTATTTTGATCCAAGTCCATCCAGGGTTATAAAGTTTATTACAGAACAAGCAGCAGGTAAAAGAGTGGTCGTGATGATCTCCTGGAGTTCAGTCATACAGTGGACGTGCTGCTGCTCTTCCTGTCCCTGTTGCGAGTATGACACCTCCTGGCTGCTGCTCTGTGGTTCCTCTGGGCCTCCGTCAGCCCATCTGCAGCCTCTGTTCTCAGCTCTGCAGCATCTGTCTGGGACTGCAGCGCTCCCTGCTCCTCCTCAGCGCTCTGAGCAGGCATGTGCTTGAGCCACTGCTGGTAGTAACCACGGAAACCGTCAATTTGGACCAGATAGTTGTTTCTGGATTTGTACTGGGATAGAGAGAGGGGAGAGGGTGCCAAAAAGTGAGGGGACCAGAGTGAAAGGAGAAATGTGAGTCATACAGTCACCTTCCAAGTTGGATCTTTGTTGTGCCACGAAATGAGAAGAAGTTGTCTGTTTACAGACTGCACTGAAGTCAGTAAACAGAGAGGCATTAAGATTGACAGCATACACACTTCAATTAGAGCCAAATAGTTTACAGTGTTTTTTATTCCCGTGTTTCCAATTTAGATTTTACTTGACTGGTCTGCCTGTGTATTTTAACATTGGCTGGACTTGCAACTTGCCTGCTTTGGACTGCAGCCAGTAATAATTGTTCTGCTCTGCAGCCTCAGTGAGCTTGGCACCAGCTGAAGTCTGTGATAAGAGACTCACTGGAGAGGCAGCTAATTATATCAAATCAAATCAAATCAAATCACTTTTATTGTCACATCACATGTGCAGGTACATTGGTACAGCACATGTGAGTGAAATTCTTGTGTGCGAGCTTCACAAGCAACAGAGTTGTGCACTCTGTGTTATATGGCACTTATTTGTGAATTAGAAAAAAAAAACTTATAAAGGAATATCCTAGCAATTATTTGAAAAGAGCATATGCCTTCTCTAAATATGTGGGAAACACTCATGTACCAATCATTACAGATGTGCTCAGTATAGATGGGTGCATGCTGACCTGGTTATAGTTGGGAGGATATTGTGCAGCAAACTCCAGCTGTCTGATGATGACCTCATTAGGCCAGACTTTCATGTCACTCATGGTTTTAAGGATTGTTCTTAGGTAGACGTAATCCAGTTTGCGACTCGCTCGGCCAATCAGAGCAGAGAACACGTGGACGTTAGGCCTCAGTCCTGCTTCCTGAGAAAAAACGCATAGAGCAAAGTTAACTAAGATGCACAAGCACCTAAACCCTGCATTCCTTCTACCGACCAGCAGGGGGCGAGTTCTGCACTAACAATGCCAGAGACAGAATTCAGGTCAATAAACAGCCAAATTTAGTGTAATAACATATGCTTTGTCACCTCTATGCCTTTCAGCAACTGAAGGCCGTCTTTCTGCTGGTCACAGGCTAATGCAAGGCACCCAAATGTCTGCAGATCCACATTTACATTGCGCTGTCTCATTACACTCAGCACAGCCTGAAAAGTGAAAGAAGTGTGTGAAAAACAGCACGCACAGTTTAAACATTTCTAACTCCAATTTTGTTAACGTTTACCCAAGTTTAAAATTTGTGTTCCTTCCTCCTCCAGATTTACAGATACCAGATAGACAACAGTTTTTCTGAGGACTATTTCTCCTAAGAAGTTGCTCCAGGATGGGCGTCACAAACAACACACACACACACACACACACACACACACACACACACACACACACACACACACACACACACACACACACACACACACACACACACACACACACACCCCTACCTTTGCCTCGTCCAAGTCCCCGGCTCGCGCTGATCTGTGAATCACAGAGTTGAAGAACGCGACATCAAGCTTCACTTGATGCCGTTTGGCGACCTTCAACAACACCTGCAGAGACTGGTAGCCTGGCTCCATCGTGTCGGCCAGTAGGGTCAGAGTCCTGAGGTTTGGACTGAGTCCGTTAGCTTCCATCCTCTCTAGAAAACCTTTAGCTCCACCGATGAGGGCGAGCCTGTCTGACATTTTATCTACAGTGCCAAGGGAGACCACAGCACCTCTTTTACCCTCAAAAAGTTCTAGTAGGTTAGGAGCAGAGGAGTTGGCGACTAACTCTCCGGGTAATCGGGCATTTACTGTTTGCCTGACCGGTATCAGATGGGCCGAGTCATGTCTGAGTCGCGTCTCACTGCTGTCTTCCTTCTGCTCAGGCTGGATAAATAACCGTCTCTCAAGTAGGTCGATGTCTATCACAGCCTTGCACCTGGACTCCGACACATCCTTGCTCCCTTTCTGACCCTCACAGTCAGTCCCCAGCAGAAGAGCAGTGGCCAAGGCAGGATCGCCAAGTCCACAATCTCTGGCAGTTCTCAGGAGCAGGGTATAGTTGTGCGAGTCAGGACGAATCCCTGACTGCAGCATCTGGCGCCACACCTGAAATGAACATTACGAAGGAGCTCATTTGTGTATCAAGTATCAATATTGTTTAATGACCACCTGATGTATCATTATCAGATTTTTAAGATCAACGAGAGCTGGCATTGGTTGGGCTATTTTAAAGTTTACTCCTAAAAACATCCCACACTTAAGTATTACGTACCTGTAACGCCAGCCTGAATCCTGCCTCTTTGTCCTTCAAGCAGCCCATCAGCAGGTAGTGAAATGTCTCCTGAGTTACAGCATGACCATTCTCCAGCATCTCCTACAAAATGCACACAAACCCAGAATAAGACACAATTTGGTGACAATGGATGAGCTTTCTCCCTTATAAACATGCAGCTGTGTGTCCTACCCTGAGCGTATAAATGCAGGCCTGAAGGTGGTTGGTGACGGCGTGCGCCTTCAGAAGAGCGTGGTACGTGATTGTGCTGAGAGGGTAGTTTTTGCGACGGAGCTCTTGCTCTAGCTTCAGCGCTTGCTGCAGGCCAGCTTGTTTTGAAGGCGACTCGGCGCAGGCGTTGAAGAGCGCCGTGTAGGTTGCATCGTTAGCAGTGAGACCACGCTTCTTCATCTAGGAGAGAAAATAAATAAACAAATAATTACAGAGAGGGTTTCTGACTGTGTATAACGATCTGTCAGAATAAAGGACAAGAATGAATAACACACTTAAATATTAAAAAAAACAAACATCTACAATGAAACTAAACTGATTGTGAAAGCTGGCTCTTCTATGGCATTAGTGGACTAAAGCAGTCCCCAAGCTTTTAACCCCTCTGAATTTGAAATAAGACTTATATTTATTTTAACACACAAACACATAGGAGTCTCGCATCAGTGTCTGAAGCTTTAAAAATACTAGAATCTGTTCTTTGATTATAGCCAATCTCCACAGTTTTCCTGACACAAATCTGGAGGGTGGAGGGATTGGCAGCCTGCAGCATTTAAAGTAATGTTTCTCATTAAATCTTGACTGCCATACAAATAAATTTATAGTAACTTTGATGGCTGTAGTAGCTGGTATGTGGGGCAGTTCAATTGTACAAATCATTTGTATTAATCTTAGTCTCTTCTTGTGGATATTAAAAGCGAGGTCCATATTCATGCATCTTCTCTGTGGTCTTCCTTGTTTCCCGCTGGCAGCTCCATCTTCAACATCCTTTGTTCACTACATCCACCATCTCTCCTCTGCACATGTCCAAACCATTTCAGCCTTGCCTCTCTAACTTTGTCTCCAAATTGCTTCACCTGAGCTGTCCCTGTGATAAACTACATTTAGAATTTTGTCCATCCTGGTCACTACTGATGAAAATCAGAGCATCTTCAACTCTGCCACCTTGAACTACTCCTATCTTTAGTCAGAGCCACCGTCTCCCAACCATACACCATCGAAGCTCTTCTAGACCTTCCCTTTAAATCTTTCACCCTGCCTGTTGCTTCGGATTGTTGACCCCAGGCATTCACCTTCTCTACTCCTTGCACATCTCCCGTCTTGCTTCCACCTGCTCCTTAGCCTCACTACATATCACAATGTCATCTGCAAACATCACAATTCAGCAACTGGAAACTGCAGCACCTGAATCAACACCACTCTAAAACTGTCAAACATGAATATTTTAACTTAGTTAGAGTGTACCTTGCACACTGACATCTCATTTCAATTGGTCAAATTAAATATGCTTACATCATTGTAGAGTTTGAAGGCTTTTTTCAGTTGTCCAGCTCGTCCACAGCCTCCTATCAGGACCGTGTAGTTGTACTCCTCCGGCTGCAGCCTCTCTCCCTGCAGCATGTCCCTGCTGAACACATCCAGAGCCTCCTGTAGCTGTGAGAGCACAGAGGAGGGTTATAAACACATCAGCAGGGAAGAGAAAGAACAGAATGCTCCTTTACGTTGGTTGCCAAGTTAAACACAAAGAAGAAGAAGAAGAAGAAAAAGAACAGCAGTTAACATAAAACTGCTCAGCCACACTAACCTTGTTCTCTTTGATGAGCTTTTTGCATTGTAAGAAGTACCAGTACGGTGTATTTCTCCTCACGGGCCTCCTCTGAGGTTTACCGGCGTCTTCTCGCTCTTCTTCGTTCCCGGTTCCGTCTTCCCGGTACTGCAGGTCCCAGAGGCCTGGGCTGCTTTTCCTGAACGTCCTCCTGGAGGCCATGTCGGTAGACAGAGAGCCGAAGTTTTCCCAGTCAAGTGGTTCAGAGGGGGAGTCCAGTGGGTCCGCGTCTCCTCGGGAGAGGGCTGACAGACACACGGGCCTAGGATGCCAGGGAGTGTGTGTGAGAAGCCTGGATAAAGGGTGCTGTGACACATCCCGTCTGCCTGTTAGAGTTAGCGGTTCTGGTGACTTCCTAAAGGTTGAAAATGTGCACAGCCTGGCAGCAGGAAGCGATATTTTCCTCCCGTTTCGCGCACACGAACGGACAACGGACGTCAGCATGTTTGTTAGTGTTAGCGAGCTGGTTAAAAGCTAACGGATCATGTCGGGTTTCTTCCTTTTGTCAGAAAACTACAAAATGTGTTACACTTACAAGGCTAGCTAAAGGTGCACTAACTAGCTGCTGACAAGCTGAGTACAACCACGATGTTTCAATGACACAAACTTGCCCAGACCTTAATAGTAGATATACAAATATAATTATGAGCGTCTTTTTGGGGGATTATTTTTTAGATCGTTGGAGTAAATTAACTAATTTAATTTAATTTAATTAAAAGTATATTTCTATTAACGGTTTACATAAATTGTTGAAAAATACCAGTCTAGTTAATTAAGGATGGCGTACTTCGATCGACTACATCGACAATATGTTAGTACGCCTGTGTGGTGTTTAGGCTTCACATAATCTTTAGATAGATTGATATCGCCCCCTGCTGGCTATGAAAGTACATTTTCCGTCTTTTGAATGGGGTGAAATGAGGTGAAGGCTAAAGCCACATCTTTCTATTTACTAAACATCCAGGAAAATGTTCTAGTTAATATCTAAGTGGCGGGTCAGGTGGGGTCAAGCAAGGCTTAAATGAAACAGGTAATAAACCCTCAAGTGAATAGGCAGGATAGTTTAGTCAGCATTATTACCCTTGCAAGGAAAGCTACAGCAGCATGTCACACTATGGTATTATTTCAGCAGAGGGCTCCAAGTTCAGTTCAATAGGCTAAAGCTTGTTAACGCATATACTTAACCAGCCAATCACATGACAGGAACTCAGTGCATTTAGGGATGTAGACGTGGTCAAGATGACCAGCTGATGGTCAAACCGAGCATTACATGACTTCCAGTGTGGCAGGTGGGATAGTTTGAGTGTTTCAGAAACTGTTGATTAACTTGGCTTTTCCCACACGATCATCTCTTTTTATTACACTGAATGGTCTGAAAAAGAGAAAATATTCTGTGAGCGGCAGAGGAGAATGAAGCTGATACAAAGGCAACAGTGATTCAAATAACCAGTCGTTACAACCAAGGTATGCAGAATCACACCAGGTGCTACTTCTGTGCGCTAAGAACAGGAAACCGAGGCTACAGTTCGCACAGGCTCACCAACACTGCACGAGAGAAGATTACAAAAACATTTTCCGAGCGGAGGAGTCTTGATTTCTGCTGTGACATTCAGATTGTAGGTTCACAATTTGGCATAAACAGATATGTTTAGTTATAACAGTTCGGACTGGTAGTGATGGTGTAAAAGTGTGGGTGAGTATTTTTTGGCAAACTTAGGGCCCCTTAGCATCAACTGAGCATCACTTTAACACAGCCTATCTGAGTATTGTGGCTGACATTGTTTTTCCCTTTGGGACTAGGCTTTACCCATCTTTTTATGGCTGCTTCCAGTAGGATAACACACCATGTAACAAAGCTCAGGTCATGAAAGTGATTTCTTGAAGATTTAGAGTTAAGTTAAAGGTGAGTTGGACTTAAAATGAGTCCACAGTCACCAGATAGCAATCAAGTACAGCACCTTTAGCATGGTGGTAAAACGGGAGAGTCACATCATGGATGTGCAGCTGAATAATCTGCAGCAACTGTATGATGCTGTCATGTCCACATGGACCAAAATCTCTGAGGAATGTTTCCATCACTGTGAACTCTTTATTGTCATTGCACAGTCATAGTTAGTACAATAGCACAACAAAGTTTGAAAAGTGTCCCACGTCGACACTAAGCACAGTAAACTTTAAAGTGGATAAAAAGTGCAAAAAATGTATGAATAATCAATGCTAGCTTTTATTTGAAATTAAGGAACTAAGTATTTTGGGTTTTTTTCTAAGTTCTGCATTTTGCTGTTATTTTGAGACAAAGCACTGAATTGTGATGTGGAAAGAAGTGCACCTGTTTCCTGTTACAATCCCTGTAGATACATATATTTGGATCTTAATTTTTAATCATGCAAATTACCCAAAACCAACAAAAGTCAAGTACTCTTGGTGAAAATAATCTGCCTTTATGGCACCCTGAAGCTGCCTTTGAAGAAAATAAAAATTCTCTCTCTTCTTCAAGTCTTTATCATTAAAAGGCCAGCATGGCACTCGCTGCTGTGGCTGATCAGAAAAATCAGAAATCTACAACCCCAGTGTACGAGAGACAGCTTCGGCAGTGTTCGGAGTGTTTTTGAGACTGCGACTGAAATCACAGACAGCAAGAAGTTTGGAAAGATTTTGCAGCTGCTGGAGTTTACAGATATGTAAATGTGGACAGATCTTCATTTTTTCAGTTGAATTCAGTTTTATTTCTATTTTGCCAAATTAGAACAACAGTCCCCTAAAGGTGCTGTATATCATGGTCCCATGTACCCTACAATAATACAGAGAAAACCCCAACAATCACAACCCTCCATGAGCAAGCATTTTTCAACAGTGAAAAGGAAAAACTCCCTTTTAACAGGAAGAAACCTGAAAACGTAACCGAGGAGAGGTGGCAACCGGTCTTTTCCTTCTCATCTAGCCTACCTACAGTACATTTTAGTGTGTCACAGTTCCTGACCAAGTCACACAGACTGATGGGTATCCATGGCTACTCACTCACTTCCTGTGTGCATTGTTTGAGTCAGACTGACGGTGAAGGACATGATTCATATTCATGCAGCTCAAACAGCTTGTCAGGGTGATGACATTATGTTCTCTGAGGTCATCACTGCTGTAGGCGAGCCCAATATCACACAGGAAGCTCCATCTTTAAGTGGCTTTAATAAAGGTCTGAGTAGAGCTCCTGCTGATGGCTCTGTAGGTCAAAGACTACAGGCAGTAATTAACTGTAAATGGGGTTCCATGAACATTAAATGATTCATTTTGACTTTCTGCTTCTTTCCAATTCATTTTGAACTTTGTACATTGTGTTAAAAGTCTGGATCCCAAATATACTTTATAAAAAGGTAATTGAGTATGAATATGATAACTTATCAAATAAATCAAATCTCCACCCAATTTTATGTTCTCAGAGAATATTGAAATGAAAGAGATGTCAATATATTATTTTGTCTCAAACTGAGTACACTGAAACACACACACAAAAAAAAAAAAGTTACCTCCAGTGCTATTCCACTATAGTTACTTCAAAAAATAAAATAAATAAATAAAAATAACAGCCTGCCATGAATGGAAGAGCAGCACACAAGGGAAGGATTAAAAATTATTTACACAGACTTTATTATGATATTTGGTACAAAGTTTAAAATACAAATGCATCCTAAAATCCATTTTGGCACTTCATTTTAAAGGAACTGTAATGATTTGTGATAGAGAAGCCACAACCGTCACAGAGCCGCAGTACATCTGAAACATCCTGGAACGAACCGTGAGCCTGAGTGAGTCTATTTCCCTTGGAAAGATGATCACCGGTGTAAATGTAAACAATCGTGGAGCACACAAACAGAAATGATGGTGCTGATGACATTCAGTCTCAGCATCATTTGTGGATTTTATTTCGTGCAAGAGGAGGGGGGAAAAAAAAAAAAAAAAAAAAAAAAAAAAAAAAAAAATGATGAGCACCTCAACTGCTGAGCACCAATCACACTAAAGCATCCTGATGAGGTCACAATGGTGATAAATGTGGTGGTTGAGCCACGTGGCTCTGAAACAAAGTGATCCGGTCCAGCAGTGTTAATGGGATATCTCTGATGACTGAGGGTAGGTCTTCGTGTTGTAACGGATAGATGACCACACTGAGTGCCGGGCGCTCTGCTGAGAACCTTAAGAAGGAAAAAAAAAGCCAGAAAATACACAAAACGAGTGAAAAGACCCCACAGGTAAAACTTTCGACAGAATATGCCCCCTAGCTTTAAATACATGAACACAGTCACCAACCTGTCCAGCAGAGCTTTCTGCAGCGTGCGACACATCACTAAGGTGCCACCCATGAACATGTGGCACATGACGACATGGCAGCACCGCTCCATGAAAGTTTCTGTGGCTGATGGGTCAAAAGTGCCACAGCGTGAAATAAGGCAGACGCGCTGCAGTCGGGAGCAGCAGGACAAAGCCTCGAAGAACGACGCATTCGCATTCAGGTAGGGCTGCTCCAACCTAAGAAACAGATGCACGTGGTTAGTTATGCATCCATCCATCTTCATCCGCTTTATCCGGGGCCGGGTCGCAGGGGAAGCAGCCTAAGCAAAGACAAAAATCTGAACAGACATGTCTTCAGTCAGAATTAAAAGTAGAAACAGTCTGAGATTTGTCCCAGTTCAGAGTAAAATAAAGAGCAGGAGTGGGGAACTCCAGGCCTTGAGGGCCAGTGTCCTGCAGATTTTAGATCTCACCCTGGGTCAACACACCTGAATCAAATGATTAGTTCATTACCAGACCTCTGGAGAAATTCAACACATGTTAAGGAGGCAAGTTAGCCATTTGAATCAGCTGTTTTGGATCAAGGACACATCTAAAACCTGCAGGACGCTGGCCCTTGAGGCCTGGAGTTGCCCACCCCTGATATAGACCAATTGGACAACTGGAAAGTGAAAATCCTATTTGTTTAAAAGCCTCTCAAAACCAAAACATAATTCACAAATTACACTTTACAGGTAATTAACATTAAATGCTTTGATTGAAGAGAGTCAAGGGCAGGTCAATTTGGTCAACTTTAAAATGTTGGGCAAATTTTATTTCCTTAATGTTTTTTTTCTCCAAATTAACAGAAAAAACTGAGCCAACTGTCTGCTGGACAGTCATACAGGCTAGTGCTTCTTAGATGAGATCCTCTCATTTGCATATATGAACCTAACAGTCTATAGGGGGCAAAAAGAAAGATAAATACGAATAATATTTAAGTGATGTTAATGTTCTTGCTTCAGGTGTATGAAATCAGACAGTTTTAAAGCACATTTTCATACTATGAGCATACTTCATACTATTATATAAACAAAGCGAACACAAAGTCATCTTCTTACCTGAGCTCCTGTAGCTGCGTGCACTGTTTAAGTGTGTCCAGCAAGGCAGCGGTGTAGTTCATGGTTTTCAGCGAACCCAGATTGGCGAGGGATAATACTCGCAGGTCTCTGCACTGCTTTGCCAGCTGTACCAGTCCCGTTCCCCTAAGAACTCCAGGAAGACCAGCCAGAGTCAGGCGACGCAATTGAGGCAAAGCCTCAAGCACCGCCAAATGTGCGTCTCCAATTCCTCGTGCCCAAGCGCACATGCCACGAGGCTCCACGCTTGCACGAGTGCACGGCTCAAGCCGAGGCAGTGTGGAAGCAAAGCCTGGACCGATAAGCTCAAAGGTCTCTAAAAAAAGGCAGCCAGCTAACAGCAAAGCGAGCCCCGATGTGCTGTCCCCTGACACAGAGGACTCTGAGGCAGGCTTGTAATTCTGGAGGCCCACACGAGGAACCTTCTTCAATCCCTGGAAAAGTGGAGAGAGATGAGTGTTCTGCATTTGCGTGTGATTTGTATTTAAACCGTCTGACAGGGCGCAGGCAGGGAGAGTGAGAGACAGCAGGTGTCTGAATTTGGCCAAGCTGGCACACAGGTGGGTTTCCCCTTCCAGCCCAGGTGAGTTTTCATGATGATAATGTGTGTGCATCAAGTTTAGGTATTTAATGTTGGAACAGCTGTCTGCCAGCTGGCTCATTGTCCCAGCAGCCAGCTGATCTTCCACAATCCTGCACTCCGAGTAAGGAACGTGGTTGATCCCGCTCAGATTCAGACTAACCAGCTGCGTGGCGTCTCTTACACCACTGTTCAACAGCGACTGGAACACCTGTGGCCACAATGCCGGGCATCGGCTGAAGCTAAGGTGTTTGGGGCTGTTTCCTTCCAGAGCTTGCTTGAGCGATGCAGAGTCCAGCCATGACCGAGGGAGCTGCAGGGCAACCAGGTCGCCCCGCTCACCCAAGCTCTGAGCCACTGAGGGAGCAGCAGGCCAGGGAGCCGGGTTTGGGCCGGGGATGGACACAAGGAAAACTCTGAGATGCTTCGGAACGTTAACGCTGAACACTGCCAGGTATAGGAGGAGCAGGGTCTGGTTTACCTAAGAACATGACAACACAAGCGCGTTAATTAAAGCCCATATAGGAACAGGTTTCATGGACATAAGCCCCAACACACTCACCTCTCCTGGAGCCAGCCTGGCAGTGAACTCCTCAAGCTGTTTGTAATGTGGCACGCTGCTCTGACCGACCATTAACTGACAGCAAACGCCGACACCCTCTTTGGTCACATCTGGGATGTCAAACTGCAACATCAGCCTACGGTGCAACGACAAGCAAATGCACACAACACTGTATCATTTAAATATCATACATTTTTGTTTTTTAAGCCAAAGACACAGCTGTCACATAATTTACAAATGACAGCCATTTTATAGGTTATTTATAGATTTTTTTAATTAGACATGTTCCCTCGTTATGTCATGAAAATTAAGCAAATCAAAGAAAAATCAAAGTAAACCTATCAGAGAGTGGCTGGATTAAAGGACTGGCAGAAAACCTCAAGGAAACGCAGTATGGTGGTCCAGAGAGCCAAAACCTATAAAAACTGACATTGTCCAAATATTTCTAGACTTTGAAGAGGGCCGCTCCTAAGCATTTGAAAGGGGTTTAGGGAGGGAAGGGATCAAAAAACACAGTTGGGTCAGGGCCAACATCCTTACTTGCGGAGTTGGGCACAGCATGGCACTACACCGTAGCTTGGTGTCAACAGCATCTGCCTAAGCTCTGACAGGCGGCTCAGTGCATCCACTGCCTCTGAGCTGAGCTGAGCAGAGTTGAAACCTGGTGCCACGTCAAAAGCGAGGGATTTGAGGAAAGCGAGGGAGGAGAGGAGACGGGACAGGCGAAGTGAAGTGATGCGACAACCGGTGACATCTAGGTGCGTCACTCCTCTGCAGCGTGCGATGTGCTCCATGGTGGAGCCAGATAGCCAGTAGCAGCCATTCAGGCTCAGAGACTGCACATGATTGGCCAGCTGCTTTAGTATGCGTCGAACCAATGCGTCATCAGCCTGGAGAGAAATAAAGAACAGAGTCTATTTAATGTTTCATTAGAATACAACTTGCTGTTACAGAGGCATTTTCTTTTTTTAAATACATGGAAAGTTGTACACATACATGAACTTGAATATTGCAGTAAGTTACCCAATAATCCTCAGACAGGCTGACATGTGTGAGCAGGGTCTTGTCATGGCACAGCGTGTTAAGCTTCTGGCAGACATTTGCCACATTCAGCAGCAGGTCACACACTGGAATATGGCGCAGGATGCATAGCAGGATTTCATCAGACAAATCTGACATCCCCACGGACGAAGAAGACAAGGTATCCTCATCGCACACAGCCTGAACCAGACAGCACACAGTGTCAGTGACAGGCGCTTTTAGGCCATTTGGAGAATATTAGAAAATTAGTCAATTAAATTCCTCTAGAAGAAATTTAATTGACAATATAATTTATACCATGACAGTATTATTTTATGTAGCTGTTGTACAGCTCTCCTTTTAATGTGTCCTGTTTTATTGTCATTTTTGTACGTTTTTTTTTTTTAAACATTAATATCAGGTATGTGTTAAGTATTCAATTTACTCGATCAGAAACAATCATTTCTCCATGGTTTATCTTTATTCATGAAGTATGACCCCCACTATAGCTGAAGCATTATTTAGCAGAAACAAAATAAAAATGAAACATTTTAATAGAAAATGGCAATAGTGGTCCCTGTGCTCCAGGTTATTTTTTTATTTGATAATACCACTTCGGGACAATACAACCTTTTAATGGTTTTAGTACCAGGGCGTTTGAGCTTAGCAGGTTTTCTCGATAAAACAAAACAAACAACCCCACACGCGCACACACCAAAACGCACTTATTTCCAACACACTGCCGACGCCGGTAAACCAAACTCGGGATTAAAAAAATAATTGTGTAAAGTGTTTGGAGCATAACCTTACCTGACCGGCGTTAACATTTTGTCGCTAACGTTACTTTGAGCTGACCTGCTCAGCAGCACCGCTAACTAACTGTGAATGCCGTCTTCACCAACCTGTAAAATCTGGTAATCCATGCCGTCTGAAACTCCGCACACATCCCCACTCATGTTTTTAAAAAAGGCTCATCCACCCAGCTGGAGCTTCATGTTCCGTGAATCTGCTGCGTGAAACCACAGGCGGCTGAACGTTTGTGTTACCGTTAGCTGCACGGACGATATATGCTGTCGCACGTGTCGGACATCTTTTTGCGACGGACACACTTCCTGCTGGTTCAATTTACACAATAAAATACAAATTATTTTGTAAAAGTTATTAAATAAAGTTTTGTATTTTTTTTATAGATGCTATTAGATAGATATAAAAAAAAATATACAGGGCGATAACAGAGCTGTCTTCTTTTGCTGGCTGCTCCCTTTAGGGGTCACTACAGTGAATCAGGGCCAGTGTCCTTCAGGTTTTAGATGTGTCCTTGATCCAACACAGCTGATTTAAATGGCTAAATGACCTCCTCAACATGTCATGAAGTTCTCCAGAGGCCTGGTAATGAACTAATCATTTGATTCAGGTGTGTTGACCCAGGGTGAGATCTAAAACCTGCAGGACACCGGACCTCAAGGCCTGGAGTTGCCCACCACTGCCCTAGAGGTAACATATACCAGACGAGACAGCAGGATCTTGCTGTCCACAGTATCAAAGGCAGCAAACAGGTTTAGAAGAACTAAAATGGCAGGGCTGCCAGAGTCAGCAGTTAAAAGCAGATCATTAAGAACTCTCAAAAAAGCCATCTCTGTAATGTGACCTGACACTGACTGAAACTTTCCCCACATACTCTGTTTGCTTAAAAACATTTTTTTCCAAGGACCTTAGACAGAAATGGTAATTTAGAAATAGGTCTGTAGTTAGAAAAAACAGCAGGGTCCAGGTTCTTCTTTTTAATAAGAGGCTGCACAACAGCATGTTTAAAGGCAGCTGGAATACAACCAGATGTAAGGGAACTGTTTATGAGAGGAATAGCTGGTTCCACTGAATCAAAAGCCTCTCGAGAAGACAGTCTGAGGGAGAATTCAAAAGTCTCATATGCTAAACCAGTCACAAATCACAAGTCACCAGTCCTGCTGTTTTCATACATGCCCCACCCTCACATATTACTTCTCCTGCACTCCTGACTTTGGCATGCAGACTGATAAGAGAGTTATGCAGGATTTATTGAATATTCACAAATCTAAAGTATTGGTAAGACAAATGTATGCCAGCTTTAGTGTTAAACAGAAAGATAGTAAAGTTTCAGTGCAGCAGTCTTTATATTTCCTAATGTATAGAACTATATAACATCTTATATATTTTCTAAAGTCATTAATGTAAAAAAAGCTGATTGTTTCCCATAATCAGTTATTCACATGATGGCACTATAAAGAAAATTTTTGTAGTAAAGTTATACTCCTCAAAATCCATCTTCAGTATTTAGCCTGCCATGAAGGCTGATGACTAAAATTTGCTGTTTAACTCTTGACAGCAGTCAGACTGAAATGTGTGTTAAATTCTTTTTTTTTTTTTTTTTTTAAACTGATTAAAGAAAAATCTTGAGAAAAGAATCTACAGAATTCACATAATACAGTGTTTGGATGGAGGCTTTGATGCATCAGTGTTTGTTGCATGTGCAGCACCTTATACTGACATGCAAACAGTAGCTAAATGGGCTCCAGCCATCAGTGCCATTCACGCCAAATGCTTATCCCATTTCTTAATTTAGACATCCTTGATTCCTTTCCTCACATGACCCCCCAAGTCCTTCCTACGAGCTGCAAGCTGAAGTGTTGTTAAGACAAAAGCAGGCTTTGGTTCTTGGATTTGTCATTTAAGACACTATTGTTTCAGTCATATTTTTGCCAAGATTAACATGAGACAGGTGTAGCTTATTGTTATAGCACACAACTACATTTATGACACTGAAGTCACAAGTGTTGCCCCTGAAATTAAGGGTGCAGAGTTCATCTTTTATTAAATTTTAATGTGCAAACTGAACCTACTATCCACTATGGTTTAACTTCCAGGTGTCACACTTCTTGACTTTTGCCATTTATACCAGCAAAGCCTCTGTCTCTTCCAGATGCATTTTACTAAGTCTTACATAAGCTGAAACAACTTTCCCAGAGTGCAGTTTGAGGCCAAATGATGAATAGGTTACTTTGATGCATTCAACATAAAGACAAAATCAGACTTGAGTCAGACATGTGCGCTTTATTGGGTTGTTGCGTACACCAGAGGCTTAAAGCCCTATGCACAAACCTTCATACACCTCAATACAAGGTACAAGCCTTGTCTTTTGCATGATGACAAAAACAAACTGGACCAAGTATCATTTAAGGCTGAAAGTACAAAAACAAAACAAGTTTCAGATTACATAATTTACATATTAAGCAATACTACAGTTCTGATGGGCAGCGAGCCCACCAGAGAATAAACCTTCATAGAGGCAAATAAGGTGGTGAACAAAGACAACTGGAATGACCTACACAAACACGACAATGGATATCATGTTTCTCACACATTCACACCGCCTGGGATGCTCCGTACTTCCTGCAGAGTTTCTCCCCATCAGGGGGCATGGTGCCGTAGCCAGAGTGATGAGGGAAAATGGAAGAGGTGTAGGCTCAGCATACACCAGTGTGGTGGTGTAGGCATGTATGCTGAGCTAGTTTGGGTTTGTAGCAGTGTGTTTTGGTGGGGGTGGGGACAGTCTGTTTAGAAGCACTTTCTGTGGACGATGCTGGGGCCGGACTCATCGTACTCCTGCTTGCTGATCCACATCTGCTGGAAGGTGGACAGAGAAGCCAGGATGGAGCCTCCAATCCATACAGAGTACTTCCTCTCTGGGGGAGCAATAATCTGCAAGGGCAGAAGTAGAGTTGTCAGCAATGAATACAGTCCATTTATTATAAACTTATAATAAAACAGACAGAACAAGAATTTTACCTTGATCTTCATGGTGGTGGGTGCCAGTGAAGTGATCTCCTTCTGCATGCGGTCAGCAATGCCAGGGTACATGGTGGTACCTCCAGACAGCACAGTGTTGGCGTACAGGTCCTTACGGATGTCAACGTCACACTTCATGATGCTGTTAAAGGTAGTTTCATGGATACCACAAGACTCCATACCTGTGGAGAGTTGGAAAATTAGGGGTTAAGGTTAGCCTTGCAAAGGACTACTTTTTACAAATCACAGAAGTCTGTCTTAAAGCTGATGCTGCTTACCAAGGAATGAGGGCTGGAAGAGAGCCTCTGGGCAACGGAACCTCTCATTCCCAATAGTGATGACCTGTCCATCAGGCAGCTCATAGCTCTTCTCCAGGGATGAAGAGGAGGCAGCAGTTCCCATCTCCTGCTCAAAGTCCAGGGCAACATAGCACAGCTTCTCCTTGATGTCACGCACAATCTCACGCTCAGCTGTGAGACAAGAAAACATTACAGTTAAGATAAGAAAACCCTGAAAGCCTCACATCATGTCTCAAAAACCATCCTCATGCTCACCTGTGGTAGTGAAGCTGTAGCCCCTCTCAGTCAGGATTTTCATGAGGTAGTCTGTGAGGTCCCTGCCAGCCAGGTCCAACCTGAGGATGGCATGGGGCAGAGCGTAGCCTTCATAGATGGGCACAGTGTGGGTCACACCATCACCGGAGTCCATGACAATACCAGTGGTACGACCAGAGGCGTACAGGGACAGCACTGCCTGGATGGCCACATACATGGCAGGAGTGTTGAAGGTCTCAAACATGATCTGCAAGAACAGCAGGAGAAAAGAGATGATCAGTGAAACTAAGAGTCAGAGTAATCTGAAATAAGTTTCTATGTGTTAGTTCAATTGTACAGAAAGAACAGCACACTGGGTTGAGTATTATGCCAACTACAATAGAAAACTGCTTTGTTACACTGACTCTAAAAGTTAAAGTGCAGAAAACTGCTCTATTATCATCCATTGCTTCATGCAGACACCCGTGTAGTTAAACACAAGTCTCAGTCTAATTTATAAACAGCAGTGCCCATGCTGCAGCTCATTCCTGATGCATCACAGTGCAGAGATAGAAACCTGAAGCATCTGCAGAGCTGAAAAGATCAGTCGAGGGCAGAGGAAACCTGGAGGGTTGAAGGAGGATGAGGAAAGACAGATTGAGCAGGGGAAGAAACACCCGAGTGGCAACATAGTTTCCTGTTGTTGGGCACTGCAGCTCAACAGTTTCCTGACTTAGGGGGAAGTTCGTCAAGGTGTCAGCTCTTGTTACCTGCGTCATCTTTTCCCTGTTGGCCTTGGGGTTCAGGGGGGCCTCTGTGAGCAAGACTGGATGCTCCTCAGGGGCAACTCTCAGCTCATTGTAGAAGGTGTGATGCCAGATCTTCTCCATGTCATCCCAGTTGGTGACAATTCCGTGCTCAATGGGGTACTTGAGGGTCAGGATTCCTCTTTTGCTCTGTGCCTCGTCACCAACATAGCTGTCTTTCTGGCCCATACCAACCATTACACCCTAGGAATGCAAAGAGCAGTGCGATTATGAAAAGGTCAGCAGTTATGAAAAGGTTACAAGGTATGTGAGGTTTATTAAGGAATATGTACCTGATGCCTGGGGCGTCCAACAATGGAGGGGAACACAGCACGTGGAGCATCATCTCCTGCAAAGCCAGCTTTGCACATTCCAGATCCGTTGTCAACAACGAGGGCGGCAATTTCGTCTTCCATTTTCTGTATGAAGTAGTAACAGGAGGAAAGGATTTTTAATCCTAATGTTCAGCAGCAGTGTGCGATACATCTGGCAGACAGCCTGGATGAAGTCTTGCAGTTATTGAGAACGGACGCTGGATGTCGCAGTGGCGCAAGGTTGAGTCCTAATCCAGAGCTGAGAAACAAAGGCAGTTTCTCACTCGGGCTGGCCATGGCCATATAAGGCAAAAGTGAATGCAGCTTAGAGACTGCTGTAGACCGGCCCGGAAGCCGCCCCGCGTGTCGCTAAACCTCAAATGACACCGACAGGCGACCACTCCCTTCACCGAGCTCACCACAACCGTTAACCACACAGAAAACCCTTTAGCAGCTGAACGAACTTCTACAAATCACAGTTAAATCTGATATATCTGAACGTCGTGACTGACGCATTTGCAAGGTTACACGAACAAAAAGCCAACTTCGCACATTTATTTGAAGCAGACGCACCAGGATTTGCACATTAACTGATAGCTGCAGTGACACAGCAAAAACCTTTAAGTTCAGAAGCTCTACTTACAAAATTAGTAAAGTCTCTATAAGCCTAATCCATCTAATCTGCATTTGCCTGGTCTGGTGTTTGAATGTTTGAAACCGGAGACACCAGAGCTGCAGACCTGCCACAGTGGATGCTTACATGTAAGCGAGAAGGTCAAGCTTTTTTCCTTTAACACGTAGTCTTGATTTGTCGGACTACAAAGTGATGACAGCATCGAGTGGCAAGGTTATTTCACACCCACTTAAACATAAGCGGCAACATGTCACCACATTTCTAAACCGAACCGTTACATGGTTAAGACTGTGGCGGTCAAAATAATAGGAACACTGTAAAGCCTAGCAAGTGGCTTCAGCTTGAAATGAGAAAACGACTTGGTTCGTAAGCTAAGGAGTGATATATATATAAAAAAGAAAACACTCGCTGTTCAAAATGTTACATTAAAGCGTTAAAATGTGAGGAAGAAACTTCCACCGACATTCCGCAGTTGTCTTACCTGTGTGAGGGAGGGTTTTCGGTGTATGAGAACTGTGACTGAGCGCTACACTCCGGTAGGATGTAGTGTCTGAACTTGACTGCAATGAAGGCCAATAAAGTGGAGGATTTTTATGAGGGCTCGTGCTGCAGCCCCTCTCCATAAAAGGAGAACTTTCCGCACGGCGCCCGCTGATTGGTTCGGCTCCATCCACTGGGTGTGGCGCATGCAGATCATGGTTTGTGCGCTCTGACATAGCAGTGGGGGGACAAGTTCCACTAAACTAACCCATATACCTCCCTAAAAGTTATCAATCCGGGGTCGTTCAGTGTTCAGTAAACCTGCTGATTTTTTAAAACTGTCTGCCATAATGTGATAATAATACATAAGTGGGATACAGACTAGTGGATGACAAATCCCACAACCCCTGCTGCAAAGCACTGAATGGTCCCTGAGCATGTATTAGTTATTACTTTAATAGACTGAATTAATCCAGCCTATAGTTACGTCGTTTTTACATCCTCTACATTGTGACGGTGCCAGGATCATCCTGATTATAGCCTCAGTGATATAATATACCCATGAATGAGTGCTCTTAATTTTATTCACGGGGTCAGGGAGTGCTTCAGAAGAGGATTTCACCATTCCATTTCCCATTTGTTTGCAGGATGCTTGTTTGTGGTGACAGGACTGGGGATGGTGTTTAATCTCAGGGTCACTGACAGCACGGTTAACCCTCTATCTGGCTCTTCTGCCCCGGCACACCAGCGTCACACAAACACAAACGCACACAGTGCAGACTGACAGTAATGCATGTATCCAGGCTGAATTGCGGTAATGTTTAGGGCATGACTGTAACGAGACTATATATATATATATATATATATATATATAGTCTGTTAACTGTTAAATCTTTTTTCTTTTACTATATTTTATTAATATTTTGCTCTTTACTATTTTTTACTGTACCAGTCTGCTGAGTGACTGTCTTCTGCTCGTCAAATACATTTCATTGCAATGTTGACCCTGTGCTAACTTGCATATGACAAATAAAACTGAAAACTGAGACTGTAAATGTCTTACCTTTTCATCACCTCGCAGGAATTGTGCAATTGAGTTTACGGGGCTAATCTTGTGAATGACGTGTGATAAACAGGCGTGTTATTTTCAGAACATACTTATATTAGGTGTCAAAATAAAAACAATTAGGCCTGGATTGATTACTCAGGAACATGATTCACTTCTGGTATGCATACAGCCTACACACAGGCAGGTATTTCACACACCATTGTTTGCCTCTGGCCTGAAACTATTTCAATTCTTTGTTGATTTTTTTTTTTAAATTTTTATAATGAAAATCCTCCTCCAAGGCTCATTTTATAAGTTGACCAGAGATTAGGTGGCTGGATGGGCTTTAACTCAATAAGGGCACCGGACAAAGCCTCATAAACTTACACTCGGAATTCTCACAGGCCCTGTGTGTTCCTAATAAGGATATATGGGAGCTGGATCACCAAAAGGCACAGGAAGCAAGCTTTTAAAGTGCCTCACTTCTACAGATGGAGGAAGTGACCACACACACACACACACACACACACACACACACACACACACACACACACACACACACACACCTAGGTGTAGGTAGGCAATCAGGTGATCAGAGAACTGGCTTTTCCGCTCAGCATTATCCTGCTTTGAATTGACGCTAAACACACACACACACACACACACACACACACACACACACACACACACACACACACACACACACACACACACACACCAAGTATAGACCCAGGGCACCACCATCCCTTTAAGAGTTCCTTTGGATGACGTCCATATAAGGAGATATTGGAGAGAGTCACATGGGGGGAAGAATGCGCTGCTCCGGTCATGTGACCACTCTGAGGAAATGAATGAATCTCCCTTTTTAAGGCCATGTTTGTCTGTTACCGCTCACATTTTCTTCTGTATTCTTTATCCGATTTATGTTTCAATCACAGTTTTAAATGATTAAATGTATCTTACAAAATAATCTTTTAAACTTTGTTCTCTATCCAGACAGTAGTTTCTCAATCTCACGCCTTTGCTTGAGCAATTTCAAAACTAGGCAGCGTGCATGACTCATGCACGCATTACAACACACAAATGTAGGCACTCCCTCCCTGCATTGCTCACTCACACAGTCAGAGAAACTCACAGTCCTGGGTAAGGCCAGCTCTGACTAAGACCGTATATGGAAGAAGCTGGCAGGTAGCTTCTGTCCACTTCTCACTCATCCCCTTCTCTCCCCACCCTCTTCCTTTAAACTCCCATTAAGTCTCCAATTCAGCCACTCTCTTTTTCTGTATGTGAGCACCATGTGTGCTCAGTATGCATACTATACCTGTTTCAATCTTCACCGTGTTTCCAGTCGTTTAATGGTCACATTTCAGCAGAGTTTCATACACAGCATTGAGGGGGCAGGGCTCGTGTATGTGTGGTATGAGAGAAACCGCATTTAGTAAATAATAGCACATTTATTACTGTGAAACAACAATGCATCTCATGTGTATAATGTAAGGCATTAGCACGAAGTCTTCTGTCAACCTTTAAGCTTACTGAATTTTTAATTCTAAAATATTATGTCCTATCTTAGAGTCACAGGGACACACAACCTTTCTTTTAGGCCCCTAACAGATGAGATACAGGGCTACAAGATTAGGAACAATAATGATATGCAGTATTATGCTTGCGTCACCTCATTTCTTTATATTTTGTTTAGGCAAAAACAGAGTTTGTACAATTCTAAGGAACTCGAAAGTCAATACTTTGTATGACAATCCTTACTCTCCAACATAGTCTGAACTCTTAGGCAAGCTTTCTCATACTTTAAGTAGTCTTCAGGAATAGTTCTGGAGGCTTTCTAAAGGACATTCAAAGCTTTCTTGTTTCTCTGTTATACTGCTTTTTGTTCTGTTCTCTGTAAAGATGATCCCACACTGCTTCAGTAATGTTGAGGTCCAGCCTCTGGGGAGGCCGATTCATAATCTTTCATTGTGTGTTTTTCTACCCAGGTATGCATTTACTGTATTAGGTGTGTTTGGATCACTGTCATGCTGAAAAATAAACTTGTTGCCAATTAGATGCTTTTCAGATGGTATTGCATGGTGGATCTAAATTTGACAGCACTTCTTCTGTGTTCATAATTCCATCAATTCTGACAAGATCTCCAACACCACTGGCTGACAGAGCCTCCAATGTGTTTTACAGATTAATGTAGACACTCACTGTGGTAGCGCTCTCCCTACCTCCTTCATAAAAAGACAATGATGTGAACCAAAAAAAATACATAAATTCCAGTTTGGATTTACCCCTTCATCAGACCTTCTGCCACTGATTTTCAGTACACTTCTTATGAAATTAGGCACACTTCACCCTTTTCTCCCAGTTTCCTTTCCTTAACTATGACTTCTTGACCTTTCCACTGATGGATCAACTGGATCAGGTGAAGATCCTGATGAATCTCTCCTGTCAGGAAGCAGCCAGTGTCCAAATAGGAACTTTGAAGAAAGCCTGGAGCACTATTGTTCAGGACCACTTGGAAAAATTACAAAAAAAAGTCCTGCTCCTTGGAAGCAGGGGTGGTAACTAAAAATATTTCAGCTAGTACTTAAATCAATTAGCCTGTACTAAAATGTGAGAACATCTTTGTGTTTTTATCTTATTATTGTATTCGTAAGTGTAAAGTCTTCAGTTGTTATTGAAAGTAAGTAGAGTATAAATATCCTTTGATGGCTTTAATTCCAAAAGTAAATACAATATATTGATGCCCTGAGTAACAGTAGAACATTTTCCAAGACCTTGTACCACACATGACAGACATGCAGTTAACATCTCAGCATCAGAAACAGATTTAATCTTTCAAAGAAAGGTGTACACATTTATACATTTACTGCCTTACTTTTTTATTATTATTATCAAAACACAAATATTTTAACTTTACAATGCATTAATAAACTGTAAAAACCAGTGTCAGAACAGATTGAATCCTCCATATGCAAGTCAAGCAGTCCAGCTCTTCCCCATGTCTACAAGCTCCATGCCTTCACAGTAGGACCGTGGTCGTGACACCCTGACCTGGTTTCATAGAGAAACATCGCATCATTCAAACTGTGAAACCACGCAGACATTTGTATCTTACCGAAACTCTCATGGAAACCACATGTACAGTCACACACTCACTGTGGGTGTCCTGTGAGAAGCCAGTTGCTGCAGAAGTGGAAATGGAGTCCAGTGAATGGGTTCCACTGGCCAGCTACACACTGAAAGGTCACTGGCCTTACCCGAGTCCAGCACACCATCCCCCATGCTCATCTCACTCCCCCTCCATCCATACTGGGAACTACAGGATGCAAAAGGATTATTTACATTATTTAATCACTTCAAGCTCAAATTAGTAGCTATTTTAAGCAACAGTTAGGGAAGTGAGTAGTGAAATCTTTGAATGAGTGGGTTTTTAGAGAGATTACTTATTAACATTTAAACTAGACTCAAGTGTATTTTGCATTTATGTACAAATTATTATGTTGTGTTAAGTCCTGCAGTTAATTATGGATAGTTCATTTCATTTCCTATCCAGTTCAACTTATTCCAAACTATATGAAGTGAGTTTAGTTTGGATTATTTTGGAGGCCCAGTCCACTGATGCCCTAACATCCTACTTCTTGGAGAAACCTCTGCTGCACATGATACATTCATTAGCGTTAGCTGCTGTGGGCACTGGCAATTAAAAGCACCTCACACACATTTAGAGCTCACGCTAATGCCTCAGAGTTTAATTAGAAACTCCATTTCAACATTAACTCTCCAGGAACTGACTAGAAATTTGGACTCTGTGCTTATGAATCAAAATCTGACATTTTATTGAAACTACCATGTATTAGTGAGATGCAGAGGTGGCGAACAGAAGGTATTTGCGACTTCTGCTGAAGTGCCAAATACTGCATGCTCTCTAATGGCAACTTGAGGCTGGCTCCAAAAGCGAGTCAATGTCCACAGACTCCCATCCATGTTAAAATGGCCAGCTTTACAGCCTTAAAAAACAACAACATGTCCACTACAAAAATAGATTGTCCCCTCTCCAAAACATCTATACGGTGGGTGATTTATTAGTTTCAATTTCTTCTTCTTATTTTAATAATTGATTTATCGGGCTACTAGAGTCTGATATTCCCCACCTGACCTGGATATATGCTGTTGATGCCATTCTGGAGCATTTGGAGAGTGACTGGGACATGAATAACTTGAGCCGATTATATAATATTTTATTACAGTGCATTTCTTACTAGGCAGCTCATTCTCTTGACAACGATTTCTTTAAAGCTATAACACATTTTGGGGTAAGACTGAAAGAAAGGCAGATTTGAAATGTAAAAGGGAAGTCAGAGGTCAAATGTTACATGATATTTGGATGCAAGCTATGATGTGAGATTTACAATCCCCATGTACCAGGACCATTTCCTAAATGCTGCCAATGCAAACACCGGCAGAAGAATTTTAAGCAGTTTTAAGATAAAATACATTTTATGAAAGTTTGACCTTAGGGTCCAAAGTAACATGGGATTTAGAATCCGAATATAGAATTCCTTATATTCCATATGCTGTCAATACAAAAAAAAAAAAAAAATGTCAGTAAGAAACAGTTTTAGCTTTACTGGCTTTAAAACATGTAAATATTCCAAGGTGACCACAGTGACCATCACTGATAACTGTGAACCAAGCTTGTTTTTAAGCTTCAAGAGTGGCATTGGTGAGAACAGAGAAGCTTTTCACTGAAAACTCTCCCACATTTTGGAACACACAACTCACTGTCAGACAATGAACACTGTGTGTGTGTGTGTGTGTGTGTGTGTGTGTGTGTGTGTGTGTGTGTGTGTGTGTGTGTGTGTGTGTGTGTGTGTGTGTGTGTGTGTGTGTGTTGTATATACCTGTGGGGGTAGATTGTGTTGATTCGTGTTCCGTGGCTGGGGCAGGTGGAAGCCAGTGACAGCGTGTCGTCGTGGTAACAGCAGGGGCGGTCAAGCGCTCGCAGATGCAGCAACTCATCGGAGCGTGTGAAGGCAGGATTGTCCAATGAGTCTGCTGATCCCGCCCACGAGCGCAACCAGAAGCGACCTGACAGCTCATCAAAGTGGTTGAATCTGCGATAGCTGCGCAAACAAAATCGTGAGAGGTCACAGGGTACAATGCTTGTTGTTGTTGCTTCTCTTTGCAATCTGGGTTTTCCTCTTTTTTTTTTTTTTTTTTTAACAATTGTGTGCCAGCTTTAAACGTTTCACATGAACAAAATTTCAAGAAGGAAAAAAAAAAAAAAAAAAAAAAAAAAAAAAAAAAAAAAAAAAATCAACCTAGTCGATGGGAGACAGCCCTTTTACAATGTGGGGTCATAACTTGAACCTTATCTCTGTGGCATTCATAGAAGCTCTCATTTTACCCCTAAAAAGAGTTTCTTCTTAAAAGCTCTTCACAAAGCTGCTCAGTTTCACCAAGGAACAAAGAACTCCTATGACAACAGAAAGGTCGGAGATGACCCCGCTCATACAGATGATGTTATGTTTCATGAATGAACTGATGTGTCACAGTGACACATGACTGCCCCTTGCCAGTGAATAACTTTCCATTTACCAGAAATAGATCAACAGGTAAGAAGAAACATTAACAGATTTGTTTAAAACATTGCAGATCAAGAACAATATAAAACTATACCGCTTAATCCCCATTTAATGGGCACAGGTGATTTTTCCAAGTTATTTTAATAGCATAAGTTCCACTTATAAACACCTTTAAAACCCAGCCATTGCCCTGAAACCAGTAGTTGTCAGCAGTTTTGTAATGAACTCTAGTTTACAACCAGGGTTTGTGTATACTGGCAGGAGATTACTGCTCTAAGATGTATAAAGTTATAAAAGGTAAATCCTCCCCATTATTTGTATAAAAATCCTCTGGAATAACTTATTTTAGGCTAATTTTAAAATATTTTCCTGTGCTAAATTATATGCTTTGCAAAGTTTCTCTAAACTCGGGCAATCATCAGCTACTTGGGATGTTTAAAAAGATGACTCCAAAGAGGCCCCAATTTCCTGGAAAACACACATTTCCTACTCTAGACATACTGGACTTAAGGCTTAGCTTCAGACTTATTACTTCCTGTCTGATCTTTGTCTTTGTACATGCTCAATATTCAGTCAAACAAACAGTATCTTGATTAAGATCAATATGCTTTTGCCTCTTGCAGTCTCAGTTTGTTATTAAGGTTCAAATGAAAAGTGCTTCGACACAAGAATCCTTGTAGGTAGACTTTCATGAAGCTGAATCCAAGTCTCTGCACGCCATCATATTAGAACCATCCAAAACCACAAGGTCATTTTTTCCAGACTACACTTGGAGGAACACCCGAGGTTTAAAAACAAACATTAATATGAAAAGAAAGTACACAGAATTGAGATTGCATTTATGCTGGATTTACTAATATTACCATGCATACACCTCTAATATTAGTTGTGTAGGAGGCATTTCCATTCAGGAACAACTAATAGGTTTCCTCATCTCCTGGCCCAGCACCCTAATGAAACATGTCACAGTATCAATGACTGTGTCTGTGTGCTCAGCTGTCAGCATATGTGGAGGTTAGACATTCAGATTGAGCCAGCAATCCAGTTCCACCTTCATCCTTAGTATGTGCGTTGTCAGCTAGACTGTGCCACCTAGTGGCAATGAGTGTTTACAGTTACTGAAGAGCATGTGCGTTTATGTCAGTCTCTGGTTTTTCTCTCATGGATCACAACAGAATACTTTCACCTATTGTGACTACTGCGATTTACTGTACGTCACAAATATGCACGTTTTTACTATAAATTTTAAGGTTTATGGAAGTACTTATCGTCCAAAAAAAATGTAACCTTTGCAGTAAAAACCACAATGGATCTAAAAGCAAACAAGATGTGACTGAAGAGCAATCTTTCAGTTTTAATTAATATATAATATATAAATATAATAATAAAAAAAATCCACTGTTGTGGTGCAGAAAGGCAAAATTAGAAAAATTGTATAATTAACAAAATATGCATACGCCTGAACTATAGGTGCGTCTTAATAAAAGCCTTTTCCTACCTGCTGCGAGTCTGGTCTACTTTGGCCTGAATCAGAATTGCTCGATAGCGTCGCACTGCCACAAACGCCAAAATGATGATCACTGTCACTATGATGAGTAAGATGGCAAGGCACGCACCAATGAGACGTGCGCGGGTCATCCTGACATCGCACCTCTCACCCATGAACCAGAAATCGTCACCTGCAAGGCAGCTAATGCCCAAATACAAGTCATTTACACATGCAAACAAAATATGCCTGGGTGAACAAAAAGATTTGCTTTTCCTTTTAACGTTCTTACCGGCAAACTGGAAGCTGGTGTGGATGGTGTGTGCAGATGCCGTGATGGTGGCAGTAGTCAAAGTGGCAGACTGAGGAACAGCTGTAGTTGGCAGTGCCAGGCTGGGAAACACACTTATATCCTGCAGAGCACTGCAGCAACCAGTCACAGATGTCGCCCTGCAGACCTGAGGGGAAGGCATGTTTAAAAAGAATTAAAGAAAATAATAAAGGTGGTGCCATTTTTTTTAAATTTTCTTATCATAAAGTGATCTCATTGTAATGATATATGCATCCAAAAATCAGACAGGCACTGAAGTTTTTAGTAGTCACGTGAATATCATGCAATTACACATTAAGCTAATGTGTCACAAGGCTGAATTTTCAGTTGTACTTGAGATACTTGAGACTTAACTTAACAATTGTTGATTAGGTTCTCCATTAACCAGCTGATAATGTTTCTTATTTGGTCTAAACAGTAATCCGTATTTCAAAAATTGTTACAAGTATGTGCACTGTATGGACAAAAGGTTACATCGCTTGATCTTTGAGCTCAGGTGTTTTCAGTCCTGTGACCACAGGTGTGGCCCTGGACTGAGTTGTGAAAAAAAATGTGTCTTTCTAAAGAGTTAACTGAATTCAAGTGTTGGACTGTTATTGCAAGGATGGTTTCATTGCAATAATTCAATTTGTCAAATCTCTTCCTTCCAAGATTTCCACCATTTAAAAGGGATCTCCACACCAGGTAGTTGTAACAGTCACCAAAGTAACCGATCACATAAAGTCACAAAGTGGTGAGGTACATAGTGTGTAAAAGTCACCAACACTCCGACTCCAAACTTCCTCTGGCATTAACATCAGCACAAGAAATGCGCATCAAGTGCTTCATGACATGAGTTTCGATGGCTGAGCATCCCCTGAAAATGGAAATGAACCGGCCACATTTTCAGTATCTTAAAGGTTTTACTTTATCACCTGGAGAAATATAAAAAATTTATTAGAAAGTTTCCCCATTTTTAGAATAATTCTCATCTTAAAGCTACATGACATCACTCTTGCTTTTCTGGTGAAGATGTCTGTAGCATGTGCTCTCCTCACATGTTATGCCTCTAACAAGCTTGCAGTACAAAAATGAATCACTGAACCTACTGCGTTTTTTACCAAATGACTATTTAAACTACACTGCAGCACTTCTGCATTTTAGATTTTTTCTGATGCCAAACATTAAAATGGAAACAAATAAAATGACTCCACGCTATAGTAAAGAAGAAAAAGTTTGTTAGACCAAGCCAGGTAGAATAATTAGATTTTTCATAATTAGATTTTGAGCTTAACTGAGTCAGGCTAACTGAGTTACGATGTTTACATCAGTTTTCCTGTATCTGGGTTAATTGAATTAAGACGTTAAAAAAAAAAAAAAAAAAAAAAAGGAACTTTCTCTCAGGTTAATGAAGAAACTCAGGACATCTTGGTGTCAATTTTTGACATTGATGACAAACACAAACACCCAGTCTTCTGCAGAAAGATGACAGGAAATGAACGGAAAGATATTAAGAACAATGTGCATGAAAAGGCAACCAGACTCCTCCCAAACTGCTCAGCCACCAGGGCTTCAGTCAGCTGCCTGCAGACCGGCACCTGAACACGGGCTTACCTCCGACTGTGATGTTGGTGATCCTGGAAGTCCTGAATGTCCTCTTGTTGCGAACAGCCTGGGCTAGTCCAGTACGCTCCAGCAGTGATGTGGGTTCTGTTATGCTGAGCCACTCCAAAGCTCTGCTGGTTTTGAACTCCAGCAGGCTCTGCACTGCACGGCCACTGGAACAAAAACAGAACTGGAGATTTACCTCCTTTTACGCAACTTTCTGTGACCGATCCCAAAGCATAACCCAATTACAATTTCCACTGTGCTTTAGTTAGATCAAAACATTCCAGTTGGGAAATTATCTGAGCCCTGTTGACAAACTGAGGGATGGCTAATAAAATTAATGTCGGGAAAGCAACATAGAGGTTAGAGACCATTACATAATTTAATGGACACTGACTTTAGTTTCCAAAGTCCCATTAGCTGCATGGGTAAAAAAAAAAAAAAAAAAAAAAAAAAAAAAGTTAATACTTAAGAAAGGGGAGAAAAATGCAGAAGGATGATGAAGAATTTATTATGTTTTTTTCACATTTTTTCCCCTAATGATGTTTAACTCTGGTGGATTTTTGTGGTGTTTTAATTGTGTTTACTTATGTCTGAGAGTTTATATCTTCCCCTAGCAGAAATGATGTATTTAACGTCCCATAACCTGGGATAGGAAACACACACAACTGAGAAATGGACAGTGCATATTGAGAGACAAGGTGGAGCTAATTGAAATCTAGAAAGAGCCTGGAGGTGCCTTTCATTTTCAGCTTGTCTGCACCACCTCACCTGCTCCAGACTCCCAGCAGCCGGCTGAACCCCGGGGCTTTCTGTAGGTATGGCTTCATCTGAAAGAAACCTTAATTGAGAACTCTGTAAAAACTACTCAGCTGAAGTCAAAAATACTTAATTATTTGATTATTTCTGCTTTTTTGTGCCAGTGTGTGTTACTGTACAATCCCTCACCCAGGTAGTAGTGTCGTTCTCCAAATTGACATTTGAAGCCAACATGGGCTCTTCTACAACTATCTGCAGCAGCAGCTCAACTGACTCCACTGGACAGAACAAGTAAATAAACTAATTTCAGGACTTCTGGATATATAATCAGGATATTTACCTAAACGTAAAACACTTCAGTGGTGTTTGGGAAGTACCTCTGATGGCAGCAGGCTGATCTGGCACGATGTAGAACTTGGGACTGTTTGTGGAGCTTCGAGCAGGTGTGGAGGTTAAAGCAGAAGAGGGCTCCTGGCTGGGATGCATGGTTGTCTGCTGTGGAGGTTGCTGTGGTAGTCCAGATGTGGGAGTGCGTGTGGTCGTGCTGCTGGAAGACCACTGCCAGAACTTATACTTTTCTACTTGTTCTTCTCCAGCTCCATGTCCATAATCTAATGTTACAGTAGAAAGGAGAGGAGTATGTGCAGTAGTAGTAATAATTAGGGGTTGGGATTGGTTACGTGTTGGTGACATATTAGTAGAAGTCTGAGGAGGCGGGTGATTGTGTGTAGGAGGTGACATTTGTGGAGGTGAAGGCGTGGCTTTGCTGACTGTGTGGTCCGTGGTCTGAGACACAGACGAGGTTAAAGCAGGGTGTGAACTATCAGGAAATGTACTGTGTGTGTGGAGTGTGTACAAAGCTGTAGAGGACTCTGTGGATGTGGTGGAAGATGAAACAGCAACAGCAGTAGAATCTGTGGGCGAGTCATCACGTAGGAGTGTGTGAGCAGGATGCAGAGTGTATGTCACTCCAGTGGTTCCTGTGATGGCTGAGTTTTGGGTTACACCTCCCACGGTCAGCGCTGCCCCGGGTGTAGAAGAAGAATCGGTGAACCCTGAAGTCCAACTGTAAGCCTTGGTAATACCAGGTGGGGAAGGGATAGTGTTTCTAGTCGGGTGCGCATCAATGATATTTCCGCGTGCACTTTCTACTGCCGTTTGTGTCTCTTTGTCTGTCTGTGTAAATAAAGATGACGTGTAAGCAGAATGTGTGGGGCTCTCTGTGCTTTGAGGAGAGTCTGTTAGACTCCTTGAGGAAGATGGGAGCGTCATCTCAGTTTGTTCAAACTTATCAGGCAACTCAGATGTGTCAGTCTGAGCAGCAGCAACAGATACAAATGAGTTAATTTGACTTATGTTTGGATGAACTGGATCAGCCTCCACAGTGCTAACAACGTTGTTGAGCTCTGTGAAGTGGGTGTTGAATGAATGAGTGCCGCTGTAAACTTCTGAAGATGATGATGATGCAGTGGGTTCAGTGTGGGTTTGTGCACTGAAGTCATCCTGCAGTGTTTTGATGGAGGATTTTAAAGGGTCAGAAGTGACAGCAAAGGTCAGGTCAGAATTATGTCTGTCTGTGCTTCTCTGGCTCCTCCAGGAATGAGGCTGTTCATCTCCAGATGTCCCACTAACACCCACACCATGTGCGGTTATGCCTGTATGACCTGTCCTGGAGGAAGATAGCTCAGCTGGAGCAGAAGTACGGAGAGGAACGCTGGCGCTGGACACTCTTTGATCCATTTGTGTGGCAACATCTTTGCCTGTGTTTTTAGATGTCTGAACGGATGTATCTTGTATAGCTTTGTCAAGCATGAGAGCTGAACTACTGGCTGTTTCCTCTGTCAATGCCATCAGAGTTTGAAGGCTTTTTTCAGTCGGGTTTGAGGGTGTGCTTGTATTGGGGCCTGCACTGAGTCCATGCTGAAAATATGGGTGTGTTGTATTTCTGGCAGCCATGGGCCCATTGGTGAGGTGAGCAGCTCCAGATGTTTCCGCTCCATTGTTTGGTTTTTCCTCAGGAAAAGGGAGAGTTTCCCTATCACTTCTCCCAGCGACAGGGAGTCCCTGCTGGGGTGAGGTGGGGTTCAGCAGTCCTTGATCCAGAGAGGAGGCACTAGACACAGACAGAGGTGCAAAACTCCTCTCCAGACCATCGTAGGTGTGATCTCTGCCCTCCTTCATGCCTCTCGTCACTTCTTGATCAACAGGAGGACTATTTGTAAAGCTGGTTCCTGTTGGAAACCATTGAGTGGGGTCTAGGTCTGGATGTTGGGTTGAGTGGTCCTCCGAGGAATTCCTCTCATCTTCCTGGACTGGAAAACCAGGAACAAACACAATAACAGAGAGAGAGAGACAGGGTGAGAAGAGACAGAGTGGAAATCACAACAACATAACATTGCTCTGTGTAACACCACAGAGGGAGATAAGATCTTTCCGACAGATTCCCAGCTCACGGCACAGTTGGAACAACACATTTTCACAGCATGTTAAGTTATATACTGCTCAACCTGACTCCTACTGTAAATCATGAATATATTTCATGTATTCACTGAGAACATCAGGAGGCAGAAACAGCTCTAAAAATACCAGAAATAAATGTCATTATGATTCTCGTGATAGGACTAAGCAGTGGCTGGTTATTGTAGGAATGTTTTCTCACCATAATAAGCCAGCTGAACTGCATTTAAAGAACGTCCTGCTCCTGTCCAAGTGAGGGCGGCTTTGTTCTTGTCACAACCAGACAGCAGAGCCTCGCCCCCGCTGACCAAGGCTCGATCTTCTTCCTTCCAGACACAGCGCACCGATATACTTGAACCATTTTCCAACCATACTAACTTTAAGAGTACCTGCCTTCCCAAAGGGATATCTATCACCCAAGTGCAAACTGAAACCTGTGAGGTTTTGTTAGACTGCAGAATCATGAGGTCGAGACTGCTGCTGTTAGTAAACAGTCCAGCCAAAGTGAGATTGATGTGACCAGAAGACTTTTGGTCCAAGCTGACATTTCCACCACAGTGATGATATGAAGAGGCCAGCGCTTTATCTGAGAAGAGAAAGAGAAAAACCTTGTTAGACTTTTACATCTCAAACTGCATTTGTGGGAATAAGCTGAGGGAAGTACAACCAAAAGGATAATTTAAACAGAGAATTTCAGAGCTTACAGAACATCTTATTTCCATTGACTAACCCCAATAATATTGAGGTTGATCCGAGAACAAAACGCTATTCCATACCGACAGTGTGCATATCACTTTGATTTAGCCTAATTTAAAGACAAAAGAATAGCAAATAGCACAATAACATCTAACATGTCAGCGGCGGGCGGGCGTTCTTACCTGTTGTGACGATAAAAAGCAACAGACAGGCGTGGAGCTGCATTTCCAATGGTGAGACATTTCAGTGTAGGACACCCTTTTAATCCAAAACACATGCAGTTTTTTTTACACTGACAACATGTACATGTTACGAGGAGGACGAGCAAACTGCGCAAATGATTAATGAGCTCCAGTCTTTCCTGTGGACTGTCCCTGAGAGAGAGAGAGAGAGAGAGCAGAGAGGCGTCAGAAACTTTCCTCCTCCATCATTTCCTTGTAACGGAAACCGCTGCGCTGTCAGGGGCACAGCGCCGTACACTCACCTAAATTAAACACACGTGTGTGTGAGAGGCAGCCTGTCCTGTACTGCAGAATGGACAGAGGCTTGCGGATGGGAAGGTTTTACGCCGCCTCCAGGCTGTTCCACACGACATTTCAGAGATGAGAGGAAGGAATCCAGTGCGTAAAGTCTACACAGGAAAATTACCGCAGGCGGCATGGAGGCATGAGAGGGAGCAGTTCATTAGAGCTTTTATACTTACGCCCCACTAGGAGTGCTCGAAAGACTAAAAATGAATGCTACGAACACGTAAACAGGTTTTAAGTCTATAGGTTCAAAAAAAGTTTAGGAAATGCAGAACAAATGAAAATATACCGGGAAAGCGGATGACATCATTTCTTAAACATGTGGGAGAAAATGAACTTTGGAGGTGTCTTTGTAATCAGAACGTGTAAGATCTGTAAACACATTAGCTTCCTCCCCTATTTTATAACACCATGACACCCCCATGGACTGACTTGTGAAGAAACGGTTGCTTTCTACAAGATGGTGACCCGAAAATCAGAACCACATTGTACAGGAGAAATTTCCACACATTTAAAAACAAACAATCAAAAACAATAACAATCACACAGGACACAGTTTTGTTTTATTCATATAATGCCAACAACAATAACCACGTCAAAGCACTTTAAAGTGTAAGGTAAAGAAATACAGTTTCATAGAGAGAATCCCAGTAAGCACGTGATGTCACTGGAGAGAAATAATAAAAACAAACAAAAAAGAGAAACATCTCGTTTAAATCAGTCAGACCATCTGAATGAAAGTCTGCAAGGCTGTGATTGCTGCCAATAAAGGATTGTTTGATGAAGCAAATTTCAAATTAATATGAAAATACATTTTCAATCTTGGTACTATCATTATCCTTCTTTCATATTCACACATTTTATAAATGACAGTATATGTTTTCCAGGGAGACCTTAAACAAGCAAATATATATCCTGGGAGCTTGAGGGTCCTGCGCAGTATCTTTGCTGTTCCTAGGACTGCATTCTTCTGGACAGAGAACTCGGATGTTGTTCCTGGGATCTGCTGGAGCCACTCGCCTAGCTTGGGAGTCACTGCAGCTAGTGTTCCGATTACCACGGGGACCACCGTTACCTTCACCCTGCACATCTTCTCAAGCTTCTTCTCTGAGCCCTTGGTACTTCTCTAACTTCTTGTGTTCCTTATTCCTGATATTACTTTCATTCGGTATCGCTACATCTATCACTACGGCCGTCTTCTTCTGTTTGTCTACCACTATGTCCAGTTGGTTAGCCACCACTATTTTGTCTGTATCTGGAAATCCCAGAGGATCTTAGCTCGGCCATTCTTAACCACCCTAGGAGGAGTCTCCTATTTTGACCTTGGGACTTCAGGTCCATACTCGGCACAGATGTTTGTGTATACTATGCCAGCTACTTAGTTGTTGCGTTCCATGTATGCATGCGTGATAGACCCCAGCCTCGATTAATCTTGTGCTCAGAGCTTGTTCCTGTGCTGCTATGATTAGTGCCTCTGTGCTGTCTTTCAGTCCAGCTTTGTCCAGCCACTGGTAGGACTTCTGGATGTCAGACACTTCCTCTATCTGCCGGTGGTACCATGCCTGTCCTTCCATGATGGTTCCTCCTCTTCCTCCTCTTTCTTGGGTTTCTGCCGGCTGAGGTAATCACTGAGCACGCGGTCGGTTGGGGCCATCTTCCTGATGTATTCGTGGATTTTCGTTGTCTCACCCTGGACTGTGGTACTGAGACTCACCAGTCCCCGGCCTCCCTCCTTCTGCTTAGCATACAGCCTCAGGTTGCCCGACTTGGGGGGAAACCCTCTATGCGTGGTAAGGAACTTCCTTGGCTTAAGTGGCTTCTATCTGCTCCTTTGACCAGCTTATTATCCCAGCACGGTACCTGATCACAGGCAGGGTGTAGATATTCATAGCCTGGATCTTGTTCTTACCGTTCAACTGACTCCTCAGGACTTGCCTAATCCTCTGCAGGTACTTGGTGGTTGCAGCCTTTCTAGCGGCCTCTTCATGGTTCCCATTTGCCTGTGGGATCCCCAGGTACTTGTAACTGTGCTCTATGTCTTAAATGTTGCCTTCTGGTAATTATATCCCCTCAGTTCTGACTACCTTCCTTCACTTGGTTACCCGACTACACTTCTCCAGTCCGAACGACATTCCAGTGTCATTGCTGTATATCCTGGTGGTGTGGATCAGTGAATCGATGTCTCGTTCACTCTTGGCATACAGCTTGATGTCATCCATGTACAGGAGGTGGCTATGGACCGCTCATGTTTCCCACTTTGAGAGCAAAGGAGGCATCTTCAAAAGCCTTCTGCATCTGAGTTAAAGCAGAAACATACTCTAAGCCATTATCCAAATAAAACTCATACATCATCAGCACATGTGACATGCATCTACAGAAAGTGAAATCAAAAATATTTAATTAATTCCATTTTTTAGAAAGCTTGTTAGTGCTTAGTTATAGCTTGGCTGTATGTGCATATTTTCTGCTGCAGATTTAAACACACCAGTTTAGGGAGACATGGGTGCATAGAATCGGGTCGGGTGCACAGGAGAGGTGAAGAGGAGAGTGTCAGGGGAGATGTGCAACAGAACGAGAGAAAACATTTTTATAAGATGGTAAATTGGGACACTGGAAAGTTAATTACAATGACCATTGTGGCCTCTGGCAGCGGACTCTGTGCTTGTGCTGCTAGACCTCAGTGCAGCAGTCGATGCTGTTGACCATAATATTTTATTACAGTTATTAATATTTATTAAATGGAGAGTTATCTTTACACACTGAGTTTAATTATGGAGTTCCACAGGGTTCTGTGCTAGGACCAGTTCTATTTACCTCATACATGCTTCCTTTATCATTAGAAAGGATAGAAAATATGGACCAAATATGGTTGTTTCATGGGTACCTGCTCTATCATGCTGTGTTTTTTGAACACTGTGACACAAATGTGAGATCAAATTTTTTTTATGTGAGTACACAATCCCATTGCATAACAGCAGCATTTTTTATATACACTATCAGTTAAATGTTTGAACATACCTTCTCATTTAATAGTTTCTTTTTTTCATGACTATTTACATTGTAGATTCTCACCAAAGCTTCAGAACTATGAATGAACACATTGGAATTGAATGTAGTAAACAAAAAATATATATTTTAGAATCTACAGAATACACACTGTCAGGGCTCTGTGTGCAGGCAGGTGGAGAGGAGGATCCAAGCGCAGGACTCAGACACTGAACTGTAACTCAAACCTCAGCTTTATTGCTGGCATAAAACAAAACATAAACTGAGCAATGGCAATGACCGTGAACCACTGCCACAAAAACCACACAGGCATAATCTGAGAATCTGAGAAAACACAGGGCTTATATACACAGGGTAGTAACGAGGGAATCGGCAACAGGAGGGCGACACAGCTGGGAGAGATCAGGGCTAATGAGACAGGGGGAACAAAGCTGCACACACTAACATAAGACAAAGACTTTCACAATAAAACAGGAAACATGAATCACAACTCAGAGACACGGACTCAACACAGAGAGACAGACAGAAAATGACACATGGAACTGAACTGTAAGTGAAACCACAATTCCTAAAACATGGATAACAGAAACATGAAACTCTAATAATCATCATCATCATCATCATCATCATCATCATCATCATCATCATCATAACAAGAGAATGAGAAAACAATCCAAAACACCAAGATAACTGAAACACAAAGTACCAGAGAAACATAAAGAATAATCCATGATGCAAAATTAAACCAAAACATAATAAACTCAAAATACTGGGTCCAATGGACCCAGAACCGTGACACACACACTTTGCTTTGATCACTGCTTTGGACACTGTTGACATTCTCTTTTTTGGAGAGAGGTAGTCAGTCTGTAGATGAGGTAGGCACCAGAAATGGTTTTCCAACAAGTTCCCACTCCATCAGTCCTTCTTGGTCAAACAGCCCTTACACAGTCTGGAGGTGTATTTGGGTGTTGAAAAATAAATGATGGTTCAACTAAACGTAAACCGAATGGGATGGTATGTCACTGCAGGATGCTGTGGTACCCATGCTGGTTCAGTGTGCTACTGTTCAACTCCCCAACAGTGTCACCAGGAAAGCACACAAAGACAAGGGGTGGAACCAAAGATCTCAGATTTGGACTCAGAAGAACAAAGCACAGTTTTCCAGTGGTTTTAATGTCCATTCCTTGTATTTCTTGGCCCAAACAAATCTCTTCTACTTGTTGCTTTTCCTTAGTAGTAGTTTCTTAGCAACTATTTGACCATAACACCTGATTCGTGCAGTCTCCTCTGAACAGTTGATGTAGAGATGTGTCTGTTACTGGAACCCTGTGTGGCATTTATCTGGGCCCTAATCTGAGGTGTTACTAACTACAATCTCTGAGACTCACATGAATTTATCCTGTGCAGCAGAGGTGACTCTTGGTCATCCTTTCCTTGGGTGGTACTTATGTGACCCAGTTTTGTCATAGCACTTGATGGGTTTTGCGACTGCACTTGGGGACACACTGAAAATTTTACCAATTCTCCAGATTGACTGACCTTTAGTTCTTCAAGAAATGATGGACTGTCACTTTTATTCACTTAGCTGATTGGTTCTTGCCATAATATTAAGTCTAACACTTTTCATAGGGCTGTCAGCTGTATACTGCCAGGCACACCTGTGAAAGTGAAAACCAGTTCAGGTGGCTACATCATAATGCTCATTGACAAAAGACCAAGGGTTTGCAGCGCTGTCAACAAAGCAAAGTGTGGCTACTTTGAGGAATCTAAAATATAAGACATATTTAGAGTTATTTATCTTTTTTCTCTTTGCTACATAATTCCTCATATCTTGCTTAACATATTTGATGTTTTTAGTATAATGTAGAAAGCAGTTAAAAAAAAGAAAAATAATTCAATTCGAGTCTAAAAAGAAAAATGTTTTTACTTACCTGAGAGAGCAGAGTCAGGTGGAAAGCTAAGGAGTCTCGAAAACACTGGTGCCAAACTGAAATCCTTGTGTGCTTTGAATAAAGCACTCAAAAAATAAAATTGGGTGGTTGTTACATTTATAACTTGTAATTTAAACAAAACAACTGTTTATATGGTGAACATCATTATATTGTGTAGGATCTGCATGAAATTCAGCCACTTTAATATGAGATGATATAATCTAGAAAGAGTGGTTAGTAGCCTGGACTTGCAAAATTCACGAGATCACACAAGATTTCAAACCACAGGAAAATCACTCGTGTTATAAGAGGCAGAAAAAGAAAAAAAGTATTGCTATTTATATTAGTTTAACATGTCAAGGACAAAAATATAAATAAAAATCTGTATCAAGCCTTGTAATCAGTTATTATGTTAACCAGACTAGACTTTGTTTACTGACTCCAAAAAATATCATTTTAAACTTATTTTAAAAAAATCACGGAAAGGATTTCCATGTTAATAAATGCCTTTCTAGGATTAAATATTTTTGTTGGACTAAAATAATTTGAATGGGTTGGATCAACTCAATTAAATACAGTTGGACTTAACTGCAAAAAATAGGGTTATTCATCATTAAATAATTAACTTGGTGCATAATGCTAAAACAAAGCAATGTAATCATGCTGGAATTCTATAAACTCTACAAAAGAAACCAAATTCCAAGAAATCCAAACACAGAAATGTTTGCACAAATATGTGATTATGCAAAGAGGTCCCTACCAACCAACCTCAGATCTCCACGCATGCAAACATGAATACACATGACTTTGCACACAACCAGAAATGAACTCCACCAAAGGAACCAAAATTACGAAATCCAAACACAAAAATGTTTGCACACACATGTGATTATGCACAGAGGTCCACTCTACTGACCAACCTCAGATCTCCACACATGCACACATGAACGAAAATACATTTGAACACAAACAGAGACAAAACTCAACCAAAGGAATCAAATTCCAAGAAATCGAAACAGACAAATGTTTGCACAAATATGTGATTATGCACAGAGGTCCAACCCGACCAACCAACGTCAGATCTCCACGCATGCAGACATGAATGTTCTAACATTTGCACACAACCAGAAATGAAGTCCACCAAAGGAACCAAATCCTAAGAAATCCAAACACAGAAATGTTTGCACACACATGCGATTATGTGCAGAGGTCCACCCTACCAACCAACCTCAGATCTCCACGCATGCACACATAAATGAAAATACATTTGCACACAACCAGAAATGAACTCCACTAAAAAAACAAATTCGAAGAAATCCAAAGCCCCAAATCTGTTTCAAGATGTCGCCACGGGAGAGGCTGCCAGTTACAGGAGCTCTGACCAACTTCCATTCTTTTAAATTATTTAATAATAAAAAGTAGACAACAACATACAGAGCAAGAAAAGAGCGTATGGAAAAGGATGTAACTATTGCAGTGTTTACATTGTATTAGATGGAGGAGTTGTACAGGGAGATGGCCACAGGCAGGAATGATTTCCTGTGTCGTTCAGTGGTGCTTTTTGGTAATCTCAGTCTCTCACTGAACGTGTTCCTGTGACTGACCAACATGTCATGGAGTGGGTGGGAGGTATTGTCCAACATTGTCTTTATCTTGGACAGCATTCGCCTCTCCGGCACCACCTTGAGGGAGTCCAGCTCCATACTCACAACACTACTGGCCTTGCGGATCAGTTTATTGAGTCTGTTGGCATCAGCAACCCTCAACCTGCTGCCCCAGCATGCAACAGCATAGAGGATAGCACTGACCACAACAGACTCACAGAAAATCCTGAGCATTGTCTGACAGATGTTGAAGGACCTCAGCCGCCTCAGAAAATACAGATGACTCTGGCCCTTCCTGTAAAGTGCAGTAGTGTTTTTTAACCAGTTCAGTTTATCGTCTATGTATACTCCAAGGTATTTATAGTCCTCCACAAAGTCCACGTTGACCCCGTGGATTGAAACAGGGGTCAAGGGTTTCCTGGGTCCTAAACTCCACAATCAATTCCTTGGTTTTTTCCACGTTGAGCTGTGGATGATTGTGCTCGCACCACGTGACAAAGGAGTCGACCACAGCCCAGTACTCTGACTCGTCACCCCTGCTGATGCATCCAACCACCACAGAGTCATCAGAAAACTTCTAAAGACGGCAGGTCTCTGTGCAGTGGCTAAAGTCTGTGGCGTAGAGGGTGAAGGGCTACATATCTCAGACCATGAAGATTTATACCAGGGTGACATGAGCTACCTATGTGAACTATGCGGGGAACCATCAACTGGAACTAGGTGGAAAAACTCAGGGAGAGGGTCATGACTCAGCAGGGAAGATCAGTGGTACTGGAATACAGAGAGAAGAGTGTCAGTCATGGCGGCGGTTGGTCTGGTAAGAGGAGTAATTAAACTGAGAGTGTCTTGCAGGTTTTGCAGGTGGAGGCTGGCGTGAGGGAAAGGCAGTCAAAGTGGTCTGGGTGAGTGTACAGAAGTCTAATTTAACAAATTTGCACTCAGCTTTGCAGTCTCAGATTTTGTAGCTGTCCTACGTATTTGTTTAATATGCACTTTGAAGCTCATAGATGACTTCAATGACTTCAAGATTACAGGAGCTATAATTAGCTCTATGCACTGACCTCTTTCTCTCTTTTATATATACATGCTTGATTATTTGGCTCACTGCTGCTGCAAGACCGGGGGTGGTCTGCTTGTCTCCACCCCAGAGCAAAGGGAAACATCTACTGGGTCCGGGGGCAGATTGCCCCTCTGATACCTGGACCAGGGGGTATAGAGTATGTTTGGGGAGTGTGAGTGTGTGTACAGTGTTCATTTCTGTTTGTCTCCATGTTGGGCGAGTGCTGAATATTTTTATATGTGTGCATGATGGTGGGAATGCATGTTTGTGTCTCTGTGTGCCTGTTTGTCTGTTATGTGTCAAGTCGCGTCTTAGACTCCACCGCTCTGGAAACATCTTAGGCCCCCCCATGATGTGGGGGCCAATCTTCCCTTACCACACGCCCTGCCAGTGGCTGATGCCCTCACCTGTTAGTAAAAAACGAGTAGATCTTGCTTGCTTTATTGTCTTTGTTTTTGCCTGTCCCGTTCGGCACTGTAGCAATCACAATTATTGTCTGAGGGCCAAGAAAAATGCCCAAAAGATTTATTTTCCCAAATGCCCAAATGGATCATTACATCTTTGCCATACTGGTCCACTTGATTGATCTTTATAATGTGTGTGTGTGTGTGTGTGTGCTCTATGTGTGTGTGTGTGTGTGTGTGTGTGTGTGTGTGTGTGTGTGTGTGTGTATTTATGTATGTATTTATTTATAACTTTTAAGTTATTACAATCAGACATGACCGGGGATAGGAACGGGAAAGACATAGACAAGAGAAGTTCAAGAAAAGGAGAGGGAAAGAAAAACAGGGGGAGAGGGACAGTGAGAAAAGACACAAAAAATCTGCTACATCACTTGCCATGCAACACTCTGCAGCATGGCGCTGCAGCAACATGCCAGCTACGCCAGAGTGGACCGCCCCTGGGCCCAGAGCCCCGAGGTCCTAAGCTGGGTGCTTCTGCCGGCTGCTTGGTAGGGCCTGGCGCCCGTGGCTCTGTCAGGCCCTGCCACGCAGCCTCAGGGAGTCAGCCAGTACACATCCGAGCACCCAGCCTCAGACACTGAGTGGAAGATCTACTTGATTTTTTACTGTGAGCCGAATGGTGAATTTTACTGTTAGAAGCAGCTTTGATGGATTTGTGTTTAACTTGGTAAATAAAACAAACAAAAAACATGGAAACCCCGGGGCCCGCTGGGGAACTGGGAGAGTACTATTGCCATTAGCACCAATGTACATCTACCTCTGCATGTCATGACTACTCTATTACTTTGCAAGCTTCTATCGATAGTGTCAGCTTTGACTGGAGGCTTTAGCTGAACTAAAAGCTACTTTGCTGCTATTTTGAATGATTTTTTTTTTTTTTTTTTTTTTGCCTGTCCCGTTTGGCTCTTTTGCCATCAGAATTGTTGTCTAAAGGCAAAGAAAGATGCCCAACGGATTTACTTTACCAAATTGACCATCCCAGCCTTGCCGTAATGGTCCATTTGATTCACCTTTTATTGTTTATTTTATTTTCACTTACTGAATACGGGACAGACTTGACTGGGGGAAAGAAGGGGAGAAAGAAAGAGGGAAAGAGAAACAGCTGAGAAGAGGGACGGGGGAGAAGGGCAAAAGACAAAAACCAACAGAACGGGCAGAGAAAAAAAAATGCATATATCAATCACCTGGATCACCTGCTGAGAAAGAAAAAAGAAAGCAAGCAGAAGAGAACAAGAGTAATAGAATAAACAACATCACAATGATATATGGGAATATGACAGTAAATACTAAATGTTAAACATTATTGTGCAGCACATAAGATCAACAGAACACAGTGTGCTTTGAGGTAGGAGCCAAAAAGGGTGTAGTTTGTGGGTGTGATCACCCGTGTGTACACCTGTGAGCATGGACGCGCTTGTTTTTTGTTTTTTTAAAAGGTTCCTTCATGTAATAATCTGCTAGAGGGTGTGGGGGGGGGGCCACAGCCCCGTCCTCCAGGGCATGAAGCAGGTGTGGAGGAGATCAAAACTCCAGACATCCAGAGGCCCCCAGAACACAAGAGACCAAGGAAGACCAACAGAGGGGCAGCTGCGCCACTGTCCCGGAAAGAGCTGAGGAGAGTCCCAGATGAGGGCTCACTCAGCAGCCGCGGAGCAGAAGCCAGGGGGAGTTGCAGTGACGCGCCCGTGAGCTCCGCCGGCAGCCAGCTGCGCCTGAGTGACCGAGCCCCAGGCCGAGAGGCCGGGGGCACCCTGCCTCCGAAGTGGCCCGAGCGAGCCCCAGGCTCCAGGCCCCGATAAGCGGCCGCCAAGGAGTGAGTCGGTGTGTACCTGGACGCCCATCCCCGGACACAAAGAACCACCAACGCACCGATGTCTGAGGGGGTCCGCCACTGGCAGGGGAAGTGGTGGTAGGGGGAGATAGGCCTCCAAACCTTGGAGGGCCTGAGATGTCCCCAGATACTTCCTTCTCATCAATGTGCCTCACCAGCAGTGTTGTAGAGCTACATATGCTTCTTCAAATTGTAACTTGGAGACAATTATTGTCAGTCACTATAATATATATATATTTTTATAGTAAAAAAATAATGCAGCTGGGATGCAGATACACACACATACACTCACACAACATGGATTCCCTTATAATTAGGTTTATCTGAAAATTAGTTACAGTAAAACAGCAACAGTACACGTATCTTTTATTTATTTATTTTTAGTTTGTGGCAATGATTTTTTTAAACATTTTAAGAGTAATAAAAATCAAAAACATTATCAAATCCTTTTCTTGATTTGCAAATGAATTAAGCTATTTTAAGCTGTATAAAAAAGGTAGTGGGTTCATAGTGTAATATTTTACAGTTTGAGAATGGGAGGAGACACAAATTCCTCAGGGGTGCATCAGCTCTTTGTGAGTAAGGGAGCAGCCACAAGAAGCTACTAGGTGTAAAAACGTATTCTGAGTACTTCTTGTAAGAAATTACCATCAAAACCTGTCGTTACTCACCACGTTATAATTTTGAGGGTATATAACTTCATTCATACACATTTTAAAATCACCAGATGCTGAATTTAAAAATAATTTCCCCAGAAATTCCTACTTTTTAAAATCTGTATATCCAGACAAATGCACTTGTGTTTGACCTGCCCACACTGTGACATGAAGTATAATAGTCTTTTGTTTAACAAATATTATGTGATATTTTCTTGTTGTGTTATCACGTTTCTTTCTTTCTTTTTTTAATTTAACATTACCGTGCTTTTTTCATTTGTTTGAGAAGGTAAAAAAAAGGGTTACATGTATTTGACAAACTGAAATCAAGTATAATCTGAAAAAAATGAAACTACATATGTATATAAAATATAAAAAATAACTGAATGACAAATGAAAAGAAGATCAAATTTAAAAAAATGGATATGTACGATATATATATGAGGAAAATGAAAGAAAAAACCCATCAGTCATGTGACTCTTATGTGATCAACAGATTTATCCCAATTGATTATAGGAGAAAGACATGCAGCCCCAAAATGCATTTCTCATTATGGAGATGGTGTATACTGGTGACACCAGGCTCCTGTGAGATGTGAGTCGCAGGTCAGAGTGGTCTTGAACTCATAGCCGCCACTGTCAGCTGAACAGGAAAATATACGTGTCCCCTGAGTTGGATGCCGGGAACATGATCCCAGAAGATCATCATAGAACAGATCCTTATCCCATAATTCAACATACACATCACTGTGTGTGTCCACCTTCATGAGAAAAAAAGCATTAAAAATAGGATTTAATATACTGTTGTCCTACAAATAATATGCTTGAGATTTTGTACCATATACAATAGTGACAATGGTAATTCACATCTAATTCATAGAATGTAAATTCTGGTAGCACTGTTGTGTTTTTGATATATATGTCATATTGTTACATATTTTAAATAAGGAGGAAAATGTGCAGTAGCAAGATTTGCATTCAGTACTTTATGACACATGGTTGACATTGTTAAAGCATTCATATTAACCGAAATCATTACCTTAAATTGTTTAAATATACCTGATGAAAGAATTAGTTCTGCTTAAACTTAACCAAATGGAAATAAATAACCTCAGTTAAAGAACAGCTAAAGTTAACTGTATATAAAAGATGTAAGTAGCCCAAGTTCTAAAAATTGTCAGTACATCAAACCTGCAGTATTAAAATTCCTTTAATATGATCCTTGATCTTATATGTAGTCAGGGTTCACTGACCTGTCCAAGATCAAAATAAGCATTCCATCGGGGATAACTTGATTCGATCATGCGAGTCTGATGATTGATGGAACCAAACCTCAGTTTAACATAGCTGTGAGTAGGAGAAAGACACAAAGATGAATAATATTGCAGATTTCTAAATCTCTAAATCCTAGAGATTCGGAAATCTTTAGAAAACTCTAAATCCTAATCCCTAACCATGCTGGTCTCACCTGTCAGTTGGGCCAAGATGATCTCCTTTCAGATTCCAGGCCTGGATGATTTCCACAGTTAGCTTCCCCCTCCAGGCTTGTCGAGGACAACAGTTGAAATCTAGGTTAGAATTGCCCCGCCAGCAATTTCGTTGGCTGTGTGATTGACTCACATCATTGTCTGTTATGTACTGCTCTATGGCAGCCTTCATCCCTGACTTCTTTGTGCCTTTCGGTATCAGCTGATACATTGGGCGAATGAAGTAGGAAGCAACATCTGCATGATCCTTCAGACTGTTCAGCCAGTTTTTAAAACCCAGGGAGTCATCATAGGCAAGTGAAAACTCTCCCAACCACCCATCACCTCCCACCACATCCGTATAGTGTTGGTGGAGACCAGAGCTATACCTAGTGGCAACATCCCGGTTTTCCAGGAGGTTTTTGCAAGAACCTTGGACAGCAGATGGATTCAGCTTTCCCAAGCCAATGGAGACACCCATCGACAGGCAGGAGTGTAACTAGAAGGCAGGAGAAGACATAAGATGCAGGACTTCCATTAAATAGGAACACATGCCAAAGAGAAGCGCTTGTGATGTTAGGCCTACATGTCATGGAACTTGTGAACTAAGTGTGTCACTCAAGGGTTATTGAAAATGTCCTAAAAATATCCTGGTGTAGAGCCAATTTAAAATGTAATAAGAAAGCTTTGTTTAAACAAAGAAAGGTATTCATGTCTCATTGTTCTGGTTCTCTCTGTATTATTGAAGGTTCTTTACCTTACAATAAACACAGTTCCTTGAGACAACTTTTGCTGTGCTATATAAATCAAACTGAACTGAGCTTCTGTCACTGGACCTTTGTGCAGTATTGGCCAGTTGTGGCTTTCCTCCCAGAGGGTACACAGTGTGGTCAATTTCCCTGTGCCTGGTATGGTAACTTATTTTTCTTTGTCTTTGTCTTTGTCTTTTTGTATTTTCTGTTTGTTAATGCACTTTATTGATATTTGTTAAAATGCAGATGTTACAAATTACTTATACATGCATTCAGTGTTGAAAATTTTGGCAATGCTAACCATCACATGATTTCTTGTAAATTATGTGTACAGATCCAGATCCATACTGTTCATATTATTCCTAAAAAAGTAAAGTGGAAACAATTTGTAGTTGATCGTTAATTCGTTAAGTCTTTAAAATGTCCGCAGGTGTTTCTCTCTCTCTCTCTCTTTTTACCAAGTCCTGATGCCTGTTTCGGCTAGGAGGAGGCAAGAGTGAAATCACCATTCACCTGATTTACGCTATTCATGCCCACTGGCAGTTGAGAAATTTGAAAAACAGATAAAGAAAAATGGAGAAAAGGAGAGATAACAATGAAGAAAATGTCAAATATAAGTAAGTAAGTAAGTAAATGTAAGTAATCAGCAATTTTCAAACAGCAGTCGGTTGGATGTGTCTTTGTCACAGGTGGAACTAGTCAGGCAAGTTCTTGTCACAGACAGTGGGGAGCTGACGGTGTGTAGAGAGAACACTGGATCCAAATGCAGACTAAAACGGAGCGTGAAACGTGACTTGGACAAAAAGTGAGCCGTTTCTTGTGGCTGATAAGAACAGTACACAAACAAAACAAAGGCGAGTGGGGCGAAAACTAAACTAGAACCTAAACTGGAGAAATTAAACTTTGATTACTATGACAAAAACATGAATCAGAACAGGTGCATGTAGGAAAATATGAATATAAACATGAATCATGAACTACCTGAAACTTGACATGACATGAAAGAAAGAACACAGAACAACAGGACAAAGACTGAAGGAAACACACAGACTAAATACACACAGGAGGTGATCAGGGGAAGTGGAAACACATGGGGAAACAGCTGACACAAATGAACATAACAACGTCACAGGGGAAGAGTAAAACTAAGCACATTGAACAAAGAAACACGAAACTTTCAAAATAAAACAGGAAACATAGCGAGACGTAGACATGACAACCCAGAGTTTACAATATGAAACACGTGGACAAGAAATACAAAACAACTAGCACAGAAGGCCTGGGTAAAACAGACTAAACTAAAATTCACAGCCAATTAATAATAATCCCAACCTCCACATTATCTTCAAAATATAACAAAAGAGATGAAAACCAACTGAAACTGCTGGGTCACAGAACCAGCTGCTGACAGTTCTCATACAGAAGTGGCTAAAATACACTACATTTCCAAAAGTATTCACTAATCCATCCAAATCATTGAATTCAGGTGTTCCAATAACTTCCGTGATCACAGGTGTATAAAATCAAGCACCTAGGCATGCTACAAACATTTGTGAAATACATGAAAGTTTGGTGGAGGGAGGATTGTGGTGTGGGGTTGTTTTTCAGGAGTTGGGCTCGGCCCCTTAGTCCCAGTGAAAGGAACGCTTGATGCTTCAATACACTAAGGTATTTTGGACATGCTCCCAACTTTGTGGGAACAGTTTGGGAATGACCCCTTCCTGTTTCAACATAACTGAGTACCAGTGCAGACAGCAAGATCCATAAAGAAATGGATGAGTGAGTTTGGTGTGGAGGAACTTGACAGGCTCACACAGAGTCCTGACCTCAACCTGACAGAACCTTTGCAATGAATTAAAGCAGAGTTCTCATCTAATACCAGTGTCTGACCTCACAAATGTGCTTCTTGAAGAATGATCAAAAATTCCCATGAACACACTCCTAAAACTTATGGAAAGCCTTACCTGGAGAGTTCAAGCTATTATAGCTGAGGTCATAATGAACCCTATGGATTAAGTATGGGGTGTTACTCGGGTTGATATGCATGTAAAGGCAGACAAGCAAACACTTTTGGCAAAATAAGTGTTAAAAGGTGCCGTGTTTATGGTTGTTGTTGATGTTGAAAATGGCAGCGACAGAAGCTAGAGGTTTTTCAGCACAGCAGAGAGAGCTCCTGATGGACTGTGAGACAATTATAGAGATAAGGTACAATGGTTTCTTTCACTTTGGTCAGTAGAACAACTGAGAGAATATCTTTTGGAAGGGAATAAGCTCCTTGCATTCATATACAAATGCAATAAGAATGATGTCACTATTCAGTTGTTGCCAAAAAACCAAACAAAAACACAACTATTTAGCATCCCTTATGTTCTTATTCATATGGAGTAGAAATATGCAGTCTGGTGACTGTGTGCAGGCAAATGTTTTTCATGTACCTCATTTGAGGAGAATCCGTTTAGTCTGGACAAACAGGTTCGTACAGCTGTGACTCGTCTAAGACGGCCACCAAGACGAACCTGTAATGTAGCACAAAGTTTTAATAAAAAAGTGTTTTTACTCCTGAAATAATCTAATTAACAGTGTTTCTGTGTTTTAACCTTGCGAATGTAATGTGTGCCGTAGGTATCTATGACCTCGTTGTACTGATCTCTGGTGGAGGAGTTATAGCGACTTGGCAAACTGGCCACATCCCTGCTGAACTCAGAGCTAAGAGTCGGTCTGCTTGATACCCGGTAACTAGATAGAATGAAACTGATTAGTAAATTATTAAAAACTGAAATTATATATTGTTAATCTAAACTTGTGGTATATGTGGTAATGCCAGGATTTTCACAGCTAACCGATAGTGAGTACAGGTGACCGTGTGTGTGCTGAAGGAGTAGTGGTCCTCTTTGGTCTTTTTTGTAGCAAATGCATATGCCATGGAGTGTGTTCCTCCAATCCCCACGCTGGTAGATATGGGATTTATATTTAGTCCAGCCTGATAAATAGAAATGTAATTTCATTACCATTTTTGTTTTTAATAATAGTCAATGTAATGTAAAAGTAATAGATAAAAGTATTAGATATAATAAATACTGTCTTATTATTCATTCACTCAATTACTTTGAATATAATACTTTTTTTCTCGGGATCAAAAATATTAAATTGGAAATATTAAATGAAATAATGAGACAAGGAATTCATATTTGTATCACATTTACACAGCCCAGTGAGCCAAAATTTAATCAAATCAGCCCTTTTGATGAGAACTTGCACACTAAGGTTTTTATGTTATTACAGTCTGTTTGATTCAGTGCACATTTCACTTGTAAAAGAAAAAAAAAAGAAACGAATCAGCATGCAATGTTGCTTACAAATTTTGCATTTCTATTAGTTTTAATAACAAGTAATTACAGTAACAGTATTTTGTAGTTTCAAACAGTAATTTTGAAACAAACAGTAAGTGCAAGATGCTTCCTACCTTCCAGTCGTGGATGTCCTGATCAGTGTTAGAGGTAAGTAGTGAACTGTGAACACAATTTGAAGGAGAAGAATTACTTTTTATTTACTTGTTTCATTTCTTTAAATTTTTTTTACAGTCAAGCATGGAGGGGAACCATTATGTTTTGGTGATGTTTTGTTGCTAAATGCTGACTTCACCAAATTTAGGGGCCAATGGATTTTATTTACCATAAAATCTCGGTCGAGAACCCTTTTCTGTCAGCCACAACACTTAAGGCTCGTCATGGATGGGTCTTCCAACATGCAAAAGAAGCATTAAGGTGATGGCCAAGCCAATCTCCAGACCTCAGTCCTATAGAAAATGTGGAGAGAGCTGAATCTTGGAGTTGCCAAATGACGGCCAAGAAATCTAAAGGATTTAGAGAGTTTCTGTAGTGTGCCCCAGCAAATAAATATAAATTCAGTGTATGTAGTGAGATGCTGTTTCTATTCTATCAGACTGTTGTTGCCAGTATCCCCTATTTTACTGCCCTCCCCTTTTTACACTGTGATGGGAATGCAGTATGGTGAGTAAGAATAGTATGTGGCTGCACATATTACTGAAGAAGGCTGGCTTATTAATGGGCAGGACTGTGGATTCACTGGGAATTATTGTGGAAAGGTGTATGGAGAAAAAATACTAGTCACCCTCTCCATAATATTTTGAAGGGTCAGAGATGTAAACAGCAGGCTTCTTCTCCTAAGCAGTGTAGGACAGAACACATTAGAAGTTCTTTTGTTCCTACTGCTATGAGATTTCAAAATGCTGATAATCAACACAAGAAATTTGTGACCTGGTCATCACTTTACCTTCCAGTATTGTAAAAATTCACCCATCTTTGTTGTTTTATTCTACAGTTGAGGAAATATCATTTGATCCTTTTTTGAATATTAAAAAGTTTACTCACAAAGAAGTTAATAGTCTTTCATTTTGTTGGTGTTTCCTTTTAATGGAGAGAGACAAAGTGCCAACCAGACATCTAAGAAAAATATGTGTCTGTCATGGCTAACTGGTATTGTGACAGACTAGGTGAAGTAATGAGATGACAATGATCTCTGGGATGAAGTCCTTTCAGCAACAAATATACTACACTATACTGTACCTAACAGTGGTGTGTGCACTGCTGGAGATATCGGTTTTGCATTGGCTGATTGCACGCCAGTCGACAACAGAGGCCGGCAGCTGAAGATAAAAAAAACAGAACACCATGATTAAGATGTGCACATAACCTATCTACTATAGTTTGCTGGTAATCACAGTTTATCCATTTACTTTTTGTAGAGTTTTGTTTTGATTGCGGTTGGTGCAGAGAGTACAGGTGCCATCTGGTTTGCGGTAAGTAGCTATATCAATCAGGTAGGCTCCTTTTCGGTGCAGGGTGATGACATCAAATCCCTCCCCAATCAGGTTGTGGCCTGGTACAAATGGAGCAGACTCACACTTGCTGTTGTTCACTGTCATACAGGAAAGAACCGGGGAGTTCCATGACAGAAAGAGAAGGAGGCTCAGGTAAAGAGGAGGTGGGGTTGGACTGGAGCGCATGGCTGAAGTCAAAGACAAAACAGACAAAATGACAAAAGTTTTGCAAACAGGTTTTGTCTGGGTATCACAACAGGGGTTATCAATTCTCTTTATTTTAACTGTCACTGTTCTGACTGAGGTATGCAAGACTCAGTCTCAAAAGGAACAAAATGAAGCCATGAAAAATCCATTAAAAATTATTGGTAGCACTTTCTGTTACAGCTTGGAAATAATGTGGTATTGGTGAGGTCCTTTGTCAGTGACCAAGCACTCTGTGCTTACTGTGCTAGACCTCAGTCCAGTGTTGAACACTGCTGAGCTTAATATTTTATTACAGAGACTGAACACTTAATTACAAAAAATATTCAATAATATCAAAGTAGTTCTTCTACATCAACAGAGGTTATAGCTAATAGCTAAGAAATATTACACGGAACTTTATGTAGCTGACCAGAAACTGGTGTTACGACCCGTCTAGGGCCAGGCCATAACATGAGCGAGGCACTCGCTTCCCCCCCAAGACCCAAGCAGTCACACGAAACCAATCCGTTAGATATGAGGTGATTTATTTACAATGTGAATAAAGAGAACCAAAACGGGAGTGTCAACACTTCAGGGTGAGCCAAGGCCAAAACAATAAACAAAACAAACCTACACAAATCCCGCACCCCTGACCTTACCAAAACAAAGTCAAAAATAAAGACAGAGTCTGACCTCCTTAACTAACTCAAAACAGGAGAAAACGGGTGATCAAAAGAAATGGCAGCTCACCCCTACCCACTCCACTTCCACAACTTTCAAGCGTATACTGCAGCCAGCGGCTACCACAGGACTACTGCTGGGTGATGAGGAGAAACGCGAGGGCCTCTCCCGCTGTAGCACTCCAGCCTCCTTTTAATGGGCGGGTCCTCCAGCTGGATCCAATCACGCCGGGGCAGTATATCCACGCACCAATCGGAACAGGGCCCTGGCACAGCTAAATTAACATAGAAAAAACACAACACCTGCACAAACAAACACATGGACATACAAGTTCGTAACACTGGAGACAATAATGTGGAAACAAAATCTTGCCTATGAGGCAAAACCCATTACTAATAGTTTAGCAATATATAGGCAACAATATGACAACCAGATTTTACCAAAATGGTCAAATCTGTGCATTAGAACTTTTGTATAATGACTTATGGTAGTAGCCCACAATAATAAGGCAATATTGGTTTATACTTACATTAGGATACTATTAACATATTATTAACATATTATAATGCCGGCCGGCATTCTTTTTTGTTTGAAGCTAGCAATGTAAATATTATGTTTAATGTTGTGGCTAATTGTCTAAATATGTGTGTGTGGTTATTCTGTGCAATAACCAGCAAACAGGGCTAAAAATTGCACAAACCTTTATTTGTGTAATGAAACAAAAATGATATATTGCAGTATTAAAGGGTTTGGCTCTGGGACATCACATGTGGTGACTAATTTTCAATATTATATCTGTCTCCATTCATTTTAATGAATAAAATTTAAACTTTTTATCCTCAAATTTGATAAATGCTCATTGTTGTTCATTTCTTACTGGGGTAAATTGACATGGTAATTTACGCTATGGACCTAACCTGATCTGGAGCAGGTTAGGCTCCAGGTTAAAGACAGTAGGTCATACCTACTGACCACTCAATTCTTCAGAAATAAACATTCTTAAAGATCTACTGAACCACTGCATGGAGAGTAGGAGTAGGACAAAAAAAGATAATCACAACCAAACCATTTTTTTCCAATGGTATGTATGGTATTATATATTTCAATGGTATACTTATAATGGTAAGTTCCACTCACTTAAATTCAACAACTCACAGACACCTAAGTCAGCAGCCTCATACACAAAGAAGCCATCACACATGCAACGAAGTCTGTTTTGCAGACAGTGCAGCAGTCTCACGCTCTTACAAGTAACTCATAGATCAGTTCTTGAAACAAATACCTTTTGACGGTCTGGAGGGCAGAGCCCAAAAGAAGAGGCCTGGTCTGTTCCACAGTAGTGATGGACATGTTCAGTTTTCTGTGTTAAACTGAGTTTAACATATGAATTGCTTCTTTGTGTGAGTGGCTGCTGCTGTGTTCCTCAATAAATCAGAAGTCAGAATTTCTAGAATACCCTCTCAACTCATATTTCCCTCACTGAAAGTCAGAGCAGCACCAGCATTACTAAAATTGTTAACTTTTAATCTGTACTGCCACTGTTGTGCATTTTTGACTCACTAAATAAGACATATGCAGAGGACCATATCTATGAATGCACTTTTAAAGTGCAAAAAAAAATGATACCTGAATGGTTCTGCCAAGAATCAAAACAAATGTTGTTTTTCTACAGTTCTACGTCCACAGGTTGTTGATTTTGCAAAACTGAAATTGTTCTGTTCAGTAGGGGTGGGTGGATCAACCCAAATATCGATAGTATCGACTTAATGCTGGTACTGACATTGAATTGTTACTATTGTGATCAGCTCAATGCGTTAGTTTTTTTCTCTTATGTAAGTTCAGTATGTTGCTACTGATCATCAAAAAGGAGACATGTCTGTGCAAACTGCTTCCCTCTCATGCAAGCACACTCTTGTCCGCTCCCTCCTCCCTGCTCAGTTGTGTTTAGTTGTCCTACAGTCATATGACTCAGATGCACTAAGCAAAACCATGCAAGCTGCAGTAAGTGAGAAATTGGAACAATATATAGAGCTACTTTACAGCTGTAAATCGAAACACTGCAAACAACGATGCCTGCTAGAAGGATGTTTTCTACTTTGGCAATCCTATGAACTTATATAAAGATATGAAAGACTATGAACAGCACAACTTTGTCTTAGAAAAGCAGCAAAAGAAATGAAGAGAGGATGAAGGAAATCGTTCAGACAGACCCAGATCCCTCGCACAGAGACAGAGCCCACTGTCACAGAGGGAAATTATAACCAGGTAGTTCATATATTGGCAGTGGCAGTGGGGGGTACAGTTGGTTAAGGGGCAGTGCTGGGGGGAGGCTGGTTAACGCAGCTGTGGTTATTTGGCTAATCTTACTTGCCTCCCCTGTCATTTAAAACATTAGAATGTCAGGACCAAGATGATGTGTGTGTGTGTGTGTGTGTGTGTGTGTGTGTGTGTGTGTGTGTGTGTGTGTGTGTGTGTGTGTGTGTGTGTGTGTGTGTGTGGAGAGTGAAGTGAAGTGATGGCTGAAATTTGAAGGAATATTAAAATGGATTTGCTACAAACTGAACACCTCTGTGCTGTGTTGGGTGAACCAGCAACATAAAGCCTGCTACAGTAATGTTTCAGCCATGACTGATGCTGGATCTACAGTAAAAAGGATTAAATTGTTATCCGTTATCATAGCTGTTACTTTAGCAGTCCAATGCCTGCTAAAGTAATATGATTACTTATAGACTATATTCAGATAATATATTCAGCCCAACATTATTTTATTGGAAATGAAATAATATACCTTTAACATGAACTATGAAAAATGTTAATGCGAATATACTCACCTTTTTGTGTTGACTGTCAGGTTATTTTATCATGGAACACATTTAAACAACATAAACTGACCCAAAGTGCTTTAAAGCCAGACACATTTGTCTTCCAGGTCTCCAATAAAACCCAAGAACAACAAAGTGTTTCAAAATACATGAAAAAGCTGAAAGGTGTGTCTTGTTGTGTTCACGGATTATTGCGGAAAGTAAAAATCACAGATTCAGTGTTCATTAAAATTTGTTCAGAATTTAGCAAATTGATGAACTCTCTCTACACTCTGCCTTTATAAGTTAAACGTATCGGTAGTACTGGCAATACTTGTATTTACTTGGTATTGGATAGATTGTAGTATCGCAGAACAATATGAGAGTTTCGCTTTTAAATCGGTTGGAAGAGCCACGTTTTCACTGAGTCTTCACTTCGTGCGGCACTCTGCAAGGAGAATGTGTTGTGCAGCTTGTTAAGCCGTACCATACTCAAACCACCAAATGAGGCGCAAACTGCGTGTCGAATTATCACGGGAATGTGCATGTATTCATTTGGTGATTAAGAAAATACATAAAATGCGGATATACTTGATTATAATCTGCTGTTTTTCTTTCTTTCTTTCTTTTATTCTACTGGGATTGCTCAACAGCACTAAGAACACCTGACCAATCAATAAAATATATTTCCATTTGGTCTGCGACAAATTAAAGCGTTTTGCGTTATTAGACTTTGGCACAGTCCATTTAAACATTTAAGTAGAGTAGGCTTAAATGTTTAAATGCCAGTTTAAAGTTTCAGAGCTCTAATGTGCAGACATCGCCTTAGGGGAAAAAGCAGCACTGAGCACGCACTCAGTGACAATATTAACTGCATTAAAATGTTTATTTTTGTGCCCTAAATCACCAGATTAACAGTTTGACCCAGAATTCATCTTTTGTCCTTTTTACAGCGTGATATTTTACTAAACATTTATTATTTATTTATTATTTTCTTAAATTTTAATCACCATTTAATTGTTGGTGGCACTCACAGAAATTGTTTACTGTGGGCGAAAAATACATATGATCTGTGAAACAGCCATTTTAGATTAGTCAGATACTGCCAACAGCACCATTTCATGTGAACGCGCAGGAGACACTCTGGGTTAATTTGGCGAACTGATAACCAGCTTCGTGTAACTGCTCATCCCAATTTCCAATGTCAGGGAAAGTCAATCCAGGTAATGGAAAACTATCCTGTATGTTGAACTGGCATTATAGTATCGGGTTCAGTGAAACCTTAGAGCATGAAACAAAATTATGTACCGTCTCTGCTCCAGGGACAAAAGAGATTTCAAACAGCTGCAACAAACTACCACAACTACACAGCCCGTCTTTAGATCTGTGCGCAGGTGTGCAGAGATATACGCTGAGAGCATGCACAAGAACCTTGCAAGTCTATTGTGTTGTGGAAGAACGTGGCCCCAAAACAGACTAAAAAAAACCCAGTAAAATAGTGAAACAGAGTAAAATAAGCAAAAAACGAACCTTTATTTAGGAGAGCAGATAATCCAAAGAACAGCCGGTAACAAAAGTCTGTCTAAACCGCAAAAAACAAACAAACAAAAAATTCACAAGGTACAACAAGTGCGGACAAACGCCGCAGAGAACTGAGCAGAGACAGAGGCTACAGCCAAAATACACACATGGCAATCAGGAAAAGACCAGGCAACGCCAGGGGACACAGATGAAACCAATAAGGTAAGACAAGACAGTGGAAGGAAAACGAAATATAGCGCACATGAGACAAGATGCTGTCAAAATAAAACGGGGAGTTACAAAACGTAGACTTCACGACACAGAACAGCAGGCCCTATTCCAGCATGCATACATTTGCACCTAAGAGAGTCAGATGAGCTGTTCAGCTTGTGTTAAGCACGTTCGTTATCAAACGACCTCCAGCACCAACATCGCAAAGGAAAATAAAGAACATAGATTTAATTTTAATGCAGCAGATCAGGAACTAGGAACAGCTGTCAGTGCTGACCATGATATTTAACTAAAAAAACAGGAGGGGAGAAATGACTCATTTTAATCTGCTTGGTCCACTGGAAACTGGAATTTTATTTTTGTATTTGGCTTTTAAATGTAATTATTCAGCTTTAACACACACACACACACACACACACACACACACACACACACACACACTGTATCATCTATCATCTATTTTGAATCCGGTGTCTTATTTTGAACACGATCTGTATTCTGTATTTATAAAGCGAAACATACTTACAAAATACTAATGAACTACCTAAACACTTCTATTCGTTCTGTCTCCGTGACAGAGTAACCCATGTGACTAATTTCTTCCTTCTTAAAAATGTTTTCTTTCTTTCTTTCTTTCTTTCTTTCTTTCTTTCTTTCTTTCTTTCTTTCTTTCTTTCTTTCTTTCTTTCTACAGCACGATCAGTGACATATGTGAGACGTGTTCATATTTCTCGGTCCACGTGGTTAAAATGCAGGCTCTGCTCTGTAATGAAAAAAATCTGGCAAACTGAAATGCCAGTGGAATGCTCCACAGTTTAATGTTTTGTCTCCATATAACCTTTTAATATAAAATCTCAGCTGTATAAGTTATCTTTTGCAGGAAATGTTCTGACTGTATTCTGTAAATATAGCTGCACAGGTGTGGCTCTGTTAGGTGTAGTTCTAATAGGTATTAGGCCAAAGCAGTACCTCTGACAATAATTGTATCCCAGTCCCCTAAAGCGCGCTCACGAGGAACCGCAACTTTGTTGTGTTCTGCAAAGGACCGCGCGACTCCAAAGCAGATAGTTTCTTTTCATTCGTCGGTGTGCTGCTCATTACTGATCTATGTTCGTGGCATAAACCTAGAATGTTGGAAAACCCCGCTATTGTATCGTTTTGAAAGTAAAGTGAATACATTTTAATATCAATTTCAAGCAAAATCAGTAAAATATCTTTTATTTATGTAGTTCAAGTTACTAATGCAAATGATTGTCTGCTAGATAAATAATTCCGATCTTCCTTTAATAAAATGGAAATTGGTAAACAAAATTATAACACTATAGAGAAAAATACGTTTTAGTTATATAACTGTAACTGTTTTGCTCACCTTCGTTATCTTCTGGAGGTTTGTGGTTGGACCTATAGTGTACCAAAATCCATCTCCTCTTTGTAACCACTCTCTGTCTTACTTCAGTGTTACACATTTTATCAGGCTGTGACAGCCAAAAAATATGTCCCCCTCTTCTATGATCCTCAGTCCTTCTATAGCCAAGTGTCTTATTTTGCAAAGATTTCAAGGGACTTCTTGGTAACTTTATAAGCTTTAACAACACCATATGTTTAACTGATTGAGCTGAAGTCTTTAACATGCTCTTCTAGTAAAAAGTGACAACAAGTGAGGTTTATCAGAGCATCTGTTTAAAAGAGAAAAACCACACACACATACAGTACACTGCCTACTGCACTTGTTACATCACTCAGACAACTGCATAGTTCATTTCAACAATAATTATAAGGGTAACATTTCTGTTGTTAAAACATCAAATAGTGGCAAATGAGTTACCTGTCTCCATGATCCAAACAAAGACTTCAATCTGGCCCAAACGGCTTCCTTCAATTCCCATAGTGGCCACCTGAGGGCAGACAATCCCCACAGACAAACAGGTGAAACTGTCCAACTCAACAGTATTTTAAAGCATATTTATATGCTTTCACATACATTTACATGGCACAAAAAAGTTTTTGGCCTGTATGGATAGTTTCTGCCTTTAAAACATCTATACCATGGCTTATTTATCTTTTCTTCTTTACAACTAATCTATCTGAAGACTGGAGACTGTCTGACACAAGAAGCTTGAGCCAATTAGAGCATGCCACGTCTAATTTCTGTTAATAATCCCAATGCTGACGATGCCTTTTGGAACATTTGATACAAACAAAAAACATTACCTGAAAAAAAACAACCCGGTGTGAGGCTGGGACGTGGCCCCAGAGTAGACCCGGGACTGGAGAGGTTACAGATCTGCTTGGGAATGTCTCAGTGATCAGCAGGAGGAGGTGGCTGAGAGGTAGGAGGCATGAATATCTCTTCTTAGGCTGCTGAAGCCCAGCTCCAGATGAGCAGTATAAAAAGAATAGATAAATGGTGTATCTGTATTCTGCATAGCTTAATTAGTATAAATGCTTAAGGGAGACATTAAATTTTTTTAAAGACAGATATAGAATCACCAATCTTCTGGTTAGTAGGTGACCTGCTCTACCACCTGAGCTACAGCCACTCAAAATAGCAATTATACATTTATCTGTAGTGTCACGGCGGGGTGCTCCGATTGTGTTGATTTCACAACTCAGATGCAGATGCGGAGAGTAGAGTTGTGTTTGAACGAAAAGCGAGCTTTATTTAGCTGGTCACCTATATTTCTACATGCTGAGCACCTCTGATGCTTGCACTTGATTACCAAAATGGCAATCGTGAATATTTTGTCCAACACTGAGCTCACGATTATTTACCACAGTTATTCACTGATTTTATTGACAAAGATGTTTTTATTACAGAAATGTAAACAGACACCGAAAAAAGACAAAATGATCGTCATTTACAAATATTTGCATTAATTATTTGCATTAAAATAAAAGAAACCCTCATTAATCACCTAAATACAGTGCATCTCTAAGAAAAAGAAAAGTCTGCTGATAAAAAAATACTAATACAGAAAACAAAATTAAGTCATTAGAGCACGGCTTTTACCTTAACATTGTGCTATTAATTCATCTTTATAAATCAATATTTGCAGAAAAATAAGATAAAGTCTTTCCCTTCATTCATTGTAGCAGATGGCTATGAATAAAACTAGCAAAGTACTCAGAGGAAATGCCTCTCTACTTTCAATCAGTGTTCAGTGTTGTGTTTTACACCCCAAAATTTGTCAAATACATCTTCACGAAGCTTAACCCAATCTCTGCATTTCACTATATTATAAAATTGCTCAATCTGTAAGATGTAGATTTTCCAGATTTCACTGGGAAGAACACTTATAGTTAATAAGAGCATTAGTGTGAAAGCATATGTGTAATAATAAAGTAATAGTGAAGCAAAAAACAGAAGTTGTGCAAATTAGGCAGAACAAAAAAGTAATAGAATTTTGCTTGATTTATGAATTTATTAATGTACTGAGTGTTATCATACAAACTTTTCCAATATCAATGGGCTTAATTTTGGAAATAAATTCAGGCGGAAGAATTTCTCCCCATCAGGGTGCATGGTACCATACCCAGAGTGATGAATTAAAAATGGAAGAGGTGTAGGCTCGGCATACATCATTCTGGTGATGTAGACATGCATGCAGAGCCAGTCACTATGGGGTTTGTAGCAGTGTGTGCTTTGGTAGGTTGAGGGCAGTCTATCTAGAAGCACTTTCTGTGGACGATGCTGGCGCCAGACTCATCGTACTCCTGCTTGCTGATCCACATGTCCTGGAAGGTGGACAGAGAAGCCAGGATGGAGCCTCCAATCCATACAGAGTACTTCCTCTCTGGGGGAGCAATAATCTGCAAGGGCAGAGATGAAGAGGGTTCAGCAATGAAGACTTTTAGGAAGTGCACTTACATTCTGCCAGACATACAAATTCAGCACAGTGTTAAATACCTTGTTCGTGTGAAAGTGAAGGACCTTTAAAAAAAGAGTGAGTATGAAAGAGTACATAAGAAGCAATAACTTTACCTTGATTTTTAGGTTTTTGGGTGCCAGTGAAGTGATCTCCTTCTGCATGCGGTCAGCAATGCCAGGGTACATGGTGGTACCTCCAGACAGCACAGTGTTGGCGTACAGGTCCTTACGGATGTCAACGTCACACTTCATGATGCTGTTAAAGGTAGTTTCATGGATACCACAAGACTCCATACCTGTGGAGAGTTGGAAAATTAGGGGTTAAGGTTAGCCTTGCTAAGGACTACTTTTTACAAATCACAGAAATCTGTCTTAAAACTGATGCTGCTTACCAAGGAATGAGGGCTGGAAGAGAGCCTCTGGGCAACGGAACCTCTCATTCCCAATAGTGATGACCTGTCCATCAGGCAGCTCATACTTCTTATCCAATGATGAAGAGCAGGCAGCTCTTTCAATCTCTCTCTCAAAGTCCAGGGCAACATAGCACAGATTCTCCTTAATGTCACGCACAATCTCACGCTCAGCTGTGAGACAAGAAAACCCCCAACTTTTTATTGTGAGTTTTAAATTTTTTCCTAGTTTTACACATCTTCTCTTGACTGTGTCCATGTGCTCACCTGTGGTGGTAAAGTTGTGGCCCCTCTCAGTGAGGATTTTACCAAGGTAGTCTGTGAGGTCCCTGCCAGCCAGGTCCAATCTGAGGATGGCATGGGGCAGAGCGTAGCCTTCATAGATGGGCACAGTGTGGGAGACACCGTCACCGGAGTCCATGACAATACCAGTGGTACGACCAGAGGCATACAGGGACAGCACTGCCTGGATGGCCACATACATGGCAGGAGTGTTGAAGGTCTCAAACATGGCCTGCAGGAGAGCAGGAGAAAAGAGATGATCAGTGAAACTAAAAGCCAAAGTACTCTGAAATAAACTCATATTGGTCATTCTGTCTCCAACCAAACAATTATTGTCCTCAACTATCTCCAATTTGCATATATTGTATGGTGGAAAATGTTAACGTTTATATGTAAGGGTAAGAAAGGCATTACTGACAAAAAAAAGACCCCCCTTCCCCAAAATCTTTTATTTACAATGTTTGGTTAAAATGTTCCGATTGTTCAAATATGTTATTTTCTTTATTTGTTGTAAAATAATGTGTGCCCCAGTCTCTAATGAGACATAGTGCTGGAAGGGTAGTTATTCCTCCGTTACACCACAAGAGGCAGTATCTCCTGAAATGAGCACCTCTAGCAGGCGTAAATATGCCAGGCCACTCACCATAATGCAGTGTGCCCAACAAGAGCTGTGTGAGACTATGTGCAAACGTGTAACCATGAACCATGTCTATATATGTACAGAAGATAAAGGCGGACTCACGAAGCTACACTGGTTTCAATTCCTTTTAACCCAAGTGTGCAACATATAATAATTCATAATAATTGTTCTGAAATTTTAGCTTCACATATCTAATAAGTTTAATATATATATATATATATATATATATATATATATATATATATATATATATATATATATATAAAAACACCCAGCACGCCCCTGCGGGCGGTTTATCCTTCAAGCTCGGGTCCTCTACCAGAGGCCTGGGAGCTTGAGGGTCCTGCGCAGTATCTTAGCTGTTCCCAGGACTGCGCTCTTCTGGACAGAGATCTCCGATGTTGTTCCCGGGATCTGCTGGAGCCACTCGCCTAGCTTGGGAGTCACCGCACCTAGTGCTCCGATTACCACGGGGACCACCGTTACCTTCACCCTCCACATCCTCTCGAGCTCTTCTCTGAGCCCTTGGTATTTCTCCAGCTTCTCGTGTTCCTTCTTCCTGATATTGCTGTCATTCGGAACCGCTACATCGATCACTACGGCCGTCTTCTTCTGTTTGTCTACCACCACTATGTCCGGTTGGTTAGCCACCACTATTTTGTCCGTCTGTATCTGGAAGTCCCACAGGATCTTAGCTCGGTCATTCTCCACCACCCTTGGGGGCATCTCCCATTTTGACCTCGGGACTTCCAGGTTATACTCGGCACAGATGTTCCTGTACACTATGCCGGCCACATGGTTATGGCGTTCCATGTATGCCTTGCCTGCTAGCATCTTGCACCCTGCTGTTATGTGCTGGATTGTCTCTGGGGCATCTTTACACAGCCTGCACCTGGGGTCTTGCCTGGTGTGATAGACCCCAGCCTCTATGGATCTTGTGCTCAGAGCTTGTTCTTGTGCTGCCATGATTAGTGCCTCTGTGCTGTCTTTCAGTCCAGCTTTGTCCAGCCACTGGTAGGATTTCTGGATATCAGCCACCTCCTCTATCTGCCGGTGGTACATACCGTGCAGGGGCCTGTCCTTCCATGATGGTTCCTCGTCTCCCTCCTCTTTCTTGGGTTTCTGCTGCCTGAGGTATTCACTGAGCACTCGGTCAGTTGGGGCCATCTTCCCAATGTATTCTTGGATGTTCCTTGTCTCATCCTGGACTGTGGTGCTGACACTCACCAGTCCCCGGCCCCCTTCTTTCCGCTTAGCGTACAGCCTCAGGGTGCTGGATTTGGGGTGAAACCCTCCATGCATGGTAAGGAGCTTTCTTGTCTTTATGTCAGTGGCTTCTATCTCCTCCTTTGGCCAGCCTATTACCCCAGCAGGGTACCTGATCACGGGCAGGGCGTACGTGTTGATGGCCCGGATCTTGTTCTTACCATTCAGCTGACTCCTCAGGACTTGCCTGACCCTCTGCAGGTACTTGGTGGTTGCAGCTTTTCTAGCGGCCTCTTCATGGTTCCCATTCGCCTGCGGGATCCCCAGGTACTTGTAACTGTCCTCTATGTCTGCAATGTTGCCTTCTGGTAGTTCAATCCCCTCAGTTCTGACTACCTTCCCTCTTTTTGTTACCATCCGACTACACTTCTCCAGTCCGAACGACATTCCAATGTCATTGCTGTATAGCCTGGTAGTGTGGATCAGTGAATCGATGTCTCGTTCACTCTTGGCATACAGCTTGATGTCATCCATGTACAGGAGGTGGCTGACAACTGCTCCGTTCCGTAGTCGGTATCCGTAGCCAGTCTTGTTAATGATCTCACTGAGGGGGTTCAGGCCTATGCAGAACAGCAGTGGGGACAGAGCATCTCCTTGGTAGATCCCGCACTTGATGGTGACTTGTGCTATGGGCTTGGAGTTGGCCTCTAGTGTTGTACGCCACATCCCCATTGAGTTCCTGATGAAGGCTCTTAGGGTCCCATTGATCTTGTACAATTCTAGGCATTCCAGTATCCAGCTGTGGGGCATTGAGTCATAGGCCTTCTTGTAATCAATCCAGGCAGTGCACAGGTTGGTCAGTCTGGTCTTGCAGTCTCGGCTGATTGTTCTGTCTACCAGTAGCTGGTGTTTTGCGCCTCTGGTATTCTTGCCAATTCCTTTCTGTGTCCCGCTCATGTATTGACCCATGTGCCTGTTCATCTTAGCCGATATGATGCCTGACAGGAGCTTCCATGTAGTACTGAGGCAGGTTATTGGTCGGTAGTTGGAGGGGACCGGTCCCTTCTTGGGGTCCTTGGGGATCAGGACCGTCCGGCCTTCGGTTAGCCATTCCGGGTGTCTCTCGTTAACTAGCAGCTGGTTCATTTGTGCTGCCAGACGCTCGTGGAGTGCAGTCAGCTTCTTCAGCCAGTAGGCGTGAACCATGTCGGGCCCTGGTGCTGTCCAACTCTTCATACTGGAGACCCTTTCTTGGATATCTGCTACTGTGATGGTTACTGGACCCTGTTCAGGGAGGTCGCTGTGGTCAGCCCTCAGATCCTCTAGCCACTGAGCATTGCCGTTATGGGTTGCATCCTTCTCCCATATGCTCTTCCAGTATTGCTCCGTCTCCAGCCTTGGTGGTGCTGTTCTCTTATTGTTCCCTTGCCACTGAGAGTACACCTTTGCTGGTTCTGTGGAGAACAGCTGGTTTATTCTCCTGCCTTCTATCTCTCTGGTGTACCTCCTCAGGCGGCTGGCCAAGGTTGTGAGTCTTTGCTTGGCAGTTTCCAAGGCCTCAGGTATGGACAGCTTGCTGTATTTCTTAGGCACCTAATTTGTTGCACCTTTCTGCAACTCCGTTAGTTGGCTAACCTCCCCTTGTTGGCTACTGCCCCTTGTCGCTGTTCAACTTGTAGCCAAGCATCTCACTGATCACTGTTGCCGTATTGTAGATCAGCTTGTTAGTGTCGGTAATCGTGGTTGTAGGTATTGCCCGTAGTGCTGCATTAACATCATCTAGCAGACCTTCTGAGGGTACTTCACGTAATCTTGGTAACCGGCTACGGGGGATCCAGGTTTCAAGCTTGGCCATGATCCTATTTTTTCCTATTTTTCCTCTCGCACTCAACGATCCTTCTCCTATCGCACTTGGGGCTATGTACCCAATCTCGGGTGGGGGTGATGATATCGCCCCCTGACCTGGCGTCCTTGGTATTTCTCCAGCTTCTCGTGTTCCTTCTTCCTGATATTGCTGTCATTCGGAACCGCTACATCGATCACTACGGCCGTCTTCTTCTGTTTGTCTACCACCACTATGTCCGGTTGGTTAGCCACCACCAACCAGCCACCATTTTGTCCGTCTGTATCTGGATATATATGGATATATATATATATATATATATATATATACGCTGGATAGCGTAGTGGTTAAACTACACGCCTTTGGAACAGAGGATCGCAAGTTCGATTCCTGCCTGGGGCGTCTGTATCCAGTAAGGGTCCTAAGGCTAGACCCCCTATGCTAAGCAAGCCTACCGCAGACATGAGCGAGACAGATAAATATGAAGGCATGCCGGCTCGGACGTCGCCCGGATCAACAAGGTCCGCGTCAGGTGTTGAGGAACCAGGGCACCCTGACGAAAAGTGGGCTACTGGAACAAGAAGGCATCGGTGGGCAAGGGACGAAAACAGGGCGTTGTTGGAATGCTACTACGCAAGTAACCCCGGCGGAAGGGGCTACATGAATAGGATGAGGGACCTATGGATTCTTCGATACCCAACATCCACAATGACGGCGAAACAACTAGTAGCTCAGTGTTCCAACATTCGAAAGAAGGGACTGCTCTCACAGCTAGAGATTGACGAGGTACAACACAAATGCTACGGCAAGGAGGAGTCAGGACGCCAGGTCAGGGGGGAGATATCATCACCCCCACCCGAGATTGGGTACATAGCCCCAAGTGCGATAGGAGAAGGATCGTTGAGTGCGAGAGGAACTGACCTGAAAAATAGGATCATGGCCAAGCTTGAAACCTGGATCCCCCGTAGCCGGTTACCAAGATTACGTGAAGTACCCTCAGAAGGTCTGCTAGATGATGTTAATGCAGCACTACGGGCAATACCTACAACCACGATTACCGACACTAACAAGCTGATCTACAATACGGCAGCAGTGATCAGTGAGATGCTTGGCTACAAGTTGAACAGCCACAAGGGGCAGTACCCTCCATGGAGAAGGAGGCTAGAGGGCAAGATCAAAGTAGCACGGAGGGAGGTTAGCCAACTAACGGAGTTGCAGAAAGGTGCGACAAATAAGGTGCCTAAGAAATACAGCAAGCTGTCCATACCTGAGGCCTTGGAAACTGCCAAGCAAAGACTCACAGCCTTGGCCAGCCGCTTGAGGAGGTACACCAGAGAGATAGAAGGCAGGAGAATAAACCAGCTGTTCTCCACAGAACCAGCAAAGGTGTACTCTCAGTGGCAAGGGAACAATAAGAGAACAGCACCACCAAGGCTGGAGACGGAGCAATACTGGAAGAGCATATGGGAGAAGGATGCAACCCATAACGGCAATGCTCAGTGGCTAGTGGATCTGAGGGCAGACCACAGCGACCTCCCTGAACAGGGTCCAGTAACCATCACAGTGGCAGATATCCAAGAAAGGGTCTCCAGTATGAAGAGTTGGACAGCACCAGGGCCCGACATGGTTCACGCCTACTGGCTGAAGAAGCTGACTGCACTCCACGAGCGTCTGGCAGCACAAATGAACCAGCTGCTAGTTAACGAGAGACACCCGGAATGGCTAACTGAAGGCCGGACGGTCCTGATCCCCAAGGACCCCAAGAAGGGACCGGTCCCCTCCAACTACCGACCAATAACCTGCCTCAGTACTACATGGAAGCTCCTGTCAGGCATCATATCGGCTAAGATGAACAGGCACATGGGTCAATACATGAGCGGGACACAGAAAGGAATTGGCAAGAATACCAGAGGTGCAAAACACCAGCTACTGGTAGACAGAACAATCAGCCGAGACTGCAAGACCAGACTGACCAACCTGTGCACTGCCTGGATTGATTACAAGAAGGCCTATGACTCAATGCCCCACAGCTGGATACTGGAATGCCTAGAATTGTACAAGATCAATGGGACCCTAAGAGCCTTCATCAGGAACTCAATGGGGATGTGGCGTACAACACTAGAGGCCAACTCCAAGCCCATAGCACAAGTTACCATCAAGTGCGGGATCTACCAAGGAGATGCTCTGTCCCCACTGCTGTTCTGCATAGGCCTGAACCCCCTCAGTGAGATCATTAACAAGACTGGCTACGGATACCGACTACGGAACGGAGCAGTTGTCAGCCACCTCCTGTACATGGATGACATCAAGCTGTATGCCAAGAGTGAACGAGACATCGATTCACTGATCCACACTACCAGGCTATACAGCAATGACATTGGAATGTCGTTCGGACTGGAGAAGTGTAGTCGGATGGTAACAAAGAGAGGGAAGGTAGTCAGAACTGAGGGGATTGAACTACCAGAAGGCAACATTGCAGACATAGAGGACAGTTACAAGTACCTGGGGATCCCGCAGGCAAATGGGAACCATGAAGAGGCCGCTAGAAAGGCTGCAACCACCAAGTACCTGCAGAGGGTCAGGCAAGTCCTGAGGAGTCAGCTGAATGGTAAGAACAAGATCCGGGCCATCAACACATACGCCCTGCCCGTGATCAGGTACCCTGCTGGGATAATAGGCTGGCCAAAGGAGGAGATAGAAGCCACTGACATAAAGACAAGAAAGCTCCTGACCATGCATGGAGGGTTTCACCCCAAGTCCAGCACCCTGAGGCTGTACGCTAAGCGGAAGGAAGGGGGCCGGGGACTGGTGAGTGTCAGCACCACAGTCCAGGATGAGACAACGAACATCCAAGAATACATTGGGAAGATGGCCCCAACTGACCGAGTGCTCAGTGAATACCTCAGGCAGCAGAAACCCAAGAAAGAGGAGGGAGACGAGGAACCATCATGGAAGGACAGGCCCCTGCACGGTATGTACCACCGGCAGATAGAGGAGGTGGCTGATATCCAGAAATCCTACCAGTGGCTGGACAAAGCTGGACTGAAAGACAGCACAGAGGCACTAATCATGGCAGCACAAGAACAAGCTCTGAGTACAAGATCCATAGAGGCTGGGGTCTATCACACCAGGCAAGACCCCAGGTGCAGGCTGTGTAAAGATGCCCCAGAGACAATCCAGCACATAACAGCAGGGTGCAAGATGCTAGCAGGCAAGGCATACATGGAACGCCATAACCAAGTGGCCGGCATAGTGTACAGGAACATCTGTGCCGAGTATAACCTAGAAGTCCCGAGGTCAAAATGGGAGATGCCCCCAAGGGTGGTGGAGAATGACCGAGCTAAGATCCTGTGGGACTTCCAGATACAGACGGACAAAATGGTGGTGGCTAACCAACCGGACATAGTGGTGGTAGACAAACAGAAGAAGACGGCCGTAGTGATCGATGTAGCGGTTCCGAATGACAGCAATATCAGGAAGAAGGAACACGAGAAGCTGGAGAAATACCAAGGGCTCAGAGAAGAGCTCGAGAGGATGTGGAGGGTGAAGGTAACGGTGGTCCCCGTGGTAATCGGAGCACTAGGTGCGGTGACTCCCAAGCTAGGCGAGTGGCTCCAGCAGATCCCGGGAACAACATCGGAGATCTCTGTCCAGAAGAGCGCAGTCCTGGGAACAGCTAAGATACTGCGCAGGACCCTCAAGCTCCCAGGCCTCTGGTAGAGGACCCGAGCTTGAAGGATAAACCGCCCGCAGGGGCGTGCTGGGTGTTTAGTTATATATATATATATATATATACACACACACAGTGGGGCAAAAAAGTATTTAGTCAGCCACCGATTATGGAAGTTCCCCCACTTAAAATGATGACAGAGGTCAGTAATTTGGACCAGAGGTACACTTCAACTGTGAGAGACAGAATGTGAAAAAAAAATCCATGAATTCACATGGTAGGATTTGTAAAGAATTTATTCGTAAATTAGGGTGGAAAATAAGTATTTGGTCACCTCAAACAAGGAAAATCTCTGGCTCTCACAGACCTGTAACGTCTTCTGGAAGAAGCTTTTCTGTCCCCCACTCGTTACCTGTATGAATGGCACCTGTTTGAACTCATCATCTGTATAAAAGACACCTGTCCATAGCCTCAAACAGTCAGACTCCAAACTCCGCCATGGCCAAGACCAAAGAGCTTTCGAAGGACACCAGGAAAAGTATTGTAGACCTGCACCAGACTGGGAAGAGTGAATCTACAATAGGCAAGCAGCTTGGTGTGAAAAAATCCACTGTGGGAGCAATCATCAGAAAATGGAAGACATACAAGACCACTGATAATCTCCCTCGATCTGGGGCTCCACGCAAGATCTCATCCCGTGGGGTCAAAATGATCATGAGAACGGTGAGCAAAGATCCCAGAACCACACGGGGGGACCTGGTGAATGACCTGCAGAGAGCTGGGACCAAAGTAACAAAGGTCACCATCAGTAACACACTACAACGGCAGGGAATCAAATCCCGCAGTGCCAGACGTGTTCCGCTGCTGAAGCCAGTGCATGTCCAGGCCCGTCTGAAGTTTGCCAGAGAGCACATGGATGATACAGCAGAGGATTGGGAGAATGTCATGTGGTCAGATGAAACCAAAGTAGAACTTTTTGGTATAAACTCAACTCGTGGTGTTTGGAGGAAGAAGAATACTGAGTTGCATCCCAAGAACACCATACCTACTGTGAAGCATGGGGGTGGAAACATCATGCTATGGGGCTGTTTTTCTGCCAAGGGGACAGGACGACTGATCCGTGTTAAGGACAGAATGAATGGGGCCATGTATCGTGAGAGTTTGAGCCAAAACCTCCTTCCATCAGTGAGAACTTTGAAGATGAAACGAGGCTGGGTCTTTCAACATGACAATGATCCAAAACACACCGCCCGGGCAACAAAGGAGTGGCTCCGTAAGAAGCATTTGAAAGTCCTGGAGTGGCCTAGCCAGTCTCCAGACCTCAACCCCATAGAAAATCTGTGGTGGGAGTTGAAAGTCCGTGTTGCTCGGCGACAGCCCCAAAACATCACTGCTCTCGAGAAGATCTGCATGGAGGAATGGGCCAAAATACCAGCTACTGTGTGTGCAAACCTGGTAAAGACCTATAGTAAACGTTTGACCTCTGTTATTGCCAACAAAGGTTATGTTACAAAGTATTGAGTTGTATTTTTGTTATTGACCAAATACTTATTTTCCACCCTGATTTACGAATAAATTCTTTACAAATCCTACCATGTGGATTCATGGATTTTTTTTTTCACATTCTGTCTCTCACAGTTGAAGTGTACCTCTGGTGCAAATTACTGACCTCTGTCATCATTTTAAGTGGGGGAACTTGCACAATTGGTGGCTGACTAAATACTTTTTTGCCCCACTGTATATATATATATATATATATATATATATATATATATATATATATATATATATATATATATATATATATATATATATATATATATATATATTTTTTTTTTTTTTTTTTTTTTTTTTTTTTTTTTCTTATATTTCGGGTCGATGACTTGTATAGACTAAGAGGCATCCTAACCAAAATGACTACCACAGCATTCTGTAGCACTATGCAATACCTTCTGCTATGCACCTAGTTGGTCATGGGTTCATCCTACAGTAAGCATAAGTAAGCTACAGTAAGCTTAAGTCCAAGCTATGCCAGAACTCCCTCAGGAAAAAAGAACAAGATGCTGAGCTTGAAAACATGGTCTCCAGCACAGTCTCCAGACTTAAACCCTCTTGAGCTGGTTTGAGATAAACTGGACCGAAGAGTGAAAGCAAAGCCACCTACAAGTGCCACACATTTATCGGTACTTTTGCAAAAGATATGGGAAGAACTTTCTGAACATTATTTGATTTCTGTTTCGAAAGAATGCCACATGTTCAGCTGCTATATCTGCTAAAGGTGGCTACTTTGATAAGTCAAAAGTTAAGAATACATTTTGGTCTATATATTGATTCCGTGATTTATTTTTTAACTGCAATTGCTTATTTGTAGCTGTCATTTCAGAGTGCAATGAGACATTAAACTACATAATTTTCAATAAAAAACTGGAAAAATTGGCGCGTTCTTTTGACGGGTAGTGCAACTTGAAAAGTAGTTGATATATGAAGATAAATTTTCACAACAATCATATAAATAAATCTAATTTTTGAACCATAAAATCTAAAATCATAAAATTCATCATAGGAGATGGTTGAATAGAAAATGTGGTCTGAGATGAAATGTACCATATGTGTTTAGTCATACAGAAACAACAGCATGAATACTGTAATAAAATGACTCTTTTGCTATACTGACTGTATAAGTCTGAGTGCAGTAATTTGCACTGCTATTAACAGTTACTTCACGCAGACACCAGTGTAGTTCAACATTTGTTTTCTACTTCAGCTTAAGTCTGATGAGTCTAATTTATAAACAGCAGCGCCCATGCTGCAGCTCATCATTTCTGATGCATCACAGTGCAAAGATAGAAACCCAAAGCATCTGCAAAGGCAAAAAAAAAAAAAAAAGTTTAAGGTAGGTTGAAGGAGTAGGAGGAAACTGGTGTCAGCCCTCATTACCTGTGCCATCCTTTCCCTGTTTATCTTGGGGTTCAGGGGGGCCTCTGTGAGGAGGACTGGGTGGTCCTCAGGGGAAACTCTCAGCTCATTGTAAAACATGTGATGCCAGAACATCTCCATGTCATCCCAGTTGGTAACAATACCGTGCTCAATGGGGTACTTGAGAGTCAGGATTCTTCTTTTGTTCTGTGCCTCGTCACCCACAAAGCTGTCTTTGTGGCTCATACCAATCATTACACCCTGGGCAACAAAGAAAAAAACAATTGTTACAAAATTTACAGGGTATTTGAGGTTTATAAAGTACTCTTGAGGAATATGTAATGGAATACCTGATGTCTGGGGCGTCCAGCAATGGAGGGGAACACAGCATGTGGAGCATTATTTCCTGCAAAGCCAACTTTGCACATACCGGACCCATTATCTATGACAACGGCAACAATTTCGTCTTCCATTTTCTGAACGAAAAAAAAAGGTAATAGAGGTTTTTTAGACTTGATGTTAAGCAGTAATCTGGGTTAAATCTAGCAGATAGCCTGGATAAAAAGTCTTGTTGTTAAAGAGAACGAATGCTGGATGTCGCAGTGGCGCAGTGTTCAGTGTTAAGTGACCTTAAATGACAATTTTCTTCATAGGTCCAACGACAGCAAAAATGTTAATTTTACTTGTTCCTTCTACAAAATTAGTTGGACCTGCAGTCATCAGCCAGCACTGCAGGCCTTGCCAAAGCAGATGCTAACTGTAAGGAGTTAGCATCTGCTTTGTAGTCTAACAAATACTGATTTGTTAGACTACAAAACTGAAAACATCGATGACCATAGTTATTACATACCATCAAAAATCCACTCATCAGCTACTTTGTTAGGTATAAGTGTTTAAGTGCTTGTTAACACTAGAACCCCTCGCACAAAGGTAACATGATCCTCTGATTAACAGAGGCCATACCAGATAGGCTTGAACAGAATTTGGATTGAAAGTGATAATTTAAGTAAAAATTAAAAAACTCTAAAGATTTTACTTTCCAGAAATTGTCCTGATCTCCACCAAAATTTGGCAGGTCTACCAAATATGAATGACCTAAACCTTGGTTCAAGATAAGTTACATTTTCAGTTCTACAGTATGTTGTGTTAAAATTATTGTATAGTTTCTTGTCAAAATCTGGAAATACTGATACGACTCATCTGATTTTAATTTATACTATAATCAAAGTTATTTACAGTTAAAGTTACCTATAACTGTAAGTGTAATAGAGGGTAGGGGAGAATAGGTGCTGAGTGTATATATATATATATATATATATATATATATATATATATATATATATATATATATATATATATATATATATATATACAGGGTGGGCCATTTATATGGATACACCATAATAAAATGGGAATAGTTGGCGATATTAAAGTCCTGTTTGTGGCACATTAGTATATGTGAGGGGGCAAAACCCTCAAGATGGGTGGTGACCATGGTGGCCATTTAGAAGACCACCCATCTCCCATGCTATAGTTAGCAAACTGCTTGCTAAGTTTCGTGAAACTGGTTCAGTGTTGGATTTGCCAAAATGTGGATGCAAGAAAACTGTCACTAATGAAGAAACATCAGTGGCTGTCCTAGCTTCATTCAGCAAGAGCCCACAGCGTAGCACTCGCCTCATGTCACTGGAGAGTGGCATTAGTCGAACATCCCTTCGGCAGATATTAGCTACTCACAAATGGCACCCTTACAAACTCCAGCTACTGCAGCATCTCAACGAGGATGACCCAGATCAGCGCACAGAATTTGCAGAATGGGCAAAACAAAAATTGGAACAGGACCCTCAGTTCACGCAGAAGATTTTGTTCAGTGATGAGGCAAACTTTTATGTGAATGGTGAAGTTAACAAACAAAACCACCGCTATTGGTCTGACACTAACCCACATTGGATGGATCCCTCCAAGACTGTTGGAACAACAAAAGTGATGGTTTGGTGTGGTATATGGGGTACAACGATAGTGGGTCCATTCTTCATCAATGGAAACCTCAAGGCCACTGGATATTTGAAATTGCTACATGATGATGTGTTTCCCTCTTTATGCACTGAAGCTGGCACGTTCCCTGAGTTTTTCCAGCAAGATGGTGCACCACCACATTATGGGTGCCAGGTCCGAGCATTCCTAGATGAACAGTTTCCTGGAAAGTGGATTGGTCGTCGTGGGCCAGTTGAATGGCCCCCAAGGTCTCCCGATCTGACCCCCTTAGACTTTTATCTTTGGGGTCACCTGAAGGCAATTGTCTATGGTGTGAAGATACGAGATGTGCAGCACCTGAAACTACAGATACTGGATGCCTGTGCTGGCATTTCTCCTGCGGTGTTGCTATCAGTGTGTGAAGAGTGGGAGAAGAGGATTGCATTGACAATCCAACACAATGGGCAGCACATTGAACACATTTTATAAGTGGTCAGAAACTTGTAAATAACTCATGAAAGAATAAAGTTACGTTGAAACCAAGCACACCATTGTTTTTCTTGTGACATTACCAATAAGTTTGATGTGTCACATGGCCCTATTCCTATTGAAAAAACAAAAGTTGTTTCCAAGATGGCCGACTTCTAAATGGCCACCATGGTCACCACCCATCTTGAGGAGTTTCCCCCGTCACATATAATAATGGATTGCATTTCTATAGCGTTCAAAGCACTTTACACTATTCATTCACTCTCACATTCATACACTGGTGGAGGCAAGCTACAGTTGTAGCCACAGCTGCCCTGAGGCAGACTGACAGAGGCGAGGCTGCCATATTGCGCCATCGGCCCCTCTGGCCAACACCAGTAGGGGGTAGGTGTCTTGCCCAAGGACACAACGACCGAGACTGTCCGAGCCGGGGCTCGAACCGGCAACCTTCCGATTACAAGACGAGCACCCAACTCTTGAGCCACGATCACATATACTAATGTGCCACAAACAGGACTTTAATATCACCAACCATTCCCATTTTATTACGGTGTATCCATATAAATGGCCCACCCTGTATACAATATACTCAAATTTTCAATTGAATCTGCAACTGAAGCAGTTGGTTAGTATGATTTTGACTTTTTGAATTCCAGATGTTCCACTCTTGTCTAATTTAAAATAATGACAAAAGTAAGGAATAAATATTGAGTTTGGCTCAATGACTCCACTGTGCTTGTTCCTTAGTTATGTTATGTCTATATGATGGAAAGCTTTAAGTATCCGTTACTGAATATTTTTTAATTTAACTTTTAAACATGTTAGTTTTATTGTTGTTAAAATGTACAAGTACATAAATGTCATTAACTTAAAAAAAATAAAAATAAATTTGCCTTAATTTTTGTTCTGCTGACATCCTTGGGTTTACAGTGTGTGTATGGAGGTGTTTTCATTATATTCTTTTGCTTCTTTTTCTAAAAGATAAAATATTTCATCACTTGTCTTTGTCAGCTATTAGAAAATCGTTTTTGGTAATCTAGTAGATATTTATTTAACTATTAAAACAATATTTTTTTTACAATTCTTAAGTCAAAGTCATGTCTATTCAGAGTTCAGACAGGCATTACAAATGGTATGATTTAATGGGATTTATTTGCTTAGTCAAAAGTTTCTGTTTTTGTCTTTCTAAAAAAGTCATCACATACCAATGTGTTGATGTCAAAGGAGAATAGCTGGACTGCTTTGATGTGACAGCAAGGCAACATTAACTAAAATAATCACTTTTTAGAACCAAAGAATGCAGAAGAGCATTTCTGAACATGCAAGACTTTGAAGCAGGTGGGCTAGAGCAGCAGAAGAACATGCCAGGTGCCACGCCTATCAGCTAAGAACAAAAAAAGTCTCCAAAACTGCAAAATAAAATTGGAAAAAGATTGTCTCATTGTCTCATCTGATGAGTCTCAATTTCTGGTGTGACATTTCACTGGTAGTGGTGTGTTTGCATGAAAGTACAGATGCAACCTTTCTTGTTTCAGTGGTTCAGGCTGGTAGTGGTGTAATGGTCCTGGGGATATTTTCTTGGTACACTGGGTATCAGCCGAGCATCATCTAAACACCAAAGTCTGCTTGAGAGTTTTTGTTAAACCGTGTCCCTTTATAGCCACTGTATACTCATCTTCTTATGGCTGCTTCCAGCAGGATCCCTCACCATGTCACGAAGCTCAAAACATCTCAAACTGTTACTGGTACTCAAATGACCTTCACAGTTCCAGATCTGAATCCAAGACTGCACCTTTGAGATGTTTTGGAATAGGAGACTTGCATCATGATGACCTGTTGCTTCACAGTAAGAAGGTCCTGGGCCTTTCTTTGTGGAGACTGAAAGTTCTCCTTGTGCAATCGTGGGTTCTCTGCGGGTACTCTGGCCTCCTCCCACAGTCCAATAACAGATGAGGCTTCATCATTAGGTTATTCTTAATTGGCTGTAGATGTGAATGTGATGTGGATGTCTGTCTGTCTCTCTTTGCCAACCCTGTGAGAGACAGCTGACCTCTCTAGGGTGTATCCTGCCTCCGGTAAAGTCTGGAGCTTGAATCATGTAGGAAGAATTAAGGCAGTTCCGAAGGCAAGAGGTGGTCTACGCATAGCTACCAACACATTTCTACGAAAGCTGTCAATGTATAACAAGTATAATTTAAGTGGTTATTTCAACTAAAATGAGGACTTATAGAAAACCTGATCTTTTAACTTAAATGGTGAAAAAAAACCACTTCCTGGTGTTTAAAATACAAAGCTTAAAATGTCAAATGAAAACGTTTTATACATGAGAAAAACTTCCATTGGCATTTAGCACTTGTCTTACCTGTGTGAGGGAGCGTATTCAGTGTAGGAGGACTGGCAGTAAGCACTATACACTCCAGTGGGATTTAGTATCTGAATTTGACTGCAAATGAAGGCCAATAAATTGGAGGATTTTATCAGAGGTCGTGCTGCAGCCCCTCTCCATAAGAGCAGAACTTTTCACATGAGTTACTCTGATTGGCTCAGACACATCCACTGGGTATGGCATATACAGTCACTGGTTCTGCACTTTGGCAACACGGGGGGAGAAGTTCCAGTAAACTAACCTATGTACTGTCAGTGTTAACTATCTGGGGTCGGGCAGTGTTCAATAAATCCTATTTTTATCATCTGTCCAAATTATCGCAGTGTGCACAACTTTGATAGGCATTATAAGTATTGTGAATGGGGCCAATAAATCCTGATTATGTCCATTATTCATATAACGTACTCATATAACATACCCTTCCATATTTGTGCACTGGAAACCTAACAGAATAATTAATTTATATAATTTAATTAATGGGATAAATGTGATTTCACCAGAGCATTTACGTGTTGCTCATTTGCAGATACCAGGACACTGGGTCTTGAGGCCACATGCACTGGAGGCACAGACCACATGGCACTCTGTGCCAGAGATGCATGTGGTCTGACTTAGGGGGGCTAATGTTTACAGCATGATTGTGATGAGACTATAAATTTCTTATCTCCCATCACCTCTCTTCACCTAACCTATGGTGCATGTGATTTTCAAGGACTCATTAATCTTGTAGGCCTGAATGAGATATGATTAACAGTTGTGGAATTTCCCATACATACCTATGTTTGGTATCAAAATAAAGCTATTACCCCTGTTATCAATTTATTACACATGAACACATGAACATTGTAGTGGAAAACTTGTATTTCAACACACTTAACCTTTTGTATACTAATGGTATATGATTGTAGCCTTCTTGTAACCTGACTGTGTGTACAGTGACAAACAAATTACTGTAAGCTGCAAGGTCATGAGACGTTTTATGTCTTTGTTATCAAGCAGGTGCCTATAAGACCGTGATAATAAAGTTCCCTAGAGCTGATGAGACAAAGTTTATATGCACACAATAAGTATAAAAAAGCAGTTTTCTTTCTGTATTAATACTGGTGTTACGACTGTCCGTGCTATATTGGTACATTTATAAAAGAAAGTAGGGACATGCAGCGCCAAAAGATTGTTACTAATCAAGTGTCTCAGTGTTTAAGTGTCAAAAGCAAGATAGAAACCAGATTAACCTCCTGTCACAGCAGTCACTGCACAGCAGCTTACAACATCTCAGACTGCAGGATGGATAGATGCCCCTTAAATCAAAAACTGGTTAGTTCTGCAAGATCACTTTATGAAAATACTAAGATGTCATGGTCTTGGGTCTGTGACACAGTTTTTATGTGTTTGGACTTTTGATTCTGTTTATTTAATATTGTGAAGTTAAGATTCTGTTCCAAGTTCTGGTTATTATGATTGAGATCCCTCTGTTTAATATTTGTTTTCTCAGGTCTTCTTAGTTTTGTTATCTAGTCTTTAGGTTTTGTTATCAAGCCTCTATGCCCCATACTCTTGTCTCTGCAGTCTCAGTGTCAAGCTTGAATGTCTTTTTCTGAGTTTCTGAGGCAGAGAACATAGAGGGAGAAATAATGAAAGGTGTTTTCAGTGTGGAGCCACAGTACATTGGTTTAATGATTGATCTGAAAAGGCAGGAACTGAAACTGTTTGACTCGGGTCGGAGGGTGAGAAGGGGAAGGTGTCAAAGCCCAAAGTATTTCCATATTAACCATTCACCCAGACAGTAGATGAAAAGAGGGGGGGGGGGGGGGGGGGGTTACATGACATCCGTTTTGTCCCTGGAGGATGGGAAATGACCACGTCCAGTGGCATATATCTCTGTCTAACTGAACTCAGAGGCTGGAGGCCTTAGTTTGTTTGTGTGCAGTAGGTGTAGCGAAAAGAACAGTTCTAACTTTGTCTGACTTTGTAGGCTACTCAGATTTAATCCTTTTGCTCCATGTTCCTGCCACAATGGCTTCTCCAACACACATACATAGTCACCAGATGCTGGAAATTATCAAGTAAACATACTTTTTAACTTTACTGGAAAAAATATTTATTTCATTTAATAATTTAAGGCACTACACTAAGGCGCTAAAATGGCCCCTAACAATCGGGAATAGCGTTTTGTTCAAAAGCTGTGTTCCCAGTACTTTAGCATCAAGGTAGGGACTGGTGCACAGTGGCTCTGTAACTGGTCACAGTTAGGTTACATCAAGTGCAGAGCAGCAGAGATTAATTGTTAATTTAAACTGATGAGACACTTAGATTCATTCACTAAATTGAACATTAATACTATAATAATATGAAGACCTTTTGGCTCTCGGAGGAGGCGGACGCACTTTTTCTCCTCTCCTCTCCCTTATCTTCCCTGGTTAGTTCTTATGTCCTTGTCTAGTCTTGTGGGTTTTTTTTGTATTACTTTCCCTGGAACACTCTCTCACAGTCTGTTTCTAAAACCTAAAGAGAATTATGGATTTGATCAACTGGTCTCTGAATGCTATTGACACCCTTTTCTCAACGAGAAGTCTGGGCTAGGGAGAGCCCGAGTGCCCTGGAGGGACTTTCCCTGCCGGATACACGATGGATGGGTGGCAGACATGGAGGATCGTGTGCCTGGCGGGAATGTCAATCGAGGACGCTGAAGATATCTACCTATTCGGAACCATGATAACAGAGTTCTTGCTGATCGGAGCTGGCTTGGCCCAGGCTTAACGGAGAATTAAAAAAAGCGGAACCAGCTGTTCAAACCCCCCCAAGGCTGCCCACTGGGATTGAAACGATTGGACGAGGTGCGACTTCTCAGAACGGGCTCATTGAAAGCAGCATGGTTAAGACCTTGGAGACGCTTACAGCTGCCGTGAATACTCAGAATAACACCTCTGAGCATATATTGGGTTACATCAAGGAGAGGCCTGCTCAAAATAACACCTTTGAGCGAAAGTTGGATTACATCGTGGAACAGCTCACTGCAGTCGTGAGGTCTCAGAATCGGCTCTCTGAGCAAAAGAATGACAAGACCACGGAGCGCAAGTTTGATACCATCATCGGGAAGCTCGCGGTTCTCCAACGAGAGATTGAGAGACCAGTGTTGGAGTGTTAAAGAACAGCTTTGAAATTCTCATGAGTTGTTGCAAAAGAAAAATTACCATCATAATCCGGCTACCCCTTCGGCGCCAGCTGTGGGCTCAAGGCTGGAGCCGAACAAAAACTCCCTGATAACGACTGTGTTGAGTCTGTTCCTTCCCATTCCCTACAAGGCCACCTGGGTTGGCTGGTAGACTGTTTACTTAGCCTGGCGGGGCGAAGGACACTGTCTCAGCTGAACTATGGACACGCACACACATACATATACTGATACTGATAAGCACTCACTGACGCATCACCCTCCCTACCCCGGATCCAACGCCACCTCCAACGCTTACCTCCCCTCTGATGTGGACATCGGGTCAGCTGGAGGCGCAGTCGACGATTGCAGCGGTCCCAGATCAGATGTACACACTGGAACACTTTCCCATGTTGCTTGTCTGTGTTTATTGTGCTATGGTGTGTTGATATCTGTGCATTCCTGTATTATCCTTTTGTGTTACACATTTCGATGTTTTTTTACTCGCTACCTAGCCTGACCTGTCTCCCCAATGTGATGTTTGTGTATTGTTTGTACGGTTGGCAAGGTCTGTCATCTCGGTTGTGGGCAAAAGACCTGCAACGGACAAATAAAGGCTATCTCATCTCATCATAAGCAGTATACTGTCAGTGTAGGGAACGAAAATCAGGGAAAACATTTTGTGAAATATTGTGTTGCATCTCATTGAATTCAGTTGTGTAAATCCATAAAGAGCAGTAAACCTATTCGCAGCAGCAGCTGATCACAGCTCGAACACTAAGGAAATCTGCTGGAGCCCTCAGTGTAAAGTATTGTGAGTTGTGATTCTTTTCCCCACAATGAGCCAATAAAACCGATTTTAGGGTTCCCACTCAAACCCTAAAATCGGTTTTAGGGTTTAAATTGAATACCCCTTTAACCCCGGACTCATCCGATTTTTCTGTTTAGCTGTGGAGGCAAAGTAAAAGGAAAATTTTCATTCCCATGTACTAATATTATTGGTATTTTTATATTAATAGCTATACTAAAGGCTATCTCTTCACCAAAAGAGCTTCTTCTAACAGCTGCTTTTTACTTTCTTATTCTGAGTTCATTTTAGAGCCTGGACTTTATCACTTTTACTTGAGTAAAGAAGTACAAGAAGTTCGTTAGCTATTAGTAGCTTCAGTATTTTTTTTTTTCATCTAGCAGCTTATATATATATATATATATATATATATATATATATATATATATATATATATATATATATATATATATATATATAGCTGCCTGTACTTTTGCCTCCCTTGACAGTTGGACACATTTCTCTTGTTTTGCTTCCTTTCTTTATTTCTCTGTTTCAGTTAGAGTTGACTGTGCATTCATCTTTTCGGACAAATGCTCAGTCAACTCAGTTCATCAAGTGCTGCAGCCTCCCTGGCTACCAGTCCAAGTATACCACCGACGGTCGTGCTGTGAGAAAACAGTGCAGTTGGCAATGACCAAGAAGTAAAATATCTGTAGATATAAAAATAAATAATAAACACATTCAATAAGTAAAGCAAGTGAGACCAAAAACAAAAAAAGCTAACAAAAAACTAAAGAAAAATATCACAAAACTGATAATCTTTTCTGTCAATTTTGCTAAACCATTTTAATACAAAAATCTTGGCAGATACATCTTCATGAAGCTGAAATTGCTGCATTTCAATGTTTTAGAAGAAGAAGAAGCCATAATATTTCATGTTGGATTTATAGGTTTACTAATTTACTGATATTTATCAACACATTTCCAGTATTTTTTTGGAAACATTTCTTATTTTTGAAATACATTCAAGTGAAAAAGAGTTTGTTACAGAAAAACTAAGTACAAATTCACACTGAATGGGATGCTCTATGCTTCCTGCAGAGTTTCTCCCCATGAGAAAGCATGGTGCCATAGCCAAAGTGATGGAAAAATGGAAAAGGTGTCGGCTAGGCATGCACCAGTTTGGTGCTATAGGCATGTATGCAGAGCCAGTCATTTCTTTTTCTTGCAGTGTGTGTTTTGGTGGTGGTGGGGTGGGGGCAGTCTGTCTAGAAGCACTTTCTGTGGACGATGCTGGGGCCGGACTCATCGTACTCCTGCTTGCTGATCCACATCTGCTGGAAGGTGGACAGAGAAGCCAGGATGGAGCCTCCAATCCATACAGAGTACTTCCTCTCTGGGGGAGCAATAATCTGCAATGGCAGAAGTAGAGTTGTCAGCAATGAAAACACGCCACATTTAAACATCACAGACTGAGGATTGAGCAACAAGAATTTTACCTTGATCTTCATGGTGCTGGGTGCCAGTGAAGTGATCTCCTTCTGCATGCGGTCAGCAATGCCAGGATACATGGTGGTACCTCCAGACAGCACAGTGTTGGCGTACAGGTCCTTACGGATGTCCACATCGCACTTCATGATGCTGTTATAGGTAGTTTCATGGATACCACAGGCCTCCATACCTGTGGAGAGTTGGAACGTTAGTGATCACTCAGCTACAACTGCTTAACAATTCACAGAAATCTATCTTAAAGCTGACGCTGCTTACCAAGGAATGTGGGCTGGAAGAGAGCCTCTGGGCAACGGAACCTCTCATTCCCAATAGTGATGACCTGTCCATCAGGCAGCTCATAGCTCTTCTCCAGGGATGAAGAAGAGGCAGCAGTTCCCATCTCCTGCTCAAAGTCCAGGGCAACATAGCACAGCTTCTCCTTGATGTCACGCACAATCTCACGCTCAGCTGTGAGACAAGAAAACGCATTACATTTAGGCTTTTCTGGGGGTTTTCCTGGTGTAAACCATCTTTCCTTGACTGTGTCCATTTTCTCACCTGTGGTGGTAAAGCTGTGGCCTCTCTCAGTCAGGATTTTCATGAGGTAGTCTGTGAGGTCCCTGCCAGCCAGGTCCAACCTGACAATGGCATGGGGCAGAGCGTAGCCTTCATAGATGGGCACAGTGTGGGAGACACCATCACCGGAGTCCATGACAATACCAGTGGTACGACCAGAGGCATACAGGGACAGCACTGCCTGGATGGCCACATACATGGCAGGAGTGTTGAAGGTCTCAAACATGATCTGCAAGGAGAGCAGGAGAAAAGAGATGATCAGTGAAACTAAAAGCCAAAGTACTCTGAAATAAGTTTCTATGTGTTAGTTCAATTGTACGGAAAGAACAGCACACTGGGTTGAATTTTAATAGTAAAACTACTTTATAGAAAAGCAATTTATTACAAAACTCCTTTGTTACACTGACTCTACAAGTTAAAGTGCCGCAACCTGCTCCATTCTTCTTTTTTTTACATGCAGACACCTGGAGAAAAAACCTGGAGGGTTGAAGGAGGATGAGGAAAGACAGATTGAGCAGGGGAAGAAACACCCGAGTGGCAACATAGTTTCCTGTTGTTGGGCACTGCAGCTCAACAGTTTCCTGACTTAGGGGGAAGTTCGTCAAGGTGTCAGCTCTTGTTACCTGAGTCATCTTTTCCCTGTTTGACTTGGGGTTCAGGGGGGCCTCTGTGAGCAAGACTGGATGCTCCTCAGGGGCAACTCTCAGCTCATTGTAGAAGGTGTGATGCCAGATCTTCTCCATGTCATCCCAGTTGTTGACAATTCCGTGCTCAATGGGGTACTTGAGGGTCAGGATTCCTCTTTTGCTTTGTGCCTCGTCACCAACATAGCTGTCTTTCTGGCCCATACCAACCATTACACCCTAGGAATGCAAAGATCAGTGTGATTATGAAAAGGTCAGCAGTTATGAAAAGATTACAAGGTATGTGAGGTTTATTAAGGAATATGTACCTGATGCCTGGGGCGTCCAACAATGGAGGGGAACACAGCACGTGGAGCATCATCTCCTGCAAAGCCAGCTTTGCACATTCCAGATCCGTTGTCAACAACGAGGGCGGCAATTTCGTCTTCCATTTTCTGTATGAAGGGAATAAAAAGGGAGGAAAGGATTTTTAGATCAGCTGTTAAGCTGTAGTGTTTTCCATGTGGTATGTTTTATCATCTGACATCGCTGGCACAGGGTTCAGTCGAAACCCAGTGCTCAGTCTGCCCATTGCTATAGAAGGCTGTTAAGAATACTTTTCACACAATCATCTCTAGGATTTACAGTAAGTGATCTGAAAAAGAGAAAATATAATGTGAGCTGCAGTTCTTTGGGTGAAAATGCCTTGTTGATGCCTAATGTTTGAGGCACATAGTCAAAATCCTTCAAGTTGATATGATGGCAACAAAGACAACGACCACACTAGCTGCAACTCCTATTAGTTGGACAATAGAAGATCGGAAAGCCAGTGGCCGCTGTGATGAGTCTCAATTTTGTGCTGTGGCATTTAATGTAGCATAAACAACACAAAGCACTGGCATTTCACAGTGAAGATCTTTCTTCCAAACCAGCCTTTCCGTGGGGACTTTACATATTCTTCCTGTGCCTGTGTGGCTTCCCTTCAAGTTCTTCTTTGGCTTCCTCCAATCCAAAGACAGATGTGGACATGTTCAGTGTTTTTTTCCAAGATATTTTAAATAGGGTCTAGGTGTGAACTGTATAATCCTGTTAAGTCAGTATCCCCCAGAATCTCTCTGAAGAGTACGTTGTTGAATCTATTTCACAAAAAAAAAAAAAAAAAAAACTAAGGCAATTCTTAGTGGAAAAGTTGGACTGGCAAGGGGATAGGTAAGTTTTAGAACCGAAGAAGCCTCTTGGATCAAAGGTAGAATGTCTTCTAGAAACTTGAAGAAGTCTGGACGCTTTCTTTCCAACTCCTTAGTCAATACATTTCTACAAACTACAGATGGCATCCTCTTGGAATGACTGAAACCAGCCCATTGAAGTCATTATGCAAATGTACTGTTTATAAGATTGGGGAAACCTGCAGTCAGCTGAGACTGAAGAAATCACTTGGATGAGTGACGAAACGTTTCTCCCACAAAACGCTACGTCCAGATGAACAGAATCAACTTTTGGAGATTTACTTACCTGGATGATTGAGCACACATCAAGACGCCATAACAAGAACATTATACATAACAAGTGGTTTCTAATGATCGGTTCAACTTAAGTAAGAAATTTAAGTAATGGGATTAAAAGATACCACTTGTTTGAAATGTGAAGTTTACAATTTGAGAGTATTTAAAATATAAGTAAAAGACATTCAGTGGGATCTGCTGTTGTCTTACCTGTGTGAGGAAAGGTTTTCAGTGTAGGAGAACTCTGACTCAGGGCTGCACTCCCATAGGATTTAGTACCTGAACTTGACTGCAATAAAGGGCAGTAAATTGCAGGATTTTATCAGGGTCCGTTCTGCAGTCTCTCTCCATAAAAGGAGAACTTTGTGCACAGCTCCCGCTGATTGGTTCAGTTTCATCCACTGGGTGTGGTCCATGCAGAAAATTGTTCTGGGCTCTGACATAACGGGGTGGACAAGTTCCACTAAACTAACCTATGCACAGTCAGTGTTATCAAACTGAGGATAGTTCAATGTTCAATAAGCCTTTTACTTTATCTGTCAGAATTATTGCAATAGTGCTGATACACAAGGCCAGTATGAGTATGAAACCAGCTGAAATATTTCCTTTTATGTATTTGTTATTTGTCCACTAGGAAGCACATTTAATAAATCCATTCAGTCTACAGTAGAATTGCTTTGCCATGAGGTTTCCTGAGAATTGGTCCATGTATCCCAATCACAACATGTGTAAAATACCCATGTATGTTTGTACACTGGAAAATTAACAAAATAATTAATTGAGCTAATTTATTTCATGACACACAGGAATATTGTAGAAGTGGATTTCACTATTGCATTTTACCAGTTATTTGCACATATTTGGTAGTGATTTCAGTATATAGGGTTGGGCATTTACAAGGGATTGGGAGATTATAATCTTAGGGTCATTGACAGCACAGTTAACACCCTATCTGACTCATTTGCTCAGGCATACCAATGTCCCTCACACATCACCAATGTTCCCTCTAATTTTTCACGTGTCTGAGCAAACTCCCTGAGCGGTCCCTTGGACTACTGTGAGCGACATCAGACGTGTGCACTGTGGTCATGCCAGCATCGAATCCATCCAAGTTACATGGTTTATTCAAATAATCAAATTACAGCATTTATGTTAGACTACTTTTAATTAACTGCTTTAGCCCATTTACAATGAAAATGTAAAAAAAATCTAGCCATTGACCTGTGTAGTATGTTAACACTATTGGAAGTAAAAAAAAAAAACTTGAACTCCAATTTTGAAAACACAACTTTCTTTCATTCCCCCCCCCCCCCCCCCCCCCCCCCGCCTTTTTTTTTTTTTTTTTTTTTTATAAAGCTCTGACTTGTATTATGAGTCTGTGGTCTGGGAGAGAGTCCTGTAACTCTCTGTCTGCAAAATATAGTATATAATGACCAATGCTGGGCAATTAATTATATAGTTACTTCTTTAAAAAAGTAACTCAGTTTGGCAAACAGATTTTTTGCCAAACTGAGTGGAGATCACAAGTTTTTTTGCAGCTATTTTTTTTAAATACAGCCAAGGCATTTTTAAATAAACATTTCAAACTATTTACAGAACAATCAGCTGATCTGCATCAAATTTGATGCCACACAAATTATTTGTGCCACTCCAAAAAATACTTTCTGTCCACTATGAGATAAAGGAGAACAACAGCCTGATACCTGCAGGCCTGACAGCAGGAGATGTATCACTCCTGTAACACCTGTAACATTCAGCAGTCGCCTCATTGTTCTGACACACACAACAAAACTATTGACTACACGACACACTAACTACACAAGATTTGCGCTAAACGTCTCAAATCTCTCACATCTCAAAGCACCGCCGTCACTCCTAAAACTTCCCCCCGTTTTTTAACAACTAGATGCCTCGTTGCCATATCATTTTTTGATTGGTCGACATGGTAGTTTTTTGGACGAATAGGAAAGGGAGAGGGGGTGGAGTTTGTTTTTGCTCACAGGTGAGCGCTTTCGAGCCTTTTTTCTTATAAAACGCCGTTTTTACCGTTTATTCCCGCAGTAAATATAAACAACGACAGTATTCAGGAAGAAAACCAAACATTGCATTTTTTTTTATCATAACTCTGGTTTTACGTGGCCTATCAACACAATTTAAAAACTGGTATAAAGTCCACACTTTTTCCGTTAATTGTTCCGTCTGCTCACATCTCCAATGGTTTTACACATTGTCATCAACGTGGCTTCACTCCACATCGGCCACGCCGCTTTGCTAGCTAAAACACCGGTGTCGGCACATAAGGACGCTGTCAAAGCCTGTCGACGACGGTGATTAGCTGCGTATATACGAATGAATCGCATCATTGGCTGGACTATGGGATAAGGTGGCATCGTGACTAACACTGCAAAACAGAATTGTTAAAGTATTAATTTTAATTTCAATTCAGGTTAGGTTTTTTTGTGCGCAACACAGATTTTCTGTGCGCAGAGACCGTGCCAGCAGTGCGCAATTGCGCACGTTCGCAGCTTAGAGGGAACATTGCACATCACACGTGCATAAATAGAGTGACAGCGTGACAGTGATAGATTTGGTCTGGCGGAGATGGGTTAATGTTTACAGTATAACTCAGGAGACTGTAAATTTCTAATCTTCCCTCACTTCATCTCTCCGAACCTATGGTGCATGAGACTTTCAAGGATTAACCTTTTACACCTGAAGAGATACGATAAGCACTTGCGCAGTTTTCAGAACTTACCTATACATGGTTAGGTCACAAATATTTGGACAGAGACAACTTTTTTCTAATTTTGGTTCTGTATATTAGCACAATGAATTTTAAATGAAACAACTCAGATCCAGTTTAAGTACAGAGCTTTAATTTCATATATGGAACAAAGAGACTGCATAAAAATGTGAGGAACTGAAGCCTTTTTTTAGCGCAATCTCTTCATTTCAGGGGCTCAGAAGTAATTGGACAAATTAAATAACTGAAAATAAAATCTTCATTTCTAATACTTGGTTGAAAACCCTTTGCTGGCAATGACAACCTGAAGTCTTGAACTCACGGACATCACCAGATGCTGGGTTTCCTGTTTTTTAATGCTCTGCAAGGCCTTTACTGTAGCGGCTTTCAGTTGTCATTTGTTTGTAGGCTTTTCTGTCTGAAATTTAGTCTTCAACAAGTGAAATGCATGCTCAATTGGATTAAAACAGTGGTTCCCAAAGTAGGGGGCGTGCCCCTTGGTGCAGAGCCTAGCATAACGGACATAATGGACAGGTTTGGACAGAAGATTTTCTTGTAAAACAAAGGGGGCCTAGCAAAAAAAGTTTGGGAACCACTGAATTAAGATCAGTTGACTGACTTGGCAATTCAAAAATATTGCACTTCTTGGCTTTAATAAACTCCTATAGGAGTTTATTAAAGCCAAGAAGTGCAATTTAGCTGCATTTAGCTGCTTCTGTCCCGTGTAACATCATCAATAAACACTAGTGTCCCAGTGCCAGTGGCAGCTTTGCACGTCCAAGGCATCACACTGCCTCTGCCTTTTTTTTACCGATGATATGGAGTGCTTTGGATCATGAGCTGTTCCACGTCTTCTCCATACTTTTTTCTTGCCATCATTCTGGTGAAGGTTGATCTTGGTATCATTTGTCCAAACAATGTTTTTCCAGAAGTGTGCTGACTTTTTTTACATTTTTTTTTTTTAGCAAAGTCCAATCTAGCCTTTATATTTGTAGCATTTCATGTTCCTTTTAAGCCTTAAGAGTATAAAGGAAATGTACACCATTAAGTCCTGCTCTCAAAATCTGATATAGATGTAACACTGTCTGTGAAACTGGATTTAAGTGCTTAAAATTAAAATTTAAAAACATATTTAGCACCATCTTTTGTCAGTACGGAACTGGACGTTATCTGGTTGGTTGGCTGGTTGGTTGTGGCAAATAGACTTACATTAATTTTAGCTAACTAGTGACAGAATCAATAACTCAGAGGAAAGTGCAGTGCAATTTGCTGAGATGTCCAATGAAAATTACATAGTTTGTCTTCAGATAAAAAAAAATAACATCTAATCTTTACGTAGATGCCAGTTGTCATCGTGAGACACTAAGTGATCTCCAAGATGTTCTCTGAGACCTTACAAAAACCCTTGGATGCTATAACTTTTTCAATAGTTATAATATCATATAGTGGTATATCTCACAGAGGTCTGGGCACTGCTGTAAATATAAGTCTTGCATCGGCTGAATCCACGCCAGTCCACTAGAGACACAGGCAGCTAAAAATGAAGTTCACATAAAGTATGTGCTACAGTTTAAGTTGCTGCTAACTAACTCTCCATCTCTACCCTCAGGGCTCTTTTCACCCACTGCAGCGACCCAGACAAACAGGTCTTCAACATACCTGGCTTGTCTTCTGAGATGATGGCACTCATCATTAATTTTGCTTACACCGGCTCAGTTTCCATAGCAGGGGAAAATGTAGTGGAACTTCTCATGGCAGCTGATCAATTCAAAGCAATGGACATTGTGAAACTCTGCTCTGACTTCCTCGGGGAGCAACTGTGCCCAGAGAACTGCGTTGGCATTTGGCAGTTCACAAAAGTATGCTTATCACCCGAACTACGCGCCAAGGCCTACCACTACATCATCAGTAACTTTGAGCAGGTTGTTCTTGAGGAGGAGTTCCTGCAGCTAACTGTGGAGGAACTTACTGACATCCTTGATAGAGAGGACCTCAATGTGCAGTTGGAGACCACTGTGTATGAAGCGCTTACAAAGTGGATTAGCCATGTACCTGTACAACGGAAACAACACCTCACCGCTCTGTTGTCCAAGGTCTATAAACTTTCATTACTACATTTAGTTTGGACTTAAATCTTCAGTATTTAAGTCATAGATTGAGTCGATCCATCTGGGTATAAGGATGCTTTAATATCTTGAGATGTTGCTCTTTTCAGGTGTAGCCAAACCACATTTAAGAAATTCTCTTCAAGAGCATTAAAACCGTATCAGATCTCTACATACATACTATAGAATAAATTATATTTATTAAGTATAGTTGCTAGGGCTATGACTAAAAACTGTCCCTGTTGACGAAAAGGCTAATGGTGTCTGACTTTGGTCTCTCTCTTGCTAGCAATAAGAAAATTAAACAACATTAGGAGCATTATCCTAAAGAAGCTTGAGTTTACTAAAACTGATGTAGTTGAAATTCATAGTCACATTCTCTTCTGTCATCTCTCTATAGGTCCGACTGGGATTGATGACGTCAGACTACCTGAAGGACCATGTGCTGTCTAGTGAGCTGGTGGAGGCCAATTCTGAGTGCCTGTCCATGATAAGTAATGCCATCTTAGACATACATGATCTAGGAAGCAGACCCTTCATATCTGCCTTGTATCACCCTCTTGCTCGTCCGCGCCTGCCTCATTCCATCCTGCTGGCCATTGGGGGGTGGAGTGGTGGTGAGCCAACTAACGACATCGAAGCCTACGATTGCCGGGCTAACCGCTGGGTCAACGTAACGAACAACCTCGAGTGTCCTCGTGCTTATTATGGAGCCGCATTCCTCAACGGGTACGTCTACTCCGTTGGTGGCTTCGACGGGGTGGAGCATTTCAACAGCGTCCGTAGGTTTGACCTGACCACTCGCGCCTGGAATGAGGTGGCGCCCATGCACTCCCGCCGCAGCTATGTGAGCGTGACTGTGTTGAACGGGTTCATCTATGCCCTGGGAGGCTACGACGGGCATGTACGACTCAGCAGTGCAGAGCGCTATCAACCTGAACTCAACCAGTGGAGTCTTATTGCACCGATGCACGAACAGAGGAGCGACGCCAGCTGCACAACACTTAACAACCGGGTGGGTGACGTAAAAGAGTAGCAGAGAAATAGAGTAGGGTCTCAGGCACACAGGCCTAGAGACCTGTCAGCAACCTTTGGTAACAACCAGTTGCTAGGGAAAAATGTGTACTCCTCAGCTGGTTAGGCAGTGATTGTATGAAAGACTACAGATTTCTACAGCAAATAGTTTGAGTATTTGCAGACAAGTCAGAATACTCCATGCAAACCTCAACAGTCTGCTTACGACCAAAGGAAACACAAGGAGGCTTGTGGTGCAACACCTTCCTGGTTACAATTTCACAGTAGTGACAGCCATCAACCTCCAGCAACCACTTGCCAACCAGTCAGGGAATACACATTTTTACAGTGAAGCGAGGTGCAAGATAGGTCACAAACTGGTTTCTATGTTCATGTTTTCAAATTTAAAAGTATAGTTTAAAGTTGAACAATATACTAATATATATCTATTTTGTTTCTAACTGATCACAAGTGCATCTTTGCATTTATGTACAGTACTTTAGTTGAGTTGACTTGTCAACTAAAATATAACAGATATTACAAAAAATTGTAAAACACATCATTCTTTTATTATATTAAGATCCCATATTACAGTTATTTATCTGCATTCCTGAACAGAAAAATTAGCCTTATTGATTGCATGTTATGTTTGATTCATTTCTGGCTTTCTGACTCAAAGAAGTCCCACAAAAATTTTTAATGTCCCTTTTTTGTTTTCAGATTTACATTTGTGGTGGACTCAATGGCAACGAGTGTCTGCAGACAGCTGAATATTACAACCCAGAGAGCAACCAGTGGACGATGATCAGTCCCATGAACAGCCGCCGCAGCGGGATAGGTGTCATTGCATATGCGGATCATGTCTTTGCAGTAAGACAAAGTAGTGCTGACACTCACGTAACATACAAATCAAATCTGTAATGTGCTTTGATCAGTAAGGTTTAACACAGATTTGGCTGACACAGAATTTGGCTAACTTTGTTTTGTATTTATCAATGATCAGATTCCTATCCTGACCACAGGTTCAGAGAAGGCATTCTTACTCATTCTATGTATTAATTTAACTGATTAGTGATGTTTCTGCCTCTCTCTTTTTTTTTTTCATGTGCCTCATTCCCAAAATGTTGTGTCTTTGATGATTTCACATTTCACTCAGTACAACAGAAATACTTATTCAAAACCAACATTGTCATCCTCATCGTTCCATAAAGGACATATGTTAGAGACAATTTCAAACTTATCCTGCAATACCTTTAGAAAAATGAGGGAATAAGCCAAGTGATTAGAACTCATCCTCTGGGGACGGTAGGCATTTTAGCTGTAAATTTATCTTGCTATTTGCCTTAAAACCACTTATTTAGTTGTTTTGCAGCTGCACCCTTTGGTAAAAAGCAAAGATTTTAGTCTCACCTTCTGAGACACACTTCTTTATTTAGCTAGCTACCGTTTAGTATTTATTTTAGTCTCTATTCAAAAAAAGGAAAAGTTATCATCAGCAGAATGCAGTGACCTTACCCTGGTGCTGACCTCAGGGTCTTTGATCAGGCTTTTAGGCCCCAAGGCCTATCAGGGCTACTTTAATCTGTTATAGGAAGAAAGGACTGGAACTCAATGTTCCTTTTTGGACTAAAGGCAAAAGAGCTTTGAAGACATTTATACTGAAAACACAAATACTTTGTCGAGGGCTATTCATCTTTGTTGATAATAGCGTGGTGTAATAGACAACAGTGCTTTAATAGCTGTAGTTGAGGCTTGAGTGAAAAAAGGTCTCATACAGACTTCCACAACAGCTGGCTTCTACTTTATTTTACTTTTTCCTTTTAATTCAGAAGTCATTTTCACACACCACTGCACCCTGATCTTTTCTAGACATTCCCAACAAATGTGGGCCTGTGAGAATGCAAATACTGGGACGTTAATGAGCCTTTTTTAAACAACTTTTATGTGTAAACTCCATATAACAGCATGAGAATATGTCAGGTAGGTGTTCGCTTTATCCAGGTAAAACCCTAAACCAATCAGAGTATTTCCAGTAGTCAGATCACACCTAAGGTAAACAATCTCCTTGTATCTGCTACATATTAAGGGCAACTTGGGACAATATTGCAACTTAACTCTTCTGTCACTTTCTGGAGTATCTGTGCAAAAGCAGCTAAAGACATATAGCAGGTGCATTTTCTTACAGGGGTACGGTGAAGCTGGTTACACTTACATTCAATCATTTGAGCCACGTATTTACTTTTAGGTTGGTGGCTTCGATGGAAACAACCGTCTGCGCACCGCTGAGGCTTACAACCTGCATACCAACACGTGGAACCTCGTGTTCTCTATGCTGACCCCGCGCAGCAACTTTGGCATTGAGGTAATTGATGATCGCCTCTTTGTCGTCGGGGGTTTCAACGGCTTCACCACCACTTCGGACGTCGAGTACTACACCGCTTTAACCAATGAGTGGTATGAGGCGTGCGGCATGGATATTTTCCGCACAGCCTTGAGCTGCTGTGTGGTGTCCGGACTTTCCAACCTGACTGAGTACACCTTTCCTCGTGACTTCCTGCCACTTGAAAATGTTCTAGAATTAGCAATGGAGTCAGCAGAGTCCACGTAACATCTTTAAAGTGCAGTACTGCCATGTGTCAACATCTGAGTCTCCAACATGAAGGACTGAAATAAATCTTTAGAGCATTAAACTGCTGGTGAACTGGACATTTTTTGTATGTATCTCAAAAACTTTCAGTAGGAGAGCCTGCACTGTAGATACTGGGTTTTATTAAGAGAATGCAATTGCAACAATAACAAATTGAAAAGATTTTTTCATTCCCTGTAATGTATGGCTGCTGAGTAGCCATACCAGACATGCACACAGGGTGACCAGATCACAATAAGCCGCATGTCGGACTTATCAACTCTTGCTAGGTAAACACCATAAGAATAAAGGGAAGTTTTCACTCTCCCTTGTTATTTCAGCTGCGGTTCTGTCTGGTAACAGTCTATAGGTTTGAGTAAGGATGTATCCAATATTTTACAGTTGTACTAGCCAATACCCAATAAAGCAATTCTTACTTTTATACCAAACTAGTCAGTCTCAGCTTAGTCAATTTACTCTTTCACAGTAGAGCCTATTTTCTGAATAGTCTTCTGTCTAAACTCAACATATAAAAAAAAAAAATCTTAAAATTAACTAAAAGCGAGGCTGTCTCTGCACTGCACAGACCAAACACAAAATATCGGCATGTTAGCCAATATTATCGTGCACCCTTAATTATAACACTGGGCTAACCTGGCCAAATTACAAACAAAAATCAATCACAACCAACATGGACTGTAGTAGCCGTGGAAGGAGAGAGGAAGTGCTTTCCTATAGTCCATCTGACCATATTGGCTTTACTGGCCAATAAAAGCAGTCCACTCAGCCATGCCAGAGGGGCCGATGGCGCGATATGGCCACCTTGCTTCTGTCAGTCTGCCCCAGGGCAGCTGTGGCTACAACCGTAGCTTGCCTCCACCAGTGTGTGAATGCGAGAGTGAATGAATAGTGGAATTGTAATTAAGCAAACTTCCTGTCCCCCACACCATTTCCTGTCACACACACAGCACGCAGCTTCTCAGAGCAGCTCAAGCTGCTTTTCTGTTTCTGCAGGCTAATCAAACTTATTTTGTATTTACAATCTACAAACCCTCTGTAATTCTACTAACTTTTGATCCAAAATGTAGCATCATTCACACAATGATTTCATAATCCTCTCACACCTTTATTTATCATTCAAAACCTTCTACTCACCACATTCACACACTTAAACTGTGACCAGAGTTGAGGAATATAACTCAAAACAAGCTTTCCTAAAAGTATTTTAGACATGCTTGTCATAATCAGAAAGAGCAAGTCAACAAAAACAAAGAAAAAAACGATTGAAACCTCTATTAATTCTCACAGCACACACAAGAAATTGAAAAAATAAAACACACCAGCAACTATTGCTGGAGAGAAGTTACTACTGAAAGTAATATGTTAATCTTAAGTATATACAATGCACTCACTATATTTATATATCTACATCCAAACTCAGTCAATTACTATACATCCACTACAGCAACTCAAAACTTTATTTATAGCCCTCTAATGAACATAAATGGTGTCTTAAACACACATTCAACAATGTTTGCAGCAGTATTTGTAAAACCAGCTGTGGCTTAAACAGTTCACTGCTTACTAATTTGCATTTTCATACTCACACACACACAGTCTAAAAATAGCTCCAGCATTGCCTCAGACTCCTTTCACACAGAGATCTCTTATTTTATATTACAAAGATGTCTTATATTTACAACCACTGTCAGATCTGTCAGCTTCAGCGCCTAAACAATTTTGACAAATTTAAGTTAACGGTCCAACCGGTAAAGTCCAACTTTTTTGTGATCAATTAACCAGTATCAGACTAACTGTTTCTGGCCTCATCTCTAAAATCCCTAAGTTAATTTAAAAGCGTCAACCAACCCAAACTTTGCCTGAAGCTCTATTTTTTGGCGTTTCACAGCCAAGGCTTACCCAGAAGTTTTAAGTTAAAGTTACACGCCCGAAGTCCAACTTCTGCTGGCCAAAAAAGCGCAGACTACCGTTCCAAACGGTAAGGAGACTAACTCCTAGTTTAATTCCAGGATGCCCTGTACCCCACAGTCAAGCCAAACTGAACTAACCCTGTTCGCCGACAGGTCAATGTCGCGCGTCCACGACAAGGAGGGAGCGTAACCTCCGGGCTCTGCGCTTCCTAGCAGACTCTAACTGCCGTCCTATAAAAAATTTATAACACTTTAAAACAACAATCAACACCCAAAACAAGTGTATGACTGAGGCAGATCTACCCTGATGGACAATGGGGACTCCAACCCACAAAATGACCAACAAAGGTCTGACCTAATGACCAACCAGGACTTTAACCCACAAAATGACCAAATTCCCTAAATCCTACGTGAGCCTCGAACTCACTTTCACTGTTTTCTTTTTCCTTGGGACTCCAACCCAATTTCTTAGCAGACTCTAACTGCTTTAACTTCTTCGTAGCAGACTCTAACTGCTTCAACTCATGAGATTTTTCATCAAAATCAAAACAGACATCTACCAGTAATTTCAGTGAGTAGACTTAAATTTTATCATGTCCAATTTGGCACACTTTGGAAATAATTCAACAGGTAGTGTCTTACCTTTGGATAAGCCGGCTTATGCCCACTCACTTCGACCACTGGCACTCATGTCTGCCCGTCCGACCACCTCAGACCACCGAATTTCTCCGTCTACACCTCCAATTCTCTCCCTCCTCAACCACCGGACGAAGCCCCCAAATCTTAAGGTTCACATAATTGAGGAAGGAGCGTACAAACAACCATTGGTCAAACAATTGATTTTAATGAATACACGCGTGGGAAGACCACTCTGTACGCAGACAGGGATTGATCTTCGACTTAATCAAAGCATACACAGATTTTTATAGCATCAGGGTTTGAATTAAAGACGCCCCTTCATACGTCACAGACAGAATATATATACCGGTATACGTCAAATCAAAACCACAATGACTTTTAACACGGTTTAAAAGAACATTGTCTTCTATCTCGTCTGAAACACGAGCCCCACATCCTGCCAGACGCTGTTCCTCTTTCCAGAGACAAACATGACCAACTTCTCACCTATACATGAGTCTCTCTGAGTGTGTGTGTGTGTGTGTCTATGTCGTCCTCAAATGCTCTCTCAATTCACCCGTTGCACTTCTGACCTTTTACCAGACCAGAGGCTCATCCTTATGTGTAATAACCTAACTGAAACTACATGTACTATGTTGAATAAATGTTTTAATCAAGAACCTCTACTAAGAGCTTAATAAAAGAATATAAAAGTATAACAGACAATTTGAATAACCTAGTAATTCAAATAGCCTCGTCTAGCCTGCTCCTCAGAATAACTTAGACTCTGCTTTCACTTCTGCAAACTCTCTGCAACTTCCTGTCAACTCCTGCAACTTAGTCTTTCTGAAAGACACACACACTGTTTAAACCTCTGAATACAATATCAATGCTGCAGATTATATTATTAATGCAATGGTAATGATGATGATTATTTAACAATAGCAGTAAAATAATTTCCCTGCTCCACAGCGCTTTGGGTGCCTTGAAAAGCGCTATATAAATCCAATCCATTATTATTATCATTATGCTCTTCTTGTAAGATGATGTGAGATCTTTCTCATGGATTTTGTCCAAGAGAACCTCCGTCTGTATGACGGAAAGCAGAGTGGCTACACATTTTGGGTATGTAAGGTGAAGGGTGTAATAGTAGGCCATAAGGTATAAAGCACCCTCGGTAACCAAGTCTTTTGGAAACGTGGTTATTGGCACATCTCCTACCGCTAGGATGCAGTTGGATGGACTCACAATCAGGACTGGGCATGAGAGAGGACATTTCATCAGATAGGTATTAGGGTCTTCTTGGTCCTTTAACAGATAACACAGACATACTTTTGTAAGGATGATGCACTTTTGTTTCAAACACATAACTAAAGCTAAATTACAACAAAAGTTGAGGTTCTGAGAAAACACATCTGAAATTGCTACTTTTAATTATTCTCGATGGAATTACTGTTCACATCTGTCTAGCCTTCCTGAAAAACAGAAAACCAAGGCTACATTTAGTTAGGTATCATTGAGGTGATAAAAATGTGCTACCATGTAATGCATCCATGTTTGTATTTACTGGTCACAGAGATCTAACATGTGAGAACCCTCATTCCAAAAATGTGTTTTAGGTGCCTTTTGAAGGCTTAGAACATATAATATGTGAATATAAAATACTTTGGCACTCATCAGAAGCATTTTTTTAATACTGTTGTCCCAAAAAGAACAAAAACAAAAAACAACTACTACATTTTACACAACTCACCTCAAGGACATGCACCAGAGCCTCACTCGCATCCCGTGCCCTCTTTGGAGGAGCAGAGGTGGATGGGAACAGTGATGGCAGCACATGTAGCATCTCAAGAGCCTGTTCAGCTATACAGAAAAAAGAATCATCATCTCATTACCAAACTTAAACAAAATCCTCAAGATCAAAAAAACAAACAACAACAAATATTTGGCCAGTGACAACCATCGTGGATTGAAAAGGTGAACAACAAGACACTAGCACATGAAAGTTAAAGCTGTAATCCATAGTTTAAGCTTGTCACAGTAACCTAAAAAAATGCTAAATGGTGTAGATAATTGTAGTATACTGTGTTTACAGTAGGCTAATATGACTTATGCTTGAATGCTAACTACACCTACATTGGCCAACATTGCATTAATGTCAGTCTGTAAAACTTAATGCTCAAGAGGGGAGGGAGGGGGAACAAAAAGGGATTTATCTTACATTGTATGTTGTGTAGTGTGCCTACACAACAACCTTTTCCTAAACTGGCCTGTTGGTTTGTATTTTTAGCCTTTTGTAGTGTTGAGTCTGTTTTCCCTGCGCGTAACTAGCATCCAGAAATGCATATACTATTATATATTGTACATATATTTATTAGTTTCAGATGTAGCCATTCTTGTATTTTGCTTGTTTACATTATTGTATTTTGCACAACTCTGTTGCTTGTGAAGCTCGCACACAAGAATTTCACTCACATGTGCTGTACCAATGTACCTGCACATGTGATGTGACAATAAAAGTGATTTGATTTGATTTGATTTGATAAAGGTGCGGCTTTCAGCTCCTTCAAGAAGGAGAGGGGGAGTGGGGGATTAGGCCTTTAAAATTTCAAATTCTCCTCCTCCTGTCCTCAGTGACATTACTTTACGGACTACTGCTTTAACATGCTTAAAGATCCAAACTATACTCTGATGACCAATAACACCAAAACATCATTGCTTACCTTTATCCATTCCCATTGGGGGCTTCAGCGTCTTTTTCCATACACCAAAAAACTGCACCTTCTAGTCAAAAAAAAAAGAAAGCTTGCCATCTTCCCTTCAGTTCATTGATGAAGTTGGCATTTTCTTTATCCAAAATGTGATGAAGCTCCTCCATCACCTATAAAATATTCAGCATACCAATACAAACATGTCAATGCATCACTGAGGAGCAAGAAGTCGGTATGATAAACATTGTTTGGCTTGAATCACGTGGATTCAACAATGACTTACATGTCCAATGTCCTTGAAGCAAGGATATGCTTCTAGAAGCTTTTTGTGTCTGTCCTCCTCGCGAATAGTATTTGAATCAATGAATGCTCTTCTGGCTGAGAGACATCCTGGTGGTTTGTGTTTTTTCTTTTAAACAAAGTTTGTAGGGTCTTGTAGTGTTTGGCCAATGTTGCTGGACAGTGGGTGTCTGGACTGTTGATATCTGCAGGCTTGTTTGCTGCAAGACACAAAATTATAATGTCTCTCACTTTAAAAAAAAAATCTCATGTCATTAAAATGACAAGTGTCAGAAATCTGCCATAAAAAAATATAGACTATACTTTAATGGAGTTAAATCTTAAAACCCCCCAAAAAACTACAGCTCTGAACTTAACTATTAAATACTTATTCATTTTTCAAAATATTTACCATGTAAATGCCAATTTACATATGGTCATGCAATCATATACAATTATATGTAGGCACACAAGTGCACCACTATAAAGATGTGCCCACACACACACACAGCCATGAGGCAGTTGGATGGACTCACTATTAGGACTTGGCAGGGTAGAGGGTTCTTCTTCAAGTAGGTTTTGTGCTTTCCTTTTTCCTTAAAGACATAGCAAAGAGATATTTTGTGTCAGGGTAATACATTTTAAAAAATTAGTTTGGAACCTAAATTAAAAAAACAGTTAAAAAGAGAAAAAAAAAGCCTCTAGTGAGGCACATTGTTTTTAAAAACATTACTTTACATGATATACTGAGTGGTTATAGACAGTGATGTTGCACAGACTTATACTATAAACACACCACAGTACCCAGCTCTTTAAATTTATAATATACTGGCTTTTATTAATACCAATACTTTATTAACATTCATTTCCACAGAAATGTTAACAAACTGATGATAAAACAGGAAAAATGTGATGTAGTTATCATTTTCTGATGCCCATTTTAAAGCCTTTTACTTCTGTCATGTCAGGACTGCCATCTTGACTCAACATGCAGGTATATTTGTTTTATTTTTTTATGATGACCACACAGTGACCGGTTTGTAAATGTAAAGTTGAAACTCACCTTCTAACTCACTTGTTTTACTGGCCGACTCTGGGCTGCTCCTCCCTTCTGTGGACAGATCCAGAATGATTGTTGAGTCACTTGAATCCATTTCTTCTACGTCACTTGGCTGATCAAGACGTCGCCTCTTGGCAGAGCTGCAAAGATTAGTCAGTTAATCAATTAGTTATCAACTATAAACTCAATCAATTCATATCTTTATTGTATAGCCATTTTCATATATACAAAGTGCTTCTTCCTTTCATGCTAAAACAGGTGAGGAAACTAAAGGCAGGTCACCAAATACTTGATTGATCATTTTGGATCACTTCTTTCTTTCCTTAATAAAATGCCCAAACATGATTTTAGCTTTTTTGTTTGTCCTCTATCGTGGAAATTAAAATTGTCAGGTTGTGGACAAAAGAAGACTTTTGGGGAAAAACTTTCACAACTTTCAGACATCGTACTGACTAAACATCTTATCAATTAATGAGGAAAATGAATAACAGAATTATCATTGCTAAAATTAAAATTAATTAGTTGCAGCCTTACCTCTTTGAATGTCTCCCATCTGGAGTGGCTTTTTGGGGGGATCTCACATTTTGCAGTCTTTTGTTTAGCTGTGTGTACACAGTAACCTGTATAGGACATTTAATACATTTTTCGAACCACTACTAAAATGTCCAACATGAAACACTTTGGTATTGAAGTGGATGCATTTCACTTACCCATGTATTCTTGATGCCTTGGTCCTGTAGCATAGGGTAGTACTGCACTATTCTCTTTGCCATTGCTGTAATTTCTGGTTTTGACGGGTATCTATCAATCAATCAAAATCAATCAAAATTTATTTATATAGCACATTTTTAAAGACCGAAGTACACCAAAGTGTTTTCCAGTAAAATCATGATACAGATAAAAATCACAATATAAAATATAAATTACAGATATAAATAAAATATAAAATAATTACATAATCCAAATGCAAAGCCAGATGTAAATTACCCTAAATCGCCTTGAATGCCAGGTTAAACAAATACGTTTTTAAACGTGATTTAAAAGACTGAATGGAATCTGATGCGCGAATATGAAGAGGAAGAGTATTCCATAACCTGGGTGCAGCAACGGCAAAGGCACGGTCTCCTCTGGTCTTCAGCCGAGACCTAGGTTGCACTAAGAGCAGTTGGCCCGATGATCTTAGTGCTCTCTGAGGGCTATACAGACAGAGGAGATCAGCTAGGTAGTCAGGTGCCATATTGTTTAGAATTTTACAAGTAAACAATAAAATTTTAAAATCAATTCGGTATTTAATAGGAAGCCAGTGTAAATTTTCCAGAACAGGGGTGATAGAATCGTACTTTCTAGTGCCGGTCAAGAGACGTGCTGCGGCATTTTGGACCAGCTGCAAACGCTGAAGAAGAGAAGATTGTAGTCCCAAGTAGAGAGAATTACAATAATCCAGTCTTGAAGTGATGAAAGCATGAATGAGTTTCTCCAGATCTTTGTGTGGTATGTAAGGTTTAGCCTTAGAAATTAGGCGTAGTTGGTGAAAGCTGGTTTTTACCACAGTAGAGACCTGTTTATCTAGTTTGAAGGAACTATCCATGAAAACTCCAAGATTCCTAGCAGCATCAGTAAGGTGGTTAGCAACAGGCCCGAATGTGCCAGTCAGTTGTCCCAGAGGCATATTTCTATCAAAAACAATAATTTCTGTCTTCTTTTCATTTAAAGTAAGAAAGTTACGTCATAACCAGTTTTTGACATCGCTCAGACAATCAAACAGAGGATGTAGTGAAGATGAAACATCCCCAGTCAGGTGGAGGTAGATTTGAATATCATCAGCATAGCAGTGAAAAGAGACATTATGTTTTTCAAAAGTGGAGCCCAAGGGCAGCATATACAGAGAAAACAACACAGGACCCAATACCGAGCCCTGGGGCACACCACAACGAAAATGGGCAGAAGAAGAGGAATATTTTCCCATCATGACAGAGAACGACCTCTCAGAGAAATATGATTTAAACCAAGATAGAACATTTCCTTTAAGGCCTACTACTTGTTCCAATCTTGCCAAAAGGATATCATGGTCAACCGTGTCAAAGGCTGAAGTCAAATCCAATAGAACTAAGACCACATAGTATGGAAGAAATATAGTATCATCAGAATTCAAGTATTTTTAGACATTGAATTTATGACACTGAATTTTTATCCTCCAAATTTCCCTGCAAAAATATTCACCTGCAAAAATTCACCTGAAAAAAATTCACCTGCAAAAATTCACCTGCAAAAATTCAACTGCAAAAGTGATGAACTTTAATGACCCAAGCCAGAGCAATCAGCACCAGATCGAGTCGAGTGGCTCTCAGCCAATTAAATTACGCTGTTTGATCACATGACACCGTTAGCCAGCAGTGTGTCTCCTAAAAGAGAGCTGTTTAAAGGTGAGTGATTAAGTTTTTCTCCTAAATAGAGATCATTACAGAACGCCTAGTCCTACTTAAAATCCCATTTATTATTATTATTTTTTTTTATCATCTACTCGAACTAAGGAAAACGTTTGACTAACTCAAAGACAATTTCCACGCCTCCCCTGCCTGACTGCAGAGGCAGTTTTGAATTTAGGAGCGCCAAGATGGCAGCGGCAAACCCTGGCGGCTCTCCGGTGAGTATATATATATTTTTTTATCTTCAAGTTTGTCTTTTGAAACCTTAATTTTATTTAAATCCGTTGCTCACGTATAAAGTACACAGACGGGGTCTTTGCTCAACTCGTCTGAGGCGTGTCTCACTAAGCGCTACATGCTAGCATCCTGCTAACCGAGCTACCCTTTACATGCTGTGCTTTAGAAAATAGGATACTCGTTAAAAAAAATACTCCGCAGATATTGATAGATAGACGAACACTGCAAATATAATGTTGGAAACGAGAACGGCCTTTGGTGAAGGGGTAAAATACACCATGAATAAAGCCATAGAGTGAATGGCTGCCATGGTTGCAGAACAGCCTGATTTAATGACAAGAATGGGGAAGAGTGAGGTGAAGTGAACCACAGCCACAAAACACGGTCAGACAAGGCGGCAAAAGGGCAGTGATCTGTCCGTCAGTATGAAGTTGGTGTGTGCTTTGGTGAACAAAAACTCCAGACTGGTAGCAGGAAGATGGGAGACTCGTGTTTCACTGGAATAGTGGTGAATTAAAACATCCTTTGTTGGGGACATTTCGGTGTAAATGCATCCATACAGGCAAGACAGAGGCAGACTAGACAGTGAAGAAAACAAGGCAAACATTAGAAATATAAAAACGGAAATATAGGATGAGTCGGGGATGAGTTCCTGCCCCAAGTGGAGGAGTTCAAGTATCTCGGGGTCTTGTTCGCGAGTGATGGGAGAAGGGAGCCGGAGATCGACAGACGGATTGGGGCTGCAGCTGCAGTAATGCGGACGCTGCACCGGTCCGTCGTGGTGAAGAGGGAGCTGAGTGTAAAAGCGAAGCCCTCAATTTACCGGTCGATCTACGTCCCTACCCTCACCTATGGCCTTTACATGACTAACCTCCCCTCTTCTCCCCACCTCACATTAGCCCCCATCTTTCTTCCAGGTGGAAAAGACCCGTCACCTTCTGGGAGAGGCGGCTCCCGTGGGAACAGCTCCCACCACCAAGTCCCTGAGTGAGTCTCTGTCCCCCAGCGTGAGCTCCAGCACTCTGTCCACGTCCACCTCCGCCTCCTCGCAGATCTCCAGCACCACCTTTGAAAGCGTGAGAAGGAGCTGGCCACCAAGGTGAGAAAAACGTGGGCTTAGTGGGCGTTCTTGTTGCTGCCTTCTTCCTTCTCTGCTCGGAGCTGATCGGTCTTGTTCCTGTTGTGTTGTAGTGCCTGCGCCTTCTGACACACACCTTCAATACTGAATACAACCAGCTGGTGAACAGCATCAGTGACTGCAAGGTGAGAAATAATACAAAGAAATAAAAAAATAGCCTTTCTGTGTCACATCAGGGAGTTCCTATATTGACGTCTACCTCATCCTGCTGTTGTTTCACTTCAGCTTTCTCTCATCTCACCGATCGGACGTGATCCATCCGTGACGAGCTTCAGCAGTGCCACCCTCACCCCTTCCTCTACCTGCCCCTCTCTGTCGGACTCGCGCTGTGGCTCCATGGGCCAGAAGTAAACATATTTTTAGGAACATTGACCTCGATCTGCAAACGGTTATTGACAGGTTATCCATTTGATTCTAACTTGGTGTGATTTGTGTTAAAGGACCCCTGAGAACAGCTCACGTGCCTCCAGTCCCTCCTGCTCAGACTGTGAAAACTTCCCGATGGTTCCCACTCTGGAGACCTCCTACCTTGCGCGGGCTGCAAAAGAACGAGTTCCTGAACTTGGTGCCTGATATTGAAGAAATGCGACCAGGGTGAGTAATGCCATATTAACCCAAATACTGTCACTATGACATGTGTCTCACAGACCAAATGTAAGTCGACACTCATGTTCTCTAGGTCAAGCAGAAATGATGTGGATCGATTCAAATTCCTGAGCCTGGATGATTTCAGCTGGAAACAAACCAACTCTGCTTCTTCCTCAGATAATTCAATTCAATTCAATTTTATTTATATAGCGCCAAATCACAACAAAAGTCTCCTCAAGGCGCTTCATAGATACAGAGAAAAACCCAACAATCATATGACCCCCTATGAGCAAGCACTTTGGCGACAGTGGGAAGGAAAAACTCCCTTTTAACAGGAAGAAACCTCCAGCAGAACCAGGCTCAGGGAGGGGCGGGGCCATCTTCTGCGACCGGTTGGGGTGAGAGAAGGAAGACAGGATAAAAGACATGCTGTGGAAGAGAGACAGAGGTTAATAACAGATATGATTCAATGCAGAGAGGTCTATTAACTCATACTGAGTGAGAAAGGAGACTGGAAAGGAAAAACTCAATGCATCATGGGAATCCCCGGCAGCCTACGTCTATTGCAGCATAACTAAGGGAGGATTCAGGGTCACCTGGTCCAGCCCTAACTATATGCTTTAGCAAAAAGGAAAGTTTTAAGCCTAATCTTAAAAGTAGAGATAGTGTCTGTCTCCTGAATCCAAACTGGAAGCTGGTTCCACAGAAGAGGGGCCTGAAAACTGAAGGCTCTCCCTCCCATTCTACTTTTAAATACTCTAGGAACAACAAGTAGGCCTGCAGAGCGAGAGCGAAGTGCTCTAATAGGGTGATACGGTACTACAAGGTCATTAAGATAAGATGGGGCCTGATTATTTAAGACCTTGTATGTGAGGAGCAGGATTTTGAATTCAATTCTGGATTTAACAGGAGAAATCTGCTCTCTCTTTCTAGTCCCTGTCAGGACTCTTGCTGCAGCATTTTGGATTAGCTGAAGGCTTTTCAGTGAGTTTTTTGGACATCCTGATAATAATGAATTACAGTCGTCCAGCCTGGAAGTAATAAATGGTAAATGCCCTGTATTTATATAGTGCTTTACTAGTCCCTAAGGACCCCAAAGCGCTTTACATATCCAGTCATCCACCCATTCACACACACATTCACACAATAAATGCATGAACTAGTTTTTCAGCGTCACTCTGAGACAGGATATTTCTAATTTTAGAGATGTTGCGCAAATGGAAGAACGCAGTCTTACATATTTGTTTAATATGTGCGTCCAAGGTTCCTCACAGCGTTACTGGAGGCCAAGGTAATGCCATCCAGAGTAAGAATCTGGTTAGATACCATATTTCTAAACTTTTCAGGGCTGAGTACAATAACCTCAGTTTGATCTGAATTAAGAAGCAGAAAGTTAGCGGCCATCCAGGTCTTTAAGTCTTTAAGACATTCCTGCAGTGTAACTCATTGGTGTGTGTTATCTGGCTTCATGGACAGATAGAGCTGGGTGTCATCTGCATAGCAGTGAAAATTTATGCTATGTCTTCTAATGATGCTGCCTAAGGGAAGCATGTATAATGTAAACAGAATTGGTCCTAGCACTGAACCCTGTGGAACTCCATAATTAACCTCAGTGTGTGAAGAGGACTCTCCATTTACATGCACAAATTGGAGTCTATTAGATAGATATGTCACAAACCAAACTGTACACTGGTAAACTGTTACAATAAAAAAGACCGTAATTTTCTTTACTCTTCTTTATTTATGTAACTTTTGTTTTCACTGGCAATTTAGTGTTAGGTTAGGACAAAAAACAAATTAGGAAGGTTAAAGACAGAACATTACTAGATTGTGGTTTTAATTAAAATGTAGCCTTTGACAATGCTGAACACATGAGAAGCTACTTTAAGGCATATCACCCAATTTGTAATATTGCTAAACATTTCTTAAGGCAGACAAGTTATGCTGGCTGGGTCAGTGTCATTTTTGTTGTAATTGATGTCTGGTTTGTTCTGTTCCCTAGTGATGGGTAGGGATGGGTACCAGTATCCGGTGTTCTGACATAATCCTTGAAATAGTAATAACACAGTATCCTCAGCAAAGATGAATTAAACAAGTTTTATTTTAATGGAAGTTTACTTCAAGTCTTCAGATTTTTACTGTCTTTTATTTGATTACTTTAAAGTATATGATTACATTAGAGTAATTAAATAAAGACAGTTTTGATGGAGCTCCTGAGCCAGCCCAAGCTCTCTATGAAGACGAGGAAAAACTCCCCTGGGGGGGCCAGACTGACGGGAAGAAACCTCGGGAAAGCCCATTCAAAGAGAGATCCCCTTTCCTGGGATGGCTGGGGGGGGTTACAGGAATTCCAAAACACTGAAATTTAAAGTGGGCCAATTAAAAAAAATTATTTCCTGAAAAAAAGAAAGGTAATTCATACATCACACATAAATGATAACGTCTGAATTGTGTGTGTTTGTGTGTGTGTGTGATAGGCTTATCTCAGCCAAGTGTGATGCTGTAGCTCCTCCAGCGTCGGCCGCGTCTCCGGGACTTTGGTTAAACAGGCGTCCAAGAAATCCCGGCAGTCTGGAAAGAAAGGAAAGAGAAAAAACATGAAGATGATAGTTCCAGTGGTCCAAGCCATCAGTCAGTCTTGAAGTGTGACGTTTTCTTACTTTTGGACAGATGTCTTTTGAATTTCAGGCGCTTTTTGAGGAAGCTCGTGGTGTTAAAGTCCCCGGCATGAAGCGCTTCGTACAGAACCACTCCCATTTGCCATACCGTGGTGGGTCCACACCTGTAGCAACTGCGCCCGTACCACTCGGGAGGGGAGTAAATTTCTGTACCTAATAAACAGACACAATTGCAATTTCTTCTAAAACAAAAGGCGAAAATTGTGACATCTGTGAAGAGCAAGAGCAGAATATGTTACCATAGAAGACGCGGTACTGCGACTGCTCCTTAACAAAGCAGCTCAGTCCAAAGTCGATGATACGAACACGCGGTACATCTGAGCCGGTCTCAATTAGAATGTTCTCACTCTTGATGTCCCGGTGAAAGATGTGTTTATCCTCCAGGTGCTTCGCAGCATCAACCAGCTGCTTCAGAATGACCTGGAAATAGAGCAGGGCGATATGACCAAAAATATTTATCACGATATACATTTGAAAAGTTGCGATAACGATATAACTGACGATATAACTGACACTAGACAAAATACTTTACAACTCCACCACTTTATTAGTGCAAAAAACCCCATAAATGTATTTTCACTTAAACAAGCAGCTGTTTTTTTTATGTGCATTAAAGTTATATAAAAATGTAACAGTGCAAATGCAAATTCCTTGCTGACAGTTTAACCAAAAGGCATTTCCAGTGGAAATTGGCCGACATATCCTCAGCATAACCATGTAAAATATCCACAAAGCTTAAAAAGAGGTTATTCACACACAATACGGTAATATCACGTTGAGGTGCAGTACGTATCACTCCGCGAGGCGCCTGCCTACGATAGCCGTAATGCTCCGACAATCCATCGAGCGGTGCGGCTTTGTAGCTTAGCAAAGTCGCCGTGTACATAAAATCGTTTTGAGGTCAGTAAACACAACCAGAATTCATACATAAGGCACACGGGATTATAAGGGGCACTGTCGAGTTTCAGAAAAATCAAAGGATTGATTTTAAGTGTGCCGTATTTTCCAAACAACACGGTAATAACGGCGGCCCGCTAGCATGCGCTACCAAAAATCGTGCTTTGTTGTGTATCTGACGGACGAAAGCTAAACCAGTTCCACACCACTAAAGTTGCAGCATTTTTACAAACCAGTTCTGGTTCATCCGTTTCATTCAACGATCCACTTTTGCTCTTCTCTTTCTGCGTCACCGCCATCTGCGTATGTAAACATAGGCACTGCGCATGCGCGTTTTACCTATTCTAGCGCGATATTTCATTTTCCTATCGTTGCCCAAAATTACACCGGTATTACCGTGAATGGTATGATATAGCCCAGCCCTACCTGGAAACGATGAAAAAGACAATAATCAATCAATGGGTTAATGTTTCTCTAATACTCTGTGCTTTGATTGAATGATGTACAGTCTAAGACTCTTCTAAGGCAAGTCAACTTGCCTTGGCCTTGTCCTCTGGCAAAAATCCTCCATTTTCTTCTATGTATTTATCCAGGTCCACAGCGGGGACAGGTCTCTCCATCACCAGGATCAGCTCTCTGCCAAAGTCAAACCACTCCAACAGAGACACTGGGGCTGATGTTTCCACTGATCCATCTGCTTCAGCTGCAAGCTTCAGCATGATGGCAACTTCCACTGACACATTCTTCCCGTTATCATCCTGAAATATTTCAACAAAGTGGATGATGAGGCACAGACGTTCCACAGGTGAACGCTGCATGCAATCCACTAATGTAAAAACAATTCAAGTCTTGCACATTTACCTTCACTTTGCAGTACACTTTCCCCTTTGGGATGTGTTTGATGGCCACCTAAAAGACACAGGGCATTGATGAGCATTTCCTCAGTATGACATCATTAAAGGTGTAAAACAGCATACATCTCAGCTTACGATATTATCCCTTATCTGCATTACTGCCTGTCTTACTACCACCATCTGAACACTTACTGGTAAATGATCCTTTATGCGGTAGCCAGCAAACACTGCTCCACATCCTCCTGCTCCAAGCCGGTGCTCCTCCACGTATCTCGCTTGGAAGTCACCTAAACAGACAAACACAAATTGGGTTTTACTACAGCTGTCACACAAATTACTCTCTGCTGTACCCTAAATGTTCATTTTGCTCTTCACCTGAATATAAAAGCTAAGCTGCTTGCTACTTACGTTTCTGTTCAGCCACTGACTTTTTGGCAACGGTTTTGGTTTTGTCCTGGTCCACGTTCTTTTTCTTAGGTGGGTCCCTGGTGTCTCCCGCAGCTTTCCTTTTGCCAGCCTTTTTGTTTTTACTGCAGCTCTCTGAAATCTCTATGCTGCAGTCTGCAGATGTGGAAAACACCAAAAGCACGTCAGCTTATTAGATAATAGACACAAATATCTCCCAAACACTAATATCTTCAAACTAGCAACCAGATGTACACTTAATCTACCCCTCACTCAACTAATTAGCCTACCTTTACCAGTGTCCAACCAGGAAGATGCCTGCCCCTTGTCACCGCTCACATGCTCAAGAAGTTTACGCTTCTTTGCTGTATTGGTTGTCCCCGCTTCATCTTGTTGGACCTTTCGCTTAACTCCCCCGACCACATGAGCATCTGAGCTGGTGGAAGGACCAGCCTGCTCAGTGACCCTCCTTCTTTTTATGGGGGTCGTTTTTTCAGGACTGGCCTTTCTTTTAGCCATCCTGCTCTTACAATCTATAAACAACAACAACAACAACAACACATTAGTGAAAAAGAGCGCTCGACATCAGGACTAGAAGGATTTTGATGTCATTGAATTTTAAATTAGTATTGCTTACAATATAACAACAAGTTTATCCTTTTGATAAAAAAACACCAACACGAGTCCATACTAGGTCTACTAAGTCTAGATACTGATGACACTTGTTGCTCTGTTTTCACTGCTCAGTCCAAGAATAAACTTGTCACATTATTTTACCAAAAGACAAAGTGCCCCAGTAACCTTTCTTTGATTAGACATGTTGCACTCAGGTTAGTTTCAATCAAAACCAGGATTTAAATCCTCTAAAAATGAATCATTTTATACACAGAGCCTCAACATTGTTAGAAATGTACATTCTGTTATTTGGGGGATTTTTTTTTTTTTTTTTTTTTACTTACTTTGATCTGGATCTTTCTTATCTGCCTCAGTCGTAACTTTTCTTGTTTCCTTTTTCATCTTAATTTTTTGAGAACTTTTAAAATAGAAAATGTCACCTTAATGAGTGAATAGTCCTTCAAATGTCTGGATGCTTGACTTTTCTAACTAAGCTGTATAAGTCAGTTCTGTAAGTGAGCTTTAAAAGTAAACTCCGGAGTCTATGGCAACACAACATTAGAACCTTGCCTTTTAGTGACATCACTAAAAGGCAGTGTCCCAAGTAGTTTAAAGAAAAACACTCTGGCATTTCATATAATTCAGTAATTTCACATTAAACTTTCTTTCATTATCCTTTCATTATTTGTTTAAAGACTTGATGTGTGGATGCTACTATGAAGACTTCTAGTTGAGCAAACACTAATAAACACTGACTAGTTTATCTGAGATAAAATATAACACTTTTTTATTAAGTCAGTGTTAACTCTGTTTTTTTCTGTTAGGATCATTCAATAGTATCAGAAGAGAAAAGAAAAGTATGTTTTGTTTTGTTTTTTTTTCTTCAAGATCTGTTCACATGTACTTAGCAAGAGTGAGTACACAGCGTTAAAAAATGGTACTTAGTGTAGTGAGGAAGGCGAAAAGCAAAGAGAGCATATGAAGGTAATATTGAAGAAGGCGCAGTTTTGAAGTGGTGAAAGGCAAAGGCATGAGTGCAAGCGTAATAAAAGGTAATAGGAGAGATGTAGAGCAGGCGGAGGACTTGGCTGGAGCAGGAAAAGGCAAAAGGGGAAACGCGAGTGCACGTCTGAAACTTCTTCACTGTCAGTGAATCCTAATTCTTAAGACTAACTAAGAAGAATAAATCTATGTATGAATGTCGTTTTGAGCACATCTCCTCTTTCTACTGATCAATTCTTCCACCTAGTGGATAGATGATAGTATTGCAGCTTGTCTCATCACCTGTTGTGTGTTTTGTGTGCTCCAGAACCTGCGTCCTGTTGGAGTACTGTACGTAAAACACACAAACACTGGAGTGAACACAGCTGCTGAACATCTCTATATTCATAACTTCTTCCTGTTATCTCATATCTGTCTCCCTTCATCTGTGTAGGAACGGTGTACAGATGTATGATTATGTCACTCCTGCTCCTCCACCTAACACCTCCACTCCAAACTAAGTTTGCTCTGCTGCTTTGGTTCACTGATCTGCAAGTATCTGTCATTTGTTTGCAGATGTCTGCAGGAATTATTGTAATGATCCATTAATGGTGCCTGATTTCATTCAGTTTTACAGCTTGTCTCGTGTTTTTGAACTGCTTCCCTCACAGTTGTACACAGTGCTAACATGTGCTCTTACTCTGTGTTTTATTCCTGAAGAAAAAGAAAGTGCCCAGCCCAGCAGGATGAAGATGGGCCATACGTCAAGAAGCTGCCAAATGCCTTCATGCTCTATCTCAAAGAGCAGAGGCCAAAGGTCATTGCTGAACTCAACATCCCTGGAAGTGCAGCCGTAAATGCAGTGGTGGGACAGAGAGTAAGTGTGTAACTCTGCATACATTTATGCATCTGTTAATGTTGTCTGCTCATGTTTTTGCATGTGTCCCAGCTGTCCTGTAGTTATGTGTAGTAGCAGTGCTCACAGTGTGTTCTTATGATCTTCTGTCCACAGTGGAAGTCGCTTTCAAACGACCAGAAAGCCAGATATTTCAAGCAGGACTCATTGGACTCCCCTGTTGCAGCCCTTCAGTTCCAGACAGAGGAAGCCTTTGTCGCAGACAGTGAGGAAGAACTGCTGTCAGTGCTGGAAGAGCTTGACCCCCTCCCCATCACTGCGCAGTCTCAGCAGCCCTCACCCACCCCTGCCTCTCCTGTAGATGCCTCTCAAACTGCATCAGTTCAACCCCGAGTTGAATTATTTCAAGACCGAGATGAGCCCATCTGTTTTGCTGAAATCCAAGAAGACATGTGGTCAGTGCTTGACTACCTCCCCGTCTCTCAGCAGTCTAATGTGCTCTCCTCTCCTCATTCACACAACTACTCGACTCCTAAACAAAATCTCATCTGTCCTGCTGATTCCCCTCCATCCAAACTGGCGTCCTCCCCTGTTGCATTCACTGAATTGCCGTCAACAACCCCCATCTTTTGCCAACTAATGAAAAACAATAATTTCATTATAGACGATTGGACTGATTTCAATTGAATTAAACTGTTACTCCTGTTATTTCAACATCTGTCTTTGTGTAAATAAATAAAAAAAATAAACAAAAGATGCTTCTGTCATAAGTTACAGCAGGATGAAACAACCTTCATGTAGTTCTTGTTTTTAACACTGCAAACCTTCTTTAGTTCTTTTGTGTCCTTTCATATTCAGCACACATCTGTCAGTGTCCACTAACTGTCAGGGAAAAGCCAGATAAAAACACTGTGGGGTCTTTTGGGACACGTGCTGGTTGGGTTTACTCATAGATATCAGAAATGATCTGTTCTGTATTCAAAGGATACACGAAGGACGTTTGTATTAAATGCAATATAGCGACTGATCATATGCTGGTTTCTTTGGGGGCTTTTCACCACCATGTTACACAAATCCAGTTTCTAACTGAAAAAATCCTTCACCATTTTCTAATCAAATTCCCTGGTTTCCCATGTCAGAGATGTCATGGCTGAAAGGATCATCGCATATTGAGCTCAAAGCTAAACTCTTGTGTAGGGCCTCTTTCCATGTTGCACCATTCATTTTAAAAAAAGTCCTGGTAACAAGAGACAGAGGTGACTTGATGTATTACAGTTACTTCCCAATTTACAGAAATGATGTGACTTCTGACATTTTCCTAGCAGGAAATGTGCTACTGTGGGACACTGAAAGAATAAACAGCAAGGCACGTTTTGTTTTAATAACTTTTCTTTACTTCATTTGTATGAACTAGGTTTACCTTACAAAATCTTATACTGTATATAATGTTTTATGTTTAATTCATGTCAATGTCAGCTCGTGTTTACTCGGGTGAGCAGTACCGGCCCACAAAGAGAATGCTCTTGGTGGGTTTATGTCGGATGAAGAAGATGAAGGGATGGTCGGCAACAAACTCAGCGGGAATCGTTATAGAGCGGACTTCCATGTCAACCCCAGTGGCAGCAGCAGCCTCAGTTCCTTCTTCATTTACATCCACGAAAGCCTTGTGGACAACTTTGGACACTATCAGGTCATTTGCTTGAGACATTCCTAGTAGATGAAGAGCCCAGAAATCAGTTGTGTTTTATTCTTTAACAGATGATGTTTTGCAGTTTTTGTGCTCTCAATATAACTGTATAATTGATTCAGTGTGTCTCATTGGTGCAATATTTCTCACCAGAGAAGTCTCTCTTGTAGATGTCAAAAGCGTTCTCCATTCCCATGTTGGTCAGGATTTTCTCCAAGTCATACTTCTCCTCCATCTTAAATCGAGGGAGCTTGACATCAACCTCGTTGGGGCTCATCATGTCTGGGCGAGTCCAGTCCACAAAGTTCTGATAGGTCAGCTCCTTCTCCAGCTGTGTGGATACAGTGTCACTAGCTTGTCTGATTGAAACTGGACATTAAAGTACTGGTAAGTGCATCTTACCTTTTCCAAGCCTGTGGTATCATCTTCTATGTCATTAGGCAGGAATATGAGCATGCTGAGGTCATTTCCTTTATACGGCATCTCAAGAATCTGTCCAGAAACATTGTTTTTATTTATTACTCCATCAAAGATGATCTGACTTCCTAATCTAGAAATTTAGGCTGATATTTGTAAAAGACAAGTTTTAGATCATGCTGGTGAAATCCTGTAATAAGCTGAAAGTGATGGATGTTACCTTGCAGTTGGCCTCAGGAATGGTCGCAAAAGGAAATTTACTTTTCTGCTGCATCATCTTCACCGGCTTAGTGTCGTTCTGAAAAATAGGGGAGACAAGAGAAATGTTTTTTGTGTTTAGTCTCAAAATGATCTCAAAAAGTTCTGTCATGGTTTTATTCCAGCCATTGAGTGGATTTGGATGTAGAGCACACGTCACAACACAATTTGTTCTTGTTAGCCGAAGTTTGTGATGTGCTGTTGTTTGAGATTTATTTGAGAACTTATTGGATATTACATGAATAATAAACTGCATTGCATAACTGCATAAAGTTGGAAAGTGATCGTCCTAAAAGCACGATTTTATCCCCTCAGAGCTCCAGGCTTTATGTTCTCATTCAGCAAAATCCACAGCTCGTTTGTAGTATGACAGATCAAAGTATAACTGCACCATCCTATGCTGCCTTTCTGCACTGTTACCTTGTTCAGTCGAAACTGCACATCAGCAGTCTTCTCCTCCTTAAACTGCGTGTTCCAGCTGCCCTTGAAGTAAATGGCATTCATGAGAACCAGCTTCGTCAGGCTACCCACTGCATCCTGGCTTAGCAAGTCCTTGATTTTATCTGGTAAAAAGAATTTATGAAAACTATTAACTATTACCAAAGATGCACTAGTTACTGTACAACATCTTCAGCTATAAAATCAGAAAACAGGGCAACAGCAAGATGGTTTTTATTTTAAAAAAAGGGGGAAAAAGCTTTATGATCAGTATAACAGGGAACAAAAAACAAAAATTCAAGCGTAGGCTTGAAGCCACTGAGGTGGTTGTTAGCGGGGGTGACGCGATGCTTCTGGTATGCATGAATTAATTAAACAGTCCAATAACTCCAGCAGTACTTATCTTGTCCTTTTTGGTCTTTGTTCCAAACATTTTAAGATAAAAGCGCAGCGGTCACAAACGTTTTGCCTTCTTATGATTAACAACACACCTGACGCTGATTACGTGCGTCCACCTTAAATACCTTACATAAACCTACCATACAGAAACTTAAAAAGGTGGAATCCTCAGGGGTGCTTGGTGCCATACCCTCAGGGACTTTAATGTTATATAAAAACACTGACAGCTCAATATCTGCCTCAGTCACTCTCCCTGATCCAGCTGAGTCACCAATAGGAAAAATCTGCTTTTCACAGGAACTTGGTAACAGCAATAAGAGAATACGTAGTTTATTCCAAGAAGATATCGTCTCTCTCCCATATATAACATCTTATTGGAACCGATATGTTCCAGATATCAAGTGGAAGACAGTCTGGATGGTCCCCTATAAATATTTGATTGTAAATAAGGTGAAAGAAGTCTCATTTAAAATTCTACATAAATGTTATCCAGCCAGTCACTACATGGTAAAATTTAAAAGGGACATAAATACTAATTGTACTTTCTGTGGGGATCATCCAGAAACTGTGACGCATCTTTTTTGGTACTGTTCTTTTACACAGAGATTCTGGAAGGAATTTAGCAGGTTTGTTATTGTCCATATTTTAAGGGAGTTTTCTTTACGATGGGAAAATGTTTTATTCTGTTTGTTTAAGTTCCCCAAGAAGTATGAGAAATGTTTTTTATGATGAATTTGTTCATACTTTTAGCTACATTTTTTATCCATAAATGTAAGTTTACTAACAAAACACCATATTTCTGTCATTATTTTAAGGATGTGGAAATGTACATACAATCAATATCAGACTCCACCAACACAAAGGCTCTCAAAACAATACATGTATGTGAATTCTTATAATTGTTACCTTTTTCTTTTACTCTTGGCTTTTTGTGTTCATGTTCTGTTGTTTTGTATACTTCATCTGTTCGTATGTTGTATACTCATTGTTTGTTAAATAAAGTAAAAAAAAAAAAAAGAAAGAAAAAGAAACTTAAAAAGGTTACCTCTAGCGGCAACATGAGGTATCAACCCAAAAATGGCTCCTACAAAAATAATGGGATTAAGATTGTCTCATTTCCAGCAGGTGGCACCACAGTCCTATAACCCTCATGGAAAGTCCTTGTATCCTATTATTATAGATGGTAGATTTATAAATGGCCTGTATTTGTATCGCGCTTTTATAAACAATGAATGAATTTCCTGCTGCACTTAAGATAATATAAAGATATAGAATCAATAGCAGCCAATCCTAAATGGGCCTGAAAAATAAAAATATGTTAAAGACACAAGTGATCAAAGTAGAAGTACCCATCACATAATATAATAAGAATAGAAGAATTGGCCTGCTATTTACAGCAACATACTGCTGTGATGGTTTTATTAATAGCATGAAACCAAACAGTAAAACCCAGAGATAGTGCTGCTTAATACTGAATAGAAATTAGACTGGAAGAACTGGAAACAGAAAATAATGTGGACGGTGGACAATCCGGTAATAATGTCTCAACTGAACACAACACAACTGATCCTCAAGGATTTACAGTGGAGATCATTTAAAGTTACATTATGCTTACCTTGTGTCTGCTTCTCCACCCAGCTGTTGATGTGGACCCTGGCCTCCTCTGCATTTCCTTTGAAGTCCACAGACTCGAGCTCAGCGTTGTAATGCTTTTTGGTGCCTTTTAAAAATTCCTGGAATTGTGAAAATAAGTCACTCGAAACAGATTCAACAAACTACGGAGACTTCAATCAAGTTCAGTCACTGTGTTAAAACATTTTCAGTCCTTTGGATGCAGTTGAAGCTTGAACTAACCAGTCAGCCTTTGTCTAATAAAAGATTAAAGCAAATAGCTTGTTGGATGCCAATTTAAGTAGCCAGCATAGAAAAATACACAGATTGTGGGTAAGCTGGTTTGTAACGTTTCGGTTCAGATGGCAGCAGTTTTTGCTGACAAATGTAAGTTTTAGTATTTCTAAGTATTAATAAATTACTGTTTTACTTCTTTATATATTTCTTTATACTATTTGCAAATATTTTAAAAGTTTAATCTGCTGTGATGACTGGAACACAAAGGAGAGAAATGGTGCCTTGTCTCTTGTTATGAACTGTAAATAGCTAAGTGCTTAGAGCAGCTGGTCCTAGCACACTTCAAATCCTGTCTCCCCCCCACCCTGGACCCCCACCAATTTGCATACCGCCAGAAGAGGAGCACAGAGGATGCAGTCTCCATCGCACTGCACTCTGTCCTCTCACACCTGGACAACAACAACACCTACGCCAGAATGCTGTTTATAGACTTCAGTTCAGCATTCAATACAATCCACCCCTCACAACTCATCAGGAAACTGACAGACCTGGGCATCAGTTCCCTCATCTGCAAATGGTTACTGGACTTCCTGACCAACCGCCCCCAACATGTCCGGCTGGATAACCACTGCTCATCTACCATCACAATGAACACCGGTGTACCACAAGGCTGTGTGATGAGCCCTTTCCTCTACTCCCTCTTCACCCACGACTGCAGACCTGCTGATGGTTCCAACACCATCATTAAGTTTGCAGATGACACCACGGTGATTGGCCTCATCAGTGACAACGATGAGGCCGCCTACAGGGAGGAGGTGGATCGTCTGGCTGAGTGGTGCGACAGAAACAACCTGCTGCTTAACACCGAGAAGACCAAGGAGCTCATCGTGGACTACAGGAGGAATGCTGACCCACATCCACCCATCCACATTAAGGGGACGGCTGTGGAGCGTGTGAGCAGCTTCAAGTTCCTGGGAGTCCACATCTCCGAGGATCTCACCTGGACGACCAACTGCTCCAAGCTGGTCAAGAAGGCTCACCAGCGCCTCTTCTTCTTGAGGACTCTGAGGAAGAACCACCTGTCCTCAGACATCCTGGTGAACTTCTATCGCTGCACCATCGAGAGCATCCTGACCAACTGTATAACAGTCTGGTACGGGAACTGCTCTGCCTCGGACCGGAAGGCGTTGCAGAGGGTCGTGAAAACTGCCCAGCGCATCGCCGGAGCACCACTTCCTGCCATAAAGGACATCTACAGGAAGCGGTGTCTGAAAAGGGCTGGGAAAATCATCAAAGACCCCAGTCACCCATCACATGGACTCTTCACCCTCCTGCCCTCTGGGAGGCGCCACAGGAGCCTCCGGACTAAGACCACCAGGTACCGGAACAGCTACTTCCCCACAGCTGTCAGACTCCTGAACTCTGCCTCCTGACATCTGACCCACGTTAAACTCATGCACTGAACATACACACCCCCACAATGGACAACTGTACCCTCAAACACACAATAATAACATGGAGTGAACCACCACTCACAACCACCAGCACTTTATATAGCCTCTGTAGAAACTATCTACACCCTCACTTATCTTAACTGCACTACTGTATAGCTCTGTGTAAATAATCATTCTGTACATTCAATAATCTTTAATCCTACAACTGTTTACAACTTGCATAGTTGCCGGGGATTCCCATGATGCATTGAGTTTTTCCTTTCCAGTCACCTTTCTCACTCACTATGCATTAATAGACCTCTCTGCATTGAATCATATCTGTTATTAACCTCTGTCTCTCTTCCACAGCATGTCTTTATCCTGTTTTCCTTCTCTCACCCCAACTGGTCGCAGCAGATGGTCCTGCCCCTCCCTGAGCCTGGTTCTGCTGGAGGTTTCTTCCTGTTAAAGGGGAGTTTTTACTTCCCACTGTCGCCCAAGTGCTTGCTCATAGGGGGTCATATGATTGTTGGGTTTTTCTCTGTATCTGTAACCGGAAGGTCGCCGGTTCGATCCCCGGGCTCTCTGTCCTGGTCGTTGTGTCCTTGGGCAAGACACTTTACCCTACGGCCTACTGGTGTTAGCCAGAGGGGCCGATGGCGCGATATGCCAGCCTCGCTTCTGTCAGTCTGCCCCAGGGCAGCTGTGGCTACAACCGTAGCTTGCCTCCACCAGTGTGTGTGTGAATGTGAGAGTGAATGAATAATGGCTTGTAAATGTAAAGTGCTTTGGGTGCCTTGAAAAGCGCTATATAAATCCAATCCATTATTATTATCTATGAAGCGCCTTGAGGCGACTTTTGTTGTGATTTGGCGCTATATAAATAAAATTGAATTGAATTGAATTGAATTATCTGAGGAAGAAGCAGAGTTGGTTTGTTTCCAGCTGAAATCATCCAGGCTCAGGAATTTGAATCGATCCACATCATTTCTGCTTGAACTAGAGAACATGAGTGTCGACTTACATTTGGTCTGTGAGACACATGTCATAGTGACAGTATTTGGGTTAATATGGCATTACTCACCCTGGTCGCATTTCTTCAATATCAGGCACCAAGTTCAGGAACTCGTTCTTTGCAGCCCGCGCAAGGTAGGAGGTCTCCAGAGTGGGAACCATCGGGAAGTTTTCACAGTCTGAGCAGGAGGGACTGGAGGCACGTGAGCTGTTCTCAGGGGTCCTTTAACACAAATCACACCAAGTTAGAATCAAATGGATAACCTGTCAATAACCGTTTGCAGATCGAGGTCAATGTTCCTAAAAATATGTTTACTTCTGGCCCATGGAGCCACAGCGCGAGTCCGACAGAGAGGGGCAGGTAGAGGAAGGGGTGAGGGTGGCACTGCTGAAGCTCGTCACGGATGGATCACGTCCGATCGGTGAGATGAGAGAAAGCTGAAGTGAAACAACAGCAGGATGAGGTAGACGTCAATATAGGAACTCCCTGATGTGACACAGAAAGGCTATTTTTTAATTTCTTTGTATTATTTCTCACCTTGCAGTCACTGATGCTGTTCACCAGCTGGTTGTATTCAGTATTGAAGGTGTGTGTCAGAAGGCGCAGGCACTACAACACAACAGGAACAAGACCGATCAGCTCCGAGCAGAGAAGGAAGAAGGCAGCAACAAGAACGCCCACTAAGCCCACGTTTTTCTCACCTTGGTGGCCAGCTCCTTCTCACGCTTTCAAAGGTGGTGCTGGAGATCTGCGAGGAGGCGGAGGTGGATGTGGACAGAGTGCTGGAGCTCACGCTGGGGGACAGAGACTCACTCAGGGACTTGGTGGTGGGAGCTGTTCCCACGGGAGCCGCCTCTCCCAGAAGGTGACGGGTCTTTTCCACCTGGACGAAAGATGGGGGCGAATGTGAGGTGGGGAGAAGAGGGGAGGTTAGTCATGTAACGTCTGTACTCTAAGAAAAAACTTTTTAGAATAGCACTTTGTTCTTTGAGTTGAAAAGTCATTTTTCCCTCTACGATATTAAACAGATTTATTTCTTTATGAATCTTTTAAGGCCCCACCTCCTGCAGCTGCTCCATCTTCTCCAGCTCCCACTGGTGCTCTAGGATGAGGCTATCTCCTCTGGGCCTCCAGCCGGCCAGGTTCTCCTCTCCACGCACATAAGCCACTGATGTGTCCAGGACCTTCCTCCTCCTCCGCATCCCTGCTCAGGACATGAGCCCTCATTAGGATGAAGCTCTCCACAGAATTATGATAAAACAGCTGCCGTTCTTTAAACATGTTTCATGGCCGCTCACCTGGGCTTCCAGTGTCAGACATCTTACACAAGCTCAGCTCGTAGATCCCAGTCACTCGGTTGTTATAATGAAGCAGAAGTTTTGAACAAGGAAACTTTGTAACAGGGCAGATATCTTTGATTGTGAAACAGAGATGGCCACAGTGCAGCAGCCCAGATTTACCAGTCAGCAGTTTTGGAGTATCCAGTCCCAAAGAGGTTCTTGAGAGAACGGGGTGGGGAAATCTTGGCGTCTCGGGAGTAAAAGACCGTGCAGATGTCTTTGGTGATAATGGCAGGCTGGATGCAATGGTCCAGCTGCAGAGAGGAGATAAAGGGTGTGTGTTAGACACGATGACATCAAGAGACTTAAAAACACGTACAAACAGGTACAACACGGCGGAGCAGCGGCTGACCTCCAGATACGCAGATAAGGTCATGTAGATCTTCTCTCCGTAGGGAGTGACGCGGTTGAGCAGGAGGGAACCTTTTAAGGGTGTTTTTATTTGTGCTCCCTGGCCTGGAAATAAACGGTTTCCGATCAGACCTGCTTCATCTTCGTGCCCTTGGTATCTGACTCGCTTGCTCCCCCATGCATTTTAAAAGAATCCTTCTCTTCAGCATGAAGTTCTGGCTCAGCTTTAGTGTCTGCGTTACGTGTACACAAAGACAGAAACATTCAATGATAAAAACACACAGTGGAATAAAATTGTGAGAAGTCATCAGTTGATGCAGTTTAAGGACACTTGTTGTTCTGTGCAGTCTCACCTGGAGCTCACGCTTCTAGTTCATGCCATCATCACCAAAGATTCTTCAAATAATAGTTTAGAGATGTCCATGAATGCACTGCTAACTGCTCTTCACCCTGATAAAAATCAACATGCATTTAGAATAAGAAACACTTTTACAAAACCAAAAGCTTCACTGTACTTAGTGATTTATATGTCTAAAAAAACAGGTTCAGTTTGTAACTGAGAGAGCGGCTCAGTGGTGCTGAATTATATTTCCAATAGAAACACAATGTCATATGTTGTAGTAACAACACACTGCCACAAGATGGCAACCTAGGCCTACTTTACCATGCTGTTCCAGTAAAAAAGAAAAAGTGACAGAGCCTTGAAAGAGTGACAGAGACACTTTTTATGAACTCATCTGTAATGTGTCACCTTTTCTGTAGGATGAAGAAGTGCTTCCCTTCTTTTAAAGTAAATACAGGCTTACAAAGATCCTCTAAACATGTTTCTGAAATAATCCTAAACACAATCACTAAATCAAAAATGCAAGAAACTATTTATTTAATCACTCTTCTTAACTTAATTCCTTAACTTAGTAAAAAAAAAAAAAAATAGACAAGAACTTTTCTGCTGTCTCACCTCTGTCAGTTTTCATGCTGTTGCAAGAACAGGTGGAGGTGCAGGTGGAACTTTGACTTCAGTGTGGTTTGTATGTGCAGGCAGGAGTCTGACATCTCAGAACAGCAGAGGATTGTCGAGCACGGTGACTCCTGCTGCGACGCCCCCGTCTGACTGTCCTGAGCTCTTGGTCCTCAGCAGACAGCCCACACACTCATTCATCACCATGTCTTTACCCTGCCTGTAAGAAAGCAAAGAAAAGGCTAACATTAGAAACAGCCACCAACCAATCCCTTTTACTCCACCGCCCAAAAACCAGTGAGAAACACTAGCTAGTATTAACTTGGAATCAAAGTGCACTAATCCCCAGGCTCCCAGCATAACATACAGTCCAACACAAACTCCACAAACTGTCTTGCTTCAGCTGACTTTCCTTCACCTTCTCTCCAGACAATCTGTTGTGCTCTTTTCAGCACAAAGCCACACTCCTGCTCACTGATCCTCACCTCTTTTTAACCTAGTCTCGGCAACTTTGTCCCATAGCTTGCACATCCTTTCCACCTCCATCTTTCTTCCCAGCCAACTGATACATACCTTTTCTCCTTCCTTAAAAGCCAGCCTAAGAAATACGAGTTCATAAACGCCACAGAGAAATAAATCAGAGGAATAAAATGCAAATGATATTGCTTACACTGAACAGCAACACCCAGGTGAGGATTATCTAATGCCAAATTTTCCAAACAATGAAAAAACCGTGCCCTTTTTCTCACCATGTCTAGAGTGTAGAGGTCAGCCAATGTCGCTCGGATCTGCTGCACAGCTTGAGGCTGGTCTGGGAAGAATCTGTCCAGGACTCCAGGTCTGGGGAGCACTTGCTGAACCTTCTTGGTACCAGCCAGGTGAGCGCTGATATCTGGACACAAAACCATAGAAAAAAAAAAGAAAAAAAATGCATCTATTAATCACCTGGATCACCTGTTGAGAAAGAAAAAAGAAAACAAGCAGAAGAGAACAAGAGTAATAGAATAAACAACATCACAATGATATATGGGAATATGACAGTAAATACTAAATATTAAACATTATTGTGCAGCACATAAGATCAACAGAACACAGTGTGCTTTGAGGTAGGAGCCAAAAAGGGTGTAGTTTGTGTGTGTGAGCACCTGTGAGCATGGACGCGCTTGTTTTTTAAAAAGGTTCCTTCATGTAATGATCTGCTAGAGGGTGTGGGGGGGCCACAGCCCCGTCCTCCAGGGCATGAAGCAGGTATGGAGGAGATCAAAACTCAAGACATCCAGAGGCGCCCAGAACACAAGAGACCAAGGAAGACCAACAGAGGGGCAGCCGCGCCACTGTCCCAGAAAGAGCTGAGGAGAGTCCCAGATGAGGGCTCACTCAGCAGCCGCGGAGCAGAAGCCAGGGGGAGTTGCAGTGACGCGCCCGTGAGCTCCGCCGGCAGCCAGCCAGGCCGAGAGGCCGGGGGCACCCCACCTCCGAAGTGGCCCGAGCGAGCCCCAGGCTCCAGGCCCCGATAAGCGGCCGCCAAGGAGTGAGCCGGTGTGTACCTGGATGCCCATCCCCGGACACAAAGAACCACCAACGCACCGACACCTGAGGGAGTCCGCCACTGGCAGGGGAAGTGGTGGTAGGGGGAGATAGGCCTCCAAACCTTGGAGGGCCTGAGATGTCCCCAGAGAGGTGGCGTCTGATACCCAACCTGATATATAGACACAGACATACAGGCACACACATATACAAACATCCATTCCCACCCTCATGCTCTCATATGTACTTACTCCACACTCAACCAACGTGGAGACAGACATAAAGAGACGCTGTACACACAATCACACTCCCCAAGCGTACTCTACGAACCGGGTCTAGGTACCGTTGCCCCTGGAGGGGGGAACTGCACCCAGACCCAGGTAGTGTTACCCTTTTCCCTGCGGTGGGGAGAGGCAGACCACCCCAACTCCGCAGCAGCAGGGAGGCCCCACACTCCAGACCGCAGTCGGACGGCCAACTCCTCCTACTAGCCCCCCTGCTCCAGCAGGCCGCAGAGAATGGGGGTGTGAGAAGACTCCAAACCTCCCTCCACCCGCTCATTGTAGTGTTGATGCATGTGTGTTCTAAGGTGCATTTAAAACCCAGGAGGGCATGGAGCTACCTGCCAGAGAGCAGCAGGTAAGCGCATAGTCCCTCCTGATAGCCCTCAATGTCTACGTGTATTTAAAATTGAGAGGTGGGCAACGACACCAGGGGTGGGGTGTACATGTATCGTGTATCCATGTATTGTGCCCACCCCCAAGATCCTATATGTATGTGTAATGAGAGTGTGAGTAATGTGAATGTCTAAGTTGTGGGATAAAATTGAGGCAGAGGCAGCCAGAAGGGGACAGAGGGGGGGTAGCCTCCTCTGCACCCTGGTGACACCCCCATACTCCGCGCCCCGCCAGGGAAAGGGGGCCCAGGCCCATCCAGACCGGGGCCCAGTGCAGCAGCGCCTCCCGGCCCCACAGAGCCCGGGACAGTCCACCCAACCCCACCACAGAGAAAACTGCACCCACCCCACCATCCACTCATCTTCCAGACTACATAAGACAATAGACGCCCAGGCTGAGATCTTCCTCCACCTCTCCTGTATCTCCCCCTCCTGCAGAGAGAGTTCCTGAAGAGCGGAAAGCTCCAGAGAGTTGCAGCATGGCCTGGAGGTGTCACTATCACAATCTGAGGGGAGTATGATCATTTGTTATGAAAAAAGAAGACCCAAATGCAGACTCACAGGCTGGCAAGGATAAACTAAAGGCAGCCTGTTTATTTTGGACGGAGAGAATGATATGAAATATCTGACAGGGAACTGAGAAACTCAGAAACCTATACTGGGGGATAACACTAGGAAACATGACCAGTGAAGCTGGGTGACGAAAGGAGAAGATTAAACAATAAACACACAGGACGGTTATTAGGGAAGAGGAGACGGCAGGGACAAATCAGGAGTAACGAGACAGTTACAGCAAAACTCAACATAACCAACAAAATAAAATAGGAAGCACGTGTTTTGATCGCTGGCTCCAGTCTGCATGCTGAAGCTTCCTTTGGTTACAAGATACAGAACCAACGTTAGTGTGAATGAGACTATGAGAATGTTATATAGCATTTGCTCCACTTTGAATTCAGTTTGAAGAAGTAAAGAGACAAACAAACTTAAAAGAGACCATAGGATTAAAAAAACACAGACACCGCAAAAGGACGAAACACGGGCAAGAAGCAAAGTAAACAGAAAAGGAAGCAAGGAAATAGAAAGATAAGATCCACATGAATAGAATAGACAAAATATGAGTGCTTCAAGCAAACTGTGCAGGAATAAAATATAAATAGCAAACAGCAGAAATAAATAACAAATGGGGGAAAATATGTAGGATGAACAGGAACAAAGACACTGGAGAACAAAGTGGTGAGGGTTACTCAGACCACCATTAACTGACTAAATACATGGGAACTGGCAAAGTGAGACGCGGTCACAGAGAGTGACAAGGTACAAGGCGCACAAAAAGAGGGACTGGCAAAATTAGACGTCTATCAGAAGTACAGAATACAGAGACAGACAGGCAGACAGTGAAACAAACATGGAGACAAAACCTGCTACACACAGAGACAACACTAACACGGCCTGAACATGAAAGGAAACAAATTTAGACCAGCAACTAAGAGGAAGCACTAATTTGGAAGGGAAATAATACCAGACATATGGTGCACTCTGAATATCACCAGTCTGTTGCAAAGCTAACAGAGAGACAGACAAGCATTCACACCTACAGCTAATTTAAAGATACCACTTCAGCGTCACAGCTGGGTCCTTCTCTGTGTTATAAACGACACAGAGAAGGCCCCAGCTGTGACGCCACAGTAGTTCATTTGTTGACTGATACATCGATGTAGTCTCTCAGGAACGAGGGCGAAATGCCAACGACCGCCTGTCTGTTTTCAGGGCTGTATTTGAAGCCATGCTCCAATCAGGCAAAGTTTTAAGTGTTGCACATTTCGATGGGTTTCTTTCAGCTGACATAGTTTCCATTTGGGTCATGTGGTGTTAGATACCCCAGCGTGTGGTCATAGGGTGAAGAGCCCGGACGATTAGTGGGATTTTAGGTGTGGTGTAAAAATGACGCTGCAACTTTAAAAACGTTGTTGCTTTAAGGATTAACGTACAACCATACTTGGGCTGAGTTTGACACTGGTTCTCTTCAGTAATTAAAATAGCTTTAACACATGATAAGATCAAATGTCAGCTACACTGTGACAGTCGAGGGGCCACACTCAGATATATTTATTCGCTTGTTCTCTTTGTGTGATAAGAGTTTCCATCTGAATTTAACCCTTGTGTGGGGCTGATCTTTCATTTCATTTTATTTCAAGCTCAGATTCTTTGCCTTTGGCACATTTTCTGTGACGAGACTTCAAACCATTCCCACCGTCCTTATTAATCAACATGGTGAAGTGATTCTTCGCAAGGTGATGGGATAGGAAGAGTTTCAGAAAATGAGGCCTTTTGTCTTTATTGGAGAGGTCAGTGCAGACAGGACGGATGGGGGGAAGGCGAGGGGGGAATGACACACAGGAAACGGTGTTGGTCAGACCCAAAGACAGGCGTGGGCAGTGAGGACTCTCACCTTCAGACTCACTGTCTAATCAGTCTGACAGTGAGTCTGAAGACAGAGCAACCCAACACACGTTACTATGTTCATCATCATCATCATTGTTTATTTATATAGCACTTTAAAAACACACAAGGCTGACCAAACTGCTGAACAATAGAAACATAATAGATACCATAAGAATAATAAATACGATACAATAATAAACATAGCGAAAAACAATAAAATACAAGTCAGTCAACCACTGAGTCAAAAGCCAGTGAATAAAAATGCTTTTTCAATCTGGATTTAAAAACCAGCACTGATGTCGATTGCCTAATGTGAAGAGGAAGATTATTCCAAAGCTTAGGAGCCACGATAGAGATCGCTCGGTCTCCTCTCAGTTTCAGCCGTGATTTGGGGACTGAGAGCAACAGCTGCTCAGCTGACCGGAGCGAACGAGTGGGGACATAGGGCTTCAGCAGGTGCCAGACCATTTAAAGATTTAAAAACCAATAAAAGAACTTGAAAATGAATCCTAAATTCAATTGGAAGCCAGTGCAGGGAGGCCAAGAGTGATGTTATCACTAAGCAGGACATTAAATCAAATTAATGAGACACCAAAACAAGAGCTGGAGCCCAAGACAGCCATGAAGTCACAGTGTACACAAATACACAAGAAACACAGAAACCAGCTGGGTGGATGTGGCTCGGGAACCTTCTGTTACCTTGAACGTCGGTGTTTTGAACGCTGGCTGCTCCAGTCTGCTTGTATTTGTCCAAGATTTCCCCTCATATCTTGGTTATGGTTATTTTTTCTTTTATTAAACTGATCACACTCCTGTTCATGAATAGAAAAAAACCCCATCAGTGTATTTTCACTTAAACAAGCAGCTGTTTTTTTTTGCATTAAAGTTATATAAAAATGTAACAGTGCAAATTCCTCGCTGACTGTTTAACCAAAAGGCATTTCCAGTGGAAAGTAGCCGACATATCCTCAGCATAACCATGTATAATATCCACAAAACCTGAGAAGGTTGGAGAGAAGGTAGGTGAACTCTGCTGGGATCTGCGTTTAACAAAGTGTCTAAAGACGAAACAAAGAAATCTTTCTGTAAATGTTCAGATGCACAGACTGGACTGAAAAAGAGTGAAAAAGCAGCTAACGTCCAAAAATAAGAAAACTTTGAAAGAACTCCAAAAAAACCTGGAGAACTTTTGCTCAAAAAACAGTTTTGTTTTTTTTAAATTACAAGGCAATCTGACAAAATGTCATCAAATGAGACTCAAGACTTCTGCAGGTCTCTGCCATGACTCAATTTTTTTTTCTTAACGGCAGAAACAATTGTTCCTTTTTTACTTTGTTTCTATTTTCTCTTCTCGTTTTTATCTGTTGAACAACAAACAACATTCATGCTGATTCACATAATATCCTGTCTCTAATCTCTGGGATTTCCTCGTAGCTCTTTGATGCAAAGAACATCCATCAAACGCTCCAGCTTGTGCTCAACATCATCGTGAATGGTGATGGTACTCTGACGAGAAAATACTCAGTCGACCTTTTGGTTGATTTGTTAAAGAACCCCAAAATAGCTGATTACCTAACAAGGTATGCAGATAATTCACAGCTCTTTTCCTGAATAGCTGCTTTAAAACTCTGCTGAAAGCCTTTGTCCATTTCCAGGTATCCCCACTTCTCGGCATGTGTGTCTCAAGTGTTAGGACTGCTGCATTGGAAAGACCCAGACCCTGCAGCCAAGGTGAGAGACGACAAATATGATAACCCACACCAGCTGTGCTTAACTCTGTAAGTTCCCAGTATTCCCTGAAACCATCACGTGTGACACAGTTTACATCAGACGTGATGCAGCTGACGTCAACACTGACCTTCTTGTGGTAACAGAGACTTAAAAAAATAATAATAAAGCAACAAAGTGGGTCGCTCTTTGACAGTAAATTCCAGTGCGGTCCGCTCCAATCTCCTCAGGCTGACTCTCTTCTAGGCTCTCCTGACTGTTCCCTTTACATGTTGATAATGTGTCTTGTAAATCTGGATCCCTTTCCAGCAGGACGCTCCTCTTTTTCAGACAGTACCTCAGCTGCTCTCTCTCCTGACAGTCAGCTGTCCACCTCTGCATGGCCAGTCGAGCCAGCGCCGGCATTTGAGGCAGAGCTCGGAGCAGAGCGGGCAGCCAGGCTGAGCACGGAGCAGAGGTTGAAGGTCGCAAACTGACATCCACGTCTTCCAGAGAGCCCAGACCTCCTGCTGCAAACAGACTGCACCAACCGTTGTCTCCCACCAAGCTGTTGTAGGACAGATCCAGTGCACGGAGTGAGGAGAGACAGCCCCGTCTGCACACGGCAGCTGCACAGAGGAAGAGGACCCATTGATAACTGATCACTTTATGCCTGTTCACTTTACTGTTTTGTTCACAATGTTTCTGATGGAGACAAAAATAACACCGAATAGTTTCATTGTTTTGTTTTATACGACAGCTACAGATGCTGGCAGCATGAAATAAATGAAAGAAATATCAATTTCCTTCAGGCTTTACTTGTCTTAATATACATTTATGCAGCCTAATGATCCACTACAGACCAAAAAAGAAAAAGTATAATGTCATTGTGTGTTAGTTACCCAGATGTTGCATGTCATCAGTGGTGAGCTCGCAGCTGCAAAGACGGAGCTCGCTGACGACTGATGGCTGCAGAGCATCCAGCAGGAGCGCCAAGTGACCGCCAACCACTTTACACCAGGAAATATCCACCGTGCGCAGATAGGACACCGCCAGGGCTGATGCATAAACACAAAGTTTTCACCATTTCAGGCTAGAGGGTGGAAGAGGTATTCAGGGAGAATGACTTGAAGGAAAACTTCTATAAATAAACAAGTGTGTGTGTGTGTGTGTGTGTGTTACCCAGAGCAGTGAAGGACTCGTTGCTCATGTAGCAGCTGTTGAATGGCAGCCGCCTCATTTGTGTCGCAGGGAGGGCGGAGACCAGCAGGTGGACCACACCTCCCACTTCCTTATTGGATGACACATCAAGCTCGGTCAGTGCAGTGAGAGAGGGCAGCACCTGGACTGAAAAACAACGAGTCACATGACTGCTGCAGCGAGCATGCGATTAGTGTCCAGCGTGTGAGATTGGTAGCAACTGACTCAGAGCCTCTAGATCATCTCGCGTGAGGCAACACAGGTGGAGGTCGAGTCTCTCCAGGTGTGTGACGTGAGCCAGGTGAAAGGTGAGGCGGCTCAGTCCACCAGCTAGAAGCAGCTTTACAGTATATTAATCAGAACAATGCTGCTCTCTAATGTATCTTGGTAAAGCGCAGAAAAATCTAATGTTTTATATGATACAGTGTGATTTCAGTAACATATCATAATGGAGGCTTCAGCAAGTACTTACGAAGGACATCTTTCCTCTGCTCTTCAGTTAGTTCATCAAATACCTCCCAAAACATCTGTATGGTGGGGTGGCGGTCATGATATCTCCAACCATAACTTGTGTTCTGAAAACAGTGAAAATGACTGTTATAATCATAGAGTTTGTAAGGTCAGGCACATATACACTATGTTGCCAAAAGTATTCCCTAACACATCCAAATCATTCAATTAATGTGTTCCAATCACTTCCATGGACACAGGTGTATTAGATCAAGCACCTAGGCATGCAGACTACTTCTACAAACATGTGTGAAAGGACGAGTCGCTCTCAGGAACTGAATGAATTCCAGCATGGTAATGTGATAGGATGCACCAGTGCAACAAGTCCAGTCATGAAATTTCCTCGCTATTAAATATTCCATAGTCAGCTGTTAGTGATATTATAACAAAGTGGAATTAATTGGAAATGACAGCGAGTCAGCTGATGCTAAGGCTCATAGTGCACTTAAGTCACCAATATCTGCAGTCTGCTGTTGTTACAGATGTCCAAACTTCATTGGTTTCCATGGCTGAGCAGCTGCATCCCAGCCTTACACTGACAAACACAATGCAAAGCGTCAGATGGAGTGATTTAAGCATCTCAACACTGGACTCTAAAGCAGTGGAGATGTGTTTACTGGAGTGACGAATCACACTTCTCTGACTGGCAATCCGATGGATGTGTCAGGGTTTGGTGGTTGCCAGAAGTACTTGTCTGACTGCACTGTGCCAAGTGTAAAGTGTGGTGGAGGGGCGGTTATGGCGTGGGGCTGTTTATCGGGAGTTGGGTCGCCCCCTTAGTGCAGATGAAAGGAACTCTTAATGCTTCAGCATATCAAGACAATTTCATGCTTCCAGTTTGGGGATGGCCACTTTCTGTTCCAACATGGCTGGGCACCAGTGCACAATACAAGGCCCATAAAGACATGGATGAGTGAGTTTGGTGTAGAAGAACTGGACTAGCCTGCACAGAGTCCTGACCTCAACCTGATAGAACATCTTTGGGATGAATTAGAGCAGCAACTGTGAGCCAGGCCTTCTCCTCCAACGTCAGTGTCTGACACCACAAATGCACCTCTGGAAGAATAGTCAAAAAATTCCCATAAACACACCTAAACCTTGTGGAAAGCTTTTCCAGAAGAGTGGAAGCAGTTATAGCTGCGAAGGGTGGGCTGACTATTATATTATACTATCATACAAAAGTCTGGATTAAGACTGAGATGTGACTCAAGTTCATATTTGTGTTAAAGCAGCCGACTGAATGCTTTTGACAGTATGCAGTACACAGTTATTGTGCTACAGGACAGCTGTGAAACTACAGCCTGTGTCTGTTTGGCTGACTGTACCTGTTTGAACTTTTCCCAGTCATGCACGTCCTGGCCGACCAGCACTCCCTGCAGCTCCTCTGGTCGAAACAGCCTCACCAAATCCTGCTCACACACCAGGAAGAAGCCTCGCTTGAACTCCTGGAACAGACTCTCCACTGATGTGTTGAAGGCATGATTCACATAGGCCTCCAGAAACTCCTTCCTGTTTAGGAGGGAAAATTTTGAATCAGCAAACATTTCACAAAGACAAAGGTGCTGCAGATGAACCTCACAAACACTTCATGTTTTATATGCTTACTTATTTTGACCTGTCACACAAACACTATAAAACATTGTTTCTGTGCTTTGGGGTTTTTCTTTTCTACACAGAGGTATAGCACGACTAGACCCTAAAGGCAGGCTGCTCACCTACAACCAGCTCATAAACATCTTTCCAATGGAGCTCGCTGCCCTTCTCGTGGATGAGGGTCACTGTGATCCTCCGCTGGATCCCCTGCAGCAAACATAACAGGAGCTCAGGATCACAGTGAGCACAGCTAGAGCAACATTACGCTTTAAAAAAAGATATAGCCGCTCACAAGCTAGCGGATCAACTCCATCTTACGGGTATAGTCTGGATGTGCGATATTGATGAACGGTGAGAGAGATTGAAGGAGAAAAGAAGAGGAAGGAGGACAGAGTTGGGTAAGAGGATTATATAAATAAGAGATACATACATATCCAAAGGAGGTGAGAAATGACAAGGGGAAAAAAGTGGAAGGTCACACGAGGCAGCTTATGTAAAAAAAAATCAACATAAAATTATTGATGGCAAAGAACACATTGAAGTGACATGGAAACACTCGCCTGGTTTGGACAGAGGCATGGGAATAGGATAGTACTTCCTGGATGCTGTTGGAGGACTGTTGACATAATAAAAATACCTTTTTTCTATATATGCATATAAAATTAGCCAATGTGATTAGAATACAATCGTTTACACATTTCTAACAAAATCTGCTGCATTAAATATGAATTATCACTGCACGACTGGATCTGCTGTTTTTTTTATACTTTTTCAACATGTTCAAAATAAAGATTCAATCAATCAATCTTTGTTTGAAAAGCTTCTGTTGAGATCATTTACTAATCTGTCTCTTTGTGTCCAGTTACCGAGTATCAAACAGTCCGTCTCTCAGCTCTGAGTTCAGTAAGGATTTAACCAAGCTACCACATTTCTACAACAGCTCCACCAGAGCTCAGTACAGTGAGCTTATACACACCTACGGCACACACTACATCCGCCAGGTTAAAGCACATGCTGTGAATTTTCTTATTATTCCTTATTATTATTATATTTCTTCAAAAAAATGATTTATAACACCGACTTTGCACCACATTGCAGATTCACCTTGGTGGTCGACTGAGGCGAGTCACAGCTGCACGAACCTGTCTGTCCTCACTGAATGGACTGTCCTCAAATGAACCAGCATCTCTCTCATGTGTTCTACTACGTGTGACATGACGGTCATGAGTCTGCACACAGACGTCGTGTCGATGGCGCTGTGGTGAGGTCAGAATAACTAAGAGCTGATTACGCTCAAAACTGAGACATTTTTTTCTGATTGTAAACAGCCTTGAAAGTTAAATGTTGCTACCAGGGGCGTCATAGTGGAAGCAAAAGTGATGCTCAGATAAAGACACCCAAGGAGCCAAAGGAAGGAGGCAGCCGCAGGTCTCTCTCTCAAGGATGTAACACAAGATGAGCTCATACAGTGGCAATTAAACGTTATTAAAACAGCAAATATATTTTATCGGTGTGGTTGGTTTTAAGGCTGATTTAAAAAAAAATTGCAGTTCAGCTTTTTTCATTATATATATATAAAACACAGAAAACGAAGACGTCATTTATTCATTGTTGAAAATCAGCGCAGTTTCAAGTAAACTGTGTGTCGGAAACATTAATAGATCAGTTCGCCCGCTTGTTTGAAATATTATGAGTAAGCCACAGGACCACAGGCAATAATCTGGGAGTGGGCAAAAAGACGTGATAGAGGCGGATGGAAGTGAAGAGAGCTGGAAAATAAAGGTTTTCTACCACAGAGAAGAGCTTTTGCGTAAGTGGTGAAAATGGTTTTCGGCCTTTTTCAAACATTAAAGGAAAGAGAGAATCGGGCCATGACGTCAGAAACTCTGACAGCCCGTTATTTGTGGGCGTTACCTATTTTCAATGAGCCAATATGGAACGTTGTTGTGGGCGGGGCCTGGTTCAAAGATGAAAGGCAAGAGAACCAGGCCGTGACGTCACAGTCAACTCAAGTCTATAAATTGCAGGTGAAACCCACACTGGACCAGCACGTTTCTTACAGTCACGAGCGATTCACTGGATGAGATTTTGTTCTGCGACCCTCAGTCTTATTTGAATGTCTGATTCATTGTAACATCGTAGCTTAAATGTCAAAAATGAGTGACCAACAAGCAAAACCAGAATTAGTGTGCACTCTGCCAGAGAGCACACTGGGTGACCTGGAGGTCGAGGAGGAAGAAAATTTAAAAGTCCTGGAAGAACAGAAAGTAGTGAAGGACACGAAAGAAATGCAGAACAAAGTGGACGAGCAGACAGAGCCATTAGCCGAGGCGAAGACAGAGAAAAAAGACACGGCAACCCCAGATTCCTCCTCAAAGTTGTGTGTCAACAAAGTTGTTCAGTTGATGGTTTCAAACGCCACAGAAAAAGCTGAACTGAACCAAGTGAAAAATGCACTCGAAGAAACGACCAAACTGGCAAAGAAAGAGTGTGAAGAGGCCAAAAAAGCAGTGAATGAAGCACAGGCAGCACTGTCAGAGGAGAAGACAATGGTAGAGGACACAAAGAGACAAACTGAACAGGAAAAACAAGTGTTAGAAGAAGTGCAGTTTGTATTCAAAGATGAGACCAATCGGGCTTCAGCTTCAGCTTTGGAAAAGACACTGAAGTTGCAGAAAAAGGTGCGCGTCAACTGGGTTATTCAGTTGGTGGTTTTACTGGCCAAAGAAAAAGTCTCCTCCAAATACAAGATCTTCACAGAGCGCCTCACTCCTGACTGCATCAGCCATCGTCTGATTGAGAAAATCTGGCCTGAAGTTGAGGAGAAACACTTGAATTTATCCCACGACAGCATTTTTAATGTGGGCAAGGCCATTCTCAAGGATCTTTGCAACACACACAACTGCAAAGAAAACCTTTTGGTTTTTAATCTGAGGGAACAGCTTGACAATATTACCGTCTCAGTCTTCACCAAACACCTCTTGGCATTACCACCAAGAGTACTCAGTGTCTCTAAAGACAGGCAAGAGTACAAGGAAGTTGTAAAAAATGTGACCAAAGATCTGGTAATGCACGCCATGAGCGAAGGAAATGAGACGATGACACTGAATCCAGTAGCATCCGAGTTTATTGTAGAGAGGCTTTTCCAGAAGATCTGGGACAAAATTTTGTCAAAAAAGTACAAAATGTCCTTGGAGAACATTGGAGAACTCGCCCTGACAATATACAATGAACTCCATGACAGGTGGGATTCTCCAATACTCTTAATGTGGTCAAGAAACCCAGTAATGGATGAAGCAATCGTCAGCAGCTTCAAAAAACATGCAAAATTGAGGAGCCAAAACATCATCTTTAGGGCTTTCTCATGTGCACGCTAAAGTCGAACCAACACGTGCATGTGAATATTCATTTCAATTGGGCTTTCTAAATTTAATTTTGAAACCAGAGTGGTTAAAAATCACTACTCTTCTTCTCCCAACTTCCTTCCCTCATCACCAACTGGCCAAGGCAGATGGCCACCCCATCCTAGAGCCTGGGTCTGCCGGAGGTTTCTCTCTTTTAAAAGTGAGTTTTTCCTTCCCACTGTCGCCAAAGTGCTTGCTCTAGGGGATTGGAGTCTTTGTGCATTATTGTAGGGTCTTGACTTTACATTATAAAGCACCATGAGGGAAGTGTTGTTGGGATTTGGTCTGTTTCTTAACTCAAAAAGTCCAGTTACAACAGGACACTTTGAGTTAAAAAACAAAAATTAAAAATAATAAAAATGAAAAAAAAAACTTTGAATTTGTGCTTTGTTTCATTTACTATTTAAGAAGTTTGTTCTTCCTGCAACTTTTAAAAACAACAAACAACAAATAGCTGAGCTGTTGGATTTACTAAGTGCATCCAAGAATACAAACAAGCAGTCCTCACACACATTTGAGAAAAACTGAGAGACCTTTGAATCTTTATAGCTTACTGAATATTCATCTCTTTACTTTGTCTGCATGTGTCCACTTTTTTTCTTTTTCTATTTGTATTATTCTCATTTCAAAGACATTCAAAGCTGTTTGGAGACATGCAGAGTTCCTTAAAGATGAACCTAATATAATTACACGAGTTGTTTAACTGAGGTAATCACTCTTTCCCCCACAGTCCTACGATTTTTCCCTTTTTCTGTAAAGCAATGCAAATACATTTTTAATACTTTCAGTCAAGTATTTAACATTCATACAGGAATAAACTACAACAGAAACACAGTCACAAATATAGGCATTAAATATACAGACACCATATTTACATACACATTTAGTACAAATATAATGTTTAAAAGGAGTCTGATTCTTCAACTGATAAACATTTGTGTAGAATATATATGTACTGGAAGTGCTGGGTATACAAGTCTGGCCTAAGTCTTGGGTCAGAAAGACTGCAGCAGTCCAGGAGTTTAGTTCACCGTCTTTAATGAAGCTTCACAGAAGAACTGGTTACAGCAGGGCTTGCCATGATTAATCCAACCGTGATACAGCCAGATATGCACTTATAATTGTGGCAGATGCAGTATAGGTGACTATAAGCATGGTTGTCTGGAAACAGAAACAGGTAATACTATAATTAGTAGGGTCCACAAGGGGTCGCTGTAAGACCAGAAGTTGGCTAAATAGCACATATCTTCCCAGTTGCTAGTACTAAGGCAAGAATGTGGCAAGCTAACAAGAGTTAAACTAAACAATAAACAACAGAAAAATCCTTTAACCGCGGGATGTAATCATTGGAGGAGATTCTGGCAGCAATAATTAAAGCTGACATGGGCTCTTTCACAAAATCAGGAGGATGTGTGCTCATCTTCCAGCACCACACAGCACAGAGGATGCAAATATCACTCAGTATAAACCGGTGAAACGGCGCAGTCCTGTACCGCGTCTTCACCTCGGCAAAATTAAACCAGTCGAAATACCAAATGAGGCCAACAGTGGCTCGATGAAGCCATTCTCCACAAGGACTTTCCATGAAGTTCGTCTTGGCTGTGCAAGCGAAGAATAAAACTAGCCAAGTGCAGATGAAGTGAGCGAAGATGAACCAGGGGAGCACGGAGGCGAAAAGAACGAGGGCAGTGAGACGACAAGAAATGAGTACCAGTGTCACGGCCTTTTAAGTTCTGGCGTTTATTTCGTTGAAAAATATAAACAAAAATCAACCCAATAATTTCAAACATAAACGAAAGTTAACTTAATCTTGGGGCGATCGTAGCTGAAGAGTTGGGAGTTCGTCTTGTAATCGGAAGGTTGCTGGTTCGAGCCCCGGCTTGGACAGTCTCGGTCGTTGTGTCCTTGGGCAAGACACTTCACCCGTTGCCTACTGGTGGTGGTCAGAGGGCCCGGTGGCGCCAGTGTCCGGCAGCCTCGCCTCTGTCAGTGCGCCCCAGGGTGGCTGTGGCTCCAATGTGGCTTGCCATCACCAGTGTGTGAATGGGTGGACGAAAAAGCGCTTTGGGGTCCTTAGGGACTAGTAAAGCGCTATATAAATACAGGGCATTTACCATTTATTACTTCCAGGCTGGACGACTGTAATTCATTATTATCAGGATGTCCAAAAAACTCACTGAAAAGCCTTCAGCTAATCCAAAATGCTGCAGCAAGAGTCCTGACAGGGACTAGAAAGAGAGAGCAGATTTCTCCTGTTAAATCCAGAATTGAATTCAAAATCCTGCTCCTCACATACAAGGTCTTAAATAATCAGGCCCCATCTTATCTTAATGACCTTGTAGTACCATATCACCCTATTAGAGCACTTCGCTCTCGCTCTGCAGGCCTACTTGTTGTTCCTAGAGTATTTAAAAGTAGAATGGGAGGCAGAGCCTTCAGTTTTCAGGCCCCTCTTCTGTGGAACCAGCTTCCAGTTTGGATTCAGGAGACAGACACTATCTCTACTTTTAAGATTAGGCTTAAAACTTTCCTTTTTGCTAAAGCATATAGTTAGGGCTGGACCAGGTGACCCTGAATCCTCCCTTAGTTATGCTGCAATAGACGTAGGCTGCCGGGGATTCCCATGATGCATTGAGTTTTTCCTTTCCAGTCTCCTTTCTCACTCAGTATGAGTTAATAGACCTCTCTGCATTGAATCATATCTGTTATTAACCTCTGTCTCTCTTCCACAGCATGTCTTTTATCCTGTCTTCATTCTCTCACCCCAACCGGTCGCAGAAGATGGCCCCGCCCCTCCCTGAGCCTGGTTCTGCTGGAGGTTTCTTCCTGTTAAAAGGGAGTTTTTCCTTCCCACTGTCGCCAAAGTGCTTGCTCATAGGGGGTCATATGATTGTTGGGTTTTTCTCTGTATCTATGAAGCGCCTTGAGGCGACTTTTGTTGTGATTTGGCGCTATATAAATAAAATTGAATTGAATTACCTGAGGAAGAAGCAGAGTTGGTTTGTTTCCAGCTGAAATCATCCAGGCTCAGGAATTTGAATCGATCCACATCATTTCTGCTTGAACTAGAGAACATGAGTGTCGACTTACATTTGGTCTGTGAGACACATGTCATAGTGACAGTATTTGGGTTAATATGGCATTACTCACCCTGGTCGCATTTCTTCAATATCAGGCACCAAGTTCAGGAACTCGTTCTTTTGCAGCCCGCGCAAGGTAGGAGGTCTCCAGAGTGGGAACCATCGGGAAGTTTTCACAGTCTGAGCAGGAGGGACTGGAGGCACGTGAGCTGTTCTCAGGGGTCCTTTAACACAAATCACACCAAGTTAGAATCAAATGGATAACCTGTCAATAACCGTTTGCAGATCGAGGTCAATGTTCCTAAAAATATGTTTACTTCTGGCCCATGGAGCCACAGCGGGAGTCCGAGAGAGGGGCAGGTAGAGGAAGGGGTGAGGGTGGCACTGCTGAAGCTCGTCACGGATGGATCACGTCCGATCGGTGAGATGAGAGAAAGCTGAAGTGAAACAACAGCAGGATGAGGTAGACGTCAATATAGGAACTCCCTGATGTGACACAGAAAGGCTATTTTTTTATTTCTTTGTATTATTTCTCACCTTGCAGTCACTGATGCTGTTCACCAGCTGGTTGTATTCAGTATTGAAGGTGTGTGTCAGAAGGCGCAGGCACTACAACACAACAGGAACAAGACCGATCAGCTCCGAGCAGAGAAGGAAGAAGGCAGCAACAAGAACGCCCACTAAGCCCACGTTTTTCTCACCTTGGTGGCCAGCTCCTTCTCACGCTTTCAAAGGTGGTGCTGGAGATCTGCGAGGAGGCGGAGGTGGACGTGGACAGAGTGCTGGAGCTCACGCTGGGGGACAGAGACTCACTCAGGGACTTGGTGGTGGGAGCTGTTCCCACGGGAGCCGCCTCTCCCAGAAGGTGACGGGTCTTTTCCACCTGGAAGAAAGATGGGGGCTAATGTGAGGTAGGGAGAAGAGGGGAGGTTAGTCATGTAAAGGCCATAGGTGAGGGTAGGGACGTAGATCGACCGGTAAATTGAGAGCTTCGCTTTTACACTCAGCTCCCTCTTCACCACGACGGACCGGTGCAGCGTCCGCATTACTGCAGCTGCAGCCCCAATCCGTCTGTCGATCTCCGGCTCCCTTCTCCCATCACTCGCGAACAAGACCCCGAGATACTTGAACTCCTCCACTTGGGGCAGGAACTCATCCCCGACTCATCCTATATTTCCGTTTTTATATTTCTAATGTTTGCCTTGTTTTCTTCACTGTCTAGTCTGCCTCTGTCTTGCCTGTATGGATGCATTTACACCGAAATGTCCCCAACAAAGGATGTTTTAATTCACCACTATTCCAGTGAAACACGAGTCTCCCATCTTCCTGCTACCAGTCTGGAGTTTTTGTTCACCAAAGCACACACCAACTTCATACTGACGGACAGATCACTGCCCTTTTGCCGCCTTGTCTGACCGTGTTTTGTGGCTGTGGTTCACTTCACCTCACTCTTCCCCATTCTTGTCATTAAATCAGGCTGTTCTGCAACCATGGCAGCCATTCACTCTATGGCTTTATTCATGGTGTATTTTACCCCTTCACCAAAGGCCGTTCTCGTTTCCAACATTATATTTGCAGTGTTCGTCTATCTATCAATATCTGCGGAGTATTTTTTTTTAACGAGTATCCTATTTTCTAAAGCACAGCATGTAATGGGTAGCTCGGTTAGCAGGATGCTAGCATGTAGCGCTTAGTGAGACACGCCTCAGACGAGTTGAGCAAAGACCCCGTCTGTGTACTTTATACGTGAGCAACGGATTTAAATAAAATTAAGGTTTCAAAAGACAAACTTGAAGATAAAAAAAAATATATATACTCACCGGAGAGCCGCCAGGGTTTGCCGCTGCCATCTTGGCGCTCCTAAATTCAAAACTGCCTCTGCAGTCAGGCAGGGGAGGCGTGGAAATTGTCTTTGAGTTAGTCAAACGTTTTCCTTAGTTCGAGTAGATGATAAAAAAAATAATAATAATAAATGGGATTTTAAGTAGGACTAGGCGTTCTGTAATGATCTCTATTTAGGAGAAAAACTTAATCACTCACCTTTAAACAGCTCTCTTTTAGGAGACACACTGCTGGCTAACGGTGTCATGTGATCAAACAGCGTAATTTAATTGGCTGAGAGCCACTCGACTCGATCTGGTGCTGATTGCTCTGGCTTGGGTCATTAAAGTTCATCACTTTTGCAGGTGAATTTTTGCAGGTGAATTTTTGCAGGTGAATTTTTTTCAGGTGAATTTTTGCAGGTGAATTTTTTTCAGGTGAATTTTTGCAGGTGAATTTTTGCAGGTGAATTTTTGCAGGTGAATATTTTTGCAGGGAAATTTGGAGGATAAAAATTCAGTGTCATAAATTCAATGTCTAAAAATACTTGAATTCTGATGATACTATATTTCTTCCATAAATACTGGGGTCTCAAGGGACCCTGAACCACCGGAGCAAACATCTCTCAACTTCACATCATCATCATCATCATCATCATCATCATCATCATCTCCTTCCTCCTTCTCTTTGGTCCTTCTATCCTGCGCTTGCAAACGCTCAGCTTTACAGAGGGTAGTCTTCACGTAAACCGGCCTTCTCCTCAGTTCTCCTGGGCCTCGCTGTTGGACGCTTGGCTTTACAGAGGGCAAAGTTCGCGTAAACCGGCCTAAGTGAGGACCTCGGACTCTCACAGCCTCCTAGTTCAAAGAACAGTAGTTCAAAGCGGTTACTATTTAAATGGTGTCTAGACAGAAATATTAACTCCTGTTATGACTAAGTTGCTAAGTTACTAGTTAATGAAGTTACCAGTAACATGGTTAATCGCATCCACAGATTCACAGTAAAGATCCCGATTAGCTTCAATGGATCTATAATAAATTTCTGCTAGTTCTAGCGCTTCATTTAAACCGTATGATACTCATACTTACCCAGAGTCAGTGTAAAATAAAATTCTACCTGTGTGAACAAAGTCTGGCTCCTTTAATCCTGCATGACAAACTTCAGGATGCAGGTTTATTGACCCTCTTTCCTGCTGGCACACCTGTGACACCTGAGAGTCAGCTAGAAACTTACAGGAATGTTTACATCATGCAAAGACTGATAGACTCTGTAATACTGTAAATGATCAGTAACTTAGGTTAATACTAAACATTTGTGCCTCTCTGTCTGTGCTGAACCATTTAGAATCAGGTTTTGAGTCAGGCTGCATTGAGTGTGGGACTTAAAAGCATTAGGCTTGAAGATGGTATGAAAATCTCTACTTACCTTCTACGCTATATTTTTGTTACTGATTTATTAATACATTTTACATTGTTTCTTTTGTTTATCAGTAGAGAGAACACAGATTTCAGAGGCGCAAAGAGAAGCACTGTTGCTTCATACTTAATACTTTAAAGCTGCATTAGGGGAAGACAAGAAGCAGAAGTACTTCCAGGCACAGCCGCAGTGAGGGAGCAGACACCTTACACTGAGTTCAGAGAAGTCAGAATTTCAAGAAGCGTCTGAAACAGCTCAGGTTTGGAAAGAAGCCTTTTATGTTGGGTGTTATAAAAAATATACACATATTTATAAATACATTTTATAACAACAACTATAATATTATTATAAATAGTAGTTATTCTCTTATTATTATAAATAAATATCAAACATTTCAGTTGATTTTCTATCACATATATTGTGTTAGCCCTCTGATAAACTGGCAGCCTGTCCTGCTTTTGCCCTGTGGCAGCTGGGATAGGCTTCAACCTCCCACTGTCACGATCCTGGGTCTTTTGACCCAGCGTTTTAAGTTTTAGGTTATTTTTGATATTTGTGGTTTATTTTTTTTTATTTTTTTATTTTTTTTTAATTTTTTTTTTTTAAATGACATCAGAAACAGCAGTATGCGACATTACGTGATGGCAGAGCTTCAGTTCATCCTTTGTCTTTTTTTTTTTTTTTTTTTTTTTTTAATAAATAGGACAGGGGGAATGAATGAGAGAAAGAGGGGGAGAGAAAGAAAGAAAACCAAAGGGGAGAAGAGACGGTGAGAAGGGGGGGGGGGGGGAAGAGAGAGAAAAAAAAAAAGAACTCCTGGGTCACCTGTATGGAGAAAAAAAAAAAACAAACAAAAAAAACAAACAGAGGAGACAGCAAACAACAAAGAGCAACATAATAATAGAGAAAACAAAGCACCATCACAATAAACTAGCTAGTCATAGATATCAATATTTACTAAGTAATAAACGATATTGTGCAGCACGCAAGATAGACAGCGCACAGTGTGCTTTGAGGCAGCAGCCAAGAAAGCTTTAGTCCGCGTCTGTGAATACCCATGTGTGCATACCTGTGTGGATCAGCATGCTTGCATTCCAAAGGTTTCTCCATGTAATGATCTGCTAGGGAGTGTGGGGGGGCCACAGCCCCGTCCTCCAGGGTGTGAAGCGGGTATGGAGGAGATCAAAACTCCAGACATCCAGAGGCCCCCAGAACACAAGAGACCATGGAAGACCAACAGAGGGGCAGCCGCGCCACTGTTCCAGTAAGAGCTGAGGAGAGTCCCAGATGAGGGCTCGCCCAGCAGCCGCGGAGCAGAAGTCAGGGGGAGTTGCAGTGACGCGCCCGTGAGCTCCGCCGGCCCCCAGCTGTGCCTGAGTGACCGAGCCCTAGGCCGAGAGGCCGGGGGCACCCCACCTCCAAAGGGGCCCGAGCGAGCCCCAGGCCCCAGGCCCCGACAAGCGGCCGCCAAGGAGTGAGCCGGTGTGTACCCGGACGCCCACCCCCAGCTTGTGGTTTATTTTTAAGTTCATTAGGTTATCTAAGCTCATTTGTTTATTTAGATTCCCCTTGTGTCTTCTACCCCTGTGTTTTAGTCTCCCTTTGCCCTTTATGTGTTTCATGCTGCGTGTCTTATGTTATCAAGTTTATATTGTCTTGTCTGCGTCTCATGTTTCCTGTTTTATTTTGAAGGTCTGTGTCCTATGTCAGTGTAGTCAGCTTTGCTTCCTTTGTCTCGTTATGTCAGAGTAGTGTCAGCTGTTTCCCCATGTGTTTCCACTTCCCCCTAATCACCCTTGTGTGTATTTATTCTGTGTGTTTCTGTTCATTCTTTGTCAAGTTGTCTGTTGTTCCATGTCTCCAGGAGTTTCCATGTTTATGTTTTTTGCAACGGTCAAGGTTTTGTTCTTTGCCTTTTGTGTTTAGCATTCAGTTTTCCCAGTTTAGTTCTAGTTAGGTTCTTTCTTGTGTGCATCTGCCTTTTATCAGCCACATTAAACGGCTCGCTTTTAACCTGACCATGTTTTACCCAGCAGACATTTATTTCAGTGACTCTTTGGAATGTAACGGACTTTGGATTATTTCCTGTGCAGGAGGAGGAGAAGGAGGCTATTCAGATGACCCGGATAGCCACGGCTAACCCAAGGTTTCTGGATTTTTTTGCCTGATGATTTAAAGAACTTTGTTACTGCCTCAACCTCAGTAGTAATATAACTTTTTAACTAGTTTAGGAGCATTTCACTTTTCTTTTGTGCTCTGAAAGACACAGAGGCTAATAGTTTTTAAAACAGAGTACCACAAACAACATGTATCCCTTTAGAAATAAACTTTTCTTGTGATACTTCTAAAAACCACATATTCTTAACTAGCCACAATAGCACTGTATCGACGCCCCAATGTTCCTTTAATGCAACCTATAATTGTCTAGTAGCCACACAAACGCACTGCAACAGTAAGACTTGATGATTAGACAGAGGGGGTTACAGGTAGGGCCCCAACAGTCAGCAAAACAAGTCATAAAACAATAAAAGCTGCATACTTATCAAGAGCATCCCAGCACACACATCCCAACTGTAGTTCCATAGTTTTTCACCTTTTTTCTTTACAAACTGCTCTTTTCATCTCTCCATGTCAGAGGTCAACTGAAACCAAGTCCACCTATATAAAAACACCCCATCAGACACACAGTATTTTCCTCAGCACTTCACAACTTTCGCAAGGTATATCGTTTTAACTTTTTTTTTTCGGACCCCGGACACAGCGCTGTGAGGTAGTTAGCACACAATTTGGCCATGTAGAAAGCATCGTTTGTTTGGAACGCGTCATCACTGTTCATAAGAGTTTAATTTAATCAAACCTCATTTTAGGATCTACGTGGCTCCTCATCACTCGCCGATTCATCATTTTATTTAAATATCTGAATGTTCGGAATGGTGATCTAAGCGGGACACAGGCTGCTAGTTTTAACGCACCAGAATGCCGTAAATATAAATAAAAGCCTGACTGTCCCGAGAGCCTAGCCGCAGCGACACCTTTCTTTCAAATGGATACCTGCAGGTGCGTTGGAGCCGACTTTGCTACCCGCACAGAGCGTTTCTGACAGTCGGGCGCTGCTTATGCAATAAAGAAAAACAACAATACAGCATGTTTCTCTGCTCCAAGACATCCGCGGTCCTTTCACACGGTAAGCATGTCTGTTATACCCAGCGCATAAATGCCTGTATGTCAGCGCTGATTATTCAAACCCTGTTTAAAATGTGACACGTTTGTTGTCCAAAAACATTTCCTCTAAATTTGCAAAGTTACTGATTTAAAATCTGCTCTAAGAAATATTTCCTGTGATCTAAAATTTGGCACATTTATATTTGTGTCTGGTAACAACAGCAGCAAATGTGCTGTACAGCTGATTCTTTTGAGGGTGTAGCGCCTTCAAAGGTTGACGTAGGCACCATGTAGAGTTATAAAACGGGGTTTATTCTGGTCTCGATGACCCGGGAGAACTGCTCAAAGAAGAAAACGATTTTTTTAAAAACATCACATCAAAATGGATTCTTCTACTTTGTGTAAATCAATCACAACATAATCAATCACAGAAAATAAAACATTTAAAGAACACAAACAAAGTAAGCTGACCTCCAGGAGGGGCTAAATAGTCCTTTGTGGCCTTATTATCTTTTTCTATCACCCTCCTGGGTGATAAGTTAGCAGCGATGCAGGTGGATGCTTCTCTGGTGTCCTGGATTGTTGATTACCTGACAGGAAGACCACAATATGTACGTCTCCCACAGTGTGTGTCTGACAAGGTGATCAGCAACACAGGGGCACCACAGGGGACTGTCCTCTCCCCCTTCCTCTTCACCCTCTACACCACAGACTTCAGCCACTGCACAGAGACCTGCCATCTTCAGAAGTTTTCTGATGACTCTGCGGTGGTTGGATGCATCAGCAGGGATGATGAGACAGAGTACCGGGCTGTGGTCGACTCCTTTGTCACGTGGTGTGAGCAGAATCATCTGCAGCTCAACGTGGCAAAGACCAAGGAACTGATCGTGGACTTCAGGAAGACCAGGAAACACTTGACCCCAGTTTCAATCCAGGGGGTCAGTGTTGACATTGTGGAGGACTATAAATACCTTGGAGTACACATTGACAATAAACTGGACTGGGCTAAAAACACCACAGCACTTTACAGGAAGGGCCAGAGTCGTCTCTATTTTTTGAGGCGACTGAGGTCCTTCAACATATGCCGGAAAATGCTGAGGATTTTCTATGAGTCTGTTGTGGCCAGTGCGATCCTCTATGCTGTTGCATGCTGGGGGAGCAGGCTGAGGGTCGCAGGTGCCAACAGACTTAATAAACTGATCCGTAAGGCCAGCAATGTTGTGGGGATGGAGCTGGACTCCCTCAAGGTGGTGTCGGAAAGGCGGATGCTGTCCAAGATAAAGACAATGTTGGATAACACCTCCCACCCACTCCATGACATGCTGGTCAGTCACAGGAGCTCGTTCAGTGAGAGACTGAGATTACCGAAAAGCACCACTGAACGACACAGGAAATCATTCCTGCCTGTGGCCATCTCCCTGTACAACGCATCCACTTAACACACTGTTTGCTGCTACAACTACACATGTTTCTTTTTCAGCTATTTATTTATGAGTGACTTATGTATGTATGTATGTATATATATGTATATATTGTACTATTCTTAGTTAGTGTATTGTCTGTCTTGTCTTAATGTTGGTTTATAATGGAGCACTGTAACAAAAAATAATTTCCCCCAGGGATCAATAAAGTATTCTGATTCTGATTCTGATTTCTTGCACTTATTTAATTTTGAACATTACTTTTTCCATGTGTGGAGCTAACGATGTGTGCTAGCAAAAAAGGGGTTGGGTGGAGACCCAAAAATGCAACCAACTCTACATTCCACTGTTCATCACCAGATGGTGCAAAAGCGCAAGATCCAGACATAAAGCATCAAATCCAAAAGTCCTTTACAGAGGGTTTTTATCATTATTATTATTTATTATTTAACTAACTTTTTAAATGTTTCACACATTAAACATTAATGCATGAATGGATGTGTATTTTAAAATGAAATACTTACAGAAGACATTGTTAATTATTAACAGCTTAATTATTGTGCTTTGTATATGCTACATGTATATATAGTACATGCAGTATGACAGGAACACAGAGGTTTAGTGCCAGACTTCACATAAAAAGTATCAACTATGTTAGGATCCATGATTATCATGTGTGGTGTTAGTTTACATTAGTGGCTCCTCTCATGAAGGTGTGTGGATCTCTCACCTCTCTCCAAATTGTGGTTGTGTGTTTGATGCTGAAACAGATGAAGACTGCTGATTGGCTGAAGTAGGGTACAATATATATTTTTGGTTTTTGGTTTGGGCAGTGCTCACCGCTACATTAAATAAACTGCTGCTCGTGTGTGTTTGTAGGTTCTCAGTCATCCAGCTCATGGTTGTCTAAGGAGCCTGGAAACACTTCAGCCACCTGGAAATACCCAGCCTGCAGAGTACATCATATGATTTATTGATTTATTTTGTGTTCATGTCACATGGATGGATGTGAAATTAATTTATGATTGTTTTGTTTTTTGTCTGTTTCTAGAGGAGACGTCGTTCAGGTTGCAGGACTTGGTGGTTATAGAGTAAATGCCACCGGCCACACACGTAAGACCATATTTTGTTTGATTATTTCACAGTTAATGCTAGAATCTGATTTCGGTTTCTGTGACTGTTTTATACTTACATTTATGTTTTTGTTTAATACTGAATGAAGAACAAGTTTTTTATTTTTGTAAATTTTGGAGTAGATATACTGTGCGCCAAGTTCCTTGTTTAAAAATCATTTGGAAACATAAAAAAAGACGAAACATCATTCTACTCAAAATTTTAGCTTTTGAAAGATTATGAATAACTTTTGTTCTTTTCCTTTTTCTCTAGTCCCTGATGAACCACCTAATCTTCAGTGTGCAGACGTGTGTTGCTGACTGTGAGCCTACCAGATACTCTCAGTGTACTGCATATGTGCCATATAACAACAGGCTGTGTCTGGAAGAACATCAAGTAGATGCACGTGGGGTTGGTTGACTGCTAATATTACTGTATATCATCTGTGTTTGTTTTAGATATTTTGGGGAGCACAAACTACATTTCTCTTCTCTCAGGGTGATTCTGGTGGTGGAGTGATTTACAACAACATGATTTATGGTGTAATCAGTTCTGGTTTTGAACGTGTCTGTACTGGACCAGCTGTTACTGTGAATGTTTGTTCTAACATGAACTGGATAAATCAGAAAATTGCTCGAAATAATAGAAAATAACTGAATGAAAATAACATCCAGAATAAACAATCATCTCTACATGAAACTTGTGTGCTGTGTGTTGTTTCTACTCTAGAATATCTTCATGTTAACTGCAAATTGTGAACCTTTTTCTTTGGTCTAAAATATTGTGTCAGATTTGCAGCTTGTGTGTGTTTGAATGTGGTGTCAGGTGTGTAGCAGCTCATCCTGTTGTTCAGAAACTCTCAGACTCACACTGTGAAGATGCAGAAAGGCTTTCTGATCAGACATGCCACCAATCAGCTGCAGGGCCTGAACATGATAGACTTCATAAATCTGAGTTGATTGTTGGGGGTGGAAATGTTTACGTGGAGGCTGTTGGCTCATTGGTGTCAGATCAAATTTTTTTCAATCACTGCACTGAGGGCATTAAAATAAATACAGTAACCATCAAAATAAGTTTTGTTGATAAAATACATTTCTTGAAACCGTCCATTGTTTTGTCCGAACTCTAAACACTGAATTCAATGCAGTGCTTTCAAATTACTTTTGAAGTAGTACAGAGAAATTACTCTTCTCCTCGTCTTTTAAATTGCATCAATATTTTCCAACTGAGCAGTAAAAGGACACGGAACTCAAACATGAAGCATCAACGTGATGTTTAGATGTCGATTAATATTACAATAAGAGACTAAAGTAACTCGCTTTGAACACTTCAGTTTTCTCTCTTGATGCTTCTGTTTGTTTCCTCCTCCACTTGTATTTTTCTGCACTTCAGTGAATGTGCATAGCGCCCTCTGTTGTATGTTTGGGAGAACTGCACTGCATTGTCATCAAATGAAACTGTGCAGAGGTGGAAAATGAGCAAAGGAAGCACATCAACTGAAGAAGCTTCTTGGATCAGAAGTTAAACATCATCCAGAACCTTAAAGAAGTAAAGTCGCTTTCTTTCCAGGCTCCTTAGACAACCATGACCTGGATGACTGAGAACCTACAAACACACGAGCAGCAGTTTATTTAATGTGGACCTGAGCAGTGCCCAAACCAACAACCAAACAATTTTTATTGAACCCTACTTCAGCCAATCAGCAGTCTTTATCTCTTTCAGCATCAAACACAAACCACACCTTGAAGAGAGGTGACAAATCCACAAACACCTTCAAATGTAAACACACATCACACATGATGAACATGGATCCTAACATAGTTGATACTTTTTTTTGTAAAGCCTGATACTAAATGTATGCAGGCCACCTGAACTGCTTTGTCTCGAGTGCCGCCCACTGGGTTGGTCACTAGAACTGTGTGTTGCCATCACTGGAGCTGGTCTTTTAGATTATTTAGACTGGGACTGTTTTTTGTTGATTAGGCGGCATGGTGTCCTGACGGCTGCCTCTGTTGTTTTTTTTCCCAGGAGGAGGAGAGTGGAGCACAGGTGGACAGCAGCCATGGGAGCAGAGAGCACAGAGTTTTGGGTGAAGACATGACACAGGAGTCGAGGGAGCTCAAGGGATTATTGTGTTGTCTTATTTACTCCACTGTAAATAAAGAACACTGTTCATCGCACGAGTCCTGCATTTGGGTCCTCCTTCCCCACTTCACAAACACTGAAACTAATTATACAGGTAATAATAAAGGAACCAAAAGTTCACATCTATAGCTTTAAATTTGGACAAATCTGTCAACACAACCATCAATAATAGAATAAAATACAAACAAACACTGAAACTAATAAAAAATTACACATGATATATGAACTGTGGAAACTAACTGAACAATAAAACTCAGAATAAACAAATTCAAACATTAAATGAAAGGTATAAACTGATTTGCATCTTACTGATTTGCAGGCTCACTTTGCTCCAGGACTTGACGACTGGCCCAACCGTACAGTCTTTGGCTCTTAATACTGAATGTTGAAAACTGATACTCATGGACACCTTATTTCAGCCTCTTTACTTTGGATAAGAGACCCAAAGCATTACATCAACATGATGTTGTCTAGTGGACCAGCACGTCCATTACATGTTTTGCCGTTATTGCTGTTTGTTACGAGTTCAAATATTGAGGGTGAGCACAAAACAATAATGGTCCAGAAGAGCTTCGGTCAGACAATGATTTTAATGAACACGCGCGTGGAGAGATGAACACTGCCCACAGACAGCATCGATCTCCGCCCAATGATACACAAGCAGTTGTTTTATACCATCAGGGTTTACGTTTATGACGCCCCCTCATGCGTCAAGCAGATACAACACATGCATAAGTTTCAAAACCACAAATGTTCTGTTGACGACTTTGGACACATTTAAAAAGACATCTTCTCTGTCTCGAGGCCAGGTGCTTCCTATTAATCTTCTAACTCTCGCTTATCTCCTGGAACAAACTGTCCCTTAGGCAGACACAATTTTGCAGTCACAAGCTTTTGCAAACTATTATTTGAACTCTTACCTAAATATGAGTCTAACTACTGTTTGTGTGTGTGTGTCTCGACCTCCAACGCACTCAGCCTCACCCCGCCCGTTGATGCTTCTAACCTTTTACCAGACTGAAGCTCTCTGTGATAGGTGTAATAATCTTAACTAAGAACATGTGTAATCTATTGAATAAATGCTTTGATGAAATGATAATTAATGTAATGGTAATGATGATGGTTATGAATAGTAGCAGTAAAATATTTCCCTGATCTCCACACTGAGTTATTCATCTTAGAGCAGTTTGTGTGTGTTTAACAACTCCACAACATTAATAGATGATTCCTTTGCTCTAAACTGAAGATTAGTTTATTTTGGGTTTTGCACATTTTGTTTCTGAATAATTGTTTGATTTGTAAATTCATATTTCTGTGTTATGTAGAGAAATGACACTATACATATTTGAAATCACAGACTTTGACCATCTGCATCCACTGAGGAAACACAGCACTACAAACACAAAAGTAGATTTGGTGGAAATTTCAAACAGGACTGCCTCATAGTGTGTATGGTTGCCGCCCGGCACACAATGCACCTGACCCCTATGGCGCCTCCTGTGGGTGGTGAGCCTGCGGGAGGATGGGCCCATGTCTCCTATTCGGGCTGTCCCCGGCCGGGCCCCATGGACTAAGGCCCGGCCACCACCTTTGTTTCCTGATTATTTTTATAGCCTCTACAGAGACACATTTCTCACAATCTTCTGTTCCTGTGTATTACAGTGCATGGTGTTGCAGGTGATTGTTTCTTATTTTGAATTGTGTATTAAAGCAAGCATGGGGTTGATCTTCCTCAATAAAGTTGAGGGTGAAAACATGTATGTATGATGTTTGTAGGGCTCTACTGTAGTTGCCTGGTAATTTCGCTTCTTTTTGTTCTTTTAAATATTGTCCTTACAATGTTCAGTCATGGGATACTCTTTTAAACATGGAGCTAGAAATGGTTACAGGACTACATCAACAGTTTGCAGTGATAATAATATGATTTGCATGTTTCACTCAACATGTTTCCTACCTTCCAGTCGATGCTGTTCTGGTTGGTGTATGCTTCAACCAGTGAGCTGTAGAGAAATGATTTTGTTTAATTCCCCAAAATATTCCAATAGGAATTAAATGCATTTTCAATTTCTTGATGCATGCTCAATCATCCAGGTAAGTAAATCCCCAAAGTTCGATTCTGTTCATCTGGGCCTAGCGTTGTCAGAGGGAGAAACGTTTCGTCACTCATCCAACTTCTTCAGTCTCAGCTGACTGCAGGTTTCCCCAATTTTATAAACAGTACATTTGTATAATGACTGAAACTAGCACCACTAAAGGAACAATTGGCTGGGAGGTCAGTTCCTTGAATATGCAAATTTTCATGACCATTGATCAATGACCACTGATCAAAACTCATTGTACCGTAAACCTACACATATGGATGAGTATTTAAGGTTTGACTCTCATCATCCACTGGAGCATAAACTGGGTGTCATCAGGACGCTACAACAGAGAGCGAACGCCATTCCCACAGACACAGTGGCCAGGGAAGCAGAAGAATATCACATCAAGAAGGCCCGGAGTAAATGTGGTTATCCCAGCTGGACATTTGTCAAAGCTGGGAAGGCGCCTATAGAAAGCTCCAGCCGTTCCAGGAGAGAAGGACAACCATGGATTGTTGATCAACCACTGACAATTTGCATATTAATGATCAAGGAACTCCCCTATTTTTCAGACCATAATGTGCATCGGATTATAAGGCGCATTAAGTGAGTGAAACAAAAGAGTCAGATAAGTCAAAGTTTACTCAACTCATTCTTCCTGCTTCCTCCACTTCCGTACCGTTGATTCATTACTGTTGAATTGTCTGGCAGCTGCTCTATTCCCATGTTTTTGCAGTATATTAATGACTAACCTCGTATTGTGGATGGATTGTCTCAGTTGTTCTTCTGACGGAAGTTTGGTGCGTTTACAGCATCCTGCCATGCGATTGCATTTGTCTCTAACCATTGGGAACCCTGGCGTTAACTTTTATAAAGTGGAAATAAGTTAGCGTTCATGCTCCAGCTTATGTTATGCTAACATAGCTGTGTCACTAGTGATCACGTAGCACATCATTATATACCAGCTCGTCCAACTTCAGTAGCCCTACAAAAGTCACTGCTGTTTCGTTTTCTGTCTTCGTTTATGTTGGAAGTGATAGCAGAGCTGTACGTTTTAATTTTTTCAGAAATCTCTCAGTCAGAACATGGCATCATGTGTAGGTGGAAACTAGCGAGCTAACTTCCTGCTAACTTCTAACTCCGTTAAATTTAATAAATTCTGTTTTCATGGATGCCTGGATGTTAAACTTAATTGTTACACCTGGTAAAGCAGCAACGCTGATCATTTTATTAAAGATGAAAGAATTTGGACAGTTTTTAACTCTCAGTGATGTAGCAGTGTTTGTTTGACTTTGGGACCTGAAGCTGATGGACTTTGACCCTGATTACTCCGCAAGGCTACTGACTATATTAGCCGTAATGCTTCGACAATCCATCGAACGGTGCCGCTTCGAAGCTTACCAAAGTTATTCTAAAACTTTTTTTGACAGATTTTTGAGAGCCGTGTAACACATAAAATTGGTAAGCACAACCACAATTCATATGTAAGGCACACCGGATGTAAGGAACAAGGAACAAGGAAAATTAAAGAATTTTACGTGTGCATTATAGTGCGGTAAATACTGTCTGTAAGTCATAAATAGTTACAATTGTTGACTTTCTGGCCCTGTCACATCCCAGTAAGACATGATGATCTGAAAAAATGAATTGCATTATTTATTTTGTATTTTTATTACATTTATTGCATATAATACACACAGTTAAACATTTGAACACACTAATCCATTTAATTAATGAATTAATTAGAGGTCTTATGTGAATTACAGTCCTTTAGAGGTTTCACATACATTTTTACATTACTGAAACTAGACTCACAAATTAGTAGGAATACAAACCAGCTGATGTAATGGGTTTGGATTTATAAGTCTATATTTATCATTTTAATCTGTTGAAACCAAAAGAAAAAAGATTTTTTAATTTTTTTTTAAATTAAGCAATATTAGGGTATAGTAAACCAAATTCATATGAATAAAAAAAGGGTGACTAAACTCTAACAAATATAAAAGAACAAGTGGAATATTGTTATGTCTTAGTAGTAGAAAAATAAATGCATAAACTGACAAGTATCACATTAATCTTTACAGTTCATTAGAGCAACAGAACTATTATGAAGATAACATACAAAATATATTTCTTATTTTGCAGATGGTTTGTAACGATTACACCGATCTCCAGCCAGATGAGGGTCACATGCCAGAGTGTACCGGACCTCAAAACCACCTCTTTTAGCTGGACAGGTAAATGTGTGTGTCCCCTGCTGAAGATACTTGAAACATGATCCCAGACGGTCATCATGCCATACATCCTTGTCCCAAACTTCAACCTTCAAACCCAAGTGTGTGTCCACCTTCATGAGAAAATTAATCAAACAAGATTTAATATAGTTTTATCCTACCAATGTTAATTTTAGCACTAGTGAAAAATAAACACAAACGAGAACAATGAAATAGGACAAATCCATAAACCATTTGTACATGCTTAATAAGAGCAGCATTTAAAACTGGGCCATAGGAGTCATTAACTGTGTGAAAGACACAGCGGTGGATTTGAGGGAGATTGATTATTGGAATCAATTTAAAGAATGGCTCTTTGAATATGAATATGCATATATGTTTATGTATATGTTTGCTAAACCACTACCTAGCTAACATTACTTCTTCCAAGTCAACTAACATACATGGTATTTGTCATTACAACAGTTCTAAAGCTCAACTTAAAAACAGAAGTTTAGTAGTTTAGTAGTAGAGTCTGATTATTTGGATTGATGATGAGGTAATGCTTTTGCATTTTTTTTTAGGTATTAGCTAAACTATGGCTTTGTGTGATATATTGTGTCGAAAAAACAAACAAGAACAAGAAAAAAACCCGTAGTAAACTGTTGATAGGCTTCAGGTTTGAAAAGTAAATCAACTCTGCTGACTGTGAGGCCAAACAATTTATCATGATCTATAATGAGGGTTTACTGACCTTGCCTAAATCATAATTCGCGTTCCACCAGGGATTGTTTGACCGAATCCAACGAGTCTTCCGATAGAAGGAACCAAACCACATTTTAGCATAGCTGTGATCAGAAGAAAAGAAAGAAGAGCAGCAGAAGAATTATTAAGTCTGCTTGATATACCACACCAGCCAGATCTTAATAGACAAGAGTCTATTCACCCCTCAGTTTTTCCAACTGGATCTCCTTTCAAATTCCAGGCTCGCACAATGGTAACCCTTAGCGTCCCCCTCCAGGCTTGCAGAGGACAGCAGTTGGAAGCCAGATTAGGAATGTGCCACCCACAGTTTGGCTCATTGGGTGACTTTCTCACAGCGTTATCTTCCAAGTACTGCTCAATGGCAGCTTTCATCCCTGCCTTTTGTGTGCCATTTGTCATCAGGCTATAGATTGGCCGAAGGGAGTAGGAAACAACATCTGGGTGATCTTTCAGGGTGCTCAGCCAAGTTAGAAAGCCGAGGGAGTCATTCTGGGTGAGTGCAAACTCTCCCAACCAACCATTGCCTCCTACCACCTCTGTGTAGTGTTGGTGGAGTCCAGTGCTGTACATAAACGAGAGACCCTGGTTTTGTAGGACCTTGTTGCAAGACTGTCTGTTACTGGATAATTTCAATTTTCCCAAGCCGACAGAGAAACCCAGTGATAAACAGGAGTGGACCTGCAGGACAGGAAGGGAAACAAAATGTCAGTGTCTATCAAGGGCATTTTCTCTGCATTTCTAGCTGTACTATAAATATATACAGTGGTGTGAAAAATTGTTTGTCCCTTCCTGATTTCCTTTTTTTTGTTTTTTGCATGTTTGTCACACTTAAATATTTCAGATCATGACAGAAATTTAAATATTAGATAGAGATAACAAAATAAACACAAAATACACTTTCTAAATGAAGGTTTTTATTATTAAGGGGGAAAGAACTTGCATGAACCTGTATGAGAAAGTGATTTTCCCCTAAACCTAATAACTGGTTGGGCCATCCTTAGCAGCAAAAACTGCAATCAAGGGTTTGCGATAACTGCCAATGATTCTTTTACAGCGCTGTGGATTAATTTTGGCCCACTCAGAATTGTTGTATTTCAGCCACAAACTCAGCCATTCAGGGTTTTTGAAATTTTTTAAAAATTCATCCCACATCATTTCAATCAGATTCAGGTCAGGACTTTGACTGGGCCACTCCAGTCTTCAGTTTGTTTTTGTTTTAAGCCATTCAGAGGTGGACTTGCTGGAGTATTTTGGATCATTGTCCTGCTGCAGAAGTCCGCTTCAGATTGAAGTCACAAACAGATGACCGGACTGTCTCCTTCAGCATGTTTTGGTAGACGGCAGAATTCATGGTTCCAAATACCACAGCAAGTCTTCCAGGGCCTAAGGCAGCAACATAGTCCCATACTATCACAAAACCACCACAATGTTTTATTGCTGGTGTGAGGTTCTTTTCATGAAATGCTGTGTTAGTTTTATATCAGATGTAACAGGACTCAAGCCTTCCAAAAAGTTCAGCTTTTGCCTCATTAGTCACAGAGTATTGGGGATCATGAAGATGTTTTTTGGCAAATGTGAGACGAGCCTTTATGTTCTGTTTGTTCAGATGTGGTTTTCTCCTTGAACTTTCCCATGGATGCCATTTTTGCCCAGTCTCTTTCTTATTGTTGAATCATGAACACTGACCTTAACTGAGACATACGAAGCCTACAGTTAATGTTGTTCTGGGGTCTTTTGTGACCTCCTGGATGAATTGTCAATGTGGTCTTGGAGTATTTTATCGGCCGGTCACTCCTGGGAAGCCTCACCACTGTTCCAGGTTTTCAGTTGATGTATGATTGCGCTTATTGTGGTTCACTGAAGTCCCAAAGCCTTAGAAATAGCTTTGTAACTCTTTCTTGACTGATAGATGGCAGTGACTTTTGTGTTTCTCAAGTACTTATTTAGATTGTGGCATGATGTCTGGCTTGTTGAGATGCTTTTTACCTTGCTTCACTTTGTCAGACAGGTTCTATTTACGTGATTTCTTGATTCAACAGGTCTGCCAGTAATCATGCCTGAGTGTGTTTAGTTAACCTGAACTCAGCTTTTCAAATAGTGTGGTTTATCACAGTAACGCATGATTTAACAAGAGGAGACAATCACAATTTTCACACAGGACTAGATAGGTTTGGATAACTTTGCTCCCTTAATCAATAAGATCATCATTTAAAAACTGCATTTTGTATTTACACACACACACACACACACACACACACACACACACACACACACACACACACACACACAAAAAAAAACACAAACACAGTTTGTGAAGATTTTGCGGGGCTGTCTGATCACGTCAGTTTCATAAACATGTCAAAGCTGTTGTATTAAAACCAACTTAAATCATGCATATGCTCTTCTCTTAACAAAGCACACAAGCAGTCTTATGGAGAGAGAAGATGATGACATTATAAATGAAGATGATAGAGTGTATGAAGGACTGTCAAACCAATTTTGAAAGATGAGAGAAAATAGGTGTTTACATCCAGACTCAGATTTAAAAAAAAATCCAGTTCATCAAGATGTGTGCCACATGTATGTCAATTTTAACTCTAAAGACTGTTCTACTTACTTCTCTGTTTTCTATTGTCTTGTGTAAAGTCAACCATTTGAGCATTAATCTAAATTTTGGCAGCATTATGTAATGTTATGTCTCAAAAATTGGGTTAATTAGCCCTGCGTTAGGCTGACAACCTATGACCCTATGATAGCTGTGACTCTTATAAGGATAAGTGGAAGAGAACGGAAGGATGGATGGACAGAAAATTATGGTGACGAAATATGTAGGCTACAAATTATGTCACTAAGATATTAATCATAGCTTTATTGATCGAATACTTAATTACAGGATCAGTAAGAGTCTGGACTAAAGAAAAACTGAAGTTTCTAATAACTAAGATAATATTGGACTATAGAAGTTTATGTAAAACAAAGCAAAAACAACAACAAAAAATCATTGGCATTATTGTTCAGTATGGCACAACTTTAACAGGGTTAACTTTGGCCTTTCATGACAGAGGTACTGCCCTGTATGTATAGAAATATGTAGTCTGGTAACTGCAGGCACATGAGCCAACATACTATACAGAGCACGTGTCTCGCTATGCAAAACCCACACACACGGTTTTAGATGCAAAATTCAACTTTAAGTCTAATTTACTAAGCCCAAAATTAACCCAGGCAGTCTAGAGGCACTACAGCGGGCCAACGAACTCAGCTCGGAGTCTAACTGGCGAAAGAACTTAGCCCCACTGTCAGGCAGACTGTCAACTGTAACAGTTGACAATCTCAGCTCAGAATCGAGCCAGCAAAAGAACTTGGGCCCACTCCCATACAGGCTGTCACCTGTGGTGAATTTAACTACTCAATTTCAATCGAGATGCAACCTCTCGCACTTTCACATACACACGCACAGCCTAGAGGCGCTGCCCCCTTCGCACAGAATCTAGCCGGCGGAGAAAATTGGGCGGCCCCCTTTCATGTAAGCCTTTCAACTGTGGCAGGGATCCCACACCCTGTCTGGTTCTTTAGGATGTCCTCAGTTCCCAGGTTACCACCCCAGTCCTCCCTTCCCATGGGTCTCGCCCTCGCGTCCGCGAGCGAGTGGGGCAGCCAAGCCCAGAACAATTAGTCTTGCTCTTACATTTTCAGTCGCTATTTTTGAGATAAAATTATGTGAAGTGCCTCAGTAATGCTATGCTTTTAATAAGTGTTACAAAGTACCTCATTTGAGGACAGTCCATTCAGTGAGGACAGACAGGTTCGTGCAGCTGTGACTCGCCTCAGTCGACCACCAAGGTGAATCTGCAATGTGGTGCAAAGTCGGTGTTATAAATCATTTTTTTGAAGAAATATAATAATAATAAGGAATAATAAGAAAATTCACAGCATGTGCTTTAACCTGGCGGATGTAGTGTGTGCCGTAGGTGTGTATAAGCTCACTGTACTGAGCTCTGGTGGAGCTGTTGTAGAAATGTGGTAGCTTGGTTAAATCCTTACTGAACTCAGAGCTGAGAGACGGACTGTTTGATACTCGGTAACTGGACACAAAGAGACAGATTAGTAAATGATCTCAACAGAAGCTTTTCAAACAAAGATTGATTGATTGATTGATTGATTGAATCTTTATTTTGAACATGTTGAAAAAGTATAAAAAAAATAGAATTAAAAGAGACAAATGAACAAAGCAAACAAAAGGAAAACAAGCAACCACAACTCCAAATAACGTCCATGTTCAAAAAGGAGCAGGAAGAAGCATAAGCTTATTTAATCCCACCCCTTTTCCACTATCTAGTATCAATAGACTACAGAAATACCTCCTTGTAATTACATTATATGTTATGTGTAATTTTTTTTTTTTTTAAATATATACACACATATGTTTCTATCTATCCATACATACGTATATACACACATACGCACATATACACATTTTCAATAACCCCATTAACACCTCAAGGATACACAGCCTACAATTATATATATATATATATATATATATATATATATATATATATATATATATATATACACACACACACACATGAAAATATTCGACAAGAACACCCTATCAAATCTCTACCTTTTCCCTGTACCCTGTAAAAACCATATCCTTAAACCGCTTTTTAAACTGCGCCATGCTTGGACATTGCTTCATATCTTTACTTAGTCTGTTCCACAGCTTCACTCCACACACAGAGATGCAAAAACTTTTTAATGTTGTACGGATACGAGGATGTTTTAAATTTAATTCCCCCCTCAAATTGTATCCCCGTTCCCTTTTAGAAAACATTTTTAGAATATTGTCAGGAAGCAGGTTATTTATTGCTTTATATATAATTTGTGCTGTGAGAAAATGAACCAGATCTGTGAATTTTAGAATTTTTGATTTTAAGAATAGTGGATTTGTATGATCTCTGTAACCAGCAACATAACCCAAATTTATATGACTATTCTGAGTTATTCACAGCCTACCTGTAATGGTTGCAGGTGACCCTGTGTGTGCTGAAGATGTGGCGGTCCTCTGCGGCCCTTTTTGATGCAAAGTTATACACAGCAGATTGCTTTCCTCCCACAAATATCCCTAAATCTAGGCCAGTCTGTTATGAAAGATAAGAAAAAGAATAAATAAATTAGTGTGTTCAACTGATTGATTTTTTTTTTTGCCAGCCAATAATGAGACATTATTTGATCTATCTGTCCCAAATTACAGATCTCGATTTATGTTCAAACATGGCCTCAGTTTCAAAGTGCAAAACACATGTTGGTGGTGGGACCATTATTCAAAAATCTGAAAAAGTATTTAAAATATGAGGTTAAAACTTCCTAATAAGACTTAAGACCATATACTTTAAAAAAAAAAAATCTATCTATATTGACATGTTTATCATTATTGTAACATTGACATTATTTGATAATACCAAAATATGTTAATTTTATGTAAATAACTGTTGTGAAATGTGCCCTACCTTCCAGTCAGTACTGTCCTGGGAGGTGTAGGTGTCAACCAGAGAGCTGTGAATACAATTCACAGTAAAGAATCACAGATAAATTTCAGTTTGATTTCAAAGATGATTTCCATTATTTTAAACAGTTAGTATTTACAGATGAGGACCTGTTTTTGTAATTAGATTAGCTCTGAATAATATGATGAAGAGAATAAAGATAATTTATACATCAGAAAAGGTGTCTAGCAGTAAAAATCCTTGAATTTCATCACTGCCAGAGACTGAACTAATCAGATATAGATTTTTAGATAGCGACTCAACTGTCACACAACATTTAACCTTCTCTCAGTAAGACACTAACTGTGAAGCAATCATAATAATATAACATAATAATAAGGCTATACCTAACAGAGGTGTGGATGCTGCTGTAAATATCGGCACTGCATCGGCTGAATGCACGCCAGTCCACTGCAGAGACTGGCAGCTGAAAATGAAGACAGATCATGAACATGTACACATAAAGTGTGTGCTACTGTTCAAATGGCTCTTTGTTGTTGCATCTTTATTTACTTTCTGCAGCATGTTGCCTTGAAGCGGGTTGGAGCAGAGAGTACATGTTTCACTTGGTGTGAGGTAGGTATTCACATCAATCACGTAGGCTCCCTTTCGTCGCAGAGTGACCACATCAAATCCCTCCCCCACCAGGTTGTGACCTGGTATAAAAGGAGCAGCCTTACACTGGCTGTAGTTTCCAGTCTGACAGGAAAGAACAGCGGAGTTGCAGGACAGAAAGAGAAGGAGGCTCAGGTAGAGAGGAGGTGGGGTTAAATAAGACAGCATAGCTGCAGTGAAAAAGACTGATATTTTGGAGAGAGAGAGAGAGAGAGAGAGAGAGAGAGAGAGAGAGAGAGAGAGAGAGAGATAAGTGATCGTCATTAAAGTTCTCAGTAAAGTAAAGAACACCAAATTTTTGCAAACATGCAGCCTCACCTGACTGCAGGGTTCCCCAACCTTATAAACAGTACAGGACACAACAGTGTGCGTATTAGTGATTTGCATAATATTATAAGCTTGAGTAAACCTGCAGTCAGCTGAGACTCGATGGGTGAGGAAATGTTTTTCCCACTTAAAATTCTGTGACTGGATGAACAGAATCAACTCTCTGTGATTCCTTACCTGTATTTAAAAACATTCATTAAGATAGTGTGCTTTAAAAAAAAAAAAAAAATCTGGATACCTCTTTCGCAGTTTTTCCATGGCAGAGATTTCTGAAATTTGTTTTAATCATCACTGATCAAAAATGTAATTTTCCTTTTTATTAAAATGCTGTGCTTGTAATATGGTTTCAATATCATATACTGTAGTATCTTGTGTGAGAAGCTGTAGTCAATAAAGTATTGTTAGTTGACTCAAGTCAACATTTTTCATATTGACTTGACTCACATGTAAAATGATCTTGACTTAAAAGAAGATAAGAAAAAAAATCACTAAATTGAAATGCAAGCACACATACATAAACAAATAAAAGGAGAGGCTTTCTTTAAACACTGTATCTCTGTCTGTCTTATTAAAATAAAGTTAACAATAACTTTGTGTACCATTAAAAAATGTTTCTACCTTTTCCAAATACTGTTGAAGTTGCTGTTCCTCTGTCAGTGATGCAATTCAGACAAAAGCAGGACAATGAGCCAACAAGACTTGTTCAAAAACAGACAGAGAAGCACAGCTTTTAAAGAATAAGATGGGTACACGTGCTACAAATCAACAAAGATAAGGATCGTTAAACAAACCAACAATGGCTTTTTGGACCCTGGATTAAGGAAGTGTCCTTGGAATAACTTCCTTGTCAATGCTGAGAAGCTGTTTGAGATTATGTGCCCTCTTAACAATAGATGTAACTGTATATGTGTAAGAGAAAGCGGGCTGTCAGCCCCCAAACCACAAAATTCCAACAACAGAGATGCCACACATGCACATTTGGTTCAAATATCAAAAATGATTTGGACCATGTATATTTTTATCTTCATTGCCAAATCTATTTATTAAAATGTTTTTTTAAATAACTAACACAATTAACAATATAATTAAATAATAAACAGACTGGCGACCTGTGCCCCAATTGTACCCATATGGCACCTTGGATACGCTCCATCCCTCAGCCCTGCGACCGTGATAAAGATAAGCAGAAGAGAATGGATGAATGGATGCCAAATTTAATAATAAATGTTTAGGTAACAGAGGCGTTATCAGTGTTGTACTGCTGGCTCTGCAGTCACTAGATATAAAGTCTGTCTTCATTCTGGGTAAATGTGTCACGTTTATTATTGCGGCTCTGATTGTTTTCCCTGTTTCACTCCTTTCTTCAGTTGTTTTTCTTACACCCACAGGTGCCCTTGGACTTTAATTGCTCCTAGTGTCACTCACGTGTTTGGCATTACCTGAAGCAGCTTTGTGTGTAAACATACCTGAAATCTTTTACTAGTTGTTTTCAGCAGTGAAATGAATACATTACCTGTAAATCAACTTCCTTTTGCACATTTGTATTTTTCATTTGTAAACTTGTTATGTTATTCACTATAAAACATGTTCCATTACTACCTAGGCTTACAATTTCAATTAATATCCAGACCTTTAAGTAGTCAGGCTATTCATTTTCAAACTGTAAAAACATTACACACAGACAAAGTCTCACAAAGAGACTCTCAAAAGAGACTTAGTGTTGTGTTTAAAGTAGTATACCTTGCCTGTAGAGGTAAACACAAAGATCATTAAGCATGCATGTTATTAAAGTATCTTCCCCCCTTTCAGCTGCTCAATAATGCAAATATATAATAAGCCAGTCTAATGGTAGCAACGGAGTGCATTTAGGGACATAGACATGATCATCCTGCTGAAGTTTAAGTAACTTTTAATATGGCATGTTGATGTCAGATGGTGTAATATAGAAATTGTTTCCCATAAAATCACCTCTAGGGGTTACAGAGAGTGAGTGAAAAAGAGAAAATATCCAGTTTTCTCAGTGAAAATGCCCAAGTGTGTAGTTTCATACCATGGATTCATACCATGGATAATCCTCTATTTTAAGGTACAGTATGGCCAAGATTTTTTTTAACAGTTTTTACAGAATTAAATTTCATCTCTGTAATATTCTGAATATTTATAATTGAGCTATTTGTATATAGTAGAGCTATTTCCCAATTTTGTGAACTTTGTAATATATTGTATTATTTAATTTAATTCAGTCTGTTACTGTTCTTATTGTCTTGGAGCAACTGTAACCACATAATTTCCTCAGAGATTAATAAAGCATTCTGAATCTGCTGAATCTGATGATGAGACAGCTTTGAGCTGATAGGAAGGTGACAATAACTCGCATAACCACTCATTAAAACCAGGATGCTGTCAGGGTTCCTGGGCCGTTGACCCGGTATTTTCAGTTCGTCTTCATTGTTCATTCTCTGCATGTTCTACTTCCTGTTTAATTGTGTTAGCCTTACTCTGTGCATTATGTTCTAGTTCTCTTCCCATTTATCATTAGTTCATTATGTTCAGCTGTTCACTCACCTGTCTCTAATCACTCATCATTCCGCCTGTGTATTTATGTTCCCCAGTTCCACCAGTCCAGTGCCGTGTCATTGATGTTGCCATTATTGTCGTTCCTGTCTGTATTCAGTTATTCAGCCAGCCATTCAGTCAGTTAGTTAGTCTTGCCGTTCCTGCTTTGTTCATTCACCCGCTCCAATAAATCCTCGTCATTCTGCACCGTGAGTCCAGCGTTTGGGTCATCTCTTCCTCGCCTCCCACAACCCCTGACAGGTACACAGAAGAGCATCTCTGAGCAAACAACATGCTGAACTTGCGGATGAGCACACCAGTCATGCACTACTGCCAGCTAACCCTCTATGCCAAATGAGTACTACTGAATACCTGAGTATCGTTGCCGCCCATGTCCAAGATGGCGCCGCGGATGGTCGCCCTGGTGCTTCAGTGCGTTACTTTTGTTTTGTTTTTGTGCATTTCTTCTGTGTCTGGGCACTCCTCTGGATATTCGTACACCAGAGAAGAGCTCCTTAACTACAGGACTACAACGCCTGTGGATTTATTTCCAATATTTGTCGCATCTGCGGAAGATTTACTGCTGACTCTGACCAGGAAAGCGAGACGCCGAAAGAGAGGGAAGCGAGCCGGCGCACTCGTGCGTTTGAGGAGACGCGGACTGCGAACCGCTCTTCCTGGGATCTTCCTTTCTAATGTACGCTCACTCGGGAATAAGATTGACGAACTGGCCCTGATGAGAAGCATGAACAGAGACTTTGCCTCCTCCTGTGTCTTATGTTTTACGGAGTCGTGGCTCAGTGAGAACATCCCAGACTGCGCGCTCAAACTGGAGGGCTTCCATCTGCTGCGCGCGGACCGGCAGGCCGCTCTCTCCGGTAAGTCCAAAGGTGGAGGTCTCTGCTTCTACATCAATAGTGGCTGGTGCACAGATGTGACAGTGATTGCTCAGCACTGCTCTTCCTCTCTGGAATATCTTTTTATCCACTGCAAACCGTTTTATTCTCCGCGGGAGTTTGCTTCATTCATCCTGGCCGCTGTTTACATCCCGCCAGACGCAGATGCGCAGGCAGCTCAGTGCGCACTCGCGGAGCAGATTCTCCACACGGAGCGGACATTCCCGGACTCTCTCATCATTGCTCTTGGGGACTTTAACAAAGCCAATCTGAGCCATGAGCTTCCAAAATACAAGCAGTATATTAAATGCCCGACCAGAGAGGAGAGGACATTGGACCACTGTTACAGCACGATCAGCGGGGCCTATCGCGCGGTGCCCCGCGCTTCACTCGGACTTTCTGACCACGTCATGATCCACCTAATCCCCGCATACAGACAGAGGCTGAAGCTCTCCAAACCTGTCGTGAGGACTAAAAAACTGTGGAGCAACGAGGCTGTGGAGGAGCTTCGCACGTGTTTGGAGTCTACAGACTGGGACACAATGAAGGCTGCTTCTAACAGCTTGGACGAGTTTACGGACACTGTCACCTCCTATATCCACTTCTGCGAGGACAGCATTGTGCCATCACGCTCCAGGGTGAGTTATAACAATGACAAACCCTGGTTCACCTCCTATATCCACTTCTGCGAGGACAGCATTGTGCCATCACGCACCAGGGTGAGTTATAACAATGACAAACCCTGGTTTACTCCTAAACTCAAAAAGCTGTGGCTGGAAAAGAGAAAGGCGTTCAGAAGCGGAGACAGGGACTGCTACAGAGAGGCCAAGTACAGGTTCACTAAAGAAGTGGACATTGCTAAACATCAGCACTCTGAGAAGATGCAGCAGCAGATCTCAGAGAATGACTCGGCCTCTGTGTGGAAAGGTTTTAGGAATATCACAAACTACAAGCCTAAAACCCCCCACTCCACTGATGACTTGCTCTTGGCCAACACCCTTAACGACTTCTACCGCCGTTTTGACGAGCCATCAGGCAGCCTTCACACCTCCAACGGCCCCAACAATAGAGACACTTTGGACACTAATTCCCCCACCTCTCCCCCCTCCATAGAGCCATCACCACCTTCAAACCGTTCACCTACAACACCCCCCTCCTCACCCCACACAAAAGAGGATTTCACACCACCTCCTCCCACCACAACTCTTCATATTCATGAAGCAGATGTGAGGAAGCAGTTTAAGAACCTGAATGCTCGGAAAGCTCCCGGCCCAGACGGCGTGTCTCCTGCCACCCTCAGACACTGTGCAAACGAGCTGGCCCCAGTGTTTTCTGGCATTTTCAACTCCTCACTGCAGGCATGTCATGTGCCTGCCTGCTTCAAGTCCTCTACCATAATCCCTGTCCCCAAGAAACCTAGGATCACTGGACTAAATGACTACAGACCCGTGGCTCTGACATCTGTGGTCATGAAGTCCTTTGAGCGCCTAGTTCTCTCCCATCTCAGGACCCTCACGGCCCCCCTCCTGGACCCCCTGCAGTTTGCATATAGAGCCAACAGGTCTGTAGACGACGCCATCAACATGGCCCTACACTTCATCCTGCAGCATCTGGACTCCCCAGGAACCTACGCCAGGATCCTGTTTGTGGACTTCAGCTCTGCCTTCAACACCATCCTTCCAGACCATCTCCGAGACAAGCTTTCCCAGATGAATGTGCCTGATCCCATCTGCCGGTGGATCACTGACTTCCTGACGGACAGGAAGCAGCATGTGAGGCTGGGAAAGAATGTCTCGGACTCCCGGACCATCAGCACCGGCTCCCCTCAGGGCTGTGTTCTTTCTCCTCTGCTCTTCTCCCTGTACACCAACTGCTGCACCTCCACCCACCAGTCTGTCAAGCTAATCAAGTTTGCAGATGACACCACCGTTATTGGACTCATCTCGGACGGGGATGAGTCTGCCTACAGGAGGGAGGTTGAACGTCTGGTGTCCTGGTGCAGCCACAACAACCTGGTGCTGAATGCCCAGAAGACAGTGGAGATTATTGTGGACTTCAGGAAGCACACAGCCCCACTCCCCCCATCATCCTGACTGACACCCCCATCACCTCTGTGGACTCATTCCGCTTCCTGGGTACCACCATCACCCAGGACCTGAAGTGGGAGCCCACCATCACCTCCGTCATCAAGAAAGCCCAGCAGAGGATGTACTTCCTGAGGCAGCTGAAGAAATTCAACCTGCCAACACGGACGATGATGCAGTTCTACACTGCAATCATTGAGTCCATCCTCACCTCCTCCATCACCGTGTGGTACGCTGGAGCCACTATCAGGGACAAACAGAGACTGCAGCGTGTTGTGCGCTCTGCTGAGAAGGTGATTGGCTGCAGACTCCCATCTCTGCAGGACCTGTACACCTCCAGGACATTGCGGCGTGCAGCTCGGATCTCAGCTGACCCTTCTCACCCTGGTCACAGTCTGTTTGACCTGCTCCCCTCAGGCAGGAGGCTCCGGTCCATTCGCACCAGAACCTCTCGCCATAAGAACAGTTTCTTCCCCTCTGCTGTTGGACACATGAACAATAACCGTATGACTATCCCCGCCACTAACACATGACCCTACGCTGTGTTCACTGTATCATTCCATGTTTGGCACTGATCACCACCTGCACTCATGGATATATCTTTCAACGTAGCACTCTTAATTCTTACTCTCATGTATATATCTCATGTATATCTCATGCACATATCTTTCCACGTAGCACTTTTAATTCTTATCCCTACTTTTATTTTTTCCATGTCTATTTAAGTGTTATTTATGACACCATGTTTGCACTGAAGCACCGCAGCAATTTCCTAATGTTGTAACCCTGCTCAACATTTGGCAATAAACCCCATTCTGATTCTGATTCTGATTCATCTGTTTTTGATCCCAGTGTACCCATCTTATGAAGGCTGCCTCCACAATAATGTGTTGTCTCACAAAATTCAATTCATCTCAAGCTGGTTTCTTGCACATGATAATGATTTAGCTTTATTCAAATGGTCTCCACAGTCACCAGATCTCAATCCACTAGAGCCTGATGGGACGTGGTGGAACAGGAGATTCACATCATTGATGTGCAGCTGACAAATCTGCTGCAACTTTGTGATGCTGTCATGTCAGTATGAACCAAAAACCTCTGAGGAACATTTCCAGCACCCTGTTTAACCAATAAGAGCCAAGACCCATTTTTACTGTCAGGAAAACTGGGAGAGTCAATTTTGAAACTTCAACAGAACCTTTCCTCAATGTGTACAGGGGCATGGGTTCTTATGGGCAAATCTATGCCATGAATGATTAAGGTAGTTCTGGGATCCAGGCTATTATTAGCAAAGTGTACCTAATAAAGTGAGTATAAACAATGGAAATGAGTGTCTTCGTTAAATCCAATCCAGCTGTGTGTGCTAAAAGTACATTTTAGCATGATAATCTAATCTGATACCTGCTAAATATTAACTTATTACTAATGCCTTTACTATGCTAACTCACTTTACCTTTCTTTACTTTGCATGATTTATTCCAGACATGTCTCACAAATCTATTCTGGGCTTCAGACCAGATTTTATAACAATATCACCACTAATTGGTTGGGTTATTGGAGCAGCTCATGGTCTCCTTTTCTTCATTTTGGATTAATTTAGACTTGTTATGTTTTTACTTGAACTGTGATTGTCAGTAAGTGACTTTAATTGAGAGCAGCTACAAAGCTTGCTACCATAGAGAGTATAAAAGCTTGACTATTGTGATGTCACATCCACAAATGTGCCTTTGTGACATTAATTAGTGCCCTCACTGACACACAAAACAAAACGACTACACAACAGAACAACTACACAAGACAACACAACACACTAAGTATACACTCCACACTAAACGTCACAAATCTCCCACATCTAAAAACTCTCTCTCTCTCTCTCTCACTCGCTTGCTCTGTCTGTCTGCCATTACCGTCACTCCCAAAACTTTTCCCTCTTCCTAAACAATCAAATCCCACGTGTTGACTTTTTTTTAAAAAATTGGTCGACATGGTACATTTTTCCACCAACAGGAAAGCGGTGGCTTTTTCCCTTTCTTTACTGTTTTCACGCTGTCCTTAGAAAATGCTTAAAACACACACACACAAAAACGTGACGACAGTGTTTAGAAAGAAGTATGACTTATATCTATTATCATAACTCTGGATTTACTGGCCTGTAATTAAAATTTAAAAACATTGAAGTCTGAACTTTCAATGTGGGCTGAAATAGAGACTCAGTGTGGTTGCAGCTTGTTGCTATGTCAGCTTACATCAGTCATGTGATTTGGAGGTGGAGCGTGTCCGTGGACCACGGAGGGTTAACATCCAACCACCTGTGTAAAATCCGAAATTCCCATGGTGTTGTTCAAAATGTGCTTTGGCACAATCATAAGCATCGCTTGTTACTGAAAACAAGAAAAAAGCCGGTCCTGCTATGGGCTGAACCATTTGTTACTGGTGCAGGGGGGAACACTATGCAATATATTCAGTTTTAGCATTTATATTCACTGTTGACTGTAACTACGCTCAAACTGTTAATGCTACCTTATTTTAATAAACAACACTGTCATATGCAAAACTGGGGTGGCACTTGGGGTGGCAAGGGAGCATTTTAGGGTGGCACTTGCCACCCCATGCCACCCTTCTAGATCCGCCCCTGGATCTAAGGGGAAAGGAGTCCAGGTCGGCATCAGCTTTCAAGCTCTGCAAAGCAGCCTGTACAGGAGCACAAGGGGATGCACAAACTGTGCGTGAACAGGGAAATGATTTGTTCTCCGTGTTATACGGAAGAGGCGCTGAGGTGGACACCGCGTCAGCCTCCCTTCCTTTCTCTCTTTCATTAACATGCACTTCTCTAGGCAATTCTTTCAAAGCTGCTTTCGTTTCCCTCCTTTCTGCTTCTATCATCCACATTTTCAAACATTCTTTCTCCTTGCTTACCCTACACAAATCTACCGTCTTAACTTTCCCTTTCTTTAACAGCTTTTCTTCCTCTTCCCGCAACTGTTCCTCTACTTTCTTTAACTGGTTAAAACTCAGCGTGTCACGGTTCTGGGTCCGTTGGACCCAGTATTTTGAGTTCATTATGTTTTGGTACTTTTGCATCATGGATTTTCCTTTATGTTTCTCTGGTACTTGGTGTTTCAGTTATCTTGGTGTTTTTCTATATTATGATTTATGATCTGATACTGTTGTGATTATGATTATCATTTAGTAGCCTTTGGTCAGTGTCAAGTCTGTCTCTGTCTAGTCTGTGTCTTAGTAAAGTGTGTTTTGTTTCCTGTTTTACTTTGAGGGTTCTTGTTCCTGTCTGATGTTAGTGTGTGCAGCTTTGTTCCCCCTGTCTCGTTAGCCCTGATCTCTCCCAGCTGTGTCTCCCTCCTGTTGCCGATTCCCCCGTTACTACCCTGTGTATATAAGCCCTGTGTTTTCCCATGCTCGGTGTCGCGTCGTACCATCAGATTATGCCTGTGTGTCCTTGGTCTCAGTGGTCCATCATCACTTCATGTTTGTTTTCCTGCCAGCAATAAAGCTGAGGTTTTTGAGTTTCAATTCTGTGTTCGAGTCCTGCATTTGGATCCTCATCTCTGCCTGCCCGCACACAGAGCCCTGACACAGCGATTCTTTTTCAGGAAACCCGTTTTCTTTTTGCCACTTAACAACATATTTCATACACCCAAACCCACATTTCTAAACCATACTGTCAAGTATTAAGTTTTGTCCCTGGCCGCCCGGTGGAATGTCTGCCGCCTTACTGGATCTAGATCCCATATTTACATTCAGAGCGTCCCCTCCAATGGGCTTCTTCCCTTCCCAGCAGAAAAGTAATAAAAAACCATCACTTCACGCACTGTAGTATGCAGAAATAATTATCAACAGTGGACTCAAACCACTGTCCCCTGTGATGGACCAGAACCAAACACAGGCCTGGGGACTTGAACCCCAGGATTTTCCCTTCGGAGACTCGAACTCTGGAGTCAGCAGCTGCTTCCCCCTCGGCCAGGCACAAAACTCTCGTGACTTGTATATAGGGTAGATACAGCTCACTGTTCTGCAGGAGTTTCCCCTCGATTTGTCAAGATGATCTTGGTGGTCTCTGAAACACGGCCCTGCAACTCCGCCTTTTTCTTTGCTTTAACCAGCCGGCAGGACCGAAGCGTTTAGCTATCTCGGGGTGATCAGCCGTCCCAGAGCCGTCCTTCAGTGAGAACACTGGACCATCCTGTTCGTGATGTCACTGAACTGTTGTGGAAGTTCACTAACAAAGCCTCCAGACATGATGAGCCATTAAAAAAAACAACACCTTTATTTCCCATGCATGAGGAGAGACTTCAGTCAGGGGGCACTGAGAGTCGTCTCAGTCAATGAACAGTTCAAGTACTCTTTTAAAACCGTTGCAGTACAAAAGCTTTCACAGTTCTCTTTCACACCTTGAGTCTAACATTTATTTTGTTTCTCACAATAAATCAGTTTATAAAGTAAAACATACAGAGAAAAGAATGCAGTGTTTACTGTAATAACCACACGGGTTAATAGCTTTTTGGGGGGCACAGTCTGATTTGTTTTTTGCTTACAGCCCTGACACTTTGTGTGTGTTTGGTTGACTTTTAAGATTTCTGGCAGTTTTTGTCAGGAGGTTTGTTCCACACACTATCTAGCAAAGTTAGAAACTATAACAGTTCATTTCATCTTTGAATGATCCTCTGCTGAGCAGCCTCTGAACCATGAAAAAACTTTCCCTGAACTTTATCTTGTAGCACTGAAATTTTGTTTTACTCTGACTGTACAGATTGGTGTTTGTCAATTCAATGCTGGGCTGTGCTAAAATAGTTATCCTCGGTCAGAAGGAGAGGCTGACATCCAGGGAGAAGATTGTAAGAGGTGTGGTTTATTTACATTCAGATTGATGGTACAAGGAGGTATGGCATAGTGTAGAAGGATGTGATGGGGTGGTGTGGTTTCTGTGATCAAGAACAGGAAACACTTAGATCGTGAATAAAGATTTAAGGCTATATCGCTAGCATGGAATTCCTTCACTACAAACCTGCTAAGGAATTGCATCAATCTACAGTTTTTCTGAAATGATAAAACACTAAATCCCATTGTAAAAACTAAACTGTAAACTACCAAAACTCGTTCATCAAATCAATCCCACAGTTGTTAAAATTTTAAACACTATTCATCTGGTTAGGACACAATTTGCAAATCTGAATCTCCCGTTTACCAAAACTCTAAAGACATTCTCAAACACAAAACACATTTAGCAGTGTGGTGCACTTGTACCCAGAATGGTGCACACAGGCTACAGAAGTTTAACACAACTAACACACTGTTTTCATCATTTACACACTACCACTCAAAATTGAAAACACGTGTCCAATCAGTGAACTCAATTAGTAAACAGTATATAAGCCTAGTAAAATGCAAATTCAACTGTCAGAGATCATGTTCTGGTGCATGGTATGACTATAAGGGAGGCAGGGCAACGTATGCAACCAAACCTAAGCAGGTTCTCCGTGGCTACTATAATCTGGACCTTCAGAGAAGAAAACAGGTAAAAAGTATACTTGTCTCAGTAAGGGGACAATGAAAAATAATTTCTCCATGGTACTGCTTGAAAACATTTACTGAAAACATAGGTGTGTGTGTGTGTGTACTTATAACTAAATAATGCAATTCGACTGCGTGAATTTCAAGCTTAACCGGCCTCTGTGCTGCTGTAGCTTAAAGAGCAACCAGCCATATGATGTTGATTAACCTTCTGTCCACAAGGTGTCACTGTTAGGCTTCCCAACATGGATGGTAATGGACAGATTCAAGGTTTTCGATGGTTACAGCCTCGTGCAATAAGAAGGATGCTCTGGATTGAATATGAATTCTGACTGTATGGAAATTTATCAGAAAATGACCACTTGAAATAGTGACAACAGTAAGTAAGGAAACTTACTGTTGTTGATGTGTTTATGGTCTCAAATACTAGTTTCAAGTGTCCATCAGTAGAATATAATGCTTTTTTTTTAAATGTTGTCTCTAATGTTAGGTGTCATAGTATTTTCTACTCAAACTATGTGTGTGTGTGTGTGTGTGTGTGTGTGTGTGTGTGTGTGTGTGCGTGTGTGTTTTATGTACATGTACTGATGGTTCTGCAGTAAATATTGAATATAAATTCAAATTAAACAGGCTTGACCTCTTTCACAAGCTGTTTTCTCCCTTGAAAATAACAAATTATAACTGTTCCCTTTACATATTTAAGCATGCATTACAACATGTAATCTTCTTTACTACTTTTAACTAGCATAGGCCTAAAATTTAAAATGAGGTCCAAAGATAGTATTTTTTTCTAACTGATCAGGCCATTGAAAACCATTACATACAGAGGCTTAGAGGCTGAAATGGTTTGTTGTATCAGACTGTATATAAAAGATAGAATTAAAGCACACATTTCAGATCTGAAACACGAAACCACTGAAAATGTCTTAAATCTGCATTTTGCTTCCTACAAGGGCGTCCTCTGGATGTAGGTGGAGGATTTACATTATTCCTACACATTTCCTTGCGGTTAGAACTCAGCAGCCCCAAGCACAAAGAAGCTATCGCATGCATTGCTGCTGTTTCATGTTCTCACAGGTAGCTCTCTGCACTCGGAGAGAAATCCTGCTTGCAGAATCAACTCACTTTTGACTGTCTGGAGCAGTCATTGGTCTGGAGGCGGAGCCCAATAAAGGACGGAGTCCTAATGTGATTGGTCAGTTTGATGGCAACTTCAGGTTAATGCGTACTGAGAGTTACACTGTGGCAGTGACAGCTGCTTTAAACCATATTTGTTCACAATTTGAAAAATAAAGTTTGTCGAATTAATTATAAACAGTTATTGTTTGCTGTACAGCAATGGAAGTACTAACAGTTTAGGTTGCTGCTATCATGCAGTGTAAATCTAAAAGAGTCTTATAACTATATTGCCCACCATGCTTGTAGCTGCAGTGTGCTGAGTGTGCTAAGTTTTTATGCTTTGTGGTTCCTCTGTGCAGCTAACTAGTGGATTAACTTTTGTTATGTCTGTTGTTGATCCATCACTCAGCTCTCCAGCCCCGAACCTGCAGACCACAGGGAAAAAACACACATCTACAGTGGGGCAAAAAAGTATTTAGTCAGCCACCGATTGTGCAAGTTCCCCCACCTAAAATGATGACAGAGGTCAGTAATTTGCACCAGAGGTACACTTCAACTGTGAGAGACAGAATGTGAAAAAAAAATCCATGAATTCACATGGTAGGATTTGTAAAGAATTTATTCGTAAATTAGGGTGGAAAATAAGTATTTGGTCACCACAAACAAGGAAAATCTCTGGCTCTCACAGACCTGTAACGTCTTCTGTAAGAAGCTTTTCTGTCCCCCACTCGTTACCTGTATGAATGGCACCTGTTTGAACTCATCATCTGTATAAAAGACACCTGTCCACAGCCTCAAACAGTCAGACTCCAAACTCCGCCATGGCCAAGACCAAAGAGCTTTCGAAGGACACCAGGAAAAGTATTGTAGACCTGCACCAGACTGGGAAGAGTGAATCTACAATAGGCAAGCAGCTTGGTGTGAAAGAATCAACTGTGGGAGCAATCATCAGAAAATGGAAGACATACAAGACCACTGATAATCTCCCTCGATCTGGGGCTCCACGCAAGATCTCATCTCGTGGGGTCAAAATGATCATGAGAACGGTGAGCAAAGATCCCAGAACCACACGGGGGGACCTGGTGAATGACCTGCAGAGAGCTGGGACCAAAGTAACAAAGGTCACCATCAGTAACACACTACAACGGCAGGGAATCAAATCCCGCAGTGCCAGACGTGTTCCGCTGCTGAAGCCAGTGCATGTCCAGGCCCGTCTGAAGTTTGCCAGAGAGCACATGGATGATACAGCAGAGGATTGGGAGAATGTCATGTGGTCAGATGAAACCAAAGTAGAACTTTTTGGTATAAACTCAACTCGTCATGTTTGGAGGAAGAAGAATACTGAGTTGCATCCCAAGAACACCATACCTACTGTGAAGCATGGGGGTGGAAACATCATGCTATGGGGCTGTTTTTCTGCCAAGGGGACAGGACGACTGATCCGTGTTAAGGACAGAATGAATGGGGCCATGTATCGTGAGATTTTGAGCCAAAACCTCCTTCCATCAGTGAGAACTTTGAAGATGAAACGAGGCTGGGTCTTCCAACATGACAATGATCCAAAACACACCGCCCGGGCAACAAAGGAGTGGCTCCGTAAGAAGCATTTGAAAGTCCTGGAGTGGCCTAGCCAGTCTCCAGACCTCAACCCCATAGAAAATCTGTGGCGGGAGTTGAAAGTCCGTGTTGCTCGGCGACAGCCCCAAAACATCACTGCTCTCGAGAAGATCTGCATGGAGGAATGGGCCAAAATACCAGCTACTGTGTGTGCAAACCTGGTAAAGACCTATAGTAAACGTTTGACCTCTGTTATTGCCAACAAAGGTTATGTTACAAAGTATTGAGTTGTATTTTTGTTATTGACCAAATACTTATTTTCCACCCTGATTTACGAATCAATTCTTTACAAATCCTACCATGTGGATTCATGGATTTTTTTTTCACATTCTGTCTCTCACAGTTGAAGTGTACCTCTGGTGCAAATTACTGACCTCTGTCATCATTTTAGGTGGGGGAACTTGCACAATTGGTGGCTGACTAAATACTTTTTTGCCCCACTGTATCTGCTGTCTGTTGTCAATGTTTTCTTGAAATTCTTTTACTTTTTTGTTTGATAAGTTTATTATTCATTTATTTACAAATCTTAATAGTGCTCATAAAGTAGGGTGACCATATTTTGATTTCCAAAAAAGAGGACACTTGGTCCAGTCATGAAGAACTTTAATAATACTGTTTACTTAAAGAAAACTTTACCATATTTAAACAATGCCTTCTCTGTGCGCTTCATGAATTCATTCATTCATTCATGAATTGTGAAATAAAAAATGTCATATAGGCTTTTACAAGTCAACAAGTGCAAAAAAAGAGGACGGTTGGTCACCCTATCATAAACAGACTAGTTGATTTATATTGTATATTAATCTACAGAGGATTAGAGTTCATAAGAGTTCATAATAAAATGTTTTCATTTGGAAATAATGAAATATTTCCATTTGTATAGTTATTTTTTATGAAGAAATTTTAAAAAGTCAGTATGAAAGAGTTGATCTATGCTACACATCAATCTTGAGGATGTGTTGACTTTTTGAAAATGCAGTTTACCAGTTTACCTACAGCTTTTATTTCTTCTCTGCACTGGTGGGTGTGCTGATTTATGACTGGCTTGACTTTAAATTAAAATAACTACAGAGCATTTTCAGTTGACCATTTCAAACTCAAAAACTTTTAGAACAGAAATTGTAAAAATTTTTACACAATTACAACAACTGCAAAACTCCATAAGCGGTGAATTGGAGGCCTAAATACAGGTTCAAAGCTGGAAACAAAACATAGTGGTGTCAATAGGTGTATTGACCACCCTAAAAAAATTCTGTTTAAAATAGTGCATAAAAATGGCTGTAATTCATCAACACTTATTAAAATATACAGCCTGTCAAATTACAGCTGCACCTCAGCTACTCTACGAGCTAAAATTATGAAAACTGAGTCATTGTCCAAACTTTTCTCAGCTGTATGAGTAGTAAAGTAGTAGTAACATACCCTGCACAGTATGTACCACCGGCAGATAGAGGAAGTGGCTGACATCCAGAAATTCTACCAGTGGCTGGACAAAGCTGGACTGAAAGACAGCACAGACGCACTAATCATGGCAGCACAGGAACAAGCTCTGAGCACAAGATCACATTCATAACCTCGCACCTCCTTACCTTTCTGACCTGTTAAGCACTACCTTTTCTGCCCACCCACTTTGATCTTCTTCTTCTATCCAGCTTTCTGGGAATTTATTATTATCATTATTATTATTATCCATAGAAGCTGGGGTCCTTCCCACTAGGCAAGACCCGAGGTGCAGGCTGTGTAAAGATGCCCCTGAGACAATCTAGCTCATAACAGTCGGGTGCAAGATGCTAGCAGGCAGGGCATACATGGAACGCCATAACCAAGTGGCCGACATAGTATTCAGAAACATCTGTGCCGAGTATGGCCTGGAAGTCCCGAGGTACAAACAGGAGACGCCCCCAAGGGTTGTCGAGAATGACCGAGCTAAGATCCTGTGCGACTTCCAGATACAGATGGACAAAATGGTGGTGGCTAACCAACCGGACATAGCAGTGGTAGACAAGAAGAGGACGATAACCGTAGTGATAGACGTAGCGATGCCGAATGACAGCAACATCAGGAAGAAGGAACACAAGAAGCTGGAGAAGTACCAAAGGCTCAGAGAAGATCCTGAGAAGATGTGGAGGGTGAAGGTAACAGTGGTCCCAGTGGTAATGCGAGCACTCGGTGCAGTGACTCCCAAGATAGCCGAGTGGCTCCAGCAGATCCCAGGAACAATATCCGAGATTTCTGTCCAGAAGAGCAAGACCGCACTCCTAGGAACAGCTAAGATACTGCGCAGGACCCTCAAGCGCCCAGGCCTCTGCTGGAGGACCCAAGCTTGAAGGATAGACCGCCTGCAGTTCCTGGTCAAAATTGACTGGTCTGTTTTAACAGCTCTTAAATTAGCATAACAAACATTTTTCACAACCAAATTCAGTTCAGTGGGTCGTTCAGTGGTCTTTCAGTGGGCCATTCAGTGTGTCGTTCAGTAGGTGGTAAAGTGGGTCTTTCATTTGGTCATTCAAATTACCAAATGAAAGATGTCATTTTGGCGACATTTGGGCAATCATGGCTCAAGAGTTGGGTGCTCGTCTTGTAATCGGAAGGTTGCTGGTTCGAGCCTCGGCTCGGACAGTCTCAGTTGTTGTGTCCTTGGGCAAGACACTTCACCTACCGCCTACTGATGTTGGCCAGAGGGGCCGATGGCGCGATATGGCAGCCTCGCCTCTGTCAGTCTGCCCCAGGGCAGCTGTGGCTACAACTGTAGCTGCCTCCACCAGTGTATGAATGTGAGAGTGAATGAATAGTGGTATTGTAAAGTGCTTTGAGGGGTCCCGAAAAGCGCTATATAAATGCAATCCATTATTATTATTATTCAGGGGGTCAGAGGCCAAAGGGTGGTATGGGGGGGTGGATTCCCATTCATTTCCTATGGTGGTCACTTTTGACCGAGAACACCACAGGGTACACACAACACAAGGTTGATTAAAACACTCAAAATTGAATGAAAACAAGTGCTCATCACTTTTGTATGTTCAAGTGCATAGTGTGGAGGATGTCCTAAGGCCTTGGGGCAATCGGATGTAAAACACAATATTTATGAGTGTTTTAAGTTGTAAATCGGACAGATTTGCCCTGGGCAGGGATCACACCAGCAACCCTCAGATTAGTAGATTACCTGTTCTACCTCCTGAACTACAGCCATCCCATCTGCAATTGTCTTGTACAAATGCAATAACTTCTGGAAGGAATAACTCAGTGCATTATTAATCTGAAAATTCAGGGATTCAAACAAGAACTTGTTATGTATGTATGTAGTGTACTGTAAACTGTACTGTGCGTAAAACATTTTCACTTTCTCTTTTTCATGCAGACACACCTGTCTCAATGGTTAGATAAGGTTTAACTTGCCAGTCAAGAATCTTAGTAACTCCTTTGTTATTTAATTCAAAAGAGAATTAACAATAGAATACAAGGGCGTAGATTTGGTTTTGACATTGGTGGGGACGGATGATTCAACCAACGAACCCTGCCCTGCTTCTTATTTTTTTTCCCCTTTTGTCTTTGCTGCTTGATTAAAAAAAGGAGAAATATACTTGCCTACATATGCTATTAAATTACTATTAAACAAATGACTGACTAAGTATTTTAGACCAGCGGTCCCCAACCCCCGGGCCTCGGACCAGTACCAGTCCCTGAGTTGTTTGATACCGGGCTGCGAGACTTGAGGCTCAGGTGTGTTATGAATAAATCTTCTTTTTTTCGGTACCGGTACTAGTTTTATTTTGTTGTATTTATCCGCGACACATTAAAGGCCGGTCTGTGAAAATATTGTCGGGCATAAACCGGTCCGTGGCGCAAAAAAGGTTGGAGACCGCTGTTTTAGACTTTAGTTTACTTCAGCCATATTCCATATAAAAAGTGAGACATGTCAATTCAGATTCTTTGTCAAATTACATCAGAAGCCCAACAGTTGTCATGATAATAAATACTAGTTAATCAATAGTACCAAATCATGAGTCAGTCACCTGTGACCTTGCCTCTTCACCTCTGTCCGAGCTACAACATGGCAGAGCTTACTTGGCTTTAAGTGACTTGCAGGTTTCTTTGAAAAATACTTTCTTATATCCCGGTTCTTCCTTTGTGCTGCCATCCTCCAGCGCAGGCTTGCCGCTGCTAAAACTAAACAGAACTCCCTGAAAGGCTCAGCCAATCACATTGGCCATATTTGTCACATGAGGTAGGACTCCAGTAGAGAACTTATTTATCTCTTTCTGCACCGCTGGGTGAATGAGACGTTGAAAGATAGTTTTTTTTTCTCTCTATCGGGTTTGTTTTTCTTTACTCGAAGAGACCAAATTATTGGTGGGGACAATTCAATAATCGCTGGATATTGGTGGGGACATGTCCCTTCTGTCCATGCTAAATCTACGCCTTTGATAGAATACATAGAAATCATTTCTTTAACCAGGCTACTACAACCCTAAAACTAATTTAGCTTTGCTAAAGTAACATTAAGACAACTAATGTCTGTAAGCATGGAACAGAAGCTCATTAACCACAGGTCCTAACAGACTGACTGGATGGGTCACTTTATAACAGGTACATTCATTTGTAGAATTCCTCATTCAACAGTCATTTTGAGGAGACCAGCTCCTACAAATATTACACACATTATAACAACATGAGTGTGCTCAGTCATACGTTACATCTTTGCTTAAATGGGACCTAGGCTCTTTTCACTGTTAACCTGACAATCCGTTAAATTCTGTTAATTCTATGTACTGTCTTACTCAACTCGTAAACACAACTTTTTGTCAAAGGAGGCTTGCAGCCTGCAGTGCACATATAGGATATTCCTCTTAGCCTACAGTAATATCACCAACCTGAGATAAACACTCTAACGCAAAAGTTAGCACAGGCTTTTACAGTGTTTCTCTAAAAAATATGATTGGAACAGCAAAATATTTGCCATTCTTGCAATGGACAACATTTCACGCATCATATACAAAAACTAAGAGCACACTGAAGAAGTATTTGTCAAATAGATATAGTTGATTTTGAAATGTCATGTAAACAAAAAACAATTCTATTTTTTCACTGAAAGTATCACAGGGCGGTCATCATGTGAGCCCTTTTCATGGAATGACATTTATGTCATAACAAACATCCTCTGTGATACAAATGTACCCTAGGATTCCACAGCTTTTAAGATGGTTTTCAGTATCTCCATTTTGGATTTTCACAGGATGTCAAAGCATTTTAGTTGCCAGCCACTGAGCAGTCCCACATTATATTTATTATATATTTCTGAAAAGTGAAAGTCATGAGGCCACCCAAACTAGCTGAAAGCTAATAAATGTCAAACAAAGATCTAACTAAGATTTTATATTATATAAAAGGTTTCAAAAAATGGCTATAGATACATGTGTGTTTATGTTTTAGGTCAGATGTAGAAGCCTTTTGAAGACGCCCTTCTTTGCTCTCAAAGTGGGAGAGATGAGTGGTCCTGTCTTTACTGACTCTGGAGTCCACATCATCTTGACAGGAAGACTTCACATGCTGTAATTTTCTATTTCATCATCAAGCGCACACAAAGAAAGTCCTTTATTCCATTTACATTATTGGTGTCCACCACCCTAATAAACAAAGCTTCAAGCCTGCATTGCATTATTATTTTATAAATTGACACTTAAATTGAAAAAGTATTCCATATTATTCTTTAAGACCATAAGCTCTTATTAACCGTTGAAGCAATTGTGCCAATGAAACAGTTTCATATGACTGAGGTTTAATTTAAAAAAAAAATCTTGTTGGTATGTGCATCTCTTCAAAAGGACTACTATCTTTAAGTTTTCCTATAAGATTTTCTGTTTATATTATTTGTGTGCCAAAGCATAATGTTATTGTATTGGAGAACAGATTAAATGATTCTTCTTAAGATAGCAGCGCTCAACAGATAGAGAAAGCTCAGTGGTGCCAAATTTTTTAAAACATGTTTTATTTCATAATTGTAACAACTTAATTGTTTTTTTTCCATAATTTAGTAAGTTTTAAAAGATGAGTCAGAGTTATCACACCTTCACAGTCTTACAGCTTGAAGGTTAATCATTAGAAGCTCTTAAGCAATTACAAGCAGTAACTGTCTTATCTATTTAAACCCCTGACTTCTGCAATCACTTCTATGGTTAAAAACATAGCTTCACAAATTAAGTCAAGAACCCTGTCAAGGAAATGGGACTATCATTGTTAAGGTCTACAATCAAAATAATTATTCATAAATTTGACTGGAAAGTGCAAACCACTGGTTCCACTGAAGAACAAGAAGGCCAAATTAGAATTTGCCAGAAACATCTGAAAGAGTCTGCGCTGTTCTGGAAATCTTTTTTGGACAGATTAAACTAAAATTAGAATGATGGGAAGAGGCAATTATGGAAAAAGTGACAAACAGCTCATGATCTGAAGCATACCACATCAACTGTTAGATGTGGTGGAGGCAATGATATAGCATGAGCATGTATGGCTGCCAGTAAACCTGTGTCTGGTTGCTTGTTGATGGTGTGGCGGCAGGGTGTACAGGGCTATACTCTCTGCTCAGATTCAGCCAAATGCTGCAAAACTGATTGGACTGGGCTTCACAGTGCAAATGGATAATGCCATAAAGCAAACTGCAAAAGCAACCCAAGAGTATCTCAAGGGAAAGATGTGGCCAACAGAAGAGAGGAGCATCATAACAGTTAAACAAACCTGAAGAATATATCATAGCTAGCATGAAGATTACAAACAGAATACTGAACTGTACAACTGCAAGCCCACGGTGTAGTGACTTGTATGTTGAGTAGCACTGGTTCACTGATTCTACGACAACATGAAGCATCTTGTTGAACAGGTTAAAGATTTAATGACATTCTAATTGACCTGCAGGCTTATGCACAAAAGAGAGAAAAAGAAAGTGAAACTGTGTGACTCAATTTGTCTTATATAATTACTCTTTGAGACAAAACAATGTACGCTTTGTCAGGATGACAGTTTCCAGTGTATCTTTTTAGTTTTAGCAGGAACAGTTTTGTTAGTTGAACAGTTTCAATTGGGAAGAAGACTAATCTAGGTGTGCTGGATAACCTCACTTCTCACACTGTGTTAAAACTCACCCTGCAGTGTGCTTAATTTAACTATCACTGCTTTACTAATTTTAATCATAGTAGCTGATGTGTCATCTACTGCCCCTTTTAAGCTGGAACAAAGCTTTCATCCAAGTAAAATTACCTGCAAATATCCACTTCTTGCTTTTTCAACTACAGTTTAAACACATATCCAAGCAATATATTTGGTGGTATTACTGTTGTTAATAGCTACAATGTCAAATAAAGATCTGCACACCAAGCTTTATGCTTTTAATTCTTTTGCCAATAAATTGTGAAAGTCGGATGTGAGACATTTACAAAATGAAAGAAATATATATATTACTGTGAAAAACTCACATTTGGGACCATTGCTGTTTTGACATATGTCAGGTTTAAGTGTTTTAGCATAATTGTCAATACATTTAAAATTAATTTAAACTTTAATAAGTCAGACATGCTGACAAGCACTGCCTGATTTGTGCAAAAATAAAACCACACTGTCATAGTCCCAGATTTGTTGTGATTATTTTGAGTTTTCTTGTCTTCCCTGTGACTCCCTGCCGTTGCCTTTCTTTGTCATCAGTGTGTTTGTTGAGTCCTCTTCCTGGTTTTTATTTGTAGTTGCTTTCCCTGGCCATTTCTGCCTGTTTCTCAACTTCTCATTTTATTTTCCCTACTTTGTTATCGCCTTTGTGCCACTGTCACTTGTATGTGTGTCAGTTATTGTCAATTTAACAAATGCAATAATAATAATAAACTGACATAACATTGGCATGTATGGCTGCCAGTGAACCTGGGACTGGTGGAATTTCAAAAGCAACCCAAAAGTTTCTCAAGGGAAAGTCGTGGCCAACAGAGCAGCATCATAACAGTTAAACAAACATGAAGAAAATATCATAGCCAGCATGAAGATTACTAACAGAATACTCAACAGTGCAACTGCAAGCCCACAGTGTATTAACCTGTATATTGAGTGGGACAGTTTCACTGATTCTACAACAACGTGAAGCATCTTGTTGGACAGGTTGAAGATTTAATGAGTTGAACAGACCTACAGGCACACAAGAGTGAAAAAGAAAGTGAAACTGCGTGACCCAAATTCCTTATATAATTACTCTGTGTGACAAAACAGCTTACACCTTTTCAGCATGACAGTTTCAGTGTATCTTCATAGAAGCAGTTTTAGTAGGAACATTTTTGTTAGTTCAGTTTTATTAGTTCAATAATAAAAAATAAAAACAAAATTAGGGGAAAAATACATTCAATAGAAATTTAACAAAGTTTCAGGTACCTACTTACATTAGCGTTCTTATAAAGTTCTTTTGAAGTGATACAGGTCACATCTGCATGTAAAGGATAAAGGTCTCTCTTTCGAGGATGCCAATGTTCACATTTTGGACAGAGAAGACATATGTTTTGAAAGAGGAGTAAAAGAAGCCATTTATGTCCACACTGAACAACCATCCTTGAAACGAGGGGGTAGCGTACGACACCAACTGTCCACCACCTATAATCCAGTTTTGAGATCCCTTCCCAGATGCCTCAACGCCCACTCAGACCATGTGTCAGCTCATCTCAATAAGTCACATGACAGAGTGAGGCAAGGTCTTGTAGGTTTCAGCTGAAGCTGTTGCGGTACTGGGTCTGTGACCCAGTGTTTTGCTTGTTGATTAATTTATATTCTTTGATTTAATGTTATTCATGGTTTTGGCTCTCCTTATTGTTATCCATGTGTTATATTCTTAGTGCCTAGTCTTTAGGTTTCTGTTACTATGTTTAATCATGCTTGTCTCCATATTCCCTCTTTCTCTTGGTCTCTTGGTTCCTGTTTTACTTTGAAAGTCTCGTGTCCCATGCACAGTGTTTTCAGTTTTGCTTCCTCCCTGTGTCGTTTTGTCTTATTAGTCCCAGCTGTGGTTCCCTCCTTTTTCCCCATCCACTCGTTGCTCCCTTTTGTATTTAAGCCCTGTGTTTTCCTCTGTCTGTTGTCGCTTTGTATTACCCCATGTTGCTGTGTGTTCAGGTGTTAGTGTTACTGTTATCTCTGAGCTTCTCGTTTCCCTCTCACTATTCCTACCTCCTAGTGTCTTGTTTTGGTCCCAGTCTCTAGTTTTCAGTATGTAGTGTTTAGTGGTTGGTTCTTGCATGTACAGCAATAAAGCTGCCTCCTTGAGTTTACTTTTCCATTTACGAGTCATGCAATTTAGGTCCTTCATTCTGCCTGCTGTATCACTGACCTTGACAGAAACCTCTGCTGATAATAACCCACACCCATTTTCACACCTTGGCTCGTGTGATTAGGCACCCAATCAACAGTGGGTCAACGACCCTCTTAAGGGACCACTCCCAATAGGGCTTAAAATCTGTGACTCTTCTCCCACTTGGTCATAAGATACAAAAAGCTTCTCGGATGCACTGCAAAAAAGGGATTTTCAAGAAAAAAAACAACAACAAAAACAAAACAAAACAACCACACAAACAAACAAAACCCTTGTTTCTTGTCTGAAAAGAAAACACAGGCAGAGGCATGGCAAATCAATTTCATAAAAAAAAGTTTATTAAAATAACTACAAATAATATAGAGCTGAAGAAAAGAAAATTAGGGGGCAGGACTTGCAGTACATAACCTTTAATTAAAACACTTTAGTAACAAACATTGCTTAAAAGAATGAGATTCACTGCCACTATGTTGCTCTAGTTAAAAAGAAAAAAGGGAAAAAAAGCACTTCAATAAAATAGTTAAGCAATATGGCTACGGAAGGAATGAGTGCCAAATGCCAGGAGTCACTGAGTAGGCCACAGCTGCTCCTTAGAACCAGCTTCTGATTAGACAGCTAAGGGAAGAGTAAATGTTCATGCTGCGTTCACAGACACCATGCATGAACAGAACATCTCCTACAAAATCTAATCCACTATACAAGTTGTGACATCATGACCAGAGCCTGAAACGATGCAGGGGCGTTAGTGAGTCCAAATGGCATGACCAGGTACTCAAAATATCTGAGGTGAGTGTTAAAGTCCATTTTCCATTCCCCTTCCTTATCCTGACTAGATGTTATGAGTTCTGTAAATCAAGTTTGAGTTACTACAAGGACCCACGGTGTTCACCAAAGGCTGAAGACAACAGCAGCAGGGGCTACTTGTTTTTAACAGTGATCTTGTTTAGCCCTTGAAAGTCAATACAGAGATTGAGAGGCTTGTCTTTCTTCTCTATATGGAAGCCAACACTGAGTGGGAAGTGGACGGACAAATTATCCCAGCAGCCAGGGAGTCTGTAATGCAACATTTCATAATCTCCCTCTCTGGCTCTTTTTCATCTGCTGGCTCGCTTCCTCCTGGACTCCGTTCCCTTGAAGTGGCTCGAACGCTCGATGAGAATCCCCCACTAGGCTGCTGTTAGCCGTAGTTTGGTTTGCCATATTCATGCATGTGGTCATCCATTCTAATGCACATGGACATTAGAGAACTAGGTAAATTCTTGACAGTTAACTCACGACTTAAGACGTGAGTTAGGCTATGAAGTAAAAGCCCCCCAAAGGGCTTTCTCCTCCTTCCCTGTCTCCCAATCGAATCCAAAAACCAATGGAGAAGTCAGATATGCGCCTCTTACCTTGCTTGAGAGTAAACATCTTGTGTGCTGCTGCGTCGGGTTACAAGCTTTATCAAGAACAGTGGAATTTTGTTAGAAAATCATCATTTGACTAGTCAGGGTGAGCTTTTAATACCGCTTGTGCTCATTTTATTGGCATCCAGTCAGTAGCTCCACCATGAAGGAAATCTTTTCACTGTTGGATGAATAGTGCTTGCTGTGCTGGTGAAAAACAAGTGGAAATTGGGTAAGAAATCCTCCACTTGTATCTAACTCAGCGGTCCCCAACCTTTTTTGCGCCACGGACCGGTTTATGCCCGACATTATTTTTACGGTGTCGCGGATAAATACAACAAAATAAAACTAGTACCGGTACCAAAAAAAAAGAAGATTTATTCACGTGAAAAGACCCAGGAAAACCGAGTTAACAATAAAAACGATAACAAAATAACGCCGAAAACCGATAAAAACCCTGAAAACCATACATTTCACACCTGAGCCTCAACTCTCGCGGCCCGGTACCAAATGACTCACGGACCGGTACCAGTCCGAGGCCCGGGGGTTGGGGACCGCTGATCTAACTCACCTGCAAACTTCTCTGGGGTAGGTGGCAATGGAGGAAGACGGCTGGCAGCAACGACGGCACTAAGAGACGGAGGAGCTGGATAGTGTAGTGGTAAGACTATACACCTTTGGAACCGGATTCGCAAGTTTGATTCCCACTCGGTGTCCAGTAAGGGTCCTGCCCATATAGAAAAGAAATAGTAAAAACTTATATGTGATTACTCATGAAAGTGGCCACTTTCATACATTCTTTTAGTAAGTATCCAAAACATACAAGTTTCATCATATAATTTTTCAAGGGATCTTATATCTGTTTTCACTCTTATATGCTTTTCATACAAGTTTCACACAAGACAGATACAAACTTTATAAGATTGATAATTATCTTTTCCATATGGGTGGCTAGATGCTAAAAAAAACAAAAAACAACAACACAACAAGCCCAATGCGGTTACATCTACTGCCTGTCCGCAGCTCAGACACAGGCACTCACACTTTCACTACATGTTGTACTCTGTGTATGTGACAAATAAAGGTTGTTGTTGTTAAGGGTGTGCAGGCCTGTAACATACCTTTCATTTCCATGAAGCAGCAAGCTCTGTTCCTTGGAAATGTGCTGGAGCATTCCTTTGTGGCGCTCTAGTTGGTCCCCCTGCAGCGACAGAAGGCACTGAACAGGGCTAGGGCTGGGTCTGTATCTGGCTGGATTGTTTGGTCAGGTTTACAGGAAAACAGGACCTGAACACAGGACGTCCTGAGGTCCAAAGAGGTTTCTTCTGTGGCGATTTCCCAACTTGTGTAAACTGTTGTGTGTGTTGTAACTGTGTTTTCAATAAAAGGCAACGAGCGGAGGCCTAAGTCGGGGTCATTTTGTGATAGGATTCGAAGTGGGGCCTCCCTTGTGCAAGTACAAACAATCGATCACTGATTGTCTTGCTTTCTTCATGAGGAATAAGTTTCTAAACTAGCGGGGCCTGTGGAAGCGCAGACCCAACACTTGGTAAGCTGCTAGCATATGAGTTCAGTCATGTGGCCTCATCCAAAAGCACACAATGTTCTGGTTATCTGCATTATTTTGTTCATTGTCTTGTAATTCAAACAATAAAGGGATAACTAGACAACTAGAAAGATTCTTGACTGACATGTAAACTCGTTTTCTTTCTGAATGGTCTAGTAGCAGTACAGTGCGTATTGTTGTGTAAGGATGTCATTCATCACCTTTTACAGTAACTTCCTGTTTTCTTCAAACTCCCAACATCTTGAATGCCTGAGATTTCAGATAAATGAAGCACTGTTCTTGCCTGTCCAGATTCCATTTGCATTTATCATGTGACTTTCAGTCCTAATGATACTGTTTTGGTATATTCAGAGAGAGGGTTTTAACCACAGCACAAAGTTTATTAATTTAAGAGGATTGCTTCGTAGCTATCTGTTCTCTGGAGTTATTATCAGTTTTCTACAGAACTTATGTTGTGATTTGCATAAATATATAGTTGCATTGTAGCTTTCAACAAAAAGTAATGGATTAATGTATACTTTATTGATCCCCGTGGGGGAATTTCCCCTCTCCATTCACTCAGTGAAGCAGTGGGCAGCCGATTGAGATACTATAAATTCTTTTTCCACTCTCAGTTTCCCAAAGAACAAATGTTGAGCCCCTAGCTAGTGTATTGAAGGCTAAAGCTTAATCTAATCTAGATCTAAAGCATAGTAAGTTCAAAGGCTTGCCTCTCTATCACTGCTTATGACAAAATCTTAGTATAAACTTTGCCATTGCTTTATTTTATCATAATTTTCAGAGGGCAATGTATTTGGACTCCACACCAAAAAATGTATTTTGTAATTGTCTTTTCATGCCTTCATCTACAGTTAGGGTCATAATTTGTTGGACAAAAAAACAGTTTCTCTTGTTTTGCCTGCAGTGCAGACTTTCAGCTTTAATTCAAAGGATTTTTAAAAAAGTATTACATTAAAAGTTCAGTAATTATGGCCATTTGTATACGTACTCCTCAATTTTCAGACTCAACATTATGTGGATAAGTGGACAGTAAAACAGGTTCATGGACAGGTGGGGCTTGTTCCCTTGTTACTCAATGATAAATGACAGTTTTATACCTTTTTACTGTAATTTTAAATATGAGGCCCAAAGAGACATCAGTGTGTGACCATGTTTGACATTGGCTCTACCATGGACATATATGGCTGCCAGTGTAATGAGATTTTACTGCTGATATAAGTACCAGGATGGCTCTGAAGCATGCAGCGCCATACTGTCAGCTGAGATTCAGCCAAATACAGCAAAACTGAAGCAAGGTTAATCTTTAAGGCTAAACTTCCAGTGGTTCATCAGACAACCAATAATATGCCTGACAATAAGATGACTGTAAAATGGCAGAAAAGATTGACAACTTCTCTTCTGTCACACATCACTGTGAACCTGCTCTTGATGATGGACACCTTGAAATGTAAATAATAGGTTGATGTGCGCTCGAGAAAAAAATGCGTCAATGCAAGTTTGTTCCCTGCCTAAAACAACTTTCGTTTTCTGTTTTGCTGTTGGTTTCTGCTTTTGAATGTATTGTAAATCTTTTCATGCTAAATAAGAAGAAAACATGGAGTATACACCTGCCCACACACACATACTGTTTTTATTATTATTCAGCAGATGCATTTATTAAAACAAAGAGACTGATATATATTCAGTATTACATTATTCTTATTATTATTTGTGTATGTATTATTTTAATGGTTTAAGCTGAAATAATTTAAAGTATTAAAGTAGTATTTAGGCTAAAGTTGATCATCCATCCATCCATTTTCTTCTGCTTATCTGGAGCAGGGACAGCAGCCTAAGCAGAGAAGCCCAGACCTCTCAGTCCCTGGTCACCTCCTCCAGCTTGTCCAGGGGAACACCCAGGCATTCCGAGACCAACCGAGAGATATGATCTCTCCAGTCCTGGGTCTTCCCCGGGGCCTCCTCCCGGTGGGACATGCCCAGAAGACCTCACCCAGGAGGCGCCCAGGAGGCATCTTTGTCAGATGCCCGAACCACCTCAACTGGCTTCTTTAGATGTGGAGGAGCAGCAGCTCTACTCTGAGCCCATCCTGGATGGCCAAACTCCTCACCCTATCTCTAAGGGAAAGTCAATCTCCCACGCCAGTTGAGGTGGTTCAGATGCCCGAACCACCTCAACTGGCTTCTTTAGATGTGGAGGAGCAGCAGCTCTACTCTGAGCCCATCCTGGATGGCCAAACTCCTCACCCTATCTCTAAGGGAAAGTCAATCTCCCACTCACCTCACTCGTGAGCAAGACCCTGAGATACCAAGGTATCTGAGGTTTGACTAACAGACAGACTCTCCTTTCCAGCATGCTGGCATAGACTTTCCCGGGGAGGCTGAAGAGTGTAATTCCCCCATAGTTATAACATCCCCCTCCTCAAATATGGGAACCATCACCCTGGTCTGCCAATCCAAAGGTACCGTTTCTGATCTCCTCACAACATTGCAGAGGCGTGTCAACCAATACAGCATTACAACATCCAGCATTACAACATCCAGAGCACTCTGATGTAATTATTCAATCAGTAAGAAACTAAAGTTTCTATTAATTCCAAATTAAAATCAAACCCAACACTCTCCAAACTCCGACCATATCAGAGTTTTTGCTTTAGCCTTTGCCCAAGCTGCGTTCCACTTGACCTGTTGGTAATTATTGGCTGCCTCCGAAGTCCCACAGGCTAACCAAGCCCGATAGGACTCTTTCTTCAGCTTGAAGGTTCCCTTAAAATCTGGTGTCCAACATCTGGTTCGGGTATTACCACCATGGCAGGCACCAACCACCTTGCAGCCGCAGCTCAATCCAGCAGCTTTAGCAATGGAGGTGCTGAACATGGTCTATTCAGACTTAATATCCCCCAGTCTCCCTTGGAATGCTGCCAAAGCTTTACCGGAGGTGGGAGTATGCTGCAATAGGCATAGGCTACTGGGGGACTCCCATGATGCATTGAGTTTTTCCTTTCCAGTCACCTATCTCACTCACTATGTGCTAATACACCTCTCTGCATTGAATCGTACCTGATATTAATCTCTGTCTCTCTTCCACAGCATGTCTTTATCCTGTTTTCCTTCTCTCACCCTAACCAGTCGCCACCTCTCCTTGAGCCTGGTTCTGCCGGAGGTCTCTTCCCGTTAAAGGCGAGTTTTTCCTTCCCACTGTCGCCACGATCTTGATCGTGGCTCAAGAGTTGGCAGTTCGTCTTGCAATTGGAAGGTTGCTGGTTCAAGCCCCGGCTCCAACAGTCGTTGTGTCCTTGGGCAAGACACTTCACCCGTTGCCTACTGGTCGCGCCAGTGTCCGGCAGCCTCGTCTCTGTCAGTGCGCTCCAGGGCAGCTGTGGCTACAATGTAGCTTGCCATCACCAGTGTGTGGATGACTGAATGTAGTGTAAAGTGCTTTGGGGTCCTTAGGGACTAAGTAAAGCGCTATACAAATACAGGCCATTTACCATTTACCATGCCAAAGTGCTTGCTCATAGGAGGTCATATGATTGTTGGGTTTTTCCTCTGTATCTATTATTGTAGGATCTACTGTACAATATAAAGCACCTTGAGGCGACTATTGTTGTGATTTGGTGCTATATAAATAAAATTGAATTGAATTGAATTGAATTGAATTAGAGATCTAGCCCATACCTCTCAACCTCACACACCAAGTCAGGCTCCTTCCCCACCAGATAGGTGACATTCCAATTCGCTAGTCTTGGTAGCCGGGGATTGGTATGCCAGGGTCTCCACCCCTGGCCACCGCCCAAAACACATTGCACCCGGCCCCTACAGTTTCCCCTGTGTATGGTGGGCCTAGAGGAGTATGGGCCCATGCCCCCTTTTCAGGCTGTGCCCGGCCAGACCCAATGGACTAAGGCCTGGCCACCAGATGCTTGCCCTCAGGCACCCTTTGTGGGCTCCAGGGTGGGGCCCCAGTAACCCTGGATTACCCTGGCAGGGGTAGCTGTTCCCTAGTTCTTGCACACACAGGGGTTTTTGAATCTCTCTGTCTGGTCCTACATCCAGGGCCAATTTACCATGGGAGACCATATTAGGGGATAAAAAGCCCCAAAATACATAGCCCCTGGGATCCCTGGGACACTCAAACCCCTTCACCATGATAAGGTGAATGCAATAAAATTAATTACCTCTCAATTTTGTAGCTATGATAATGTGGAAAAAAAAGAGAGAGCGAGAGAGATGCCAGAAGGTCAACAAGCGTAATGGTGGTCTAAGGAGCTTGGAAAGAAAAGCGTCTATACTTCTTTAAGTTGCTTGAAGACGTTTCACCTCTCATCCAAGAAGTTTCTTCAGTTCTAGGGTCAAATGGAGAAGAGTCCCAGATTTAAGCCCTGTGGGAGTATTCCCCCAACGAGGGACAATGGACCCCCTAATGATCCTCTACCTAATCACATGTTAACTTTGACAACACTAACATCTAATTTAAAAACAGTAACAAAGTATTTGTATGTCTACTTCAGGTTTAGTGAAATTCCGGTCTGAAAAGTTCTTCACCCATTTTTCCTGTCTGTCCTCAGGTGTGTGTTCTTCTCTGAGGAGTGAATGTTTTTGATAGCAAAGTGGCTGTGCCATGGGCTCCCCGGTGTCACCTATTGTAGCCAACCTTTACATGGAGGAAGTGGAAAGAAAGGCTCTTGGCTCTTTTAAAGGGAAAGTACCTAACGACTGGTACAGATATGTAGACAACGCCTGGGTCAAAATCAAAACAGAAGAAGTCAAATCCTTCACTGCTCACATTAACACTGTGGATAAAAACATCAAGTTCACCAGGGAAGACACAAAGGACAACTGGTTGCCTTTCCTGGACTGTTTTGTGTGCATTGAAGAGAGTGGAAACCTCAACAATGAAGTTTACCGGCAGCTCACACACATGGACCAGTACCTCCTCTTTGACTCCCACCACCTTCTGGAACACAAAATTGGAGTAATCAGGACCCTACAAAACCGGGCAGAAAATGTTTCCTCTAAGCTGAAGGGAAAAGAAGGAACACACACATGTAAAGGAAGCACTTAAAACATCCTAATTGGGCTTTCAGCAAGTCAGCAAAGAGGCACAGAAATAAAGATCAGACACCAGCTAGGGAGGATAAGAAAAACAAATGCAACAACATTGTCATCCCCTATGTAGCTGGTGTATCAGAAAAACTCAGGAGGGTTTTCTCCAAGCACGACATCCCAGTTTACTTCAGACCCAGCAACAGGCTCAGACAGAAACTGGTTCATCCCAAAGACAAAACTCCTAAACACAAACTTAATAATGTAGTGTATACTGTACAGTGTAGCGAGGAATGCCCAGACATCTACATTGGAGAGACCAAACAGCCACTTCATAAACGCATGGCACAACATAGAAGAGCCACCTCCACAGGACAAGACTCGGCTGTCCATCTGCATCTAAAGTACAAAGGTCACTCTTTCGAGAATGCCAATGTACACATTTTGGACAAAGAAGACAGATGGTTTGAAAGAGGGGTAAAAGAAGCCATTTATGTCGACTGTGAGCGACCATCTTTGAACAGAGGCGGTGGCTTACGACACCAACTGTCTGCCATCTATAATCCAGTTTTGAGATCCCTTCCCAGACGCCTTAACGCCCACTCACATCCTGGGCCATCTGACCTCAGGAAATCACATGATAGGGTGGTACCAGGTTTCACAATGAGCTCACCCGAAACCTTGGCTGATTGTGACCAACACCTGTTTTCACACCTTGGCTCAGGCGATTAGGTAGAGGATCATTAGGGGGTCCATTGTCCCTCATGGGGGGGGGGGACACTCACACAGGGCTTAAATCTGGGACCATTTGACCCTAGAACGGAAGAAGCTTCTCAGATGAGAGGTGAAACATATTCAAGAAACTTAAAGAAGTCCAGACACTTTTCTTTCCAAGCTCCTTAGACTACGATGACCTGGATGACTGAGAACCTTCACAGACAAGAGTAATAGTGTTTAACCTGTTGGATTGTTTCATTTCCTGTAAGTCATTTGAATGCCAAGAATTTAGCTGATGTATTGCCTCGGGTGAATGTGAAATGTCATTTTCTTTTTCTTATATGAGAGAGTCTTTCCAGCTCCGTGACAATACAGTTCTTTCTTTTTTACTGTCACCATGTCTTGTGCACCTTCTGATTTTCACATAAAGATCACAAAAATATTTTTTAACAAAAATATAGTATTGGGAATCAAAACTCATATCATGTTATCATGTATTTATAATGTGTGATCAAAATGCTAATTTTCTTGTTTTTAAGTAATAAAGCATTATTTTTCAGAGCTCCAAAATCACAAATATGTTTGTGTTCATGGCATGCTGTTTCTCAGCATCCATGCTTTATGTGTTAAAAAACAAAACAAAAACTGTCGCGGGAAGGTCACATGACCTGGGACAAAGAATAAAAGTGCTGTTGCCTGAACAGTCACAGGACATCCTCAGATGATACCCTCACCATCTCCATCTCTTGACACATTCACTGCTGAGGTTTAAACAGGTAATCTGATGTTTTTTATTTAAAAAATATTTAACACATATTTTAAATCAAATCAAAGAATGAATCTTATATTATTTACAGTAAACTTATGAATGATCCTGCTGATTTTTTGCCACCTCAGGCTGAACAAATTAATTTAATAAATTTATCTAAATTACTGATTGTGTGTGAAGTATGCTAACATAACTAGCAGAAACACATTAAATGTTGGTACTACGCAACCAATGCCAAACATCATTTTGATTTGTTAGCACAGGTAAATAAATATAAATATAAATAAATATCACAAATGTAGCTTTTTGAGCTGTTGATCTAATGAAACAAGCCTTTCAATGGAATGATGGACCCTTTCAACATGGAATGCAGTATTCTGAGTATATATAAGATAAGATAAGATAAGATAAAACTTTATTAATCCCTCGGGTGGGTTCCTCTGTGAAATTCGGTTTCCAATTGCACAGCACCGACAGAAGTTACAGAACGTGAGCAGAATATTATATACATACACATATATCAATACAGAGACATATATAAATAAAATATATAAAAGGGATAAATAGAATAAATAGAAATAAGAATACAAGGGAATTGCACATTTCAAGTATTGAAGTCTATTGCACCGTTGACTATTAACAAAACGTATTGCACAGTGAAGCGAAGAGGCACTTGTTCCCCCCTCCTTTGTCCCCCTGTTTCCCCTCCCTCTCCCCTCCAGAGAGGAGTTAAACAGTCTGATGGCGTGTGGGACAAAGGAGATTTTAAGTCTGTTCGTTCTTGTCTTTGGGAAAAGCAACCTGTCACTGAACAGACTCCTCTGGTTGTTTATGGCCGTGTGCAGAGGATGCCCAGCATTGTCCATAATGTCCAGCAGTTTTTTTAGTGTCCTTTTCTCTGCCACTGTCACCAGAGTGTCCAGCTTCATGCCGACCACAGAGCTAGCCTTCCTGATCAGTTTCTCCAGCCTGCATGAGTCCTTCTTTGCTGTGCTGCTCCCCCAGCACACCACAGCATAGAAAAGTACTCCAGCAACCACTGACTGGTAAAACATCCTCAGGAGCTTCCTGCAGATGTTAAAAGACCTCAGCCTCCTGAGGAAGTACAGTCAGCTTTGGGCTTTTTTATACAGGTGCTCTGTGTTGCATGACCAGTGCAGTTTGTTGTCCACCCACAGCCCGAGGTACTTGTACTTGTTGACCACCTCCACCTCCTCCCCCTCTATCTGAACCGGCAGTGGACCTTCTCTGGACCTCCCTAAGTCCACAACCAGTTCCTTGGTCTTTGAGGTGTTGAGTTGCAGGTGGTTTGTGTGACTCCATGTGACGAAGTTCCTCACCAGACTTCTGTACTCCTCTTCCTGATTATCCCAGATACACCCCATGATGGCTGTGTCATCTGCAAACTTCTGAATATGGCATAATTCAGAGTTGTAGCAGAAGTCAGAGGTGTACAGGGTGAAGAGAAGAGGGGACAGCACAGTTCCCGGTGGTGCTCCTGTGCTGCTGACCACAGTGTCAGACATGATGTCCTTCAGCCTGACGTACTGTGGTCTGTCAGTTGTTAGTGATTGTTAAAAAACAAACAAACAAAAAACCAGCGGCATATTAATTAATATTTAAAATAATCACTAGAAGCCATCCTATATATTATGACAATGTGAATAGCCTCTTCACCTCACTGTGCAATACCTTTGTGCAATACTTTTGTAAATAGTCAATGGTGCAAATAGACCTCAATACTTGAAATGTGCAATTCACTTGTATTTTTATTTTTATTCCTATTTATTCTATTTATCCCCTTCATATATTTTATTTATATTTGTCTCTGTATTTATATATGTGTGTGTGTGTGTGTGTGTGTGTGTGTGTGTGTGTGTGTGTGTGTGTGTGTGTGTATAACATTCTGTAACTGTAACTTCTGTCGGTGCTGTGCTTTTGGAAACCGAATTTCCCAGAGGAACCCACCCGAGGGATTAATAAAGTTCTATCTTATCTTATCTTATCTTAGCCGGGTCATATCTACTTAAGAGAGATGAATGATTAAAAAAACCCCAAATAAAACAAAAATAGTATTTCTTGCATTTTCTTTTTGATACATTATATTACAGCTTAAAATAAAGCAACTGTTCTCCCTTCTCCCAGCCATGCTCTCCTTTTCAACTCCCACCACTCTCTACCTGAGCCTCCTCCTCCTCTTTCTGTTGTGCCTCTCCCCTGCTCTTTCTTGTCAGACTGGGACTCAGAGCCAGTGTATGTCTGCTCCCTTTGTGCCTGGTTATGACCTGGCAGGGGAGGGCTTTGATGTTGTTACACTTAAGCGAAAAGGAGCTTATGTGATTGATGTGAAGACCTACCTCACTCCAAGAAAAACCTGTACACTCTGCACCAACCCTCATAAAGGCGGCCAACTGCAGAAAGTAACTAAATATTATAGTAATTAATAAAAAACATGTCAAAAATTACTTTGGCATACCATTAACATGCTAAACCTGTTATTAATTATATTTCCAGCTACCAGTCTCTACTTTGGACTGGCGTACATTCAACCGCTGCAGTTTTCGTCTCGAGGACAGTGAACACACCTCCATCAGGTATTCTAGGACTTAGAAACATAATCACTCATTGTGCCCTGACAGGTTTCATACATTACTTTACATATTCATAGATGTCATCCCACCCACATGGCATACATTAATTAATTTGATCAAACAATCATTTAATAATTGCAAATCATTTTTTCCTACTGGAATATTTTGGGGAATTAAGCAAAATAATTTCTCTACAGTTCACTGGTCAGCACATACACCGACCAGAGCAGCATCGACTGGAAGGTAGGAAACATTCATGTTGAGTGAAACATGTATATAATGTTACTATTACTGCAAACTGTTGATCTAGTCCTGTAATCATTCCTAGCTCCATGTTTTAAAAAGTCCTATGACTGAGCATTGTAAGGACATTATTTAAAGAAAAAAAGAGAAGAGAAATACAGTAACAAGGCATATAAACATCATACAGTGTGGAACCCCTCTGTTTATTGAGGAAAATCATCCCACTTTTGCTTTAATATGTAGCTCTAGGTAAGAAAGAATTGCCTGCAATAACATACACACACACCACGCACAGTAATACACAGTAACAGAAGGTTGTGAGAACAGTGTCTATGTATAACCTATAAAAGTAACGAGAAGGTGTTCTAACTTGTAGAAGGATCTTAAAAAAGAAACATTTCGTTTTCCCAAAAATCCCATTTCCTTGTCAGGTGTTTCTCAAGAGTCCTTAGAGTGAGACTAGTACTTCTCCTAGTTTTTTTTTTTTTTTTATAACAATCAATAATTTAAATGCTATGACTATAATTCCCTCGAAGCAAGGCAGACGCAAGGGGTTTTCCGTCACTGGTTTATTTGAAGACTTCTCTCCAAAGTCACCGTGAAAACTACACACCATTAACAAAATAAAAACTCAATGTAAGACACAGCACCTAAAATAACACTGTACAACAAAACGAGATATATCAATAAATACCTCGTTGGCTGCATGCTGCAAAAAGGGAATTAGTCACCATTCTTCTGAAGTTTCCTTATAAGTGTGTATTTAAAGCCCATTCCACTTAGTGTGACTTTCACTAAAGAACGGCCTCATTCTTGCTCCGCGCTTACAGGTGGTTTTCTCCTTTTTTCTCCCAAAAAGGAAACAGCGCGACTTGTAAGCAAGCTTGACTTTCAAAATAAAAGCACAATAAGTTTAACTACATAAAATAGCATAGCATAAATAATGTAAAGCTTAAACAATTTACAACGATGACATGGACCTTGAGAAGATAAAGAAATAATTCAAATGATATAAACAATGTCATCATGCCAACAACAACATGACCATGCATTGTTTGGACATGGACAATAAGCTGGTCTAAGCTGGCACTACTTCCAAGAACTTTGCAACTTGTTCTCCAATGTGAGCCTTTCTCTTCTTTTTGTAAATATTCCTCTTGACTGTATATATTTCTCTTGTTTGTTATTTATTCCTGCTGTCTTATTACAGTGTTTCTCAAATGCTAAAACACATGTCACACAGCAAATTCAAAAGTGTTAAATGTGTTGGTGTTAATAGTCTTCTTGCAAAAGTAGAGTTAATTTTACTCTAAGCAGAGTCACATTCTTTTAATGTAACTCTGAGGTGTAAAATGATAGTAGTTAAAATCGAGTGTTAAAAATGAGTGTTTCTCTGTCAAATCTGGAGGTGTTACAATGGAAACATTAACTCTTGACCTCTTAACTCTGAACTCCTAGAGGGGCTATGACACCAATAGAGTAAATTCACAGACTCCGCCCCCAGCACGGCTCCAATCGAAGCTGAAGTGAAGCCGTTTCAGAACATTTTGCACTACATATTTGAGTTGTTTGCCATGCTTGGTAAGTCATTTTTTCAAAGATTGTTTCAATTATTATTATGAGCTTTTACTTCTGTGGCTCTTTGGAGTTGAGACAAAGCTGTGTGAAAGGCATTAGTCATGTTGCTCGGTGATAGCATAACATTCTGCTTTAGCTAGCTGAAAGGTATTGTTTGCAGGCAAATACCACAGCCTTGAAAAAAAGCTTGCATGTGAATTTTCAGTCAAACTTTTGGTCAAATACACCTAAAACAATGTGTAGAATGTGAAATGTTGGTATAATGGTGCTACTTGAAGCCTGAAAACGATCGCCCATAAAAAACAAAAAAACAAAAAAAAACCCAAACACGAGCAAACAGCAGTAGCAGGCGTCCTGACTGGGTTCTACGTTAGCATAGATCCCTCCAGAGTTTTGTGCACACGGTTTAGGTAAAAATGAAAAAGGTTGAGGTTTTACATTTAGTTCAGTATTACCTGTTGCCTGCGTCCTTGTCTTTTGGGAAAATACTTTACACAAGTAATGGCTCAAAAAGGATTCCTTTTCTTTTTTTCTTTTTACTGTGCTGCAATTGTTTACTGGATTATTTGTGCCATTAATTAGTGTCAACTAATTTTTATTCAATCTCCGCACAGGATATGCTTGTGAAGATGGAATATGGGGGAGAGCAGAAGTGCGTTGAAGTTCCACAAAGGGATGAATGAAGGACATACATATTGTATCGAAGAAATAAGTGATGAGAATGCTGTTATTTGCATTTACCATGTCAGACCTTTTGATAAACAAAATTCTAATGAAAGTGAGAACATGTATACTGTTACATCTTTCAGAAAATGTTTTGAAATTGTGGTGCACAATTCAGAATAAATGTTTTTCAAAAACCACTGCATCTTTTTAGTAAATGTTTATTTCCAAAAGAAATTTCTAGAAGTTCAGAACAGTAAAATTCCCGCTTTTTAGAATGAATTAGAAGATAACTCTTACGTAGTTAAACTAAAATACTCTTTGAGAGTTAATATATAAACTCTTAACACCAAGTGTTAAATTATCAACTCGCAAATTGGGAAAAACGCCCTGGAATGGCGAATCCATCCCTGGAAGGCCTCCACTGGGATGTCAGCACAGGCCAGCTCCATTGCCCGTACGAGGTTCTCTCTTGTGTATGGCTGTCTGTCATACACCTTCCATCTCCATGATGAGAAGAACTCCTCTATAGGGTTCAGGAAAGGGGAGTAGGGTGGCAGACAGACGTTTAAAAAGTGGTCACTGTTGGTGGTGAACCACTCTCTGATTTGGTGTGTTTTGTGGAAGCGGACGTTGTCCCAAATGATCACATACATGTGATGTGCTAGCCTAGGATGGTGTTGTTGACGGTCCAGGAGGATGTCTTTTAGCTCATCTAGGAAGGTGAGGAGACGTTGTTTGTTGTAAGACCCAAGGACAGCATGCCGGTGGACAAGCCCCTCCGTACCCATAGCTGCACAAAGAGTAATATTACCCCCCCCCGTTGGCCAGGAACCTCAGTGATGGCTCTTTGGCCAATGATGTTACGGCCTCTTCGCCTTCGTTTCTGGAGGTTGAAGCCAGCCTCATCCAGGAAGAGGTACTCATGGGGTCTGGCCATCGCGTCCAACTGCATTATCCTCTGTGAACATGGAAAAGCATACAGGTGTTTAGAACGGTCAATCAGGTAGCACAGTATTGTCCAGAAGTAATGTAGGCCACTAAGCAACACAGTATGTCCACTAACTGTACTGTGGACATGGATGTATACGTACTTGCACATACTCGTAACGTTGTTCTATGTGTCGCGCAGAGTTGCGCTCAAAGGGAACCCTGTAGACCTGTTTCATCCTCATCTGTTGGCGCCGGAGAACTCGGTCTATTGTGGACAGCATCAATGTTCTCAAAGTTTACATTATCTGCAATGACTTTGTCTCTGATCTCTCGGAGTCTAATGCAGTTGTTCTCACGGACCATATCTGCAATGAGGGTTTCTTGTGCCGCTGTGAATATGGCAACCCTCCCACCTCTATGTGGCATTCTTTCAGCTCTAAAGAAAGAAACATGTGTTGTCAATTGACTGATTTATATGTAAAACTACTGTACATGTAAAGTAACAGACCACTTTCACAGGCCTGTAAAACTGTAGTGTGACAAAGAAAGCAATAGCGTACTATACCTGTTGTGTTGTCTAAATGCCTTGATAATGGTGGCCACAGTGAACCTACTCAGGTTTGGATGTACTCTTCGTCCCGCTTCAGCCATTGTCATGCCATGGACAATGACATGATCAATTACTGTTGCTCGCATATCATCTGTTATGATGGTGCGAGGTTGTCTTCTTCTCCCACCTGGACCTTCTCCTCTCTCTTGTTGGCCTCCTTCTCTTCCTCCTCTACTCCGAACTCCTCTTCTTCTTAGGCCTTCACCTCTTCCTCCTCTGATCTCAACCCCTCTTCCTCTTTGGCCTGCAGCTCTTCTCCTTCCGCACGCTCGAATGCCTTCATCCATTGTGATTGTTTGGCATCTTCACCAAACTATGCTTTTATAGGTGGGGTCACATCATTAGCAACAGGTGTCTTCAATTTTGAGTCGTTATGTGTAGTGACTGACGCCAGGGGTGTTCCCTGTGTTCAAAGATTGGTGACTGTGGCAAGCATTTTGCATCACATGGGCTTTCATTTGTGAATATGAGCAGAGTTGTTTTGCAACATGTGTTTTAGCAAGGACAAATGTGTTTAGATTTATGAGTACAGAGGGTTGTGTTTTGTGAATTGTGTCTTCATGTGACATGTGTTTATGGTACTGGAATATGGTGGCTACATTTAGTAAATGTGTTTAGACTACTGGTCATTTGGGTTACAGGATTGGCTTTTGTGTTTTAACATTTGAGAAAAACTGTATTTATATTTTATTTGTGCACAGTTGGTGTGGAGCACACACAATTTCATTGTACATTCTACAATGACAATAAAGGACTACACACCCATTGCTCAACAACTTGTTAATTACAAGTCAGTCACTGAGTGTCTGGTTTACAATCAGCACACTTCAAAATGAGACTTCATAAACCAACATATGACATCACAATAGCTACATGCATCTTTTATACTCTCTATGGTAACAAGCTTTTTAGCTGCTTTCAATTAAAGGTACTTTTAAGGCCTATTGCAAATAAAAGTTGAACAACAGGTGAGTTGTCATCTTAATTCAATGTGGTCCTATAATTCACTCACTAACAATCACACTTCAATCAAAATATAAATCACGTAGCTCATGCCTTCATTTCTCTTAGGTTGGACTGGATATTGAGAAGCTTGGCAACCTGGAGTTTGGAGGAACAAGATCTACAGCATACAACTTTGCTGTAACCAAGAAGAGAGAGGATCGCTACACCTTCAGCACACATATAATCACCTGTAAACATTATAGGTAGAGTTTAAAGACTACTACAACATCTAATTTTTTAAATTTAAGTTTGATGTCTATTAATCTGTATTTTTTTTGTGTGTTTAGTTACCGTGTGTCCAACAGCCCTCCTCTCAGTGCTGAGTTCAGTAAAGATGTGGCCAGACTCCCAGCTACCTACAGCAATGCAACCAAAGCCCAGTACAGACACTTCATAGACACATACGGCACACATTATATTCGCCAGGTGATAAAATTAATATACACATCCCTTTAATTTTTTTTATACCATTCAGAAGTCATTAAACCCATCCATCCATCCATCCATCCATCCATCCATCTTCATCCGCTTTATCCGGGGCCGGGTCGCGAGGGCAGCAGCCTAAGCAAAGAGGCCCAGACCTCCCTCTCCCCAGCCACCTCCTCCAGCTTATCCGGGGGAATACCAAGGCGTTCCCAGGCCAGCCGAGAGATATAATCTCTCCAGCGTATCCTGGGTCTGCCCCGGGGCCTCCTCCCGGTGGGACATGCCTGGAACACCTCACCCAGGAGGCGCCCAGGGGGCATCCTTGTCAGATGCCCGAACCACCTCAGCTGGCTCCTTTCGATGTGGAGCAGCAGCTGCTCTACTCTGAGCCCCTCCCGGATTGCCGAACTTCTCACCCTATCTCTAAGGGAGAGGCCAGCCACCCTTCGGAGGAAGCTCATTTCTGCTGCTTGTATCTGCGATCTCGTTCTTTCGGTCACTACCCACAGCTCGTGGCCATAGGTGAGGGTAGGGACGTAGATCGACCGGTAAATTGAGAGCTTCGCTTTTACACTCAGCTCCCTCTTCACCACGATGGACCGGTGCAGCGTCTGCATTACTGCAGCTGCAGCCCCAATCCGTCTGTCGATCTCCGGCTCCCTTCTCCCATCACTCGCGAACAAGACCCCGAGATACTTGAACTCCTCCACTTGGGGCAGGAACTCATCCCCGACCCGGAGTGGGCACTCCACCCTTTTCCGGCTGAGAACCATGGCCTCAGATTTGGAGGTGCTGATCCTCATTCCCGCTGCTTCACACTCGGCTGCGAACCCTTCCAGTGCGAGCTGGAGGCCCTCACCCGATGAAGCCAACAGAACCACATCATCTGCAAAAATCAGAGATGAGATTCTGAGGCCACCAAAGCGAAAGCCCTCCGCCACTTGGCTGTGCCTAGAAATCCTGTCCATAAAAATTATGAACAGAACCGGAGACAAAGGGCAGCCCTGGCGGAGCCCATCACCCACCGGGAACGAGTCTGACTTATTGCCGGCAATGCGAACCAAGCTCTTGCAACGGTTGTATAGGGATCAAATGGCCCGTAGCAATGGGCCAGACACCCCATACTCCCGCAACACCTCCCACAGGACACCCCGAGGGACACGGTCGAATGCCTTCTCCAAGTCCACAAAACACATGTAGACTGGTTGGGCAAACTCCCATGGACCCTCAAGTATCCTGGAGAGGATAAAGAGCTGGTCCAGTGTTCCGCGACCAGGACGAAAACCGCATTGTTCCTCCTGTATCCGAGGTTCGACTAGCGGACGAACTCTCCTTTCCAGCACCCTGGCATAGACTTTCCCAGGGAGGCTGAGGAGTGTGATCACCCTGTAGTTGGAACACACCCTCCGGTCCCCTTTCTTAAAGATGGGGATCACCACCCCAGTCTGCCAGTCCACAGGTACTGCCCCTGATCTCCACGCAACATTGCAGAGGCGTGTCAACCAGGACAGCCCTACAACGTCCAGAGCCTTCAGGAACTCGGGGCGGACCTCATCAACACCAGGGGCTCTGCCACCAAGGAGTTGTTTAACTGCCTCAGTGACCTCGCCCCCGGAAATTGGCGGGTCATTCCCCTCATCCCCAGACTCTGCTTCCTCCTCGGAAGACGTGTCAATGGGATTAAGGAGGTCCTCGAAGTATTCCTTCCACCGCCTGACAATTTTCTCAGTCGACGTCAGCAGCGCTCCGCCAGCACTATACACAGTGCAGGTAGAGCACCGCTTTCCCCTCCTGAGACGCCTGACGGTTTGCCAGAATCTCTTCGAGGCAGTCCGAAAGTCTTTTTCCATGGCCTCTCCGAACTCCTCCCACACCCGAGTTTTTGCTTCAGCCACTGCCCGAGCCGCATTCCGCTTGGCCTGTCGATACCTGTCGGCTGCCTCCGGAGTCCCACAGGCTAACCAAGCCCGATAGGACTCCTTCTTCAGCCTGGTGGCTCCCTTCACCTCTGGTGTCCACCATTTGGTTCGGGGATTACCACCACGGCAGGCACCAACCACCTTGTGGCCGCAGCTCAATGCAGCAGCTTCGGCAATGGAGACGCTGAACATGGTCCATTCGGACTCAATGTCCCCAGTCTCCCTCGGAATGCTGTTGAAGCTCTGCCGGAGGTGTGCGTTGAAGATCTCGCGGACTGGGGCCTCTGCTAGACGTTCCCAGCACACCCTCACTACGCGTTTAGGTGCACCAGGTCTGTCCAGCGTCCTCCCCCGCCACCTGATCCAACTCACCACCAGGTGGTGATCAGTTGACAGCTCAGCCCCTCTCTTTACCCAAGTGTCCAGAACATATGGTCGGAGGTCTGCTGATACGATTACAAAATCGATCATCGACCTACGGCCTAGAGCGTCCTGGTGCCACGTGCACTTATGGACACTCTTATGTTCGAACAGGGTGTTAGTTATGGCCAAACTGTGATTAGCACAGAAGTCCAATAACAAAGCACCGCTCGGGTTCAGATCAGGGAGGCCGTTCCTCCCAATCACGCCCCTCCAGGTCTCGCTGTCGTTACCCACGTGAGCATTGAAGTCTCCCAGCAGGACAACAGAGTCTCCAGGCGGAGCACCCTCCAGCACCCCCCCCCCAGGGACTCTAAGAAGGCTGGGTACTCTGAACTGCCACTCGGCGCATAAGCGCAGATGACAGTCAGGACCCGTTCCCTGACCCTAAGGCGCAGGGAACAAACCCTCTCGTCCACCGGGAAAAACCCCAACATATCGGCAGCAAGCCGAGGGGATATTAGAATACCCACCCCAGCCCGCCGCCTCTCACCAGGGGCAACTCCAGACTGAGACAGAGTCCAGCCCCTCTCCAGGAGACTGGTTCCAGAGCCCAAGCCATGCGTAGAGGTGAGCCCGACTATATCTAGCCGGTACCTCTCAACCTCACGCACTAACTCAGGCTCCTTCCCCACCAGAGAGGTGACATTCCATGTCCCTATTGCCAGTCTTGGCAGCCGGGGGTCAGTCCGCCAGGGCCTCCGCTCCTGGCCGCCACCCGGCACACAATGCACCCGACCCCTATGGCGCCTCCTGCGGGTGGTGGGCCTGCGGGAGGATGGGCCCATGTCTCCTCTTCGGGCTGTGCCCGGCCGGGCCCCATGGACTAAACCCTTTTTTAAAAATGTTTAATAAATGTTTTTTCAGGTTGATCTTGGAGGGCAGTTCAGGCGAGTCACGTCTACACGTACCTGCTTGTCCAGTCTGAATCATCTTACTTCATCCCAGGTATGTGTAGCACATATATCTGGTTAAAGCAGTGAACATATGTACATACACTTTGTACCAACAAAAGCAATATCCAGTGTTACCTCCTTTCACACAGGTACACGACTGCTTGTCATTGGGTGTCAAGGTAGGCCTGGGGAATGTTAATCTGGGTCCTTCTTTTAACTTATGCGCCTCAGTCCTAAACAACCAAGGTGTCTCTGTTATGTACGCCTCTGGTCTTCACGGTCATTATTCAGAAGTGGTAGGAGGCAGAGGCTGGACTGGGGAGTTTTCACTCACCAGAAATGACTCACTGGGCTACCAGAATTGGCTAAAAACCCTCATAGATCAACCTGATGTGGTTTGCTACTCTCTAAGACCACTGTATGAACTGGTGCAAACGTCAGCACGGAATAAAGGACTAAAGGCTGCAATAGAGCAGTACTTAAAAGACAACAGCATCAGTCGATCAAACACACAGTCGTACTGTAGCAGCAGTGGTCCCAACCTGGATTCCAACTGTTGTCCTAAAGAGATTCAGAAAGGAACACTAAGGATAACAATGATCCAAGCCTCTGGTCTGGAAGGAGATTTTTGGGGCAAGACTGACGGGTGAGTAGTGAACAAGATAAGCTTCAAAGGAAAGCCACTGTAAACATAACAGATGAATCATAGACATTAACACAAGGAGGGATATTATACCCCTTATGTCAAACAGAGTGATTTGTGGCCCCAATAAATGATTTGTGACCCTAGGAAGTAATAAAGGAAGTAATAAAACATATGGTACCCATAAAATTATTATATTCATGAAAATTATGATATTCATAAATTTGTGATATTCATCAAAATATGCTAGTTCATAGTTCATTAATTTTTCCCCAAAAATAAATGATTTCATTATTTAAAAAAAGTTTTTTATATCAAATAGCATCCTTTATTTTTAAGCATAAAAAGTTTTTACTTTTTATGCTTAAAAAACGCCATCTGGTGGTGGGTCAGTGTGTGTGTGGACTTTCTCAAAAACAGGAGAAAACTGATCAAACAAAAAGGCGGTCCACCCCTACACGCTCTTACATTAACCAACATAGTGACACAGTGAACGGTCTGCCGGTTGGGTTGGGCCGAGGATGAATGACCTGGCAGTCCCTGGCGGTGTCTTCTTATCGCTGCCTCCCGGTCCTTAGCCAGTCGGTGCAATCCAGCCACCCTGGATGCACCAATCACGGAGGAGCACCTGCACACTCAAATTTACATATGATAATTACGACAACAGTCGTAACATGTGCTTTTTGTTAAATAAAAAACATGAGAGATAATTCACTTAAAAACATAATAATAATGTTTTATTTTTGGTTTTTGATTACATCAGAAATTTAACCATGTGGGTGATAAGGCAATTGTCTTGCTTTTCTTCTTTTTTTGGCTTAACAATAACATCTTCCTCGGATGATCTGTGGTATTCTCCTGTTTCTCTTGAATCTTTTAGCGCTGCTATTTCCCTTCTGGCTGACAAGTTTCCAATAGTGGACAGGGGTAGCTTTAGGTCCGCCAGAGTTCGTGCAAGTGAACGCCAGCCTGTTGGCTTCACACTTGTCCAAGAGCTTGCTAAAAACTTCATCAAGTCGAGCACGTGACTTCCTGGTATAGGCTTTTCTCTATGCATCAATTCTCCGTCCTCAGTCCATCCGCTGTGACCTTTTGATGCTAATATTCTACGCATTAGATATTCAGTGTTTCTCTTTGAGCGAGGGTTTATGTGGGTTAAAACGGCATGTAAAACCTTATTCACACTTGCCACCTGCTCCCCCTCCTCGCTTTCTTCCTGCTGGTAGTCGCGCTCATCATGTGATCTCTCACTCTGTCCCTCTTCACGCGCAGCGGGGAGCCTTAGTGTTATTTGCTTGCTTTCATCTACTTTTTGTCTCTCTAGTATGAGATACTTTTGTAAAAGCATGTTATACTTTTTTTATTTTCTCATCGGGGTTTAGACCCTGAGTCTCCAATACACGTCTCATTTGACTGTCCAGTTCATCCTCGGCTTTGTCTCTGATGCTTGGTCGAGAAGCATTTGCATGCGTTTCATGTAAGCATTTGATCTGCTCAGGCGAGATCAGATACATAGCTAAATCAGCTACGATGGGTAAGACTGTTGTGAGTAGTGGTAAGAGGAAGCTGCCTTTTTGAGTCATTACCTTCTTTTTCTTCCTGACACCGTCACGTCTGTTGGCCATTTGTCTGATTTTCTCTTATGTCATTTCAACTTCTTATGTTGGCATTGTGTGATTGGAATATTTCCACACAGCTGTTCTGACGGTAGTATCCCGGATCTCAGTCTGAGTTGCTCTGGAGAGGTGGGGGTTAAACCTATCAATAAATATCCGTGTGGTTCTCTCGTGGCTTCTTCAAAACTCTCCAAGATGAAATGCAGACGTCCTGGACATATTTGTCTAGCTAGTGTATTAACTTGTAATTTATCGTGAGGTTTTTAAATAACACTGTTCAGACTGATCGTCCTGCTGTGTTTACCTTGTAGAAACACATTTTGGCTCAACATCATCACACTCATATTTTTATGGTGTCTGTACTTTGTGAAAATCCGGACCACTTTTGGATGATTTGCTTCTTGAAAAATAACATCATCCAGTACAATGAGATGACTCTGGTGTGAGGGAAACAAGCTCTCATCGTCAAAAGAATCAGGGAGACCTTCAATGAATTTAATGATTTTATTTTTCTCTTGAAGCTCAGAATACAGAGGCTGAAAGGATGTATAAACCCAAACAACATTGTCAACAAACTTGTTCGAAACGTACACAGTTTTCCAATACAGATTTCACGAAAAAGGTCTTTCCCCTCTTGGTTGTTCATTTCAGCACAAGTGCGACAGAGAGTAAAGAGAAGCTTGCCTGACTTTGTTTTATAGAGTCCTCTGGGTGGGTATACAACCGCTTTGATAAACCCAAAGTAGTTTTTAGGGTGCTGAAAATTTCGAAAAATTACTTGAGGATGGCCTAAGGGGTAACGACAGGTGCTATTTACAAACGGATACAACGAGGTGACATCCACATAACTAATTTTCTCACCAGGCGCTACACTGCAACGCAACTGTGCTGGGCTTGTACGGCCTCCGAAGAGGGCATGGCGAGGATTCAAAGGCTCTGGTGGATCATAACGTCTGAGGAAGTTGATTACACTCTCATCAGTACGTTTTAACTTGGTCCACTCATGCTGCCAGATTATAACAGGACACACATTATGTTCAGCTCTCAATCTAGCGAGCCTGTCTTGAGCGGCCATGTTACTGTCTGAAAAAGAGGCCCCTAACAGAGGGTTAACATCGGCCTGATTTGAAAAACACGTAACACACCCATGGAAGTAGCAACCCAAAAATTCCCACAGGTATGTTTTACCGTTAATCTGACCATACCCATCCACATAATAACTAGTGAGCTGTTTTTCCCCTTGATTGAGTGCATGTCTGATAAAAACACCTTGTGTGTAAGAGAGATATTGGAGCCATTGAATTGAGGATGAGGAAAATGATTTGACCTGATTATGGTAATTTAGAGGGCACGGTATTGCTAAAGAATTCATTGGCATGAAGTTTGTTAAATAGGTTTTACGCACGCGCTAGCAAGGGTGTTGCGGCTGAAAGGATCTACTCCTGTCTCTTCAATAAATCCGTTTCTGAACAATGTGCAACCCCGAGCTAGAATTTCAACATCGTTTTCACAGTATAAAAGGGCCTCTTTCATGAAATTGAAGGTGCCGGAGCTGACTGAATCATACCATTTGTAAAATTCTTTCCTGCCCTGTGTTGTCATACGCTCGAGACTATAGGCGGAGGGGGAGGATAAGTGATGTTTGTTTCGAACTGAAACAATGGGGGGAAAGCCTTTAATGCTGTCTGAAAACCCCATTCCTTTTGGGATACCTGACAACGGCATCGGAAGGAAACAGCACGAGTCCATATAGCGCTGGTTTAAGTCTGTGTCTGTAAAGCTGATCAATTTCGAGCCTTGACTGATTAACTTTGGTTTTAAGCTTTGCTTAACCATAGCCCTGAGAATAATGTAAGCATCAAAACTCTTGGCATTATGAGCGATAAAGATAGATAGATAAAGATTTCTGCCAAGGCTGCTAAAGCCTGATTAAGCGCTATAAACGGATCGGATGAGGAAATGTTTTGTGTCAGACTCAGTTGAGAATGAGCCACGTCTGACTCTGTTTGGATCTCACCATGCTCAACACTCAAACATTGAGAGCTATTTTGCGAGACACTTTCACTAGGCGCTAATCGGGCTAGAGCTAAATTAAGCATTTCTAAAGGGTCATTATTATTATTATTGATCACATCAGGTTGCTCACCGCTTTGTGGAGGTGTATTCTGTGAATGAACAGTATTTTGATTTAACCTAGCTAACGCTAGAAGCAAGAAATGGGTCTGTAATATCATGTTCCTGGTTATCCATTTTTATTGAGTGACAAGAATATCTAAAAGCACAGTTGTTGAAAAAGTAAAGAAAAAAAAACAGCTTTTTATATGATGAGCGAATTAATTCAGCAATGAGACATACTGATCGAAGAGCGATAGAAGCGAGCTGGTGTCGTCTGCGCTTTGTCCTTGTGCTCCTTATCCTTCTGGTCCTGCTGCTTGTTCTGTTGCTCCTGAGATGTTTAAGTAGACCTAACAATTTGAGGATAACCCCCCCCCCCCCCCCCCCAAAAAAAAAAAACCAGCGAGTTATGTTAAATACAAAAGGATAGTTTTTATAAAATTAGAAAAAAAGTGAGAACATAGAGAGACTGACCGTGTTTAGCTCGCAAAAGCAGGCGCCGTGAATTTCGTCTGCCTGATGGGGGAGAAGAAGCGTTGGTGGGGATGGTGCTCCGGGAGCCAGGAGCGTGAGGACCGACCGCGGAGAGCAAATCTTGGCGGACAGACGAATATTTTTCCCCGAGGGTCGCGGGAGAGAAGAAGCGCCGGTGGGGATGGAGCTGTGGCCGGCAGAAGCGGGACGACCTAGCGCTAAGAACAGATCTCTCCCGATTTGACAGACGGATATTTTTCTCTCAGCGAGAGATCATAAAAATCGGACCTGTATGCGATTGGCTAACCGGGGTGCAAGGGGAGCCGCTCTTTTGTTTATGTCATTGGCAGCGGGGCGAAGTTAGGCACGTCTCGAAGGCGGAGTTGGTCTCCAGCGCAAATTTCGAACGGAGAGCCCGAAATCATTAATAAGGAGCAGATATAGCGAGAGTAACAAGGGAAAAAATTGTGCGCTGGCTGCGGCTCAGTGCGAGGTAGAACTTAGGCTGTGCGCTGAATTTGAGATGGAGCTAGTAAGAGGGCTGGTTTGAAGAAAAAAGACTAAGGATTTTTTCAGGAGTTTTTACCCTGTTATCGAATATAAGTTTTGGGAATAGAGGGTTCCCCCTAACAAGTTATTCCTGGGGGGGTTTTTTGCGCGTGTTTTCGATAAAAATACGGAGGGTTTTTTCTGGAGGTTTCCTGCTTGTTTGCCTAAGGGTTGGGTGGGAGCCGCGGTGAGCTTATGCTTGGGGGGGATAGCGAGAGTTTTATCGAGTTATTCTAGGGGGGGGGGTTTGCTGTTGTTGTGCGTTTTTGGAGAAAGACGGAGGGTTTTTCAGGAGGTTTTTGCTGGGAGCCGCGGTGCGCTTATGCTTGGGGTGGTTTTTTTGGGGGGGTCTCCAGCATTTGTGAATCGGACTTGGATTCTCATTTTCCTTGTTCAGATTAAACAAATGCAAATAAATTGAAATAAAGTTTTCCAATGAGGGATGCAGCCTGTATCTCCCGCCATACTGAACGTTACAAAAACACAAGTTTAACTAAGCACTTTTACTCTGGTTTAACACACACACACAGACGAGCACGGGCCCAGACACAGGCACGCGCACAAGCGCGCACAGACACACACGCACGGGGCGCGCGTGCGCACACACGCACTGACCCACCACCAGATGGCAGTTTTTAAGCATAAAGAGTAAAAAAAAAAATTTAATGGCTTAAAAATGAAGAATGCTATTTGATATAAAAAAAAATCAAATCATTTATTTTTGGGGAAAAAATTAATGAGCTATGAACTAGCATATTTTGATGAATATCACAAATTTATGAATATCATAAATTTTATGAATATAATAATTTTATGGCTACCATATGTTTTATTACTTCCTTTATTACTTCCTAGGGTCACAAATCATTTATTGGGGCCACAAATCACTCTGTTTGACATAAGGGGTATAATATCCCTCCTAATACAGTAATGTTCTTTTTCCACATTTTGCCATTTCACAGATATGTTAAGATCCAGTTTCAATCGCAAAAATTCCAGACCAGTGTGATCGAATCTAACTCCCCCTCCTGGACCACCAATTACATTCTGGAAAATGTCAGTACAAAGCACTTCTATCTCACTTTTATCCACTACAACAAGTAAAACCAAGGACATTTTAAAAAGCTCTTTTTTTTCAAGATTTTGCATAATTATCTTCTCAGATAAAGAAAAGAATCACACTGTTATATCTTTATATTAAAGACAAATAATAATGAAGCACTGGTGAAATGCTATTTTTTCCTTCTGGAGTTTTTTTTTCTTTTAAATTATTATTGTAATAAAATGAAACATTACTTTAAATGGGCACAACATACATAATTTTATTTCACTTTGGTTTAACTTTGTCTGACTTTTTTTTAAAAAGGTGGAAACAAGCTTGCCTCTGATGATTGAAGTCTGGGACGAGGATGTGTTCTTTGATGACCACCTGGGATCGTGTATGAAGTACCTGACTCAAGGTACAAACACAATCAGATGCTCACTTCAAAAAGGCGGCACTGTTGAGGTCCAGTATACTCTGACATGTGACAGACACCTGACTGGATCCACCTGTAACCAATACCAACCATCTTCACAATGAAAACGCATTCTGGCTGGCACACACTATGGAAATGCTGGTAGCTTATCTTTAATCAAGTATCATGTCAGGTTGGGTGATAACATTCTTTATGTGCAATATATAAAGAATAATAATTGGGCACAAAATTAACACATACCATGCACTTAGAGTTACAGCTAATTTGATGTGTCATATAGTCTGAGGCAGACAGTCATCTTGTTTAATCCTCATTTGATTTTGGTGGTGGGTCCACATTCAAATCACTTTGTGTATTCATTAAAGACACTTGTGATTATTTTCTGAATTATGTGTAAAAATGGTCAGGCCTCTTCATAAGTATGATTACAAATGCATTCTTGTGTGTCATTCTTGCAAAAGCCTTCATAACATGCAAATATTTTATGTATATTTTTCAGTTCTTTGATTTGTAACAAGTATATAAAACATTAAGTTTAGCAATGCTTGCATGGGTCATATTTAGGGACTTAATGTATCATTTATAATAATGCTGATTATAAAGAAATAAATGTGAGTTCTGATTAATTGATATTTGGCTCATTAAACCTTTGGTGGTGTTTGAATGGCCGTAAATAACTTTTTTCTTTCTTTTTTTTGTAGACACCAAGACTAGAATAAATAAAAAGGCACCCCCAGGTGCCTTTGGCGGTGCAAAACGTTTCGTCGACATTGTGTTTGTTACAAACATACAGTACAGCACTTCAGAGTCATACTGCTAGCGATCAAAGATTTATGGAAATTTGACAAGCTGGAAGCATTCTGTACTGTACAGGAGACACGGCACGAGATTGATTGACATTGGTCTACAGCCAATCAGGACGCAGTGCACTGTGTCCTGAAATAAAATCCACAAAACAGCGAGGCCGCGAAAGGTGAACCGCGTTATAGCAAGGGACAACTGTAGTTTCAAATCGTATAAATAGCCAAAGCTCTGTTGAAAAGGGTTACTTTTTAGGGTTTAAACCATGATTGTAAAAATGAATATGCTGTACTGAAAAACACTGAATCTGGGAAGTGAGAGAAAAAAACTTATCCAAAAGGTTTACTGAGGTCATCAAGTGAGCAGAAGAATCCCTTCCTCACTGACTTTACAGTTTTTCTGAATTGCTAAAACACTAAATCCCATTGTGAAAACTAAACTGTCAACTATGAAAACTCATTCATCAAATCAATCTCACAGTTGCCAAAATCTTAAACATTATTCATCTGGTTAGGACACCATTTGTAACTCTGAATCTCCCATTTACCAAAACTCTAAACACATTCTCAAACACAAAACACATTTAGCAGTGTGGTGCACTTGTACCCAGAACGGTGCACACAGGCTACAGAAGTTAAACACAACTAACACACTGTTTTCATCATTTACACACTACCACTCAAAATTGAAAACCCATGTTGCAACCTCTTCTTCTGCTATTTGCTAGATTGAATACAGCTTCATCCACGAAGCTGTATTCATGAGGCCTAACCATTGAATCAAGCTCAAAGATTCTCTTTATACAACAAACTAATTTTAGTTCTGTAAATGAAATAGTATGATGTATATATGTGCTATCTATACAAGTATACTTACAGTTTTTTCTGAATGCTTAAACCCTAACTGTGATTCCTGTAGCACAATCTCTAAAACTATTCAGACTTATAGCAAAACCACTCACTGAGTTTGCAAAACTAAAAGCACAAAAACTGCTTTGCACTCAGTTTGCAATTTTGTAACACACACTTTGCAAAACTGTAGGCACAATTCACTGCACAACACTCAATTACCAAATTTCCAACACACTCCTAGCAAAAGTATACACATGTATGGCTATCATTAACACTAATTTGCCAACTGTCTGGCACACTTTCACATGTGAAAACTTTTTTAGATAATTAGTTCACTTTGCAATCAGCCTAAGCACTATAATACAGGTAAGCTGTGTGTGCGGAGTACAATGGAGGGAGCAGAAAGAGTGAGAGGTAGAGGAGGCCGAGGAAGAGGACGTGGAGGTGAAGAAGTAGGATGAAGAGGACGACAAGGACAAGGAGGAGCAAGAGGAAGACAAGGAGGGGGGAGAGGAAGATGAGGAGGGGGGAGAGGAAGGGTAGGAAGAGTAAGAAATAGAATTGCTGATGACATCAGAGCTACAATAGTGGACCATGTAATCAACCGTGGAATGACCCTGAGGGTAGCTGGCCAACAGGTCCAGCCTAACTCGAGCCGCTACACTGTAGCAAGTACCATAAGGACATCTTGAAATGAGAATCGTTGAGTACAGTCACTTCGCACAAAGATTTGTAGCACTGCCATATGCCAATGAGAAACACACCAATACCATTGATGTAAAAATACTGAAATTGTTACTTTACAGAATTGCTAGATGACCAGATGCTGGGGGCAGAGGAAGCATGTTCACTGCAGACCAAGTAACCCATATAGTCATTATGGCTGTTTGATACGGAAACACCATTTTTACGAAGGTGTGAAGAGTTAATCTAGCTGTGTTTGCTTTTGCAAGAGAACTACAATGTTTTGATTATTGGGTGACAGGTTTTCTTATTTGTGTGAAGAGTTTTGCAAAATTAGCCAATAGTTACAAAAAATGTGCTTAAGCAATCAGAAAAAACTGTAAGACTCAAAAGCTCACTTCACACTGAACACAGGAAGAGTGACTGTCAAAAAAAAACAGGAGTCTGTTGGTTGAGAAAAAGACATTTCACAGATTCTGATGTGTCGCGTCCAAGCTTTGTGTTTACATCTTTGTGCAGAATCCGTTTACCTGGGCCCTATTTCAGGAAGCCGGTTTAGAAAACAGAGTGAAAAACGATACTCAGGGTTGAGTAACCCCGAACTGTCCAACTCGGAATATTCGGTTTCAGAAAGGCTGATAACAATTAGTTCAATCAACGCGGAGTTGCTTTAACCCCAAGTTAAGCGCACGCACGAGGATACATAAAGCCCTGATTAGTGGAGCACAGATTAAGCGAGTCACCATGGAGACGGAGGGAAAGAAGGCGCGGTCAATGTATTTTACAGCGCTTGAGGCCGAAATTCTGATGGCAGTAGGGCTTTGGACCGTGATGTCACGGGGGTGGGCGATAACATGCAAATTTTGCGGAAAAAAAGTAACACAGCCTCAGCTGCAAAAGAAAGGGAGCATGCATGGCAAAACATGGCCGACAGAGTCAATGCATGAGTGTTAATTTAAACATTGATCTAGGGATTTCCACCCATTTAACACGTTATTTTATTATATTTTATTTTATTTTTTATTTCATACATTTTATTTTGTGATGTGATGTGAGTGCAGGTGCAACCCAACAGGCCCCAAACGTTCCTGGCAGCAAGTAAAAATGAAATATAAAAATATAGTCCAAACAGGTAAGGTGTAATTGTATTATGAGCCATAGTGCTTGGTCTGTTTGTCCTATATAAATCAATTGCAGTTAGAGGCTACATTAATTTTCTTTCTGTAAGCACTTATTGAAATTATCTGAGCACATTACAAGTACATATTTGCTTACTCTGTATGCTCAAATGTGACCCGTTATAGCCAACAGAAAAAAAGCGGAGGCCTGAAAAACAGGTGGGGGTCCTCCACCACCACCACTCACAGAGGCTGAGCAGTTGGCTTCCACATTTGTGATAATGTTGGCAGCATCACATATGATCTTCACAGTGCAGAGAACACAAATTAGCATCCATTACTATAATGAAATAATTTGTTAGTTTGAAATGCTACAGGGAACTATGTACCTGTACATTACAGTTTTTGCCCGTTGCCTGAACACATTTTGCAAAACTTTGCTCATTGTGCCAAAACCCTAAACACAAGTAAACATGACACAACACTGGGAAATATACCATTCACATCTGCACCAAATTGAAACTCTACTCTCAAAACCTAAACTCTGCTGTCAAAACCTGACATTCCTTTGTCAAAATGTAACTGTTGACAAAATGACACATACTTGCATCATATGCAAACACTTACAGAGCAGGGGGAACACACTAGTCTACTTTATATAAAGCACTGCAGTCTTTGATTTCCATTGTTCATTCAGAAGGCATATTTTCAGGAGACACATTTGCAAACAACCAAAAAAGCAAATAGACCTACTCAATATTGTACATTGCAGTACCATGAATTCAGATAAAGCAAAAAAAACCAAAACAAAAAAACCCCCATAATACAGTAATAGAAAAAACACTATACTGTAAACAAAAAATCATGACAATTGTGCATACGTGGGCTCATGGATCCCGCCGTCTGTTGGGGTCTGGCCACAGGACCTCATCAACATCGCAAGCAATGTCTTCTCCCGCTGGGCACCGGGGAAAATATCTTCTTCCATGTCAAAACCATCCATGGATTGCTGTCACCTGAATGTCGCCGCAGGCCTGTTCCATTGCCTGCAGAAGAGGCATGCAGGCATGTAGTTGGCGGTCATATACACGCCATCTCCAAGCCGAAAAAAATTCCTCTATAGGGTTTAAAAATGGTGAGTAAGGGGGCAAGCATACCACTTCAAGTTGACTTTGGTTGGAGAACCAGGCCTGGACCAGAGCAGCCCGATGGAAACTGACATTATCCCATATCACCACAAACCTGGGCTGATCTGGTCTGTTCTGTACAACTATATCATGGAGAGCATCTAGAAATGTGAGTATGTGTTGGCTATTGTATGGACCTAGTATTGCATGATGGTGCAGAAGCCCTCGAAGGCATATGGCGGCACATAATGTGATGTTTCCCCCGTGCTGCCCTGGGACGTGCACAATTGCCCTTTGGCCAATTACATTACGACCCCGTCGTCTTGTTTTGCTCAGGTCGAATCCAGCTTCATCAATGAAAATGTATTCATGAGGCTGTGCAGCTCCATCCATGGCCAAGATTCTCTGAAAAAAAGGGGAACATATCACTGTACTACAGTGCTACACATACAGAACCCCATCACACAGGTACCTGTGTAGCTCTCAGAATGGATCCATGTGGTACTGATATGGTACATATTCAGCTGCTACTGGACTTCACCAATACTCTATTGTAAATGTAAGGGACAGTTACACGTACCCGTACATATTCAGCTCGAAGTCCTTTGACCCTGTCACTGTTCCTCTCGAATGGGACTCTGTAGAGCTGCTTCATGGTGATGCTGTGTTTACCCAAGATGCGTCTGATGGTGGTGATGCTCACATGGTCTATGTTGCTGAACACTCGCCTGTCTGCAAGTATTTTCCGTCGTAGCTGGTGGAGACTGATGGCATTGTCTGCCCTCACTAGGTCCACAACAGCAAGTTCCTGCCGTTGTGTGAACAGGCGTTGGCGTCCTCCCCCAGAAGGTCTTCGAGTCATTCTAGAGAAATACAACCACATATTGTCATCGGTTTGCTTATTTTTCTTACAGTACTTCACTGTATATACTGTATCATCCACTGTACAACACTGTACTTCAATATAAGTAATCATGCTATGTTTCACAGAAACTACCACTTTGGCTGCAAAAGGAGCATTAGCACCCTGCAATACCCTGTACACTTGATATGGTAACTGTAGAACAGTACTATGAAAACCATCTGAGTAGAGTAGAAGGCAGTGAGATGAAGACAGACCTGTTTTCTAGTCGGAATTTTCTTATTACAGATGCCACTGTGAAGCGGCTTAGATGTGGGTGGACTCTCTGCCCAGCTTCCCTCATAGTCAGGCCGTGGTTGATGACATGGTCCACCAAAGTTGCTCTTATATCATCAGAAATATGGGTCCGTGCATGGCCTCTTTGACCTCCTCCTCCTCTTCCTCTTGCTCTCCCTCCATCCATGCTTGCAAAGTTCTTGAATTGGCTAAACTGAGGGCTTTTTGTGGTTGGCTAATTGGTGTTCAGTTTTGCAAGTAAGTGCCTTCAGGTGTGTATTTGAGTGGTTGCAATTACCCGATGTGTTTTGTATTTTGGATACATGTGTTTTCCAAATGGCACCCTGAAATTTCATTTTTGAACGAAGTGTCTTATGTATGAAATAGAGTGTAGTATGCAGGACCATGTGTGTTGCATAAAGGAGTAAGTGTGTTGCATAATTGCAACCAGAGTGCAAAGCAGCACTTTTGTTTAAGGTATGGGTACATGTGTTTGGGGTATGGTAACAAAAGCTTCAAGTTGTGTTACTTTAGTCTAAGCATGGGTTTATAGTGTTCAAGCAACGAGCAAAAACTGTAATGCTGTGGAAAGACTTCCTGTTCACATAGTCTCCTTCATTTACTGAAGGAGCAATGATTGGAATGTGAGTGCCATCTATACAGCCAATCACGCCTGGGAACCATGGGAATAAATGTAAAATTTAAGTAGTAGTTCAAGTATCACCACATCATGAATTAAGTTTTGTTCATCCTGATACCTGCAATTTTGTGGCATCCCTCTTTGATAAATCTTGTGGGTCTATGACCGGGGAACACCACAAACGAGTACAGGAGACATTTCAGTGCAACTGTAACATTCCTGACTGCCCGACAGACGGTAGCCTTGGAAACGTGCTCAGCGTCACCAATATTATACAGAAAGCTCCCGTTTGCAAAAAACCGAAGTGCAATACAAATAATATGTACAGAACTGAGACAATGTCCGCGATGTGTCACATGAGCAATATTAGGCCTGAGGATGTTATTCAAATAAATTATAGATTGTGCTGAAAAACGGTAACATTCACACAGGAAATCATCAGGAAATGATAAAATGTCCAAACGCGCTCTAATCACTCTCTCCCGGCGGAGAGCTCTGCGGAGAATTTGGGCTTCAACATCTACTGGCTCTTCAAGGAAGAGACACGCCATGTCTGACACTTCCTACAGTCAGGTTTCTGACAAAGAGGCGGAGAAAGTTAGGGTTAGTTGAAGTAAACCTGCTAGGGGGCAGGTTAGCTTCACGGAGTGTGTTGTCATAGTAACTCGCTCAGAATTAATCTAAACTCGCTTTGTGAAACCGAAAACCCAGAGTTTTCGTTAACTCAGGGTATACTTACTCAGATTTTGCTCTAAACCGGCTTCCTGAAATAGGGCCCAGACCTCACTGTTTTAGCTGTTTGGTGGTTGTTGAAATAGTTTTGTGAGTTTTAACCTGAGATTCTGGCATTTCTGGCAAAATACATTTAGATTTAAAAATTGATTCAGGATTTAATGAATATTGTGTTATTTAAGCTAAAAATTGATTTTAATTGGAAAATCCCAAACTGAGAGTGAGAAAGTGAGAGACCTGAACACACACACAGAGGAAGACGTAAAGACAGATGACATGACAGACTCTCATGAGAGACAAAGACACAAAAGGGGCCTAGTTGACAAGAACAAAATAAACCAGAATATGAATATAAACTTGGAGACACAACAAGAAGTAAACTCAAGACTAAAATGTATAAAACTTAAATCATTAAAACCCAAAGAACGAATCAAATAGAAAATAAGCTAAAATATCTGGGTCATAGACCCAGACATCTGACAATAAGATATTTTTGACAATTAAATATACAGAAAGAAATAATTATAGGATAAAAAGACACAAATATGAAAAACAGCTTTAATCTTCCTTAAAAAAGTTTACTGACCGTGCCGAGCAAATAGTCACCAGTCCAAGTAGGGTAGTTTGACTCGATCATTTCAGTCCTGCGTCTGACGGAATCAATCTTTAATACAACATAGCTGTGAAGAAGTAAAGAAACAAAGAGGACAAGTTGATTAAATATTACTGCTTGAAGGAAATGCTTTTAGCATTGTGAAGCATCCTGTGCAAGAAGTTCACAGGCATGAAGAGGGCAGAGTAGAACAGGCGATAAAGAAAAGAGAAAGCTAACAAACCATTTGGGTTAAAAAAAATTTTAATCTGCCAAAGCAATCAAGAAGCAGCTAAGCAGCAAGGTAACAAGGTACAGTTAGATCCATAAATATTTAGAAAAAGACAGCTTTTTTCCATTTTTGGTTCTGTACATTACCACAATAAACTTTAAATGAAACAACTGAGATGCAGTATCTGAATAAAAAGATTGCAGAAAATGTGAGAAACTAAAGCATGTTGTTAACACAATCCCTTCATTTCAGGGGCTCAAAAGTAAGTGGACAAATTAAATAACTCAAGATAAAATATTTGTTTCTAATACTTGGTTGACATCACCAGATACAGGATTTCCTTCTTTTTAATGCTCTTCCAGGCCTTTACAGCAGCAGATTTCAGTTGCTGTTTGTTTGTGGGTCTTTGTGTCCAAAGTTTAGTCTGTCTGAAGTGAAATGCTCACTTAGGTTGAGATTACTTGACCGACTTAGCCGTTCAAGAATATTCCACTTTTTCGCTTTAATAAACTGCTGGGTTGCTTTGGCTGTAGGGTTTGAGCCATTATTCATCTGCATTATGACACGTAGAATAGGGTGAACAAGTGGGTCTTTAACTTAGCTTTGAAAAAAGAAAAAGCATGGTCCCAACAGTTTTTCTCCTGGCTTTAGGAAACTTTAGAAGGCCAGAGTATTGAGATTGGAGAGCATGGGAAGGAACATAGAGGTGCCAAGTTCAGAGAGATATGAGGGTGCCAAACCATTTAAACCCTTGTAGGTGAGCAACAGCACCTTAAAATCTTCTTAAACCTGACAAGGCACCCAGTAAGAGATTTCAGTACCGGAGTAATGTGCTCATATTTCCCAGTTTTGGTTAAAATGTGAGCAGCTGCATTTTGTACCATCTGTAAACGTCAAAAACTTTTCTTTGGTAGCCCAGAAAGGACAGCGTTACAATAATTAATGCGTGAAGACACAAATGCACGGACAAGAACCTCTGGAGTGTCAAGTTATGAAACTCGTATGATTTTAGCGATGCTTCTTAGGTGATAAAAGGCAGTCCTTGAATACCCGTCCATCTGAAACATGTTTTGGACACCACTGTAAAAATGGTTAACTTTGTGAAAGCCAGGCTCCAATGCAACAAATAAGCAGGGAACATGAGACTTTATTACTGCACAGAGAGGTTCACTGGCTATCAAGAAAGTGCTGACCCATTTCTTTGAGCTGAGGGATGAACTTAAAGTTTTCTTCTGTAACTATCCCTCTGAGCTGCCTGTACATTTGCATAATGAAGAGTACCTTACGTGCCTGGCTTATCTGTGGCTTACACATTTTCTTGTCTGAACAAGCTCCGTCTCGGATTACAAGGTGTTTCTGCAACCATATTCAATGTTCAGAATAAAGTTGAGGCCCTGATAAAGGAGTTAAACCTTTGGAAGAACTCCATGGACACAAACAACACAGAAGTCTTTCCCGTGCTGCATGATTTTCTGTGCTTAAATTATCTCACACTCACACAGTGTGAAGCACAACTGTAACATGCACCTTGAGGAGCTGGTGGCGCAGTTATGCCAATACTTTCCAGAAACGGAAGGGTCAAATGACTGGATGTGTCACGTATTCAAGGCCATGCCTACTTTATTATCAGTGGCTGACCAGGATAGCCTGATTGAGATCGCCTGAGATAGGTTTCTAAAAGTTGAATGTGCTCAAAAGACCCTGGCAGATTTCTGGATAGTACTGTGCACTGAAAACCCTGCGTTGGCTAAGCGTGCTGTCAAGACTGATGCCTTTGGCCACCACATACTTATGCAAAAGTGGATTTTCTGCTTTAACAAACATGAAAACAAAATACAGAAGAAGACTTTCTGTGGAAAACAATTTAAGACCTTTCCCAAATTGAGCCAAACATTTAAGAGCTGTGTGCCTGTGCTCAAGAACATCCATCACATTAAATAAAGTTCTGTATAATGAAAGTTCACATCTTGTCTGTATGCTCTCGATTCTAATAAATCTTTTGATACACAGCTAGTATTAAGTAGGAAAGTCATTATCTTTAGGTGGGCGATAGAACACTGTAATTAGAATCACATCATATAAGGCTTATGTGATTTACTCATGAAAGTGGCCACTTTCATATATTGTTCTAGTAAGTATACAAGTTTCATTTATATGATTTTTTTAAGGGATCTTATGTCTGTTTTCACTCTTGTATGCTTTTCATACAAGTTTCACACAAGACAGATATAAACTTTAGAAGATTTATATACATCTTTTCCATGTGGGTTTGCATGTGGCGATAGAAGCTTTGGTGCAGACAATGATGAGTGGGTAAGATGACCAAATCAATACCTAAGACTGAATCACCTTGAATGGGGAACCTCAACATCACTGGGTAAAATGCCATTTTGATGCACCAACAGAAAACGTATAGTTCAGGTAACCTGCATGCCTTTGCACTTTAAAGACACTGGCGTACTTGAAGGACACATGAACACATACAGCGATCCACAGCTAAGACTTGTGCACAGAAATCTGCAGTGACTGTACATGTAAACATTTTTAATTGCTTCATTCAACAACCTGACTTTACATGAACGGCTGACAAAATGAAAGTTATCTCTTTCCAGACTGGAAGAGGAAAGTGGTAGCACACAGTGTGCATTGACTTTCCTTGTGCAGGTACATGACAAACAGCAACAGTCACCTACTTTCTTAAATCCACTCACTCTCACAAGCTCAGTCATAGTGGCTCTGTTGCTTACTAATCACTGTCTAACCACTGTAAATTCACTGTAACTGCCATCTCCTCATAAAATGTTTGTTAAACTGACCAAGCTTACATAGACTGGATATAACTACCAATTCAAGCTGTGTAGATCATTTATGTATTTTAGCCCCAAATGTTCCTAACAAACAGTACAGGATTGTCCCTGGTGACTATAGTTACACAAATGTAATCTACAATCTCAGTACATATATATATTACAGATGATTTTAACAATGATTCAAGTAGCTGAATTCTTGAAACTGAACCAAAATGATGCTCCTTGTACTTTCCTATATTTATTAGGGCATATTATTAGGGCAAAGCATCGTGCCAAAGCAGTGGGTAGCACATGAGATGTGAGCCCACTGAGGTGGGATACAGGCCAGTCCTTCTGCAGGGACACAAACTGTGAATTTAATTATCCTGGTTTTGGATAAGGAAACAACTCAAGATGTCCTGGTATTCTGAGAATTTAAAAACATTCTATCAACTTTCAGGTCCTGACCTCAGCTTACTCACCTGTCAGACGTACCCCAAGTGTCTCCCGACAGATCCCAGGCTTGAATTTTGTTCACAACCAGTACTCCCCTCTTATGCTTTATAGGACAGCACTTTGTATCCAGGTTATCAAGGTCCTGACAAGTTGGGTTTTTTTCTAAGGAAAGCGCGATGTTATCAAATAAGTACTCATTCAAGGCAGTCTTTACCCCTTCCTTTTTTGCCTCAGTTGGCATCAGCTCATACAGTGCCAGAAGGGAGTACGAAAGAGTATCTGGGAGATTCTTCAAGCTGTTCAGCCAGTTTCTGAAGCCCACGGAGTCATCAACATTGAGGGCAAAATCCCCTGACCAATCATTGCCTCCTATCACCTCAGTGTGGTGTTGATGGAGACCAGCACCATACCTAGTAGTGTAATCCTGGTTTTGTAGGACCTTCATACAAGACTGTTCAACACTATATAATTTTTCCTTCCCCAAGCCAACCGAAAATCCCTTCGATAAACAGGCGTGAACCTGAAAGAGAGAAACACAAATGCCATGTATATTTAATAGCTATATTTTGGTATTTTATTGCTGCTTTTCCTAAAATAATGGTTTTCTCCACCACTTATCATTGGCAGCTAGAAGAAGATTTTTGGTAAAATAGTAGATATTTAACTATAGACATAATAAAATTTTACAATTCTTCAGTCAGGAAGCAATGCAGAAAATTAAAGACATTTATGTTTTGATCTGATCCAGTTTATCTTGTTTTATAGCAGAAGATGTTTTTTCCTTCATCATACTCAGCATGTTATATGACAGAATACATTAGATTTTGTCTGGAAAAGATCATCTAACTGAAGGTCTAACTGATCTGCGTATACTTTATTTAGAATAAGATTTTTTAATAAGGTTACTGAGGGCAAAGAACAATTACATACAGAACTAAAATCATTATTGAGCTTGCATTGTTTTCAATGTGCACCACTATTCATAGTTGGATTTGTTGGATGTGAAATTCCACAATGATTGAATGTAATTTAAACAATTTAGTTTAATCATCGACTAGACACAGACTAGACACAGACGACTGCCATCACTGTAAATCTGTGCGCACCGGGTCTTTCATGGCAGTGGTAACGTAATGTGTGTAAGTGGAGTGTGTGCAGTCTGTGGACAGGCACATCTGCTTCATGTACATGTACCTCATGTGAGTTGAACTTGTTCAGGGTGGACAAACAGGTTCGTGCAGCTGTGATTCTTCTTAGTTGGCCCCCAAGGAAAACCTGCAATTTGGTATATTGTTATCTTTTAAAAAAAGTGTGTGTGTGTGTGTGTGCGTGCGTGCGCACGTGCGTGTGTGTCTTAACCTTGTGGATGTAGTGCGTGCCATAGGTTTTTATCAGTCTGTCATACTGATCACTGGTGGAGGAATTGTAGTGACTTGGCAGATTGTCCACATCCCTCTTGAACTCTGGGCTTAAAGGTGGTCTGCTTGCTACACGGAAACTAGACACAAAGAGACTAATTAGGTAATTATCTTAACTGAAACAAACTAACTGACAGGAACTTATTTTCAGAGCCTACCTATAATATTTGCAGGTGATGCCATGTACACTGAAGGTGTACCGATCCTCTTCAGCCCTGGCTACAGCAAATTTAAATGCTTCGGAACGTGTTCCTCCCACAAACAAGCGATCACCCAGAACTATATTCAAATTTAGGCCATCGTGATCAAGCATAGCCTGCATTACATACATTATAAGTTACATCAATTAGGGGAACGTAACATAATCACTTCTTTTTTTTCTAGGTTCCTTTGTTCAGATGCTGTATCTCATTTGTCATGGATTCCTGATCACATTATTAAAAGAAAATTATATTTTTCATTTAACAACAGATACGTTTTAGCATTGGGTGAAATTAAATATGTTGAGATATGAATTATTTAAGATTTCATGTTTTCTTTAGTGCCATGCTGGAGATTAAAAAAAATCAGCAAGCAGTGTTTTATTATTTAATTGACTAAAGTATTAATTGTATGTCAATAATAGGTGTAATATGTTTCATACCGTCATCAGTGAGCTGTGGATACAATGCAAAGGAAGGGATCTCTGTTAAATTTCACTACTGATTTCTTCAAACAGTTTATCAAATTTTCTGTTCATAAATCAACAGAGGATGTTAATGGGACATTTAGCTTTTACACTTTATTAAAGATATTAAAGACAAATTAGGATCCAGAAGAATATTGTTACATTATTTTATTTGTCCATGGCAAATTTGATGCTAGCTTTTATGGTGAGGCACAAGTCTGTGTTACATAAAAGACATGAAGGCTGTTAGTCCTTTAGTAATTATAACATGTTATAATACTATACCCAACATTGTCGTGTACACTGCTGTCAACCGGAGTGCTGCACTGGCTGAATGCACGCCAGTCCACTACAGAGACTGGCACCTGAAAATAGAAGACAGAATACCATGATTAATAAGTACAAGCTATGTGTAAGCCATGTTTAACTCACTGCACAGAATTATTTATTTTACTTTCTGCAGCCTGTTGCCTTGAAGGGGGTTGGTACAGAGAGTACAGTGGCCGTTTGGAGTCATGTAGGTCCTCACATCAACCACATAGGCTGATGTTCGCCTCAGGGTGACCAAGTCGAATCCCTCCCCCACCAGGTTGTGACCTGGTACAAAGGGAGCAGACTCGCACTCGCTGTTGTTCCCAGTTTGACAGGAGAGAACAGGGGAGATGTATGACAGAAGGAGGATCAGGCAGAGAGGAGGTGGGGTTGAAAAGAAGAGCATGGCTTCAGTCACAGACTGAAAGGTGGGAGAGAGAAGGATTTTCATTTAGCTCCATATTTTCTTTTAGACAGCAACACATATTTCGTAACTTTAGTTTTGTACCCAAAAATGCATATCTATGAAATATACTAAAGTTGAAATTTGTGGGATTATTTTTCTGATAAAACATCTTTGGGTTGAATTAGAGCAGATACTGCAAGTCAGTGTCTGACAAATGCATTTCCGGAAGATTGGATATAAATTACCATAAAAGCATTCCGAACCTGGTGGAAAGTCTTCCTAGAAGAGTTGAAGCTGTTATAGATGAAAAAGGGTGTGCTGAAACCAAACTAAGCTTAAGCTCAATTTAAACATATTATCCTGTATATGAAAAAATCTTTTAATCTTTTCACTGTATTTGTAACAATAGTTCAAATTCATTTCCAAAACAGCTGGGAAGCTGTGTACAATTTAATGAAAGCAGAGTGAATACCATTTAAACTCTATGCTTAACTGAAAATAGTAAATGTACCATATTTAAAAGACTGAGACATGTTTTATGTAAAAAAATATAAAATTTACTTTCATGCCAGAAACACGTGTTAAAAAATTATGGACAGCACATGCAGCATGTGTTGCATCACCTCATCTTTCAATAGCACTCTTTGTTTTTGGGTTTTGAAATCCAAATATTTTTTGTTCACTAGTTGGTTTTGTCATATTTTCTGAAAGGGTTTCTGCTGCCAGATAGTTTGGCATCTCCTCAGCCATTTTTTGCATTGCTTAGGGTGATAAGTCTGGACTCCTGGCAGGTCCATTTGAAACCCTGAGTCTTTCACTAAGAGTCACGCTGTTGTAATCGGTTCAGACTGTTCTCAGCTAAAGCTACAGATAACAAAATTTTATCTGTTGTGAGCCTAACATTGCGTGCCAGAACAAAAACACTTGGCCCAAAGACATGGAGCCAGGTCAGGCCAAGTTGGCATATGATTGGCTGAGAGGTAAATTTGCAATTTGCAGTGCTGGCCGACAGATCAAGTGTAGTAGACTCGGCTGAGTGTGGAGCGAAGGATTTGCCTGAGGAGTGATCCACTGGACTACTGGCAGTGGATCCAACAACCCACCACCAAACCTGAAACGCACCCAAATTCCAGATCCAGCTCGTTAGCAGTTCTACTGGAAGGCAAAATCCCTTTATTTTGTTAATATCCTTCCACTTGCCAGAGAACCACTCAGAATGAGGTTATGTGTGCTAATAGATAACTTAAATAAATGTAATTAGTACTCACGTTCTCATGAACTGGCAAGCTGTTATGAAAAACGCATCCAAATGCAAAGTGAAATTCTGTTCGTGAACTGCAGCAGCGGCAGAATTTAAAGTCTGCCACAGGTGTTAAAGTCCAACGCTTGCGTCACTCAGGATATTTACATTCATTGAATTTTTTTAAAGCGATTTTTGCTGTCTCAAAGTTGTTTCCTCTCAGATACTTCAATTTAAAGAAAAAGTGAATTGCAGGTCAATGAACAGTGAACATCTTAAGACTAAAAAAGTCCTTGCACTGTGTGTGTGTGTGTGTGTGTGTGTGTGTGTGTGTGTGTGTGTGTGTGTGTTTGTTTCCGAGTTGTCATGAAACAGCCCAAGAACTGAGCCACATGACAACAGTAACATCTGGCTCTGGCTCCAGAGATGATTACTTTGCTGCTCTGTGAGAAGTCAGTCTGGGAGGCCTCTGCTCTCTTTCTCTGCAGCCCTACAAACAAACAGGCACGTATGCACGCACACAGCAAGTATGGCAAGTACACACGTGTACGCATGCACAGATTGGTATAGCCAGATGGCAAATTCTCTTTGACTGTCACCTAAACCTCTTCGGAATAGCAGTAGATGTGTTTGGGTACACAAGATGAAGCTGGCGGTTACTAATTGGCTCTCGAATGTAATACAGAAACCTAATACTGGAATCATTTGTGTCATTTAAATGACAAGAATTATTAGGGCACTGTAGCATTTTGGTTTTCTCTTTTAAAAAATACAGATTTCTGTAAGACACATCTTCTTAGGATAAACTTTGTAAAGGAAAAATAAAACAAAGAGCAACTCGTGCAAAAACTAAAGTACTTTCAGCACTTCTGGTGAGCTGGATTCTGTGCGTAAAGTGCGCGTACCTGTACCAGTCCAATCCCCGTGCGTAATGCCGGTCGAAGAAGTGCGGCTCAGACCCCAGGGCGCGGATGTCTGGATGGAGCCGCAGAAACTCCAGCAGTGCTCGGGTGCCTCCTTTTTTAACCCCTATAATCAGCGCCTGGGGTAACCTCCGAGTGGCTGTCCACTCTTTCCCGGAGCTGTTCGCCTCCAGCTCGGGATGCTCGCTGCCGAATGCGCCTTCTCCAGCTGCGGTGACACTCTCTTTGGCAAAACTGGTTCCGTTTCTCTCGTACGGCCATCCTGACCCCGACACGAGGAATTCGCTCGTGGGCGACTTTATTTCAGAGTTTTCTGTCAGTTCCGACTCGCAGCATCCAGTGAGAAAGTAGACCAACGAAAAGCAGAGGATGCTCAGCGAGGACGCGATGGTGAGCCGGTGGAAAAGCCGCCGCAGGTCCGTGTTCGGAGGGTGGTGGTGATGATGGTGGTTGTAGTGGTGGTGGTGGTAAAAAGTTGCCATTCCTCACAGGCCCATGTGTGATAATGGGCCATTCTACCACAAGTTCAGCTCACATCCTAACGCCATGAACATCCCGTGAACTCTTGGAGAGTCTCTGTCAGTCCGCTCCGCTGCTCTCCTGCTCGTTCACGTCGCGTGTTTGGAGCATATTGAGAACTCTTCGAACCATAAAGCCGCTCAAACTCAGTAAATCACTGGAACTAGTGTTTACGTGACATCCAGGATATGCGCCCACTTACTCACCCACCCTGGCAACCTAGGGGAACTAATAACGCTCTGATGTCAGAGCCTCGTTGCAGCGGGTCTCTCTCTCTCTCTCTCTCGCTCTCTCCCCACTTCACTGGATTACTCTGCGTCTCTCTACCACGGCTTATCCTAAGGGGATTCACGTCCACAGTTTTCTCTCTCTCTCTCTTTTCCCTCAGATATCTTTGATTGCGGGGTTATGGCTTGGGGCTCTTTTAATTACAGTATTATTTATTTGGTGAAGACTTATAGAAGTTATTAAAGAAAAAGATCACCTCACATGTTCAGTAATCATTATTATCAAAAGAAATGATTAATTTCTGGGACTTTATGCTACAAATCAGCGCATCAAGCATTATCATCTCTCTCCATTGCATATTTGTATAGATGGAAAACTCTTCTGATGGATCCCCAAAGAAGTATTGGTGTCATTTGGATCTGGATTTATCGTACTTAGAGCTGAAACTCTGCTCTGTAAAACCTATGGCATAATTGGCTTAAGGGTCAGACAGTTTTAGATGTAGTACAGCCGCCAATAGTTAGCTGACTGACCTCAAATGACAGACTGTTAGCCCACAGTGAATCATTCAGAAATGCCTTGAAACCTTGTTTTCTGTGTAGGATGCAGTGATTCTGTTCTGATCCCTTACATGATAAACTCCCAAACTATTGACAAATGGTATTGATACATGAATCGAAAAGCGTACTTATTTTTGATCCAGGAAAAAGGTTTGCATGTCAAAAGTGAACGCTTTATCACTGGCATCAGGAGTGTGTTGAGTTGCAGTCTCCTGTTAGGGAGCTCTGCAATGTTGGCTTTTATTATTGCAGAGTGCGGAGCTAAGGTAGGGGTAATAGCTCATAGGAGACTCATTATTCCCCCTCCCAACCACACTTGCACAGCGCGTGTGCACACATGCACACACACACATACATGCACACGTTCACTTACCCACACAAATAAGCACATACTTCATGTTCCATTTGGCTTACCCCTGTCATTATCCCATAGCAGATGTGACCCATGCCATAAAACCACTGCATTGTCCTGCATAGATTAATAAAAGCCACCATCTATTTACAGCAAGATAAACTTTATGTTATTTAGCCATAATCATACTTCTATTTATTATAGTGATACATTTATTCATAAGAAAGTATTGTGAAAAGCTGAAGTGCCATGAAAAAGTATTGCCCCATTCGTGATTTTTTAGGATTTTTTTGTGGTTTTTGCATATTTGCCTCATTTAAATGTATCAGATCATAAAACAAATTTTAATATTAGACAAAGATAACCCAAGCAAATATAAAATGTTGGGGTTTTTTTTTAAGTGATCATTTCATTTATTTAGGGGAAAAAATGTCCAAACCCACCTGGCCCTATGTGAGAAAGTAAATGCCAACCTAACTGGCTGTGCTACGAAAAACAATGAAGTATTTGCAGTGACTGGCAGTGAGTGTCTGACATCACTGGGGAGGAATCTTTGGTCCATGCTTTTGTTGAATTGATTTAATTTACCCACACTGGAGGGTTTTAAAAGCACGAATGACCAGTTTAAGGTCAAGTCAAAGTATTTCAATCTGATTTAAGTCTGGATTTTGACTAGACCACTCCAGTCTTTTTTTTTTTGGGGGGGGGGGGGGGGGGGGGATCGAAGGTCATCTGGATTTTCTGTTAGCGAGCAGAAATCATGGTTCCACCAATTCCAACAAGTGATCTGAAGAAGCAAAGCAGCTCCAGACCTTTACACTATCACCACCACATTTCACTGAGATCATCAATGCCTTTTTTTTGTCTTTTGTCCTGTCTTCCTTCTCTCACCCCAACTGGTCACAGCAGATGGCCCCGCCCCTCCCTGAGCCTGGTTCTGCTGGAGGTTTCTTCCTGTTAAAAGGGAGTTTTTCCTTCCTACTGTCGCCAGAGTGCTTGCTCAAAGGGAGTCATATGATTGTTGGGTTTTTCTCTGTGTGTATTATTGTAGGGTCTACCTTTCAATATAAAGGCGACTGTTGTTGTGATTTCGTGCTGTATACATAAAATTGAATTGAATTGAATTGAATTGAATTGAATTGAGTTGAATAAACTTGTGGGAAGGTTTCTAGTGTTACAAATTTTGTTAAGGTGTGGATAATCACTGTTACTGGGGTTCACTGGAGTCCCAAAGACTTAGAAAGGGCCAGATAGCTTTTTTCGTTTAATGAGTCTAATCGTCATTTAAAAACTGCATTTTGTATTTACTGGATTTTTGTCTGATATTTAATTAAATCAGAAAGGGGGGGATGCTTTTTCATAGATCTGCATATATACTTTACTATATGTGCTTTTCATGTGATGATGAAAGAGAAAATTTAATCTACTCTTAGCTACTCTATTGTTCTGCTCCTTCCTGTCTCACTAACACTTTATTGACAAGTTGCCATCAGACTGCTTAAATCAATGCCCCAGTGAGTCAAAAGAGTTCAAATGTGGGAAACACAGTGCACCTGTGGATGTTCAAAAACCAAAAAATAAAATCATTCCTTCCTTTTGTCAACCACTATTTATTCCCTAAATACACCTGTGGAGAATGGTATCCTATCCTATACATCCTATACATCCTATACATCTCGCTCTGTAAATGCTCACTCTTACCCCACTCTTCCAACCTTACTCTCTTCATCATGAAGGGCATATGGACTCTTCTTGTCCCTGTCAGTTCCCTGGTAAATCTGGGAAAGCTCTGAGAGGTGGTGGGCAGGGGTCATAGCTGCAGTTTGTGGTGTACAGAGCAGCTTTATTGCTTAACCACGTCTTGAGCCCTGAATCAGGGTCATGATGAAAGCCACCAGCTGTAACATACTACAAATACTCCATGATGCCAATGGAGTCTCCGCAAACATGCCCTGTATCATCTTGTGGAGCTTATAAGCATCCATCAGGTCCAACTGGAGAAGAAAGGTCTGCGTTCCTAACTGTGGTGTTTTAGGCTCCATTGCCACAGTCTTTGTTTCATTTGACACATATTTGAATTTTACGCTGATTTGGTGCCACTGTGGAAGTTTGGGAATCAAACATGACTGACTCTGGAATCATTTTGTTTTAAAGAAAACCATGGAAAACAAAATCTGTGGCCTGTATCTGCAAATCATTGCTACATTTCCCTTCCTTGAGCTACTGATGCAAATCAAAATGGTAAATGGCCTGTATTTATATAGCGCTTTACATATCCAGTCATCCACCCATTCACACACTGGTGATGGCAAGCTACATTGTAGCCACAGCCACCCTGGGGCGCACTTACAGAGGCGAGGCTGCCGGACACTGGCGCCACCAGGCCCTCTGACCACCACCAGTAGGCAACGGGTGAAGTGTCTTGCCCAAGGACACAACGACCGAGACTGTCCGAGCCGGGGCTCAAACCGGCAACCTTCCGATTACAAGGCGAACTCCCAACTCTTGCGCCACGATCACCCCAATTAGTCTTTGTGTAAATCCATAGAAGTGATTCTAGATGAGGAACTGGCACTGTGTTGGTGGGAAAAGAAGTAATAGCAAGTATTTTGCGCCACACCTGTTTTGGGATGGTGCAAAATGGTCTAGGCAAGGACATGCATCCCCTACTCCATCTGATCCAGTTTTGCCAGAAGTCAGAGCTTACTCTGACTTACTCTACCCATAAAAATTATGGGCAATCTGCAGCAAACTGTTCAAGTGAGAATGCAATCACTTGTTTGAACAGCTTTTGATTGGGGCAAAGTACTTACATGAAGTAGTTTCCATTCCCTAGATTGTGTTGTTTTCAGATATCTCGTACTTGTCAATGTGAAAGTACCTGATATACATAAAGTCAAAGCCTTAGGCACATCCTAGCCACTGTTACTTATTATCACTTATTTTTGGGAGTGTTCCCAAAGATCACTGGGACAAATGTTAGATTCATTTTGAAAACATCAAGTGTGGCTGACCCTTTCAGCAATCAGACAACATTACTCACACTGATTTTATTCTTGGGCTCCTGTATGGGCCTCTCCAGCCACAGCAGCTATGGCAAAAAAAATGAAACAAGGGTGACACAAGTAAAGCCAGACCTGCCCCAAATGAGCCCAACAAATACAATCGCATCAACATTGGTTTTGGAGATACTACTTATCACCTCTTATGCGCTTTTCTTATGTATAAAAAGAAACAGGACATTGAAAAATATCAATTACTTTAACCTTTTGGTGAGACCATCAAAAATATCCCTACTCTGATAAATTTCCAAAACCACCCAACCCCTAAGTGTCAGTTCAGTAAAAACTCCATCCACTGCTCAATTGACCCTGAAATAAGAGAGTCATTAAATGCCCCAATTACTCAATAACACTTATACCAAAGTCACCCTTAAGTGTTCCTTTCTTTCTAACTACACATAAAAAACACGTACACTAAGGCTCCATAGAGATGATCAACTATACTTTGTATATCCTATTATTTCCTGTTTATTTTATTCTCCAGCCTTTCTCCATGGATCAAGATGCAAGGTCATCAGGTGAGGCTGTGTGTCTTTTGTCTGCAGTCGCCCTGCAGATTGTTCTGTGATGAAGTGGTCGTCTATAAAGTGTGACCCTGAGGTCAGGGCTGAAACCTAGGCAGGGATTCATTATCCGAAATGGGAACAGAGCAAGGTGATTAATACATTCTGTATCCCAATGTATAAAATGGGGAGTGTTTATTTAAAAAACATAAATATATGAACGCGAGCCACTCTGTACTTTTGTTGATGTTTTACGTTTCTTTGACTTGACGGTGTAATTAATTTCAGAAGGTTAAGAGGTGGTTTTGTGCAACACGAGCTCGTCTTGAATCAATGCATTTGTCACCAACCCTGAATTTAGTATAATTCCTATACAGTCAGTCTGACTGCATCTTTCATCTTCACCTGCCCTGATTGACAGTCTAATTAGAGGTAAAGTAATGGTAAATGTAATCAGGGCTAAATTACAGCCATAACTCACTCAGTGGAGAGCCTCATACCTGCAAGCCAGTCACAGTCACAAACTAACAAACTGACCTCACCATCCATTTCAAACATAAGGACCTGGTATTAACATCTCTCAGCACCACAGGCCGTGCTGAAGTGGTTTTTGTGGAGTGCTTACAAGGTCGCCGCACCCACATTACCAAAAAAGAGAGAAGAGCATATTTTCTCACTTAATGGCATCGAGAATGAGACAAAATGTGTTTTGGGGGGATTTGGTTGACCATACTCTTTAAAACCCATCTGCCATTAGTGCGTGACACGAGTCATTGTATGTTTTTATTGTGTCAATCCAGTTTGAAACGTCCTATTTTCAAAGGGTAGTAATCTTTCTGTGAAACTACAAGCATAAATTACAAAGACAAACAGGGGGGTGTGAGGGGAAGGTTTTCATACAGTACAATACATACAAAAGGAACACTGATTTTCAGAAGTAAAAATAAAAAAGTACTTTGTACAACTGAAGACATATTTCATGTGGGTTTTTTTGAGACAGACTTTTATTTTGGGGGGCAGGGCAAGGGTTTGATCTATACTGCAGCCAGCCACCAGGGACTTGGAGACATATCCATGGAGAAACTACGGAGGCTGAAAAATGAAGCACAAGTGCCAAAAACTGGAGTTTCTCTAGTGGCTGGCACCAAAAGTAAGTCGGTCACATACACACCAGTGTTAAAATAGCAAGAAAAACATTATGATCATGTTTATAGGTACAAGAAAATACATTTAGATGTGTGTGACTGGTTACTTTAGGGGGAGGGGGAGCCCTCACTCCCCATACTTTAAAATCACTGAACCTGACCTTTCCACCACATGGGTGCCACCCAGTGTTGCCAACTTAAAGACTTTGTCGCTATATTTAGCGAGTTTTCAGACCCCCTTAGCAACTTTTTTTCTAAAAAGCGACTAGCGACAAATCTGGCGACTTTTTCTGGTGTTATTGGAGACTTATTTATGATGACTTTTTGACATGAAAGCACATGAGCAAAGCCCCCCCCCCCCCCCCCCCACACACACACACACACTGTAATGCAGGGTGGGAGCTGCAGTAAATGTACTTTTTTTTTTGACTAAAATAAATCAATGCACTAAAAAATATCATTCCCATCATTGCAAACCTAGAAATCAGATGCCCTTGATGAGCCTTAAGTCCGTCTTGTACATCCGATATGACTGAAGCTGTCTGGTGAGGCTTGCTGTGTCCATTTTTATTTTAATGGTTAAAAATGTTCTTCTTTTGCCATTACTTTTTATGGATCACAAGGTATAAAACTATAAAACAGACACACACAGACACACATTCACACACACAAAATAACTTGTAGTTCTAAATGTATTTTAAATGCTTTTATGGTGTTTTTTACTCACTTTATGTCTCTTCCGTGATGTTATTTCTCTCTCCTACAGCGTCTGTTACAATTACATAGGCATGACCAATTATGCAAATTAGGCGATGACATCATTTAGCGACTTCTAGCGACTTTTAGGACAGCCAATAGCGATTTTCCTTACTGAGGAATTGGCAACACTGGTGCCACCTAAACAGTTTGCTAGCTAAGCTTGCAAGCTAACAGTTGCAAGCTAACCAAGCTTGCAAGCATTAGCACACTCTGCACCTCGTATCCAAATACAGTAGGGCTAACTTCTGACTCCAAAAAAGTACCAAAAACTACAGCAGCGGTTATATTCCTAAATTCAGGCTTCTAAATGTAGCGAGTATGACCATGTTTTATATGCAGTCTATGATAAATAAGAATCCATCCAACACAGAAACTAGCTGCCTAGCAGACTAAGTGCAATGAAAAAAAGTTGCACAAATACATATAGTGTGACTACAGTGGAGAGTTTTGACTGTTTATCACTCAGTTTTACTTCACTATAAAGAAGATGACTGTATATTATGACTTCTGATGTCTCAACAGCAGGCGTTATGCTAAAGGAGCATTAAGAGCACTGACAAGATTGTATGAGATTAGTCCACATTAGGCATACAGTACGGTTGAGCCTGTGAAGAACTTGTTTGACAGAGACCCCCATAAACTGAGCTAGCCAACCTCTTATTTGCTGCCTAGAAACGTGAATTGAGTAAAATCAAATAATCGTTTAGCTTTTCTAGATGTTTCTAATACTATTGCATCAAAGTAATTCAGTTCTGACCTGCTTTTGTTCTAGTAAATGTGTGTGAGTGTAAAAATGCTACTTGGTTCAGAATGAATAAGTATTATGATCACTGCACATATAGTACCTACAGTTCTTTTGAAGCTCTTGGTGTCCTGTTGGTGTCTCTAAATTAGAGGACTGCTGGGCCAATGAGTCCTGCCAGAGCCACACCCTGATCAGAGGGCTGCACCTCCTGCTCTCCCAGCACCTTTTCCACCTGTCATTTGATTCACATGCTGGCCAAGAAACCACACAGTGCCCTGGTGAAGAGCGAGTAAGTGTGTGTGTGAGTGTGTGATTGACCCATAGGGTGAACAGAGATCAGAGGTAGGTGCCAGATCAGATCAGATCAAGGCTTTCCAAGTAGGATAAGCTCTACTTATGCTGCTTTCAGAAGGGTCGTGTGTGTGTGTGTGTGTGTGTGTGTGTGTGTGTGTGTGTGTGTGAGAGAGAGAGAGAAGTTGTGAGGAAGTGAGCAAAATGAAAAAGAACTGGATAAAATGTCTATAAAATGGTTTCTTTTCCGTCACCAGAGGATTTGTTTTCCTTTTTGTCAAAGAACAAAATATAATACTGCAATCACTTAAAAAAAGTAGTTCTTCATTTTATACATTTTATACAGTGTTCTCGTTTTTATGTTTTTTTGTTGCTTTTCTTTTCAGTTGGTAAAGGCATAAAATGAGAGAGCTCGCTGGCTCTAGGTTGGGCAAGGCAGGGCAATGTTGGCAGAGTTCAGTCCATGCCGAGGTCTATGCCAGGGGGTCGCTCATGTCCTCGTCAACCTGGGAGAGGAGCTCCTTCTTTTCATCAGTGCTCGCCAGAGAATTGCGGCTGTTGTGGGCACCCATGTACAGGGTGGCATACACTGGGTTCGTGAAGTTGGTGGGCTGCGGAGTGAAGAAAATTTCTCAGTGACTCAGGCAAAAGAAATGAAAAGATTTGGTATATTGTGAAAGAAGCAGTATTTTTCTTATTCAAATAGGCTCAGCTCGCATAAATAACAAGATGTTTCCCAGCTCAGTGCTGAAACCCTGGCAGACATTTGTGGTTTGTTATGTTTTCTGTGTTTGGTTATTTGTTTCTGAAAGTCTGGGCACTAATCATCTGCCCCCAACAAACCAGTAGGTGTATTTCCAGTGAAGAACTTGCAACTTCTTTTTAAGCACTCAGGACTTTATGGACAATTCCTCATTTGATGTTTTATGATTGTGGTGAAAAGTGTTTGAATATAGTGACCATGAGGGCTCCAGCATAAAAGCTTTATTCAGCTGCTCCCCTTATTCACAGTGGATTTCCGTTCCTGACACCCCCAAGGGATTTTTGTCTCCAGCTGGGATTAAACTGGAGATTTTTTCACTTCTTAGGTGAATGTAAAAGAAATGGTATTTATATAGTGCCTTGTGCTTTTATCTGCTGAATGCATTCACACACACAGAGGTAACTCAGGGTTCAGTATCTTGCCCAAGCATTGATCTGTATACAAACCACTCGAGCCACAACGTGTAAACCATGAGACTATGGAGCCACTCATCAGAACTAAAGTATATGATTCACATAATTCTAACAATATTCATTCCAAAATTCATTACAGATGCCAGAAGTAAATACCATAACGACACCCACTGGTTTCCTAAGTCTTGCTTTAAAGCTTTTGCATTTGGACTGTGGTGATCTCGATGGCAAAAAACTGGATATAAATGTAGAAAAGTGATTACAGATCAGTCAAGACAGAAAACTGTTTTTCACTAGACGTCCAAAGGACAGGAATATATTGAGAAACCCAGCTACTTTCATCCAGTGTTCTTTAGATCACAAAGAAGGGTCTATTTACTGTCTATAATGACTCCACAACCAAAACCAATTCATTAAAAAAAAAAAAACTCACAAAAGGACTCATAAATGTGGAAATATCTGCATGGTTAGCCACTACCAGGCATTTTCAGATATTTTGTAATGAAACGGCTTTTTTAAGCTTTGTTACCTTGTCTGGGTCTAAAGCAAAGTCGGAGTCCAGAAGTTCCCCAGCATCATCATCAGGATCTCCTTCATAGATCTTATAGGCAGGGTTTCCAATCTCAACATTCATGGCCCCGTTGGTCATTCGGTGGTGCTGGAAGCCCTTGGCACTGCAGAGAAACAGATCAACAATTATCTTAGAAGCAGATTCAGACCCTTGTTTAAAAGAATTGATGTGCTAACCTCAGAAGAAAGCTAGAGTGACTAAAAGGTGTCTTATCATAAACCCATATCATAAATTCACTCAGCACTGGCTATGTACAATTGACAAGAACAAGACAACATATATCAAAGGTTTTCAAATGAGCTTTTGTGTCAAAAGGCCATTTGATCAAACCTATCGAATATACTGCAGCATGTCCATTGCGGAGAATGCTGGATTAGATTGCAAATATTCGGCTGTTTGCAAGCATATAAACATTTTTCAGAGATGCACAGTTATACACTTTACTCTGCAAGCACATTGCCTGAGCCTAATATTTACAAATGTAAACAGGGAAAGGCATGGAGGACAATGGGAGGACGTCAAAAGTTCAACTACTCGTGCATCACCAGAGCTATTCCAGAGTGAGTAGGCCCCCTGTGTTGTTGGGTGGGAAACCCCATGGAAGCCAAACAGAAGATGGCAAGCGAGGACAATGCGTTGGAGGTCTGTAAGCAGGTTCCACCATTCTCGCAGAAGCCTTAAGACAGCAAAGAAAGAGAAGAGTGGCAACGGACCGGTAACCCATAACAACGCATGTAAACGCATGGCAACGGACAGTTAACCCATAACAACGCATGTAAACGCATGGCAACGGACAGTTAACCCATAACAACGCATGTAAACGCATGGCAACGGACAGATAACCCATAACAACGCATGTAAACGCATGGCAACGGACAGATAACCCATGGCAACGGACAGTTAACCCATAACAACGCATGTAAACGCATGGCAACGGACAGTTAACGCATGGCAACGGACAGCTAACCCATGGCAACGGTCATATAACCCATGGCAACGGACAGTTAACCCATAACAACGCATGTAAACGCATGGCAACGGACAGTTAACCCATAACAACACATGTAAACGCATGGCAACGGACAGTTAACGCATGGCAACGGACAGTTAACCCATGGCAACGGACCGGTTACCATGGCAACGGACCGGTTACCATGGCAACGGACCGGTAACCCATGGCAACGGACCGGTTACCATGGCAACGGACCAGTAACCCATGGCAACGGACAGTTAACCCATAACAACGCATGTAAACGCATGGCAACGGACAGTTAACCCATAACAACGCATGTAAACGCATGGCAACGGACAGTTAACGCATGGCAACGGACAGTTAACCCATGGCAATGGACAGTTAACCCATAACAACGCATGTAAACGCATGGCAACGGACAGTTAACCCATAACAACGCATGTAAACGCATGGCAACGGACAGTTAACCCATAACAACGCATGTAAACGCATGGCAACGGACAGTTAACCCATAACAACGCATGTAAACGCATGGCAACGGACAGATAACCCATGGCAACGGACAGTTAACCCATAACAACGCATGTAAACGCATGGCAACGGACAGTTAACGCATGGCAACGGACAGTTAACCCATGGCAATGGACAGTTAACCCATAACAACGCATGTAAACGCATGGCAACAGACAGTTAACCCATAACAACACATGTAAACGCATGGCAACGGACAGTTAAGGCATGGCAACGGACAGTTAACCCATGGCAACGGACCGGTAACCCATGGCAACGGACAGTTAACCCATAACAACGCATGTAAACGCATGGCAACGGACAGTTAACCAATAACAACGCATGTAAACGCATGGCAACGGACAGTTAACCCATAACAACGCATGTAAACGCATGGCAACGGACAGTTAACGCATGGCAACGGACAGTTAACCCATGGCAACGGTCATATAGCCCATGGCAACGGACAGTTAACCCATAACAACGCATGTAAACGCATGGCATCGGACAGTTAACCAATAACAACGCATGTAAACACATGGCAACGGACAGTTAACGCATGGCAACGGACAGTTAACCCATGGCAACGGTCAGGTAACCCATGGCAACGGACCGGTTACCATGGCAACGGACCGGTAACCCATGGCAACGGACCGGTTACCATGGCAACGGACCGGTAACCCATGGCAACGGACAGTTAACCCATAACAACGCATGTAAACGCATGGCAACGGACAGTTAACGCATGGCAACGGACAGTTAACCCATGGCAACGGACCGGTTACCATGGCAACGGACCGGTTACCATGGCAATGGACCGGTAACCCATGGCAACGGACAGTTAACCCTTAACAACGCATGTAAACGCATGGCAACGGACAGTTAACGCATGGCAACGGACAGTTAACCCATGGCAATGGACAGTTAACCCATAACAACGCATGTAAACGCATGGCAACGGACAGTTATCCCATAACAACACATGTAAACGCATGGCAACGGACAGTTAACGCATGGCAACGGACAGTTAACCCATAACAACGCATGTAAACGCATGGCAACGGACAGTTAACCCATAACAACGCATGTAAACGCATGGCAACGGACAGTTAACGCATGGCAACGGACAGTTAACCCATGGCAACGGTCATATAGCCCATGGCAACGGACAGTTAACCCATAACAACGCATGTAAACGCATGGCAACGGACAGTTAACCCATAACAACGCATGTAAACGCATGGCAACGGACAGTTAACCCATAACAACGCATGTAAACGCATGGCAACGGACAGATAACCCATGGCAACGGACAGTTAACCCATAACAACGCATGTAAACGCATGGCAACGGACAGTTAACGCATGGCAACGGACAGTTAACCCATAACAACGCATGTAAACGCATGGCAACGGACAGTTAACGCATGGCAACGGACAGTTAACCCATGGTAACGGTCAGGTAACCCATGGCAACGGACCGGTTACCATGGCAACGGACCGGTAACCCATGGCAACGGACCGGTTACCATGGCAACGGACCAGTAACCCATGGCAACGGACAGTTAACCCATAACAACGCATGTAAACGCATGGCAACGGACAGTTAACCCATAACAACACATGTAAACGCATGGCAACGGACAGTTAACCCATGGCAACGGTCAGGTAACCCATGGCAACGGACCGGTTACCATGGCAACGGACCGGTTACCATGGCAACGGACCGGTAACCCATGGCAACGGACCGGTTACCATGGCAACGGACCAGTAACCCATGGCAACGGACAGTTAACCCATAACAACGCATGTAAACGCATGGCAACGGACAGTTAACCCATAACAACGCATGTTAACGCATGGCAACGGACAGATAACCCATGGCAACGGACAGTTAACCCATAACAACGCATGTAAACGCATGGCAACGGACAGTTAACCCATGGCAACGGACCGGTAACCCATGGCAATGGACAGTTAACCCATAACAACGCATGTAAACGCATGGCAACGGACAGATAACCCATAACAACGCATGTAAACGCATGGCAATGGACAGTTAACCCATAACAACGCATGTAAACGCATGGCAACGGACCGGTTACCATGGCAATGGACCAGTAACCCATGGCAACGGATCGGTTACCATGGCAACAGACCGGTAACCCATGGCAACGGACCGGTTACCATGGCAACGGACAGTTAACCCATAACAACGCATATAAACGCATGGCAACGGACAGTTAACCCATAACAACGCATGTAAACACATGGCAACGGACAGATAACCCATGGCAACGGACAGTTAACCCATAACAACGCATGTAAACGCATGGCAACGGACAGTTAACCCATAACAACGCATGTAAACGCATGGCAACGGACAGTTAACCCATAACAACGCATGTAAACGCATGGCAACGGACAGTTAACCCATAACAACGCATGTAAACGCATGGCAACGGACAGGTAACCCATGGCAACGGACCGGTTACCATGGCAACGGACCGGTAACCCATGGCATCCTCACCCCTTCCTGTTACGTGTTGCATGTTGTCCATTGTTTATTTACCTCTCACCAGTCGGCAGCGTTCGCCATGTTTGTCTGTGCTAAATGTCATCTGCGGTGTGCTCAACAGCTATTTGGTCAACAGGCTCTAGAAGAAAACAGAATCAAACTTACGTGAACACAGTCTGTATCCACACTTTTGTTTCCTCTGTGACAGCCATCCTGTTTGGTAATCTGCAAACTCAAGAGCTTGTTGACCACTGTATCGTAACCAGAGTGGTTACTTTGTAACATCCTCATTGTTTAGTGTTACTGATTTGCCAAAATCACCGTCTCAAAGCCTTGAATTTCTCCGTTTTGAAGCACAACTTCTAGCAGTTGAAATACAAGGCTATGGGAATGTGGCATTCCTGCCACATTTGCTAATTTTGTAGCTCTTATGGACAATTTCAGCTTTAACCCAAAGTTTTAACTGCACAAGTGTTTCCAGATTTTCTGGATTTGAAAATTATAACAATAAACACTCAGTTGTCAGTTTATTAGGGAGCTCAAACTAATGCAGACTAACAACAGTCCTGCAATAAAGGCAACTTTTCATAGTTTCATCTTCATTGTAAAAAAGAGGAAGTGTTTGTGGTGCTGTTTTCATGTACTGCATTATACAGTAAGGTGTTCCTATTTGCTTTTCTTTTTTTAGCTTAACCTCATTTACAGAAATGAGGGAACAACTGATATAAATTAGGTGTACCTAATAAAGTGAGAACTGAGTGTACATCCTCTGCTCTTCTTGCTTAAAAACACTCTTAAGAAATTGAGATGTAAACAGAAGCAAATGTCCAGATTGACCTCTTGGTCGTCTAACATGTGTGTCCCCCTGTCTCTCACCCCCCCTCTCCATGCCTACTCACAGATCTCCGAAACCAGCCTTTCCTGCGAGCGGACGCGTTGATCCGGAGCGGTTGGAAGAGACCCTAAACCACTTATTCGTCACTTATAGTCCCCTCCCTATTGTAACCCTTCCCTTTGTCCCAGTGGCGCATCTCAACCCTGAGGCTGCAGATCACAAAGACTGAAAAGCGAGGACAGGACAAAGCCCTTGTTTTAGCCCGGTAATTTATTTATTTATGGATGCCCTTTTACAACCACTTTAAATGAGCAGGCATGATTACAGAAGCACAACGCGCTACTACTCCTTCGTCACCGCGAGCAGAAGGCTTTCCCTGCTCTGTCGGCACTGACCTTTGGGAGGATGACCAGAGCACAGGTGAGGCCATCTGAGGACTGGAGGAGGAATTGTGCTTTCACTAACAAGTGCCTGCTAGCATGTGGATCTTAATGTGGACATTCCTAAAACCCATTAATATCCGAAGGTTACGCAGTCATAGCAGGATTTAAACTGGGAGGCAGCCAAGATAAATTGCCGACTCTTCTGCTGCTGCTGGGACGCTTGCCTTTAAGACACCTGCAAAAGCCTCCTGCAAATAACAGAGGAGGTGCGATGTTATAACAGACATTCGTGGACTGTTTCGCAGCGTTACGCCAAGTCTTCGAGACGCCTTCAATCAGACTTAATATTGTTTATTTTGATTGTATCTGGGAGCAAAGACCATCACTGTACTGGTTCTTCTTGTCAAGCTAGACAAACCAAATTACTCCAAAGTTTGATGTTCCGCTTAAGAAGTGCCTTTTTGTGTTATTTCTCGTCAGTCAGCCATAATTTGTTTATTTTACATCTTTCATTTGGTAAAGATTGTATTTTTTACCGCCTTGTAATATAACATTAGCCTTATAATCCTGACAACAATATGCAAGTTGAAGGCACAAAAAAAGCTTAAAGGTATGTTAGTTCCTTTTTACCTCTAGTACATCAGAACAGCTGACACGAGAGTCCCCAGAGTTTTGTGCCTTGACCAAGTGGTGGTTAAAAACAGAATATTACGTGCCTTGATAACACTTCCTGTCACACCGTGCGTGACAGTTAGGAGGTGACAGACGCATGAAGGAGACTCCAGGTGGACTACTGTTTCAAAGGCACACTTGCTGTTTGGTTAGCCTGCTCTAAATGTATTAACAGATGAAGGATGAAGTGCATTTAAAGCTTCTTTTTCTTATCCGTTTTAATACAGATTATTCCTCCTAACAGCTTTAGAGACTTGCATGACATTGGCACAAAGGGAGCAATACATCTTAACACTACTTAAATTTGGCTCAAGATTGTATAAAACACTATTCTTGTGTGTACTGAAATCAAAAGAAACATACTTTTTTTTTTTAAGAAAAAGCTATTCTTGGGATTGTCTGTTGACTGAAAGACAACACTTCCTGTTTAATAAATATGATGATTTATGTAACAAGACCAAAGACTTTCATTACAATTCAGAAGCCTTTCCAGATTAAGCAACATCCAAACAAGTGCTTTCTACATGTTTGTGTTTTATTTCTTCATTCTTTAATGATAAGTGAGGCTATTTCCTAATGTACTGAAGTATGAAGTAGACTGCTTCTCCTCTCCATCTTTCCAAATGACAGACACGGCCATCGTACATTTCTACTATAAAAATCCATTTAATTCCTTATATCAAAAAGAAATCGAATTATAACAAAACAATCAGAACCACAAACGTGGGTTTTTGCCAGTTAAAGAAATTCTCCAAATGAAATATGATTGTTCCAACTTACATGGCGATTTAACAGAGCAGGATGTTAAAAGCAAATAAGCAAGAAAAAAAAACAGAATTTAAAGAAAAAATGTGATGAATACTGTTAACATGTGAGGACTAAAGCCAGAGTTTCCTCTTGGTTAAGTGTGTCTGTGTGTGTGTGAGCACCATGCAGTGATATGGTAGGTATGGCTGACAAGCTGAGGTGATTAAAAGCAATACGGTGAGCAGTGAGACATAGAGCCACACTTCCCAGACTAAAAATCCGGATGGTTAGCAGCAAAGCAAAGGAATGGAGAAAGGAATGCTTATCAGGAAGCCGATCAGTCTCCTTCCTGAGAATGCACTTAACAATGAGCATTAACCTAAATTACATGTCCATGTAATTACATACAGTGAAGGAAAGAAAAAAAAAATCCAACCTCCCACAGAAGTACGTACCATCAGACGGTCTCCCTGGCCTTTCCTGAAAGTATGTTTACAATCAAAAGACGAGGAACAAAAGTTGAAAGCAACCGTTCTCGGCTAATTACTGGTCGCAGGTTCTTTTTTTTTTTAGAGGATGACCGGAAATTCACAGAAGCTTGTCTCTACTCCAGAAGAGTTTCAGAACAAAGCCCCAGCTCCTGTCCAGGGTGTCCTGCAGTAGGCTAATCCAAGGCCACGGATATCATCCCAGGCTTTTTCATCCTGGAATGTGGACTTAATTACAATCATCTTCATCCAGCGCACACTAACACACTGCCATGATTCATTCATCGGTGACACAAAGTATGTCAATTATACAATGACTTAAAAAAACAAAAGAAAAACATTAAAAAGTACAGACTGCTATTTGTTACTGATGTTTGTATTCCTGGGTATATTTTCAAGACACTTTGTTAATAGGTTCATATATATGGAAATATATATATTTATAATATATATATATATATGTAACTTTAGTCTGTGCAAGGAGGTAAAAGACAATCACTTGAATGTAGCTCTTTGCAACAACAGATCAGATGCCGAGTCTCTTGTGCATACATGTGCAGTTAAACATCACCTCGCCTTTCCCTCTAAGACCTCCAGTAGCAAACATACATATACACAAAATGTGAACCAGCATCCAGGAAGCATTCGTGGTGAGCACTGACGCATCTCCTCTCTTTCATGAACAACGAAGACTTGGCAACATTTTCTAGGATGGAACAAAAATGTTTTTTTTCTCTTTTCCCCTACACAATTTATACAAAAATAAAAAAATTAAAATTGTTCCACTGCCATTTGTATCTTTTACATTTGCACAGAGGTAGTGGCTGAATGTGTGAGAAAGGTGTGTGTGTGTGTGTGTGTGTGTGTGTGTGTGTGTGTGTGTGTGTGTGTGTGCGCGCGCGTGTCACACTGGCTCTTTCATTTGCACTAGTTAATTGGTCTTTCATTTAAGTTTTCTTTTCAAAATGGCCACCAGTAATCATAATAATGATTTTTTTTAATGTGAATAAACTTGTAATGTGAAAAAACATATTAATTAACTAAAATAAAAATAAGAACTAGACTAGACTTTTGACATTTCTGAAAATGTAATTAACTGAAACAATTTTGTAAGATTGGAGAACTAAAAAAGCAAAATAAAATAAAAAATAAATATAGGGAGTATTCTTAGTTTTACCATCTGTTAGTTTGGTAAGGATTTAATCACAACTTGCCTAATGAGGCTTTAAATGTGTTCATTGAGACTTTAGCTAAAAGACTGCAGTCAACTGTTTTCAAGACGTAATGGCTGTACTGAACTCTTCATCCAATAATAAAACTAATAATAAATAATAAATGATAAAGAACAAAATAAACACAGAAACTAATAAACTAATAAAGTAAAACAAAAACATTTCAAACAATAAAAACTAAACTGAAACAAGAAAATCCACTTTGGAAACAACCTAAAACTAAACTGACTTAAAGCAGAGTTAAGTCAGAATGACGTTTTACACAATCTAATTAGTAAATACAAAACTTTTTAACTCTGTATTTAACATTTCCAAGGAATTCCGTTACAATAGTTGATACAATATTTTGCATTATTGATACAATTTATAATCCTATTTACCTTTTAATACCCACCCAGTCTCTGACAACATATTTAGGGTAGAGTGACCGTATTGTATCAATTTATTATCACGCATGAACCATTGTGTGATCCAGTTTATATTACAGTGCTATGAATCAAAAGTAAGGAGAAATGACTCAACTTTCATCAGCTGTGATGTAACAGTTGATAGTTGCTAAACTGAGATGCTTGTGACTTTTTCAGTGTAAAAACCAGGATGAGTTTCACAGCACTGGTTTATTTATTGACCTGTTTCCCTAACATCACTGTGATGATGGTACTGGAGAAAATAGTCTCAGCCTGCTGAAGACCACAGGTGAAACATCTGTGCAATTCACAGACATGCCAAATCTGAAAGTGGATGACTGGACCATTTACATGCATTTACATCCCCCTCTATTTATATTTATATTCTAACTCTGTAACATGGAACTTCTCTCGATATTCTGCAACTGGAAACTGAATTTCCTGGAGGAACCCATCCGAGGGATTAATAAAGTTCTATAGAATCTAATCTAATCTAATCTAATCTAATCTAATCTAATCTAATCTAGAGGCCTTAATTCCCCCTTGATAGCAATACCTACACATTAAGGATCACTTTCTTTGATTTCTCAAGTGTATTTAACACAATTCAATTCAATTCAATTTTATTTATATAGCGCCAAATCACAACAGCAGTCACCTCAAGGCGGTTTATATTGTGCAGTAGATCGTACAATAATAGATACAGAGAAAAACCCAACGATCATATGACCCCCTATGAGCAAGAAATTCAGCTTCTGCTTGTCAGAGAGAAGCTACAGGAAACGTGTAGGAAAAATGTAAACCCTCCACCTACATGCAGAGGACAAAAACAAAAAAATGCAGATTTAGGACATTTTCAGTGGTTTCATGTTTCAGACCTGAAATCCATGTCCATCTTTTATATACAGTCTGATAAAACAAACCAAATCAGCCTCTAAACTGTTTCGCCTGTATAGAATAGTTTTTGATGGCCAAATTAGTTAGAAAAATACTATCTTTGGACCTTACCTTGGATTTTATGCTATGCTAATTAAAAGTAGTAAAGAAGATAACACTTTGTAATGCATACTTAACCCTGGAGAACCCATGGGGTCAAATTTGACCCCATGGTTTCCCTAGTAAACCAGTGGGGTCGGCTCTGACCCCATGGGTTCTCCAGGGTTAAACATGTAAAAGAAACAGTTATATTTTGTTATTTTCACTGCAGGAAACAGCTCGTGAAAGAGGTCAGGCCTGTTCACAAACAGCTGATTCTGAGAATGGGAAACATATAAAGGCAACTGGGAGGAATCCAAGTACACTGCGTACGAGAAGTGACAGGAGATGGGGTGAAACAAGGGGAAACAAACAGGGCAAAGATAGCAATGGTAAAAACATCTGCCTTTGGAGAACACAGACTTTAGATTAAATATTTACAAACTGCAGAACCAACAGTAAATATTTGTGGGTAAATAAACACACACACACACACATTTGAAGAGTCAACCCACAGGTAACATTTAAATCTTTCTGGAGTTTGAGTAGAGAATACTATGAGACCTAACATGACAGACAAAATATAAAAAACAAACATTATATTGTACTGAAGGAGACTTTAAACTAGTAATTGAGACACATCAACAATAAGGTTCCTTACCGTGGTCACTATTCTAAGTCACTATACTAGGTCACTAGGTCACTATACTAAGTGCAATAATCCTTTCTGTCATCGTTGTATTTTTACTCAGTTGTATATAGTATTTGTATTTTATTTTTATCTTATTGTATATTTATTTTATTTTATTCTACTGTATATAGTATTTTATTTTATTCTATTCTGTACAGTTGTGTACTGTATTTATTCTTATTGTATTCTAATTTTTGCCTCATAACTTTTGCACTGTCCACTTCCTGCTGTGACAAAACAAATTTCCCACGTGTGGGACTAACAAAGGTTATCTTATCTTATCTTATCTTATTCAAGTGGTCATTTTCTCATAGATTTCCATAAAGTCAGGATTCATATTTAATCTAGAGCATCCTCTTTATAGGACGAGGCTGTGACCACTGAAAGCCTTTCATCTGTCCTTTACCATCCATTTCATTTTGTACAATCCACTCTTCCAAGTTTGTGTGGTTTATCCATCTGACCAGGTGAATCTTCGTGCACAATCTTTTTAATTTATCACCACACCGTGTTTATGTGCTGAAAGAGAAATTATTTCCTTATTAAAACCGATTCTGAAATACGATTTCACTAATAACTGTGGCAGTTTGTCTTGAAAGAACAAGTGTAATCTCCACATTTTGACTTTTATGTCAAAATTTTGAGTCTATTTTCAAAATGGTCAATAATATTTTTTTTCTTAAATTGTACCCTGAGCTGAATTTGTGGTTATATTAACAAAATTTCTGGGTGGTGTAGAGGTTTGTGCTTTATTTTGGGGAAATACTTATATTGTTATACATCTTAGTGTCATATTAGTCTAATCTTTAGCACTAAATAGCTTTTATGTGTGCCTGTTGCACTGACACCGTTTATGAAGACAGCTTGTGAATCAAGGTAACTAGAATGAGCTGCTAAATTAGCACTCCATCATGTTGTCCAAGTATGTAAACTTCTGGCTCCAAAACACTAACATGACCAAAACGACACAAGCTTATGCTTCAAACTGCATAGCATGAATCAAATTAGTGTTTTGTTGGAACTGATTTCTTTTACTCTATTTGTGCATTGTGCAGGGTGTGCAGCAGAATACACACTCGTGTGCAGACTGGAGTCAGGATGCCCTGGAAAAGTACTGGAGGCTGTAAATTCTGGTGTGTGTGTGTAGGGAGGAGTTTTCTCTCCATCTCTCCACAGGGAGATGCCCACTGCTGGAGATGTATGATGAGCGAGAGCCAGACCAAATCCCAAATAAGGGAAAAGCCAAGTATAAACCACAGCTACTCCCCAACTTTTTAACCAATCATATTAATATTCTGTTTGTGTGACTCATGATAAAAGTGTTTACTGCTTGGATGCAGTGACCTTTGTCCGTTTGGCTCACTAAACAGAGGAAGAGGCACAGCAGCCATCTTAATTTGAACCTTTACCCGCCTAATAAATTTCGAAAACTTATACTTTGACTTTACTCATCTTCTCTCAAAATAAAAGGACCCCACAGTTTTCTCTGTGGTTACTTACATATATTCTTTTATAACGTGATCTACAGGAGTTTTTCTCTGCTGGCCTTTAGAAAGAACACGGCAGTCGATAGTATCAATACCAATGCAGGTATTGGTATCGGATCAATAATAGCAACGTACGATCAATACTTTATTTCTATCCTCCAAGTTCAGTCTGTAGCCCACTGAATGAAAACACACTATGAAAACTGTCTGAACCTTTTTGTGTTGACTGTCACATGTTAATAGTCTTTTGCACATTTAAACAACAGAAATGGGTCAATTTCTGACTTTCAGGCATATTTACACGCCAGATCTCCAAAAAGGTGTTTTTTGTCGTGTTAACTAATTTAAGTGCAATGTAAAAATCCCAGTGAGTTAGGGATCATTAAAATATGTTCAGAATAATGATGATTAATAAGTCATGACACACTCCATAATCTCCCCAACAAAGCTGCCCTTCTTATGTTAAAAGTATGTGTATATGTGCACATGTGTATTGGCATCAGCAGTCCTGGGACTGTATTTGATATCAGATCAATACCAAAACTTGTTGTATCTCACAGCACTATAATGCATATGGTTTGAGGAACTTCCACACAGCCTTTATAACATTTTCTATAAGAGAAACGTTTTTTGTCCAGATGTGATGGTGTCAAATGGCCCAATCATGATTAGCATGATTATTTATAAAAATTCAGATTAAAGATTTAGACGTTAATTTTATGTACATGCCTCGTAGTGAAGTTGACACGCATGCTTAAGCAATAATTGACCAATAAAAACTTGTGATTTGTTATTTTCACTGCAGAAAACAGCTTGTGAAAGAGGTCAGGTGTGTTTACAAACAGAGCTGATTCTGAGAATGGGAAACACATAAAAGCATTGGGAGGAATCCAAGACAACTTACGTATGAAAAGTGAAAGGAGATAGTGGTGAAATGTTGAAAACATTTGCCAAGGGAGAACCAGGGCTTTACAGTCAAGACGTCTAGAGACTACAGAACCACCAGTACATGTCTGTGGGTACATTAAAAAGATACATTTAAAGATATGACTAAATTGCAACACTAAGGTTTATGTAGAACAGACTTGGGCACTGAACGAGGTCAAACATATGTGTGGTGTTAACCACTACACCAATCAATGGTTGACACCAAACAGTTTTTCATTTCTATAAATCAACTTGAAAACAAACCTAACATCCCAGAAATTAATGTCTATTATTGTGCTTTATGACAGCCTAAATATGAGTATTTGACAGCAGCTTTTACAGATTTTAATTACATCAGTTTTATGCGGTCTGTTGTTTCCATTTGTCCTTTAATATTTTTCATTTGGAACCTTTTTTCCCCTATAGATGTCCTTTGTTGGGATGAGAAGCAAGAAGTAGTTTTCCTTTAATGCGCTGCATTGCTCACATGTTTGAAAGGTCTTTATTTTTATAGGCTATGAAAAAGAAAAGCCTCGCATACAAAAACTAAGGATCTATACACACCTGTTTTGAAGACCCAACACATAACACCAGATCAGAGGTTTAAAACCGATATACAATCTACACTTTAGTCACTTCCTGTCTCTTCCTAAAGAGTTTCTAAACTGGAAACGCTTGAAGGTGGTTAAATCATGGAAATAACAAAAACCAGACTTACAAAAGGAGATTTTATTTTTGCCTCAATGACACAACAGTGTTAACAGTTCATCTGAACATTGATGGTTTTAAAAGCTGTGGAGATTATTGTTAAAACCTGCAAGCTTTCAGCGGTGCCATCAAGGCATATCCAAAGGCCAGAAATCATGCGTTTTCAGAGTGGATTGTGTAAAGAAATAATTCCATTTTTTGAATAATGGAAAACACAAAGATTAACTCTAGTAAACTCAGAACAACAGTGCTTTCTCCATCTGCAGGGATGCTGCTAATATTAGAAAGTATTTGAACCTATTTTCCAAAACAGTTAAGGAACTGCTTTGGCACACATACAGTGGAAATGGGAAATCTTATGGGGAAACATACAGTAAGTGGTCCTTTAGAAGTCATGCACATACCAAGTAGACTTTAAATAATCCTCACTTATATGAAAGTTTCCATAGGGCGGTCACGTCAACAGGCACTGTCATCGTTAATAAAAGATCTTAAAGAATAATCGTTTAATGGTGCTTGGAACAAACGGATCCTGCCTCAAATGATGCGATGCAGGCTTTAAGCTTTGTTTACTGGGGTGCTATGTGCCATTAAAATAATCTGCAGGATTGACTGGGTTAGACTTTGTATGTGTGCTTGATGATGGAAGAGGAAAGTACAACGTGTGGAGTCTTCTTGTCAACCAGTGCGTAAGATGATGTGGACTCCAGAGTCAGTAAAAACAGGGCCGCTCATGTCTCCCACTTTGAGAGCAAAGGAGGCGTCTTCAAAAGGCTTCTGCATCTGACCTAAAGCAGAAACACACACTGAGCCATTATCCAAATAAAAACTCATACAACATGATGCACATCAGCACGTGCATCTATAGGTAATCATTCATTTGTATGACTATTTCATATTAATGACATATTAGCTCATTTACATGATTAATTACATTAATTTCTTTTATTCAGTTCTACAGAGTTTGTGCAGCTAGATAACAGCCTTGTACAGGCTAAGCCTACACTTGAAGCCACTTAGGTGTTCGATGGCGGGGGTGACGCGGTGCCACTCTTATGAATGAAACTTGAGAAAATCCAATAAATCCAGCTGTGCTTATCTTGCCCATTTAACACCTTTAATGCTTTCAATTGGCTGCATTTGTTGTTCAACAGTTCTCTTAGTTTCCAGCGTGTCACAAACCGTTTGCTCCTTCCGAACAACAACACCCTCTGATAATTACCTGTGCATACCTTAAGTAAGACACCATAAACATTCAAAAAGTGACCCCTAGTGGCACACAAAGGTAACAACACAAAAACAGCTCCTACAAGCCTAACGTACAGTTTCAGGTCAAACAAATGCTAGTAATAACTGCTAATAATCTTTTTCACTTCGCTGTGGACAAATTTGGGCCAACTCTTCTTTGCAAAATGTTTTAATTCAGCCACATTGGAGGGTTTTCAAGAACCAATGGCCAGATCAGCTCAACACAAAGCTACATTCAGAGGTGGACTTGCTGGTGTTTCAGATGATCATAATAAATGAGGTCATCACTTAAAATAACTGGCAGTCACCAGTGCTACCCCTAAAGCCTTAAAGCCTCGTGGCTGATGCTCCTATGGTATAAATTTGAAAATTGAGACTTCCTTCTTTATCGCATTCACAAGATTTTTCAGAAAACTTCACCTCTAATATTGACATTTAGGTAGGGCTGCTCAATTAATCGAATTTTAATCACGATTACGATCTGGGCTTTCAACGATCATTAAAAATGACTGAGCCGATTATTAGCCCCTCCCTCGTGCTTTACTCTCGCGCTGCTCCGTGTGGCAAATCGAGCGCACCTCTCTGCATTTCGAACACGCGTCACAACAATTAAGAGGACCCGAGGGAAGCTCGGAAAGCTAAGCAGAAGTTATTTGGAGAGGAGAGTGACTGCCGCTGGTTGAAAAGAGAGGTTAAAAACAAAACAAAACAAAAAACCATTATGGGTTCGCAGAGTCAGATGTGGATCAAGTAGACATAGTGTGTAAACTCTGCTACAGTGTGGTAGCTGCACCACAGAGCAACACTGCAAAGTTCACTAAACATAGATGTTTACATTTTTCATTTATTTTTTATATTGCAAACATTTGCACTGTTATCAGTATTTGCACACTATTTTATATTATTTTTTAAAGTCATTATTCAATACATTGTTATTGTTAAATAAATATCGTCAAATAATCGAGATCTCGATTTCAGTGAAAATAATCGTGATTATCATTTTTGCCATAATCGAGCAGCCCTACATTTAGGTTGAGGTTAATGAAATTTGAACTTGCCCAAGATTCTTAGGAGATACACCTATAGTGTGAACTTTGCTTTGAGTTATCGCATTCACAAACTTGTGCATTCATGCCACCCATGCATCAGGCGGAGTGACGACAATACCACATCGGCTTTTTACGGCCGAGGGGTAAAAACTGCAACTTCTGTATTTACTCTGGTTATCCTTGTCTCATATTGAAAATCAGAATCAGAATACTTTATTAATCCCGAGGGAAATTAGGGATTGATGTTTGAAACGTGTGACAAATATGGAATTAAACTGTGCTCACAAACTGCTGGTTTAACTTGTCACTACTATCAGTTATTCATGCACTGAATGTTTGATCACTTGATGGAGAGCTATGTGCAGGATTTTGTTTTATTCAGAAAGACAGATGAAGGAGATGCTGAATGAGAGACTGCACTGAACAGAGAATGACATCACGCCGTGCATACCTCTACCAAACAGTCCCAGATCTCCACCATTCTTAGCGGAGCTGCAGTCGCTAAACTGAGATGCCAGGGACTCAAACTTCTCCTGTCCAGACTTGATCTGTTCTATGTACTCTGCACAGAAGACAGAAGATATTAAATGCATATATATATACATGGGGTGGGTGGCTGCTTCCAAATAGAGCACATTTCATTCATAATTATGTAAATCCAAGCCCATTATGTATATATGGTATATAGATGGCCAAGCTTGAAACCTGGATCCCCCGTAGCCGGTTACCAAGATTACGTGAAGTACCCTCAGAAGGTCTGCTAGATGATGTTAATGCAGCACTACGGGCAATACCTACAGCCACGATTACCGACACTAACAAGCTGATCTACAATACGGCAACAGTGATCAGTGAGATGCTTGGCTACAAGTTGAACAGCCACAAGGGGCAGTACCCTCCATGGAGAAGGAGGCTAGAGGGCAAGATCAAAGTAGCACGGAGGGAGGTTAGCCAACTAACGGAGTTGCAGAAAGGTGCGACAAATAAGGTGCCTAAGAAATACAGCAAGCTGTCCATACCTGAGGCCTTGGAAACTGCCAAGCAAAGACTCACAGCCTTGGCCAGCCGCTTGAGGAGGTACACCAGAGAGATCGAAGGCAGGAGAATAAACCAGCTGTTCTCCACAGAACCAGCAAAGGTGTACTCTCAGTGGCAAGGGAACAATAATAATAAGAGAACAGCACCACCAAGGCTGGAGACGGAGCAATACTGGAAGAGCATATGGGAGAAGGACGCAACCCATAACGGCAATGCTCAGTGGCTAGTGGATCTGAGGGCAGACCACAGCGACCTCCCTGAACAGGGTCCAGTAACCATCACAGTGGCAGATATCCAAGAAAGGGTCTCCAGTATGAAGAGTTGGACAGCACCAGGGCCCGACATGGTTCACGCCTACTGGCTAAAGAAGCTGACTGCACTCCACGAGCGTCTGGCAGCACAAATGAACCAGCTGCTAGTTAACGAGGGACACCCGGAATGGCTAACCGAAGGTCGGACGGTCCTGATCCCCAAGGACCCCAAGAAGGTACCGGTCCCCTCCAACTACCGACCAATAACTTGCCTCAGTACTACATGGAAGCTCCTGTCAGGCATCATATCGGCTAAGATGAACAGGCACATGGGTCAATACATGAGCGGGACACAGAAAGGAATTGGCAAGAATACCAGAGGCGCAAAACACCAGCTACTGGTAGACAGAACAGTCAGCCGAGACTGCAAGACCAGACTGACCAACCTGTGCACTGCCTGGATTGATTACAAGAAGGCCTATGACTCAATGCCCCACAGCTGGATACTGGAATGCCTAGAATTGTACAAGATCAATGGGACCCTAAGAGCCTTCATCAGGAACTCAATGGGGATGTGGCGCACAACACTAGAGGCCAACTCCAAGCCCATAGCACAAGTCACCATCAAGGGCGGGATCTACCAAGGAGATGCTCTGTCCCCACTGCTGTTCTGCATAGGCCTGAACCCCCTCAGTGAGATCATTAACAAGACTGGCTACGGATACCGACTACGGAACGGAGCAGTTGTCAGCCACCTCCTGTACATGGATGACATCAAGCTGTATGCCAAGAGTGAACGAGACATCGATTCACTGATCCACACTACCAGGCTATACAGCAATGACATTGGAATGTCGTTCGGACTGGAGAAGTGTAGTCGGATGGTAACAAAGAGAGGGAAGGTAGTCAGAACTGAGGGGATTGAACTACCAGAAGGCAACATTGCAGACATAGAGGACAGTTACAAGTACCTGGGGATCCCGCAGGCGAATGGGAACCATGAAGAGGCCGCTAGAAAAGCTGCAACCACCAAGTACCTGCAGAGGGTCAGGCAAGTCCTGAGGAGTCAGCTGAATGGTAAGAACAAGATCCGGGCCATCAACACGTACGCCCTGCCCGTGATCAGGTACCCTGCTGGGGTAATAGGCTGGCCAAAGGAGGAGATAGAAGCCACTGACATAAAGACAAGAAAGCTCCTTACCATGCATGGAGGGTTTCACCCCAAGTCCAGCACCCGAGGCTGTACGCTAAGCGGAAGGAAGGGGGCCGGGGACTGGTGAGTGTCAGCACCACAGTCCAGGATGAGACAACGAACATCCAAGAATACATTGGGAAGATGGCCCCAACTGACCAAGTGCTCAGTGAATACCTCAGGCAGCAGAAACCCAAGAAAGAGGAGGGAGACGAGGAACCATCATGGAAGGACAGGCCCCTGCACGGTATGTACCACCGGCAGATAGAGGAGGTGGCTGATATCCAGAAATCCTACCAGTGGCTGGACAAAGCTGGACTGAAAGACAGCACAGAGGCACTAATCATGGCAGCACAAGAACAAGCTCTGAGCACAAGATCCATAGAGGCTGGGGTCTATCACACCAGGCAAGACACCAGGTGCAGGCTGTGTAAAGATGCTCCAGAAACAATCCAGCACATAACAGCAGGGTGCAAGATGCTAGCAGGCAAGGCATACATGGAACGCCATAACCAAGTGGCCGGCATAGTGTACAGGAACATCTGTGCCGAGTATAACCTGGAAGTCCCGAGGTCAAAATGGGAGATGCCCCCAAGGGTGGTGGAGAATGACCGAGCTAAGATCCTGTGGGACTTTCAGATACAGACGGACAAAATGGTGGTGGCTAACCAACCGGACATAGTGGTGGTAGACAAACAGAAGAAGACGGCCGTAGTGATCGATGTAGCGGTTCCGAATGACAGCAACATCAGGAAGAAGGAACACGAGAAGCTGGAGAAATACCAAGGGCTCAGAGAAGAGCTCGAGAGGATGTGGAGGGTGAAGGTAACGGTGGTCCCCGTGGTAATCGGAGCACTAGGTGCGGTGACGCCCAAGCTAGGCGAGTGGCTCCAGCAGATCCCGGGAATAACATCGGAGATCTCTGTCCAGAAGAGCGCAGTCCTGGGAACAGCTAAGATACTGCGCAGGACCCTCAAGCTCCCAGGCCTCTGGTAGAGGACCCGAGCTTGAAGGATAAAACCGCCCGCAGGGGCGTGCTGGGTGTTTTGTTTTTTTTTATATATAATGTATGTATGTATGTGTATCTTTTTACGCCATTTATTTTAATTCTTTTTTTGACTGCATTTTCCCTCTGTTCAGCACTTAAGCCGACACTTGATGTCTTGTAAGTGTGGTGTACAAATAAAGCTGACTTAAGTGTCCAAATATATATGGACCTAACTATCTTTGGCCCTCATATTGAGAGTTCCTGTGGAAAACTGCAGAATACATATGCAACACTTGGAGTCAATTAAAAATGGTTTACATTCTTAATTGTAATTGCTGTTAATCATAGAATGATGATGATGAACCAGGTCTTATGTAGTAATAGAAGGTCTTGAAATTGTTTCTCAATCAATAGCCCAATTATATTTGTATCTCTGAACTAATGGACTATAAACAAAAGTGGCTGTAATTCCAAAAGCAATTTATGCAATTCTTTTGTTAGAGTTTGGGCCTGCATTCACCCTGTGGTGTTGGGGAATTATGAACACATAAAATGATCATCATTGATTCAGGAGTCATGGAATAGCATCTGGAAAGTGTCTGATAAGCCATTGCTTTATTTTTTAGAATGAGAATTAAAATATCCTCAGGTACCCCGAAACCCCAGAAACAGCCCAAACCTAAATATGCAATCTGTTTCAGTCTTATATACTATATTTTTATGTATGTTTGCACATTTCAGTAAATTACTTCATTTATATGAAAAAAAATATTATATAAATGATGGATGGTTTCTTTTCTAGATATGTGTGTTCACAGACCTATATTTAAAATTAACATGTTGAAATTTAGAAAGTGCTTTTTTTATTTCAACTATATGTAATGCTAGTCAGTGAATGACTATAATCATGATTTATTTGATCAATGAATAACTAAGTGATAAAAATATACATTACATGAAGTAAACCTGAATCATATCATATCCCAGTGCTAAGAGATCAAGTACATACACTCATCTGTAAATAAACTCATGTGATCCTTTACGTTGTAAGTTCAACAGATCTGATACAGATATTAGTTACAGCATTTGTAACTATGGTGAAGGTTTATAGCGCTCACACTTCTCTCCTGTCAGATGAGGGTCGCAGATCAGAGTATAATGAAGCGCAAAGCGACCTCCACTGGATGGGCATCTAAATGTGTTGCTCCCCGCCCACAGGTCTTTCTGACATGATACTAAAAGATCATCATAGGATAGGTCCTCGTCCCAAATCTGGACCTCCAAAAGTGACTCTGTGTTTACCTTGATAAGAAAAAAAAATTAAAACAAGATGTGATTTACTCATACTTTAAATATTCAGCTGAGATTTGGGGGTTATAGAAATGGTGAGAAGAGCAGACCTAAAGGGCAAAATATTTAATCACACTGATTCTTGAAAGCATACTCTTTGCACAATTACACATGAATGCTCTCATACACACCCCAAATTAGAAGGTCTGTTTGACGAATTGTGATACCAAAATATAGCTGTCCCATTGTAAAGTAAAACCTTGTGCAGTACAGCAAACAAATAGGTAATACAGATACAGAGACAAAGCTGCTCTGAGCACAGAATTGCATTGTACCATATTATCTGTGGATCTGTCTAAGGTGCTGGATGCAGTGGATCATTAATTGCTGCTGAATAAACGTATTAATGCTTGTGTTCATTCTAAGGCTGCTATTTGGTTCAGAATTTTCCCTATGAATACAATTCAGTGTGTCGATGTCATAAAAAAGACCATTTATCTGATTTCTTAAGCTCCCACGGGATTGCACAGTGCATGCTTGGAAATAAACAAATATGGCAAATCATTTTAAACCGATTTTGTTCTTTATGTTTATAAATTATTTGGGTATGGGCATCCCCAAAAAACTAGTCTATGATGACAATACTGCTGTTTTTACACTTGATTCCTCAGTGGTGCAGGAAGTGCAAGAACTTCAGACTGTATTTCACACCCTGCTCTCCTGTATTTAAAGCCATTTTTGTAATGTTCCCAAAACAGTTTACAGTTTTTTCTGAATGCTTAAACCCTAACTGTGATTCCTGTAGCACAATCTCTAAAACTATTCAGACTTATAGCAAAACCACTCACTGAGTTTGCAAAACTAAAAGCACAAAAACTGCTTTGCACTCAGTTTGCAATTTTGTAACACACACTTTGCAAAACTGTAGGCACAATCCACTGCACAACACTCAATTACCAAATTTCCAGCACACTCCTAGAAAAAGTATACACATGTATGGCTATCATTAACACTAATTTGCCAACTGTCTGGCACACTTTCACATGTGAAAACTTTTTTAGATAATTAGTTCACTTTGCAATCAGCCTAAGCACTATAATACAGGTAAGCTGTGTGTGCGGAGTACAATGGAGGGAGCAGAAAGAGTGAGAAGTAGAGGAGGCCGAGGAAGAGGACGTGGAGGTGAAGAAGTAGGATGAAGAGGACGACAAGGACAAGGAGGAGCAAGAGGAAGATGAGGAGGGGGGAGAGGAAGGGTAGGAAGAGTAAGAAATAGAATTGCTGATGACATCAGAGCTACAATAGTGGACCATGTAATCAACCGTGGAATGACCCTGAGGGTAGCTGGCCAACGGGTCCAGCCTAACTCGAGCCGCTACACTGTAGCAAGTACCATAAGGACATCTTGAAATGAGAATCGGTTAGTACAGTCACTTCGCACAAAGATTTGTAGCACTGCCATATGCCAATGAGAAACACACCAATACCATTGATGTAAAAATACTGAAATTGTTACTTTACAGAATTGCTAGATGACCAGATTCTGGGGGCAGAGGAAGCATGTTCACTGAAGACCAAGTAACCCATATAGTCATTATGGCTGTTTGATACGGAAACACCATTTTTACGAAGGTGTGAAGAGTTAATCTAGCTGTGTTTGCTTTTGCAAGAGAACTACAATGTTTTGATTATTGGGTGACAGGTTTTCTTATTTGTGTGAAGAGTTTTGCAAAATTAGCCAATAGTTACAAAAAAATGTGCTTAAGCAATCAGAAAAAACTGTAAGACTCAAAAGCTCACTTCACACTGAACACAGGAAGAGTGACTGTCAAAAAAAAACAGGAGTCTGTTGGTTGAGAAAAAGACATTTCACAGATTCTGATGTGTCGCGTCCAAGCTTTGTGTTTACATCTTTGTGCAGAATCCGTTTACCTGGGCCCTATTTCAGGAAGCCGGTTTAGAAAACAGAGTGAAAAACGATACTCAGGGTTGAGTAACCCCGAACTGTCCAACTCGGAATATTCGGTTTCAGAAAGGCTGATAACAATTAGTTCAATCAACGCGGAGTTGCTTTAACCCCAAGTTAAGCGCACGCACGAGGATACATAAAGCCCTGATTAGTGGAGCACAGATTAAGCGAGTCACCATGGAGACGGAGGGAAAGAAGGCGCGGTCAATGTATTTTACAGCGCTTGAGGCCGAAATTCTGATGGCAGTATAGGGCTTTGGAGCGTGATGTCACGGGGGTGGGCGATAACATGCAAATTTTGCGGAAAAAAAGTAACACAGCCTCAGCTGCAAAAGAAAGGGAGCATGCATGGCAAAACATGGCCGACAGAGTCAATGCATGAGTGTTAATTTAAACATTGATCTAGGGATTTCCACCCATTTAACACGTTATTTTATTATATTTTATTTTATTTTTTATTTCATACATTTTATTTTGTGATGTGATGTGAGCGCAGGTGCAACCCAACAGGCCCCAAACGTTCCTGGCAGCAAGTAAAAATGAAATATAAAAATATAGTCCAAACAGGTAAGGTGTAATTGTATTATGAGCCATAGTGCTTGGTCTGTTTGTCCTATATAAATCAATTGCAGTTAGAGGCTACATTAATTTTCTTTCTGTAAGCACTTATTGAAATTATCTAAGCACATTACAAGTACATATTTGCTTACTCTGTATGCTCAAATGTGACCCGTTATAGCCAACAGAAAAAAAGCGGAGGCCTGAAAAACAGGTGGGGGTCCTCCACCACCACCACTCACAGAGGCTGAGCAGTTGGCTTCCACATTTGTGATAATGTTGGCAGCATCACATATGATCTTCACAGTGCAGAGAACACAAATTAGCATCCATTACTATAATGAAATAATTTGTTAGTTTGAAATGCTACAGGGAACTATGTACCTGTACATTAATGCTGTGGAAAGACTTCCTGTTCACATAGTCTCCTTCATTTACTGAAGGAGCAATGATTGGAATGTGAGTGCCATCTATACAGCCAATCACGCCTGGGAACCGTGGGAATAAATGTAAAATTTAAGTAGTAGTTCAAGTATCACCACATCATGAATTAAGTTTTGTTCATCCTGATACCTGCAATTTTGTGGCATCCCTCTTTGATAAATCGTGTGGGTCTATGACCGGGGAACACCACAAACGAGTACAGGAGACGTTTCAGTGCAACTGTAACATTCCTGACTGCCCGACAGACGGTAGCCTTGGAAACGTGCTCAGCGTCACCAATATTATACAGAAAGCTCCCGTTTGCAAAAAACCGAAGTGCAATACAAATAATATGTACAGAACTGAGACAATGTCCGCGATGTGTCACATGAGCAATATTAGGCCTGAGGATGTTATTCAAATAAATTATAGATTGTGCTGAAAAACGGTAACGTTCACACAGGAAATCATCAGGAAATGATAAAATGTCCAAACGCGCTCTAATCACTCTCTCCCGGCGGAGAGCTCTGCGGAGAATTTGGGCTTCAACATCTACTGGCTCTTCAAGGAAGAGACACGCCATGTCTGACACTTCCTACAGTCAGGTTTCCGACAAAGAGGCGGAGAAAGTTAGGGTTAGTTGAAGTAAACCTGCTAGGGGGCAGGTTAGCTTCACGGAGTGTGTTGTCATAGTAACTCGCTCAGAATTAATCTAAACTCGCTTTGTGAAACCGAAAACCCAGAGTTTTCGTTAACTCAGGGTATACTTACTCAGATTTTGCTCTAAACCGGCTTCCTGAAATAGGGCCCTGCTCTCACTGTTTTAGCTGTTTGGTGGTTGTTGAAATAGTTTTGTGAGTTTTAACCTGAGATTCTGGCATTTCTGGCAAAATACATTTAGATTTAAAAATTGATTCAGGATTTAATGAATATTGTGTTATTTAAGCTAAAAATTGATTTTAATTGGAAAATCCCAAACTGAGAGTGAGAAAGTGAGAGACCTGAACACACACACAGAGGAAGACGTAAAGACAGATGACATGACAGACTCTCATGAGAGACAAAGACACAAAAGGGGCCTAGTTGACAAGAACAAAATAAACCAGAATATGAATATAAACTTGGAGACACAACAAGAAGTAAACTCAAGACTAAAATGTATAAAACTTAAATCATTAAAACCCAAAGAACGAATCAAATAGAAAATAAACTAAAATATCTGGGTCATAGACCCAGACATCTGACAATAAGATATTTTTGACAATTAAATATACAGAAAGAAATAATTATAGGATAAAAAGACACAAATATGAAAAACAGCTTTAATCTTCCTTAAAAAAGTTTACTGACCGTGCCGAGCAAATAGTCACCAGTCCAAGTAGGGTAGTTTGACTCGATCATTTCAGTCCTGCCTCTGACGGAATCAATCTTTAATACAACATAGCTGTGAAGAAGTAAAGAAACAAAGAGGACAAGTTGATTAAATATTACTGCTTGAAGGAAATGCTTTTAGCATTGTGAAGCATCCTGTGCAAGAAGTTCACAGGCATGAAGAGGGCAGAGTAGAACAGGCGATAAAGAAAAGAGAAAGCTAACAAACCATTTGGGTTAAAAAAAAATTAAATCTGCCAAAGCAATCAAGAAGCAGCTAAGCAGCAAGGTAACAAGGTACAGTTAGATCCATAAATATTTAGAAAAAGACAGCTTTTTTCCATTTTTGGTTCTGTACATTACCACAATAAACTTTAAATGAAACAACTGAGATGCAGTATCTGAATAAAAAGATTGCAGAAAATGTGAGAAACTAAAGCATGTTGTTAACACAATCCCTTCATTTCAGGGGCTCAAAAGTAAGTGGACAAATTAAATAACTCAAGATAAAATATTTGTTTCTAATACTTGGTTGACATCACCAGATACAGGATTTCCTTCTTTTTAATGCTCTTCCAGGCCTTTACAGCAGCAGATTTCAGTTGCTGTTTGTTTGTGGGTCTTTGTGTCCAAAGTTTAGTCTGTCTGAAGTGAAATGCTCACTTAGGTTGAGATTACTTGACCGACTTAGCCGTTCAAGAATATTCCACTTTTTCGCTTTAATAAACTGCTGGGTTGCTTTGGCTGTAGGGTTTGAGCCATTATTCATCTGCATTATGACACGTAGAATAGGGTGAACAAGTGGGTCTTTAACTTAGCTTTGAAAAAAGAAAAAGCATGGTCCCAACAGTTTTTCTCCTGGCTTTAGGAAACTTTAGAAGGCCAGAGTATTGAGATTGGAGAGCATGGGAAGGAACATAGAGGTGCCAAGTTCAGAGAGATATGAGGGTGCCAAACCATTTAAACCCTTGTAGGTGAGCAACAGCACCTTAAAATCTTCTTAAACCTGACAAGGCACCCAGTAAGAGATTTCAGTACCGGAGTAATGTGCTCATATTTCCCAGTTTTGGTTAAAATGTGAGCAGCTGCATTTTGTACCATCTGTAAACGTCAAAAACTTTTCTTTGGTAGCCCAGAAAGGACAGCGTTACAATAATTAATGCGTGAAGACACAAATGCACGGACAAGAACCTCTGGAGTGTCAAGTTATGAAACTCGTATGATTTTAGCGATGCTTCTTAGGTGATAAAAGGCAGTCCTTGAATACCCGTCCATCTGAAACATGTTTTGGACACCACTGTAAAAATGGTTAACTTTGTGAAAGCCAGGCTCCAATGCAACAAATAAGCAGGGAACATGAGACTTTATTACTGCACAGAGAGGTTCACTGGCTATCAAGAAAGTGCTGACCCATTTCTTTGAGCTGAGGGATGAACTTAAAGTTTTCTTCTGTAACTATCCCTCTGAGCTGCCTGAACATTTGCATAATGAAGAGTACCTTACGTGCCTGGCTTATCTGTGGCTTACACATTTTCTTGTCTGAACAAGCTCCGTCTCGGATTACAAGGTGTTTCTGCAACCATATTCAATGTTCAGAATAAAGTTGAGGCCCTGATAAAGGAGTTAAACCTTTGGAAGAACTCCATGGACACAAACAACACAGAAGTCTTTCCCGTGCTGCATGATTTTCTGTGCTTAAATTATCTCACACTCACACAGTGTGAAGCACAACTGTAACATGCACCTTGAGGAGCTGGTGGCGCAGTTATGCCAATACTTTCCAGAAACGGAAGGGTCAAATGACTGGATGTGTCACGTATTCAAGGCCATGCCTACTTTATTATCAGTGGCTGACCAGGATAGCCTGATTGAGATCGCCTGAGATAGGTTTCTAAAAGTTGAATGTGCTCAAAAGACCCTGGCAGATTTCTGGATAGTACTGTGCACTGAAAACCCTGCGTTGGCTAAGCGTGCTGTCAAGACTGATGCCTTTGGCCACCACATACTTATGCAAAAGTGGATTTTCTGCTTTAACAAACATGAAAACAAAATACAGAAGAAGACTTTCTGTGGAAAACAATTTAAGACCTTTCCCAAATTGAGCCAAACATTTAAGAGCTGTGTGCCTGTGCTCAAGAACATCCATCACATTAAATAAAGTTCTGTATAATGAAAGTTCACATCTTGTCTGTATGCTCTCGATTCTAATAAATCTTTTGATACACAGCTAGTATTAAGTAGGAAAGTCATTATCTTTAGGTGGGCGATAGAACACTGTAATTAGAATCACATCATATAAGGCTTATGTGATTTACTCATGAAAGTGGCCACTTTCATATATTGTTCTAGTAAGTATACAAGTTTCATTTATATGATTTTTTTAAGGGATCTTATGTCTGTTTTCACTCTTGTATGCTTTTCATACAAGTTTCACACAAGACAGATATAAACTTTAGAAGATTTATATACATCTTTTCCATGTGGGTTTGCATGTGGCGATAGAAGCTTTGGTGCAGACAATGATGAGTGGGTAAGATGACCAAATCAATACCTAAGACTGAATCACCTTGAATGGGGAACCTCAACATCACTGGGTAAAATGCCATTTTGATGCACCAACAGAAAACGTATAGTTCAGGTAACCTGCATGCCTTTGCACTTTAAAGACACTGGCGTACTTGAAGGACACATGAACACATACAGCGATCCACAGCTAAGACTTGTGCACAGAAATCTGCAGTGACTGTACATGTAAACATTTTTAATTGCTTCATTCAACAACCTGACTTTACATGAACGGCTGACAAAATGAAAGTTATCTCTTTCCAGACTGGAAGAGGAAAGTGGTAGCACACAGTGTGCATTGACTTTCCTTGTGCAGGTACATGACAAACAGCAACAGTCACCTACTTTCTTAAATCCACTCACTCTCACAAGCTCAGTCATAGTGGCTCTGTTGCTTACTAATCACTGTCTAACCACTGTAAATTCACTGTAACTGCCATCTCCTCATAAAATGTTTGTTAAACTGACCAAGCTTACATAGACTGGATATAACTACCAATTCAAGCTGTGTAGATCATTTATGTATTTTAGCCCCAAATGTTCCTAACAAACAGTACAGGATTGTCCCTGGTGACTATAGTTACACAAATGTAATCTACAATCTCAGTACATATATATATTACAGATGATTTTAACAATGATTCAAGTAGCTGAATTCTTGAAACTGAACCAAAATGATGCTCCTTGTACTTTCCTATATTTATTAGGGCATATTATTAGGGCAAAGCATCGTGCCAAAGCAGTGGGTAGAATCAGAATCAGAATCAGAATCAGAATGGGTTTATTGCCAGATGTTGAGGTTTACAACATTAGGAAATTGCTGCGGTGCTTCAGTGCAGACAATAAGAATTAAAGTGCTATGTAGAAAGAAAGATGTGTGCATGAGATATACATGAGATATATACATGAGAATAAGAATTATGAGTGCTACGTAGAAAGATATATACATGAGTGCAGGTGGTGATCAGTGCCAGACATGGAATGATGCAGTGACACAGCGTAGGGTCATGTGATAGTGGCGGGGACAGTCATGTGGTTATTGTTCATGTGTCCAACAGCAGAGGGGAAGAAACTGTTCTTGTGGCGAGAGGTTCTGGTGTGAATGGACCGGAGCCTCCTGCCTGAGGGGAGCAGGTCAAACAGACTGTGTCCAGGGTGAGAAGGGTCAGCTGAGATCCGGGCTGCACGCCGCAGTGTCCTGGAGGTGTACAGGTCCTGCAGAGATGGGAGTCTGCAGCCAATCACCTTCTCAGCAGAGCGCACAACACGCTGCAGTCTCTGTTTGTCCCTGATAGTGGCTCCAGCGTACCACACGGTGATGGAGGAGGTGAGGATGGACTCGATGATTGCAGTGTAGAATTGCATCATCGTCCGTGTTGGCAGGTTGAATTTCTTCAGCTGCCTCAGGAAGTACATCCTCTGCTGGGCTTTCTTGATGACGGAGGTGATGGTGGGCTCCCACTTCAGGTCCTGGGTGATGGTGGTACCCAGGAAGCGGAATGAGTCCACAGAGGTGATGGGGGTGTCAGTCAGGATGATGGGGGGGAGTGGGGCTGTGTGCTTCCTGAAGTCCACAATAATCTCCACTGTCTTCTGGGCATTCAGCACCAGGTTGTTGTGGCTGCACCAAGACACCAGACGTTCAACCTCCCTCCTGTAGGCAGACTCATCCCCGTCCGAGATGAGCCCAATGACGGTGGTGTCATCTGCGAACTTGATTAGCTTGACAGACTGGTGGGTGGAGGTGCAGCAGTTGGTGTACAGGGAGAAGAGCAGAGGAGAAAGAACACAGCCCTGAGGGGAGCCGGTGCTGATGGTCCGGGAGTCCGAGACATTCTTTCCCAGCCTCACGTGCTGCTTCCTGTCCGTCAGGAAGTCAGTGATCCACCGGCAGATGGGATCAGGCACATTCATCTGGGAAAGCTTGTCTCGGAGATGGTCTGGAAGGATGGTGTTGAAGGCAGAGCTGAAGTCCACAAACAGGATCCTGGCGTAGGTTCCTGGGGAGTCCAGATGCTGCAGGATGAAGTGTAGGGCCATGTTGATGGCGTCGTCTACAGACCTGTTGGCTCTATATGCAAACTGCAGGGGGTCCAGGAGGGGGGCCGTGAGGGTCTTGAGATGGGAGAGAACTAGGCGCTCAAATGACTTCATGACCACAGATGTCAGAGCCACAGGTCTGTAGTCATTTAGTCCAGTGATCCTAGGTTTCTTGGGGACAGGGATTATGGTAGAGGACTTGAAGCAGGCAGGCACATGACATGCCTGCAGTGAGGAGTTGAAGATGCCAGAAAACACTGGGGCCAGCACGTTTGCACAGTGTCTGAGGGTGGCAGGAGACACACCGTCTGGGCCGGGAGCTTTCTGAGCATTCAGACTCCTAAACTGCTTCCTCAGTTTCTGAAGCCCACGGAGTCATCAACATTGAGGGCAAAATCCCCTGACCAATCATTGCCTCCTATCACCTCAGTGTGGTGTTGATGGAGACCAGCACCATACCTAGTAGTGTAATCCTGGTTTTGTAGGACCTTCATACAAGACTGTTCAACACTATATAATTTTTCCTTCCCCAAGCCAACCGAAAATCCCTTCGATAAACAGGCGTGAACCTGAAAGAGAGAAACACAAATGCCATGTATATTTAATAGCTATATTTCGGTATTTTATTGCTGCTTTTCCTAAAATAATGGTTTTCTCCACCACTTATCATTGGCAGCTAGAAGAAGATTTTTGGTAAAATAGTAGATATTTAACTATAGACATAATAAAATTTTACAATTCTTCAGTCAGGAAGCAATGCAGAAAATTAAAGACATTTATGTTTTGATCTGATCCAGTTTATCTTGTTTTATAGCAGAAGATGTTTTTTCCTTCATCATACTCAGCATGTTATATGACAGAATACATTAGATTTTGTCTGGAAAAGATCATCTAACTGAAGGTCTAACTGATCTGCGTATACTTTATTTAGAATAAGATTTTTTAATAAGGTTACTGAGGGCAAAGAACAATTACATACAGAACTAAAATCATTATTGAGCTTGCATTGTTTTCAATGTGCACCACTATTCATAGTTGGATTTGTTGGATGTGAAATTCCACAATGATTGAATGTAATTTAAACAATTTAGTTTAATCATCGACTAGACACAGACTAGACACAGACGACTGCCATCACTGTAAATCTGTGCGCACCGGGTCTTTCATGGCAGTGGTAACGTAATGTGTGTAAGTGGAGTGTGTGCAGTCTGTGGACAGGCACATCTGCTTCATGTACATGTACCTCATGTGAGTTGAACTTGTTCAGGGTGGACAAACAGGTTCGTGCAGCTGTGATTCTTCTTAGTTGGCCCCCAAGGAAAACCTGCAATTTGGTATATTGTTATCTTTTTAAAAAAGTGTGTGTGTGTGTGTGTGCGTGCGTGCGTGCGTGCGCACGTGCGTGTGTGTCTTAACCTTGTGGATGTAGTGCGTGCCATAGGTTTTTATCAGTCTGTCATACTGATCACTGGTGGAGGAATTGTAGTGACTTGGCAGATTGTCCACATCCCTCTTGAACTCTGGGCTTAAAGGTGGTCTGCTTGCTACACGGAAACTAGACACAAAGAGACTAATTAGGTAATTATCTTAACTGAAACAAACTAACTGACAGGAACTTATTTTCAGAGCCTACCTATAATATTTGCAGGTGATGCCATGTACACTGAAGGTGTACCGATCCTCTTCAGCCCTGGCTACAGCAAATTTAAATGCTTCGGAACGTGTTCCTCCCACAAACAAGCGAACACCCAGAACTATATTCAAATTTAGGCCATCGTGATCAAGCATAGCCTGCATTACATACATTATAAGTTACATCAATTAGGGGAACGTAACATAATCACTTCTTTTTTTTCTAGGTTCCTTTGCTCAGATGCTGTATCTCATTTGTCATGGATTCCTGATCACATTATTAAAAGAAAATTATATTTTTCATTTAACAACAGATACGTTTTAGCATTGGGTGAAATTAAATATGTTGAGATATGAATTATTTAAGATTTCATGTTTTCTTTAGTGCCATGCTGGAGATTAAAAAAAATCAGCAAGCAGTGTTTTATTATTTAATTGACTAAAGTATTAATTGTATGTCAATAATAGGTGTAATATGTTTCATACCGTCATCAGTGAGCTGTGGATACAATGCAAAGGAAGGGATCTCTGTTAAATTTCACTACTGATTTCTTCAAACAGTTTATCAAATTTTCTGTTCATAAATCAACAGAGGATGTTAATGGGACATTTAGCTTTTACACTTTATTAAAGATATTAAAGACAAATTAGGATCCAGAAGAATATTGTTACATTATTTTATTTGTCCATGGCAAATTTGATGCCAGCTTTTATGGTGAGGCACAAGTCTGTGTTACATAAAAGACATGAAGGCTGTTAGTCCTTTAGTAATTATAACATGTTATAATACTATACCCAACATTGTCGTGTACACTGCTGTCAACCGGAGTGCTGCACTGGCTGAATGCACGCCAGTCCACTGCAGAGACTGGCACCTGAAAATAGAAGACAGAATACCATGATTAATAAGTACAAGCTATGTGTAAGCCATGTTTAACTCACTGCACAGAATTATTTATTTTACTTTCTGCAGCCTGTTGCCTTGAAGGGGGTTGGTACAGAGAGTACAGTGGCCGTTTGGAGTCATGTAGGTCCTCACATCAACCACACAGGCTGATGTTCGCCTCAGGGTGACCAAGTCGAATCCCTCCCCCACCAGGTTGTGGGGGAGGGACCAGGTCATTGTATGTTTTTATTGTGTCAATCCAGTTTGAAACGTCCTATTTTCAAAGGGTAGTAATCTTTCTGTGAAACTACAAGCATAAATTACAAAGACAAACAGGGGGGTGTGAGGGGAAGGTTTTCATACAGTACAATACATACAAAAGGAACACTGATTTTCAGAAGTAAAAATAAAAAAGTACTTTGTACAACTGAAGACATATTTCATGTGGGTTTTTTTGAGACAGACTTTTATTTTGGGGGGCAGGGCAAGGGTTTGATCTATACTGCAGCCAGCCACCAGGGACTTGGAGACATATCCATGGAGAAACTACGGAGGCTGAAAAATGAAGCACAAGTGCCAAAAACTGGAGTGGCTGGCACCAAAAGTAAGTCGGTCACATACACACCAGTGTTAAAATAGCAAGAAAAACATTATGATCATGTTTATAGGTACAAGAAAATACATTTAGATGTGTGTGACTGGTTACTTTAGGGGGAGGGGGAGCCCTCACTCCCCATACTTTAAAATCACTGAACCTGACCTTTCCACCACATGGGTGCCACCCAGTGTTGCCAACTTAAAGACTTTGTCGCTATATTTAGCGAGTTTTCAGACCCCCTTAGCAACTTTTTTTCTAAAAAGCGACTAGCAACAAATCTGGCGACAAATCCCCCCCCCCCACACACACACACTGTAATGCAGAGTGGGAGCTGCAGTAAATGTACTTTTTTTTTTGACTAAAATAAATCAATGCACTAAAAAATATCATTCCCATCATTGCAAACTTAGAAATCAGATGCCCTTGATGAGCCTTAAGTCCGTCTTGTACATCCGATATGACTGAAGCTGTCTGGTGAGGCTTGCTGTGTCCATTTTTATTTTAATGGTTAAAAATGTTCTTCTTTTGCCATTACTTTTTATGGATCACAAGGTATAAAACTATAAAACAGACACACACAGACACACATTCACACACACAAAATAACTTGTAGTTCTAAATGTATTTTAAATGCTTTTATGGTGTTTTTTACTCACTTTATGTCTCTTCCGTGATGTTATTTCTCTCTCCTACAGCGTCTGTTACAATTACATAGGCATGACCAATTATGCAAATTAGGCGATGACATCATTTAGCGACTTCTAGCGACTTTTAGGACAGCCAATAGCGATTTTCCTTACTGAGGAATTGGCAACACTGGTGCCACCTAAACAGTTTGCTAGCTAAGCTTGCAAGCTAACAGTTGCAAGCTAACCAAGCTTGCAAGCATTAGCACACTCTGCACCTTGTATCCAAATACAGTAGGGCTAACTTCTGACTCCAAAAAAGTACCAAAAACTACAGCAGCGGTTATATTCCTAAATTCAGGCTTCTAAATGTAGCGAGTATGACCATGTTTTATATGCAGTCTATGATAAATAAGAATCCATCCAACACAGAAACTAGCTGCCTAGCAGACTAAGTGCAATGAAAAAAAGTTGCACAAATACATATAGTGTGACTACAGTGGAGAGTTTTGACTGTTTATCACTCAGTTTTACTTCACTATAAAGAAGATGACTGTATATTATGACTTCTGATGTCTCAACAGCAGGCGTTATGCTAAAGGAGCATTAAGAGCACTGACAAGATTGTATGAGATTAGTCCACATTAGGCATACAGTACGGTTGAGCCTGTGAAGAACTTGTTTGACAGAGACCCCCATAAACTGAGCTAGCCAACCTCTTATTTGCTGCCTAGAAATGTGAATTGAGTAAAATCAAATAATCAAATAATTCTAGATGTTTCTAATACTATTGCATCAAAGTAATTCAGTTCTGACCTGCTTTTGTTCTAGTAAATGTGTGTGAGTGTAAAAATGCTACTTGGTTCAGAATGAATAAGTATTATGATCACTGCACATATAGTACCTACAGTTCTTTTGAAGCTGTTGGTGTCTCTAAATTAGAGCACTGCTGGGCCAATGAGTCCTGCCAGAGCCACACCCTGATCAGAGGGCTGCACCTCCTGCTCTCCCAGCACCTTTTCCACCTGTCATTTGATTCACATGCTGGCCAAGAAACCACACAGTGCCCTGGTGAAGAGCGAGTAAGTGTGTGTGTGAGTGTGTGATTGACCCATAGGGTGAACAGAGATCAGAGGTAGGTGCCAGATCAGATCAGATCAAGGCTTTCCAAGTAGGATAAGCTCTACTTATGCTGCTTTCAGAAGGGTCGTGTGTGTGTGTGTGTGTGTGTGTGTGTGTGTGTGTGTGTGTGTGTGTGTGTGTGTGTGTGTGTGTGAGAGAGAGAAGTTGTGAGGAAGTGAGCAAAATGAAAAAGAACTGGATAAAATGTCTATAAAATGGTTTCTTTTCCGTCACCAGAGGATTTGTTTTCCTTTTTGTCAAAGAACAAAATATAATACTGCAATCACTTAAAAAAAGTAGTTCTTCATTTTATACATTTTATACAGTGTTCTCGTTTTTATGTTTTTTTGTTGCTTTTCTTTTCAGTTGGTAAAGGCATAAAATGAGAGAGCTCGCTGGCTCTAGGTTGGGCGAGGCAGGGCAATGTTGGCAGAGTTCAGTCCATGCCGAGGTCTATGCCAGGGGGTCGCTCATGTCCTCGTCAACCTGGGAGAGGAGCTCCTTCTTTTCATCAGTGCTCGCCAGAGAATTGCGGCTGTTGTGGGCACCCATGTACAGGGTGGCATACACTGGGTTCGTGAAGTTGGTGGGCTGCGGAGTGAAGAAAATTTCTCAGTGACTCAGGCAAAAGAAATGAAAAGATTTGGTATATTGTGAAAGAAGCAGTATTTTTCTTATTCAAATAGGCTCAGCTCGCATAAATAACAAGATGTTTCCCAGCTCAGTGCTGAAACCCTGGCAGACATTTGTGGTTTGTTATGTTTTCTGTGTTTGGTTATTTGTTTCTGAAAGTCTGGGCACTAATCATCTGCCCCCAACAAACCAGTAGGTGTATTTCCAGTGAAGAACTTGCAACTTCTTTTTAAGCACTCAGGACTTTATGGACAATTCCTCATTTGATGTTTTATGATTGTGGTGAAAAGTGTTTGAATATAGTGACCATGAGGGCTCCAGCATAAAAGCTTTATTCAGCTGCTCCCCTTATTCACAGTGGATTTCCGTTCCTGACACCCCCAAGGGATTTTTGTCTCCAGCTGGGATTAAACTGGAGATTTTTTCACTTCTTAGGTGAATGTAAAAGAAATGGTATTTATATAGTGCCTTGTGCTTTTATCTGCTGAATGCAATCACACACACAGAGGTAACTCAGGGTTCAGTATCTTGCCCAAGCATTGATCTGTATACAAACCACTCGAGCCACAACGTGTAAACCATGAGACTATGGAGCCACTCATCAGAACTAAAGTATATGATTCACATAATTCTAACAATATTCATTCCAAAATTCATTACAGATGCCAGAAGTAAATACCATAACGACACCCACTGGTTTCCTAAGTCTTGCTTTAAAGCTTTTGCATTTGGACTGTGGTGATCTCGATGGCAAAAAACTGGATATAAATGTAGAAAAGTGATTACAGATCAGTCAAGACAGAAAACTGTTTTTCACTAGACGTCCAAAGGACAGGAATATATTGAGAAACCCAGCTACTTTCATCCAGTGTTCTTTAGATCACAAAGAAGGGTCTATTTACTGTCTATAATGACTCCACAACCAAAACCAATTCATTAAAAAAAAAAAAAAACTCACAAAAGGACTCATAAATGTGGAAATATCTGCATGGTTAGCCACTACCAGGCATTTTCAGATATTTTGTAATGAAACGGCTTTTTTAAGCTTTGTTACCTTGTCTGGGTCTAAAGCAAAGTCGGAGTCCAGAAGTTCCCCAGCATCATCATCAGGATCTCCTTCATAGATCTTATAGGCAGGGTTTCCAATCTCAACATTCATGGCCCCGTTGGTCATTCGGTGGTGCTGGAAGCCCTTGGCACTGCAGAGAAACAGATCAACAATTATCTTAGAAGCAGATTCAGACCCTTGTTTAAAAGAATTGATGTGCTAACCTCAGAAGAAAGCTAGAGTGACTAAAAGGTGTCTTATCATAAACCCATATCATAAATTCACTCAGCACTGGCTATGTACAATTGACAAGAACAAGACAACATATATCAAAGGTTTTCAAATGAGCTTTTGTGTCAAAAGGCCATTTGATCAAACCTATCGAATATACTGCAGCATGTCCATTGCGGAGAATGCTGGATTAGATTGCAAATATTCGGCTGTTTGCAAGCATATAAACATTTTTCAGAGATGCACAGTTATACATTTTACTCTGCAAGCACATTGCCTGAGCCTAATATTTACAAATGTAAACAGGGAAAGGCATGGAGGACAATGGGAGGACGTCAAAAGTTCAACTACTCGTGCATCACCAGAGCTATTCCAGAGTGAGTAGGCCCCCTGTGTTGTTGGGTGGGAAACCCCATGGAAGCCAAACAGAAGATGGCAAGCGAGGACAATGCGTTGGAGGTCTGTAAGCAGGTTCCACCATTCTCGCAGAAGCCTTAAGACAGCAAAGAAAGAGAAGAGTGGCAACGGACTGTTAACCCATAACAACGCATGTAAACGCATGGCAACGGACAGTTAACCCATAACAACACATGTAAACGCATGGCAACGGACAGTTAACGCATGGCAACGGACAGTTAACCCATGGCAACGGTCAGGTAACCCATGGCAACGGACCGGTTACCATGGCAACGGACCGGTAACCCATGGCAACGGACCGGTTACCATGGCAACGGACCGGTAACCCATGGCAACGGACAGTTAACCCATAACAACGCATGTAAACGCATGGCAACGGACAGTTAACCCATAACAACACATGTAAACGCATGGCAACGGACAGTTAACGCATGGCAACGGACAGTTAACCCATGGCAACGGTCAGGTAACCCATGGCAACGGACCGGTTACCATGGCAACGGACCGGTTACCATGGCAACGGACCGGTAACCCATGGCAACGGACAGTTAACCCATAACAACGCATGTAAACGCATGGCAACGGACAGTTAACGCATGGCAACGGACAGTTAACCCATGGCAACGGTCATATAACCCATGGCAACGGACAGTTAACCCATAACAACGCATGTAAACGCATGGCAACGGACAGTTAACCCATAACAACACATGTAAACGCATGGCAACGTACAGTTAACGCATGGCAACGGACAGTTAACCCATGGCAACGGTCAGGTAACCCATGGCAACGGACCGGTTACCATGGCAACGGACCGGTAACCCATGGCAACGGACCGGTTACCATGGCAACGGACCGGTAACCCATGGCAACGGACAGTTAACCCATAACAACGCATGTAAACGCATGGCAACGGACAGTTAACCCATAACAACACATGTAAACGCATGGCAATGGACAGTTAACGCATGGCAACGGACAGTTAACCCATGGCAACGGTCAGGTAACCCATGGCAACGGACCGGTTACCATGGCAACGGACCGGTTACCATGGCAACGGACCGGTAACCCATGGCAACGGACCGGTTACCATGGCAACGGACCGGTAACCCATGGCAACGGACAGTTAACCCATGGCAACGGTCATATAACCCATGGCAACGGACAGTTAACCCATAACAACGCATGTAAACGCATGGCAACGGACAGTTAACCCATAACAACACATGTAAACGCATGGCAACGAACAGTTAACGCATGGCAACGGACAGTTAACCCATGGCACCGGACCGGTTACCATGGCAACGGACCGGTAACCCATGGCAACGGACCGGTTACCATGGCAACGGACCAGTAACCCATGGCAACGGACAGTTAACCCATAACAACGCATGTAAACGCATGGCAACGGACAGTTAACCCATAACAACGCATGTAAACGCATGGCAACGGACAGTTAACCCATAACAACGCATGTAAACGCATGGCAACGGACAGATAACCCATGGCAACGGACAGTTAACCCATAACAACGCATGTAAACGCATGGCAACGGACAGTTAACCCATGGCAATGGACAGTTAACCCATAACAACGCATGTAAACGCATGGCAACGGACAGTTAACCCATAACAACGCATGTAAACGCATGGCAACGGACAGTTAACGCATGGCAACGGACAGTTAACCCATGGCAACGGACCGGTTACCATGGCAACGGACCGGTAACCCATGGCAACGGACCGGTTACCATGGCAACGGACCGGTAACCCATGGCAATGGACAGTTAACCCATAACAACGCATGTAAACGCATGGCAACGGACAGTTAACGCATATCAAAGGACAGTTAACCCATGGCAACGGTCATATAACCCATGGCAACGGACTGTTAACCCATAACAACGCATGTAAACGCATGGCAACGGACAGTTAACCCATAACAACACATGTAAACGCATGGCAACGGACAGTTAACGCATGGCAACGGACAGTTAACCCATGGCAACGGTCAGGTAACCCATGGCAACGGACCGGTTACCATGGCAACGGACCGGTTACCATGGCAACGGACCGGTAACCCATGGCAACGGACAGTTAACCCATGGCAATGGACAGTTAACCCATAACAACGCATGTAAACGCATGGCAACGGACAGTTAACCCATAACAACGCATGTAAACGCATGGCAACGGACAGTTAACGCATGGCAACGGACAGTTAACCCATGGCAACGGACCGGTTACCATGGCAACGGACCGGTAACCCATGGCAACGGACCGGTTACCATGGCAACGGACCGGTAACCCATGGCAATGGACAGTTAACCCATAACAACGCATGTAAACGCATGGCAACGGACAGTTAACGCATGGCAAAGGACAGTTAACCCATGGCAACGGTCATATAACCCATGGCAACGGACAGTTAACCCATAACAACGCATGTAAACGCATGGCAACGGACAGTTAACCAATAACAACGCATGTTAACGCATGGCAACGGACAGATAACCCATGGCAACGGACAGTTAACCCATAACAACGCATGAAAACGCATGGCAACGGACAGTTAACCAATAACAACGCATGTAAACGCATGGCAACGGACAGTTAACCCATGGCAACGGACAGTTAACCCATAACAACGAATGTAAACGCATGGCAACGGACAGTTAACGCATGGCAACGGACAGTTAACCCATGGCAACGGTCATATAACCCATGGCAACGGACCGGTAACCCATAACAACGCATGTAAACGCATGGCAACGGACAGTTAACCCATAACAACGAATGTAAACGCATGGCAACGGACAGTTAACGCATGGCAACGGACAGTTAACCCATGGCAACGGTCATATAACCCATGGCAACGGACTGTTAACCCATAACAACGCATGTAAACGCATGGCAACGGACAGTTAACCCATAACAACACATGTAAACGCATGGCAACGGACCGGTAACCCATGGCAACGGACCGGTTACCATGGCAACGGACCGGTAACCCATGGCAACGGACCGGTTACCATGGCAACGGACCGGTAACCCATGGCAACGGACAGTTAACCCATAACAACGCATGTAAACGCATGGCAACGGACAGTTAACCAATAACAACGCATGTTAACGCATGGCAACGGACAGATAACCCATGGCAACGGACAGTTAACCCATAACAACGCATGTAAACGCATGGCAACGGACAGTTAACCAATAACAACGCATGTAAACGCATGGCAACGGACAGTTAACCCATGGCAACGGACAGTTAACCCATAACAACGAATGTAAACGCATGGCAACGGACAGTTAACGCATGGCAACGGACAGTTAACCCATGGCAACGGTCATATAACCCATGGCAACGGACCGGTAACCCATAACAACGCATGTAAACGCATGGCAACGGACAGTTAACCCATAACAACGAATGTAAACGCATGGCAACGGACAGTTAACGCATGGCAACGGACAGTTAACCCATGGCAACGGTCATATAACCCATGGCAACGGACTGTTAACCCATAACAACGCATGTAAACGCATGGCAACGGACAGTTAACCCATAACAACACATGTAAATGCATGGCAACGGACAGTTAACGCATGGCAACGGACAGTTAACCCATGGCAACGGACCGGTTACCATGGCAACGGACCGGTAACCCATGGCAACGGACCGGTTACCATGGCAACGGACCGGTAACCCATGGCAACGGACAGTTAACCCATAACAACGCATGTAAACGCATGGCAACGGACAGTTAACCAATAACAACGCATGTAAACGCATGGCAACGGACAGATAACCCATGGCAACGGACAGTTAACCCATGGCAACGGTCAGGTAACCCATGGCAACGGACCGGTTACCATGGCAACGGACCGGTAACCCATGGCAACGGACCGGTTACCATGGCAACGGACCGGTAACCCATGGCAACGGACAGTTAACCCATAACAACGCATGTTAACGCATGGCAACGGACAGATAACCCATGGCAACGGACAGTTAACCCATAACAACGCATGTAAACGCATAGCAACGGACAGTTAACGCATGGCAACGGACAGTTAACCCATGGCAACGGTCAGGTAACCCATGGCAACGGACCGGTTACCATGGCAACGGACCGGTTACAATGGCAACGGACAGTTAACCCATAACAACGCATGTTAATACATGGCAACGGACAGATAACCCATGGCAACGGACAGTTAACCCATAACAACGCATGTAAACGCATGGCAACGGACAGTTAACCAATAACAACGCATGTAAACGCATGGCAACGGACAGTTAACCCATAACAACGCATGTAAACGCATGGCAACGGACAGTTAACCCATAACAACGCATGTAAACGCATGGCAACGGACAGATAACCCATGGCAACGGACAGTTAACCCATAACAACGCATGTAAACGCATGGCAACGGACAGTTAACGCATGGCAACGGACAGTTAACCCATGGCAACAGTCATATAACCCATGGCAACGGACTGTTAACCCATAACAACGCATGTAAACGCATGGCAACGGACAGTTAACCCATAACAACACATGTAAACGCATGGCAACGGACAGTTCACGCATGGCAACGGACAGTTAACCCATGGCAACGGACCGGTTACCATGGCAACGGACCGGTAACCCATGGCAACGGACCGGTTACCATGGCAACTGACCGGTAACCCATGGCAACGGACAGTTAACCCATAACAACGCATGTAAACGCATGGCAACGGACAGTTAACCAATAACAATGCATGTAAACGCATGGCAACGGACAGTTAACCCATAACAACGCATGTAAACGCATGGCAACGGACAGTTAACGCATGGCAACGGACAGTTAACCCATGGCAACGGTCATATAACCCATGGCAACGGACTGTTAACCCATAACAACGCATGTAAACGCATGGCAACGGACAGTTAACCCATAACAACACATGTAAACGCATGGCAACGGACAGTTAACGCATGGCAACGGACAGTTAACCCATGGCAACGGTCATATAACCCATGGCAACGGACTGTTAACCCATAACAAAGCATGTAAACGCATGGCAACGGACAGTTAACCCATAACAACACATGTAAACGCATGGCAACGGACAGTTAACGCATGGCAACGGACAGTTAACCCATGGCAACGGACCGGTTACCATGGCAACGGACCGGTAACCCATGGCAACGGACTGGTTACCATGGCAACGGACCGGTAACCCATGGCAACGGACAGTTAACCCATAACAACGCATGTTAACGCATGGCAACGGACAGATAACCCATGGCAACGGACAGTTAACCCATAACAACGCATGTAAACGCATGGCAACGGACAGTTAACCAATAACAACGCATGTAAACGCATGGCAACGGACAGTTAACCCATGGCAACGGACAGTTAACCCATGGCAACGGTCATATAACCCATGGCAACGGACAGTTAACCCATAACAACGCATGTAAACGCATGGCAACGGACAGTTAACCCATAACAACACATGTAAACGCATGGCAACGGATAGTTAACCAATAACAACGCATGTTAATGCATGGCAACGGACAGATAACCCATGGCAACGGACAGTTAACCCATAACAACGAATGTAAACGCATGGCAACGGACAGTTAACGCATGGCAACGGACAGTTAACCCATGGCAACGGACAGTTAACCCATGGCAACGGACCGGTTACCATGGCAACGGACCGGTAACCCATGGCAACGGACCGGTTACCATGGCAACGGACCGGTAACCCATGGCAACGGACTGGTTACAATGGCAACGGACCGGTAACCCATGGCAACGGACAGTTAACCCATAACAACGCATGTTAACGCATGGCAACGGACAGATAACCCATGGCAACGGACAGTTAACCCATAACAACGCATGTAAACGCATGGCAACGGACAGTTAACAAATAACAACGCATGTAAACGCATGGCAACGGACAGTTAACCCATGGCAACGGACAGTTAACCCATGACAACGAATGTAAACGCATGGCAACGGACAGTTAACGCATGGCAACGGACAGTTAACCCATGGCAACGGTCATATAACCCATGGCAACGGACAGTTAACCCATAACAACGCATGTAAACGCATGGCAACGGACAGTTAACCCATAACAACACATGTAAACGCATGGCAACGGATAGTTAACGCATGGCAACGGACAGTTAACCCATGGCAACGGTCATATAACCCATGGCAACGGACTGTTAACCCATAACAACGCATGTAAACGCATGGCAACGGACAGTTAACCCATAACAACACATGTAAACGCATGGCAACGGACAGTTAACGCATGGCAACGGACAGTTAACCCATGGCAACGGACCGGTTACCATGGCAACGGACCGGTAACCCATGGCAACGGACCGGTTACCATGGCAACGGACCGGTAACCCATGGCAACGGACAGTTAACCAATAACAACGCATGTAAACGCATGGCAACGGACAGTTAACCAATAACAACGCATGTAAACGCATGGCAACGGACAGTTAACCCATAACAACGCATGTTAATGCATGGCAACGGACAGATAACCCATGGCAACGGACAGTTAACCCATAACAACGAATGTAAACGCATGGCAACGGACAGTTAACGCATGGCAACGGACAGTTAACCCATGGCAACGGTCATATAACCCATGGCAACGGACAGTTAACCCATAACAACGCATGTAAACGCATGGCAACGGACAGTTAACCCATAACAACACATGTAAACGCATGGCAACGGACAGTTAACGCATGGCAACGGACAGTTAACCCATGGCAACGGTCAGGTAACCCATGGCAACGGACCGGTTACCATGGCAACGGACCGGTTACCATGGCAACGGACCGGTAACCCATGGCAACGGACAGTTAACCCATAACAACGCATGTTAACGGACAGATAACCCATGGCAACGGACAGTTAACCCATAACAACGCATGTAAACGCATGGCAACGGACAGTTAACCAATAACAACGCATGTAAACGCATGGCAACGGACAGTTAACCCATAACAACGCATGTTAATGCATGGCAACGGACAGATAACCCATGGCAACGGACAGTTAACCCATAACAACGAATGTAAACGCATGGCAACGGACAGTTAACGCATGGCAACGGACAGTTAACCCATGGCAACGGTCATATAACCCATGGCAACGGACAGTTAACCCATAACAACGCATGTAAACGCATGGCAACGGACAGTTAACCCATAACAACACATGTAAACGCATGGCAACGGACAGTTAACGCATGGCAACGGACAGTTAACCCATGGCAACGGTCAGGTAACCCATGGCAACGGACCGGTTACCATGGCAACGGACCAGTTACCATGAAAACGGACCGGTAACCCATGGCAACGGACCGGTTACCATGGCAACGGACCGGTTACCATGGCAACGGACCGGTAACCCATGGCAACGGACAGTTAACCCATAACAACGCATGTAAACGCATGGCAACGGACAGTTAACGCATGGCAACGGACAGTTAACCCATGGCAACGGTCAGGTAACCCATGGCAACGGACCGGTAACCCATGGCAACGGACCGGTTACCATGGCAACAGACCGGTAACGCATGGCAACGGACAGTTAACCCTTAACAACGCATGTAAACGCATGGCAACGGACAGTTAACCCATAACAACGCATGTAAACGCATGGCAACGGACAGTTAACCCATAACAACGCATGTAAACACATGGCAACGGACAGATAACCCATGGCAATGGACAGTTAACCCATAACAACGCATGTAAACGCATGGCAACGGACAGTTACGCATGGCAACGGACAGTTAACCCATGGCAACGGACAGTTAACCCATGGCAACGGTCAGGTAACCCATGGCAACGGACCGGTTACCATGGCAACGGACCGGTAACCCATGGCAACGGACAGTTAACCAATAACAACGCATGTAAACGCATGGCAACGGACAGTTAACCAATAACAACGCATGTAAACGCATGGCAACGGACAGTTAACCCATAACAACGCATGTTAATGCATGGCAACGGACAGATAACCCATGGCAACGGACAGTTAACCCATAACAACGAATGTAAACGCATGGCAACGGACAGTTAACGCATGGCAACGGACAGTTAACCCATGGCAACGGTCATATAACCCATGGCAACGGACAGTTAACCCATAACAACGCATGTAAACGCATGGCAACGGACAGTTAACCCATAACAACACATGTAAACGCATGGCAACGGACAGTTAACGCATGGCAACGGACAGTTAACCCATGGCAACGGTCAGGTAACCCATGGCAACGGACCGGTTACCATGGCAACGGACCAGTTACCATGGCAACGGACCGGTAACCCATGGCAACGGACCGGTTACCATGGCAACGGACCGGTTACCATGGCAACGGACCGGTAACCCATGGCAACGGACAGTTAACCCATAACAACGCATGTTAACGGACAGATAACCCATGGCAACGGACAGTTAACCCATAACAACGCATGTAAACGCATGGCAACGGACAGTTAACCAATAACAACGCATGTAAACGCATGGCAACGGACAGTTAACGCATGGCAACGGACAGTTAACCCATGGCAACGGACCGGTAACCCATGGCAACGGACCGGTTACCATGGCAACGGACCGGTAACCCATGGCAACGGACAGTTAACCAATAACAACGCATGTAAACGCATGGCAACGGACAGTTAACCAATAACAACGCATGTAAACGCATGGCAACGGACAGTTAACCCATAACAACGCATGTTAATGCATGGCAACGGACAGATAACCCATGGCAACGGACAGTTAACCCATAACAACGAATGTAAACGCATGGCAACGGACAGTTAACGCATGGCAACGGACAGTTAACCCATGGCAACGGTCATATAACCCATGGCAACGGACAGTTAACCCATAACAACGCATGTAAACGCATGGCAACGGACAGTTAACCCATAACAACACATGTAAACGCATGGCAACGGACAGTTAACGCATGGCAACGGACAGTTAACCCATGGCAACGGTCAGGTAACCCATGGCAACGGACAGTTAACCCATGGCAACGGTCAGGTAACCCATGGCAACGGACCGGTTACCATGGCAACGGACCGGTTACCATGGCAACGGACCGGTAACCCATGGCAACGGACAGTTAACCCATAACAACGCATGTTAACGGACAGATAACCCATGGCAACGGACAGTTAACCCATAACAACGCATGTAAACGCATGGCAACGGACAGTTAACCAATAACAACGCATGTAAACGCATGGCAACGGACAGTTAACCCATAACAACGCATGTTAATGCATGGCAACGGACAGATAACCCATGGCAACGGACAGTTAACCCATAACAACGAATGTAAACGCATGGCAACGGACAGTTAACGCATGGCAACGGACAGTTAACCCATGGCAACGGACAGTTAACCCATAACAACGCATGTTAACGCATGGCAACGGACAGATAACCCATGGCAACGGACAGTTAACCCATAACAACGCATGTAAACGCATGGCAACGGACAGTTAACCAATAACAACGCATGTAAACGCATGGCAACGGACAGTTAACCCATGGCAACGGACAGTTAACCCATGGCAACGGTCATATAACCCATGGCAACGGACAGTTAACCCATAACAACGCATGTAAACGCATGGCAACGGACAGTTAACCCATAACAACACATGTAAACGCATGGCAACGGATAGTTAACCAATAACAACGCATGTTAATGCATGGCAACGGACAGATAACCCATGGCAACGGACAGTTAACCCATAACAACGAATGTAAACGCATGGCAACGGACAGTTAACGCATGGCAACGGACAGTTAACCCATGGCAACGGACAGTTAACCCATGGCAACGGACCGGTTACCATGGCAACGGACCGGTAACCCATGGCAACGGACCGGTTACCATGGCAACGGACCGGTAACCCATGGCAACGGACTGGTTACCATGGCAACGGACCGGTAACCCATGGCAACGGACAGTTAACCCATAACAACGCATGTTAACGCATGGCAACGGACAGATAACCCATGGCAACGGACAGTTAACCCATAACAACGCATGTAAACGCATGGCAACGGACAGTTAACAAATAACAACGCATGTAAACGCATGGCAACGGACAGTTAACCCATGGCAACGGACAGTTAACCCATGACAACGAATGTAAACGCATGGCAACGGACAGTTAACGCATGGCAACGGACAGTTAACCCATGGCAACGGTCATATAACCCATGGCAACGGACAGTTAACCCATAACAACGCATGTAAACGCATGGCAACGGACAGTTAACCCATAACAACACATGTAAACGCATGGCAACGGATAGTTAACGCATGGCAACGGACAGTTAACCCATGGCAACGGTCATATAACCCATGGCAACGGACTGTTAACCCATAACAACGCATGTAAACGCATGGCAACGGACAGTTAACCCATAACAACACATGTAAACGCATGGCAACGGACAGTTAACGCATGGCAACGGACAGTTAACCCATGGCAACGGACCGGTTACCATGGCAACGGACCGGTAACCCATGGCAACGGACCGGTTACCATGGCAACGGACCGGTAACCCATGGCAACGGACAGTTAACCAATAACAACGCATGTAAACGCATGGCAACGGACAGTTAACCAATAACAACGCATGTAAACGCATGGCAACGGACAGTTAACCCATAACAACGCATGTTAATGCATGGCAACGGACAGATAACCCATGGCAACGGACAGTTAACCCATAACAACGAATGTAAACGCATGGCAACGGACAGTTAACGCATGGCAACGGACAGTTAACCCATGGCAACGGTCATATAACCCATGGCAACGGACAGTTAACCCATAACAACGCATGTAAACGCATGGCAACGGACAGTTAACCCATAACAACACATGTAAACGCATGGCAACGGACAGTTAACGCATGGCAACGGACAGTTAACCCATGGCAACGGTCAGGTAACCCATGGCAACGGACCGGTTACCATGGCAACGGACCGGTTACCATGGCAACGGACCGGTAACCCATGGCAACGGACAGTTAACCCATAACAACGCATGTTAACGGACAGATAACCCATGGCAACGGACAGTTAACCCATAACAACGCATGTAAACGCATGGCAACGGACAGTTAACCAATAACAACGCATGTAAAAGCATGGCAACGGACAGTTAACCCATAACAACGCATGTTAATGCATGGCAACGGACAGATAACCCATGGCAACGGACAGTTAACCCATAACAACGAATGTAAACGCATGGCAACGGACAGTTAACGCATGGCAACGGACAGTTAACCCATGGGAACGGTCACATAACCCATGGCAACGGACAGTTAACCCATAACAACGCATGTAAACGCATGGCAACGGACAGTTAACCCATAACAACACATGTAAACGCATGGCAACGGACAGTTAACGCATGGCAACGGACAGTTAACCCATGGCAACGGTCAGGTAACCCATGGCAACGGACCGGTAACCCATGGCAACGGACCGGTTACCATGGCAACAGACCGGTAACGCATGGCAACGGACAGTTAACCCTTAACAACGCATGTAAACGCATGGCAACGGACAGTTAACCCATAACAACGCATGTAAACGCATGGCAACGGACAGTTAACCCATAACAACGCATGTAAACACATGGCAACGGACAGATAACCCATGGCAACGGACAGTTAACCCATAACAACGCATGTAAACGCATGGCAACGGACAGTTAACGCATGGCAACGGACAGTTAACCCATGGCAACGGACAGTTAACCCATGGCAACGGTCAGGTAACCCATGGCAACGGACCGGTTACCATGGCAACGGACCGGTAACCCATGGCAACGGACAGTTAACCAATAACAACGCATGTAAACGCATGGCAACGGACAGTTAACCAATAACAACGCATGTAAACGCATGGCAACGGACAGTTAACCCATAACAACGCATGTTAATGCATGGCAACGGACAGATAACCCATGGCAACGGACAGTTAACCCATAACAACGAATGTAAACGCATGGCAACGGACAGTTAACGCATGGCAACGGACAGTTAACCCATGGCAACGGTCATATAACCCATGGCAACGGACAGTTAACCCATAACAACGCATGTAAACGCATGGCAACGGACAGTTAACCCATAACAACACATGTAAACGCATGGCAACGGACAGTTAACGCATGGCAACGGACAGTTAACCCATGGCAACGGTCAGGTAACCCATGGCAACGGACCGGTTACCATGGCAACGGACCAGTTACCATGGCAACGGACCGGTAACCCATGGCAACGGACCGGTTACCATGGCAACGGACCGGTTACCATGGCAACGGACCGGTAACCCATGGCAACGGACAGTTAACCCATAACAACGCATGTTAACGGACAGATAACCCATGGCAACGGACAGTTAACCCATAACAACGCATGTAAACGCATGGCAACGGACAGTTAACCAATAACAACGCATGTAAACGCATGGCAACGGACAGTTAACGCATGGCAACGGACAGTTAACCCATGGCAACGGTCATATAACCCATGGCAACGGACAGTTAACCCATAACAACGCATGTAAACGCATGGCAACGGACAGTTAACCCATAACAACACATGTAAACGCATGGCAACGGACAGTTAACGCATGGCAACGGACAGTTAACCCATGGCAACGGTCAGGTAACCCATGGCAACGGACCGGTTACCATGGCAACGGACCAGTTACCATGAAAACGGACCGGTAACCCATGGCAACGGACCGGTTACCATGGCAACGGACCGGTTACCATGGCAACGGACCGGTAACCCATGGCAACGGACAGTTAACCCATAACAACGCATGTTAACGGACAGATAACCCATGGCAACGGACAGTTAACCCATAACAACGCATGTAAACGCATGGCAACGGACAGTTAACCAATAACAACGCATGTAAACGCATGGCAACGGACAGTTAACCCATAACAACGCATGTTAATGCATGGCAACGGACAGATAACCCATGGCAACGGACAGTTAACCCATAACAACACATGTAAACGCATGGCAACGGATAGTTAACGCATGGCAACGGACAGTTAACCCATGGCAACGGTCATATAACCCATGGCAACGGACTGTTAACCCATAACAACGCATGTAAACGCATGGCAACGGACAGTTAACCCATAACAACACATGTAAACGCATGGCAACGGACAGTTAACGCATGGCAACGGACAGTTAACCCATGGCAACGGACCGGTAACCATGGCAACGGACCGGTAACCCATGGCAACGGACCGGTTACCATGGCAACGGACCGGTAACCCATGGCAACGGACAGTTAACCAATAACAACGCATGTAAACGCATGGCAACGGACAGTTAACCAATAACAACGCATGTAAACGCATGACAACGGACAGTTAACCCATAACAACGCATGTTAATGCATGGCAACGGACAGATAACCCATGGCAACGGACAGTTAACCCATAACAACGAATGTAAACGCATGGCAACGGACAGTTAACGCATGGCAACGGACAGTTAACCCATGGCAACGGTCATATAACCCATGGCAACGGACAGTTAACCCATAACAACGCATGTAAACGCATGGCAACGGACAGTTAACCCATAACAACACATGTAAACGCATGGCAACGGACAGTTAACGCATGGCAACGGACAGTTAACCCATGGCAACGGTCAGGTAACCCATGGCAACGGACAGTTAACCCATGGCAACGGTCAGGTAACCCATGGCAACGGACCGGTAACCCATGGCAACGGACCGGTTACCATGGCAACGGACCGGTTACCATGGCAACGGACCGGTAACCCATGGCAACGGACAGTTAACCCATAACAACGCATGTTAACGGACAGATAACCCATGGCAACGGACAGTTAACCCATAACAACGCATGTAAACGCATGGCAACGGACAGTTAACCAATAACAACGCATGTAAACGCATGGCAACGGACAGTTAACCCATAACAACGCATGTTAATGCATGGCAACGGACAGATAACCCATGGCAACGGACAGTTAACCCATAACAACGAATGTAAACGCATGGCAACGGACAGTTAACGCATGGCAACGGACAGTTAACCCATGGCAACGGACAGTTAACCCATGGCAACGGACCGGTTACCATGGCAACGGACCGGTAACCCATGGCAACGGACTGGTTACCATGGCAACGGAGCGGTAACCCATGGCAACGGACAGTTAACCCATAACAACGCATGTTAACGCATGGCAACGGACAGATAACCCATGGCAACGGACAGTTAACCCATAACAACGCATGTAAACGCATGGCAACGGACAGTTAACCAATAACAACGCATGTAAACGCATGGCAACGGACAGTTAACCCATGGCAACGGACAGTTAACCCATAACAACGAATGTAAACGCATGGCAACGGACAGTTAACGCATGGCAACGGACAGTTAACCCATGGCAACGGTCATATAACCCATGGCAACGGACAGTTAACCCATAACAACGCATGTAAACGCATGGCAACGGACAGTTAACCCATAACAACACATGTAAACGCATGGCAACGGATAGTTAACGCATGGCAACGGACAGTTAACCCATGGCAACGGTCATATAACCCATGGCAACGGACTGTTAACCCATAACAACGCATGTAAACGCATGGCAACGGACAGTTAACCCATAACAACACATGTAAACGCATGGCAACGGACAGTTAACGCATGGCAACGGACAGTTAACCCATGGCAACGGACCGGTTACCATGGCAACGGACCGGTAACCCATGGCAACGGACCGGTTACCATGGCAACGGACCGGTAACCCATGGCAACGGACAGTTAACCAATAACAACGCATGTAAACGCATGGCAACGGACAGTTAACCAATAACAACGCATGTAAACCCATGGCAACGGACAGTTAACCCATAACAACGAATGTAAACGCATGGCAACGGACAGTTAACGCATGGCAACGGACAGTTAACCCATGGCAACGGTCATATAACCCATGGCAACGGACAGTTAACCCATAACAACGCATGTAAACGCATGGCAACGGACAGTTAACCCATAACAACACATGTAAACGCATGGCAACGGACAGTTAACGCATGGCAACGGACAGTTAACCCATGGCAACGGTCAGGTAACCCATGGCAATGGACAGTTAACCCATGGCAACGGTCAGGTAACCCATGGCAACGGACCGGTAACCCATGGCAACGGACCGGTTACCATGGCAACGGACCGGTTACCATGGCAACGGACCGGTAACCCATGGCAACGGACAGTTAACCCATAACAACGCATGTTAACGGACAGATAACCCATGGCAACGGACAGTTAACCCATAACAACGCATGTAAACGCATGGCAACGGACAGTTAACCAATAACAACGCATGTAAACGCATGGCAACGGACAGTTAACCCATAACAACGCATGTTAATGCATGGCAACGGACAGATAACCCATGGCAACGGACAGTTAACCCATAACAACGAATGTAAACGCATGGCAACGGACAGTTAACGCATGGCAACGGACAGTTAACCCATGGCAACGGACAGTTAACCCATGGCAACGGACCGGTTACCATGGCAACGGACCGGTAACCCATGGCAACGGACTGGTTACCATGGCAACGGAGCGGTAACCCATGGCAACGGACAGTTAACCAATAACAACGCATGTAAACGCATGGCAACGGACAGTTAACCCATAACAACGCATGTTAATGCATGGCAACGGACAGATAACCCATGGCAACGGACAGTTAACCCATAACAACGAATGTAAACGCATGGCAACGGACAGTTAACGCATGGCAACGGACAGTTAACCCATGGCAACGGTCATATAACCCATGGCAACGGACAGTTAACCCATAACAACGCATGTAAACGCATGGCAACGGACAGTTAACCCATAACAACACATGTAAACGCATGGCAACGGACAGTTAACGCATGGCAACGGACAGTTAACCCATGGCAACGGTCAGGTAACCCATGGCAACGGACCGGTTACCATGGCAACGGACCAGTTACCATGGCAACGGACCGGTAACCCATGGCAACGGACCGGTTACCATGGCAACGGACCGGTTACCATGGCAACGGACCGGTAACCCATGGCAACGGACAGTTAACCCATAACAACGCATGTTAACGGACAGATAACCCATGGCAACGGACAGTTAACCCATAACAACGCATGTAAACGCATGGCAACGGACAGTTAACCAATAACAACGCATGTAAACGCATGGCAACGGACAGTTAACCCATAACAACGCATGTTAATGCATGGCAACGGACAGATAACCCATGGCAACGGACAGTTAACCCATAACAACGAATGTAAACGCATGGCAACGGACAGTTAACGCATGGCAACGGACAGTTAACCCATGGGAACGGTCACATAACCCATGGCAACGGACAGTTAACCCATAACAACGCATGTAAACGCATGGCAACGGACAGTTAACCCATAACAACACATGTAAACGCATGGCAACGGACAGTTAACGCATGGCAACGGACAGTTAACCCATGGCAACGGTCAGGTAACCCATGGCAACGGACCGGTAACCCATGGCAACGGACCGGTTACCATGGCAACAGACCGGTAACGCATGGCAACGGACAGTTAACCCTTAACAATGCATGTAAACGCATGGCAACGGACAGTTAACCCATGGCAACGGTCATATAACCCATGGCAACGGACAGTTAACCCATGGCAACGGTCATATAACCCATGGCAACGGACTGTTAACCCATAACAACGCATGTAAACGCATGGCAACGGACAGTTAACCCATAACAACACATGTAAACGCATGGCAACGGACAGTTAACGCATGGCAACGGACAGTTAACCCATGGCAACGGACCGGTTACCATGGCAACGGACCGGTAACCCATGGCAACGGACCGGTTACCATGGCAACGGACCGGTAACCCATGGCAACGGACAGTTAACCAATAACAACGCATGTAAACGCATGGCAACGGACAGTTAACCAATAACAACGCATGTAAACCCATGGCAACGGACAGTTAACCCATAACAACGAATGTAAACGCATGGCAACGGACAGTTAACGCATGGCAACGGACAGTTAACCCATGGCAACGGTCATATAACCCATGGCAACGGACAGTTAACCCATAACAACGCATGTAAACGCATGGCAACGGACAGTTAACCCATAACAACACATGTAAACGCATGGCAACGGACAGTTAACGCATGGCAACGGACAGTTAACCCATGGCAACGGTCAGGTAACCCATGGCAATGGACAGTTAACCCATGGCAACGGTCAGGTAACCCATGGCAACGGACCGGTAACCCATGGCAACGGACCGGTTACCATGGCAACGGACCGGTTACCATGGCAACGGACCGGTAACCCATGGCAACGGACAGTTAACCCATAACAACGCATGTTAACGGACAGATAACCCATGGCAACGGACAGTTAACCCATAACAACGCATGTAAACGCATGGCAACGGACAGTTAACCAATAACAACGCATGTAAACGCATGGCAACGGACAGTTAACCCATAACAACGCATGTTAATGCATGGCAACGGACAGATAACCCATGGCAACGGACAGTTAACCCATAACAACGAATGTAAACGCATGGCAACGGACAGTTAACGCATGGCAACGGACAGTTAACCCATGGCAACGGACAGTTAACCCATGGCAACGGACCGGTTACCATGGCAACGGACCGGTAACCCATGGCAACGGACTGGTTACCATGGCAACGGAGCGGTAACCCATGGCAACGGACAGTTAACCAATAACAACGCATGTAAACGCATGGCAACGGACAGTTAACCCATAACAACGCATGTTAATGCATGGCAACGGACAGATAACCCATGGCAACGGACAGTTAACCCATAACAACGAATGTAAACGCATGGCAACGGACAGTTAACGCATGGCAACGGACAGTTAACCCATGGCAACGGTCATATAACCCATGGCAACGGACAGTTAACCCATAACAACGCATGTAAACGCATGGCAACGGACAGTTAACCCATAACAACACATGTAAACGCATGGCAACGGACAGTTAACGCATGGCAACGGACAGTTAACCCATGGCAACGGTCAGGTAACCCATGGCAACGGACCGGTTACCATGGCAACGGACCAGTTACCATGGCAACGGACCGGTAACCCATGGCAACGGACCGGTTACCATGGCAACGGACCGGTTACCATGGCAACGGACCGGTAACCCATGGCAACGGACAGTTAACCCATAACAACGCATGTTAACGGACAGATAACCCATGGCAACGGACAGTTAACCCATAACAACGCATGTAAACGCATGGCAACGGACAGTTAACCAATAACAACGCATGTAAACGCATGGCAACGGACAGTTAACCCATAACAACGCATGTTAATGCATGGCAACGGACAGATAACCCATGGCAACGGACAGTTAACCCATAACAACGAATGTAAACGCATGGCAACGGACAGTTAACGCATGGCAACGGACAGTTAACCCATGGGAACGGTCACATAACCCATGGCAACGGACAGTTAACCCATAACAACGCATGTAAACGCATGGCAACGGACAGTTAACCCATAACAACACATGTAAACGCATGGCAACGGACAGTTAACGCATGGCAACGGACAGTTAACCCATGGCAACGGTCAGGTAACCCATGGCAACGGACCGGTAACCCATGGCAACGGACCGGTTACCATGGCAACAGACCGGTAACGCATGGCAACGGACAGTTAACCCTTAACAATGCATGTAAACGCATGGCAACGGACAGTTAACCCATAACAACGCATGTAAACGCATGGCAACGGACAGTTAACCCATAACAACGCATGTAAACACATGGCAACGGACAGATAACCCATGGCAACGGACAGTTAACCCATAACAACGCATGTAAACGCATGGCAACGGACAGTTAACGCATGGCAACGGACAGTTAACCCATGGCAACGGACAGTTAACCCATGGCAACGGTCAGGTAACCCATGGCAACGGACCGGTTACCATGGCAACGGACCGGTTACCATGGCAACGGACCGGTAACCCATGGCAACGGACCGGTTATCCTGTTTGGTAATCTGCAAACTCAAGAGCTTGTTGACCACTGTATTGTAACCAGAGTGGTTACTTTGTAACGTCCTCATTGTTTAGTGTTACTGATTTGCCAAAATCACCGTCTCAAAGCCTTGAATTTCTCCGTTTTGAAGCACAACTTCTAGCAGTTGAAATACAAGGCTATGGGAATGTGGCATTCCTGCCACATTTGCTAATTTTGTAGCTCTTATGGACAATTTCAGCTTTAACCCAAAGTTTTAACTGCACAAGTGTTTCCAGATTTTCTGGATTTGAAAATTATAACAATAAACACTCAGTTGTCAGTTTATTAGGGAGCTCAAACTAATGCAGACTAACAACAGTCCTGCAATAAAGGCAACTTTTCATAGTTTCATCTTCATTGTAAAAAAGAGGAAGTGTTTGTGGTGCTGTTTTCATGTACTGCATTATACAGTAAGGTGTTCCTATTTGCTTTTCTTTTTTTAGCTTAACCTCATTTACAGAAATGAGGGAACAACTGATATAAATTAGGTGTACCTAATAAAGTGAGAACTGAGTGTACATCCTCTGCTCTTCTTGCTTAAAAACACTCTTAAGAAATTGAGATGTAAACAGAAGCAAATGTCCAGATTGACCTCTTGGTCGTCTAACATGTGTGTCCCCCTGTCTCTCACCCCCCCTCTCCATGCCTACTCACAGATCTCCGAAACCAGCCTTTCCTGCGAGCGGACGCGTTGATCCGGAGCGGTTGGAAGAGACCCTAAACCACTTATTCGTCACTTATAGTCCCCTCCCTATTGTAACCCTTCCCTTTGTCCCAGTGGCGCATCTCAACCCTGAGGCTGCAGATCACAAAGACTGAAAAGCGAGGACAGGACAAAGCCCTTGTTTTAGCCCGGTAATTTATTTATTTATGGATGCCCTTTTACAACCACTTTAAATGAGCAGGCATGATTACAGAAGCACAACGCGCTACTACTCCTTCGTCACCGCGAGCAGAAGGCTTTCCCTGCTCTGTCGGCACTGACCTTTGGGAGGATGACCAGAGCACAGGTGAGGCCATCTGAGGACTGGAGGAGGAATTGTGCTTTCACTAACAAGTGCCTGCTAGCATGTGGATCTTAATGTGGACATTCCTAAAACCCATTAATATCCGAAGGTTACGCAGTCATAGCAGGATTTAAACTGGGAGGCAGCCAAGATAAATTGCCGACTCTTCTGCTGCTGCTGGGACGCCTGCCTTTAAGACACCTGCAAAAGCCTCCTGCAAATAACAGAGGAGGTGCGATGTTATAACAGACATTCGTGGACTGTTTCGCAGCGTTACGCCAAGTCTTCGAGACGCCTTCAATCAGACTTAATATTGTTTATTTTGATTGTATCTGGGAGCAAAGACCATCACTGTACTGGTTCTTCTTGTCAAGCTAGACAAACCAAATTACTCCAAAGTTTGATGTTCCGCTTAAGAAGTGCCTTTTTGTGTTATTTCTCGTCAGTCAGCCATAATTTGTTTATTTTACATCTTTCATTTGGTAAAGATTGTATTTTTTACCGCCTTGTAATATAACATTAGCCTTATAATCCTGACAACAATATGCAAGTTGAAGGCACAAAAAAAGCTTAAAGGTATGTTAGTTCCTTTTTACCTCTAGTACATCAGAACAGCTGACACGAGAGTCCCCAGAGTTTTGTGCCTTGACCAAGTGGTGGTTAAAAACAGAATATTACGTGCCTTGATAACACTTCCTGTCACACCGTGCGTGACAGTTAGGAGGTGACAGACGCATGAAGGAGACTCCAGGTGGACTACTGTTTCAAAGGCACACTTGCTGTTTGGTTAGCCTGCTCTAAATGTATTAACAGATGAAGGATGAAGTGCATTTAAAGCTTCTTTTTCTTATCCGTTTTAATACAGATTATTCCTCCTAACAGCTTTAGAGACTTGCATGACATTGGCACAAAGGGAGCAATACATCTTAACACTACTTAAATTTGGCTCAAGATTGTATAAAACACTATTCTTGTGTGTACTGAAATCAAAAGAAACATACTTTTTTTTTTTAAGAAAAAGCTATTCTTGGGATTGTCTGTTGACTGAAAGACAACACTTCCTGTTTAATAAATATGATGATTTATGTAACAAGACCAAAGACTTTCATTACAATTCAGAAGCCTTTCCAGATTAAGCAACATCCAAACAAGTGCTTTCTACATGTTTGTGTTTTATTTCTTCATTCTTTAATGATAAGTGAGGCTATTTCCTAATGTACTGAAGTATGAAGTAGACTGCTTCTCCTCTCCATCTTTCCAAATGACAGACACGGCCATCGTACATTTCTACTATAAAAATCCATTTAATTCCTTATATCAAAAAGAAATCGAATTATAACAAAACAATCAGAACCACAAACGTGGGTTTTGCCAGTTAAAGAAATTCTCCAAATGAAATATGATTGTTCCAACTTACATGGCGATTTAACAGAGCAGGATGTTAAAAGCAAATAAGCAAGAAAAAAAAAACAGAATTTAAAGAAAAAATGTGATGAATACTGTTAACATTTGAGGACTAAAGCCAGAGTTTCCTCTTGGTTAAGTGTGTCTGTGTGTGTGTGAGCACCATGCAGTGATATGGTAGGTATGGCTGACAAGCTGAGGTGATTAAAAGCAATACGGTGAGCAGTGAGACATAGAGCCACACTTCCCAGACTAAAAATCCGGATGGTTAGCAGCAAAGCAAAGGAATGGAGAAAGGAATGCTTATCAGGAAGCCGATCAGTCTCCTTCCTGAGAATGCACTTAACAATGAGCATTAACCTAAATTACATGTCCATGTAATTACATACAGTGAAGGAAAGAAAAAAAAAATCCAACCTCCCACAGAAGTACGTACCATCAGACGGTCTCCCTGGCCTTTCCTGAAAGTATGTTTACAATCAAAAGACGAGGAACAAAAGTTGAAAGCAACCGTTCTCGGCTAATTACTGGTCGCAGGTTCTTTTTTTTTTTAGAGGATGACCGGAAATTCACAGAAGCTTGTCTCTACTCCAGAAGAGTTTCAGAACAAAGCCCCAGCTCCTGTCCAGGGTGTCCTGCAGTAGGCTAATCCAAGGCCACGGATATCATCCCAGGCTTTTTCATCCTGGAATGTGGACTTAATTACAATCATCTTCATCCAGCGCACACTAACACACTGCCATGATTCATTCATCGGTGACACAAAGTATGTCAATTATACAATGACTTAAAAAAACAAAAGAAAAACATTAAAAAGTACAGACTGCTATTTGTTACTGATGTTTGTATTCCTGGGTATATTTTCAAGACACTTTGTTAATAGGTTCATATATATGGAAATATATATATTTATAATATATATATATATATGTAACTTTAGTCTGTGCAAGGAGGTAAAAGACAATCACTTGAATGTAGCTCTTTGCAACAACAGATCAGATGCCGAGTCTCTTGTGCATACACGTGCAGTTAAACATCACCTCGCCTTTCCCTCTAAGACCTCCAGTAGCAAACATACATATACACAAAATGTGAACCAGCATCCAGGAAGCATTCGTGGTGAGCACTGACGCATCTCCTCTCTTTCATGAACAACGAAGACTTGGCAACATTTTCTAGGATGGAACAAAAATGTTTTTTTTCCTCTTTTCCCCTACACAATTTATACAAAAATAAAAAAATTAAAATTGTTCCACTGCCATTTGTATCTTTTACATTTGCACAGAGGTAGTGGCTGAATGCGTGAGAAAGGTGTGTGTGTGTGTGTGTGTGTGTGTGTGTGTGTGTGTGTGTGTGTGTGTGTGTGTGTGTGTGTGTGTGTGTGTGCGCGCGTGTCACACTGGCTCTTTCATTTGCACTAGTTAATTGGTCTTTCATTTAAGTTTTCTTTTCAAAATGGCCACCAGTAATCATAATAATGATTTTTTTTAATGTGAATAAACTTGTAATGTGAAAAAACATATTAATTAACTAAAATAAAAATAAGAACTAGACTAGACTTTTGACATTTCTGAAAATGTAATTAACTGAAACAATTTTGTAAGATTGGAGAACTAAAAAAGCAAAATAAAATAAAAAATAAATATAGGGAATATTCTTAGTTTTACCATCTGTTAGTCTGGTAAGGATTTAATCACAACTTGCCTAATGAGGCTTTAAATGTGTTCATTGAGACTTTAGCTAAAAGACTGCAGTCAACTGTTTTCAAGACGTAATGGCTGTACTGAACTCTTCATCCAATAATAAAACTAATAATAAATAATAAATGATAAAGAACAAAATAAACACAGAAACTAATAAACTAATAAAGTAAAACAAAAACATTTCAAACAATAAAAACTAAACTGAAACAAGAAAATCCACTTTGGAAACAACCTAAAACTAAACTGACTTAAAGCAGAGTTAAGTCAGAATGACGTTTTACACAATCTAATTAGTAAATACAAAACTTTTTAACTCTGTATTTAACATTTCCAAGGAATTCCGTTACAATAGTTGATACAATATTTTGCATTATTGATACAATTTATAATCCTATTTACCTTTTAATACCCACCCAGTCTCTGACAACATATTTAGGGTAGAGTGACCGTATTGTATCAATTTATTATCACGCATGAACCATTGTGTGATCCAGTTTATATTACAGTGCTATGAATCAAAAGTAAGGAGAAATGACTCAACTTTCATCAGCTGTGATGTAACAGTTGATAGTTGCTAAACTGAGATGCTTGTGACTTTTTCAGTGTAAAAACCAGGATGAGTTTCACAGCACTGGTTTATTTATTGACCTGTTTCCCTAACATCACTGTGATGATGGTACTGGAGAAAATAGTCTCAGCCTGCTGAAGACCACAGGTGAAACATCTGTGCAATTCACAGACATGCCAAATCTGAAAGTGGATGACTGGACCATTTACATCCCCCTCTATTTATATTTATATTCTAACTCTGTAACATGGAACTTCTCTCGATATTCTGCAACTGGAAACTGAATTTCCTGGAGGAACCCATCCGAGGGATTAATAAAGTTCTATAGAATCTAATCTAATCTAATCTAATCTAATCTAATCTAATCTAATCTAATCTAATCTAATCTAATCTAGAGGCCTTAATTCCCCCTTGATAGCAATACCTACACATTAAGGATCACTTTCTTTGATTTCTCAAGTGTATTTAACACAATTCAATTCAATTCAATTTTATTTATATAGCGCCAAATCACAACAGCAGTCACCTCAAGGCGGTTTATATTGTGCAGTAGATCGTACAATATTAGATACAGAGAAAAACCCAACGATCATATGACCCCCTATGAGCAAGAAATTCAGCTTCTGCTTGTCAGAGAGAAGCTACAGGAAACGTGTAGGAAAAATGTAAACCCTCCACCTACATGCAGAGGACAAAAACAAAAAAATGCAGATTTAGGACATTTTCAGTGGTTTCATGTTTCAGACCTGAAATCCATGTCCATCTTTTATATACAGTCTGATAAAACAAACCAAATCAGCCTCTAAACTGTTTCGCCTGTATAGAATAGTTTTTGATGGCCAAATTAGTTAGAAAAATACTATCTTTGGACCTTACCTTGGATTTTATGCTATGCTAATTAAAAGTAGTAAAGAAGATAACACTTTGTAATGCATACTTAACCCTGGAGAACCCATGGGGTCAAATTTGACCCCATGGTTTCCCTAGTAAACCAGTGGGGTCGGCTCTGACCCCATGGGTTCTCCAGGGTTAAACATGTAAAAGAAACAGTTATATTTTGTTATTTTCACTGCAGGAAACAGCTCGTGAAAGAGGTCAGGCCTGTTCACAAACAGCTGATTCTGAGAATGGGAAACATATAAAGGCAACTGGGAGGAATCCAAGTACACTGCGTACGAGAAGTGACAGGAGATGGGGTGAAACAAGGGGAAACAAACAGGGCAAAGATAGCAATGGTAAAAACATCTGCCTTTGGAGAACACAGACTTTAGATTAAATATTTACAAACTGCAGAACCAACAGTAAATATTTGTGGGTAAATAAACACACACACACACATTTGAAGAGTCAACCCACAGGTAACATTTAAATCTTTCTGGAGTTTGAGTAGAGAATACTATGAGACCTAACATGACAGACAAAATATAAAAAACAAACATTATATTGTACTGAAGGAGACTTTAAACTAGTAATTGAGACACATCAACAATAAGGTTCCTTACCGTGGTCACTATTCTAAGTCACTATACTAGGTCACTAGGTCACTATACTAAGTGCAATAATCCTTTCTGTCATCGTTGTATTTTTACTCAGTTGTATATAGTATTTGTATTTTATTTTTATCTTATTGTATATTTATTTTATTTTATTCTACTGTATATAGTATTTTATTTTATTCTATTCTGTACAGTTGTGTACTGTATTTATTCTTATTGTATTCTAATTTTTGCCTCATAACTTTTGCACTGTCCACTTCCTGCTGTGACAAAACAAATTTCCCACGTGTGGGACTAACAAAGGTTATCTTATCTTATCTTATCTTATCTTATTCAAGTGGTCATTTTCTCATAGATTTCCATAAAGTCAGGATTCATATTTAATCTAGAGCATCCTCTTTATAGCACGAGGCTGTGACCACTGAAAGCCTTTCATCTGTCCTTTACCATCCATTTCATTTTGTACAATCCACTCTTCCAAGTTTGTGTGGTTTATCCATCTGACCAGGTGAATCTTCGTGCACAATCTTTTTAATTTATCACCACACCGTGTTTATGTGCTGAAAGAGAAATTATTTCCTTATTAAAACCGATTCTGAAATACGATTTCACTAATAACTGTGGCAGTTTGTCTTGAAAGAACAAGTGTAATCTCCACATTTTGACTTTTATGTCAAAATTTTGAGTCTATTTTCAAAATGGTCAATAATATTTTTTTTCTTAAATTGTACCCTGAGCTGAATTTGTGGTTATATTAACAAAATTTCTGGGTGGTGTAGAGGTTTGTGCTTTATTTTGGGGAAATACTTATATTGTTATACATCTTAGTGTCATATTAGTCTAATCTTTAGCACTAAATAGCTTTTATGTGTGCCTGTTGCACTGACACCGTTTATGAAGACAGCTTGTGAATCAAGGTAACTAGAATGAGCTGCTAAATTAGCACTCCATCATGTTGTCCAAGTATGTAAACTTCTGGCTCCAAAACACTAACATGACCAAAACGACACAAGCTTATGCTTCAAACTGCATAGCATGAATCAAATTAGTGTTTTGTTGGAACTGATTTCTTTTACTCTATTTGTGCATTGTGCAGGGTGTGCAGCAGAATACACACTCGTGTGCAGACTGGAGTCAGGATGCCCTGGAAAAGTACTGGAGGCTGTAAATTCTGGTGTGTGTGTGTAGGGAGGAGTTTTCTCTCCATCTCTCCACAGGGAGATGCCCACTGCTGGAGATGTATGATGAGCGAGAGCCAGACCAAATCCCAAATAAGGGAAAAGCCAAGTATAAACCACAGCTACTCCCCAACTTTTTAACCAATCATATTAATATTCTGTTTGTGTGACTCATGATAAAAGTGTTTACTGCTTGGATGCAGTGACCTTTGTCCGTTTGGCTCACTAAACAGAGGAAGAGGCACAGCAGCCATCTTAATTTGAACCTTTACCCGCCTAATAAATTTCGAAAACTTATACTTTGACTTTACTCATCTTCTCTCAAAATAAAAGGACCCCACAGTTTTCTCTGTGGTTACTTACATATATTCTTTTATAATGTGATCTACAGGAGTTTTTCTCTGCTGGCCTTTAGAAAGAACACAGCAGTCTATAGTATCAATACCAATGCAGGTATTGGTATCAGATCAATAATAGCAACGTACAATCAATACTTTATTTCTATCCTCCAAGTTCAGTCTGTAGCCCACTGAATGAAAACACACTATGAAAACTGTCTGAACCTTTTTGTGTTGACTGTCACATGTTAATAGTCTTTTGCACATTTAAACAACAGAAATGGGTCAATTTCTGACTTTCAGGCATATTTACACGCCAGATCTCCAAAAAGGTGTTTTTTGTCGTGTTAACTAATTTAAGTGCAATGTAAAAATCCCAGTGAGTTAGGGATCATTAAAATATGTTCAGATATTGCAAAATAATTATGATTAATTTAATAAGTCATGACACACTCCATAATCTCCCCAACAAAGCTGCCCTTCTTATGTTAAAAGTATGTGTATATGTGCACATGTGTATTGGCATCAGCAGTCCTGGGACTGTATTTGATATCAGATCAATACCAAAACTTGCTGTATCTCACAGCACTATAATGCATATGGTTTGAGGAACTTCCACACAGCCTTTATAACATTTTCTATAAGAGAAACGTTTTTTGTCCAGATGTGATGGTGTCAAATGGCCCAATCATGATTAGCATGATTATTTATAAAAATTCAGATTAAAGATTTAGACGTTAATTTTATGTACATGCCTCGTAGTGAAGTTGACACGCATGCTTAAGCAATAATTGACCAATAAAAACTTGTGATTTGTTATTTTCACTGCAGAAAACAGCTTGTGAAAGAGGTCAGGTGTGTTTACAAACAGAGCTGATTCTGAGAATGGGAAACACATAAAAGCATTGGGAGGAATCCAAGACAACTTACGTATGAAAAGTGAAAGGAGATAGTGGTGAAATGTTGAAAACATTTGCCAAGGGAGAACCAGGGCTTTACAGTCAAGACGTCTAGAGACTACAGAACCACCAGTACATGTCTGTGGGTACATTAAAAAGATACATTTAAAGATATGACTAAATTGCAACACTAAGGTTTATGTAGAACAGACTTGGGCACTGAACAAGGTCAAACATATGTGTGGTGTTAACCACTACACCAATCAATGGTTGACACCAAACAGTTTTTCATTTCTATAAATCAACTTGAAAACAAACCTAACATCCCAGAAATTAATGTCTATTATTGTGCTTTATGACAGCCTAAATATGAGTATTTGACAGCAGCTTTTACAGATTTTAATTACATCAGTTTTATGCGGTTTGTTTCCATTTGTCCTTTAATATTTTTCATTTGGAACCTTTTTTCCCCTATAGATGTCCTTTGTTGGGATGAGAAGCAAGAAGTAGTTTTCCTTTAATGCGCTGCATTGCTCACGTTTGAAAGGTCTTTATTTTTATAGGCTATGAAAAAGAAAAGCCTCGCATACAAAAACTAAGGATCTATACACACCTGTTTTGAAGACCCAACACATAACACCAGATCAGAGGTTTAAAACCGATATACAATCTACACTTTAGTCACTTCCTGTCTCTTCCTAAAGAGTTTCTAAACTGGAAACGCTTGAAGGTGGTTAAATCATGGAAATAACAAAAACCAGACTTACAAAAGGAGATTTTATTTTTGCCTCAATGACACAACAGTGTTAACAGTTCATCTGAACATTGATGGTTTTAAAAGCTGTGGAGATTATTGTTAAAACCTGCAAGCTTTCAGCGGTGCCATCAAGGCATATCCAAAGGCCAGAAATCATGCGTTTTCAGAGTGGATTGTGTAAAGAAATAATTCCATTTTTTGAATAATGGAAAACACAAAGATTAACTCTAGTAAACTCAGAACAACAGTGCTTTCTCCATCTGCAGGGATGCTGCTAATATTAGAAAGTATTTGAACCTATTTTCCAAAACAGTTAAGGAACTGCTTTGGCACACATACAGTGGAAATGGGAAATCTTATAGGGAAACATACAGTAAGTGGTCCTTTAGAAGTCATGCACATACTAAGTAGACTTTAAATAATCCTCACTCATATGAAAGTTTCCATAGGGCGGTCACTTCAACAGGCACTGTCATCGTTAATAAAAGATCTTAAAGAATAATAGTTTAATGGTGCTTGGAACAAACGGATCCTGCCTCAAATGATGCGATGCAGGCTTTAAGCTTTGTTTACTGGGGTGCTATGTGCCATTAAAATAATCTGCAGGATTGACTGGGTTAGACTTTGTATGTGTGCTTGATGATGGAAGAGGAAAGTACAACGTGTGGAGTCTTCTTGTCAACCAGTGCGTAAGATGATGTGGACTCCAGAGTCAGTAAAAACAGGGCCGCTCATGTCTCCCACTTTGAGAGCAAAGGAGGCGTCTTCAAAAGGCTTCTGCATCTGACCTAAAGCAGAAACACACACTGAGCCATTATCCAAATAAAAACTCATACAACATGATGCACATCAGCACGTGCATCTATAGGTAATCATTCATTTGTATGACTATTTCATATTAATGACATATTAGCTCATTTACATGATTAATTACATTAATTTCTTTTATTCAGTTCTACAGAGTTTGTGCAGCTAGATAACAGGCTTGTACAGGCTAAGCCTACACTTGAAGCCACTTAGGTGTTCGATGGCGGGGGTGACGCGGTGCCACTCTTATGAATGAAACTTGAGAAAATCCAATAAATCCAGCTGTGCTTATCTTGCCCATTTAACACCTTTAATGCTTTCAATTGGTTGCATTTGTTGTTCAACAGTTCTCTTAGTTTCCAGCGTGTCACAAACCGTTTGCTCCTTCCGAACAACAACACCCTCTGATAATTACCTGTGCATACCTTAAGTAAGACACCATAAACATTCAAAAAGTGACCCCTAGTGGCACACAAAGGTAACAACACAAAAACAGCTCCTACAAGCCTAACGTACAGTTTCAGGTCAAACAAATGCTAGTAATAACTGCTAATAATCTTTTTCACTTCGCTGTGGACAAATTTGGGCCAACTCTTCTTTGCAAAATGTTTTAATTCAGCCACATTGGAGGGTTTTCAAGAACCAATGGCCAGATCAGCTCAACACAAAGCTACATTCAGAGGTGGACTTGCTGGTGTTTCAGATGATCATAATAAATGAGGTCATCACTTAAAATAACTGGCAGTCACCAGTGCTACCCCTAAAGCCTTAAAGCCTCGTGGCTGATGCTCCTATGGTATAAATTTGAAAATTGAGACTTCCTTCTTTATCGCATTCACAAGATTTTTCAGAAAACTTCACCTCTAATATTGACATTTAGGTAGGGCTGCTCAATTAATCGAATTTTAATCACGATTATGATCTGGGCTTTCAACGATCATTAAAAATGACTGAGCCGATTATTAGCCCCTCCCTCGTGCTTTACTCTCGCGCTGCTCCGTGTGGCAAATCGAGCGCACCTCTCTGCATTTCGAACACGCGTCACAACAATTAAGAGGACCCGAGGGAAGCTCGGAAAGCTAAGCAGAAGTTATTTGGAGAGGAGAGTGACTGCCGTTGGTTGAAAAGAGAGGTTAAAAACAAAACAAAACAAAAAACCATTATGGGTTCGCAGAGTCAGATGTGGATCAAGTAGACATAGTGTGTAAACTCTGCTACAGTGTGGTAGCTGCACCACAGGCCAACACTGCAAAGTTCACTAAACATAGATGTTTACATTTTTCATTTAATTTTTATATTGCAAACATTTGCACTGTTATCAGTATTTGCACACTATTTTATATTATTTTTTAAAGTCATTATTCAATACATTGTTATTGTTAAATAAATATCGTCAAATAATCGAGATCTCGATTTCAGTGAAAATAATCGTGATTATCATTTTTGCCATAATCGAGCAGCCCTACATTTAGGTTGAGGTTAATGAAATTTGAACTTGCCCAAGATTCTTAGGAGATACACCTATAGTGTGAACTTTGCTTTGAGTTATCGCATTCACAAACTTGTGCATTCATGCCACCCATGCATCAGGCGGAGTGACGACAATACCACATCGGCTTTTTACGGCCGAGGGGTAAAAACTGCAACTTCTGTATTTACTCTGGTTATCCTTGTCTCATATTGAAAATCAGAATCAGAATACTTTATTAATCCCGAGGGAAATTAGGGATTGATGTTTGAAACGTGTGACAAATATGGAATTAAACTGTGCTCACAAACTGCTGGTTTAACTTGTCACTACTATCAGTTATTCATGCACTGAATGTTTGATCACTTGATGGAGAGCTATGTGCAGGATTTTGTTTTATTCAGAAAGACAGATGAAGGAGATGCTGAATGAGAGACTGCACTGAACAGAGAATGACATCACGCCGTGCATACCTCTACCAAACAGTCCCAGATCTCCACCATTCTTAGCGGAGCTGCAGTCGCTAAACTGAGATGCCAGGGACTCAAACTTCTCCTGTCCAGACTTGATCTGTTCTATGTACTCTGCACAGAAGACAGAAGATATTAAATGCATTCATCAGACTTCGTAAAATCTCCTCTCCATGCTGCCTTACTTACTCTGAATCAAATCCAAGGCCTCATCTTTAGATCGTGTAATGTTTTGTTCCCTCCAGGAAGATGGACGACGCGACTGATTATGCTTCACCAAGAGATGAGAGCAGCGTACCTGAATTTTAAAAAATATATACATATACAAATATATCAGTATTTGTGTGTTAACACTCCAGATGTTGGAGTATCAGAACCACTTTACAATTTGGATGGCAGAATTTCAACTTTACAGCAAGTCATGCAGCCCTACAACTACATTTGACTGGTTCTTCCTTTGACCTTCCACCAGATGTCATGAACATACAAGAACACCAATCAACATTACATAAGTCGCAAGTGTAAAAGAAAAAACTAAACTGCTTAGCCCTAGAATAATAAAATTAATTACTGTTTCAGTCCACCAGGTGGTGCTGTTGATGGTTTTTTCCCCCCTGTCTGCTTCATAACTAAGTATTGTGATAAGATAAGATACATACTGATCAGCAATGACGATAACCATTAGCTAAGTAAAAGCACACAGTTGTCCATGAGTCTTTATTAATAATCATGTGAAATATTAAATACTGTTAATGACTGGATTCCATTTCTCTACACCGTTCCTCCTATCACTATTTAAATGCATACGTGTCATATTGCAGGCAGCTCCCTGATGTCTTACAGGAACATTTCAAATGTTATCCTGGAGAACGCTATCCCCCGGCCAAAATGATTTTTCACAATAGTTGTCGAATCATAAATAATTTGCAGGCATTACCAGTACCCTAGCTGGAATCTGAACATGCCGTGTAAAACGTGTTTCAGTACCTCTTTAGGGAAAGTAGCACTGACTCATCACGTGCATAAAAAAAACAAACAAAAAAAACTAAACTAAACATTACACACAACCTTATCTGGCTCGCCACGTCCGTCTCCCACTGGACGTTCCCACTGGCTGGCATTAGTGATGTGGTTGAAGTAGTACACTTTGCCTGTTGAAGTAATGACAGAGAACCAGTAAATTCATTAAGCTTTATTAAGATCTTTTTAAACACATGTAAACACAACACGGACTCTGCAGCTACCCATTCACCCAGTACAGGATACTGTGCTACAGCAACTGGCCTCACTTCACACGAAAATGTCTAAGACTTGAGTTTTACACAGGGATGGCCGACGCTGAACCTAACAAGTTATCCTGGAGTACACCTGAGAGTTAGGCTACGTTCACACTGCAGGTCTTGATGCTCAATTCCGATTTTTTGATCAAATCCAATTTTTTTGTCTGCGTGTTCACACTACAAATAAAACGCGACAGCAAACGCGCTCTAGTGTGAACGCTCAAAGCGGCCCGCATGCGCAAAAGAAGACGTCACACACAACGCGCTCTGTTTAGACCCAGAGCAAACAGTATTGTTTGACTGATGGCCCTTAATATAAAGACTTCGGACTTTATTTTGTTATTTACATAATAATGTAGATAACTTAATAATGATCCTTATTGCTGTTTTAGAGAGGAGCGGTGCTTCAAAGGATAGCTGCAGATTTCTGTCAGAATCTGCAGATTATACAGTACAAATAAAATAATCACGTTTCTCCAACGTTGTCTTCCCAACAGTTTCACTGACATCTACACGGGATGGCCAGGAAGCGTTCGCGATGTCTTATTGGGCGCTTCTCCGGCGCTGATAATTGGCGTCTGTCTTGTGTCGGTGACGTAAAAGACGGATTTAATGCGACATGACCATTCAAACAGCAGTCGCTTTCTAAAACATCAGATATGTATCAGATTCAGTACCACATACGAAAGTGACCCAGATCGGATTTGCGCCGTTCACACTGTCATAGCATGATCGGATATGGGTCGCACAGGGTCAGAAAAATCGGATTTGATGCACTTTCGCCTGCAGTGTGAACGTAGCCTTAGAGCCATCATTTAAGCTGCTAAATGTCCACCTTTCTTTGACAGCTGATCACTGATGATGTGTGTAAGCCACTGTTGTGAGCTGCTAAAAAGAAAAAAACAAAAAACAAAAAAAAACAACCAAACTGCTTCCTGCCATGACTGTAAATAAAGGTAATGAGAGAAAAGCATCAGAGATGCTATCAAAAAGCCACAATAACCAAACTGACTAAAAAAAGCTTATTGTGTGAGTTTACAACTATGAGCAAAGCCTTTTATATTAGACATTAAAGGCCATCTGCACAGGAGAAAATAAATATCGCAGGATGTCTTCATAGAAGAACCACCTTTGAATCCTTCACGGCCTTTCAGCAAAAAGGTGTAAAAGGAAAAAAAATGCTGCTGAGGCCGTACACTTTTAAAAGAAGCACCTTTCTCTAGTTTAGGATTCGATTGTACTTAACAAACACTGAGTCAACTATACAGTTTCTTCTGTTTTAAAAGTAATTCTTATTTTAAGACTGTTTTCACGGACCACTGATTCATTTATTAGGCCAAATGTGACCTTAAAGCTGCAGTCCAACATCATGAAACCCGACTGTTTTTATCTTTGCAAATAAAGACTTCCAGGTAAACTGCTAAATGGTATACGCTCTGACACACAACCCTGCTACCGCTAATGTTCACTGATCGGCTCTTTTGCAGTGCTAACATTTTCATGTGTGGTTTCATAAGACCAAGATGGTGAAAGCCCAACTGCCACACTGCAAGTTTCAAAGCTGGTGCCCACAAACCACGGGGTGACATTAAAGTGGCTCTGCCCAGCTTTTATATGCTTTGGGTGCTTTCCATGACTCAAGCATGCCTCCTTTCTTCCTCTGGTCAGGCTCCATCTTCATATAAAGCAATTAGCTTGTTGTCCAGTACTAGTTGGCAACTAGTTGCTAGCACTGTCACTAGGAGACAGCTCTTCCTAGCCATCTCAGAGAGATGTGAAGGAGGTACGTGTCGATGGAGGAGCTGCTGTTGCTAAATGAGAACTTTGTGGTTTTATCGTCAGTGTACAGTGAGTCACGGTGCACAGCTGGGCCACCTGTCCAACTCACAGACTCCCACACAAGCCCTCACTTAAGAACGATTTCAAAGCTTAAAGCAGCTTCTCCTTCACAGTCTGAAAGTCATTCAAATCTCTAACAGGCCAATTTAAAAAAAAAAAAAAAAAAAAAAAAAATCTCTCGAGCCATCTTTAGATATGCTAAAAAAAAAACAAAAACAAAATATTAGTATTTTTTATTTTATATCTTCCAAATATTTACCTTTGATTTATTTACTTGCGTTATTGCTACTTCCTTACTTATCTTTATTAGTCGTTGATATAACAGGCTACAAGGTAACAAGACAGGCAGCACTGTAACATATCACTGTACTAATTTCAGCAACTGCATTACATCATTTCACTATTTGCATTGAAAAGGTTCTTCAATTATCTCAGCAATGGGCAGATTGAACGAAAAGAGAGGAAAAAAAATCAAACCAGCAGTTTTCTTCCTGTGCTGCTGTCAGCTGAGTTCAGATTTTTGCAGGGAGGAGGAAAATGGTGGAGCAGTTTACAACATTTGAGAAGTGGTGATGTTGCCATTTCATTGAATGAAAGGATGAGATCATGAAGCGCAAACTGCATCCAGAGCAGAAACTGCTGCAGTATACTGTTAATGCAACATCTTTTTACAAACATCTTCACGGTGAAGAACCCAGAGTCGGTGTATCCTGACCCTTAGTCAGCAGCCAGAGCCCAACAGGTAATAAAGGAAGTGATGAGCCATCAGGCTCAGCCTCCATTTCTACCTGTACATGTTTCAACAGTAGAATCAGTGTGTGTCTGAAGGCTCCTTGAGTTGGTTTTCAACTTTGCCACGTGTTATCACTACAAAAAAAAAAAAAAAAAAAATCTTACAGCCTCCGTTATGATAGGGGTTTTTGTCATTGTGTGGGATGTAGCCTAAGGCTTATAATGCATCACAACATGCTGTCAGTCATGTTGCGGTGGAGTAGCGCAAAGTATAACGAGAAATTACTTTCTCCAAGGAGTAACTAGGTAATGCAAAATTAAACAAAAACAAATTAAATAAAAGTGTTTTAAGACTTTGAGCAACGACCCCAGCAATTTTCACCTCACAGTAACTGTTTTGTTTTTCTTTCTTTTTTAAGTAATTAGCTTCCTTGAGGGATGCTAAAATATTTAGGTTAACTGTATATTAAATATTACAGTGTTTCTCCGTGTAACTGTGCTGTATTAGAATTTACTGGTCCTTACAAAACACCACAGCACGAGAGCTATGACGATAAACTGTGTCACGTGAGGAGGGAGGAGAGAGGATGCATAAGTTTAGCATTCTGAAAAGCGTCCTACTGCTGGGACTCGTTCAGTCTGCAGGTGAGGTGCTGGGGCGGGCTGACGTCATGCAGGGCCCTGCCGCAGCCAGGTTGAATGAATCAGCTTTGGCGCGATAATGAAGCTAAAGTGCCTAAAACAAGCTGAGAAAACGCCACAATTAAATAAAGACAATGACAGCAGCGACTAACCCCTCGCTGCTTTTAGACTGCAATGATTAAACACGTCACTCCAACCTCGTTTCAGCACTAATGCACGATGCTGAGGTTGCTAGCTACTGAGCTAAGTTCACTATACACTGCAGTTTAGCTCACTATTTAGGACACTTAGCTTCTTTTGGCTCGTGTTTTATCACCTGAACTGCGGCTCATTCTTTTCTCCCATCCGGGCGGTAGGTTCTCCTCGTCTGCCATGTTGCTTTCTGCAGCAGCGTTTTCAAATTTGATTTCAATCTAGAAGCCGTGTGACGAACCAAGCTGCAGCTAGGCAGATTACGACAGTTGGCCTGACGTTTATGGTAAAAGTTGTTTCCAGTATTAGGTCCGCCATTGGTGGGGGTTTTTGTTCTCTGATAGGTCTAGTGAGAGCGCCAATCATCGTAGTCCTCATTTGATTGGTAGGAAGGCGAATTCGCAACTAAACCAGCTTTACGGTAAGCAGGACCGAGAGGTTTCCAGAAAATATCAGCGAAGGAAATAATTGTTTTTTCTGCTGCACGTTTCAAGGTAAGGATGACAGCTTCAACGTGCGGTTTTTATACGGTATCATAATGTTTCGAATTTTGAACACATAAAGCTGCCCATGAGTGTATTTAAATATAAGTCCCGTTTGTTACATTAACGTGGTGTTGTGAGCAACAGCTAACGTTAGCTAAACAAAACAACCTGGCTGATTTCAGTAGATTTCTGTGCCTGTGATTTCCAGCGCGTCTTCTATAAAACAAACTCACTATGGTTATCACCTACTTTATCATCTAATACCTTCATTTGTCTAACGTTGTCTCATCTCTTCCTTTTTTCTGCAGACGTAAAGATGATCGAAGTGGTTTGCAACGACCGTCTAGGCAAGAAAGTCCGGGTCAAGTGCAAGTATCCTTTGCTGAAACTCTGAAAATGATGCTGAATATTGTCTCTCAACATACACGTCAAAATAATGTTTTAGGTGCAGACATCTGGGATGTCTTGAGATGAGTTAACATAAGTCAGGATTTTTAACAGTACAGCATTCATCTGCATCTGCTTTCAACGCACCCCTGCTCTGAAAGTATGGACTTACTTTGAAGACGCAAGCAAAGCTCATTTATATTATAGAATGGTGTGGAGAATAGTTTTACAATGAATCTATTAACATATGAGTTTCTAGAGTATGTTATAAGACTAAAATTCAGTGTCACTGTTTATCTTGGCATTTCTTATGACTTATTTCATTCCGTTAATACAGAATCCCACAATTGCAAGTCTGTGGGTGATTATAATAGTCATATTTGAGATTTCAGCTTGTAAGTGAACTTTATTTAAAACGTCAGTGTCTTACATTTTGGTCTTTCATGTTCTTTTACCTTTTAATATATGACGCTATTTATGTTTATTATCATCAAATGATGCTTAAAAATGGTGCTTGCCCCCACTTGCCAACTCTTGACAGCAGATATAATACCACTTGAATGAACGCCACTTGACAATCAGCTAAAAGTCTGATGATTTTCAGTAACTTCTAGGTGTCGCAGCTTGAAGGGATCTTGTTTGATCAAGTGTTAGATGTGTTTTGCCTATAATGGGTTCAGGAGCAGTCTGTCACGGGGCTACAGAGAGAGTTGGACCAGTTTAGCTAGAACACTTTAGCCATCCTGCGTGTGTTTTGATTGAGGAAAGCAGAGCGTCCAAAGCTGCTGCGCCGTCCATCTGCAGATCAAAAGAAACAAAATGATATTAGCAGACAACGCTCAGATTTTTTTAACCACGCATTTGTTAACACTCTGGATGTTTTCCAAGCTGTTACACTGCCCTTCCTTAACTTTGGTGTTTCAGCTCTGAGGATACCATCGGAGATCTGAAGAAGCTCATAGCTGCCCAGACAGGAACACGGCATGATAAGATCGTGTTAAAGAAATGGTGAGCTGCTCAAATGGGATTTGATGTGCTTGATGACAAAAGCTCATCTATTTGGACCTAAATGTTGTCCTTTGTTTTCCACAGGTACACCATATTCAAGGACCACGTGTCTCTGGGTGACTGTATCCTTTAAAGGTTTTTTTTCCTGTAGTTATACTTATGTGGTTTTAGTTAGATTACCTTTAATTTAATAATGATAATGACCATGACATTATTACACCCTCACAGAACAACTGCAGTTCTTTTTATTGCACTCACAATGATCCATAACATAAATGTATCCATAAATTGTTTAAATCGGTTAAAAAAAATTATTTTTTTCTTGATTTAAAGATCAAGATTATTTTTGTTGTACTTAACCAAAAACTCTCCAGATGAAATCCACGATGGGATGAACCTTGAGCTGTACTACCAGTAAGCAAGAGGGGAACTACGAGTCAGATGTACAGATGTAAAGATGTTTCTTGCTACAAACACAAACACACATGCGCCGCTGGAATTGAAGGTCTCCCACAACATGATGGAGCGAGAGCGACTCTCACACAGCAACAAGTTTTAATTTTTCCTCTCAAATTACTTTGTGAAAGAGACGTTGAGGTTTTTTTTGTTTTGTTTTTTGATATTTTGGAAATAAAACTGATATTTACCTGACTGTGAGAGTGAGTGCTGGTCTTTGTTGTCCATTAATTATTTTCTCATACTGGGTGAGACTGGGAAACCTTATGTATCGCTAACTCTTCTCCAAATTACTCTTTGCTTTCCAGCTTGCTGGATGAAGGTAAAGTGTTGGGCAAAAGCATGTAAAAAAACATGGAGTTAGTTGCTTTTGATGTTGGTGGTAGAAAGTAGAAGGGATTAATTGGTGCCAATGGGACTTACAAACTTCTCAGTGGATCTTGGCAATGATATTTGCCTATGGCTGTGCATCCAACACCATTCACGTGGGGATGTATATGAATAATTTCAGTGGAGGCAAATAGAGACCATCAGGTTTTCTAGGGGCCTTCTGCTCCAACTCCTCCACAAACTTTTAATTAGTCGTAGCTTTACCTCTGTACATAAGACCAGTATAGCTAATGAGTTTATCGCATATATGCGTTGCAGAAGCTCGATTTACACAAATGCTGTTTTCAACAAAAAAAAAGTCCTTTGACTTAAAAAAGTGATACTAACTGATTAATCAGCTTTGGCAGCGGTTCTCAGACTGTGAGCTGGGGTTGGCAACCAGGGGGAATTGGTATGAGCGCTAAAACTCCCTGTACACTATATGTTTAACCTCGATATGTTAAACCATTCTTTACCACATTACTCTGGTACTGGACCACATTTCAGAGGAAATTATAAGACCTTTGTGCATCTAACATGTACTTTTATTTTAGAAACCTTTCTGTAGTGTACTGATCAGATAAGACAGCTATAGTACAAAAACCACCTGCTTGTATTCACTGCATCAGCGTGAATTCATAAAAGGTCTATTGTGTAAACTATTTTTGCAGTTCTACATGTCAGGAAGCCCGTGGCATTGATACTTTGACCTTTGTTGCAGCTAAATAAATGCTGCTACTACAAAGAAGTGCCATGGCCTGCAACTCTGTTTTAGATTTTAGATTTAGCATTACAACACAGATGTGGGCACAAAACCAGGCCCATAATCAAACATTTTCCTAGTTTGGTGTGTAAGAACATGTCTGCACTGAACAAAGCCATCCAACATGTTTGAAGTGGAAGCAGCACTTTTGGCAAAGTGAGAGCGAAGTCCTGCTGCCATGGAGACCTAAACCACTTACTTATAGACTCAGTCTTATTGGACATGGATAATATTGTCTGTCCCAACACTTCAGAGCTTTAGCCAACAGTCATTCTAGGTTAACTGACATTTCTGGCAATTGATGTAAACCTTTTACTAAAACTGCATCAAAGAAGGAAAAGAATGAGAGGACAGTCGTGCACAGCTGTGGAAAGACAAACAACAACTGCTGAATAAGGGAAGACGTCAAATGTGATAATTAGAATCCCTATATACTAGTATCGTTTCCAAATTGTTGCCAATACAAGAATTTGAATCATTTTTAAAAATAAAAGGCAAGTTTTACCTTATTTGACGTTGAAGAAGAGATCAAAGTAACGTCCAAAGTAATGTGATAATTAGAATCCCCATTTATCATTCTCCATATGCTGTCAATACAAACAATAGCAGTAAGAAGGTTTACAATAGCTCTTCATAGTATTATTATCACTTTGACCTTCACATGTATCTATTGAAGTTGAGGGAGAGGTCAGACGTGACACAATATTCTAAATCTTTATGCATTACTTTCTAACAATACACACTATATACAGCAAACCAAGCCTAAAATACTCTGTTGTAATACTATTACTACTAATACTACTACTAATAATTAATAATAACACAGCAGTTAGTTACATGCATGCACTGTAAAGAAAGAGTAAGGGCACTTGTTCACACATACTGTTCTTCACCTTTTCCCTACAATTGCAGAAACAAATCATCATGTACTCGTTTCTCTTGTAGTGGTTTTAGTGTCAGTCCTCCACACTGGCTAAACCTTTTAACCACTAAACACCTACTTTGCAACCCCCAACCTCCCACTATGTTTCTCTGTGTTTGGTGGTCTACTGATGTTCTTGGTCTCCTGGTTTCTTACGGGTTGCAGACTGCAGTCCAAATAAAGAAAACTGTCTTGTTCACGGCCTCTTTTTAAAACCTTTTTATTTGTTGTTGTTGCTCCCTGAGCCTGGTTCTGCTGGAGGTTTCTTCCTGTTAAAAATGAGTTTTGCCTTCTCACTGTCTCACTGTTATTTTTGGGTCTTTGCTTTGCATTATACAGCGCCTCGAGGCAAATGTTGGAACTTTATAAATAAAATCGAGCTGAACTGAATTGTCAGTTAGCTTTAGGTTTAGCTTTAACTTTAAGACTGCACCACATGAAGTCACATTTGCTGCTTTGGTAATCGGAAATCCGCTGCATACACGATGTACATTAAACACCCTTTTTTCAGTTTTTAATTTAATTTCACATGAGATCACACAAACACTTAAACGTGAGCTTAAAAACAACACAGAGGTGGTGTTGTAAACTGTAAATTTCGAGTAGATATAATGATATGGTTAAAATCCATACATGAACCAGACATCATCAAGCTGGCTGAACAGAGATTTTATTCACATCACTAGACACTCATCACATAATCACAAGTAGCTACTGGCATTCTCGTTCATACACACAGCCACACTCCTGCATGTTGGTTAATGCAGTCCCTCACACAGACCCCTACACATCGAGAACGAGTCTACATATCACATCCATAGGAACATCAGCAGTAGTCAGAGTAATCCTCCTCCACATAGTTGGCTGGAAAGAACCCCACCTGGAAACACAGGAGCAGTGCAGGTCAGACAAGAAAACAGCAAATAAATAAAAAAAATATATATTTTTTACATTTTTTCCGTGCTCTCACCCGGCCGTACACCTCTCCTTTCCACCAGCCACTGTGACCCTTCTTGGAAAGGATCTTGATGGTGTCTCCTTCCCGCAGCGAGAGCTCGGAGCGGTCCCTGGCCGAGAAGTCATACCTGGCCCTTGCGACGCCAAAGCTCCTCATGCTGCCCCCTGTGAGACAGAGCCCACATTGCAGCATGGAACAGCTTAAAGGAATAGTTTTGGGGAAACAGTCTTACCCCATTCCTCGCAGAGGAGTTTTCATGAGCGTTATCATCACCACTCATGTTAAACAGAGTTAAAGCAGATTTTAACTTACAATAAAGACTGGAGATGGCAAAAAGAACTCATGCGGCTATCATAAAGTCATTTCTAGACTCTTGCTTTTGTTCAAAATAAAGAAACGTGATAAAAATGAATATGAGAGCTCCATGATCTGTAGTGATCTGCACTTCCAAAACTAGGAGGTGGGTTGCTCTGTCATTTTGCACAGACATTTGCAAGTCACAGAGGACGACTTTGGTGATCACAGTGAGGACTGTAGGAGGTGATGGAGATCTTCTGTACCTGGTGTGAAATTGGGCATGTTGTCAGACAGGTTGCTTTGCTCCGGTTGTTTGAAAGGTATACAAAGTGTGGTGTCCAGGTCCTTAAAGTACTCCTTCAATGAGGTCTGCTGGTAATACTGAATCATCTCCTAATATGGGAGGGGGGCGGGAGGAGAAAAGAAGCGTGAGAAACGTAAGAGAGATGTTAGTTGTGGTTAGAGAGGAGGAGCTGAGGTCAGCAGCAATCCAGCACTAAAGATAATGTTCAGCGGTAGGTTTGGTTTCTCTTGCTCTGAGGCAGTGCTTCAGCTTTATGACTGTGTATGACTTACTACTAGCTCCTTGAAGGCCTTCTTGTCGTTGATGCGGTAGAGGCCTTCACTAGAGGTGATCTTAATGTGTCTGATGTCCATGTTGAACCTGAGGGAGGAGAGAGGTGAATATTAAAAGCCACAGTCTGGGAACTCAGTCCACGTGGAGGCTGAACGGCAAACACAGCGATGGCTCTCCAACGACAGAATCGAGAATTTTTCACTTCTGCAAAGATGAATGGATTTTGTTGGCTCATGAATTATAAACAGATCATGCATTAAATGCTTTGTCAGTCTGGATTGTTTCCCTTGGTTTTGAGAGGAAGTGATACTTCGTTTACTGCACATTTACGCATTACACGTGTTTGGTGAAACATCTCCAAATTTCCAAACCGTTTTATGGATGGGGAACTTTTTAAAGAGGAGGTTTATTTTACAAGAGGATGACAATGCAGTATATTTCCTGATGACGTTTTGTATGATTTTATTAAGTTAAATGCTCCTTTGATGCAAAAAGATGTTCATCCTTCCATCCATTTTCTTCCGCTTATCCGGGGGCCAGGTCGCGGGGGCAGCAGCCAAAGCAGAGCAGCCCAGACCTCCCTCTCCCCAGCCACCTCCTCTAGCTTGGCCAGTCGAGATATATAATCTCTCCAGCGTGTGCAAAAAAAAAGTGCTCTTTCTTATTGTTTTAGGGCAGATATGCAGCTTATCCTTTAACAATTAAGGTTTGAAATGCAATCGGACCAATAATAGAATATTTAAAAAAATTGCTTGTAATTTGGCCATCTTCAAATCAACAGATAGATAATCAAACAGTACTTTAACTGATATATGTCTTACTTAATGCTGATAGCATACTCTCCTCCATCTTTCTGCCGCACGAGGAAGGTACCATCAGAGCGGGACATTAATAGGTTTTTGGCGGCCGTGCGGTCCATGTTTCCCGCAAACCTTCAATCACACAGAGAGAACGAGAGCGTCAGTTTATTTTGAGTGAATACTGTAGCCTCTGCAACATTAATTCACACAGTTATTTTTTGACAACAGTCACAAGACCAATCAAGTTACACTGCTATCAAACACACACTTTGTCACTACAGCATTACTTGGCCTTCTTTGACAGTTATAGACGTGAGAGCAGACAATGATTCAAATATGAGTGTCATTACAAAGAAACAATCATTTCACAAACAGCACCAAAGTGTTAAAAATTTAGGATCCAGACAAATGTGAAAAATGGTCAGTATGGCAAGCTTTGAGCCAAATTTGAAGAAATCCCCTGAAGACATTTGTGAGATATTTCATTAAAGTGGGTAGCCCTAAAACAAAACACCTCTGGCTTCGCTCTTCGCTGACAGCTAGTGGAAGAAGCTTTGCCTTTAGGGGTTTTTACCAGAAAGACTGTATAAAGAAAAATAGTAGGCTACACTTAGTCCAATGCTTTAGTTGAAAGCCCATCAGTTCACACCTTAACCACATCTTAAAAAGCTATCAAATTAAATGTATCGGTTGCATTTCCCTGCACAAGCGTACATAATTCTGAAAAATACTTTCAAACGAGCTTTAAGCCGATGTTGTTCTCTACAAACTCTGATCAATTATTTTGATAATGGAAAGCTCTGTTTATAAGAAAAATTATGTTGTCTGACTGTACATGATCAGTCGTGTTCACTTTCCTGTCCTTAATGTCATACTTTTCATTACCACCAGGTGTCGCCAAACTGACACATTTTCTAACACGCTGTCCTTCAGGAGGGCAATGGTGTGATTAAAAAGCTGTTTATAATCACTACTTTAAGGGCTCAGAATGCCGTCGTCATCGTCATCAACACGAGCCTGGGGGTGAATCACATATCACCACAGTGTACGGTACATCCCATCAGTTTGAGCGTTACAGAGTGTTCCAAACGCTGCCATTAAAACGCCTATAATTTTCAGTATCGGGTTCTGCTTTTGCGTCTGTTAACTAGTACTACTCTATGTGTCGGCTCAGTGGTGTTTCCCACTGAGTTTTGCAAACACTGCAGCACTGTAAAAAAAAAAAAATCAGACCATGGTTAACCAAGGTAAGCAGAAGCTCGGCGAGCGAGCAATTCTGCCCCGTTCCTGTCAATACTCACCAGTTGAAGCCAGATAGGTCTTGGGGTGGCCTCTGGAAAGTAGTGAGATCACAGAAAAGTCACATATAAAAAGGCTGATAACAAGTTTTCATTTCCTTCTGCTTAATGTTTGTTTTCTTTACAGGAATATGCAAGCTGACAAAAACCACTTGGCTGTGCTAAATTTAGTCAGTTATTTGTTTGCTGTTCTGAGCTTATGCCTTTCTGGGAAATTAAATCTATTTGAAAATGTTGTTTTGTTTTCAAAATGGAAAAAGGTAGGGTGCTTACTGGCTGCTGGATTGTACTCACAGTGAGGTAGGGCTGAACCTTTTGGCAAGGGAACCATCCCATTAGACCACTGGTTAGATTTCTTCCCTATGTCACATAATAGAAAATAACATGATCAGACTGAGTCAACCGATCAGTCACTGAAGGGTAAATCAAGCAATCGACCCCAATTGTAAAAATATTTACTCATATACAAAAGATAGCAATCTGAGGTAAGTCACACATCAAAAATCTGTAAGCAGAGGTTTAATGAGGAAGTACTGTGAAGCATGAAAGAGCTGGCTGACACCTGATTTGTGAATCAATTTTTTTTGGTTAACTATTAACAAAATGTTAAAAACTATTTCACTACGACATGTTTTAAAGTCCTGATGGATAAAATCACAGACACTGTGTTGAGCCCATTTATGCAGCGCTGACAGTGAGACGGTTCAAACGCATGAAGGTTTTTCACTCTTCTCAGCGCATGCTTTCTTTCTCATGAATGAAACTTTCAGTAAACTGTGCCACAGTGAGCCAGCGGGAACAAAAAGCACGGCCGCGAAACCTGAGCGGCTCTGTGGATTTCTGCCGTCAGATTACGCTTATTTTCCAAATCAAAACTGTCACACAGCATCGCGACTGCATGCAGATACAAGTGCAGGTTTGGCACGAGGGAGGAAGTGGAAGACTGAGACGCAGAGAGGAAAATGTCAAAAGAGACTGAAAAAAGACAAAAGCCTCTCACACCTACACGGTAACCACAGGAAACGAGCCTTGAAAAGTCTAAAAAATAATGCATGACCCCCCCTCACCCCTCCCCTTCTTCAGTTTACTGAATGCAGAATGGAGTGCATGTATATGGCTATGTTTTTTAGGCCTACCTCCCACCAGGGCAGCTCTGCGTCAGCGCGGGTCAGCTCAATGACGTCCCCTCTGGAGAGATGAAGCGCTTGGCCGAAGCCCACAGGAGGCGGCGGCATGCCATAATACTCCTGATTTACCTCCATCTTAGGATATCCTGACAGCAGAAAGAGGAAAAAGGAGAGGTTGTGATATTTGGAAGAGCTGCAATAAGGCAAGTACTCCTGGAAAAACGAATCAAACTGGATCAAACTATTCTCTGCATATTTTTTAAAAACTTTTAATTTCAGATAGACAAAGTTTACCAAAAACATCCCCTATCCCCGCCTACCATGATGCTCCGTTTAGATAAATTAAACTGGGCTACCATTAACCACACACGAGTGGGGTTCCCATCAACATGCATAAATTGGTTGAAAATAGTCCACAAACTAGTTAATGGTTGTCGCTCTGATATTTTCTACCTTAAAAGAGGGCTCAGAAAAGAAGACTGTGAGAACATCTCATTCGCTGCAAGTACTGAACTCACGGCTCAATCGGTAAGAATAAAAAAAACAAAGGGAATGAGGGGAAAGCACTTTCATTCAGACGTAAGCGAACCATCCTCATTTATTTACCAGCCCTGTTATGCAACTTGAATAAATCGGGTTGGGGGTATAGTACACTGATATGTTTGACAGGTGAAGCTAAATCACTTGCTGTGATGTTTCTGGGCAGAACTGGAGGGAGATAAACCAAGATATTGACCTCAGGACTCTGATTGACAAAACAAAAAGAGTAAGAATGAAAATATTTACAAGAGTGTTGCTTTTATTCCAGTCATTACAACCAGTGAGTCACAGTTCAGTCATGACTTTTGAAATATTACATAAAATGAAACCTAAAAATCCGTTGGTCACTCCGTGGGCTTTCGTAAATTCCTAAAGTTGAGACATCGCATTACAAACATAAATCTCTTTGAGGTTGCGTCAGAAAGAAAAAATCTTCAGAATCAAAAAGGTGGAGCTATCTGCCATGCTTATGCCTTCTTAGTAAGGGAAATAATCTTCTTCTGGTCAAGAGGCAAAAAGATAAGGTATTAAAACGTGCATCTAGCGATAAGATTATCAGCGTCAAAGAAAATGAATCAGACAGGCTGCAAAGTTTAGTTCCGTCGCATTTCCAGAAGACCAGCTGATCTCTATGCCAGCTCACAACAACAGATGACTCAGCAGGCAAACCTCATAAAGTGGGGTTATTTAATCCTGCAGCTGCAGCAAGCCACTCTGCAACCCACCTCCACCCCACTCTTTTTCATTCGTTGTCTGACGATCTCTACTCTGTTCTGTGCTGAGCTTTTGTTGCTGTTCTTCCTGCTTTATGCTTTACTCTTATGCACATGTAAGAACAGAGACAGCCATACCCTCTAATATAAATCAGTGCTGATGTAAACAATAAGACCCCGTGCACACAGACACACTACAGTAAAAAAATACCTTCTTTTGATGAGGAAAAAAATCAGGTTGCTCGGTCAACAGCCGCAAGCAGTTGGGGAGACCAGAGATTAAGTGTGCAACACTCTCAACCTTAACTGAATTAACCAGCCACCTGATGGCTCTCAAAAAAGTCACAGTCAAACTTATACTGACTGCAATCAGTCAGACAGATTAGTTACAGATTGTTAACACGCTGCGATCTATTTTAGTCAGCATGGTTGCCAAGCGCCTATGTCACTTTGCACTTAGTGTCTTATAGAAAATAGATCACCGTTAAACACATCACAATAAAATACAACCATACAGGCAGGAAAAGCAGACTGGGAATACTTGCTGATAATGTGATATATAACTATCTGAATTATTTATGGTGAACTCTGCTGCTAATAGAGGAGAAAATGATAATTGCCCTGCTGAAGTTCTAGCTGTCCGACATAATAGGGTATGGGTCTTTATCAGAGAAGATCACAGAGAGATTAAAGCTGATGGCAGAGAGGCTTTTAAAAATGGTCACTATATATAGATTTGGTTATAACTTTACAAACAAAGAAAGCACTTTTATGATAACACAACTCACAAGATATATGAATTGTATGTAGGTTATAACTAGGGAAGACACATCGCTACAGCTTTATATTTGAGTGTTGAACAAAAACATAACCTCAGAACCTGAAAGTCTTGTGCTGTATGCTTTCAACATGCTGGTAGAAGTAGGCTTTATAAGCTGATATATCATGAATTGCTTACCAATGCTGGAATGACCAGAGGACCTTTGAGCTTTATTCTGCAGGAGCAAAAGAAAGAAACGGTGAAGCAAAGTTTTGCGCAAGTCCCAAAGAACATCCATCCATTAAAACTGGCACGTACAATAGTGGGAATAAAAAGCCCAAAGAGGCTTTATCCACCAGCTGAGCTGGAAGTTTACAGTATGAAATATATGTAGACATACCTTTTTTGCAGAAACAGAATGATCTGTAATTTTAAAAGCAGAATTGATCATTAGACTAATTAGTAGCGGTGTTTAAACACATACATATGCATGTGTGCACGTATACAGACCTGAGTTTCGTCCACAGGCGGGTACTCTGCCTAAACATTCTTTATGTGCTGCCATCTTACAGCGAGTGCAGCGATAGCCCTGAAAAAATATCCCCCTGCAGACACATTGAGAAATTTTACCTTTAGAGGAGATTCCTTTTCTTTTTTTTTGTTAACTTGTTAATACAGTTCCACAGGAGCTAACTTGTTAACTAGTTGGAGGAATAATAGAATAACAGAAGTACCTTAACAACATTGAGCAAGCTTTACAGGAGGTGGTTTCCTCAAAGCAGTGCATCTGGAAGTCATGGTTATTTGCTGTGGAGTTCTCAGGACTCATATTTGACCTGTAAGCATAAAGCGAAACTGTTTTGACCTCAGCTGGGGGGAAGTAGGCATTCAAACAGCTGCTTTTCAGTGCCAGATACTTTGGTACTTTCACTCTGGTAAAAGTACAAATCATAAGGTATCCGTTTAGAGAGACTGGCGATGAAAAAGCAGTCAAAGCCAGTGCAGTGAGACTGCAAATAATGTAACAAATAGCAGGTTGATGCGTTAAATCAACAACAGAAATCCATAAAACTAAACGTTTCCATGTCCAGCCTTTTTCAGATCCGCTTCTTATTTTGTATGTTCAACAACACAAAAGTCCGTCATTACATAAATGTAATATTTTGGAGGAAAAAACAATTAACAACCTAAAACCTGCAGCAACTTATCCCAGCTCTGGTTTGCTGACATATTGAGGTGTTTTGAAAGAGCTCACTGTTTTTTTTTAGTCTATAAGTCTGAGTATAGTTTCTGGGACTTTAGCTGCTAAATATTCTTCATAGTTCTCTGATTGCTGTTTTTAGTGCTCAGCTGTACGTCCACATTTAATACTCACAGAGCCATCTCAAACTGTTCCAGCCATTTTTTCTTCAGTTCTCTGGTTTTGAAGAATAAATCATAGCCAGACCTTCCGTAGCAATCCAGCAAGAGGAACAAATAGGACCACTGTTCACATACAAAAACACACACACACACAGTCAGTCCTATTGAGATGCCTTATGCCGATCTTGTTTTGTGTGTAACAGGTGTCTCAGTGCAGATTTGGAGACCTTTTTATTGTCCTTCTCTCCTGTGGTTTCATCTCGTATCTGGTAGCTGTGTAGTTCAATGATCTCTTTCAGCTCAAAAGTTTCTCCACTCTTTTTCTTACAAATAAACACGGCTTTATCAAAGAGGAACGCGTACCTGACAAACAGCAGAGCGCACACAAACGCAACGTCAAAAAACAGCTTGTAACATATCAGATGAGACGTGCGTCAGCCACACACGCACCTGTCCTGTTTCGATCTTTTCTCTGAGCTGCAAATCTTTAGTTCTCCATCGATTTTGGGACGACCGTAGAGAGCTAGAGACTGAGTCTGAGGAAGGAGGACGAGAGGGAGGATGAGCAGAAAGGAAATACAAACAACAACCAAAGAGAGACTCATTAAAAATGAAATAGTGTAACCGCACCATGTTTTCTATGGAAAGCTGAAATGTGGTGATTTGCTTGATGATCTCATTGTCTCGTTTCACCTCATTAACACTCTGCGCCAGATCCTGGAAACACACACACATGCATGCACGAGGATTAAGTATCATACATTCAGGTTACATACAAGTAGAAATACACAAATACACACACTTACTCTCATGGCATCTAGAGCTGTTCGCAGGTTCTCCTTCTCTGTTGAGTCAGTGGTGTGTTTTACCAGCTCCTGCAGACACAAGCAAGCCACGGCAAATTAAAGCTGCTGGATAAAACCAACTGGAAACTGAAGATACAGTAAGTACCATGTATGAAGTATAAACACATGCCTGTAATAGCAGGTGGTATTTGAGGACTCTCTGCATGGGGACCATGAGTAAATCTCGTAGAGAAAAACGTCCACTGTTTGCTCTCTTTGAACACTCCTGAGAGAGAGACAGACAGAGCGAACTAGTATTAAACAACAAGAAATGATGATCAAATAAATTTGCATGAAGTTATTTAAATATGTCTAAAATGGAGCGTGTGTTTCCTCCTCACCTCCAGTTTCATCCTGATATCCTCCCTCGCATTTGAAAGCTTGTCAAGGTGTTTTGTTGCCGCCTCCACCTGACTGCAGTAACGACCGTACAGTAACAGCCTGGCGAGAGATGGGATACATAAACATATTTTTCATACATTTGTTTGTAAGATAAACAAGTGGATCTGTGTGTGTGTCTCTGCACGAGTGATATACCTCTCCTTGTAGTTCACAAACACCTGGGACAGATTCCTGGCTCCATTATTTAGGATAGAGTTCTGAACTTCTTCTAGCAATTCAGAATGGGTCTTATTCAAATCCTACACACACACACACACACACACACACACACACACACACACACACACACACACACACACACACACTATGTAAACAAAGGTTTTCCATGAAGTGGGTATATCATGCAGGTGTAGAGGTAAACACCTTCTTTACCTGTACGTTGATGAAGATACTTTCAATGTCTTGTTGCTGGAGAAACCTTTGAAGAGGCTTCATAAAGTGCTGCACAGAAGAGCGAGTATGAGTGTTATTTTTAATTTTTTTTGTGCATGAGTTCTCTATACTTGTGTGCTTGTGATGTATGATGAAGGATTGAAAGAGGTGTGGAACAGGTGTATAAAAAGTGATGTTGTTACTTACGTAAAAATGTTTTTTGCAAATTTGTGATTTTAATTTCACAGAAATTCAGATTTCTTTTTTTTTTTTTAAATGTGTGAGCTTTGAATTTCAGAAATATTAAAACATTTTTGTGTTAAGTTTAAAAGATCTCAGAAATTCACATTTTTTCTGCCCCAGCTCCTTTATGTTTTTTAAGATGGGCTCTGTCATCGTCATTATGAGTCGTTTTTTTTATTGCCATATGAATGCACCGATCTTCTTTGATCAGACTGTGGGTGTGTGCACACCTGTAGTATAGATTGCAGTGTTTCTGAGTATTTCTCTTCCGTCTGTCTGATCTCCTGCAGGCAGCACTCTCTCTTGTCCACACCAGTTTTCTGCTGCTAAAGGGCACAAAAAAAAGTCAAATGAGGGTTTTTTTGCTTTTGTTTGTACTTGCCTTATACAAAAGAAATGGGTTATGGTGTTTAAGTAGCAGTAGTTATTTAAACATTAACAGAGAAGTTTAAACAACCCCTATCAAAGTCAAACAGAAAACTTTGGCACATAGGCTCTGAGGCACTGCGGTTCCTTGACCCACAAAGACTTTCAAAAACCAAAGGAGGTTTTAAGAACATTAATAAGATTGGAAAGACAAAGAAAAATTATTATTCCTGCTACACAAAATTGTATTTAATATTTCAAACTGTCCTTCTTGCTCTTTTCTTACTGAATAATTCTGACTAAAAGGTTTCTAAAAAATCTAAAATAACATGCTTCGGGTGAAGGTGTATATATTAGACATCTGCAAGTAAAACTCTAATCTGATTAAGAGTCTTTGATATGCGGACTACTCTGCCTACCGAGTCATAGCCTCACATGAGGTGATAAGAAACACAGTGAAACCCAGATTTTAGTGCAGAAGTACTTTGTTGGAAGACCTGCAAAGTTTGCAGGTTGCAAGTGAAGGCTACACCCTCCTTTTTGTTGCAGGTTACAGGTCACATGGGAACCACTCACAGTTTCAGGCGGTTCATCTGTCCTCATCAAGTCTTCATAGATTTCATCTCCTTCGTTCTCCTCATCCTCCACAAAGTCGTACAAGTCATCATCTTCATCCACTGTATCACTAATACACAAAACACATGCAAAGTACTTACTGTTATCACCTTTGGCTTTTTTTCTTAAATATATCTGTGCTGTATACGGAGCGTCACTAACCTGTACACCACCTGTACACCACCTGTATAGCTGGTGGAATATAACATTTCTCCACTTGCAATAAACCATCACATCTCCCAGTTTGATTCAATTAAAATTCAAAATGTCCTGACAAGACTCTTAAATTTAATTCTTAAAAGTAAAATAATGCAGAATTTTTGCTGGTAGTTTTCTGTTTGAGTATTTTGAACTTTTCTACAGGTCAAAATGTGGCATTATGAAAGCATTTCCTTGTGAAGATGTTAAAGTTTTATAGGAAAATCCTCAAATCATACAGCCACACAACAAAAAGAGAGAGAGAAAAATTGGCAGCTATTTAAAACAATCTCTCTTCCTCCATTTAGACATTATAGAGAAAAAGGCTTACTCTATCTGGTCAGACAGGCCGCTGTAGATCTCCTCATCAAGAGTGCATCCCTCTAAAGGAAAAGGCCTGTTGAAGGGAAGGTGAGTGTGTTAAAGCAACAAAAAAGAGAGTGAAAATTACAACTGAATAAAGGTTAATATAATATTAGTAATTAAGCATGAATTTAGGTTCCAGGCTGAAGGACAAAACCCCATTACTGTGGTGCTGACTTCCTGATGAGCCGGCGTATTTAATGGTAATGGAAAGGATTTAAATTTTTAAGTGCCCAGAAATCTAACAAAAACCTGTTGTGCTCAAAATATAAAGATTAAATGCCACTTAAATTAATGAGTTACAAAACTTGAAACTTTCGGGAACGTTCTGTCAAGTTAAGAAACAACAGTCTTATCTGGCACTGAGGAAGTGCTGTTATCTGCTACACCAACTTTCAGCCTAAGAAAAAAAACAGCCACAAGTCTCTGGTCCATATAACCAATTTCAGTTGTATAAAAATTATATTCTCGCTTTTAGGGTGGCATGGCCACAGACCAACAAAAAAGTAATCCCAAGTAAGCACTTTCACATCCACGTGGTAGGATAAGGGTATAATTTCATGTTGTGCAATAAACCATTTGAGACTAGTTATTTAAAACTCCATAATTTCCACATTTCTACAGAAAACAGTTATGATTAGGACATTTATTATAAAAAAAAAAGTTGACCATCTTAAACAAGTTACTTCTCCCTTCTCTGCCAACGCATCTGTTTTCTTTCTGCCAGCAACGAAATCGTCTGTGTGATTTCTATAAACCCCAAATATTTCAAGGAAGCAAACAGACAAATAATAAATGCTTCACACTAACAGATAACACACACATCAGATAATTAATAAAATACTACAAATTTAAAAATGCAGATAAAGCTTTTTACAATTGCATTTAAAGGCATTTGTTGCTACGTTTGGCTCTGGATGATGTCAGTGAGATCGCATTAAAGGTAGGTCGATCCAGATATCGGCACCAACAATAGTATTGGTATCAAATCGATAGTAGCATGATAGAGCATAGAAACAATGTATCGATTCTAAGTCCAGTATGTAATCGACTGCTTTAAATTAATTCTTTTTTTGGGAAATGAGAGAATATACCTCAGACGTGCACCATGAAAAATGTCTGAAACTTTTTGTGTTGACTGTCACATCTATTTTATTTATAGCTTATAGCCCATTTACACAACAGAAGATGACCCAAAGTGCTTTGGAGACTGGCACATTTAAATACCCCAAAAGCTGAAAGTTGTGTTTTGTTGTGTTAACCCATTATTGTGGAAAGTAAAACTCACGGTGATTTGGTGGTCATTAAAATGTGTTCAGAATTTGCGAACTGATGATGATTCATCTAAAAATTCATGACACACTGCTCTCCCATACATGAGCTGCCTTTATAAGTTACGGGTATTGCTACTGGTATTGGCAGTACTGGCCCTGTATTTATTTGGCATGAGATCAAGACCAAAATTTCCAGTATTGCACAACACTGGATCAGATATCCTGAATATGATTAGGATATGAGGGCTTATCATAAGAAAGTCGCCTTAAAAGGAGAGCTGGATGGAAGGTGATAGTCTAAGAATACAAGCATGGACTTAGCAGTTAGCACAAGTGGTCCCTTTAAACTTCAATTTTAGTTACAGGCAGGAATGTACTTACTGAAATCCTCTTTGGACAGCAATGGACGAATGAGACAGGGTGGACAACGTATCTATGACCTTACACAGACAGAAACACACAAAGAAGTATAGTACACAATTAACAATCTTGTACAGAGTGTGGGAACACACACTGGCAGAGAAACTGTAAAACTGTTTAACACTTTAAATGTGAACACTAAACAATGGCCTAGTTTCACTCTCGCTCTGTTTGACAGTTCAATTAAAAAGAGCATAATCACGGTGGGTGTTGAAATTTCGTGTGAAATGTGATCAGAAACATACAAAAACAGTGGTTAAAATGAAAGTGAACGCTCTTTGTTTAAAGGAAAGCATGTATTAGCGAGTTTAAATGTTGGTTTATAACTTACTAACCAAGTAAGTAAGGGGCAGTTTGTTTTTGTCACACATTTTGAGCTTCTTTGACACGCTTTTTCACTTTTCAGCATGTTTTCTTTCTGTGTGATGCCACTTGACTTGTTTCAGCTGAAACTTGTCTTCCAACACTTCTGGTTAAGTAAAAAAAAAAACTAAGGACTAAGGAATACATTTCTCAGTCAGCATTTTTCGGTCTAATTTCTGCTTTCATTCAAGACAGAAAAAAAGAGTAAAGATGCAACAAGAAGTGAAAGTCTGTGGTTCTGAGAAGTCCTGTGGAAAAGAAATCAGTGAACTAATTCAAACTGCTATCTTAGTAGCAGAGAATTCAATAGAAAACACTAATTAGCTTTCTGATGAAGTGGTGGTTAAAAAAGATCCAAACAGCTGTGTGAGAGAACAGATGTTTCCCATACTAAAATGTTTTATGCTTAGCTAAGCCCATCGTCTGCTGTCTGCTTGCTTTCTGTTTAAATGCATCAACCCCTTCTTTCATCCTTATATCCACCATAGGTTATCAGAAGTTCCACTTAAGAGAAATGTCTATGTTAAATCTTGAGATGATGGCTAGAAACCACTGAACTAAGCTGTATCAAAAGCAATTTGTGATGCAAGCTCTGCTATAACAGCAAAGTAGAGCTCACACACCGACGGGTAAGCGTTAGCAGTTTAATAAAGCAATAGATTATAATAAGATATCTCTCGGAGCAGGTTTTGTGCCGATGGACTTTATTTACTTGTGTACAGGATCTACCACACCCATGTTTTCTACATTAAATTGTTATGGGTGACTGAGTGGAAGCTGCAAAGTGAAACGAGAAGCTTAGTGACAGTAACACACTGTAAAGTTGATGAAATGACCCCTCCCCCCTCCAAAAATAAAATGTCCTGATGACTCATTTTGAGGACATGGCTTCATCTTAGCTTGCACAGACAAAAAAAAGTGCTCATTTCAAATCCACTCTTGGTTGCTTTAAATCGCTGCACTGCATAGAAAGTGAAAGAGAACTGTTGAGTACTGCATTCATGCCTTTGCTCTGACACTTCACATTAGAAAATCACCAAGCTACTTCCTGTTAGGGCTTTGTGGGTGTCTGCAAGCTGCAGTAAGGCGTTAGGACTTCATGCTTCACTTTAGACGTCTGCCGTAATGACTGAGCTACGAGTGCATCATGAGTTCCCCTTTCAGGTACAATTTTGGGTTCTTCAGATCTTTAAATTTTTATTCATCGTGTAACCATCAGGAAGAGATTTCATCCGTGCAAGATACAGCAAATAAACGACCGTAAAAAGACGATGACACAAAGTAATAAACACTTATCCTCTGGGACAAGAGAAGCAAGGAGTGCCACAAATGATGGCCTGGACCTGATCTCAAACTCAGTCAAACAGAGTCAGCCTGAGGCAGCATGATGGGACACTGAGGCAAGCTAAATCTACAGGAGAACTGTAGTGCGATTCTCCAAAGTGCAAGAGTGCCTGGAGAATTTGTTTCAAAAGCAAACGTAAAATGTGGTCACAACATGAATGTAGTTTTTCCTGTTTACTACATTTAGTGTAAAGCTAAAAGCTTTGGAGCTTTTAGCGTTCATCGTGATAGCGCAGTGGAGAGAAGAAAGGAAGGGTGAGGAGAGAGAAGACTGGATGGTTCGGGGCAGATTCAAACCCAACTTTGTTTAAAGTTAATCAGTAATTAAAATTAACTCAGGGAATATGTCCGAAAGATAGATTTTTGCATGGTCATACCTTTCCAAAGTCCCGAACATCAAACAGATCAAAGGCTTCAAATAGTTCATTCTTCTTCAGATGAAACTTGTCTTGACAAACTCCCAGGAATGTCCGGATATTCTTTAAACACAGGAACTAAAAAAAACCAGAAACACAATCATCACTTTTTTTATAAGTTATATTATTCAATTCAGTTCAGCTGATCTATAAACCAAATAACCATAAATATACATGTGCAATTTTTACATGATAACAAATATGGGCATTGGGCCATACCTCTTGTATCTAGGCTTTAATATGTAGTAGTGCAATATTTAAACTCATACTTAGTTGTTTTTGTTTTAGATGCATTCTGCTTGTGCAGTGTGGATCAGAGTGAAGCTGCATTTCGATCGCGTGGATGTCCCGCACATATTGCACAACTGACAATAAAGTTGACTTTGACTTGAACATTTATGAAAGCATGGGTTGTTCTAAAGAGCTCGCTGAATGTGTTGGTATCGTAATAATTTGTGAGTTTTCTTCCCTCCTACATGCTGCAACTCGGCTACAAAGATTCGGTGCACATAAGGTTACAGAGCGAGGTCACAGAGTGCTGAGAGACACACGGATACATGGTGCACTAAAATTTCCAACACTCTGCTGACTCAATAACTGCAGCGCTCCAAACCACCTCTGGCATTAACATCAACACAAAAACTGTACGCTGGGAGCTTCATGTAATGGGTTTAAATGGCCGAGCAGCTCCTGTGGTCCAGTACATTTGTCCATACAGTGTATTCTAGCCTTACTCTGGATCCTGAGTAATCTGTTTTTCAATCAGTCAAGTTAAATAAATGTGTATAATTCAACAGACTTATTTCTCACTGATTTAAATATGTAGGTAAACACAGGTGTTGGTAATCACATTAATTAAGGCTCTGTACTTAATCTGAGAAGAACTCTTGATTAATATTATTAGTAAGATCTGAAAAGCTCCATACTTTGTGTCCGAATGGCAGCCATGAAACAGGTCTACTGGGTTTTTCCTGGTCTTCAGCGGTGTTGACTGTATTTCTTATCTTACTTATCAGAAATCTATATTTTCCTGTTTTATGTTTGACCAAACTTCCCCCAAAAACACTGTTATAGTGATTTTTCACTGGAAGGCCATCAAAACCTCCAATCTTTGTTAAACACAGATGGTTTAAGTTACTAAATGTCTCGTGTTTTTTAGAAGTGACAATCAAATGAAACGAGCAACTGATGATGCCACAATGGGCTCTGGGAACGTGTGATCAGCCTTTATGACTGTGCTCAAATACTTAGTATATATTTAGTGTAATATTTAGTAGTTCAAAATATTAACAGAAATGTTAATGAACAGATCCATGAAAACAGGAACTATATTAACAAGTTAAAAAAAAAAAAGATTTCTCTCAATAGTTAAAAATAATTTAGAAGCAAATCAAAAGCAGTCGAAAAGAAAACACGTCTTTTTTAGCTACAATTGTAACAAATCAATAAAAACTTGACAAGTTTAGAAAATTGAAAGATTACAAATTAATAATAAATATCTTCAAAGCCAACGAGCCTGTTTGAGAAGGAACAAGCTGCTGTCTTTCTTTCAACACTTAGATTCCACATACGCTTTGTTACAGCCCTGTCCAGACTGTAAATACTCATCAGCAGCACGGACCACGTAACCATCAAGCACAATGAGCTAAAATGTGTGCCACTAAAAAGAAGCAGTTCGAAGGACATCTAAAATATGACTGCAGAAGAAACCACACAGAGCAGAGTGTGCAGTGCAACTGACATGGTGGTCAGACATATGCCGCTTTACATAACTTCCTGCTCTCTCTCTGTGTGTGTGTGTGTGTGTGTCTCTCTCTGTGTCTCTTCAGCAGTGGGAAATGCGGAACTCTAATTTGAGAAAAGGGGAAACGTTTAGTTCTGACTGATACTGCTGCACACATCATGTCGCCCTGCCAGGAGATCACATTAACATGCAATCAAGTATTTGTTTTTACACTACTAAAATAATCCTTATTGCAAGAGCACAGACAAGATTGTCTAATTGTGTAATTGTGTCAACAGGTGTGTGTGTGTGTGTGTGTGTGTGTGTATGCACATTTGTATACGCCTGTGAGTCTACGTCACAGTGTACACGTCCGGCCTTCTGTTAATCAGCGGATGTTTCTTAACCACTTTTGACCTCATAGGATTTCCCAGAGTTTCCCATGCATATGTCAAAGGCCATTAACTCCTGCACTGTTTGCAGATCTCCAGTAAGGAGGGCCTTCTTAAGATTTCAGCTTAAAAAGGCCCAACATGCTCTACTTTAGGTTATGATATTCTACCATCCTGTCTTTCAAATGTTTTTAACTCATATTTGCCACCCTTTTAATTATCTCATGCCGTTCAACCCTTTTGTTTTTTGTTTTGTTTTTTTTAGCTAATGTGTTTTTTAGCTTGCATGCACTGTCAAAAACAATTTTTTGGACAAAGTTGAAAAGACGAGGAAATGTAGGCAGGAATCAACAGGACTTTTTGAGAGTTATATTTAAAAAATGCATAGCTTAAGTATGTATTAAAAATGAATATATTAGCAATATATAAGAAATCACGCCCTTATGTCTGTGTTGTAAATGTACTGGAGCTAACACCTGGCTAACGTAGTGTAGCAGAAAATGTAAGAAGATAGGAAAGTATTCTGCCTGCTACAATCCAGAAAAAAAAGGTTCACCTAACCACATGCCATACCTCAAAAACATTGCTTGTAGTTTGTGAAATCTCTGCAAAAACTGAAGTCAGCTGTTTCTGCTCCCATTTCACACAAACAGCCTGTTTCTTATCTTTATGCTAAGCTAAGCTAACCATAGAATGGTATCAGTTTTCTCATTTGACTGTCTATAACAAAGGTATACACAAAATATTAGGCATATTCAAAGTGAGGAGAAACGATAAGAGGTGAAAGTATTTTTATCATATCCCTTGTGGAGTATACTCTGTAGAAATATGATCAAATTAAAGCACTTTCCAGCTGCCAGTGCGATTACGGTGCTTCGAAGTCGTTCATATGAGTCCAAAAGTTTCTAATTGTCAAATAAGAAAATAGTTGACATATCACAAAGAGTCTTGCTTCGAGCACAAATCCTGAATTTTCCTGAGCTGTGACTATTCTGGATTACAATGCAGCAATTTGGTATCATCAAATCCTATAAAAGTGAAGAATAAATTTTTAAATTGGAAAATGTTGACAAAACCCCTGTGTATAAAGAGATAATTAAATAACAAAAATTTTAGAGTTTTTTTTAAACATTTATTTATTATTTCTCTTTGTCTTCTAGTTGTCTCCTTTTGTTCTCCTTCATTATCATTATCCTGATCACTACATGCTCCCGGATGTACCGATAATGACTGAAGCATTTTCCTATCATGCAGCATCAGGGCCTCAGTAAGCCATGGTGGTAACAATAGCAATGTCCTATGGAAATGCATCAGGAAAAAGTCTGGGTGTGTGCGTATGTGTGTGTCTCTGGCATTGTGTCTTACCTGCGACATCTGTGGGCGTAGGTTGATCTCTCTCAGGTTGACAGCCTGAGGCAGCAGGTTGTTGAGCAACTGGCAGAGCAGCACGCCATCTCTCAGAGCCTGAGCCAGGTCGCACACCTGTCATAGCGCACACACAGAATTAATTTGAGGAACTGAAACGAGTTTGTGTATTCACACACAGGTGAATATGAATGTGTCGCTGCTTATTTACCTGTGCACCCTCCAGAGTGACCCTGTGGTTCTCTGGAAGAACTCGGCAGTCGATCAACCACATCGCGCACTGCCGCCACAGCTCCATCTTGGTTTTCTGAATGAAAAATAGAAAAAAGGGCAAACACACAGACAGAACTTAGACATGCGGCGTTCAATCAAATGGAGAGCAAAATGAATGTTCAATCAGAAAGGCGCACAGCAGACACTCAGCAATCCCTATCACGCCGTCATTCAGTGAAACACCTTTGTTGAAACTCAATGCAACAAAAAAAAAAGTTGCCGCTGTCTCAGTAAACCTGATCGTACGAGTCCAAATCAACACAGGACCATTTAACCATCGGTCCTTACCTTCACTGGTTCCTCCCGGCACTTCTATGTGTTCTTTCTGATGTTAACCTCCCTGTCTTCCTTTCATTATCTCATTTTCAGACTTCGGCGCTCTTGTTCTGTCGTTCTTCCGTGGTGGGTGTTCTGCAGAGCTGCACTGTGTTGAAGGCTTTTAACTTTTTTCCCGCAACTTCCTTTTTCCTCTGACGTACCCTCTCTCTCTCTCTCTCTCTCACTCACACACACACACACACACACACACATACACACTCAAAAAGCTGCTGCTGCTGCTGTTGTGACAACTGGCACAAGCTGATAAAAAAAGAGTGAGACTTGATGAAAATGTATGTGAGACATGAGACAGAAAAGCAGCAAGTAAGCCGCTGGACTGTCAACAAAGAAACATTACTTGTCTAGTCATCTACGCACTGATATTTCACCTCAATAAGGATTTTTTATCCACTTTTGTGGCAGTAAAACGCTGCAGGAACCAAACACACATCAATAAATCTGTGAAATTCAAAATTACACTGCAGAGTTCATATTTAATCTGTCCTAAAGCTCAACAGCAGAGAGACACACTGTCTATCAAAGGAAAATCCTCGAGCTGCCTAATGAATAATGAAACATCTCCTCAAACACTCTGACAGCACCCAGGGGTGATTTTACCCTCATGTTGGCACTTAAAAAAAAAAAAATTCACAGCTGAGACGCCCCAAAATCAAAACTCATTCAGATGTAACATCTCAAACTAAATCTTTACGAATTTCTTTTTGTGCGACTAAAAACAGTGGAAGTACCGTCTAGTGATATCAGTAATTTAAGCCTTCACTCATTAACAATAAAGCAGGAGAGCAGTATTTAGTCAAGTACAATTTTGGGATATTGTTATCCATATAAGTACTTCCACTGGTACTTTGCATTTTTACTCCATCCAATATATGAGAAGGAAATGGAATGGCTTTTGCACATTTTACTTTCAAAACATACAACTGTTGATTTCAAATTTCAATGCCATCTATGTTTTTTTGACGGTTTGTCCAGTTCAGAGTGACAGGAAGCTGGTAAACCATGAAGAGCTTGCCAGTCTACAGGACGATTGACACAGAGAGTCAGACAACTGCTCACACTCTGCTTCACACTTACAGTGAATTTAGAATCACCACTTAACCTAACGTGCAAGCCCTTAAACTGTGGGAGGAAGTCAAAGTACCCAGACAGAGAGCCTATGCAGTCACAAGGATAATATGCAAAATCCACACATTGAATTTTCATGCAGTGTTGTGCACATGACTACAAATTTGTCACATAGTAAATAATAGATAGAGCCACATAAAAATGTAAACACTGTTGATTTTGGCAATTTGGGGGGCATTGTAGTTACTGTTACTTATCATAATAAAGATAAAATTAGATTACAATCCTTTCCTCAGAACTATAAAGTTGCAATATTAACAGGTCTATTCAAGTCCGGAACGCTTTCCACTGTGAGTTATCTGTATTTTTAAATATCAGATTTATCTTTCTAAATTTATGCTGGTGGTATGGCTTCTTGGAGACTGCTGAGCTTTTTTTCAAATATGCATTTATTTTTAAAATGGCCGATAACTTTTCACTCAAATCTCTGTTCTGAGGTGGCAGGAAATGTGTCAAAATGATCTGAGTGTCTAGGTTAGAGTTGGAAGGGGAAAAAAGAAGTATGGAAGAGCTGTTTTGCAAGAAAAGTCGGTTTAACTTATGGTGAACAGCAACCACTGTGGCCACAAGATGAAATTGCAGGATTACAGTAATAGCATTACTGATGATTGAGCAACATTAGGCGTTACACACATTTGACCCAAGCGTTCACAGAGGGAGGGTTTTATGGGTATTTCTTCTTATGGTGGCATAGTCTTGGTTTAAAATATATGGACGGGACAGTGAGCTGATTCATGTAGACCAGGAAACAGAAGAGAAGACGTGACTGATGAAGGGCATTGTGATGTAGCATAACTTAAGCAGCAAGGAAGGTGATAAGTAAATAGCATTAGCAGACAATTGAAGTTCTTTTTAAGCACACTTTATTGCTAGCATCTCCCTTTTACCATAAAACAATCAATCAGGCATGCAAAAATCCCACTGGCTTTATACAAGACTTTGCCCATACCTGACCTCGTTAGTCCCTACCATTGAAACAAAATAGGTCAAACCAAATAATACAATTCTAAACAAAGAACAGGAATAAAGTCATGCATGAAACTGACAAACTCATTTACTCAACTAAATGGTTTGTAAAGTAAAACACTGCATACAATATAACTCAAAAGGCTACTTTAAAGAAAACAAACAATACTATACAAAATGAAAACCCTCCATTTGGTTACACCCAGTGATCCAATCATTGACCTCATGACCCTATATAAACAGGAAGTAGTGGGCGGCCCTTCCCATACACCCGTCTCACATACAGGACCTGAATGCATAACATGGACACCATGGTAAGTATAACCAAAGCAACATAAAGAAACATAATTTACTAGACATGTGCCTGTAAACAGAAGAAAATTCAGATGATCTGATGGTTAGTAGTGTTTGCTTTAAAACACATGCATGGATGTAAAGAATGTAACTACTGCTACCACAAACAAAACCCGGGATATTGTGTGTTAAGAGAAGTTACACCAGCACTGTCTAAATTAAAGCATTATGGCTGACTGTAAAATAACAGAACACAGAATAACAATATACGCAAGTGACAAATGGCAAATGAATTCTGTCCTAGCCACTTTGTCACATTCCCCCCCCCTTAAGTCCGTTACTCTTCATAGGAACGGGAAAGAAAGTCTGCCACAACATTCTTTTTCCCTGCCCTATATCGAATCTTAAAACAATATGGCTGCAATGAAAGATACCACCTCGTGATCCTTGCGTTGGTGTCTCTCATTCTGCTCATCCACTGTAAAGCTCGATGATCGGTTTCAAGCACAAATTCACCTCCCAGTAGATAGTATCTCAGAGTGTCCAAAGCCCATTTTATTGCCAAAGCTTCTTTTTCAATTGTGGAATACTTCATTTCTCTGGGGAAGAGCTTACGGCTTATGTACTGCACAGGTCTTTGGTCCTCTCCATCACCTTGCAGCAACACAGCTCCCAGCCCAACTCCTGAAGCATCAGTCTGTACAATAAACGGGCACGTAAAGTCTGGACACTGCAACACAGGCTCATTACACAAACAGTTTTTCAAATCCATGAATGCAGCCTCACACTCTGGAGTCCATTTAATTTTGTTGGGGCATGATTTACGAGTTAAATCACTAAGAATAGCTGATCTGGTAGAGAAATTAGGGATGAAACGACGATACCAGCCAGCTAAACCCAGGAAGGATCTCAACTTTTTCTTTGTAGTCGGAGGAGGACAAGAGGCAAGGTTCTCGACCTTACTCACCTGAGGGCGGATGACCCCACCCCCAATGACGTATCCCAGGTACTCCACCTCGGTCTGTGCAATGTGGCATTTCCCAGGGTTGATGACTAGTCCAGCTGTTCTGATGCGTTGCAGGACATCAGCCAGATGTTTCACATGGTCCTCCCATGTCTCGCTGAACACCACAATGTCGTCAATATACGCTGCTGCATAGCCATCAGCTCCTTTCAGAACCAAGTCCACCAGCCTCTGGAACGTGGCTGGAGCTCCATGTAGTCCGAAAGGCATAGTTCTGAAACGATAAAGTCCGCTGGGAACCCTGAATGTAGTTAAATCCCTTGAGGACTCTGTTAGGGGGACTTGCCAATAACCTTTACAAAGGTCGAGTGTTGTGAGGTACTTGGCATTACCCAAGCGCTCAATCAATTCATCCACTCTTGGCATAGGATATGCATCAAAAGCAGAGACAGCATTAAGTTTTGAGAAGTCAACACAAAATCTCTGTCTTGCATCATTTTTCTTGGGGACGAGTACCACAGGGCTACACCACTCACCTCTAGATGGCTCTATAATCCCTGTTGCAAGCATTTCTTCCACCTCCTGTTTCAATGCTGGCATTAGCTTTGCTGGAACTCTGGAGGTGGTATCCCTGATGGGTGGTTGATTCGAACAACGCAGGTGTATGTCATGCTGAATAAGATGGGTGTAGCCTGGCTTTGTGCTGAAAAGCTCCTGTGGCATTATGGCCGTGAGCTCCTCCTGCTGTTCTGGTGATAGATGGCTCAAATCCGGAAATAGCTTTTCTTCAGTACTGGTGGGAAAGAATTGCTCTTGAGGCTCTTCTTCCTGCAGTACAACACGAGCCCACAACTGAAGTGATTGCTCTGGCTTCTCAATCCACTCCCTCAACATGTTGACATGAAACACCTGTTGCTTTTTCCGACGATTCGGCATGTTGAGCTCATAAGTGACAGGACCTGCTTTCCTGTTTATCACAAATGGCCCCTGCCATTTGGCTAAGAGACTGCTTTCAGTGGTTGGCAAAAGGAGCAACACTTTTTGTCCTTCTTTAAAGGTCCTCCTGCGAGCTGTCTTATCATAGTTCTGTTTTTGACGTCGCTGGGCACTTACTAGGTGACAATGAGCCAGTTCCTGAAACTGTTCAAGCTTGTCCCTCATTTTCAACACATAAGAGAGGGAAGAGCACTGTTTTTCAGGGCTAGCTTCCTCCCAAGCTTCCCGAAGTACATCCAGTGGACCTCTGACATTATGGCCGTACAAGAGCTGAAACGGAGAAAATCCAGTTGATGCTTGTGGTACCTCTCTATAGGCGAAAAGCAAAAATGGAAGCCATTGGTCCCAGTCTTTTCCCGATTCTCTTACGAACCTCCTCAGCATTGATTTCAGGGTTTTATTAAACCTCTCAACAAGTCCATCAGTTTGTGGATGATAAGGGCTCGTTTTGATTCCGGTAATTCCCAGAAGTTTGTAGACTTCTTTCAACAGGTTGGAAGTGAAGTTTGAGCCTTGGTCTGTCAAGATTTCTTTGGGAATACCCACCCTTGAAAACATCTGTATCAGACAATTAGCTATTTGGCGGGCTTTGACCCTTCTCAATGGGAAAGCTTCAGGATACCTTGTTGCATAGTCACAAATCACTAGAATGTACCTATGCCCTGAACCACTTCTCTCCAATGGGCCGACAATATCCATGGCAACACGAGAAAAGGGGACGTCTATTACAGGCATAGGAATGAGTGGGGCTCTGTCTCCTTTCCTACTTGGGGCTGTCAACTGACACTGTGGACATGATTTGCAAAACTGGGCAGTGTCTGAAAATTGCTGTGGCCAAAAAAAACGAGTTACCATTCTGGAAAAGGTTTTAAGATGTCCTAAGTGGCCTGCCCAAGGAACTGAATGAGCCAACTGCAAGACTACAGGCCTTAAGCTTTTGGGAACAACCAACTGGTCACCAACTTTGCTACGACGATATAGTCGTTCATTCTTAACAATGAATACTTCCCGTACTCTGTCTGTAATCTGTGCTGATTCTTGGGTGCTCTTAGCAAACAGAGGTGCTAAAGAGGGGTCCTCCCTTTGGAGTTGGACAATATTGCTCGGGACAACCAGGAGCTCATCGATCTCTGGTTCAGGAAGTGACTCAGCAATTTCTGTCCCCCTCACTTTTTCCTGTCTTCTCTGCATTTTACTTTTCTTTATATGCGGCCTACTTGGTCTGTCAATATCTGGAATTTCACTGTCTGCATAGGGCAACTCACTCAAACCTGGCTCTGACTGAGAAGCTTTATTACCAGACCTAGTGACTACTAGCAGACCTTCACATGCAACATGCAGATTCTTCTCTTCTCTGTCCTTCTCTGTCTTTGCTAATAACTCCCCAAGAATTGGCATGTCCCGGCCCAACACAATCTGGTAGGGAAGTTTATCCATTACTCCAACTGTAAGTACGTACTCCTTTTCATTAACTTGAAGGCAAACATTGGCAATAGGATAATCAACATTATCACCATGAACACACCAGACTTTAACTTTACCACAAAATGTGGTGTCGCTAGGGAGGCAATCTTGCCTGACAAGTGTGCGGCTACTGCCTGAATCCAAGAGGGCAACACACGGTTTTCCCTCAATGAAAACACAGATGGTGTGCTCCTGATCACTGGAGGGTACTAGAGACTCTGTTTCTTCCTCTAGCAAGTCAAAACACTGTGGTGAAAGACACATGTAAGTCTTACTGACTTGCTGACCTGGGCAATCTGCCTTAAAGTGACCTGCTTGACCACAGGCATGACACACCAACGGGCCTCTCTGCTTTACTTCTCTAGCGCGGCTACTGCTAGTGATTGGGGAACTTTGTTTAGGGCTTTTAGCTTTGTACCCATTCCCACCCCCGGACCTACCCACAAAAACATTGGCTGAACTGGGTTTTCCTACCATGTACCCTTTTTGTGGGCGTCGGGCTGCAAGAAAAGCCTCTGCCATCTCTGCAGCTTCTTTTGAAGTGGTGGGGTTGCGCTCTTTCACCCAGGTCCTCAGCTCTGGGTTAAGAACTCTGAGAAACTGTTCCATCACTATGACATCTCCTATTTGGTCCTTTGTCTTCTCCTTTGGAAGCATCCACTTTTCATATAGGTCTTTAAGGCGGGTTCGCAGCTCTTTGGGTGTCTCATCGTCCTTCACCGTCATGTTGCGAAATCTGGTTCGGTAAGTCTCAGCACTTATTTCAAATTTTTCAAGAACGGCGGTTTTTACCTTATCATAGTCCATTGTTTCTTCAGTGTCCATAGCAACATATGCCGCACGTGCTTTACCACTAAGAAGTGGAGCCAGATGCAGTGCCCATTCTTCTTGTGGCCACTGACATCCTGTTGCAATCCTCTCAAAAGTGGTTAAATAATGTTCAATATCTTCATCCTCACCATAGGGCTGCATCTTCGGGCCTTTCCAACCGCTTACTCTGCCCAGATTGGATGAATGTGGTGCTGCGGAAGATTCAGGGGGGTTTCCTCGCTGTTGAACAGGTTGCTGCACCTTTTGCCGCACTGAGGAACTCAGAGGCACTCCGGAATCAGCTACTGCACCTTCCCACAGCATCTGATGCTCCCGGTGCTCCGACTGGACCTCCTGCTGCAGTTGGCTGAACTGGTGTTGCATTCTATGCCACCGTTCATCCTGGCGTTGTCTGTCCTGCTCCCATTTTGCCTCACGGTCAGCCTGCTGTTGCATCAGGCCTTTTAATAAAGTTGAGAGCTCTGAGAGACTTTGTGCTTCCGTGCTGTGCTCACCCGTAGCTTCTGGCAGGTTGCCATCATCTTGGGCCTCCTCTGGGGGAAAATCTGTTGGCCCTTGAGGTTTCCTTGACTTGGCTGATTTCTGCATTGCTATAACCTATTGGCCTGGAGCCACTGCTGCCACCATTTGTGATGTAGCATAACTTAAGCAGCAAGGAAGGTGATAAGTAAATAGCATTAGCAGACAATTGAAGTTCTTTTTAAGCATACTTTATTGCTAGCATCTCCCTTTTACCATAAAACAATCAATCAGGCATGCAAAAATCCCACTGGCTTTATACAAGACTTTGCCCACACCTGACCTCGTTAGTCCCTACCATTGAACAAAATAGGTCAAACCAAATAATACAATTCTAAACAAAGAACAGGAATAAAGTCATGCATGAAACTGACAAACTCATTTACTCAACTAAATGGTTTGTAAAGTAAAACACTGCATACAATATAACTCAAAAGGCTACTTTAAAGAAAACAAACAATACTATACAAAATGAAAACCCTCCATTTGGTTACACCCAGTGATCCAATCATTGACCTCATGACCCTATATAAACAGGAAGTAGTGGGCGGCCCTTCCCATACACCCGTCTCACATACAGGACCTGAATGCACAACATGCACAACATGGACACCATGGTAAGTATAACCAAAGCAACATAAAGAAACATAATTTACTAGACATGTGCCTGTAAACAGAAGAAAATTCAGATGATCTGATGGTTAGTAGTAGTGATGGGCAGATGAAGCCCCATGAAGCACTGAAGCTTTTCATCCAATTGGTTCACCCCAACGCGAAGCTTCATGAAGCTTCATTTGCTCTAGCAGGACACCTACTGGACGTAAAAATAATAGCTGGCATGAATTTGAAGAGTGTGGCATTTTGCACACAGCCTGTAAATGTCAACAACAAAAGGAGTGTGTAAAACATGTATATTGTAGTGATGGCAGTATACTGTGTATATTTATAGTGGCAGTATGGGAAATGATTATTTGGAAATGCTTGAAATGGAAATGATCATTTACTGTGAGGTGAGGTGTGGTTGGGGTGTGGACAGTAGTTGTGCTTTTGTAACGTTGAGGTATGGACAGCTACACACTGAGGCTTTGAGCCTCAGTCCTGCCTGTTCACATTTTATTCTGTAAAAACTAAATTTTCACTGCTTTTACGTCCTTTTTAGTGGGGAGAACATAGCTGGGATTTAATGATTTAACAAATCTTTTGAATCCTTTGTCCTCCACAATGCTAAATGGCTGGGAGTCCTCAATCACCATGCTGACCAGGTCTTCATCTATTTGAGATTGTTCTCCTGAGGAAAGACAATAAAGACAAAGCACAAATATAAATATCACACACGTAACTTATAACAGTTGTATAATATTGTTATATCATTTAGTAACATTACTGCATGCTATATTATCATTGCATTTGATGGCTCACCTGGTCTTGCTCCACAATCGGTGTTCCTCTTATTCTCATGCAAAGCTCTGTAGTGCCTAAGCATGGATGAGGTGTTGTTGTTATATCCCAGCTCCCTGGCACATAGCAAACACTTCACCTTGTACAAAAGTCAAGACAGCTCAACATAAATTGCATTGCACCATCAGTATTATGACAATACATCTTCTGTAGAAATTTACATACCTTGTTGGGAGGAATAAAATCAAAATGTTCCCACACAGGGGAGGACATCCTCCTCTTCTTAGCTGGCTCCATTCTCTCCTGACTTTCTCTCCTCACTCTCATAAACCTCCAAACGGTCTCCAAACTCTCTCTAACCGCAACTCTCCATCAAACACCCACATTTTGAATGAAGTCTGAGGGGTTTATATCGCTGTCCTATCTCGCGGCAAAGTTCGAACCACTTCATGAACCAGTCACGTGGTACAGCCGGGCAGCGAGGCTTCGGACGTCATCATTTTCAGCTCCTCCCATAAATGAAGCAAGCCTCGATACGCGCTTCGCGGAAACGCCCCCTCCATTACTCGACACACGCTCCGAAGTCTCGATACAGAACGTCCCATCACTAGTTAGTAGTGTTTGCTTTAAAACACATGCATGGATGTAAAGAATGTAACTACTGCTACCACAAACAAAACCCGGGATATTGTGTGTTAAGAGAAGTTACACCAGCACTGTCTAAATTAAAGCATTATGGCTGACTGTAAAATAACAGAACACAGAATAACAATATACGCAAGTGACAAATGGCAAATGAATTCTGTCCTAGCCACTTTGTCACAGGTATGACGCACCTCCCTCATGTTTTAGTCAAGGCTATTACATATCTTAAATTTCAAACGGGTGCTAATGATGTGATTATGATGGAACCCTAAAGCCCTGGGTTGAGAGCTAGATAAAAAAAAAGGCAGCAGATCTTCTGGAGGTTTGTAAGGCTGTTTCACAGCTCGTCCAAGAGGCTTCTTCAGCTCTAAAAAGCAATATGGAGAGTCCCAGGTATTTAACCCCTAGTGGGCGTTGTCCCCTTTGGAGGTGAACCAGGTCGTTGAGCCACTATTGATCATGTTAGTCATAACATGAGCTAAGGTGTGGAAAAAAAAGACATGGGCCATTACCATCACTAGTGGTTAAGGGCGAACCTACTGTGAGACCTTGTCCCCAAGCCATCATGAGACTTATTGAGGTCACCTGACACAAGGTGTGAGTGGGGGTGAAGCATCTGGGAAGACTGCATCATCGGGGGCTGATAGCTGGTGTCATAAATTACCACCTGTATTCAACGCTGGTTGTTCACAGTGGACATAGATCAGGGGTGTCAAACATAAGGCCCGATCCAGCCCACTGGATAGCTCTGGAAAATGTGAAGGACAGCATAAATTTTGGATTTTTAACTCTACTTTTTTTTAATGTTTTACAGTTTTTCCTACAGGTAAAGACTCTCCCATGGCCATTCATACTGCACCAAAGTAATCAAGTAACAGATAAACAGTTAAATTCAGAAATTTAAATGACAGAAAAGGTCTCGTTGTACAATAATTTTTGCTTGTTTTTTGTCAGTTAACAAAGACTTTCTCTTTTATAACTAAATGAATTGAGTGCATTGAGCTACCAGAGCTTTTTCTCTAGTTTTACACATTTATTTTATACAGCTGACAGATTTATTTCATTCACTGCAGCAGCATTTCTTTGTTGTGTAGAAAGACTGATGTGCATTCTTGAAATTGCTCTTCTTTATTTTTAATCTCACTGATTTAATGTATATTTAAAATTCTTTACACTGACAGAAAATAGACTACCACTGGTCCGGCTAACTTAAGTGGGCTGTATGTGGCATCCTCAAAAGTATCCTTTGTCCTTTAGGTGCGTTTGTACAGCGGAGTCCTCTCCTGTTGACGAGGCTATTCTATGTTGAACCTTGTGTTTATAGAGCAGGTGTTTCATCTACATAGAGGTCCGAGCACTCCTCACTGCCCTGCACAGCAAACACTATGTTGTTTAGCTTGTGTTTTACCCTCGGGACAAACCAGTTTGTATCTGGTTGTGATGTCATTTTTGGAGAAAATACTTCATTCATTCAGGGCTTCTTCAGTCCTCAAAACAAAAAGTGGATTTCTCATCACCCACTGGAACTCAAAGTAGCTGTGATCAGGACCTCTACACCATGGGAGAAGAACATTATCTCTAAGGGAGGACAAAAAGAAGAGGAGTACACACATGTTGGCCTAAATCAAATCAGCAAAGATGCACAGGAAAAAATGTCAGAAACCAAAATGAATACCAAATGGAACAACTGTCGTCCTTTATGTAGCAAGTTTGTCAGAGAAACTACAGTTGCCTTTTTTTAAGCTCTCAAGACTACTATGACCTGGATGACTGAAACTATGGTAAATGATAACCTTTACTCCACTGAAGATTAGGAAGTTTACCACCTAAACAGAATTTAATGCTGTCGAGTCACAAGACTACAACTTTTTCCTGATCCCTGGGGTGTAACCGTATCAGTAATACAATATCGTTAAAACTGAGTTTTTCCTTCCTACTGTCACCATGTGCTTGCTCAAAGGGGCTCATCTGATTGTGGAGGTTTTCTCTGTATTATTGTAGGGTGTTTACCTTAAAATCTCAAAAAGCACTTTGAGATAAATAATTGAACTAAATTCTCACAGGATGTTAAAAGTAAAAAACAACTCACAATCCACATTCAATCAAAACGGACATCAAACTCATATCTTGCTGGAGAGACTGGTCCAAATGTGGAGTGAAGCCTTGAAACCAGACTATGCAAATAAATGATGGCACCCAAAATGTAAGCAGCAGCGTCTGACTATTCACACTCTGTCCACAGACCTGCTGCTGCTTCTCATAATGTTAAATTCATTATGCTTTTATCATGCTTCATAGCATCCTCTGTGCTCCACTCCCCCCCAAAATTAAGATTCATGTTAATTATATAGCACTAGGTTGTAAAACAAGACGCAAGATAATGTTGGAATAAATAATTCATCCAGAAGAAAAAAGCTTTTATTCATGGTGAAACGCGCAGGATGATTTCAGCCTGAGGAAATGAACTACTGTGAAGTCTGGTGGTACAGTGGCAGATTGTGGCTCTTGGTATTCTTTGGGCTCACCTCACTAAAAGTCATCCATACTTAAAAGACAGATGTGTTCAATGTAACCCTTTCAGTCTTGGTTCGTACACACGCAACAATAGAGGGGGATGTTTCCTGTCAAGAACCTGGCACTGTACCACCATCATGGAAGATGTTGAAATCCCTTAAGTTCCCCTTTATGAATCAAAAAGCGAGGAGGGTTCTCGATCAAACACTGATACAGCCTCCCTTACATATGCGCCTTTAAACATCCTCGCTGGGAGGAGCTACGGTGAGAGAAAGAGATGAGAGGGAGGGAAACAGGAAGACATGCTGGTTTAATGAAAAGCACCCGGCTCAGCAGGGATTTCAAACCTTTATGTTGAGAGGCCAAACAGCTTCAAAAGTCTTGTTCTAATAAGACATTAATCCTGCACTGTTTACTTTCCCCCTTTGCAGGTAGCCTTTCACTTTCCAACAACTATTCTGGCTCTGTATTGGCCAGCATTGGCCTTGCTGAATGCAATCAGCCTTATCAGCAAACAAGAACACACTCACTGGTGCCAGTTGCCAAGATAATTATCTGTGCCAAATCAATATTGCACCATATGATGATATAACACGATCACATCAAAGTCATATCAAAAACAAAACAGCATTTTGTATGAAACTTCAAAAATACTTAATGCTCCATAGTCTCTGTAGAAAAAGTAAACACCCAAACTGTCCCCATTTAATTTCCTTAGTTACTGACACTCTTTACTTTCAGATTAACATACTGCGGCTTTACATATGCTGAGCACTTGCCATCAAGTTGAGTAAATTGCCTTTTGCTGTATAAAACTGGCAGGTCTGTGTCACTTTTCACTTCAACACTGGGTGTCACCCTCATGCAAAGCACCAGTATTCCTGCAGGGACTGTATCTCACAACATGCTACCTTAACAGACAGTCAGACAGGTTGGAAGACATACCGCTGGGCCTGCATGCCTATCTCTGACTTGACATGCTGACAGCTGCCTAACATTTAATATCCCCCTTCTTGTTTTTTGGAACTCTGTATCTATCTCACGGCATGTCTCTACCTGCGCTCTCCACCTACCGAGAACTCAAGAGGATTCCTGTGATGTGATTTGCCGTTTTGGGCAGGGTGCTGTGTTCCCAGTGTAAAATCTGATTGGCTTTCTGTTGACCCCGCAGGTTTGAGGGGGAGCGGGCTTCCACTGTTACCACAAACAGAAAGTGAGAGGCAGACTTAATGATATAAGAAACTTTGACAAGGACTACTCAAAGAAGGGAGGAAAAGTAAGGAAAGAAAAAAGCAGAATGAAAGAGAGATATTAAAAAGAGAAGAGAGAGAAGACTCCCAGAGTGAGACGGGGGACCCAGTAAACAGGTAGGCGTTGCATACTGTAGCTGCTGCAAGGCAAACTGGACTGTCTGCTTGTGTTTCTAGCTGGCTGCTTTCTGGAAGTAAGCTGATAATCAGGCTGATCCTTCATTTGTGTTTCTTCTAAAACTCTTATGCACAGAAACATGTGCAAGCATGTGCGTGTTTGCATATGTGCTGGTATGTAATCCGTATCTTCCCCCCAACTTGCTGTTCAGACATGAATAATCGCTCCATCGCCTGGTGGCTGAGACAGATTGGCCTGCCCCAGTACACCAAGATACTTGAAAATGAATATTATGGTCTGGAGGTATGAACAGTAAATATTCAAAATGCATATTTTTTCTTTTTTTTTCTTGTACCCTAATCATTGCCTTTTTTTAAATGATGTTCCCCGGCCTGACTTTGTTTGTTTGTTTACTTGTTTACAGGGTTTGCTGAATGTGACGGACGGAGAGTTGAAGGATGCAGGGATAGAAGATGCAACACACAGAGAAACCATCCTCAACCAGCTTTCAAAACAGAGAGAGCGAATGGACCCACACTACGGTGAAATGCATTCGCTAGATGCATTTGCACGTACACACAAGGGCTGGGAAGTTTGGAGATTATGTATAAATATGCTGATTAAATATTGAAACGTACTGGACGACAGCATATAAAGTGGAGCATTATCACATCACAGATTACAGTTTTGTCAGGCTTTCTTTTGGTAAATCATGTATTTCAATAGTTTATCCCACTCCACTTATATCCTGGAAGATTTTGGTTCATACTGACATGACAAAAGTAAATGTGGTCATGGATGTGCAGCCAATAAACATGCAGCACATCCATGACCACATTTCCCGTTTCATCACATCCTACAACATGCTCTATTGGATGCATCCATGCTTGCATCCATGTCTTTTTATGCCAAATTCTGACCTTGCATCCAAGCAAAAATCAAGACTCATCAGACCAGGCAATGTTTTTTCTAATCTCCTACTATCCAATTTTGGTGAATTCAAGCGCACTGTAGGCCTCAGTTTCCTGTTCCTAGCTAAATAGAGTAGCACCCTGTGTGGTCTTGTGCTCTGAAGGGATTTAAGGTTTGACATGTGTGGTCAGAGATGCTCTTCTGAGTACCTCGCCTCTAATGTCTGGTTATTTGAGTTACTGCTGCCTTCCTATCAGCTCAAAGCTGTTTGGCCATTCGCTCGTGACCTCTGACATCAACAAGTCGTTTTCACCCAGAGAACTGCCACTTGTAAATTCTTGAGATAATTGTGTGGAAAAATCCCAGGAAATCAGCAGTTTCTGAAATAATCAGACCAGCCTGTCTAGGAGGCAGCGACCACGCCGTGCTATATATGCATCAACATGTGTACCTAACAAAGTGGCCAGTGAGTGTATGTCTCTGTTACGAAAGAACACAGACAGAAAGATAACATCTTATCTTGGGTTGATTCATCCTTAACTTTCACAGAGCAGAATCTGTTAGAATAATTAACGCAGTGCGTGACGAGTCAGTTTATGAAGTCAAATGTTATCTTTTTAGGGTTTTTTCTGGCTCTTGGTGCTTAGTATAAATGAAAGTAGGTGAAGATCTCTGAACGAATGATGAACTCACAACTTATTTAATATCTGGCACAGTGCATGCTTGGAAATAAACAAATATGCTGAACAGTTCTGTGGATGAAAAGACAAAAACTAACAGACTTTAATCACCAATTAATTTAAATTAACATTGACTATGTTTTTTTTTAAATTCCAGCTTCAATTCTAACGGACAGTCAAGGCAGCGGTACGGATCTTGTCTTCTTCAACTCTTCTTTAACTCTGTTTTCCAGCATGTCAACCTGTGCCATTAAAAATGTCCTTCTGTCCTCTGAGGTGGGCAAGTCATAAAGCGCAGAGTGAGCCGAAAATATTCGCTGGGATCGTCCATGGATCTGGTGAGCTCGCAAAGTTTGCACTGCAAGCTGTGAACATCACAAAACAGCTGAAGTCCTAACGCAATGCAGACAGCTGCTCCAGAGGCAACACTAACTGGGGATTTGCCTTTGCGTGCAGGAGAGGCCGAAGGATCTGTTTCGTCAGAGTGTTCTGCCCCGCCTCCAGCGCGCTGACAAGAAACATCGCCTGTCGGCCTCCTGCTCGCAGCTCCGCCCCCTGGACGAGGACAACATCAGTAACAACACCTGTCAGGACAGCAAACACAGGTAAAGTGACCCCCGCCTCCACCTTCTGGCTAATGATTACATTTGACCTCACAAAGTCTAACTCAGAGTTTGTAAGGCGGGGCAAACAATCAGTTATCCATAAATGGGCCTGAAAAGACATTACGAATGAAAAGCCTTTATGAATATTAAATGACAGGATGTTACGCTGCACTGAGTCCCACCTCCCACTGACGAAGGTCAAGAACTTAGTGACAAAGTGAAAGTATGCGTCTGCAAGTGTTCAATCCTTACAGTCCAAACAATTACAAAGAAGAAGATTTAGCTCCAGACTATCTCCAGCAACAAAATCCAGTTCATTCAAATTACAAAAAGCATGTATTTTCACTCTATTCCTGGTAAGTGGCAACCTTGACCAAGTCATGTCCTTCCTAAACCCATTGTTCCAGTTTGTTTGAATCATCCAGAGACCTTATGAAGATCTCCATAAAAGAATCAGTTAACTGTTATTTTCTCTCAAAACAGGCAGCGATGGAGTTTTTCAGCAGATCTGAGATGGATAAACAATAGTTTAGCATCCTATGTCTGAGGGCAGCTGTAGATGTGGATATTTGAACATTTGAGCATGTAAAACCAAACCCACCTGCACGGCTAAATACAGCTTCAAGTGTGTGTGAAAAGATAGTTTTATAATGTGTGAAGTGACCGTTTACATATTAGCATATCACCTCCTTTCTATAGGTCTGCTCATCACCTCACCTGTAATCAGTTTTACTGATCCAAAGGCTATTTATATCCAATATATAACATCCAGTCATGCACTTACTTTTTAAATTTTGAGATGCCTGTGTGTAAGGTTTCTGTTGCTCCTCCTCAGTGGATGTGACAGGTCAGGAGCAATTTATCTTTCTATTATCAACATCTGTTAAAGTATAAAGAGGCATAAAACAAACAGCATTTGTTGTGCTGAAGAAAGACTTAGTAAAATCTGTTGATGAGGAAAGCATGTGCAGGAGTGCTACAATAGCAGGGTGATCGGTTTCCAATAAACTGAATGTGGGGCAAACACTGTGTCTGTGTGGGACAAAGTGGGACATGTCAACAATGCTGAGAGACAGACAGGTACATAGACAAGGTATGCTACTCTATCTATCCATAGACTAGCATACCTTGTTTTGAGCAATATCTGACAGTTTTAACCATTTTCATCCAAGAATGAACACATATACTACGTTTACGTTATTTTTTTCCCATCATATTCAACAAAAAAGCTTTTTGGTGACTTGTAGCGTTCCCTGATGGTACTAGACAGGATAAGCTTCTTCTGACTAGAAAAGTGCATGACCTGCAAAAACAAGTCAAAATGTGGGACAATGCATCATGATGTTCCTAGGACTAGGGACAAACATGTTGTCCACTCCCACATAAAGAGGCAAATCTAGTTACTCCACGTAACACTGGTTACTAAATACTGCTTAGATTATTCATATAAAATATAAACTTAGTAATCATGCCAGATTGTAAAAGGTACCAGCTACTCAGCAGTATATAAAGTAAATAAAACAAACAGCAGCTGCAACATTGTGAACTGCTCTGTTCTTTATACTAACTATGTTTAGGCCATATTTGGATGCTATTGCTTTTCTATGCAGGGACTTTTACTTGTGCAAATATTATAGACTGTAGTGCAGTAATGTGTATGTTTTGGTAAATCGTCTTAACACTTCTTTCACCCCAATTCCAAATTATTGCTTAGGTCATTTTTCATGCAATACTATTAGCAAATTTCCATTTGTTTCTTCTTCTTCTTCTAATAATGATAATAATAATAATAATAATAATATCTATTTTCTACTTTAATTTTTTTTTAAATTTCTATTCATGGTAACCCCCCAGCCTTCAACTGCTTCTTTTGTTTTTAAATCCTATGCTCGCCCTTGACCGTGTTTTGCCCAATACCGACCTTCAGTTTGTGTGATAAAATAAAATGTTGGCCAAGTTGACATCTAAACCAGCTCCACATGTAGGATATACCCCCATACAGCTCCCCACCTTCCTGTCGTCCCAGGTGCTGCTGTGTCAGCTCACCTTGCGTCGGTATCCGAGGAATGCCAGACAGATAGCGGCGTTTCAGCACCGGGGCCAGGGGCGGGGAGGAGGAGAGCTGAGGGCAACTTGTGGGAACTCGTACTGAGCACGACTCAGGCAGGAGGGAGAAGAGAGGAGGGGGGAGCTGGGAGGGACCGCAGCACAGACGGACACAACGTTAAACTTCCCAGCTGTTGTTTGTTGGTGTGAACTCGGACCGCAAACAGTAAAACATGTCCGCGGAGAGTGAGCTGTGAGTCGGGCTGACAGGTAGGACGGACCGCTGACCGCCGTCAGTGCCGTTTTTTTTAAACAACGAACAACTTTAACTAACGCGAGATGTTGGAGGTTAAGACGGGTGTTTTCTCAACAGTTAATTTACCTTTTATTGCGGATTGTGCAAGGCTTTCTGGACATTTTCTGAACATGCAGTACTCAGAACTCAGCACACGAAGTGGTAAAGCTAGAACCAAAAAGTCGAGAGTGGTTACTTTTGGGTTGTTGTTACCTGTACCTCTGCCAGCGAACTAACGACCTGTTGCACAATTTTAAGGCACTGGCAAGTTTAGACGCTGTCGAAGAATGTTCAGGTTGACAACAAGAGCTGTTAGAGGATATAATGGCAGCTGTCTCCTCTGGTGTGCCAAATTTCCAGAGAACTTTAATAAAATTGTATCAAACATAGAAATATGTGGTGTCAGGTTACATTTCTCAATAGCTGGCTGTCCAGCGCGTTGTACAGGTGTTTCTGCCCAGACCAACGCCCCTCAGACCGGATGTTGAACTAAGAACCACACAGAAAATCTTACAACTGTGATTTATTCGGATGTCCTTCAATTTTAGTTTTTTACCCCCCGGTTTTATTTATATAGCGCCAAATCGCAATAGCAGTCATTTCAAAGCACTTTATATTGTGAGGTAAGGACCTTGCAATAACAAAGAGAAAACCCCAGAAAACCCCCCTATGAACAAGCACTTGGCGACAGTGGAAAGGAAAAACTCCCTTATAACAGGAAGAAACCTCCTTCACTCTGTTCAAAATGTCCATTATTATTATTATTGTTGCTGTTGTTGTTTTTATTATCAACATGGGACACCCCTCAACATAACTCGTATATTACACTAAACCTGCTACCTGTACGAAGGCTGTGATGGTGTTACGGTTCTGATGCTTCCCTGACCTGAATCCATTTGAAAGCCTCTGGGATGTCATGTATCGGTGACTCCACCGAATAGACCCACACACCGAGGTTGTTGTGGGTTTGCACAGCCAATACACACTACCGTGACACATTACGACAATACAGGGAGTGCAGAATTATTAGGCAAGTTGTATTTTTGAGGAATAATTTTATTATTGAACAACAACCATGTTCTCAATGAACCCAAAAAACTCATTAATATCAAAGCTGAATGTTTTTGGAAGTCGTTTTTAGTTTGTTTTTAGTTTTAGCTATTTTAGGGGGATATCTGTGTGTGCAGGTGACTATTACTGTGCATAATTATTAGGCAACTTAACAAAAAACAAATATATACCCATTTCAATTATTTATTTTTACCAGTGAAACCAATATAACATCTCCACATTCACAAATATACATTTCTGACATTCAAAAACAAAACAAATCAGCGACCAATATAGCCACCTTTCTTTGCAAGGACACTCAAAAGCCTGCCATCCATGGATTCTGTCAGTGTTTGGATCTGTTCACCATCAACATTGCGTGCAGCAGCAACCACAGCCTCCCAGACACTGTTCAGAGAGGTGTACTGTTTTCCCTCCTTGTAAATCTCACATTTGATGATGGACCACAGGTTCTCAATGGGGTTCAGATCAGGTGAACAAGGTGGCCATGTCATTAGTTTTTCTTCTTTTATACCCTTTCTTGCCAGCCACGCTGTGGAGTACTTGGACGCGTGTGATGGAGCATTGTCCTGCATGAAAATCATGTTTTTCTTGAAGGATGCAGACTTCTTCCTGTACCACTGCTTGAAGAAGGTGTCTTCCAGAAACTGGCAGTAGGACTGGGAGTTGAACTTGACTCCATCCTCAACCCGAAAAGGCCCCACAAGCTCATCTTTGATGATACCAGCCCAAACCAGTACTCCACCTCCACCTTGCTGGCGTCTGAGTTGGACTGGAGCTCTCTGCCCTTTACCAATCCAGCCACGGGCCCATCCATCTGGCCCATCAAGACTCACTCTCATTTCATCAGTCCATAAAACCTTAGAAAAACCAGTCTTGAGATATTTCTTGGCCCAGTCTTGACGTTTCAGCTTGTGTGTCTTGTTCAGTTGTGGTCGTCTTTCAGCCTTTCTTACCTTGGCCATGTCTCTGAGTATTGCACACCTTGTGCTTTTGGGCACTCCAGTGATGTTGCAGCTCTGAAATATGGCCAAACTGGTGGCAAGTGGCATCTTGGCAGCTGCACGCTTGACTTTTCTCAGTTCATGGGCAGTTATTTGGCGCCTTGGTTTTTCCACACGCTTCTTGCGACCCTGTTGACTATTTTGAATGAAACGCTTGATTGTTCGATGATCACGCTTCAGAAGCTTTGCAATTTTGAGACTGCTGCATCCCTCTGCAAGATATCTCACTATTTTTGACTTTTCTGAGCCTGTCAAGTCCTTCTTTTGACCCATTTTGCCAAAAGAAAGGACGTTGCCTAATAATTATGCACACCTGATATAGGGTGTTGATGTCATTAGACCACACCCCTTCTCATTACAGAGATGCACATCACCTAATATGCTTAATTGGTAGTAGGCTTTTGAGCCTATACAGCTTGGAGTAAGACAACATGCACGAAGAGGATGATGTGGACAAAATACTCATTTGCCTAATAATTCTGCACTCCCTGTAGTGTGTCAGCCTGTGGTTTCAGTTTTTATCTCAGATTTTTGGTTTGATTGTGGTTCCAACCTTCAAGGGGTTAATGATTAATCGTCCCAACTGACCACTGTGACATCATTTTGTTCTCTTTGAATTACTCAGTGTATGTCAGTAAAGATTTTCAGTTTGAGTATTTCCTTCATCAAACGCTGATGTGTGATTTACAATAGAGAACAGAATGCTTTTATTGTCACCATCCAGATGTGCAATGAGATACAGAGCGTCTCCTCCTCAGTGCAAACATGTGGGAGATTTAAGTGTTTCCTTTCATTTTTTTTTTAAAGTGTACTTATCCACAGCCACAGGGTTTAGACACAGACTGAAACTACCTCTTAGCACAATTAAAGGCTATTTCTCTGGCCTGTGTTTTGGATTGAGCTTCATACCCAGTTAATTAATTGTTTTTAGATCTTTGCAGCTTCTCAGTTTGGGGGATTTGCTGTTTTGCTTTGTGTTATGTGGAAGTTGGATTTTTGGCTTTAGGAAAGTGTGATTACTATTATTATTATTTTGCCATTTTGTAAAATTTATAGATCAAATGACAGGTGGATTAGTTAATAAGAAGAAAACTCCTGAGTGGAATATTTAAAAGGCATACAGGATGAAGATTTCTGATGTTACAAAATTGTTCAGGGAGCAAGTTTTCAAGGGCTGCTGTCAGTCTGGTGGACGCCTGCTCTTGAATTCAGTGAGGACAAACATGGAAGAGAAAGCTGCTGTCAGGCTTCATTGCTAGTGAAAGCAGGTAGGATGAGCGGCACTGAGGACTCTGAGGTCATGGAGGTCATATGATTTTTTTTTTCTGGAAGGTTGGTGGACTTTTTTTTAACAACTGTTGAATAACTCTCGTGTTAAAGACTTAGTTGTCATTTAAAAATATGCATATTCTAGTTTTTTAGATTATATGTCTGAAAAGAACATTTTTGGTGATTTGGGGATATAAAATTATGACTTGTTTGCAAAGGTTTTTGCAAAGGTATAGATCTGAAAATAAAGACTCAGTTTGATGAGGTTAATTTAACAGTAAACTGAACAAACAATTAAAAGACACAAAACAGGACTCATCAGAACAATTGCACTCGTATGATTTGAGGATCCTAAATTTGTTTTTGTAATCAGAATATACTTCTCTGCATAAACCAAAGAAAACCATAAAAAATGTGGCGGGTTTTGTTTAGATGTTGATAGTGGTGATGTCCAGGCTCAAATCACCTTCCATCACTGTTTGTGCACAAGCAATCCCTAAACAGATCATTTGTTCCAGTGACACAGATGGACCTTTTATGGAATAGTTAATATAATCTGTGGGAGGTATCTTTTTCCAGCCCTGTTATAAGTTGTCTGACCTCTTCATCTGCAAGCCTTGTGTATACAGAGGCAGGAAGGTGGAAGCTTGGGGAGGAAGGAAGGAAGAAAATGAAGGCAGGCTGTTAAAAGTTGTTCAGATTTTCTGGTGTTAATCGCACACCCAGACCTTGGACCTTCCATCCTCGTGCTGCTTTTGTTCAGAGGAAAAACATGGCACCATCATCTGTGGCTCTCTGGGGTTCAGACGAGTAACTCCGAATCACTTCTTGTTTTTCAGCAAGAGGAGAAGTGTCGCTGCATACTTCAGCCAGCTGAAGGTAAGAGCTTAAGCAAATGGCCTTTCTGGCTGTTTTCTTTTTCATTCTATAAATTTCCCTTTAAATCCTCGTTCATGCAGAATATGAGCACGAAATCAGCAGTGTATCTCTGGCCTCTGCGGGGGCTGCTGTGTTTTGTGCTGTAGGTGTTTGGAGGTCGAAAAGAGATGGACTCACTGAAGAAGGAGCTGGAAGAAGAGCTGAAGCTTAGCACTGACGACCCAAGGAGCCACGCGTGGTACCACGGACCGCTGAACCGAGAGGTGCACATCAGATCTACACGTTTAAGCAACAGATTTACTTCCCCTCTGGAAATATGGTTATTTGCTGTACTGTGAAAAGTTAGACTTTCATGTTTGTACAAAATAAATATCAAGTTACACCTAGTAGCTCGTTATTGTGTGTCAGCCTAGCATGAAGACTGTAAACAGACAGTGCAGAAATAGACACAAAAAACCAACTTCCTGCAGTTGTGACTTCATCTGGGGTTGTCAGGCATTCAGTGAAACCTCAAGGAAGTTGTTTCTTGTTCTCGCAGTTTTTGGATTTTGCAGATCAAACAAGCAAACAGGATATAATGAGTGTAGCTGCTACTGTTATTACATTTGGATAAAGCTAGCATTGACGTTTTCTTCAGTATACAGACTTATTGCCAGTTTTCATTCAAGTGCCACTTCCTGTTTAAAAACAGGTGAATAAGTAAATGAAGGCTAAGTTTAACAGCATAGCTCACCATAAATATCCTTTACAGTAATCATACATCATTCTTGAACATCTAAAACACTTATCTTTAGCTGACTGGCAACTCATTGTATCTATCACACAGACATGAGAGTGTGTGTGGTAATTGTCTGGCTGTCAAAGCTAACCTGCTGACTCTTCTCCAGGCTGCCGAGTCTCTGCTGGAGAGGGATGGGGACTTTCTGGTCCGAGAATCGAGCTCCTCCGCGGGCGACTATGTTTTGACCTGCTTTTGGAAGAACAGCCCCATGCACTTTAAAGTCATACGAGTGGTCCTCCGACCAAAAAAGGTGTGTCTGTGCTACGTGTGCTCATGCTAACCTGACAACAATCCATGTCTCAAACAACACACACAGCACATACCATATGTCTGGCCGTAGATCAATAGAAAAAACAAATATAAATAAAAATAATTCATAAAAATATTAATGCTGCTAAAGAAGTTTGAGATCTTGTGTGATGTTTGTATATATATACACATATAAATTGTAATTATTATTATTATTTTTTAATCAATACCAACTTAAAAGTAACAGTAATGATTCTGGGTCACCACAGCTGCAAGCTACACTAGCCATTTTTTGTTGTTGTTAACAATACGTCTTTACTGCCTTTGCTTGACACGTTGTGTGTAAGTTTGTGTGTGTGACTGCGCCTCCATCTGTGTGACAGGGCTACTCTCGGGAGCTGTTCCAGTTTGAGGAGGATCGCTTTGACAGCGTTCCCGCTCTCGTTCGTTTCCACGTGGGCGGGCGCCGGCCCATCTCCCAGGGTTCGGGCGCTGTCATCTTTCACCCAATCACACGGACCCTTCCTCTGCGTGTCATCACCGAGCGACAGGCCACGTCCAAAAGCAGCTGTAATAAAGTTGCAGGTGGAGAAAAACAGACCGAGCACGGCAAAAGACGCAGCCTCAGCTCCACACATGCCGACACACTGGAAGTTGCCAATCCGCTGCTGAGGTGCGAGAACGTAATTGGTGTGGTGCACATTCATACACAGAACTGAGATTTAAAGCAAAGTTACTGAGCGTTGTTTGATGTGTGGCAGAAGTGGAAGTCATCCTGCTAACTTGGAGAACGTGGGACGGAGGCCTTCACTTCAGACTGCACAGTCTGACAGCAACCTACGAACTGGTACAGTATTGCAAACATGCAGCGTATTTGCAGAACAGCAACATTAATGTCAGCTGCTTGATGTACCACTCGTGCTGCCAAACCAGTTCTGACCCCCTCAGAAAAAAGGAATATGTTTAAATTCTTTTTTGGAATTTAAACATTTGATATGTTTTTGTTTTTCTGTGTTGGATTGTGATAAGGGTTTCAAAGATCATTATACACATACAGTGGTGGGGAAATGATTATTTAATCCCCTGCTGAAGCTGTAAGTGTGCTCGCTTCCAAAGAAATGAACAGTCTCTCGTATTTATGGTAGTTTTATGGAGAGAGGGGGATTTTATCCACAAATCCAGAAAGAACACATTATATAAAAGTTATGAATTGATTTGATGAATTTACGTTAAGTGAAATAAGTATTTGATCCCCGACATGACTTAGTATTTGGTGGCAAGCTCAAAGGTAAGAGGTTCCATGTAGTTGGTCACCATACATTTGGACACACCTCAGGAGGGATCTTGACCCCCTCCTCTGTACAGAAACACTCTAAATCCTTTAGGCCAACTCGAAGCTTCAGCCCCTCCATCACTCCATGGCCTTAATGTGCTTCTTCTTTAGCCACTTCTTTGTTGCCTTGGATATGTTTTGGGTCACTGTCATGCTTGGAGACTCATCCACGCTCCATCTTCAGTGCTCTGTCACCTTCTTCATACAGGTGTTCCACAGAACCTTCAGTCTGAGGACACTAGCCCTGCCCAAATCTCCCCAGTGTTTCGGACAGGCAGCGAGCCCCTTCTGAGCCCACAGCCACGACACGCACGACCTTCCCATCCAGGTAACGTGGAGAGCCACGCGCATGGAGAACTTCTTTATCTAACAAACAAAGCTCATGCTTCCCTCTCTCTGATGCAGGTGGTGGTGCAACTTTAAGAGGTTCAGATGGGCAGCTACACCCCAGAGCTCCTCCTAAGCCTCTCAGGGTTTCTACTGTTTTCTCCAATACTGTACCTCCCCCACCCAGAGACCAGGATGAAGACCCTTCTTCTTTCTACAATGAGCTGGTCATCCGGGTAAAAGAAAAAAATTTCACAGCTGATGTCATCTTTCTGTTGTAACTGTTTATGTTTGCAGAAATGAGGAAGGCCTTTCAAGCTACAACTAAATCCTCCGTGGAGACTTAAGCCCTCCTCTTGTTCTGTTTAGGTGCCACAGAGCCGGCGGAAAGGTCATGTGGATCAGCTGCGTGCGGAAGAAAAGTGGCAGAGCCGTGCCCGCCTCACAGAGACTTCCTTTGGCTTTTTGGAGGCTGAGAAAAGAAAAGCCTCCTCACAGCTGCTGTTTGACAAACAGTTCCAGAAAAAGGCAGAGAAGGAAGTGGAGGACTGGTGCTTTGAACGACCACATGTTTGTATACATAATAATTACCTTCCAGTTTGTAGTTTTCACATTTCCCATTGGTTCTGAGGCTTCTGGAACTATTAAGTTCTTATCTGTACATAAATCTATTTTATGCTCCCCTGGGAGGCTGTTGATTTCCAATTATTTGATTATGATTTATGAAAAGAGTACTCTTTAAATTGTTGGAGTTGTGTAATCCATCACAGTGCTATCAAATCTGCTTTACCTTAGATATAGTTGCATACGTCTACAGGCACAGCAGCTCCAACTTCCACATCAGTGTTTGGTCAGCTACACAGAGCTGACAGTGTCAGAAACTGTATCTGTACCAGTCTTGCCAGTTAAAAGTAATAGGGAACTCCAGGCCTCGAGGGCCGGTGTCCTGCAGGTTTTAGATCGCACCCTGGGTCAACACGCCTGAATCAAATGATTAGTTCATTACCAGGCCTCTGGAGAACTTGAAGACATGTTGAGGGGGAAATTTAGCCATTTGAATCAGCTGTGTTGGATCAAGGACACATCTAAAACCTGCAGGACACCGGCCCTTGAGGCCTGGAGATCCCCACCCCAGACGTAAGAGGAAGTTTTCCATTGTTCCTAAGATCATGTCAACATTGACCTTGACTGTTATTAAAGGTGACACTTTTTTTGCACTATTGCATGCATATTTCCTGTTGTTTCTCTACTGCAGTTTTAATTACTGACTTACTACCTTTTTGCCACCAGGTGTCAGAATCATATTGTATTTGCCAGTTTGTAAAGCCTGACTCTGCCGTCTTAACTTCATATTCACAATAAATTCAATCCATGCACATTAGTGTGCAGTTATATAGAACTGCACACTAATGTGCATGATGTGTATCATGTGTGTATATGATATTCTTCTGCCTTCATTACAGATGGAGTCACAGTCGTGTTTTCAGTTGGATCAGTTTAAGTCGCTGCTCCTACCTGAGAATAACCGACCTCTGGAGAACAGCGTCCTGGTGACGCTGAAAGAGCTCTTTACCCGATCAGACCCTAAAACCATGGCTTTGCACATGCTCAGCATTGACTGCCAGGTGTCCCTGGTTTTTACTCTTTTCTCATTTAAAACTTTAGCTGTGTTGAATTTAACAGTAGTTTCTAATCTTGAGTAGTTTGATAAACACTTTATGTACACATGAGCTGTTGAAATTCTTGGATCAGGAATCTGACTGGCCATTTATCGCTCATTGTGCAGGTTGCACGCATCATCGGGGTGACCGATGAGCAGAAGAGGCTAATGGGAGTTGGCTCAGGGCTGGAGCTTGTCACTCTGCCACATGGACACCAGTTAAGACAGGATTTATTAGAGAGGTACACGCAGCCTGCACACTATTTTAAAAATCAATCCAATGTTACACTTTGTCAGTCATCCTTGGAGGTGTTGGTTTATCTCGTGGCTGTACACAGAAACTGTAAAAGGATCAGTTTTTATTTGTTTGTTTCTTTGTTTGGGGTTTTTTGCACATCTTTTTTTTTTTATTCTCTGGGTACCACAAAATTCATTTCACCTCAACTGTATTTGCTTGGACTCTGGTTGGGTGAAAGCCAGTGTTCAGAAATGAAAAATGTCCCTTACCAGTTACTGCATTCAATCTTCTGTCCACTCAGACGCCTCTAATCCACTCAATGTGAATTTTTTAGGCATCATCTAATAGCACTGGGAGTCGCAGTGGATATCCTGGGCTGCACAGGGAGGGTGGAACAGAGAGCATCTGTTTTACACAAAGTAATCTTATTGGCTAAGGCCCTGAAAGAGCACACCCACAACTTGTACTCTTTCTCAGCTGTGATGAAGGCTCTGGAGATGCCTCAGGTGGAGTATTTATGACAGAGGACTGTGATTGCTGGATGTAAAATTATTCAAAGTAAAATGCGGTTCAAGTTTTCTTGCATATATTGAATATTTGTTTACATACAAATGTGCAGATAACGCGACTGGAGGCGACATGGAAAGAGCTGAGGAGGGAGTACACAGAGAGCGCAGTTTTATTTGAGAAGAATCTCAAACCGTTCATGAAGTCGCTGAATGAGGGAGATGGTGAGTGGCTGTGTTTACATCGTCTATGCAAGTTACTTTTGTTCAGCGCGGTTAGAAATATTTGTTTCTTGTGGTTTGATCAGGCGTTACAAAGATACAGTACTGTGCAAAAGTCTCGAGCACCCTTCATTTCTTTAGATTTGGCTTGTAAAATGGGGAAATAGGTGCAGCAATTTATTGAAACCTGTGCAAACATGCACGGAAATACAGTATGTAAGGCAAAAACAGAATTTGTACATTTCTAATGAGCGTATTCTTCAACCTGGCCTAGACTCTCTTAGGCAGGTTTTCTTGTAACTTCTTTAAGTAGTCTTCAGGAACAGTTCTCCAGGCTTCTTGAAGAACAATCAAAGCTCTTCTTTGGAAGCTTTTTGGTCCCTCTTTTCTTCTCTCTGTCATGATTTTGCTGCAGTATCCCTTCTCCTTATACTAGCAGTTGGCAGTGATTTTCAGTCTACCTCTAGTGTAATTTGGCACACCTCAGCCCTTTCTCCTCATTTCCCTTGCGTAAGAATGGCTTCTTGACAGCTAACTTATTTCTGATGAGGCTTCAGCAAACAGTAAATGGATCAATTCATCACTCAGGTCCTGTCTCAGTCCTCTGCTGTATTTTTTCTGTTTCTTAAGGACATGAATATCAGACTGTTTATCTGCTGTAGACAGTTTTTTTTATGCCTCCCACTTCTTCTTTTGTCCTCCACTTGCATAGTTTTCCTTCTTTCCTTCCTCCTTTCTTTTTTAAGGAGAGACTGCAGAAAATGCTGAGATATGGCAAGTTTACAGCTAACAGCTCTTTGGGAAAAAACTTGCTGGTGCAAAAATACTACTCTGTGCCTGTCAAACTGTTATCTTTGGCATTTTTCATAGATTCGGCTAAAGAAATAGGAACAATTATCTACTTTTCCCCCACAAGCTGTACAAAGTGCCTAAAGATACAATTTTAAAGTGCATCTTTGCTAAGTTGTCTGTTACATGCAGATACAACACTGATTCATCACATGAGTTAGGTGATGAATCTTAACATTGACAAACAAACAAAAACTCCCATTCATCTGAAAGTGGTCAGGTACAAGGCCTGGACCGAAAATGAGTGAAAAAGCTACCAACGCCCGAAACTTTGAAAGAGCATCAGAAAAACCTGGAGAACGATTAATGATGTCTGGCTCCTTAGAGGCAAAATATAAAGAAATGAGTGGTGGCTCAAGACTTTTGCACAGCACTGTAAATTCACAACACAAGGATTTCTGTGTAATATTCAAATTCATTTAAGGTCCAGTTATGCTTGTTATGCTCCTCATATATAACTCTAAGGAGGTTCTGCTTGGTGAGGTCCAGCTAATTAGAAGAAAGTCTCTCAGAGAGAGAAAGAGACTGGAGCTGAGGGCTTTTCTCTGCCTGAACCAGCATGGGATTTTTCCCCCATTTAAAGCTTTTCTAATTTAGTAATAATATTTTTTTTTAATTATTCAAAGAAAGTATAATATGTCCTCTTGAATGTATAGGTTTATTAATAACAAGACTTTCTCATTATTGTTGCTAAGCATGTATAGGTTAGAAAAAGAAATGAAATAACTTCATGCAGCTGGATAATGAAGACCTGTCTAGAAGCCCTGCAGCATCATTCATTCTCTTCTCTGGACAGTCTTAAGTTTGAAAGCCTACCAAGAAAATGAACTTTATGTAACTCTGCTCAGTACTGTGCACATTTGGTTAAACTTTAATATAATTGGAAATAGTTTATCTGGATTTCAGGAGCAGGACCACGCCTCCATACACTTCCTGTTCTCTGTCTATGACCCTGTGTGAAAGCTGTGCATTCTCATTTTCAGGCCCCACTCACTCTCCCTCCCTTTCTCAATGCAGCCACTCCTCATTACTACATGAGGATCTGCCCGGCCTTCCCTAAACCGCAGCCTCAATTCATGGTCAAGCCGTCTGCCATCATCTACTGGACAAGCTGTCAAACCTAAATGACAATGTGGTCCCAACTAGTGAAATTACATATAGAGCACAATCAAATCAACAATCAAGACCAATACTAATATTTGGCGATTTGATGTATTTTGGCAAACACACAAAACATAACTTTCACTAAAATTTGACATATGTAATCATTTATCAGTCCTTTCTTAGATAATGTGACAATGCAGTTTTTCCTTTATTGTCGCAACAATTTGTGAATTAGTCATTTACAATCTGCACAGTTCTCCTTGCATCAGCTGGCTGTTTGTGGTGTCCCAAAAACATCAAGTTGCAGAATGCCGTCTCACAGACAAACTATGCAACATCAACATGAATAGCATGGTCAATCGCTTTCCTTTTTTTTCCCCTTTACTAAATTTTCAGTTGCCAGCTAATACAAATATTGGCAAATATCTAATATTGGCTGATACATCAGTCAGGCTTTAATTATATATGTTAAGCTCTTATGAATATGCAGTTGATGTAGTATTCCCTGAAATGTGTAAGCAAACACTGATGTGTAAAATCTTTGCATTACCCCTGTGAGATTAATGGGTGCAGTGCTTTTGTTTGCAGGCTCTGTGGTCCAGGGCCCCATAGCCTTGCCACATCTGGTTCCACTGCTGATGCTAATGGAGGGTGAGGACCCAGTAGAGGACAGTGAAAGAGGCTGTCAGCTACTCTATGATGTCCTCCAATCTGCTCGCAGCGCTGCGTTGCATGCCCATGATTATCAGGAGCACGCACACGCTCTGCTCTCAGGTATGCACGTTCATCCACACAATACAGTACAACATTATCATTAGTGTTATTAAGGAAACAAAAATGTCAGTGCACGTGAGTCCAAATGAGGGGGGAAATAATATTCAGTAAAACGTTTAAGGCAAATACAGCTTGTGTAAAGATGCTGGGAGGCAGCTGTGTTACTGAGCTGAAATTCAAGTCGAGAAAATGTTGAAGCCAAAACTGGCAACCTGGTGATATGGTGAGCAGAATATTCACTGTGCATCAATTTCCTTCAGCTTTATTAAGTAAGTCGAGAGAGTGTTTTGTGAAATATGGAAATGAAGTGGATTGCTCCCACAGGCTACAGATAATTGGTTCATCTGAGTAGCTTTTGCACCGAGCCCATTGTAATATAAAATAAACACTGGCTGAGACAGGAAGTGGAAAAGTAAAAAGCATTATGCTCAAAAACTGTGTACATTGTGAAACTTGTATCTTGGTGGTATCTGATCTGACTAAGTGTCCAACGCACTGTTCCAACAGGAGGCTGGGAGCCGATCCCCGAACTGCTCGAGGCTTTCCGCACAGAGTTCGCCCTGCGGCTGTTCTGGGGTCAGCTGGGCGCAAGAGCAGAGAGGAAGGAGCGATATGAGAAGTTTGATAAGGTTCTTTGTGTCCTCTCAAAAAAACTGGAATCTAAAGACAACCCGAACCTTTAACCTGAGCCTCAGCCCTCCGTTTCTCTGAGCAGAGAGCGAAATCGGCACTTTCTTCACTTGAGGAAAACGAGAAAAGGTTTCAGCCGAGCCTCTGCGTGCTGTGGAGGTAAAGGAAGAGACATTTCTACTGGGAGATAAAATAGAGAAAAAAATGTTTTGTTTTTTTCTTCCTGTACTTGCTGAGAAAAGACTGTATGTCGAGCTCGTCAAACAACAGCTTAACAACTTTCTTTTTCTTTTATTTTTTTTTTAAACAGGAATGTGTGCACACACCTTTATTGTGAAATAGGCCTGCGCCAGATTTCAAAATTGCTTTTCCAAAAACTGGAATGTGTTTACAAAATGTACATTTCTGATCCTTTTTTTAAAAATCATTGTTTAAAGAAGCCTGACTGGATACTCTATTTTTCACTTCAGTGTTTCGAAGCATAAATAAAAGTTTTCCTTTGTCATTTGTTTCTTATGAGTAACACAGCAATAAAACGAGACAAATGTTTTTCCTTTTTTATGATACAAGTAAATACAAACATTTTCTTTTAAAAAATGACAATGATTCCTTTTGAATGTTGAGAAAACATTTACTCGTGCGGGTCAGAGTGCTGGAGAAGACGTGCGTAAACCTTATGTGGCTCATCTTTAAACGTTTCAGATTTGATCTTAGAAATATTTGATAGCTGTTGGGAGGGATTCCAGTGAGGAGGTGAATCATAAAACTCATTTCCTTTCCACTGATGCCGTGATTCTTCATAATATCGGCATTTCAAGTTTAAAGAAAAAAAGAAAAGGAAAGAGTTTTGCTTTTTAAAGGACCTCATTTTAGACAATCTGACCAGGCAAACATTCAGGAAACATGCAGTTTAAACAATTTGAGAATATGAGAAACAGAAAGCAAACAGCTGACCATGAGAGCTGTAACCCTTCCAGCGTGAGTCCGACCACCGCCAAAAACTGCCTGTAGACCACATTTGTATTAACAGATATGATAAAGCCAGTGAAGCTGCACCCTCAAACACAAGCAATTCACAGGGATCAAAAATTAATAAACTCTGCATTTTTTTTTCACAACTTTGATCTTTCATTGCCAGCACTTTTCCTTTCGCTTCGGACAAACCTTTAATTCACAAAAAGCACCGCAAAGCAAGTTCCCTTCCAACCCTCTGTCACAGAGAAACTACAATGTCTGGTGTGAAGACAAAGGATAGGTTCACATGGTTTAAAAAGTCTGTCTTCACAGTACTCAGATCCTGCATAAGCCCCCTTTCAGCCACCTTCCTTTATTCTGACAGCTTCATGGACACTTCTGTAAACGTCACTATGTTAGAATGTGTAACATCACTTTTTACGCGACACGAGCCTGAACACATGCCACGGGTTAACCGAGGAGCGTGCGCCGAATTAGACCACGCACAGGCTCTTTGTGAGTTGCTTGACTCACCAGAAAATGCCCCAGACAGCAACAACCATTGTGCTTTCGTTATCTGGCCAAGTCAGTTATTAATTTCCAATAAGATTAAGACAGACCTCTGCAGTTTCCCCATTCCCAATCTAGAAGAGAAATCTCGCTCGCTGTCAGGGCCTGCGTGTGACGGGCAAGCTACAGGTCTCTGAGAGGCACCGTGCAGACAGAGACGCTGTGCTCTGCATGACAATTGCTGCGAGATCTAAATGTTCAAAAGTATAGTTACACTTCCATAGCGTGACTGTCTCCATCATTGTCGCGGCATGTCTGAATCAGGTCAGGAGGAGTCAGCAACAAAGTGAAAGTGTTTGAATAACCGGTTGGTGAAGCCATGGAGAAAAATGACTAATCTTCACATGGAGCCCGAGTTCTGTTCCAAACAGACCATAAACACACGTAAACCTATCCTTTCCTCTCACCGTCTACTGGGAGGGTCATTGTGCACTCCCTACTGAGTAGTGGTTTTCAGTTAAAATAATTAAACATCACATTTCTAAATAATAATAATAACAATAATAATAAAAAACCCTCACATTATCCTCTCACATGAAGGAATTGGGCAAATAGTTGGTGTTAAAACAAGAAAAGGTTCAGCAGGTTAATTCAAATCATTAGTGGGAAAGTCAAGTGGATGGATACAAACATTGCCATAAACATATCAAAGTATGTTACAGGAGTGGTCACTTCACACGTGACAAAATGTTCAGGCATACATTCAAAAGTTTTGGGGTTTTTTGTTTTAAAAGAGCTGAGATCTATAAAAGTCAAAGTTTCGTCCGTCTGCGTTTAGAGGCAACGTCTGCCACGGCGAGCAGAGATGGAGTGTATGATATTGCGATCAGCCTCGATAACAAGCTTTATAATCACTCACTTTCATCTCTCCATACACATCACTAGCTGAGATAAAAGATGTAGAGAGCAGCTCCAATTATCTGGAATGACTTTGTGTTCACCTTTGGCTGTTAACTTCCATCACAAGCTCTGTGATGGAAGTTAGGATGCGAGTTTGACATAGGATGAAGGTATATAGCCCTCGTCTCCACTGGCTCTAAGGACTCTCATCCATCCGTCGCCTTTATCCTCTTCCATTATGCTCAATAGCTCTCCCTCTTTAATGGAAACGGTGCCCTCGCTGTTGCCTGCACATAAACACCCAAGTAAGAGATGTATAATAGGCTAAATGGAGACCTATTTATTAACAAGTTTCATGTCAGTCATAAAATTCACCTTCAAAGCTGTACAGAGCCGTGCACTGGCCAATAGGACTTTCTATTTCATCAAACTCTTCATCGAACTCTGCGTAGATGTTCGCATCAGGATCATGTGTTACCCTGCTGGACATGCTCGTCCTCAGATGGAAAAAAAAAGATTACTCATTCTGTTTCACTTTAAATGTTCACACGCTAAGGTAACTGGTATCAGTGTCTAAAAGGCAGACATCAAGCTACAGCCAGCAGTCAGTTGACTCAGGACACAAGGCACCCCTGATTCAGACAACTGTCATGTGATGGCCATGTGACTTTTTAAAATTACATCAAGCAATAGCTCCTAAGGAGGTGCCTTGCTTTTTTGAGAGGGGAAAAAAGTCACATAAACGTCAGACCACCACAGCCAAGTTTAAAATGTGAACATCTTCAGTGGCCCAGCCAAACTTTTTTGTCACAAATCTGATCACCGAACTAGAAAATTATGATTTTCTATAAGCATAAATATGTGATTTCAGTTTTAAACGTGTTTTGGACAGTTTCTTCTCTTTTTATGACAGGTGGTCTACATTTCTTTAGTACTGTGCTATTTACATCAAGCTAAGCTAAGCTAAGCAAACTGAAAGTCTCCTCGTACATTTCCTTTAAACTTACCCATACTCTGTGTTGTTGTTGACAGGAAATGGAGATTCCTCTCCTCCCAGAGCTTCTGAGAGCCACGTCTGTCAAGAACATGAAGATTTGAAATGTTTATGAAAATTGCCCCAAAATACAGTACGGTATTAGCTTGCGTGTGCATATGTATGTGCGCGATAACCTCGTATTTGGCGAGCTCTCCCCTCAGGCGGCCCATGTCCTTGGTCATTTCCAGGATCCGAGGTTCCAGACTGGAGGGGTCTCCCATCTGTGGATTCTGCTCATACACACCCTTCATCTTCTCCAGGGCTTCACTGACAAAAGTGATGAAACAAGAAGAGAGAGGTGTTAATGTTTGGGGAATGTGATGTTTAAGGAAGTCTTTTTGAGAACACTTGTTGAGCTGCTGTTTTAAATCACTGCAAAGCTGTTGAATGGGGTCGGGGTCAGAGCTTGGTGAAGTTATTTTGTTATCTATTAATGGAGCTGACATGAGCTCTAGGTACTATTACGTTCAAACAGAAAATAACCTTTTTAAGCTTCCACAAAGTTAGAAGTACACATTTATTTAAGATATGAAACGATGACTTTGCATTTCTATCTCTCTTATATATTTGCTGCTGTTTTGGTTTAAACAAGAAGCATGTGTGGGAGATATAGCCTCGGGCAGCCGCGTTTCATTTCAAAGTTAGTTCATGCACAAAGGAGCTCGCACTCGGCTGTCTGTCACAGTCAAAAGCATTTTTCAGAGACGTCTGTCATAGTGTTGCCGACGCTTTCACCTTTGGTCCTGTGCCTTCTGCAGATCTTTGTGGATATCGTCAATCTTCGTCTGCAGCCTCTTCTTCCTCTGCTCCGGAGGAAGGTGAGAGTAATCTTCTGCAGGAGTTTGCTACACAAACACACACACGACACCAACAACAACGGAAACGCACACGCAAACAGTTAAATCTCCTGAGCATCACGTATACAACAATCATATGAATTCTGACCACCGGCTGTCTTCATCTTTCCCACCTCTAGACAGACATCTTCACACACACACACACACACACACACAGGTTAATGCAGCAAATGCAGGTTGTTAGTTAAGGAAACAGAAACGAGGGAGAGACATTTATAGTAAAAACCCAGTAAGTAATAATGCATTTACAGTTTATACTGGATGAACAGTTTACAGACAGAACAAGGCCGACTCTCTCTCCTGTGATGGTATACAAGTACGCATTTAAGTAGCAGAAAAGATTCAATTCATTACACATAGTAAATTTTAAAAGACAATATAACAAAGAGGCACAGCAAACAAGTAAAATATGACACACAATGCAAATGCAAACTACAGAATACTGTTTTATATTATACGTTTTTAGGAATGTGCCTAATTGGGAAAAATATGACCCTGTATGATTTATGATACTGGGACTTTCTTGCTGGTTTTGGTTCTTAGTTTACGAACCAAAAAGTGTTTTACACGAAGAGCGAGGACTTCTGTGAAGGTAGCAGGTGTTGTGTTAAGCTACACTGGAAGGTAAAGTGCCAGCACTACTGATTCTACAGTAAGACAATAATAATAATAATAATATTGGCACACCAGTTTAAAAGAAATATGTTTTAAACTACTAAAAAGTAGGAGAAGGAGCGTAGTTAGAAAAGGTAAGGAGCTCCTTATGCCTACATGCACAAGCATTTAACATTAAACAAATGTTAATCTGGACTTTGGACTCAATAATCTAGTCCAATCTATTTTTGGAAACAGCTGGAGCAGCAACAATCAATGTTGGGTCTTTACTGCTTTATGCGCACTCGTTATACATGATAGTTAATAAAAACCACTTTGGCTGTCTTCACTGTTGTTTTTAATATATTTGTGAAGTGAACCTCCAGGTTAAAATGTCATATTTTGTAACTTTTTATTAAGCTTTTTCCTGGATTGGATAGTCAAGCTATAATATACATATACTGTAAATAGTATGTAAAATAAATCTTTAAATTAAATTGATCTGAATTTACTTCAATGTTTCACCTTAAATGTTACATACCTGTATGTCATCACAGAGAGAGAAAATTCAGAGGACGTCCTCAATAGAACAAAAACAAAAACAGTCGATTTTCCCATGAGATAACAGCATTTGATCGGGGGAATTAAAGAGTAACTGCAACCACACTGAGAACCCTGCGTGCACTGCCCACTAGGCCTTTTTCCACACACCACACCCGACTGTGATTACAGGTGTAATGCCATATCACTTATTTCCTTTCAGATCTCTTATCTAGCATAACCCACGCTGGTGCCACCAGTACTAATGCTGATAACAGCGACTGTGTTTCAAAACTTTCCATGTCCAGAAACAGTAAATGGACAGTAAACGCAGCGAGCTGCTGCTCTTGGAGAATCGCCTACAAAAGCTAAATCTCATTTAGGGTGGAGCATCTAGAAATGCACCAGCAGGTGTAGAAGACGACTGGGATCTGCAGGTTACACAGCATTTTCTGGTTTATATAAAATTATGACATGATGTGCTGTTCAAATGTGCATCCGTCAGCGCTGGGTGGAAGCAAATGACACATGAATACATTTACAATATTGGCAATAAAACAGCCATTCCACCATCAGAGGCGTTCTAATAAAACGGAGAAATATTTTATTGAACTGATGAGACGGGAGCCCAGAAACAAGCTTCACTACCAGCCCAACTCCCACAATGCAGCCCGACCTTTACAGAGCTCTTTGTTGTGGCAATTAGTTATTTCATCACTTCCTTACTTGCGCTTTCATTTTAAAACAAGTGTGCTTATTAATTATATAATAAGAACGTCTTTATAATAGCGTAAATTAAATGGCATGTGGCTTTAGGAGCGCGGGGAACTGGTGTTGTTTGAAAATTACCCCACAAAACGAGGCCTTGACGAAAGCGAAGCTTCCTTTCCCACAGTCAGTGATAAATGAAAGCTGCACTCGCGCTGTCTCGCCCTCTCTGTACCTGGATACTGCCTGGAGCTACCAAAGGATTCAAAAGACACGTTTCTATTATGCTAACAGCACCTTTCTTCTCTTCTTCAAACAGGCTACATGCTCACACAATTATAAAGGTACGGCCGTTCCAAGCATCTGGACAATGACAACATTTGTAATTTCTCCTCTGCACGCCACCACAGTGGATTTTACAATCAAACAATCAAGATGTGATTGAAGTGCAGGCTTTCAGTTTTAATTCAAAGGGGTTTAACAAATGTATTCTATTAGATGTTTAGAAATTTTAGTCATATAGTGTTTTTCCATGTAGTTATTTTTGCAGTCAATGATTGCCTGGAGTCTGAAACCCTGTTTCCTCCCTTGAGATGCTCTTTAGTGCAGCCACACTCAGTTGCTGTTTGTTTGTGGGTCTCTGTGCATTCAGTTTTGTCTTCCGTAACTCAAATGCGTTCTCTGTTGCTTTGAGATCACGTACCTGACTTGTGTATTTAGAAATATCCAATTTTTTTGTCTTGAGAAATTCTTGGTTTGCTTTTGCAGTGTGTTGTTGGTTATTAGCTATCTGCTCAGTGAACCTGCTGAATCTGAGCAAAGTATGGCTCTGTATACTTCAGAATTCATGCTGCCACTTCTGTCGGCAGGCACAACATCAATAAACACTAGTTTCCCAGTTCCCCTGGCAGCCTTGCATGCCCATACCATAACACTGCCCCCAACATGTTTGAGAGATAATGTGTATGCTTCAGATCATGAGCGATTTCTCTCCGTTAATCTTGGTTTTATCTGTCTAATGATTTTTAAGTTAAATCTTGCCTTTCTGTTGTTGAATGTAACTAGTAGTTTGCGCTATGTTGTAAATGCCCCGTATTTTATTCACGAAGGCGTCTCTTGTTCTTGACTTAGATAAGGCTACTCTGAAGCATATCTAACACATTTGAGAACACCTGGGATTCTGAATGTTCGTGACTTGGTTAGATATTGAGAAGTTATTCTTACCCATTAAAAAAATTATTTAATCATCCATTTCAGTGGTCTTCTGTGGTCTTTCAGGGCTTTATGTGCTGATAGGTTTGTCAGTGATTTTTTTCTGGTCTCTCTGATAGGCTGAAAAAACAAAATAAACCTAATGATGTTCCATCACATCTCTTTTGGTTTTGAACCGAGAGCTCCAGTAAACAACTGAACACAAGTTCAATGTTTGTGATCAACTCAATTTATTTTTAAATCGTAAGATAAAGAGGAAACTGCCCTCCTGTGGCTATGCTTGTCACTCAACAATTGCTTTTGAGCTTTGGGAAAAAAGAAATGTCTGTAATTCGAAAACACTTAATGCCATACTTTTGTTAAAGTAGGGGATTAATTAAGTCTGCATTTCAATCACATCTTGATTTTTTTTTTTTTTTATTTAAATCCTCAGCTGCGATGTATCAAGAAAAATGACAACAATTTAGTCACTGTGCAAATAGTTATGGACCTAACTGTAGTTTATATACACATATGACTGGAGGAAATAGTTCCCATCTGTGGAAGGAGCTCTAGTTTACATCTATACTGGTCAAAATATTTAAGGAACACTTTTTAAATGAGAGAAAAGCATCAAGTCATTTAAACTTCTTGGCTAATGACGTGCTCAGTTAACTAGCGGGGGGTGGTGGTGGTGGTGGTGGGGGGGGGGTTTAATCAGTTTCAGCTGTTCTGTTTTTAAAGAAGGTAACAACAGGTGCACTAGAGGGGCAACGATGAGATACTACAAAAACAGGAATTGTTTCACAGGTGGAGGACACTGATATTTTCCCCTCATCTTTTCTGACTGCTTTTTTAACTAGTTTTGCATTTGGCTAAGGTCAGTGTCACTACTGGTACCACGAGGTGATACCTGGACGCTACAGAGGTTGCTCAAGTAGTCTCACGATAGCTCATCGGTATGTGCCATTGCGTGAAGGTTTGCTGTGTTTCCAACCACTGTCTCACAAGCATGAAGGAGATTTCGGCAGACAGGCAGTTACTCTAGGAGAGCTGGACAGGGCTGTAGAAGGTCCTTAACCCATCAGCAGGACCAGTGTCTGCTCCTTTTTGCAAGGAGGAACAGGAGGAGGAGGCCATTGGACTGGAAAGGCCATGACAGTGTTATGCTGTCCATAATATTGTTAAGGATGACCGATTTGGTGGTCTGGACAGGCATATCCATGGAGGGACACAAAGACCCATACAGGCTAAGCAACAACACCCTGACTGCTATTAGATATCCTTGGATCACCTGGCAGACCCTACATCAGTGCAGTGGGTGCTGGGGTCCTCCTGGTGCGAGACCATGCCCGGCTTCATGTGTGAGAGCATGCAGGCAGTTCCTAGAAGTTGAAAGACTTCATACCATTAACTGACTTCCAAGCTCACCTGACCTAAATCCAACAGAACTGGGACATTATGTTTCAGTCCATCCAGTGGTGCTGGGTTGCATCTCAGACTGTCCAGGAGCTCAGCGATGCCTTGGACCAGATCGTGGAGGAGATCCCCCAGGTAATAACCCATCATTAGGATGTTGTCAGGCATACAAACGAACTACTGAGTGCCATTCTGAGCTCTTGCAATTAAATGAAATTGCAATTAAAATGGACTCGCCTGCCACCTCATTTTTTCAGCCCACTGTAGATTGATAATTTTTTATTTCCATCACACAATGTGGCCACCTTTCAGTCCTAACACATTACCTAGTCCATTATAGTATAGATATCCAGTATGACTTTTTCCCCCATTGAGATATGATGTATTTTCAAAGTGTTCCTTAATTATGAGCAGTGTAATGTGTTGCAGCATCCCCCTGCAAGCAGTGACTGGAAGAGTTGGAGGAAGTACAACATCAACCAGCTATCCGGTGACATTTATTTCCTGAATGACATGACTTGGAGCAGATGCCTCCCTGTGTCAGGAATCTAAAGTCAAGCAGGAAGTAAATTCCTTGCTTTGTAGGGGTCAAAGGTACTGAAAGCCAACTGAACTGTAGCTAAGCGCAAGAAAGTGAGGTCAGTCACGAACAGAAGCTGTCAAACGGAAACAGATATCCCCCTCAGCTGCGATGAGCGATCAAAATAGTAAAAACTAAACTTCTTTGCAATTGATTATGTCCTCTTAACAGTTCTCTGTCTCTTTTATTATTGTGGTGGTCTATAGGGGACATTTTTTACTGAGTGGCTACTGGGATAACTTGACAGCAAGGGTGTCTGTGCTTTCTACCCACAAAGGTCAGTGCAGCATTAATTAGTGTGGAGTTACTCCTTATATATCACTTCCCCTTGAAAAGAATCCAGCACCAGATCAAGTTCTACCGGTATACCCTCTATGTAGTGATCATAATTGTTACCATTTGCTTTTGAGCTTGCATTATCTAGACAGAAAGAAACAAACACTATGAGGCAGGTACACATCAAACACATGGCATGGAACGCACAGATACAATATCAACAAAAGCTTGTGTACATGAAACAGATTAGGACAGCAAAACAAGGGTGTGAACATGACAGCAAGCGAGGGGATGGAGGTCAGACGTGAACCAAGACGGGGGCGTCACTCACCAAGCAACATTTGTTTAATGTCTTTAAGGTGGAAATCCTGAGTTTGACAGAGGCTGAGGGTTGGGGTGGAATAAAGAAGGAGGGGAAGATGGAGAACAGAACAAGACAAGGTGGAGGAGCAAGGGAGCGGAGAATAGGAGGGATAAAATAACAATGGTAATGAGAAAAGAAGAAAGGGGAGAGAGCGGGTGAAAGAGGTGCACAGCTTGAAATAATGTGTGTAAAGAGGGACAGTGAGAAATATGTTTGGGGCATGTCTGTGCAGCAGCCTGGAATCAGAATCGGCCCCCTAGGCAATGGGGTAGTGGGGTACGACATGAGTGGAATGTGAGCTGAGTCTGATGTATGCGTGTGTGCGTTTGTTCGAAACTGCTGTTATAAGACTATGACAGGACCGTATTTGCAATTCTCGATAAGGTTGACAGGAGCCAGAGTCCCACACTGCATCGAGCACCTGCAGGTTTTCTGTTTCTAGAGTTTGGAGATTAACTCTGTAAAAGTGTTGAGAGACTGACTAACACTGTATTGTAAATGGACTTTGAATGGGACCTGCTGATGAAAAGAAAATACAGAATGAAGCTCTTCCTGCAGTCTGCTGGATAATAGACCTTTTTCATAACTTGACACGTCACAGCAGGGAAAACACAGATGCCTTAATGATGGCTGCATTCCACTTAAGGGAGGTCCTGCTTTTGTTCCATGCAGTGGCTTAATGGGACACTGAAAGGAAATGGGCTGTGCTTTCTGTATTACAGTATAAAAGGTCATAAAGGTCTGTAGAGAAAAAAAGGTCTTTCATCACAATTTCAGAGACTTGCAACACAAAAACAAACTGCCTGTCAGGTTAAAATTCTCTCTATAATACTAACAACAAGGTTTATGTTACATCCTGATGAGATTTGTAATTTCAAGCTCCATATTTAAATAACTCAAGGCAAAAGAAAAAGAGTGTCTTTGTAAGTTGATTAGCATGCCCAATCGTGAAATCAACTCTGTGTCTTCATTTCAAAATAATGTAAAAACATGTACTATTTTAGGAAAGACTAACAAAACTAACTAAGTTAGCTACACATCTTTTTAAAAATGTTGGGATCATCTTAGCCCAGATTAGAAATGATATTCAGGTTTTTACATGCAGAAGAGGAGAGTGCGGTACAAGTTCACCTTGTGTTTCTTGCTGAACGGCCAGATCAGGCCGCGCACTTTTGGCGGGTTGAGGCTGGACTCTGAGGTTGCCGATTTAATGCCCTGGGAGTAGTCTTCAAAGTCCACATCTGCAGGTGGCTCGAAACCAGATTTGTGCTGCTCGATGACCAGAATAGAGTCCTCCAGAGAACAAAACAAAGAAATAGACTCAGTCACATCAAAGCAACAAACGGAGACCTTAAAAGGGTTGGCAGTGACACTGGATTTTTAAGTGCAGCAATTAGAGGCGTTTAATCTTTTTATTTAATTATTTATTTTATTTTACAAATTTTACAGCTAAAAAGCAACATCAAAGTCAAAAACCACCATTCCTTCCACTAGATGCTGTCTACATACGCTGGTCAGAAGTAAATGCATTTAGGTACATTTTTACCCCTCTGTAAAAACAGTGAAGAGGTGAATTTCTGTATAAGTGACTCATTTCCAATTTGTAGCCTGAGAGTTTTTTTTGTTTTTTTTTTCACTTAACGTTTTACATGACAGATCTGGATTTTCCAGACGTTAAGAGAAATTCTGTAGCTTAATAATTAGCCGTTATCTGTGTGACAGTCAGACAGTATAAAAGATGGCTGCAGCCTTGATGTCATGACCCCAAACACACTCAGTGGCTAATGGCTTGCGATTGGCCAATCCACTAACCAATATCGATGCAGTTTCATACCACAGATAATCCTGTATTTTGGAATACAGTATGAGAAAAACTAATAAAACTGTTTAATTTTTTAATCAAAATCACCCAAAAACAAGTGACTGAGCCCATAAACTCTGCAGGAAAATGTTAACAGTGACATCTCCAAGTTTTGCTTAAAGTTGTGTTTTCGTGGAGATGACTCTAAACCTGACAGAAAAAAAATATGACAAACATTTCACACTTGCCTGTTTCTCATTAACTTTTGTCCCAGCAGCAGAAATTCCTTCTAGACACTTCGAGATGATGGGCAGCACCTTCTTCTCAATATCTGAAAACTTGCAGTAGCCATCCGCAAGGCTCCGGATCCTCCGCTCATCCATGCCTTGCAATTTCTGTTCACAGCACAAATTAAAGGGCCTCCTTTCACAATCAGACTTGCTGATTTCTACAATGGCCACTCATCAATGTATGAACTCACTGAATTGTTTTGTTTATATTGACATATGTCATATTAGCTTTGTCCACTTGTGCTACATCATCACAGTGTTTTTATGAATACGTTTGCCTTACATTGAGGAGCTGCGGTATGTCGGTGTAATAGTGGTTGTTCTGTTCCTTGTTGTATTTCTGGAGTTCTGCTGCATAGTCGTTCCTGCACTCCTCTGCCGTGTGAGTGCGAGCATGGGCATGCTGCTTGGCCTTTCAGAGTGAAGGGCAGATGGAACAACAGAAACAAGAGATGGGAGGATAAAAGGGTTCAGCAAGAAAAAGAAATGAAGAGAGACAAAACAAAATGCAAAGTGGAATGCAGGAATAGATGCACGGAGGTGATGGGAGGATACACAAGGAGGTGAGCGGGAGACAGAAAGTAAAAGTTCATGGAGGGAAAATATCACAAAATCCAAAAGTGGTAAAAACAAACTAAAAACGAAACACTGCTCAAGTAAAGCTAGCGCGTGCATGTGTGTGTTTACTTTTTCGACATCGACTTTGGTGGCATAGACCTCGCACTCCGCTTTCTCTGCTTGTTGTGAGGCTTTTTCCGCCTCCGCCCACTCCTTGGCATAGCGCTTCTTCGTCTGTAGGCATAAACACACACATATTAAACTTAAACACAAACTTTATTTTTAATAATTTCAGCCCTAGTAGTATTAACAATTTAAAAATGAAAGAACTGAGTTCCACTTGAGATACTAAGAGTAAAGTCATGGCCATATTTTACTGCCCCTCGGGTAATCTGTCACCTGAAGAGTTACCAATAAATTATTAACAGTATGACAGCAAAAATCATAATAACGTAAACTCCAATGATGTCATTGAGATATTGCTGTAACATCTGTAGAATAAGAATTACTACCAAGAATATCTTCATCTTGAGGTACCACTTGAGTGATCTGCTCAGTAACAAACTAAAACCGCGAACAACACAAGACTCACATTTTCTAGGTGCTTAAAGCTGCTCTCTAAATTCTGCTGGGCCTTCTTGACATCAGCCAGGTGCTGAGGAAGGAAGAGGATGCAATAAATGTCAGGCGGTTCAAGATGATGACGGCAAAGTGTGCAAATCAGTCTTTAACCTGCCAAACTTTCCCGTCAGTTCTTCCTTTCTTTTTCTCCCCCTCCCTCCCTATCTCCCTCTCACACTCGCTTCCTCCTTCTCTCACCGTTTTCCGTTCTTGTTTAAAATCCTGAAGCTTCTTCAAGAGATCAACACAGATGCCAGTTATCAAGTTTTCAGCAATGAGCTCACGTTGCCCGGCGTAATCGTTGAGCTCGTTGAGGATCTCCTGGAATGAAGCATGGTTGCTGAACCTGCGAGAAGATGGCAAAGGGATAAAGTGTTGGCTCCAAAGGTCAAGATTTAACGTACTATTTGGTAAAAAAACAAAACAAACCCTACTCTGAACAGCAGTTGTAAAAAAAAAAGTAATAAACAAACTATTAAAAAATGGACATAGTGATCATAGCATCACATGTCACATACTGGTTACTGAAGTCCTGTTGGAGTGTTTTTGCATTGCCGTCTGTGTGTTTTTAAACCAGACGTGGCGAGCAGCACGTCTGACTGAGAAACTGAGTTGCGCTACATGCTAATGAGTGAGGTTATAATGGACATCATAGTTTCAGGTATAAGGCACTTCTTCATTTGCTTTGTTTTTCAGACTCAGAATGATATAGTTTCGTATATGGTTTGCATATTCTCTATGTTTGACATGCAGCCTTTATTACTTCAAGCTAACTACCATGCTACCAAGCTATAGCTATCTACTGATTAGCATAGTTTTGGACCATCTGTTCAAAATCTTTTAAGCCTCCAAACCACAGTTAGCACAATTTTTAGTATCATATATAATTATGTGCCATGCTACTCCACTAGCTCAAGCTTTTTATCCGAATGTGTGAATGCAAAGAAGAAAAAAAGATGCTAAACGTGAAACTTGAAAATGTTAGCCCACATGATCACAGCATTCTCTTACATACAATCTTCAGTCATTTCTGCAAAAACTTTGCACCATTTGCAACTTATCTGCAGTCATTAAAGTATATAGTTAAAGGTTATATCAGAAAAACCTCAAAAACCAAGGAAATGTTATATACAAATAAAAATATAAGAGCTGAAATGGAGAAATGTAACAATGCAACTCAAACTGGAGCTGGAAACGAGTTTTTGTTTTCTTACTTGCAGTCTTGATCTTCCCTGTTTCCTCGTTTGGCATATTTCTTTGTGAGATTTCTGTTGGAAAAGTGTAAAAACATCCACTTGACTAGCATGCATAGGGTAAGAGCACACACAAAAAATAAATTCAAGATCCCATTTCATATAAAAATGAATAAACATTCAGAAGGACCACACCTGAGCTGCTTGGCGTAATTTTGTTCTATCTCCGACCGCTCCTTCACAAATTTGATGTAGCGGTCCAGCAGGTCAAGGCCCGACTGTGTATGCTTGTCGATGACATCATACTGATCCTGAAAGAAGAACAGCACAGAGAAACATGTTTTATATCAAAATATCACCTTTGGTTTCTGGACAATTTCAATGGAAACTTCTCCTTCCATTGAAATTGTCCTTCCTTCCTCATCCTGTTACTTCCCTAACTATACAAATGCCATAGCATGTCAGTAGGTCAGATTGCCTTTTAAAACTCTGTAAGCTGACCATGCACAAGCAAAAACACGGCTTCAGCAAACTATGACACAGGACTTAAAAGAGTTTTTCACCAACAGCCACTCTGATAAAGCAAACATCCACAGCGCCGTGTGCTGCAGGGCTGCAAAAAATTATTGTTTTTATCATTGCTGCTGAGTATTTTCTCAGTGAGACGACTTGGTCTTGAAAATGTCAGGAAATACTTTTAAATGCCCACGAGAATTTTCCGAAGCCATAACAGATGTTATGAAATTGTTTCTTTTGTCTGACACAAGGTCACGAAAGCCCAGAATACACAGTTTGCAATCACAAAAGGAAGCAAAAGTTCTCACAGCGCAGACATTGGAGAATATTTGGCCTTTTTGCTTGACTTACACAATTAGTTCACAAAATGAGACTCATTGCTCAACCCGGGATGTATTTCACAAGGCGCATATTCTGCATTTAATTTAGGGTTGCAGTTAACTTAATATTCTCATTATTGATTGTTCTTCTTAATTTTTCTTCTTCTATCAAGCTAATATTAGGTCTTTTTCTCAATGTAAGTTGGGCTGTAAGTTCCCACAGTCCAACATGCCTTCATGTAACTCATTTTTTGCCCATTAAAATTTTTAAAAACAACAAAATTATTTCCTTCATAAAACAATAAGCAGAAAACATTCACTTGTGCCATTTTGCATTAAAAAAATAATTAAAACAACAAAAATTGATCCCTTATTAAGACGAACACTGATTAATTTCCTGTGGCTCAGCTAATCGTTTGAGCTTTAATTAAATTGCCTTTCGCAACTCATTTAATCAGGCTGTCGATCTGCCACAAATAGAAAATGGAGGCCTAAGAATAACTCACTGCACACGGATACACACAAGTATGAAGGTGTAGTAGAGAATAAAAGCGCTCCAACAGTACTCTCCTGTCAGCATTCCTCCCTCGCTTTAGACACATCTGTGCAAATCAATCCACACACACACAAAAACCTGTTGGACCGGTAAGGGAGCCCTGCTGGCTTTTATTTACACTGTTTAATGACATACAGTGAGAAGCACCTCGGAGGAGAAAACAATCTGATTACATGGAAACATGAGAGTCTGGGACACGTAATAAAGCCCCACGGGTGGGTCCCTTGTTGTGTCTCTTGTGAAGCACAAAGGAGGGCTCCACCTTTTTCTTTGTTGTGGTGTGTGTGTGTGGTTAAGTGCATGCGTTGGTGCTGGAGGGCCTTCTGGGACCAGAGACACAGATACAGAGTCCTCAGAGGAGGGGGAATCTAAATGGAGATCACACAGTAACACAGTTTGATATGAGAGGCCATGAAGGAGGCGAACGGGATAAGAAAATAGGAAAGTATGATAAAGCAACATAGTTTATGCCAGGAAGTAAAATGACCGTGGAAATCAGATTGAATTATTTAATGCAGGTTTCGATGCAAGAGATTAAAGAGTGTATGACGAGTTCTTGACACAGATTAATGCGTGCATTTCCCACTTCTGTTGCACTACCTCACTTTTACTGGAATACATGTGCATGCTTGTGTGACAAAAGGAAACTGATTGTAAGACAAAGAGCGTTCAAGAATGAGATAATGATTAGCTCAGCGTGAACCTCCGCCCTGTGACTGACACTCCCAGGGGCCTATCTAAACCCTGGAACCAGTCTGACTGGTCCTGCCCTCACAGTACTGCCAGCAGCAGCCGTGCTTCCTGACTGCAGCTGATCTGGTGTCAGGTTTTTACCTCATCTACTCATAAAAGCCACCCAACAACATTTACTGTAATAACTACTTGTAAGTCAGCTTCTAAGTTATTAATAGCTTTTGTCAGAGTGGTAATTTACTCAAATGGGTTGTACGACTCTTGTTTAAAGACCACGTCCAGGCAGGTTTACTACGCATTACTATGAATTCTATTACTTACTTTGCAATTTTTTTTTTTTTTTTAAATCATACAACTTTTGAATGTGAATTTCATGTTAAATTGTCCGTGCAAATAAAGCTAATTATCTAAATGTTATACCCATTTTCAGAAAACTGAATACACTGTCACTGAAATATTAGATACATGTTGAATTTAATTGACATATTGGAGTCAAAGATTTTCAAAGAGGCTCTTTTAGAATTGTTTTTGTTGTTATTTTTACAAAATACGATAAATGTAAATTTAGAATATGGACAGCAAAGAATTAAAGAAAAAGCTGAAAGCTTAGTGGATGTCAATTTTGCCAAAGTGGAAATCTGTCACTTAAAGCATGACTTATAGAAATCACCCTTTAAAGATATGCAGTGTGGGATTCTGTGTATTTACTGGAAAACGTAATGCACAGTTAAATAAGTTAAGTTAAATATTTTAGCAAATTGCAGTCAATGTAACTGAGCATTTGCAGAGGAATCTTTTTCGTTTGTTAAGCCACTTAAATACTGTTCTCTAAATCATTCAAAGATTAAAAAAAAGGCCCCTAACTCAAAAGATGAACCAGTGCTGTGTTTACATATAACAGGCAACTCAACCAAAGAAACCATTTAAAACTTAGACTTTGCTTTGCAACGAATTTGTTCCCATTTCGTTAGTTGAAAGATAACCTACTTTGACAGGTGTAAAATTGGTCAAGCATGTCATGGTTCGGGGCTGCATTTCAGCCAGTGGTGTTGGGCATCTTCCAAAACTCCAAAAGTGATGGAATTATGAACACAAAAAAGTATAGTGAGATTTTGATTGACCATGCAATACCATCTGGAAAGCATCTTATTGCCAAATGCTTAATTTGTCAAATCTCAAACACACGGCCAAGGCACTAAAATCATATCAGGATAGAGAAAACACACAATGAAACACTATCAGTGATGGATTGGCCTCGCCAGAGACCTCAACCAGCAGTGTGGGCTCATCCTGACAGAGAGCAGAATAAAAGAGAGCCAGAATACCAAAGAACAGCTTTGAAAGTCCTTTAAGAAGCCTGGAGAACTATTCCTGAAAACTGCTGAAAGAAATGACAAGAAAGCTGCCTGCAATACCTTCTCTACTACGCCTTCATACTTGTGTGTATCCGTTCAGGCGGTGTTAAAAAAAATGTAGTCAAACCACATATTGACTTTCAAGCTTGTTAGAATTGTACAAACTCTGCTTTTGCTTTATATACTGTATTTCCATTCATGTTTGCACATTAATAAATCGCTGCACCCATTTGCAACTTTCATAGTAGAATATAAAGAAATGAGTGGTGTCCTAAAACACTGTACTACACTGCTCTGTGTGCAAAATAGGCGTTACATCAATAAACATGCCGTAATTTCCAGAAATGCATAACATACAATTAATATTTCTTATACAACCACCATTGCTTTACATGCCAATACAACTTGGGATCAAGATAAAGGAGAAATTGGGCACAATGGAGGAAGCAGTGATGTAGCTGATTTATATCTAGGTCCCTGAATTACATATCAGCAGGATGCAGGCAGGTCAACAAAGAGAGACCATTCCACAGCAACATCATTCTTTAAGTTTGATTACCTGCTCTGTGCAAACATGTACAATATTTGTTATCAAAATGACCTAAATGAACGAGTCAGTTTCCACTATTTTCCACAGCTAGCTTGTTTTAGTGTCATCATGTGATCAGGGAGATTTCTTCCAACTGAACTGGCAAAAAGCAAAACGCACGTACACGGACACACAATCATCCTGATTGCGAAGTAGATGGTTTTCAATGTGACAGAGCTGCATGTCCTCAAGCAAGAGTTTAAATCCACATGACCTGAGATGTTTCACTTCTATTAATGGGATAACTCATGCTTTAAATAATCAAAATCTTTGATAGGACAATAGAAATGCTGAACCTTCTGCACAAAGTACGCTGCTTACATCATGCGTTCTTGTTACAAATTGCAAGATTTTTTTCTCTTTTGAACAACATGCGATTGACTTGGCTCCGCGGTGATTCGACACCTTCTGGATTGCGTCATATTTAATAAGAACTGGTGGTGGTTTTAACTAAGCAGCCAGTAAGTCGGTCATTACAAAGCTATGCCGTGCAACAAAATATTGTCTAAACCCACAGGACTTTATTTTGACATCAAGCACAGAGTCGAACGCTCACCAAAGACAATTAATATGTCTGAGCGTATTTTAGAGGGCATGTGTCTGAAATCAGGCCCAATAAATCTTTTATGATTTAATTTGATGAGATGGTGACGATGCACAACCAAGAAGCCGGAACAGCTGAAGGTTCTTCCAGAATTAAAACAGCACTATTAAATCAGCTGAAAAAGAAATGCATGACGTGTTTCCAGGGTTTGTCTCTCCTCATCCCCAAGATATTCAGTTTACACAAACAGAGAGAGAGCATGTTAACCTAAAACTGGATCAATCCATCTATCTTCTCTTGTTTATCCAAATCAGGGGGAGGGCTTCAACCTCTCCAAGCTATCATAGGGCAAGAGGTGAGGTACACCATGGAAAAGTCCCCAGTCTATTGCAGAGATAACACACAGAGACAGATATCTACTGATGCTCACATTCACACCAAGAGCCAATTTAGAATCACCAGCATGTCTTTGGACTGTGGGAGGAAGCTGGGACACCTGGACAGAAAGCATACTGCTACAGGGAGAGCATGCAAACTCCACCCAGAAAGGCTCAGGACACTTCTTGCTATGAGTCAGCAGTGCTAACCACTGCACTGTGCAGGCTCAATTTCATATTTCAGTACCGCTTATCTCAATTTTAATGCAAAAAAGCTATGGTTTCAAATCCTCGAACGTGAGAATCATACCTGTTTCTATGTTCCATGACAAACCAAATATCTTCTGATTTTGGAAAGAATTCTCAAATGTCACATCATGCTTTTGTCTACAAGACATTTACTCACTAAACTAATAAATAAATAACGCTTTTCTCATCGTTTCAGGTCTAGGCCTCTAACTCTTGCTCCAGTATCAATGAAGCCTCATACACCCAAGTTTATGGTATGCAGCCAATTGAATGCAGTTGAATGACTTTCAACTCTTTTGGAACAGACACACATTAGATTCAGGCCATCAGCCTCACTAAGTCTAACTCTATCTGTGCAATCATTTCAGATCGCTGTGCCCAAATGTTTTCATTTTCTTTGACCTAAAATACAACAATGTGTAGTCAAAGGCACATGCAGCCACCTTCACTCATCTGATTAACTAGGAACTACTCTGATAATCAATGAACTGTTCAAGAAGCAGAGATGGTGAACGATCTCTATCTGGAGCTTTCCAGATGGGAGGATTTCCTGTCGTTCTGTGACACCGGGCAGGACAGAACTTTGCTTTAGGATTTTGGGGAAGAGGATTTCTGATCTTTAGAGCCAAACGCTGAGAGAGATCTTTATCAGTCAGTGCCTTAGATCTTGTGGCTTGTAGCCACAGTCCCTTAAATGCCCTGTCACCCAACTGAAGGCGCTGGTGTTGGTGTGCCGTGACTGATGAGGGAGCTGACTGTACTGATGATTCAACAACTGAGACACGGGCAAGAGCAAGGAGGTTATACTTTCCTAAACATTGCACTGTTTGTATCTGCAGCCAGGACACTTCCTGTCACAAAGGAAAATTTCAGGTTTGAGCTCATATGAAAGAAGAGGATAAAACAGTGTGTGTGGTGGAGCACACCCTAAGCTCACTGTGTGTACACAAAAGTGCACCAGAAAAGAGTAATAAACCTCTCCTTTCCCCTCTGCTTATGATAAGGTATGCAGCAGGAGTTGCGAAATCCTGTCGCTGCAGGCTTTACAGATAGACTCCTGCTGTTGTCTTGCTTAGCCAAGGCCAGCTACTGAAAAACCACCGTGTGCTACGGTGAATGTCGACGAAAACAATTAAGAGGGCACCGCACTTAAAGAAACAGTGAAAAGGCGGAACGCTGTCCTCTAAGGACTTATCCCAGAAGGCTCCTCCGCTTCTTCTGAGCCAGCTGTCAACTTACCCAGAGCTGTGTTCCCCAGTCCATGTCGCCAAAAAAGTTCAGATGCGAGAAGATTCGCAGAGCAGGACTCTTCGGTGTGTTAAAGCAAAGGCAAAAGGCGATCAGGCAGAGATTGTTTTTTAATTATTAGTATGTTCTTTAAAGTAAAACTCTTCTCGGAACAAAACTTTGAGGCACGAAAGCGGAGATGGTAGAGGAAATGTTTGAAGGAAGTCTACGCCTTCTCCTTGGCACGGACGCGACTGTCCTGTTTCTTCCAGCAGGCAGCGAGCGCAAAAAAAAAGTGTTCCTGAAACAACTCTGGGTCCGAGAGAGGGAGGAGGAGGAGGAAGCGGCCTTTCTGTTTGTTTTATCTTAAAGAAGCAGCTTGAGGTTGTTGTTTTTTTCATAATAAAAGCTGGTGTTGGGCTCCAAACTTTAACCCAATGATGTATCCAGTGCTCGTCAGATAACTCACAACATTACACATAAGATTAAACCAAATAAACTAATTAACTTTTTCCCCCACAGCACTGATAGAGGAAGTAAGAACATTCTTTAAGCTACTTAAAACTTTTTTTTTTTACCCTCGTTGTAACATAAAACAGCACCTTCCCTGTGGGGCCCTTTTTTGTGTTTAAAAAGTATAAAAGTTTTTTAATGGCCAGCAGGGGGCGACCTCAAGGAGCGCCCTTGTATAGCCCATTTTGGGGGAAAAAATTCTCCAGCTGTTGTTCTATGACATCAGTGCACACGTTCCAGATGTGTTTATGATCTCACTAGTTTCTGATAATGTAACGTGGTGTTAATTTTGTAAATTATAGTCAAATTTAAAGAAAAACAGATGATATAGCAGTCTAAACCTGTGACTTCTGGGTTTTTTTTAAAAATAAGAGTCACTTCACTAACTAGTGGGCAGTGTCACTCGGGCTCTTCTTTTTATACCACTGCAAAAGTCTTTAGACATTCCTCTATGTTTTGCTATGAAAACGCAAAATAGGTGCAGTGATTTACCGAAATATGTAAATGAACATGGAAATACACCATATAAGGCACAAACAGAGTTTGTGCAATTCTAATGAGCTTCAGAGTCAAATCTAGTATGACCACCTTTATTCTTCAACACAGCCTGAACTCTTCCTGACATACATGACTGATAGTGTTACATCCAGGTATGCTTTCACTGCATTGGCAGTCAGTTTGGGATCATTGTCATGATGAAAGTGAAGCATTTGCCATTCAGATGCTTTCTAAATAATATTGCTTAATGGACCAAAACCTGACGGTACTTTTCTGAGTTCATAATTCCATCAATTTTGGAGATCTCTCTAATACCACAGGCTGAAATTTCGCCCTAAACCATGACAGAGCGTCCATGTTTAACAGATGTCTACCTCTCTCCCAAACTTCCCCGTTTGTCCCCAAAATTTTTAACTTTGATTTGTAACTCCATAGGGCAATTTACACTTGGGAATATTAATAAATATTGCTAATATAATATTTAATACCTGTCTAACTGGGTTATCTTTGGCAGATTCAACTAAAAATTGGGAACATATAATGTGCTTTGTGAGAGGCCGCTACTAATAGTAAGTAAATGAAAATGGTGAAGTACAAGGTATGGACTTTAAATGAGTGTGAAAACAGCGAATATCAAAATAAGAATTAAAAAACCATCAGAAAGCCATCGACGAACATGCTAGCATTATCCCTGTTAGCTAGTTAGCCAGATGAAATTAGCTTTAAGCTCAAAGCTCTGCTGCCCCTGATGTTAGTCTCCTGGCAAGCATGTAGACTCTTTGAAAAATGACAGAAGTCAAGAACAGAGATAGTTAAAAAAAAAAAAACACCATTTATTATATTTATGAAAGAGCTAGCACAATGAAAATGCCTTTCACCTTTTCCAGTAGCATATCATTGGGTTTCTAATAGGAGCTGAATGGCACCTCCTTCTCCTCCTCCTACTAACTGCAACTTTTAAACTTAGTCTACTCTATCTTAGAGGATAGAGAGAAAGCACCAGTCCTGTAGCGCTAGTATCGATCAGATGCCATTACCAGCGTTAGTATCAATACTACTGATATTTGGGTCGATATGTTATTAAATAACATAATATTGTAATAAGAAATTTCAAAAGTAGATGTATGCAGATTTAAACTATTATTACAGTTTGTATTTTTGAAACAAGGCACTAAACTAAAAAAAAAAAGGAAATAAATGGGTGTTTTAACTGTTTCTTTATTGCTTGTAAATTAATTTCAGCAAGAACAACTTGGGTGTTAGAGATGGTGTCCCCACACATCCCAGCTCTTCTCGTGCAATGGAGGGTGGGTACTATCATAATCTTGTTTATCTTTAGAAAATCAGATTAATTTCTGCATGAACACTTAGGTCTTAATCGAATTTTCATGGCAATGGTCTTGAGGGAGTAGTTCCAGCCCTTCCATGTATGCCAAATCACGTGGACGTTATCATACCCAATGGCACCATGAGGCGCATACATGCCGTTTGGGTTAGTGATGTGACACTGATTGTACCAGAACCCACCCAAATAATGCTGAGCGCAGTTTTTATCCCACAGATCCTGATCTTTGTCGTACGTGGTGAACTTCATGGAGTTGTGTTCAGATAAACTGTCCCCTAGAAGAAGAAAACAGGGAAAATGTGAGTGCAGTCAAGACTAAGAAGGTTCTATGGTCTTTTTTACTTTTCTCACACGGGTTTGTATTTGTTATTTGGCTTTTTGTGTTTGACAGAAGTAGTTAATTTACTTGGAGATAATATGTAGAGGAAAATAGTTTGGAACTTTTCCTCAGCCTTTATTTTCAGCAGTTAATTCCTAATTATTATCTTAACAATTGTCTCTTTAGCTGTTTTTCCTTTCAAAGGAAGAGAATGACTCTGTACAGACCAAATACTGCACTTTGCAAACCATTAAGATAAAAAAAAAACCATTATTCAAATTAATAAGCTACACTGGCATATCTCTTTAATAGGATTTTTCCACTTAAACAAAATTTTAAAAATCAGTATGTTCTTTCATTATTATAATTTTATTTTTGGCCAGGTTTAAAAATGATCCACAGTCTCTTGTGCTCGACACACTCCTCACCTGCTGCACCGCCAGTGAAGCTGCCCAGGTGAAGCTGATACCCAACAGTCTCAGACTCAATTGAGAAAGAGGAGTACTGTGCGGACCTCCTTTCTCCGTTCCAGTCCTCCATGTCGACCCGCAGCTCGTTCTCCTTCCTCATAGTCAGCAGGAAGATGTTTTCCAGACCTGGAAAGACACACACACACACAGCTCTGTTTCACTTTGCATCGTGCACCAGCATCCTATTTCTGACACTGTTTCTTTCCCAGGCTCCATCATTTCATCTCGCCACACCAAGTTTAGATTAAAAGCAGCACAAGCGCCTTGTATTTAATGCACTTCTCCTTCCTGCACTCACCCAGCCAATATTCTCCAGCCACATTCCCAAACCCTGTCTTATAGTGCCTCCAGGGCCTGAAGAAGCTTTCTGTCCCATCGATCCTCCTCTGAAATACCTGAGAGGGAGAATACGAAACAAACTGAGACCTTTAATGTTTACTAACATTAAATGCTATATATTTATCTAACATTATTAGTTGGTCACATCTGCATTCTCCACTGATGCCAAAAACATATATCATAATTAAAGATGTAATTTTTCATTTTTGCCCAGGTGCCACCACTCCAGAGGGTTTCGTGAAATTCAGCTTGGTATTTTTGTGCTGACAAACAGACATGTTTGTCAGCACAAAAATACATGTTTTATTCTGCAGCACGGTGACACCCCCCCACCCCCCAAAAAACTTTGACATTTATTTGAAAATATGATGATAGGATTTGATACTGACAGTCCATCTCCCTCCATCAGTGTCCATGTCGCAGTAGACATGCAGGGGAGTAGTGGGACCTCCTGGGTAGATTTTGTAGACTCCACTGGAGCTTGTGTTGTCATTGCGATATATGTCATCACAGTCAATGGGAAGGTAAAACTGGGAGCTGGAGTGGACTGAGGCCACAAGAACGAGCAGAGCTACGAGGAATGTCTCCTAGAGGAGAGGAAAGAGATTATAGCACCTCCAGTATCTACACTGGTTTCCTGTACCCTAGAAAAATGTTTGTCTTATTTATCACGGAAAATCATGCAGATATTTTGTTCTTTTGATCGCCTCTTAAAAATACTTATATTTCAGAGTCTGTACTTTTTCACTTGTACCTGAGAAAAGAAGATCCTTCAGTACTTACCAGCTTTTACTGGTATATTTTTTAACACATGTTCCTGTACTTCTACTTCAGTAAGCAATGTGTGTAATTTTGCCACCTCTGCTATGATACCACCAGTATCCAGCAGTGATGACATTTGGGGTTTCCCTGCAGGATGACTCTGATGTTTGCCATAAAGTTTTGCAATTATTTGTGTAACTTCTCTGGAGAACAGGGTGTTACACGGGCTCAGTGAAGCAAAATCTGTTTTATTCCCCCACATTTGTTCTGTGCATGCGTCACAGAGAGTGAGGTCACAGGTCAGGCGTCTGTAAACTGATGACACGTTGTCAGCGGAACTGGGAGTGCCTGCTAATGGTTAACTAAAAATATCAGGTAACAGGATAAAGTCAACAGTAGAAAGAGATTACAGGCAGCACACGTAGGTTGTCTGTTAGGACGAGGTAGTCTGGCATTTTTGTTGATGTCTGCAGCCTTCAACCCCAATATTGAAGTATATATGGTATATTCTGTCAGATGCAGAATATACCATACCCTATCATCATATCATTTTAAATTTAACATTTTTTTTTTGGGGGGGGGGGGGGGGGGGAGGTGTCGTTAATGTGTAGCTTGCATTATTCTTACCTGCATCATCGTAATGTGGAGGTGGGTCTCCTGTTCAGGTCAGTCTATGGTAAAGGATCTCAGAGGAGGGACAGTTTTAAATAGTCCAAGCAGGGTCTGTCTGTGGAGTCATGTGACATGGGCGTTTGTCTGTAGACACCCACAGTCTGATAAAATATACTGGTCAATTTTTGTTACATACATATCTAACTCTGATTTATTTTTTTAATGAGACAAACCAAAACATTCTGGGTAGCACTTTTTTTTCAGCACAGCACAATTGTTAAAAAGTGGTAATAGCACGGTAACAAGTTAGAATCAAGAAGGAAATAATGTGGAAATTTCTAAATTATTAATTAATTATCAGTAATAACATGGTAGGAACAGTGATTACAGTTGACTCCACTGAAATGTGGCCAGAAACTGGGGGTGATAATGTGAAAATAAAGATTTGGTAACAAGGCAAAACCAGTTAGTAATAGTAGCAACAATGCTGATGTTTTAGCATACTTGGATAGTATTACTATACTATAGTGCTTAAATTATACCTTTGGCTCCCAGCATTCTGCTTTAGTTTAAAGAAAATATGTAAATATTATGTTTAATACTCTGAATTATTAAACAGATATTTGACATTATCAAATCAATATTCTGAAATGTGTCCCTTATACTATGAAGACGTTACTAAGACCATTTGAAAATGTAGGAAGAAAAAGATCCAAGGATTTTTACTGAATTTTGACTCTTTGCCCTGAAGATGCCCAGAGAGCTTTCTCTTTTACTCGAATCAAACAGGCATCCAATCAGCCTTGTGTGAAGTCTTTTAGCCATCAAAGCTAGAAAGGAAGAAGGTTATTTGTAAGTGAAAAATGACAAACCTTCACTGTGCAGGCAAACAAAGGCAGAGGAATACGTTACAATCCTAGTTTTTCTACAGGCTATACTGCTGACTATAGAAGCTTGCTTCTGCCACTGGAAAAAAATGCTGCCCTTGAAAAATTAGATTTTGCAATTTTCAGTTGCTTTTTCAGAACTGAGAGCTTGTAAGTAAAAGTTTGGGGAAACCTAACTCAAACTTTTAAGACACTAACATGAGCTTTCTTAATTGACTTCTGAATGCAAAGCAAATTTTCACCTCTGTGAAATTAAAAGTTAAGTTTTTACCAAGTGTTAATGTGAAAGTAACTAAGATTAGTGAGAAACAAAAAACAAAGTCACATTAGCTTTGTAGGAAACAGTTCCATCACTTTGGGAAAGTGCCCTGAACCGCTTTTCATTAAATTTTGAAACGGTCTGGCTCCTGCCTACCTGGCACATCTTCTGCACATATCTCTCGGATCCTCTGTCCGGTCATTTCTTGTTGTGAAGACTGAAGCACCCACGGGACGAGCGTTTCCTGTTGTGGTTACAAATAATGGAATGAACTGCCTCTCTATATTAAGCTGGCTCCTACACTTGACATTTTAAAATCCCTTTTGAAAACAAACATGTTCTCCACGGGATTAGAGTTAGCTTCTACTCAGTTATTTGACACTTAATAATCTTTTTTTCAGACTTTTTTAGTTTTATTTATTCTAAATTGCTCTAAAAATGAACTTGAATTGGACTGGATGGTCTGGCTCTTCTGTTGGACTCGTATTTTCTCGGCTGTGATCTGTGCACAGCTTGACATTTGAGTCCATCATTCTCATGTTGATGTTTAGCGATGTTGTTGGATCTTGGGTATTTCATAAACAGTAGAGTGTGTCACATGTGGCTCAGCAGAGCATTGCTCATTAGTTTTATGTTTTAATTGACTAAAGGAAAAGGATCACAGACACAGGGACCTAATTTATTTTCCTTTGCAGAATTTCACGAGTAATTAAACCAATCTCAAACTGTTGAAACTTTTTCCTTCAGTTGTAAATCTGCTCCCTCGGCTTCTGTTCTCTTCGCTGGCAAGGCGTTTCACTTCTGCCAAGCTCATCAGCAGGCTTCCAGGAGGATTGGGATCTACCTGAAGGACCTGGCAGCCGTTGATTTCCTCTGCGTCTGTCTCCTTATGTATAATACCAATTTTGCCAACAGCTCTGTTGCTATCCCCATATTCGACCGTAGCTTTGGTGCCTCGGCCTTCCTCCTCATCACGCTAGCATGGTGTTCCCGGTCTGCATCCTTGCTTACAGGTAGGCAGCAGTGTCACACTGTGTAAGTGTAAATGGTTTGTACTGGTCTGGGATTTTCCCCTAATATAAATAAAAAATAAAAATTAATTAATAAATAAAATCCACATGATGAAAATGATAAAAATAAACACACTTGATCAAATTCCATGTTATTATTAAGGTTTCTCAAGATTGTCAGCCTTTTTGGAATTCACATCCTGCAGACAGTGCAGGGCGCGCACATCATCTGTACAGTAAACTTGTTTTTTCTTTCCTGCTCCAAAGAGGCAAACCTGGCAACCTTTGATCCCCAACGTCATGATCTGAAGTCAGCTCACCCAGTTCTGCAAAATCTTAACATATTACCTTCCAGCATATCCCAGTCTCCCTGATCTGCTCCCTGAAGCAGTGACTGGTCACACAGAAACACCTGGTGCTTTATATACAAAATATCTACAGAACATCTGTCTCATCTACTTCACTGTCTGCAAGGTTTTCAGGACCCAGTTCAACCTGAGAATAATTTGTACAAATATATCTTCCAATCATACAATTCAAAATATATAAATCATCCATTCGTTTTCTTCTGCTCGTCTAATTCAAGTTTGCAATGGGGCTGGAGCCTATTCCAGCTGTCATAGGGAGAAAGGCTAGTTACACCATGGTTTTAACAGCTGTTCAGTCTAATGCAAGGCTAACACACAGAGAGAAAGACAATCATTCACTCTCACATTCATACCAGTTAGCTACAAATGCATGTCTGTGGGAATATGGTAAAGAAATGTAATTTTTAAATGTATTATCAAACTTATCAACGTCATACCATACATAAACATTTATACATTATTCTTTCATTTACAATATTGTGGTTTCAAATACAGATAATGTAGTAATGCTAATAAATATCTATTTATTTATAATAGTAAAGTAAAACAAATTAACTGCTTATAAAACAAAACAGCTTAACATTACATTAACAAACATTTCTAAAATATTTGCAGGAAACAGGATGTTAAAATTTCATGTAATATATTTCATGGAATGTACAGTAGTAAATGTGAATATTATTATTCCTCACATAGTCTTGTTATAGTGACAAAAATGTAACTGTAACTGATTATATGTAAAAAATGTTGGGCATGTAATGTACCAGTGTGTCATGTTGTCACGTTTACTGACTGATTTTACAGTCCTGTTTCCCTGGCAACATTCCTAATTTTCTGACCAAAATCAACTGCAGTGGAACTGAAACTGTTACATCACTCGTAGGACGTACAGCAGCAGGTGTGGTGAATAAAGGGATCGATATTGTCTTATACTGTACAAATGCCAGTGCTTTCTGGATGTGGCTCCTTTTTATTTGATTTCCTGCACAGTTCAAACACTGGAGTTGTGATCCAGCTTTTGTGGTGCTTGGGTTACTAGACAGCTAGCTGCTCTCTCTTTTTTCCTTCCTATCTGCCTACCAGAGGAAGTCAGGTCAGCGGTGGCTTGACATTAACGACACAGTTATTGATGGCTAATCTCAAACACAGAGATGCAATCAAACCCAGGGCCTTGTGAATGATGTTCCAAGAAAAGGTCAATGAAAAAGTGGATTCTTTCTGCTGTTCTCACATGTCTCTCTGTCTTTCTTTCATTTTATCTCAGTCTTGCTGCGGGGCTTCTGGTGGTGTATTGGCTCAGAGAAAAGGGGTGGGGATGAGGGGTCGGTAGAGAGGCTGCTATTTTCCTGCCAGGTTTTGTTCGTTTCGACAAATAATCCATGTTAATAAATGGCCCTTGAGGATGTCAAATGCGGCTGGAGGAAAAGGGGAGATAGAAAGGAAGGAAGAAAAGGAGTGTTTGTGTTAAATTAAGAGTGTTCACATATTGTCCAAAATGTTGTATCCAGCTAGAGATATTGGTTGAAAGTGCACCTAAAAGAGCCTTTAAGTTTGAGCTCCACAAGATTTTGAGGGATTCCCATTACCTGGTTGCTCTTTGAGTAACTGTTGTAGTTTATACAGAGGCATGTTTCAGATGGAGCACATACAGTATTTCCTTGTTGCTGTTTAGTAAGCAACTTAAGTAAGCTACTGTGTCAGGGCTCTGTGTGCGGGCAGACGGAAAGGAGGATCCAAACGCAGGACTCAGACACTAACTTGAAACTCAAAAACCTCGGCTTTATTGCTGGTACGAAAACAAAACATGAAGTGAACACGGACTATGGAGAACAGAAACACACAGGCATAATCTGATGGTACGACGCGACACCGAGCATGGGAAAACACAGGGCTTAAATACACAGGGTAGTAATGAGGGAATGGGCAACAGAAGGGAGACACAGTTGGGGGAGATCAGGGCTAACGAGACGGGGGAGCTAAGCTGCACACACTAACATAAGACAAAGACTTTCACAATAAGACAGGAAACAAGAATTACTAAACCAGATGCAGACATGACACTGAGAGACAGACTAGACACTGAACAGAAACTGCAACACACATGAGAACCCAAAACCCAAGAACAGATCCATAATGATAATAATAAACAAAGCACCAGAACATCAGAAAACAATCCATAATGCAAAAATAAACCAAAACATAATAAACTCAAAATACTGGGTCCAACGGACCCAGAACCGTGACATACTGTGAGCAAACAAGTTCTTTATTTCCATTCTTAGTTGATAACGTAACACTTTTCCAGGTTTAACCCAGTGAGATCCGAGTCATCACCTCTGATGACCCCAACCTGTACTTTCAGAATACATAGAGTGCTTAAAAGAAATTTATCACACCACCACCTAAAGTAAGGTTTAAGCCAGCATTGGTAATTCAGTTTAATTTATGTTTATATAATGGTTAATCATCTAGTTTGTTCAAGCTATTAAATCTAATTGCTAAAACTGTTGTTGTCCAAAAGCAGAAAAAATAGTAAAGTAAATTATTATTATTTTGATTGAGATGAAAAATTATAGTTATTTACTTACTGGAGAGGAAAAATCATTTCAGTGATTGGATGTTATGCTTGATTAGTTTCTGTTAGTCCAGTGTGGCGGCTCAGATTTGAGCATAAAAATGTGAGTTCTGTGAATATTCCATAATTTTTAGTTTTAAACAAGTTTTTGACAGATTTCTAAAATATTTGTGTTTTTCGGTTTTTCAAAGTCTTGAGAGTTACCGGAACATGACCATAGTTCTCAGTTAAACACTTCAGAAAGTTATATCCATAGACAGTATTAGCCAACGCTCAGAAGTTTTGTGATGTATCTGTCCAAAATTACAGATCGTAAATCATTGTGATGGCACAAAAGACCAGTGAAAATATCAGCTTTCATCTTTAATAGTTGTTGACATATTCATGTTCAAACGTTGCCACAGATTTCAAAGTGTAAAAAATAATTTGCAAGTGGGTCAAAGGATCATTTTTCAGAAATATATATTTTGAAAACTATTTGATATATGAAGCTAAAATCTCACAGGACTCTTTGTATATGTTCAGACCTTATACCATATTGCAAATTGAAGATATTTGAGCTGAAAATGTCCTAAAAATTGGCTGCATAACATGGAATTACCCACATATCGAAAACCCTTTAAAAAACTCATCTCAAAATAGTCCAGCTTGTCCAAAAAAACCCAACAAAACAAACAAAAAACACACATGTAAGGGTTGTTATCACTCAGGATGACTTAGCTCTGTGATAAAAAGGTAAAAGGTAGTGCAAATATGGTAAGCAACCTGCCTTTTGTCACTGTTAATGTTTTAAATGTTCTATATCAATGTTAGTTATGTTTTATGTCCTATGATGATTTATGTTGATTTTGCAGACAGTATAATAAAAAAATCCTTATGTTGATCCCTTTTTCTATAACTGGGCCTCTTTTTTAGCATCAGAAAACACACTTGAGGCAGCTGCAATAGTAAAGTGTGGTTGGGGTTAATCAACAGCACACTTCCAGGTATTTCCAGGAGTTCCAGGTACCTCCAGGAAGTACCTGGACCCTGCATGTAGTCTCACCTCCTAAGCAATGCTGATATTCAGGTCTAGGAATTCATTCTCAGAGCGAATGATCTGATGATGGCTGCACTTTACATTTTAACTTTAGTGGCCAAAACCCATTACCTTATAAAACTGTCATGGTGGAATGTCGAGCAAGCAGCTGCTTAATTATGCATTCAGTAGATGTGGAGCAGCATTACAATTCATCTGGAGTTTCAAGCCTGCAGATCAATACAAATTCTCTTTTTACTTCTGTTTTTAAACTCTGTCAACTTTTAATGGTAATATCTGAATATAGACCGACTTAATGCTCCAATAGGTTCACCAGCTAGTCTTTGACTGTGTTAGCTGGGCAGGTAACATACATGTAGCTTACAACTGAAGATGCAAATGAGTGAAACTGGAGGCAGCAATGTGACTGAAATATACCATTCACACAGATAGCTCCACTCTAAGTAAACATATGCAGCACTAAGTGTTGTGTTAACAAATGTGACAAAAATGAGCAAAATTCAAAGTGAAGACACATTTCCTGTATGCTTTTTGAGTTATTTTGACACACAGTGTTGTTTCAGATATATTTTTGTGCAAGTTTTTGTGCCAGCAAACTAAATAGTTTTTTCCACAGTTAATTTCAGAAGTTATTTTAGTGTTATTTAACTGCAGTGACCTTGGTGCTTTTCCAAGTGTACACCACTGTATTGTATTATACAGTACTTTTTTATTCTTTCTAAGTCACACTCGAGTCCTCTTTTGCTTGAGTCCACCCATAACTCATCTGTGTGAAATCACGTTATATCAAGTTCCTTGACCTCGTTTAACAAGTGATCTTTAAAAAGCTGTAAAATGACAAAGTGAACTGCAGAGGCTGTCCCTCAGGTCTGCAGTGGCAAAAGTAGTGACTGATGCCAGTGTAAATGCTCGGGCTCTAAAGTACTGTATTTGTTATGGGTGCGTAATGTGGTCTCTAATGTTTGTGTGGCAGAGAGTGTGTGGGGACGTGTGTGGATGTGGGGACATCAACACTCTGGCTGAATAACTACATGTAGTCAGCCAGTCAGCGTTCTTTTGCAGAGCGGTCACTTGAACACTAACTAAGCTGCACCCCTGTGGGAAATGTAAACGCACAGGATTTGCCACGGAAGCTGTGATTTTGTCTTCGCTCAAGAAAAAAAATAAGTTAAATAATGTGCAGAAAACCAAGGAAACAAACAAGTGAGAAAGTGCATGAAAATAGTTTAAACACATTAAAACACCTGCGATATCTGACAGTATTTTACTGTGTTTAATGGGACAAATTGTGTATCTCAACGTGTATTTGTGTCTACATAATGCCACACATGTCGCCCTACATTTAAAGCATGTTGAACTCTTGTAGCTCCTTCTGTGCTGAGGGGAAAGGAGGTGATATGTTCGAGTGTTTGATCACGGCATTACGAATAGGCACCTCTCAATGTTGACGAAACATTACCACGAGCACTATCACGTGTATGATAATGACATAATAAGAAACCCTGAGTGCAGGGTTTCTCTGAACCACTGGATGGCACTGCTCCTCCTCCCACAGTTTCATTTCACCCACCACTCCCTCCCACCATGTAGTCTGTTTCTCTCTCTCTCCCTCTCTCTCTTGCCCTTTCCTTACGTCTCCTTATCTTGTGTAGGAGGAAGATTAGAATCGCCAGAGAGCACAACGAGGATTACCAGATCAATATCGGGGACAATCTTTCTCTCCCATCTCTTTTACATGGTCTATCCCGCCGTTTCCTTCTCCTCTCAGGCTCTGTCACTCACTCGCTCTCTGTGGTTAATTCCTATTTTCACCATGCCCTTCAAGTCACTCATTGCTTCTGGGTGAGAGAGAGAGGCAGAGAGAAATAGAAGGAGAGAGGGATAGCAGGGGGTTGGGGGTGAGGATGGGGGGAGCACCGATAATAAAGGAGACAGATACAGCTGAGTGAGATGGGGACAGAGATGAGAGATTTAGTTTCCTTTCACTCCACGGATGCTATTGATCCACTCTAACCTGCTTGCACACACACTCATAATGGGCAGCACTCTTAATTCATTACACAATGCTAAACAGGCTGAGCTGAGGCTCGGTGAGGCAGCATATAACCCATTTTATACACAGATAGGTGAGTGGCGCTGATGAAAAACACCTAAAGGTATTTTTCTGTCCTCTCAGACCGACTTGGGGCCTGAAGGAGGGGAGAGGAAAACGGAGAGGAGAGACGGAAAAGTCGGAAATAAACGCACAGGTGCACAGATCCATACAGGTTTAAAATAACAAGTGGAACGGAGGAACCTTGTTTGTCCACTTCCAGGGTACACGGAGAGGTGGTAAATGAAATCCCACGAAAAGGAGATTAGTCAATAGACTCAGGTAAACACTTATAGATATAGTGCAGCGCGTGTATGTGTGTATGTCGTGGGGAGGGCGGTGGGGTTGGGGGACTCATCTTTTATGTATGAGTGTTTGTTTAGCTGCACTTGCAGCTGTGCCTGGGTTGCTTCCCATTCTCGGTCAGACACGACTTTCTCTTGCCATAATTAAACACAGTGCTCCATTTAAAACTGTCTGACTGTCAACACGCAATGTTTACATTATAAAATGTCCCAACAACACATTCACAAACAGAGGAACATGACATTTGGTGAAATGACAGTAAAAAAAACCAACAAACAGGAAATTATCTCATTACTTTTGCTGGGGCTCAGAGTTAATCGCATGAATGGACTTGCACACTTGTCTGTTTGCTTGCGTGTTTGCACATGGGTTTGCATGTGTGAACACCGTGTGTGTGTGTGTGTGTGTGTGTGTGTGTGTGTGTGTGTGTGTGTGTGTGTGTGAGACCAGCTTGCATCTCAGTTGGGCACAGGAAATGGGTGTTTGTTTGGGAACAGTTGATGGTGAACCACTCTGGCCCAGGCAGAACTATATACCAGGAGGTGACCAGCGAGCACACACACACACACACACACACACACACACACACACACACACACACACACACACACACACACACACACACACTTCCTTTCCTACTTGCATAATGAACCAAAGAAAGGTCTGTCTAAACTAATGGCCATATCAGCAAGTTCAAATAGTCATGTGTCTCTACGTGTGTGAGAAACTCATTGATATGTGTGAGCAAAGGCGTGTTATTGGTTCCTACGGGCTCGTTTGGGGCTAATTAGAGAGAGTAATGAGATAAGAGGAGTGGGAGAGGGAGGCGATGCTCTGATGGATGTGGGGAAGGGGACGGCATCTCAATGAAGAGAGACTCTGTGGGAGGGAGAGAGATCAAATTAGAGGATGAAAGGGGAACAAGAGGCAAGGTAGCGAGGATGGAATAATGCAGGGAATCAATAATGTGGGCTGAGCGGGAACCTCGCCTGTAGTGGTTCAGTGAAGGGGAGGTCCCGGACAAAGGACACAGTATATTCCAGGAGCTCAGGGTTAAAGTCCAGTACCAGGTAATAAGTCAGAAAAGCAAACATTTCCTGCATCTGGTGATATACACACTGAAGTACCTCTCTGAAGACCGAGAACTGTGAAAAAATAAAAAATAAAAAAAAACAAAACAAATACAGCCAAGCATTGAGTAGCTTATAGAACAGCTTTTAGCGGCAATAATTTAAGTAATTGCTTTCTGTTATCTCTTTATCAGTTTCTGTGGAGGAATTCTGGCCCATCTTCTTTACATAAAGAAAATAAAAGAGACTGCGGTCATTTGTTTATGCACAGCTCTCTTCACATCACAGGGTTTCAGGTTGACGTCTGGACTTTGCCTGGGTCATTGCAACACCTTGATTCTTTTCTTTTTCAGCCATGCTGTTGTAGATTTGCTGCTGTATCTGGGATCGTAAACCTGCTGCATGACCCAGTTATACCCACATCTTACCTATCAGACGGATTTCATGGTCGACTCATTGACTGAAGCTTGTGCCCACGCTACAAAACAAATCACACCTCCACCACCGTGCTCTGCAGTTAGTATGAGGTGTTTGTGTTTATGAGCTGTGTTCGGTTTTCTTCTGTTACTTTCCATCCAAGTATGAACAAAGTGGATAAAATCATCTCTGCTGCAGAAATACTTTGCTTCTTCATTTTAAGTGGCTTAATATGAGGTGAGTCACTAATATGAGTACTGTGAAAAAATAAAAATAAAGAGCTTGAAGACAGCAGAGTTTGTTTATAACAGACCTTCCCAAAGTTTGGGGCCCATGGCAGGGGGGGCGTGGCATGAAAAGGGGGGAAAAAAACAAAACACTTGGACACTGCTAGCACGGGCGCCTACAGAAACGCAAAGCAGGAGATGAGGCATCACTGAATATGTTTCCAAACCAACTTCATTCTAAGCCAAAGACTATAAAATATGGTGAAGCATATCTGCCCTTTGGTTTCACCTGCACAAGTGCCGAGGTAGGTCTCCCTGCAGAATTGGTTTTCCCTTCATCAGGAGCAGCGCTGGGCTGTTTAAATCACGGACAAACAGTATCCCACATTCGTGATTTTTAGTTCACAAACACTTCTTGTAATGACTACTCCTGACATTTTGGAGATATACATACTATACTATACTTTGTACAGTAAAGTTACAGCGGGATACAAATAATATCAGGCTGATCCTGCCACGATTTGTTCCCCTGGTTCAAATCACGGACAAACAGTATCCCACAGCTGTTTATGTTTTTAAACCCATTTTGCACAGAGAGGAATTTTTTGAAAAATGTATTGCTAGCAATGTTGAATTTTATTACACAGGGAAAAAAAACTACACGTAAAATAATCACACCGTGACGCCTCTGCCTTTGTAAATAGAGGGACAGTAACTGCGTGTAAAAACTGCAGATAGTCAGATTAACAGTATTTTGTCTCTATCTGCCATTCTGCAATTCATCTCATGTAAACAATAACGTGGCGCACAGCGTGACGTGAAAAAAGGCACATACCTTTGATGTTGTGTGACGAACTCTGTATTCCTCGTCCACATGTAAACGCAAAACAGGAGTTTTTAAAAAATCTCAGTTTTGCTGATTCCAAACGCTGTTTACGTGTAGACGAAACAGCTGCGTTTTCAAAGATACCCGTGTAGGTGCTGACGTAGCGTAAAAGAGTTAGTAGTTTATTTTATTATTACCTGTAATTTATTGCAGATTACTTGTATTTGCTTAATTGTTTACTAAATGTTTGAGGTGTGAAATAAACTGCAATGAAGCAAAATATGGGGGTGTGTGGTTGGAGGATGTGTGAACCACTGAAGTTTATGATAAGAAAAACTATATTCCTCTCCTTAGACGAGGCTGAAGAGTCAGGAGAATAGAAGAGTGCAGAGGTCCTTCCTTGTTACACTGTGAGGCAGAGCCATAGGTGTGAGGTCAGTGAGACTCTGTAGCTGAGAGACAGAAGTGACAGAGTGACTCATGCATCCAAGCACTGTTTTCCAACTACCCTGATGCATGTAGTAGGCCTGTGTATTATTCCAATAGTACACTTGTTTGGCACAGATAACCTACACCTTCCATGTAGTTCCTTTTTTCCCTTCTGGTATTGTAATACATGTGACCAGTGCTAGCTAGCTAGCTAGCTATCTATCTATCTATCTATCTATCTATCTATCTATCTATCTATCTATCGAGATGAGAAAAATTCCATCCATGTTAAACATGGAGCTGGTAGATATTTTTAACCTATACTGCAACCAGCCACCAGGGGACGACTGAACAGGACGTGGTCATGTTATCCATCTTTATATACAGTCTATGGTTTCAGCTTTCAAATTCACTTGAATGAAGCGAAGCGATATTTCGAGCTTAAGAGCTGGGTTCTTGCCAAGACAACAACAGCGATGAACTGTCCTGCTTTATGTGAGCTGATATTTTTAGACTTTTAATGTTACACAGCAAGTGGAACTGTATTACATGCAAATTGGTGGACTCTCTTCGCAGTTCGTGCAGAATATGCATATTGTTACGCAGGACACAATCAAGCTTGAAAACTCTGTCATCATAACTCATACGAAAGGCGACTGCTGCTGTCAGCACGAGGTTTATGTTTCCCCAGTGATTCTACAGTGTTGTCTGTGTGGACTTTATTTCTTGCATGCCTGTCATTTATATTGTCATTCAAGTACAAATAAATTTAAATATAGATGCTTTGGTGTTCAGTGTAATTTAATTTAACCCTGAACTATTCAAAACCATTAGATTAAATTACACCTAGACCTATTTAATTGTATTTTAAAAAGTTTTCTTTTCTCAGATGTCTGACTTGAATTAAACAAAAAGTTCTCGGGAGCAGGTCCAGATATGTCTGACAACTACAGAGGCGTGACAAACATGAATAACTTGAATAAATGATTTGTGAAGCATAACAAATGCTTCCCTAAAGGGCAAAGAAGCTCACTGAATGGTTTGATGAGTATGAAAGTGATGTGAGTCATGCCTTCGCTGAGGCTGAGGATCTAAATCTAAATCTCTTTTATGCCCGTTTTGACAGGGAGAACACCGACCCTGTCCTGTCCCCTCTCCCCTCAACCGACCCTGCTCCGGTCCTGAGCACTCATGAGCTGAGGCGTGTGTTCCGGAGCATTAACACCAGGAAGGCGGCCGGGCCGGATGGAGTGCTGGGCCGGGTGCTAAAAGACTGTGCTGCGGACCTGGCGGACGTCTTCACCTCTATATATAACACCTCGTTGTCCTGTTCACTGGTACCATCCTGTTTCAAAGCAGCAACCATCGTTCCCATCCCAAAACAGTCAAATGTCACATGTCTGAACGATTTCAGACCTGTGGCACTCACCCCCATTCCCGCCAAATGCCTGGAGAGACTGGTCATTAAACACATCAGAGCTGCTTTTCCACCATCCCTGGACTCGCACCAGTTTGCATACAGGGAGAACCGGTCAACCGAGGATGCGATCGCCACAGTGCTGCACACATTACTGAAGCACTTGGAACACAGGAACACCTATGCACGGCTCCTCTTTGTAGACTACAGCTCGGCTTTTAATACCATCCGGCCATACAAACTCCGTCCCAAACTCCACCAACTGGGACTTAACTCCTCTCTGTGCAACTGGATTGTGGACTTCCTCACTAACCGTAGACAGAGTGTCAGAGTGGGTAAGAACACCTCTTCCACCCTTGTGGTCAACACCGGTGCCCCTCAGGGGTGTGTTCTGAGCCCTCTGCTATACACTCTCTTCACCCATGACTGTATTTCCTCCTGCGCGTCCAATCTCATTGTTAAGTTTGCAGATGACACTACAGTGCTCGGACTTATTTCCAACAATGATGAGACAAACTATAGGACAGAGGTGCAACAACTAGAGTCATGGTGCCACGACAATAACTTGGTCTTAAACACCAAAAAGACCAAGGAGATCATTGTAGATTTCCGGAAGAGGGGTCATAACAACCATCTGCCTCTCTTCATTGGCAGTGAGGCGGTGGAGAGGGTGAGCAGTTTTAAATTCTTGGGGGTAACTGTGACCGAGGACCTGTCCTGGGGCAACCATATCACCTCAGTTGTACGGAAGGCCCAACAGCGCCTCTACTACCTGAGGAGACTGCGGAGCGCACACATTCCCAGATCTCTGATGTTGAACTTCTACAACTGTGCCATCAGCAGCGTTCTGACGTATGGATTTCTAGTGTGGTTCCCCAGCTGCACCAAGGCCGATCAGCAAGCACTCCAGCGGGTGGTGAAAGAAGCTGGCAGAATTATTGGAACAAGTCTGCCAGAGATCAGTAATATCTTCCCCACTCGCTGTCTGAGGAGGGTGCACAGTATCCTGCGGGACCAACATCACCCTGCGCGCCACCTTTTCCATCTGCTGCCCTCAGGGAGAAGGTACAGGTCTATACAGGCCAGAACATCCAGACTGGCCAACAGCCTGTATCCACAGGCTGTGAGGCTCCTGAACTCTCTGCCCCCCTCTCACGGACAATAACCATATCCAACTTCTTAATAGCAATGAACTGGTCTGCATTGGTGCATCATATCTTTATTCTCTTCCCCCTCCTGCCCCCCCCTCTTTCTTAAATAGATAACTATCATATCTGATATCATATCTCACAGTACAATAATATTGAATGGGTTGCATTGTTGTATTTTGTCATGTTTCTCAGGTCTTTGTCTGAATTTCTACGAACATTATTGCTAAGGATTGTCTTATTGCATTGGAGTCACACTGGGTTAAATATGTACACTTGGGTTTTAAGGGGTATTTATTATTTTCTTCTTTTTTGGGGGTTGTATGGAAGCCCCAAACGCAATTTCATTGTTCTTGACAATGACAATAAATAAATAAATACTAAATACTATATACATTGGTTAGTTCAGACCGAATTATAGGCAGCAAGTGTTCACTTTTCATCTCAGCCTCGAGTCTGTGGAACAAATGAGATGTGCTGGATTCCTGACTACGGTATGAGAGATGATGTCTCCAACTTGGCATGTCAACAAGCTGCATGAAGCACAGCTGCAAAGATCAGAAACGCAATTAGTCATTGACCCTTCATCTCAGTAAAGATACAGTATGTGATACCAAAACAAACCAACGCAGTTAAATCATCCAAAGTCAGTTTAACAGAATTAAACAGATCTGCAGCTCTAAAGGGGGACTTTTGCATCCAAATTAGGCTTTTGGATAACTGAGTCAGAAAATTTATAATTAAACTTTTCCAACTTGTCACAAACTAAATGTTTTGCTACTTTCAACTGAAAAGAAAAGCAACATAAAATCATTTGCATTATACAGTGTTCACTTGTATCTAATGCTGTACGGTGTCAAACATAAGGCCTGGTGGCCGTAATCGGCCTGGCAAAGACTCCAAACTGGCCCACTGGACGTCTTTGGAAAATGGTTGGGCCCATGGTAAAGAAACAAAAAAAAAGAAAGAAAGAAAAAGAAAACTAATGTTCGTTACTGTTGATTAACAGAAACTATCTGTTACAGCACAGTCTGACAGCACTTTTTCTGCAGTTCTACTCATTTATTTCTTACAGCATAAGCCAAAAGAGTCATGCTGACACATTTCTTTCATTTAGTGCGACAGAATTTCTTTATCATGTAGAGAAACTAAGAAATACAGCTGAAATAACATCTCCGCTAAATGTGCCGTTAAACTTCTTTTCACTGACAGACAGGACAGTTTCGCTGGTGTGGCCTACTTAAGATCAAAATGAACTGCATGTGGCCCACGATGTAAAATGAGTTTATAGAGAATATGATCAAAGATCACTGGCATATTCTTGAAGTGGACCATTATCTGTAGATAAAACACGGGCATACCTCTGGAGCACAAAACTGAAGCCAACAGCTGAATATATTTAGTAATGGCAGCAGGGGGCGACCTCTGTGGGTGAAAAATAGTCACAAGTTGATCTATAACAATGGAATATGCCCTTTAAATTTCCTGATCAATAATTGTGCTTAATCACTGGCTTCACATCTTGTTGAAGACAACATGATGCTAATTTTGTAAATTGTATCGCTCATAACTGTTTTGAAGAAGGATAAAGAAACATTTGTTTTACCCCATATGGTGAAACTATATTCCTGGTTTCTTTGCTGAATTTTCTTAATACTTCCAAAAGCAAATGAAACATTTACATGAACAAAGATTTATGTAATGTAAAATTATTATAAAATCAGTTTTTCTTCAGGCTTTGTTGATATATTTCAGCAGAGCATCATTGCTGTTGCCTTATTTATGCAGTTTGGTGTAAACGATCATCCTGTAACCTCAACATCATATAATATTCAGTCATTCCTACAACTCTAATATTAACTATGAATTCAAACCTGGGATTGTGGGATTCTTCTGATTTCTCAAAAACAAAGTAGGTAAATTCTCATGTTGTTGCGGCCTATAACAAGGTGGTGGCTTACATCCTGATCCCGAGGAGCTGAACCTTGGCTGCACCTTGCTTCTTATACTTTTGATATATAATATGCAAAGCTGGAGCGTCTCTGCCTGGATCAATGAAGATATATTTCATGCCCATCTTAGTTGCAGTAGTAGTAGCATTTATTATTTAGCAGCATTTCTTATAGTGACACAAGTGACTGCAGACAACACGCCTCCATGTGTCACAATTTGGCAGCTTCTTCTTAGGTTGCAGTTTTGTGAATGAAACTTCCCCCCACTTTTCCTGGAGAGCAAACACACACCTCCTTATGAACGAATTGTTGTAAACAGACCGAAACAATTCGGAAAGCAACGTCCTTGTGTGCGAACCAAGGACATGATTGTGTGATTGGCAGACAGCCTTGTCTGCCTATCAAAAATAATTGCCTTTTTTCATTAGGCTCTCCTCATTGAAAACCTATACGGTTTGAAGTGTAATCTCCAAACACCATTCAGCATCTAGTGTTTACTGGCTAACGGATATAAATAAAGACATTTTTAGACTAATTGAAAATGAGATGTTGCATTTCAAGGGGATGATCTAGATAAAATAAATTTCCTAGTCTATTGCCTCTGTATAGTAATTATGCTTACACAAAACAAATTCATAGCTTGTGTATCAATTGCTGCAACTCCTAATTTAGATCACCATTACTTTCAAAATTCCCCAAAACCAGCACAGCATCACATAATCAGACCTGTGAATTTCAACCATTTCTTGTGATGTTCCTTCTCACAACACAACCAACCAAACATCGGTGAGGGGACATCATTAGTGTTCTTGGTGGAAAGCTTCCCACGGAGGTCCCTGAAGAGAAGATCCAGTTGACAATAAGTGACAAAGACAACGCAGCTGACATCTCTATGAATGTTCGAGAGAGAGACTGAGTAAGGGGTTTACCGCTGGTACTGGAGCTTGATTCTAATTGGCTGGATTTCCCTCCCCAATGTGCAAGGGCTTCTATTAATAGAACAGCAGACGAGCCCGGGTGGAACCTTATGCCTCTCTTTTCTCTCTCAGACCCCAGCATCCTCTTCATTGCTCATTTACACCCAAGCAGGAAAACTTCCCTGACCTCTTCCTCCCACCAGCCCATGCTTTCCTCTCAGGCTAGTCTTTCAGCCTGTGTCCTTGTTAAATAGGCTGATCTCTCCATTATTAATTAAACATGATCATGTCTCTCTGTGTGCTTTGCTTTGCATCGGTGTGCCCCACTATCTCCCAAATCGGGATTGCGTTTCTCTTCCAAAGGTCTCTCTTTTTGTCTTTCCTTCCTCACTTTAACTCTCCTTATTCTGTTTCCTTCTCTCCCCCTTCTGTTCCCCTCAGGTGGTCTCTTTTTAACAGCACTAAATTATTCAACAGGCTGATTTCCGCCCAGGAGACAAAAAGCCAGGGGATACTTGGACAGATAGAGATGAATAAATAAAAAGATAAAAATGATATATCCACCTGTCTATTCCTTGCGGAGCAGCATTTTGTCCAAGTCGTGATTGTGTGTCTAAATGAACAGTGTGTGTGTGTGTGGGCGTGTGAGACTGCATCGCTGTGTGGAATTCGGGCAGGTCTTCCGGAGAGGTGCTTCCACTATGCAGAAAATCTGAGCCAATGATGGTGATAGATGGGGAGAAGGGAACCTTGCAGCAGGGACCATGCCAGACTGACTGGGGCCCTGCCAAAGACAGCAGGGAGGTGGCCAAACAAAGGAGCAAGAGATAGATGGTAAAAGTGAGACATAAAGGTGGAGGTGCACAAAGCAACTGGAGTAAATTTTCCAGGAGTCTGTCTGCCTGCAGTCTATCACTGAGATGTGCATTCAACAATATGTTCACTTGTCTCAGAAAGCGGAATAAAAATGTGTGCCAAGCTGTTATGTAACGTGTCTGCAAGGATAACATCACAACCTGCAATACCAGACAACGACCGTGGTTTACTGCATGCAATAGGCAGCAGTGACACAATACTGACACAAGAATCCACACATATATATGTGTGTCTGTGTGTGTGTGTGTGTGTGTGTGTGTGTGTGTGTGTGTGTTTGAAAAACCTCCTGCTACCTGTGTTTTTAAAAAGTGCAACCATTATTGGATGTGAAGATGACACTAAATTATGGGTTGGTAATTTCCTGTGTGGCTGCCAGGAAAGAGCTGCGCAATTTGGTACTAATTATAGGGGAAATAAAAGCAGTGTCCATTAGGTACAGTTACTTGCTAATCTAATTTTACTGGATAGATAAAAGCCTGATATTTCCCTGTTATTAGTGCCAAATTAGTTTTACATGGAAATTCTTGAAAATTAGAACCTTAACCAGCTTTTCTTTGGAGGGTAACATAGGAGCACACAAACATTTTCTGTTAAACTATTTGAGATAATAGCGTCTGCAAAGAAGATGACTCACACCTCACTTATGCTGTTCCCTCTTATTTTCTTAGAAACTTGAATGTAAATGATAAATATAAGAAGGATTCTGACCTTCAGGTCTGAGAAAGGTCTGAAGCCTGGTTGTACATAAATCTGTGGAAAAATAACTATAGGACTCACTTTTTGTAAATAGAAACCTTTTTTCGTGAGTTTAGTGTAATATTCACTAAATGCAACTTAATGTTTGCTTTGTTGGTTAAATTTAAGATCAAATAAATGTTTTAGAGTATACTTAATTTGTGCTTGACAAACATCTGAGAGTCCAGTGTTCTTGGTTCCTCACTCAGATTCATCTCTCACTTGCTTGTCCAGTTTCAAAAAACAAGATAGTAATGGGCAAAAAGGTCAACTCAAGATTTCAGAACTGGTTTGAGGCTATTTTTGCACAAATCATGGTGGTGGCATTCATCTTTAGAAAAAAAGGCTAATTTTAATTCAAATATTCTAATTCTCAGTTTAAAATGCGGCGTTCCTCAAGACTCTATCCTTGGCCCACTCTTGTTTTTTAATATATATGTTTCCTGATCAGATCAGTCATAATCATGACATTGCCGTTACAGCTATGCAGATGACACATGTCCCTCTCCAATCCCAGTAGCCTTGACAATTTATTTACCTGCACTTTTCCCTGACAGTAAATCCAATGTATTAGTTACCTTTCTAAAACTTCTACTGCCTGAGCCTACAGGAAAATTAACTCACTGACCAAAATGTCAAGCCTTGCACTCATGACAGGGGAGTGATTTTTGATACTGCGCTCACTTTCGATGCACATGTAAAAAAAAAGAAAAAGTTGTCCAGTCATGCAGCTGTTGGCTTAACCAAATTTCCAAAATTAGATCATTCTTGTCTGTCACAATTTCCAAACCTTATGCATGCTGTTATATATTTTTTCCTTTTATTGACTTGGATATTGCAATGCTCGACAAACAGTGTCAGTCAGACGCCATGTGTAGAAATGTGCTATATACATTTATTACAACTATTATTGTTATTGTTGTTGTTCTATGTGAAAACATAAGATTTAATGCTGCATCAACAGACTGAATGATTGTTCTTCTGATTGCTTATATGATAAATCCACACATCAACCTACAGCTTTATACCGGCTTCCAGGATTGTTTGTGTGTGTGTGTGTGTGTGTGTGTGTGCGTGTGTGTGATTTTGTTTTTTGTTCTTTTTTAGCCACAAATGACCCTTTGGTTCGCTTATTTCAGAGCCAGCTTTTAAAAAGCAAAAACACTCTAAACTACATGCCCATATCCAAGCACCAGACAAAGCTAATTGGCATTCACATCATGACTCAGTAAAAGCAAACAGGACTTAGTTTGGATATGATGGGAATTTGAAAATCCCCCCCCCCCTCAAACAAAAAAAAGAAAAAAAGAAAAAACAGGACTGGAAAGGCTACCACATTGAATATACATCATTCAAAACAATTAAAAGAACCCTGCCTCTTTTGCTTATCCACATCGTTTGATGGAAATGGAAATGATCGGTGTACAGAGGATTGAATTTAAAGACAACCTGGAAAGTCAAATTAAAAAAATGATGATCCAGGCTAGTTTATTTCATTTCAGTCAGCTAAGTCAAAACAGTACTCTATTCCTTAAGTGACCAGATCAGTATTACAAAGTGTAATTGACTTGATACTGTACTCTGTTTGAAAAGTAGGGAGTAAAACTGCTGAATGGCTCAGTATGGAGTGGGAAGCAGGTGAGCAGGCAGGTGTGGAAGGTCAGGTGACTGAGCTAGAAAGCATAAAGCCTACCGCTGCATAGCAGGTTATCTGTACAGACCTTTTTTATTTATTTATTTTTTCAAAACTGGCCAACAGTAAAATAACAGCATGGTGTGAAGACTGCATACAAAGTATGCAGGTTTATTAAGCACAATCTTCACCAGCACACCACCTGCCTTGTTTTCCAGATGGATGGCGTGCCACACACCTACAAATAGAAGTTCCCTATAGTTATTTCAGAGGCAGTTCCTTACTAATAAATAACATGAAATGACTTTGTTGGAAATATAAAAAAAAAGGATATTGGCAGTGCTTCGTGTTTGAAGGCAGAATCTGTGGAATAATACATCCATCTGATAGCAGTATAAATCACCACAGATGCTCGAAGCTTCTGTTTCCATCTGAAAAAGGTGAAGGTTTCTTACAGCCTGCCAGTGGCTCATTTCCAATCTCCACCCTAAGGGCCCAATCAGTAAACCCTCACAGACTTAACTGAAGTCACCTGGTAAATGATTGAGTGCCACAGGCTGCACGAGCTTGAGAAAGTGTAAACAGAGATCAGGCAGTATTTGTTGACATGTACAGTTTTAAGAAAAATCCCGTTGGCTCATATCTGATTAAACAATATATGACTTTCATCATCTTGCCATCACAAGAAAAGCAACTGCACACAATTAAAGCTATAACATTGCTTCATAGTTCCATCTTCCTTTTCCTTGTAATGCAGTGGAGTGGCTGATTATGCCCTTGTTTGTTTACTGTTTAATTCTCCCAGGCTTTCCCTGGTAAACGTTTAAAGTCACAGCGCTATGAACTGTGGGTAATTCCCTCAGGCAAAGTCTGTAGAAACGCAGACTTGTTGAACAGGAAAGTGTGCATAAAGGGCTTAAAACGTCTGCAATAGAGAGTGCTCATGCATTGCCGATTTAACAGTGGGATAGCCCTGAGCTCTCAAGGACTGAAGGGGAATGTGTCTCAAAGTCTGTGAGTGTGGGCATTGAGATTGAGCCAGCATGCTTGCTCCAAAAGACTTAATTAAGAGACACTTTGCATTTGCAAGTGGAAAGTGAATTGGAATTGAGTCACTATATTAAGTCATAAGAGAAAAGTGCAGCAGTAAAATCATATTCTCAGACAACAGGACTTGTCTGCACGTGGCCGGAATTATCGTGATGCTGAATATTTCTGATAGTGTCAATAAAAATGAATTTAACTAAGAAATCACAACTGTTAAATGTGATCAAATATATCATGGTCACATTCCCATGTGTAATGTAAGTAAATCTGTTAATGCAGTTAAACCTCTGTGCGCCATCCTGTCCCTAGAGTAGTTCTAGGAGAACTCCTGTTAGAGTTAAATTGTTAAATGTTTGTCATTTTTATGTTTACCATTTGTACAGTGTTTTAACTCTGATGAAAGGAATTCCACTGTCCTTCCCCCCAGATTCTCGAGGTTCTGGTGGGGGGCTGTAATGTCTTATTGCAGATACATCCTATCTGGAAGATCTGCTTCTTTTGATGTAAGCTTCCTGCGTTTACGACCCTTTGGACAGCAGGAGGTCTGACACACACACACACACACACACACATTCTCACAGAAGTTCACAAATGTACATAAAATGCTTTGTCTTAGAACCAAGGGGGCGTGGCTTTGTTCTGACGTGTTTTGTGTGAACTGTGTCTCAATAAAAAGGGCAGCAAGGGAGGTCGTCGTCGAGGTCATTTTCGTGGTGGACACAGGCCTCCCTTGCGCAAGTGTTTGATCGATCGACTGTCTTGTTTTCTTCATGATGAATAAGTCTCTAGAATTAGCGGGGCTTGTGGAAACACAGACCCAACAACTCCCACTTAGAGAAAGTCAAACCCCAAACTGCCATGATCCACCAGTGGATGTCCTGGGGTGTGGTGCCTGTTTACCAGTGGTCACCTGATCTTCACACCCACGCACACGCACCTGTGGCTCCTCACGGCTGACAAACACCAACCAAACTTAAGGCCTGGCTGGCGTTCCTCACTGAAGTGTTGTACTTACTAGTGTTAGTGTAGCCCGGTTTAGTCTCTTGTTGTTCTCCCTGTGCTCCTGAGTGTTTCTCTGACGTCTGTCTCCATCTCCCTTGTGTAGACTTTCTGGGATCTGAACCTGTCTTTTCTGGACCCTTCCCAGTTGACCGTGAGTGAGAGTCCACTGTCTGGATTTGGACTGTACATAGTGGAGTGTGAGCGTGTGTTCCCCTTTTCCCAGGTCTGGACCTGCACTTGGAATCCTCTTTTCCCCGCCTCACTTTATATATGTACAAACCCACTTGTTTGATTGCATAGTTCAGAGTTCTGCCTTTTGAGTTCAGCGCCGGAAAACGTGACAAAAACTACAAAGCTTACAATCTGATTGGTCTCCTTTGGGTTTCCTGTATTAGCTGAAAAGAAACCATGATGTCAGAACATCTGGTGAAGCTGATTCATAAAATGTACGCTGCCAACCGTTAACATTTTGGCTGTTTTGCATCTTGGGATTTTTTTCTTATAGTGCAAACATTTGGTATGAAGGGAGAAATTAACAGTTTTTTTTCCAGGCTGTGAACCCCTCTTTTTACCCTCTAAAGAGGAGAATGTTAACATGCGAGTCTGCAAGAATTGACTCACTTCGGTAGCCAGCCTCAAGTGGCCAGCCGAGGAACTGCAGTTTTTCAGCACTCACAGCAGCTTGTTTCTTTTAGTCCTGCTGTTTGCAAATCGAAAGATGGAGCAGTTTTGCTCAACCAAAGACTAATATGATCACATTTTGTTACACATGCTTGTTCAGTTGTTTCAGTTTTGTCACTTGAATTATGCTTCTTGCCATTACAACCTGAATGTAAAAACCTCATTTAGCCCTGTGTATAATTGTTGTAATTAAAAAGCATTGCCTTGGTGATTATAATCAGCTAATTATTGCTGTTGGAAAGGCAGTGAAGGGAGGTGGTAGGATCACACCTGTTCTCTCCAGAGAATGGAAAAAAGCTCAGCCTGTGTAAAAGAAGCCAGTGATGCAGACTCAGTAATGCTGAGTGTTGTCAGCACGGTCTGTAGAATGAATCCACAAATTTTAGATTAGTGTCCATACACAAGAAATTTCATTTGCTTTAATGTCTCTTCATTTTTGTGCTAAAATAAGTGGATGTTTCTGAGCAGTGACCTGAACTCAAAGCAGTTAGACACAATATAATCACAGTCACCATGGCAACAGAATGGCCATTTGTGATGTTTCCACTGTCTTTATTATCCTCCATCGCTTTCTATCAATCCAATATTTTGTTCATCTTGTTATCCATGAGCACGCATGTGACTCATGGATAACATGACTCCTGCCTCGTCTGTACATCTGCTGTGTTACAGTATGCATTTCGTGTACGTGAGCTCATCTGTGCGAATGCGAGTGTGTGTTTCTGTGAGACTGCCGGTTTTAAGAAGCAGCACTGACTAATTTCTGGCTGTGTAATCTCTTCATTTTCAGCCCATAATAGCCACTTAAATTATAATGAGCAGGTTAACCTTTGCAGCTGTGCTTGTCCCAAGCTCGTTCAACTCAAATCCCGTGTAACACGGCTGGGCTCTTTTTGATTTCAAGCTGAGGTCCAACATCGGAAAACAAGTTATCATCAAATCTTTTTTAATTTTTTTTTTTTTTAATTTGGGGGGTGGGGGGGGGGGTGGGGGGTGGGCGCTTTATACAGCACACAGTGCTATTATTTTCTTCAATCTTTGACTCTACTTTGTATTGTGAAGTTTTCTATTATTATTATTATTATTTTTTAACTGAGCCATCCTGTCATTTCAGATCCTGACATCCTGCCCTTGTGTGTTTTCCTTCTCTGTGATTACCTGCGATACACTAATTTGTATCACATGGATCTTAGTTACAGGTGTACCATCCTATCCCGAGTTGTCCCAGCTGCCTGATTTTTTTTTTGGGATAATAAAAAGCGTGATATTTTTTTGTGTGTTTTTGAGTCGTATTTGAATCTGCCTTCCGCATTAACTTGTTATACTCCCTAAAATAATTTTAAAACTAAGAACATTTGCTAAAAATTAGTAAAATGTGCATCAAGTTTTATCTTATCGTACAGCACCAATGTATCATCTGGGAGACCTCATGATGACAGAAACATTAGTATTTAAAGAGACATCCACATACAGTAAGAAGGAAACTGACGCTTGGTAGCTACCAGCTGAAATTTCAAGGCCCAGCTCCTTACAGTACTGTGAAAAAAGTTTTCTCATGACTCTTTGCAGCAATAATTGAAGTAGTCATTTTCTCTATGACTTTATCAGTACCTTGTGTTGTCATGGAAGAAATTTGACCAACTCTTTTGTATATCATTGCCTTCTTTTATTGAGGTTAGCAGGGATTTGTTTATACACATCCACAGTATTTCGATCAGGTTGAGGTCTGAACTTTCACTAGGCAACTGAAACTCTCTGATTCTTTCCTTTTTCAGCCATTCTGTTCGAGATTGTTGATATGTTTGAGATCGATGTTGAGGCGTTCGCAACTGGCTCAGCAGCTACAAAACAAGCCCAAATCATCACCCCTCCACCTCCATGCTTGACAGTTAGTTGGGGTCTTTGTGCCAATATGCTGTGCTTGTTTATTCCTAAACGTGGCGTTACGGCAGACTACACTTACATTCTTTTCAGAATTTGCTAGCTAGTTATCCTTTTAAATTTCAATGCACAGCATAAGAGTAAACGTGTAGTTTGACCCATCAAATGAAAAAATAAACTGATTTTTATCACCATCATGAGAGAAATAAAGTGCAGACAAACTGTCCCCTGATATGCTCACCTGGTTACTTACAAAGCTAAACCTCAAAATCAGATGTATAATTGCTGTGAGAGAAGATTACCATCAGCTCGATATTCAAATTTGCCCAAATTAAGAAATATGTGTGTCCAACACATAATCACTCTAGTAAGTGTAGAAACTGAGAAGGAAAAATGGAGACACAGTTTACACTAAACACAATTTACCAAGTTTCCTTTGGTACATGGTGGAAATCATTACTAACATGTCGATCACATAATTTTCCCTTAGAAATGCTCATTTGGGGTTTTTTCTTGCAGAAAAATTCAATTTTTTGACCCTCATTGGGAATGCTAGCACATAAACATAAGAGGCATTTTCCATATATTGTTATTAAGATTGGAGGAACCAGTTGTTTATATGTGGAGTTATGGCTTTTTCAGGTGTTTTTGTAAGCAGCATTTGTATTTTCTGTCACAGCAACATGTGGGAGATGGTCTACTGACTCATGGAAGCCAGCTGCCCAACCACACTGCTGCATGCCTGAGGATAGAGCTGGGCGATATGAGATTTTTTCATATCACGATATGTTTTTTTCATTTCAGGCGATAACGATATCTATCACGATATAAGCCAAATAACTATATTTGTAAGATTTAAATGTGCCGTTGCTCACAAGTAAAATGTGAAATAATCAGCAGCTTGTTTTTATTTAAATATTTATTTCCCATAATAAGTTCAACAGGGTAGATGTACTTAAGGAACATGAGACTTTTTCAGATAAATAAAGGCAAATATTGCAAACTACACAAAAGGCAGCCGCTAAAGCGTTTAAGTTTCAAAATAGAACAAATGAAACAGACTAAATTGTCAATTCCACTTAGAAACAAAATATTAATTCTAAAAATAAATCTTAGTTTGTTTTACAGAAGAACAGACAAAACTGACTAACTTTTGTCAATATCAAATAAACTGAGAACTAAAAGGAAATTCTCAATCTCTCCTTGTTGTATAGCTTAGCTTTTCAAACAGTTTTAACAGTTACTTTAGTCTGACAAAAGCCGAATGACGAATTAGCGCTTCCAGTCAGAGACTGAGGCTACGTCCACACGTACACGGGTATTTTTGAAAACGGAGATTTTCCGTTTTCGTTTTAAAAAATAATCCCGTCCACACATAAAGGCAGAAATGAAGGAAAACGCTGCTATGAACATGCCAAAGCAGCAGGTGGCGCTAGATTCCTAACCGTGAAGAAATGTTGGCCAATCAGAAGTCTAGAAGCCTCGGTGGGAAAAAGTAAACAAAGCTGGGGCATAGAAGCAGAACAGAGTCGTATGTGTGGAGGGACAGTAACTGTGTGTATATGTAAGCATTTAAACACTGCAGAGAGTAGAATTAACAGTATTGTAGAAATTCATTTCACCGAAACAATAACGTGGCGCACAGTGTGACGCATGCACCAGTTCATTGTATTTCCAGACTTGCTTTCGGCACATTTACAGTGCACGCTACTCTGTTTTTTGTCAGACTTGAAATAGTCGAAATACCTTCACACTACGGAACTTCTATGGCTCTTCCGTTCGACAATCTCTCCGGCATTGGAACCATCATCTGTTTTCTCTTCGGTCACGCTCGGTTGATTTTTCTAGTCGGCACACTCATTTCCTCCATTACCCGCTGGCTGCTTCCCAAACAAACACACGTGCGGCTTGGCACTTGTGCTGTACGTAACAAGTCACGCGACGTGACGCTGCGGCTGTGATTGGTTCGGCTCTGCGCTACTTGATTTGGATTGGCTGACCTTTTTTTTTTTTTTTTTAAGAGGACAAGAGCGGCGAAGTCTATCGCGATAGCTTAATTTCTCTATCGAGTAAAAGTTATATCGCGATACATATCGTTATCGTTCTATCGCCCAGCTCTACTTGAGGAGCTAATTGCAATCAGTGCACTGGTTATAGGAATGGCATTCCAGACACTGTGCGATCGTCACTGCCCTTTAGTATCCATTACACTCTTTATTTTTCACTCTGTATTGAGCTCTTCCAAAGCCATGTTAAAAAGTACCTCACACAACATAGCAAGCAGATCCTGAAAAGCTAACGTTAAGAAGGAAAAATTTAGCAGACTGTCACATGATTGGATGCTGCTTTGTTCTGGAAGATGTGCACTGAAGAGCATCTGTGGCTATTTGAATATACTGCTTACACCTGCCATCCCATGAGGACATCTTTGGTTCCCTGTTTGTGTTTTTTAATCCTCTAAATTCATGAGGGTCCATCCAACCAGATGCCCAAGTGGAGAAAGGTAGAAGGAGAGAAAGCACAAAGCCTTTTTTGTTTTGGTGTATTTGTGTATACTATGTTGTGTAGAGATCAGGACAAAGAAGTCTTGGCAAAGTTTGACAGTAAACTTTATTGAATGAACAACCATGCTGACTGAACACGTCCACGATCACATCACAAACCCGGAATATCTCAGTCAGGGCCATCGTCATAGCTCGAGGTTTGAAGCGAGGTGAAATTCAGTTCATGAGCTGTGTGTATATATATATAATTTTTTTTTTCCAACAATGCGACCTCTACTTCCAAAGTCACTTCTTGATATACGAGTGGAATGAAACGTAACAGAATATGGATGAGCTCAAAATGTCTGACTTCCTTCTTTTCTATCAGCGTCCCTGCTGCAGAGGCAGTTAAGCCCATCGTCGCGGTGATGAACACTCTTGTCTGTGACCTTTAGACTGGTGTTTGACAACCATGTACTGTGTCTAGTTATTAGCTCAGCGAGCTCACATCATCTAGAAGTCATTCAAATTCAAACACAGACAGTACTTATTACCTTGTTGAGATGTCAGTCGCTGTTGTGTGCGTGTGTGTGTGCATGCGTGTGTATTTTTGCAAGTTTTGAAGTGTCCTTTAAAAACCTTTCTCCTTCATCTCTACTTTGTTTTTTTCATTTTCATTTTTATTTATATCTTTTAGGTGTAAATCTATCCATCGCTCCTGATAACGTGAAACAGTGTGACATTATAGAGGACCTGGTGACCGTTGTTCCAGGTGTACAGTGCTCTCTCTCTGGGGTTGTAGTCCATCATGCTGATGTGGGAGTACTGGTTGTGGAAGGGGATGTCGGTGTATTCGTACGTGGAGGTGTTGGTGTGGTAGGCAAAGTGGACCTTTGCTCCGGCCAGATGGGAGTTGGTGACGTACAGGGTGCCGCAAATCATGAAAGCCTCCCCAGCACTCCGCTTAGGAAACCCGGTGTCCCAGCTGTGGAGGACTTCAAGCGAATGAGGGTCGAGGCGACTCACCTGGAGGCAGAGAGGACAGGGTTGGCAATGATGCCGTCTCACACGGTTGTGAATAAGCTGAGGTAAATCTGTAGCTGCAGAAATGGTGAAATTTGTTGAAAGCAGCGTGTTTGTCGTAGATTGTACATGAGAGAGGACTTTTATTTTTTGTTTTCTAAAGGGCCTCACAGTATCACAGACCGTCTGCATAAAAGATGGATGCAAACTGTGGGCTTGAAAAGAGAAGCCAAGGAGCCATAAACCGGTCTTCTATCTGATGGAGGTGGATGAGAGAATGACCCTACATTTCAACTGATTCAGAAAACACTCAATCACTAGTTTCTGTCTTCACTGAAAACAGCACAATGTTCATTGGTGCATTATAAAGTAGATGATGGCGAGGATATGATTTAGGGCACAGCTAATTACTAACTGTCTCCCCAAAACACAACTGTTGTGTCTTGTGAAGGGTGTTTTTTGTGAGCGTGTGGCTTTTTTGTCCATCTCTGTCGTTTGTTTTCATTGTATTTGCGTTTCATTGTATTTGTATTTGCTTTATTCAAATTCCACTGCATATCGTGTGCTTTTGCTGGATGTTTCTATTTGCTGGTGTTTTCTTAAGATCCAGTACCATACATAAGATCCTGGCTGTCACATGAATTTGATGTACAGCACAGCAGCTTCTTCTCTCTGTTTCAGTGTGCTAGTCATAACACTTAAATCAGTCAAAATTTGCTGTGTGGCAATGTGTCTCATGTGTCTCTGTGAAGGAAAGTTAGAGAAAACGGAGACAGACCATAATGTTTCCAGCGTTTGGGATGGAGGTGTAGACAGCCCAGAGTCCTGTCTCATCTGCCATGAGGTCGATGTCAGAGGATCCTCCCCAGCTGTAGGGGAAGGTGTTGTTGTATCCTGCACCGCTTAGGCTACGCTGGAGTAACACACTGCGAGAGCGGAAATGGTACTGAACCTAGAAAGACACACACACACGCATATGCACGTACATACACGTACAGCATCTCATTTTACTCGACCGTCAATCATCAGCATCAGCTGTTACTGATCGTGACCCAGTCTCGTACCAGGATGTTGCTCTGGTGCTTGTTGTAATAGAGAGACCCGTTGTAGACCACGTGGCCGGTTCCCGCCCAGGGGTGGGGTAAGAGATGCTGCACGAAATTTTGGCCTTTTGTGAAGTCCCCCATGGTCCTGTACTCTAGCACACGTCTGCCCTTATAGTAGCCATCCATCGACCACACCTGTTGGAGAGAAGGGAAAGGAGCGCAGATGGCTCATCTATAGCCAGCTCGTAAAATGAACTCCTGCTGAGCAATAAATTCTGTTACGCTTTGAGAGTGATCCATCATGCCCCCCCCCTCCTGCTGTCCAAAAAACTGATTAGATCACGACATAATGTACTCAGACTGTCGCAGTTGGATGATGCAAACCTCGAGTCGGTCAAATAAAATAAAAGCAAAGGCAACAGTTTGGTATCACCCAGACCTTCAGGTGGGGAAGATAACAAACGCAGGTTCAGCAGGCCTGCCAAAGCTCTGGATTTGTCAGCATGCTGAAGTTGTGCGCATGAGGCCGCAGCAAGAGAGATGCTCAATATACAAAAGGTTATAGGGCTTTTCTTCAGCTGCTTTTCCTGCATCACAAATAGCAAAAAGTGTATGCAAGTCGGTGTTCGGCGAAGGTTGCTCACCAGAAATAACAAAACTGCTTTTTGTCTGCCTCCATCTAGGGAACGCCTGCTCCCCCCTATCATATTCCTATTTCAGGACTAGACAGTGCAAGCAGTTTTGGCTATGCATTTCCACAGTTTATAACATTCCCGGAGATAATTAGCAGCAATAAATTCTGATCTATCCCAGGTATGGATGTTTGATGTCCACCTTTTTCCCACCTCCTCAATCAAGCTGACCTGAATTTAAATCACCGCCCGATGAGAAGTAAAAACCCAATAATCTTAGTGTAATGAGAAGAGCTGTAAATATAGGACAGTGGAAGAAGTTGTGGGGAGGGAGCAGAAGATGAAAAAGATCAGTGGTGAAACAAACGACCAGAGAAGAAATGGGATGGGTGGAAAATTGCGCGTCGGCAGCGTGGAGGATTAATTACCCGGGGAGGGGACGAGAGGTGAAGCAGATGAAAGAAAAGAGCAGAGAGCACTGGGAAGAGAGAGCATTGTTGGTGAAAAAGATGCTCGTTATCCCCCCCCCCCCCCCCCCCCCCCCCCCAAAGACTGAAAAGTACTGAGGCCAGATAAAAAAAAGGGGGGTGGGGAGGGGGCAGATGAAAAGGAACCTTTTTGTTAAGGGGAAAAAACCCTCTCCTGCAGTAGAACAGCAATTTTTTAAATTACAGTTCATTTGTAGCAGCAATATTTAAAATTCACATTGAATTAGAGACTTTCAGACAAAGGTAACTGATTGCGGTTATTTTGAGGGCCTTCAATAACAGAGTTTAATTGAGACTCGGCTAGTGGTTTGAAAAGACAATGAAGCAGACTGATTGGCCTTTCCCGCTCCTTCCAGTGCGCTCTCTTCTCTCCTCCAAACACTGATGAAGCTTTCTCAGTTTTAATTCGCTTTTAAATAGGTTTCAAAGGAAGACGAGTCCCTTTGTTTATTGGCAGCTGTAATCTTCTCGTGTCTGAATGCACCATTTACTTTAAATAAACAAGCTCCAGATACTGATTATATAGCAAACGGTGCGCACGGAAAGTGACTTGGGATTTTGTTTTCTTCTTCTGCTTCTAGAGCTTACGTCTAAGTTTTACAAATTAGTGAGCTATTTTCTTTCTGCTCCCCTCCCGGCTGGCCTACTCACATATGCCCTTAAAGGATCAGTTGTATCCTATTACAGTATCCACATGCTATGAAGTGATCCCTCCCCATTGTGACTACACTAAGGGGAAAGAATATCCACAGGTCCTGCAAATATTCATTCGGGAGCACGTCTGACATTTCAAGTGGGTCTCTTCATACTGGCAGTCACATGTTGGTTTACATTAGTGGGTTGGACTGCATTTACAGGGCATTTTTAGCATGTAACTGATGTACTGATACACTATTGCCAGTAAAGGCACCGATCTCAGCATCAGGTGCAATTTAGGGATCAGCATCTCTCACAAGGATACTCAAACATGAGGAGCCAGAGGCCGAATAAACACTGCTGTGATCAGTGGACTGATCCTACTCTGAAACTACTGCCAGTTAGCTTAGCTTAGCGGTTTGTAGCTTCATATAGAGTAGGCTCTTGTATTTATATTTTCTTAAGAGGGAAACATACAGTACTGTGCAAAAGTCACTCTCTTTTTAAAAATATTTTTCTAGAGAAATGGGAAATAGATACAGGGATTTATTGAATCACCTGAAAATATACATGGAAATATATATTTTCCATGTAAATTTGCTAGAGCCACTGCCTGAACTTTCATAGACAAAGTCTCTTCTTTAAGTAGTCTTAAAATATTTCTCCAGGCTTGTTAAAGGACATTCAAAGCTCTTTGGTTTTTTGCTGCCTTTTGTTTTGTTCTGTATCAAGATGATCCCACACTGCTTCAATAATGTTGAGGTCTGAGCTCTGGGGAGGCCAATCCATGACTGATAGTGTTATTGCATGATTTGGCATACCTCAACCTTTTCTCCTGTTCCTTTCTTTAAAAACGGCTTCTTGATACTAAACCTTTCACTGAGACCATTTCTGATGAGGCTTCAGTGAACAGTAGATGGATCAACTGAAGCCCCAGATGCATCTCTCAGGTCCTGTGTCAGGTCACTGCTGGATTATTTCCTGTTTCTTAAGGATGTGAGTTCATCTCAATGGTTTTTAAGCCTGCTGATTATTCATTTGTTGCCTGTTATGTTTGGACAGAACTTCACCCCTTGGGTGAAAAAGCATCCAGTGTCCAAAGGCAACCTTTGAAAGACCTTCAGAAAACCTGGAGAACTATTGCTCAAGACCACTTTAAAAAATTACAAGAATGTTTGGCTCCTTGGAGGGAAAATACAAGGAAACGAGGGGTGGCTTGAGACTTTAGCACAGTACTGGAAATACCAATACATTAGTTACACTACTAATACTGATGCATTACTTAAAGTACTTACGCTATTTAAGTGAAAGGTCATTGATGCATTGTATTTATAGGACAACTAGACACAGGTAATTTGCAGAACTTGCCCATTGTTAGGCTCTTTACATCTTACCCTAACAACAATGAGCATATTTGCCAAAATGTCAGACTACTGCTTCACATTCAGCCCTAACTGTCTGACAAAAACGCAGCTCCTATTTAACCTGATCAACCCTGACAAATCAAAGGCCTGCAAGCAGAGGGCTACAGTAAATACCAGAGGGCTGTGAACCTGGCTCATCTTTAACCATATCTCAGTGTAATGTCATGTTAAGCACGCTTGAGCTTTGATGCAAACATAGTATTATATTCTAACCCTGTAATTTAATTCTGGCTTTAACAGGGAGGCAATGAAGAGAAGATAATCCAGGAGAAATGTGATCTCCTACTCTTGTTCCCTGTTAGCTCTCCTGCCGCTGCATTTTCGATCACCAGGAGGCTTTTCGGGGAGCTTTAAAGATAACTGTATAGCATAGAAATACAAAAACGAAGCCTAGAAGTAACAAATGCATTGAATTTCACCATCGCTTACAGAGCATCTTCCTAAAAACCCTCACCAAAAGAGGATCTACTGCAGCATTCACAGTGTAGTTTTCAGCAGGGTGAACCAGATCAACAACTACAATTCGAAGCTAATCGAAGAATTAACCCTGATTTAACCCACTGCAACTGGGGAATTATGCACTAAAATGCTTGACCTTTTCTTTTTCGCTTCTTCTTCTTCTGCTTTCTTTGGTTTCACATTTTTCACCTTCACCATCAGACGGCTCCCCTATTAGTCTCCCTCTACAGTTGCTCTTTTGATCAGCCTTCACTGCCTCTTCTTCTTCTTCTCTTTGTCTCATCCCCTCCTTCTGTTCGCCCCTTGTTTCACTTCTTCTTTCCCTGCCTAACACCTCTTCAGCAACCGTCCTCATGCCCCCCTCCCACCCCCAGCCCCCTCCATTTGCTATGTCTCTCTCGCCCTTTCGCTCGTTCTCACACTATCAGCTGAGGCATCTTGACAGATCAGGGGATATCCACACCTCAGCAGCTGTTCTCAAATACAGCGACAGGTGTGTCCATGCGTGCGTGCGCGCACGTGTGAGTGTGTGCCGCGTGCATATGCACACACACATACACATGCACATTTGTGCACTGATGAGCTAATGAAGAATTCATAAATGCCAAAGTGGCACCCTGTAGTCATGGATACCAAAGGATGTATGAGAATGACTTTACTCATTTTGACTCACAGTGTGTGTGTGTGTCTTTTTGTTAAAGAGAACAAACTTTTACAAACAAACTAATTTGGTCTGTGATGTTTGTGATGATTCAATATGTGCACTACTACAAACAAAGCCTGAGAAAATATTATCAACATCATTGTTTGGAATTTTTTGTCTGTTTTTGATGAGATGAGAATAAAAAGACGCCGTTTTGGGGGGAAATCGATTCAATAAGATGATTGTCCGTTAGTTGGCTGGTCTAATCATGAAGAATAACAGCTTTAACAACAAGAACACAATGGCTGTCAAAGTCACATCATCTTCTCCGCTACACCCACACCACTCTTTTGTGCCTCGCTTAGGTTTGATTCTTTTTCTCAGAACACAGCAGATGAAATTAATGCCAAAACTGCTGTGTGCTTGGAAAAACGTTTGGAAGGAAAGTAAAGAAAACAGAATTTGCATCATTAGGGTGTTGAATTTGCATTTAAGAATATTAATAAATCACAAATTTGTCAGAGCGTGATTTTTCCTCCTCTGGAGCTTTGTGTTTCACACCTTGTTTTCACTCCCTGATTAGTTTCATTTTCACTCCTTCATAATTTTGCAGTTAGTTTTAGAAGCCAAAAACTACAGAACCTGGTCACATTTACTAAAATTAAGTGGATAAAATTGTTTCTTAAAGAGTAACCAGACAACTTAACAACACACAATATCTTGTTTGTAACTTTTGTTTAACCGAAGGTCTTTTTTATTACTACTTTAAAATCCAGGTTATTGCACAGAGCTTTTTTTTTTCCTTTTTATAAATAGCTACAAAGTTAACTTTTAACTCTGAGGGGGCCTCACCCACCGCTGTCTATCCAGGGCCTTGAAGTGGAGAGGGTGAGCAGCTGTAGGTACCTGGGCGTCTACATCTCTGAGGACCTCACCTGGTCACTGAACACCACACAGCTGGTCAAGAAGGCTCAGCAGCGGCTGTATTTCCTGAGGAGGCTGAGGAAATTTGGTATGCCGGCCAAGATCCTCAGCAGGTTCTACAGCTGCATTGTGGAGAGCACCCTGACCAGCCGCATCACTGCATGGTACGGCAGCACTACTGCTATGGACCGCAAACCCCTGCAGAGAGTGATAACAACCGCGGAGAAGATCACTAGGACCCCGCTGCCCTCTCTGCAGAGCATCTACCATCGCAGAGTCCAGAGGAGAGCTGCCTCCATCCTCAAAGACCCCTCACACCCCAACACGGACTGTTCACACTTCTGCCCTCGAGATGAAGGTTTAGAAGTGTGAAATCCAGAACATCCAGACTCACTAACTCCTTCTTCCCCACTGCCATCAGACTCACTGACACATTTTGAACAGTAATAATATTTTTTTGACCGTCTGGTCATCTTACATATTAAGCTATTGCTCTTTTGCACACATCTGTTTCAAATCTCCATATTTTGTCTCCTTTTCTGTCTTCAGCTATTTATTTATATATTAATCTGTGGGTGGTCAGCAAAGAAAAAATTCCATTGCACAAAGAAATGCCTTTTCTCTTGTGACACATGACAATAAACACTTTGAATCTTGAATTTTGAATCTTTTAACTTTCAATTACCGCAACACAAAAAGAGAGAAGATTAGATCGAGTGGCAGACGAATGGAAACAAGGAAATGGCAGCTGTTCTACTGGCAGATTAATGGCTTCCTTATAAATTACAGTCAGTTATTATGCTAATGTTATTTATCATTACAAGTAAACTAGATTCAGTCACAGCCCATTACGTATTATTATTCTGTTTCATGTGAGAAATGTTTGCCCAAATCAGTATGCTATGTTTACATATTAACCCACTTCCCACTTTATTTGGCACTGCTGTTCAGCTGTTCAGCTTGTTAATTAATCAGCCAATCACATGGCATTCCTTAAGGAATGTCAAAATGGTCAAGACGACCTGCTGAAGTTCAAAGCGAGCTTTAAAATGGACAACAAAGGTGATTTAAGTGGACTGAATGTGGCAAGGCTGGTTTGAATATTTCAAAAGCCGATGAATCGGCTGGGATTTTCACATGTTGGAGGTAGAGTCAGAATTTGTAGTAAACAGCATGAAAGCAGAGAAGGCATGCTTCTAAAGCTGCTTAACATGCACCCATATGTAAAAAGCATCAGTTGGCGTGTCATATAATCAAACTCAGAGGACACTCTGAGGTGCCAGAGACTTCTACAGTACATCAGTATTTGCTGTAGTGGAAATGAGAACAGGCTGAACTTACTCAACAGTTTGAAAGCTCCACTTTTTTGTTCACAACATGGGAGCAAATACTGAAGCTTTTTTGTGCCTGTGAACCAAGTGTGCAATTTTAATCCAAGTGAGTCATCTTGACTCTGGTTTTTAGTTCTCTTTAATGCATCCAAAGGGTGCATATGCAGCGTCACTCAGTAAAATGTATTCACCGTTTTATAGCTGCGCCCTTTCCAGCTGTGTACGGAGCAACTGTTTTGTTTTGTTGTGCCAGTGCAGGAGTGATTGTAAAATTTTAAATGCATTTTTTAGAGCCTGGCAAACACATGCAGAAATAATTACTTCTGTAAAAGGAAACAGCCCTGCAATAGTCTTGTGAGGGAGGAAATGTAAAGGACTTAATGATAAACATTACTGTCTTTGTTCTACAGGGCTCCATAAGGCTGAGAGGGGGGAATAAGATAAAAGTGATTGAAGCACTTTACAGCATATAATAGCTTTGCTGGCTTATTTAAAAACAATACAAATACAGAAAAAAACCCCAGTGCATTTATAAAAGTGCACTTCTTGTGCTTTCTCCACGCTCCGATTCAGGAACATCACCTACTGTGCAGCATGAAAAGACCAGAAAAAGCTTCCAATTGTTGGGACAAAGGTGCAAATAGACAGAGAGACTGAGAAAGAGCCGCCACCCATAACTACACCAGTCACACCTGGAACTGGAAAACAGAAAGCAATAAATGGGATACTGCTGCTGTGTATAGCGCCTTCTCATCACCAGGGAGACATTCTAATAGAGAACAGGCAAGGGTCACCATGGCGATATAAATCACACCTGGCAACTGGGAGACAGTCGCCTTGACAACTAGCTTAATATGCACTCCCTGAACAGAATGTGTGTGTGTGTGTGTGTGTGTGTGTGTGTGTGTGTGTGTGTGTGTGTGTGTGTGTGTGTGTGTGTGTGTGTGTGGAGACAGAGTGCACACAGGAGTCATGTTAGAAATGAGGCTGAAAGAAACTGAAAAATACATCAGCGAAAATATAGAAGCGGGCAACTTTATGACCACTTTCACCTGCCGTACTTGTCATGTGCCCACAAGAGCACACAGTCTTATTTTGATGATTACATCAGTTCCCTTTACTCCATCTAAATCCAAACTTACAGTACATCTAAGCTCACACATGACTTCACACTAAAAATTAATTTCTTATGGGTGCATGTGTATTGAAACTTTAATATGACATTCATGTATCCCCTCACAACACGAATACTAACAAGTACATACACATATATTTGCATGGCTATCTTTGTGGGGACCCTTATGAATGGAACACCTAGCAGAGAAAATTTTTGATTTAAAAAAAAAAAACTGACCTGCTAAGAACTTAACCTAACATGATTTAACATCTAAATATATCTCCAGAACATTAGCGGGTGACCCGATGCCGCTGCGACAACTGCATCGAGCGGATCATGTGTGAGTTGGAGCAAATAAACACCAAAATGCAGGTGGTGTGAAAATGTCTCCTTTTTTGAGGTGCAGTAATTTAAGTTAAATCAATGAAGCTCGTAAATTGTTCAGCGGGGCAGTGAAAAGAAGAAACTGCAAATAGTTACATTTGGGAAATACTGGCCACTATGCTTGCATTGGCAATATGAAGGAGGCGAGATAGAGCCAGAGACTATTACATAAATAAACAAGAAGCACTCCAAGAGCACAAACCTCCATCAAGGCAGCTCGTTCTCTGGGCTGTATTTGCTCTTAAAGAAATAGTATTTTATTTTGTATATATTCATTATAAAAACAAAATGTGTGGGAGTAGGCGATGGATAACGAGTGTTGATTTGTCAATAACTTGAGCCTATTATATAATATGATACTACACCATATTTCTAACTAGCAGCTTGTCTCTTTCACTTGATAATACTTTTGTTAGAGATATAACACATCTCAGATCTACCAACTGGCATGATATTTGGATGCAAACTATATGACAGAAGAAACCCCAAATAGCCGTATCATTTCCTAACTGTTGCCAATACAAACAAAAGCAAAAGCATTTTACACACAATTTAAAAATAAAAAAAACAATTTTGTGAAAGTTTGACCGTTTGACCTTAAAAAAGAGGTCAGAGGTCCAAAGTAACATGATATCTAGAATCCAGATATATCATTCCCTATATGTCTATATGCTGTCAATACAAACAACAGCAGTAAGGAATATAGTTTTAATAAACACAGCTCTATATAGCATTATTATCACTTTGACCTTCAGATCAATCTTTTGACCTTGAAGAAGAGGTCAGAGGTCAAATTTGAGATGATATTTTATAATGTATATGTTGACAATACATGCTACACTTTGTTTCTAAGTTTCTAAGAATCATAGTTTCTACAGTATTGAGCTTTTTGTCAGTTTTTGACCAATAAATCATTAAGTTGACCTTGCCGACCTTGGTGGATGTAAGTATGTGTGACCTCACTCTGCATTCCTGCAAAGTTTTATGAGAATTCATTCAAAACTTTTCGAGCTATCATGTTTACAGAAAGAACGGCTCAACACGCACACGCACAGGAGAAGGTAACCAGTCACCAGTCTGAACCTCAGCCAGGAAATTGATTGGTGCATTTCCAACTAAAGAAGAAAGCAGAGGAAGTTTGTACTACCAGAAAAGGTGCTTATATAAACCAGGAAACTATTAGCCAGTCATGTTGCCCACATGTGACAGCAGAGTTTCACTGGTCTTAGTTTGTTCAGCTGCTCTGGTGGGCCGTCAAAGACATCACTCTGGATTGAGTAATAATGACTCTGTAACATCATGAAATTTGCAGAGATTTAAATACCCAGCAGCAAACAAACAAACATTCCTCCAGCTACAACCATAAATAAATAAATGTAATTAATTAAATAATCTCAGAAATAGTGATAAACACTCAATACAAACAGGATACAACAAGATAAATGACAGAAAGAAGTGAAATGCATGAGATAGAGATGATAATTTAAGGGTTGAGGGCAGTCTGCATGGTGGTCAGAGCAAAACCAAGTTATCAGACTTTTTAAAGCTGCACTTTTTATGTTTCAGTGAAATTAAAGCAACATCTCTGTCCACTTACATGTAAGTACGGGGTTCTGTAAGAGTTACAAATAATTACAAATATATGGCTACTGAGTGGCGAGACTTGCTTCTAGAAGGACTTTCCCCGAGCCAGACCACCAAATGCCTCAATCCCAACCTAAACCTTGTTCTAACCCCGACTGTAAACCTTTTTTTTTTTAAATATATAAATGGAACAAACTGAAGAAGAAGAAAAAACAGAAAAAAGACAAATCACACTGTACACCTACCCTGCTGTCAGAGCTGGGAATCATGGCATCAGTCATCCAAGAGCCAAAGCGGGATCCCGAGGCCCTCACAGTGATGGGGTTGCTAACGGCAGTCAGACGACCACATCCTGTTAACAAATGATAAACGGACCATGTAAACGCTGAGGCGGAGATCCTCCATCCTAGATCTGTTGTTTATGCATAGAGCAGCCACATGGAGAAGATAATGCAGATGGAGCACCAGTTTGTGCTCATGTTATCCGGATTGGTCTGAGTAATGCTCGTCGTCAAGGTGACTTGGCCAGCTGGTTTATGAGCAGCCATCACCTGCCACCAGTCTTAACTCACTTCAGCAATGCTTCATAAAAACTTGAAAATGTGTTGACGCCACAGGCGTGAGCTGTGAAAAAGCAGCTTCTATTTCTCGAAAAGATAACACAGAGGAATACATTTGGGTGTTTTAGTCATTTAGATAATAACTTTAAGACATTTTGTTTTTCAGGTAAATGAAACTGCCCACTCACAGTGATACCGCATTTACATTATTCCAACTATAAAACACCGTTTTTAGGTTTGAAAAGTGTAGTTGGTTATTTCACTGAGAGTTTTAATAGAGCCTTTTCAGCCACCTGAATTAACATCAGTTATAATGGCTCTCAACAGAGACAGCTATTTAGATCAAACCCAATGTCAAAATGCATTTCTACATCAACATCCACTTGTATGCTTTCCACAAACAGGCTTATTGTGTCCCGGCTTTTCAATTTTCCTCAAAATGGGCCTAAATAGGTGCACTTCTGTTTCTGTCCCCATGTTAGACTTTGTTGTTAGAGCACTCTCTGCTGCTCTTAAAGCAATACTTTGACATTTTGTGGAAAATATTTATTCACTGCCCGTTGGAGTGTTAGATGAGAAAATCAATACCACTCTTATGTCTGTCCAGTAAAAATGAAGCGACTGCCAGCAGCCTAGCTTAGCACAAAGAGGAAACCGGGAATGTCCATCTGTTTCCCCATAGCTGTCTCCGCATGTTACTACCCGATGGCTATGCGTCTTTTTTTCTTTTTACTGAAGAAACACCCTCAACTCTTACCAAGTAAATAAAATAAGAATCCTTCCTAAAAATCTCTTTAATCCTAAACCATAGTCTTACTTCACTACAGCTATTCCATGTGCTCCTCTGCAAAAGCTGCACATATTCCAACCCGATATCATGACAAAGCTTGCAACAGACACATCGAGCTTTGCCTCTCTAAAACGTGAATTGTACATGCATGCAGAAGTTGCAGTAACAGCAGAGGAAAATATTTTATTTCAAGCCAACATAAAAATTATCACGGGAAAGTGCTTAAACAGACTTTATTAACACCTTTGCATGTATATACACATTAGCCGCCTAGCTTAATCTGTTCTGCCAATTAAGGACCCTGGAATGTACTTAATACATTTGTTGCTCACTACTGACTTCGTGGCTTAAATATTATCTCCCCCTGCTGGTAATGCAACTTCTGCACGCAGTGAAGTCGATTTCATGTTTTGGAGAGACAAATTGTGGAATGGACACAGTGGACCGGCATGTCTATTATACGTTTTGCCACGATACTGGGTTGTATGTCCACTTTGTACTCCTCTGCTTCCCTTTGTTCCTTTGCCAGTTGGTCCTGTTTGCTTCTAAGTCAGCTAGGCCAACTTCTTAATTTGTATTCCCAATGTCATCTTTTTCAAGCTCAGATTTTCCTTATGTATGTATGCATCTTTCCCTAAATATCCTGTTTAGTGAAGTCTTGACCCACTATTGAGCATCATCGCATGAGCCAAGGTGTTAAAAATGACATCACCAGGGGCTTTGGGTGAAACCACTGTGAGACCTTGACCCACCCTATCATGTGAACTACTGAGGTCACCGGATGCAAAGAAACCCTGCTAGAAGTTAAATTCCTCAGAGTCGCTTCATTTTGGTTTTAGAACTGAGGAAGTCTCTTGGATGAGAGGTGAAACATTTTCAACAAATATAAAGAAGTCCAGTCGCTTTCACAGTCGACTGAGAACCTACACAGATTCATTTAGTGTAAGTGAACTAGTTGGGTATATCCTAGTTTGGTAGGCCTGACTTTGCAAATTGTGTACCAACTTGATGAAACTTGGTCCTATTTTCTGTTACACTCCTTCCTCACTCCCTGTGGTAAATTTGCATGTTTTTAAACTTCACTCCCCTCCTTTATTCTTCCTGAACGTTCTTCTTCTCAGTTTGTTATAGAACTATTTTTGCAGACTGATGAATCGTTGTATAAATAAATCTTTGAGTGTGTAAACCTGCGGAGTGCTCCTTTGCGTGCTTCCACCCCCCGCGCGCTCACGTTCTTCGCTTTCATGTTCAAATTGCAAACGCGTGAGTTACTTTCAAAAGCAGCACAAGTCATATTTTGTTATTGCTTTCTTTCCAGCACGTACCCAGTTTATTCATGCAGCTGTGCAGCCTGGTCTCCAGCAACAGGACCCTCTGCTGAAGCTCCTCGTAGTCGTATGCTCCAATCTCTTCCTGGATGGCTGTCAGGACGATCGACAGGTTAAGCAGCTCCATCCGCAAGGTGGCCAGCGTCTGTAGATCCAGTCTGTACTGCTCCACCACTGACAACAGGGGCCGTAGCTGAGACATCTGACCCTTTAACTCCTGCGAATGAGTTAAAGAAAGTGAGAGAGGCCATTTGCAGTCATTATTTTTCTCTTTCAGTTGCTGTAGTTCGGCGTAGTGCCACCCTTTGAGGCACACTTGAGGCAGTTTATGTGTCCGGACTGGTCAGGGTGCCCCGTAAGGGTGACCTCATCCCAGCATGTGTAACAGGGTTGGTGGTTTGTTTCTCATTCGGCTGATTACTCTCCTTGTCATCCTTAATCTCCCGTTGTGCTGCCTTCCACCTGTGAATGTTTCAAATGAATCTGTTCACCTGTCCCTTTTGTTCACTCGTCGATGCTAAAAACTGAGCACATGTTTGAGACAATCCTTGTGTCACAAGGCAGCCCCCCGGTCTACCTGTTGCTGATAAACTTGTTGGTAGGAGACAAATGAAATGAACTGAGACACATAAAGCTCTCATTTCCTTTGGGTTTGGTTCAGAAGAATATTTACTTTGCGTCCTTAATTCTTTCTGTGCATTTGGCAGCTGAGATGCTGCACATCATATTTCATTTCTGCCTCTGTCGCCGCATCTCTTTGCTCTCCCCGAGGAACAGACGTGAGCGAGGGAAGCGGAGAATCACGTTAACCGAATGGAAAGCGCCCCCAGAACATGCTAGAGGGACTGCGCAATCCATCTGGCCTGAGAACGCTTCACAGTCCCACAGGAGGTGATGGAAGATGTGCTGGAAGAGAGTACGTCTGGGCAAGTCTTTTCTGGCAACGTGACCCAAATAAGCAGCATAAAATGGATGGAGGAAAACTCTCATTTTAAAAAAATGCACTCTGGATCATATCGGGCCAGAAAGGCCCCCTTTCCCCCCTCTAATCAGCTTAAATGGAGATCAATAAAAATATGGATAGCATATGAAACAATTGTGCTTGCAGCAAGAGGGACAATAAATTTTTATTTGCTACTTTTATATCTCTACTTTTAGCCTTGATACTTAGATGTATCTTCTCTTTCAGCTTGCTGAACAAAGAGCTGGATTTGATATGGAAAAGAGAGAAGGATAAAGAGAAGTGTCAAAAGCGAAGACAAAAATGTTATCATCTTCTTATAACATCTCTGCACCCCCGCACACAAACACAACAACATATCCAGTTAACAGTCAGCAGTTGGCAGTCAGTCAAACACTTTATGTATCCAATCCCTCCCCTGCTGTCTTGAAATCACGACCTGAATACTTTTCCAACATCGCTACGACGCATTTTTCCAATTTCTACATGTCACAAGAGCACAGCGTGAAAACTCTGTAATTCCAAGCAGCTTCAGCTCACTACATCATCACCGCTCATTGATATTGGCAGTGTTCTTTGCATATAATTGCAAGTTGATTAAATATTCATTAAAACCCCAATTTTGACAAAATGCCAAAGGTGCCACGGTTTGTTAGATAGCGAACCACTTTACCTGGCTAATCCCTCCCCTGCCACGTCTCCGCCTTCATCTCGATTTCTCTAATCTCTCCCTTCCTGATTCACACTTTTATCTCTCCTCCAGTCTCTGCTTAACCTTTACTTTCCCTCTTACTTCTCCTTGCACAGTCCTCTCATGTCCTCCCTCCCACCAAGAAATATTTAGGTGCAATAAGGCTTACTTTCCTGTCTCTTTCCTCCTCTTTCCTCCACCATCTCTCTCTGTTTATGACTCCCATTTGACATCCCATTCTCCACTCCCGCCCTCCACCCTTGTTTCCTTCCTCCATGGGTTAAAAATACTGTTTAGTTATTGATAAACTTACTGAAGTTCCACATAAATATTCAGGAGTCTTTCCTCTCAGTGCAAAGGCAAAAGCTTATGACTGTGAAAACCCCCAGGAGCAACAATCATATGCACACACACACACACACACACACACACACACATACACGCGTATGCATAAACCAACTATATAAAAACTTAAAAACAGACCCCCCCCAGCTGTTAAGATATGCTCGGCAAGAGATGAAAGGCAGAATGGATTTATGGGGAGGCGGTAATATGCCCTATTGGGGTAAGTAAGGGTTAGTGTGTGTGTGTGTGTGTGTACTTCTACTGCTTTTTATGAGCAGGCAAAAAAAAATCTGTGTGTACAGTCACAGTGTGGAGCTTGCGTCCCTTTTGTAGACAAAGTCCGCATGAATTAAATATTTTTAATTCTTAATTATTAATGAATTCTAATATGAAGACTTGGTTTGGGGTTATGGTGAGGATTACAGTCGGACAAGATGGTTTGTGGAGGGTTATTTCTTGTACACACTAAAAACAAAACTATTCGTCCTGGGACCACAGAATATTAAATGTATATTTCATAAATCCATGATAAGACAAACTAACCAATGAAGGACTGTGAAGTACTGGATCTTTTGTCCTATTTCCTCCAATCACCCCCAACCAGTCACGACAGACGGATCCCAAAGCCTATTAAAAGGGAGTTTTTCCTTCCCCCTGTCGCCAAGCACTTGTTCATTGAGGGTCGCCTTAATGTTGAGGTTTTTCTGTACTTTACAATATTAAATGCTTTGAGGCAACTGTTGTTGTGATTTGGCATTATAAAAATAAAATTGAACTGAATTTATTGAAAAGATTCACCTGTAAATTTGGAATTACTGACATTGACAAGATGAGCAAGCAAATATTTCACAAATATAACCCGAGATATCAAGCTTCTGAATGAACTGGGATGGCAGTCTTTCGATCAGCTATCACCTACTGAATTTAGGTTATACTTCCTGAGGCTACACATACACACATGTGTGTGAATATTTGTCTGAGTTCACCTCTCAGTTGGAGAGCACGGTGGAAAAGCAATTACCTTTCCAATAGTAGATTATCAGTTTTAATCCGAATTAGCACAGGCCTTACCTCATTAGCCATTCAAACAGGACAATAGAAGTGTTTTCATTTGAATTAGTCACTGAACACACAATTAGATCAGTGATCCTAAACTTGACTGAATCAAGTTGATACAACAGTTCACCGCTTAGTTGAGTCAAAAAGGCTTCCTTCAAATTTACACAGCTTTTCTTTCCTTTTCCAGTGTAAATATGCTGTATTAAAAAAGTTTTCTTTAAATAAACACGAATAAAAATGGATAATAACGTTAAATTCTGCAAACTTAAGCTGAGTGCACATAAATGCCCTTGCAGCGGCTTGCCTCATTGTTCGTTGTTCTTTATTTACATTTTGTTATAAAATCTAAATTTAATAAAATCCAAAAGGTCTCCAAGATTAGAATGTAGGTTAATGCCATTCCCTGTGTTTATTCTGCATTTATTCATCTATTAAGTATACCTTTAAGGTACTATGACTGTGAAAGGCTGTATTTCAGTAGAGTAAAAGTAGATGGTCTAAAGATGGCAACAACTGAGGCCACGAGGTGTGCTCAGTTTTCTGGAACTCCGTCCATAACAAAACAAAAAAACCTGATTTATATTTGGCTGCTATCCTCTATCGGGTTGTCTTTTTTTGTCAACAGCTGTGAGCCTCAGAGCGCTCCCGGGAAGTCCTGCTCTGACTATTTGCGATGGATTCTTTGTCTCCCCCACTGTGTCAAAAAGGTGACATTTTGTTTCATTTTCAGGAAGAGGATGCAGAAGCAAGCCGAATTTGTGCTGCGTGCCAAAGTCAAGGTGTTTGCACGAATGTTGTTTTGCAGACGTTACAGCAGAGCTTGACAGTTTGGCCCCGTGATCTAATTTACTGTGCATAATGTGTGCTGTGTGTGACCCCTCAAAATGACTGTCGAATTACAATGTTTACTTTGGATCTGTATCGTTTTTAACTGAGGTTTAAACATTTTCTATTTGACATTTATGTCACCTTTCTTTTAAGCATTTTTTTCCTCCCATGTTGCCTTTTCAAAGCTGGAAGTGAGGTAATTTGATAGAAAGAGCAAATAATTCAAATGTTTGGCTGTAAAAATACTCATTATTTTTAAGTAGAAATCTACTTCTGTGAATAGTAGCACTGACCAACAATTTTTAAGATTGATTGCTATTATATCAGTTTATTACATTTATATACATGGTCCAATTAACTGAAATAGTAATAACTTCCTGTTGAACTTGTTCTCATTGTGTTTTAAGATAAACCTTTAATGTTATTAACTTATGTACATTTGTTAGTTATTGTTGTTTTCATGCTTGTTGTATTAGTTTATCTCTGTTCACTGTAATATAGGGCTGTTATTTGTGTGTGTGAATATGGGGTTGTGCAGTTTTATGACAGCTTTTTCATTATTTTACACTGCATTTGAGAACTGTGTGAATTGAAATTAGCACTGGATCATGTCAGAGCATGGCCGTGTTTGCAAAGCTGCATCTAGACAAGACTTATGGAACAATGTCTATTGGACAGACAAGAACAAAGTCGAAATGTTTGGCCGTATTGCAGTGTGGTATATGAAGAAAACCACAAAAATAATAAATGACAAATGACAATAAATGACACTTGAGGCATCGAGGTGAAAGTTATCTTCAGTTGCAAGTATCTTGGTGTGACCAATAATAAGCTGGACTGGAAGAACCATATGGAGGCGGGGTACAGTAAGAGACAAAGGCTGAGGCCTTTCCACTCCTGCTGTGCAGTGTGGACAATACGATGGTGGCCAGTGCTTTGTTTATGCTTTGGCCTGCTGGGAGGAAGGAGACCGCACAGCAGACAGGAACAGAGAAAACTTATTAAGAAGGCTCTGTGGTCACGTCTGAATTTGAAACAGTTCAGCACTGTTGTGGCAGAGAGAAGAATGCTCTTAAAGCTAACATGACCACGCCATGCCCAGGAGGTTATCACCAGTAGCACCTTCAGTCAGAGCACTCCAGGAGGTCCTTTAAACCGACCACTTTACAGCAGCTGTTTAATGCACAATAATATGATTTTTGACCACATTTCCATATTTCAAATGTGTTGGCTGTTTTATTTATTACTTTTTATCTGTCTATCTAAAGTCACACAAGAAAATAATTACTTTTTCACATCACTTTCCATTCATAAAATCCATTTACATCCGTTTCTGATCAACTTAATATAGATTAAAAAACCTGTAAAAGCAGCAGATTAACAAACCTTAAATGTGGAAAAATGTCAACCATACTTTACCATATAGTTTTTGCCTATCTTTTCCGTGAGATGAAAGTCCCTAAATCACTGCTTAAAGTTACATCCATGTGTAAACAGTGAGCTGGGTTATGCTAGGCTTCCACTTCAGTGTCATTAAGCTGCCAAATGAAGCCGTTTCACAGCTGATTTAACTGTTTAGATCATTCAACTCTCCCTCCTGAGATCCACGGCCTGTCATTCTCTGTAGCTCTTGAAATAATCTTTCACTACCCCTCCCCATGTTTTGTTGTTGGCACAGACGCCTGCCAGTGGCATCATGGCAGAAAGCACCAAGCCTAATGAGATTAGTACTCCTAATTTAGAAAGTGAAATACATTCAGATTTCCCTCAGTAAAACACAATACTTATCCAGGAAGGCAATCTTATCTTCTCTCCTGCAAATTTAAAGTACCAAGGAACAAACTATAAAAGACAAATGCAGAAAAAATGTTCTGTGCTTTTGTGTTTCAATATTATTCTAATCTGGTCATTAATATTAAAATTCAGACTCTTTCCAGACAGATTTTTTTTTTTATGACAGCTTGAAGCCTTAATGTGTGCAGTGATGCTGCAGTTTTACTGGCACCTTCAGAAAAAAGGCTGTGCGACACTTTAACACAGCAGACATGAAGCCAGCAAATTGACAGCTTCAAGACAAGTTTTGTCCTCTTGATGAAAGATGCTCGCGTGTCTGAGAGCAGGCAAGAAACTTCAGCTTGGCATGCGTGAAATCAATGTTTTCACACCAAAGGTTATATGTTCCCTGCAGCGACTGTCTGCATTGTATGCGACTTGATGTGTATGTGTGTGTGTGTCTGTTTGTGTGTGTGTTTCTGTGTGTGTGTTTACCTGCAGGCTCCTAGCTGTCAGACTGCGGGGACTGGCCACATAAGTGTGTAACCGTCCATCCACTCCTCTCAGCAGTGGCTCAGAGTCTCGAACATATTGCAGGTCTCTGGATGTCCGCAGGTCAACCACCTCCATGGACTGACTCACGTTCTGGACCTGATGTACACACACACACACACACACACACACACACACACACACACACACACACACACACACACACACGCATATGCATAATGCTGCTGATACCATCAGTGATTACTGTTTGTCCCTTCCATTAATATTTATGATTGGCTTTGGATGCTGTCTGATTACTGGCACCTGTTATTTGTTTCCAAACACCTGTTGTTTGCCTACAAATATGGCTGTGTGGTGATATGATGACAAACAAAGGGCTAGTTCACTGAATTTTTAACCCCCCATGGTAACTAGTATAGCAAAGACAAAAAAAAGTTGTTGCACGCTGGTTTGAGTGTTAATGTTAAACCAACAAAACAAATGCTGTATTTCAATAATCATTTACTTATTATTTTATGTTATTTTTTATATTTTATAATGTATATGTATATAGGGACTTTTATTGTGAAATGAAAGAGCAGGAAGAACCACGTAGTTGCTGTCTGTAGCACAGACAGCAGAAAAGATTCCAGGTCTGAAAAGTGAAACCAATGTGGAATTCGTCTTTTTAATGGCCAACAGAGGGGACACAAAATCCTATGGAAGTCTATGGAAAACATAATGTATAAAAAATTAGATCAATTTTTAAATGTTGATAATTCTATGTTTCAGAAAGAAGTATTATCTGGAGTATGCTCATTAGCTATCGACTTGTAAATGACAATCAATGAGCGTTTGACCCTTCTACCACACAAAATGATCCCTATGAGCAACGCCTGCTTCAGTCAGAGGAGTTATCAGATGATGATGATAAATTGGTCTCTTTAGAGACCCTAAAAACAACAGCAAATAGAATAACAGATCTTTTCTATAGAAGATCATTAACTTGGTTATTTATGTATTTAGCTAATCGTTTAAAATAAACATTTTAATGTGCGTTCATAATTTTACAGCTGAGTGTGCTCTCAGTGCTGCTAGTTATCTCTAAAGTGGTTGCTGCATATTAGAGTTCTGAGACTAGCTTACTGTCCCACAGCCTAATACACTGAGTGGAAAGATGTGATAAAGATGTGGAAATTGCTTCAGTTTACTGGCTGATCAAAGTAAAATTATTTTTATTGATTGAATAGATATACTTAAAGTATGCGCTGTGTTCTCATTGCTGCAATTCTACCCGTGTAAAACTAAGTGAATTTAAATCAAGTATAAAACCATTTATACACTTTTTGCATCACAAAATCAATACATGCCCATTTTAATGACAATGCAGCACACAGTCTGAGCTGCTTTAACCTACACCTTGGCTTCTTTCCTGACATTAGTAAGGTTTACAACTACTTATACAAATACTCCATTTTCTACGCAGATAATATATATTGCTCTGAAAACATGCTGTAAGTGAAAGAACCTGCTCCTGACCAGGTTATGTGTTCAATGTAAGTTACCATGGTGAATTAGCTCGGTAAAAAGTGAGCCACTTTCTTGACAGAGTACACTCTGATGTTAAGCCTGCTAGCCCAGTAATCTTACTTTGTAGTACCCACCCCTGGTGATGCAATGCCATCTAGGTCTACACCTTTATGGATCTAGTAGTGACACGGGCCACCAACCAAGACGGAGGAGGCAGCAGGAGGAAGACAAGCTGTCAGAACTGATAGTGATGCCAGTGTTAGCTAACAGCTGCAGATGTTTTCAGACACTGATGTTACAGGTGTTCAGGGATTCATTGGTGATTGTTTTAAATTTTCATTTTCACTGAAGAAGAATATCGTAGCTGCTATTAAGTACTTCACAGCTTGCTGTTTTCAACTTGAGACAACACTACCCTGGCAGAATTCACGCACTATGCTAGAGGTTTCTCGTGTGATGTCATGTGCATATTCCTCAAGAGCCATCCACCATGCTGGACATGATACAACTGCCTGTTGTGAAGTGAAAAAATGTGCATTCACCAACTGGTTGCCAAGTGGTTTCTGGACGTTGCTGACAATCTCTAAGAGAAATCAGTTATAAATAGAGGGTTGCAACACAAACCTCTTTCCGATTGCTCTGGTCATTAGCAGGCTGCTACAGTCACGTGTTGTTTGCATGGAAGATTGAAATTACTTTCAAGCAGTAGTGAAACTGTGAAAAGTGCAATACAAACTGTAAATGGTCGCTTTAATCTAAAAGTTGTGCCACAGTGCTGTTTCCAACACATTTCAAGGGCAGACTTTTTACTCTGAAGACAACTAGTCTCCATTTACAGTTTGTGTCGCACTTTTCACAGTTTTACTACCTCTCAGAAAGTAGCTAGCAAATGTTTGCTAACATGCCAGCAAGGTCCATACAAACTATTGGTGACCACAGCAATCTGCTGGTGATAAAGGCAATCATTAGAAGGTTTTCACCAACAGACCAGAGTATAAACATTTTGCTAGCAACCGGTGGTTCAAAAAGGGTCACTAACCAGTCTCTGGCACTGTGTGAATGGGGCTTTAGTCACCTGACCCTACCTTTGATATATAAGTGGTTAATAGTGATGGGACTCCAAAACCCCAAAGTATACATAATATACTACATAATGTTTATATGCAACAAAGGGACAGAGTTACAATTAAGCTAGCAACTCTGGATGTAAACTTTGCAGCACTGTACAGTGACACAGTGATCCTTGGAGTTAAATTCTACCAACAAAATTAACAGGCTGGGTTTTTTTTGGCAGATTTAACAGATCTCGAATGTTAAAAGATGAAAACAAAAGGATCACCAAAGTTATCCGAGATAACCTCTGGGGTCCGTGAATATCTGCAGCAAGGGTTACAGCAATTCTTCCAAACTGGTCGAGATATTTGAGTCTAAAGCAGTGACCAACAGGCTGGCAGTGCTAAATACAGTCATTCTGTTCATGTGGTTCAAAATTTAAACTGCAAACAGTATGGTGGGCAGTTTTATTGTTCTGTGGTTTTATGTGTTTATTTTATTTAATTGTTCATTTAAATAATTGATTAATTTTATTTACTAATTTAATTGTGTATATGTTTTTAATTTTCTGTATTAAAGGAAGGTGGTGAGAGTTTTTAAAGTTGTAGTAGTAGTAGAATATATTATTATTAGTAGTATTATTACACTTAACACACTGTTTGCTGCTACAACTACACATGTTTCTTTTCCAAATATTTATTTATAAGTGACTTATGTATGTATGTATGTATATATATGTATATATTGTACTATTCTTAGTTAGTGTATTGTCTGTCTTGTCTTAATGTTGGTTTAAAATGGAGCACTGTAACAAAAAATAATTTCCCCCAGGGATCAATAAAGTATTCTGATTCTGATTCTGATTCTGATTATTAGTATTATTATTATCATCGTCATCATCATTATCATTATTATTATTATTATTATTGTTGTTTCATAAAAGTTGTAGGCACCACATTAAAAAACATTTTTTACACGTAACACGTAACATTTTTAGCTCCTAACTGAAAATAGAAATAGGTAAATAAATAAAAATGGATAAATAAAAGAGTGTGAGGAAAATATGCTTTGTAAATTAAAAGCAGTTCATGCTTCGGGTTTAACATCCCCCATTCACTGCTCAACAATATGATACAAAGACACAGTTTGCAGACCCCCTGTTCCCCTCTCTTAGATCTCATTAGGTCCATTTAAACAGAAGTCCCTCTCCTTTCGTGTCCTGCTCTAAAAAACAACCCCCACTCACGCCCCGTCTCATTAACCAGGCAGAGGGTGTACCACACACTTGAAATCTCTTTTAATGTTGAATGAAAAACAAGTGTTTAAAAAAATCTACTATAAAAATGACCCAGATATTTCCAGATATTCAGGAGTGATATGCAAACAAACAAACAAACAAACCCGCCCACACATCTCCTGTACAACACGTTCTGTAGAGGCCAGACAAGCAAAAAAAATAGAAAAATAAAAAATAAGCGCTCATACCACCGCACACAAACTCACAGCGGGATCTAGGTGTCACTTCCACAGACATGCTGAGCTGATTAAGATTCATAAATACAAAAGACTCTCAACAAGAGCAGAGCGAGGAGAGAAGAGGGAGTTATTTCTGATAGTGTTCATCTACCTTTTTCTCATTTCTCTCTCGTTTTGTGTGAAGCGAGAACAGGATGTAACAGCACCAGTGTAGGACAAAAAGAGTAGTAATCTTTGTGATATTGCCATTGGTGTGCTCCGGTTTACTACAGCGTTGGTGAGAAAACGTGCCGTCGTGTGCGAGGCTGAGAATAGCGAATGCATTCAGAAATGTTTGCTTACTTGATGCCGTTCAATAATTCATCAATTTCTGTCACAAATCACTTTTATTACCCTCTCTTAGGACACAGGCATGAACTGAATAGCCCCGTACACATGTACACACACACAAGCAGTTACACGCTTGTATGGTCGTATGCTGAGCTGCACCCACAACACAGAACAAAGTGTTTCTTTCCCACCCATCTGTCAGCGTTTCTTTGAGTTTAAACTCTTTTGGCATGCTGAATGACTGGCAGTCTACAGAGGATTTGGCTACTGATGTATCAGGAATACATCTGTCAGCAAAGCCCGTGTGTGTCTGTTCATGTGTGTTTCTGCAAGTGTCAAAACAAAGAGACAGTCCAGTGAATATTTTCATTCCAGTACACTGCCTCTGCCCCGTGCCGCATGTCAATGCTGACCACTGAAACGTCAAGGCGCGAGACGAACACTCACAAATGCACACGCACCTGCTCGGTCAGCGAGCGTAGCTGTCGACTCCGAGGGTCTCGTTTACAGAGGTTCCGTGCCGGGGCGACCACCGTGCACATGCACCTGCCGTCGGGATCCGAGGCCGTGCTGTAAACCTGCCAGCCTTCCTCTGAGCCCGGGTACAGCCCCTGCACACAAACACGCCCGGTGTTAATGAAGTCACTGCGGGATAACACATTACCAGACGAGAGGGTGAGCAGAGGAAAGCACAGAAAGCAAAACAGAACAACAAACAAATTCATCACCTATTAGCAGAGCAGATGATGTACACAACAAGCTGGAGTACAACTATTTCCATTACCAAATAAACACCTCACCATTGCTCCTTGGCTTAACTACTTTATGCTTCTGTGACACGCAGGCCATGGGACTGTTTTTGTCAGTAAAAAGACTCTAAAACGTCTGGCTCAGATTAGATTAACCACAATGGAAACCAAGTTAAAATGTGTAAAACTGACATTTAACAATGCACAGGTTTGACATTTGAAACCATCAAATCAAACTGGGAGGGATTAAATGATTTATGGTTAAAATGCCTTTTTGGTCTGCATGCTACAGCCAGGTAGCAGGAAACAAATGTGTAAATGCACTAATGCAGGAAACTTATTGGTAAAACAATGAACATCCAGAGATGGATGGAGCAACATTGACATTCATTTGAAGTTGTTGATGAATGTAGGGTGATGATGTTCAACATTCACGGTCTTGTGAATGTCGAATATCTTTGAGAGACACATTTTGTTCTTCAACTGTGAAAACAGCAAGAAACGAAGAAGAAAAAGAAAGAAAAAAAGCAGAGGTTCAGGTATTGGTGGTTATTTATTTCTGCTTTGTCAGTTTGATTTAAATTTAGCTTAAAAAGGGTTTTTAGAGGAATCTGAAAACCGGATGCTACATTTAGAGATTAAAGCGAAAAGCTTCAGTGCTATGAACTCACTCGTATGCTTTGACATTGCATAATAATAATACAACAAAACAGAAAGCAAATATCAGTGATTAAAATTTAAGTTGATGATTGAAGTTTTTAGAGATTAAGTGGTTGCTCATAGATGTTTGGTTGTGCACTGGTGTGGACTGTTTGCAGGGTAGAAATCATCTTTTGTGCAGATTTGTGGGAGCTCTGGGGAGTCGGTGACTTTCTGCCAGAGAGATCAGCAGTTCCGTCCGTGGAGGCAGAGAGTGGAAACTCTCCAGTAATGCTGCTAGCTTTCCTGGACACAGACATGTGGGAGGCGTCACAGCTGATTTTAGCAACAAATGAGAAATTCAGAATTGGACATGGATGTCTCTGGTGAAGTCGAGCCCAATGAAAACACAGAAAGCGCACAATCTCCGTTTGACAAACATAAAAAGACGCTGAAATCACGAGATGCATCATGGTGAGATCACACAGAGATTTACGTGCTGGCTACGACGATAATGACATAAAAGGAAAATATCTGTTCAGCCCTGATGACTGCAGTCTGACCTGAATAAGACTGAGACGCTGAAAAGAAGTGTGTTGGCTGAAAATAAAAAATACATGAAAAACCCTACAAAGGCTACGAAACGGAGATTTAATAGAGACTACATTCTCCTAAAAAATAGAAAAAGAAAAAAGCACAGAGCGGTAACTCCTCTTATCTTTATTTCTACCTTTACACCAAAATATGAGGGTTTTTTTTTCCAAATGATGAATGCACATCTCCCATGATCTGTTTATATGTATGCCTACTTTTATCTTTCAGCACATACTGTAAATGGGAGGTAGGAAATGTATTCATTCTTAAGCGAAGCCGTTATTGAAGCATGTGATTCAAGGTAAAATCATTCATAACACCCTCAACAGTGATCACAGTGACTGAGGGAAAATGTTTTTGATAGATTTGATAAATCCAATTAAGTGTGACTTTCTTTTAGATAATATTCTGGACACCTTGGAAACAGTAGCTAGTACAAATGATTTTGATAACACAAATCAGAGCCTGATCAATATATTGGTTGGGAGTCGGGACTGATAATGAAAATTTAAAAGGTAAGAAATTGAGGTGGAAAAAATATTTTAACCATGTTACGAGTGTTGAGGCTGCATAGTGTGTCCACCAGAGGGCACTCTGCAACTTCCTTGTTGGCAACACGTAATTGGAAGGTAACAAACACAAGGAGCTTTGTCTTATTATCTCAGTGAGGACTCATAAACAGCTGAACACGTCTAAGATTAAATACACAATTACTGATTTTAGGAAAAGCCCTCCTAAACACAAAGCTACTTTTATTAAAGGTCAGATTGTGGAGTGTGTTTAATGTTAATGCCTTTGAATAGTTGTTGATCCGAAGCTTGATTTTAAAGCAAACTGTGAAGCTGTGTGCAAGAAGGGGCCCCAGCGACTCCCATGTTTGAGAAGGCTTTCTTGTTTCCGCACTGATAAAACCACGATGATTTCATTTTATCCTGCTTTTATTGAATCTGTTTTATCCTTTTCTTTGTTGTCGTGGTTTGGATTCTTATCTGTAAATAACACAAACTCACTCAATCAAACTGTTAAGTGGTCTAACAGGCTGACTGGTTAACCACAGCATCCCTGCACACCAGACAGTTCCAGTTTCTTCCTTCTGGTCGAACGCTTCTGTTCCCAAAATGTAAAACAACAAAAGTTAAAAATAGCTTTGCTGTAGCAGCCATTACTCAAATGAACAAATGAGAGTTTTTGCAGTTTTTTCCCTTAGCGGGGGCGACATGAAGCCCAAGGTATTTTTAGTCATTGTTTTATAGTAGTATGTACAATTGTTGTCTGTTCTGCCTGTATTGAGAGCGTGAATATGACGATGGATGACCCACTGCTGCAGAGCAACGCAGCAGGAAACGTGGTGTTCCAAGTTATTAAGAATGAATCTCATCATAAAAATGGCTGAACCGCTAAATGACATTAGCTCATCCAAGGAAAAGCACCTGTGTGTTCATTCACATGGACAACAAAATGCTCATTTTTTCATCTAAAGTGGTTATCGGCTTTCATTACGTTCACAATTCTTATAAAACTATCAGCTGCAAAAATACGTCGACTCCAGTACTGTCCTTAAGTGCCTATTATAGGTCCTCCTGCTGCAATGGAGTGGGCGTTTTTCACTGAGGTTTCAATTTCTACTTAACAGTCAAACGAAAATATTGCTTTTATAGTGCTTTTTTTTTTTTTACCCCACTACATTTATCTAACTATAGTTACAAGTTATTTCTCCTGTTACAATTTTTCATAACCGTCCTGGTGAGTAAAGACTATGTCAGGTTTGTGATAAACTGCAGGATTGAACTTTCTTTTGTGTATGAGGAAAATTCTCTTTTTTACATTAAGAAAACATAAAAATTGAATTAGCTAAACAACGCTGTCACAAAGCTAACAGCAGGGAAACAGGAAACACTGTAGTAGTGTGTGGTTTGGCTGTTGTAGAGGTGGGGGAGAGATCAATGCCATTTTGTTGATTCAGTAGTTTCAGGTAAGCTGATAAAAAAGGAGAAAAGCTGTGTTAGCAGATTTTCTTCCCTATGGATATGAACAAGTACTTTTATCTGCTCTGTGGATCACTTAATAAAGCAAATCTGACTGAAATCAAGACTGGCTTCAACAACAGTTAGTAGTACGAGTTGGCTATTAATAGATAGCACCTCAGCAAGCTAATGTGTGAAACAAGCCTGGTACAAACACACACAGATATAAGGTCATGTTCAGCTCTTGTTTAGCCAGTAAGTATAAACGTATTATTTAACCGTACCACGAGATTCCAGCAAGAAATTATAATATGACAGGATTTGTCCTGTTCTTTAATGTTATTAGGACAGGGGTGTCAAACATGAGGCCTGAGGCCTGCTGAAGACTCCAGTCTGGCCCATGGGACAGCACTGTAAAGTGTAAAGGAAAGCATACATTTGGGGATTTTAACGATATTTTTGTAGATTTTAGAGCTTTTCCTACTAATAAAAATGTCCCTCGTGGCCACTGATACACACCAAAGTAAATAAATGACAGAAAGTTATTGGGTTTTTTTTTTTAATCTTTGATAGAAAGACATTCTGTCATTTAACAAAAATGTTCAGTTTTATAATTACAGGAGCTAACAGGACTTTTTCTTTAATTTTACACATGTATGTCTTAAAATCTAAGGCCAAAGATTAGTGACGACAGACTTCAGCATAATTTCTTCATCATGAAGAAAAACTGAGACGCATTGTTTCAACTGCACTTCATTTCCTTATATTAAAGTGTTTCAGGGACTAAATGTGTAATAAAATGTCTTTGCACTGACAGAGAGGAGAGCTTCACGAGTTTGGTCCACTCAAAGTGGGCTGCATGTGGTCCACAGTGTAAAATGAGTTTGACATCTCAGCTTTTAGGATCTGATTTTCATTGATTCCTGAGCTTTCTGAGCATTAAGTACTTGTCATGTTTTACTTCTGGTTAATGTTTCATATTTGCTTCTGTCAAGCTTATACATATCCAGTGTGTTCTTTTGTCTATTCTTCATTTCCTGCTTTACTTTGGTAATCCTTTGCCTCTTGTGTTTTACAGTTGCTTTTACTTCCCATCTGTCCTCATCTAGCTGATTGTACAGCTGATATTACTCCCTGCCTTGATTAGCCTTCTGTGTATAACTTGTCCCGCATCCCCTTGGTCTTTTGTTGAGCTGCCTGTAGTCGTACCTTCTCTCTGTGTTCCCATGTTGTTGCCTTGTTTTTGGAATTCTGCTATTTAGTTTCTTGGCTCTCGCTACAGCCTAAATGAACAGCTCGCCTTTTGTTATTGGAACTCTGCCTCCCTGCATCTTGCATTTGGGTCCTCTCACTACACATCTCACAGTTCTAAACAGTCTATGTTTAACCAGGCCCAAGTTCAATAACTAATCAAATCACTGTGGGTCAGTCTGCATGTTCAACATGAAAGGATTCTGGAGCCTGCATTTATGACATCCTTTAAAAAATCACTTCAAAATCAATATTTATTTTAACATGCACCACTTGAATCTACCCATGAGGATCTAAAATCCAGTTATTAATTGAATATTTGATTAAAGTGAAAAAGAAAAAAAGCACAGGCTCAGAAGATTAGTGTTGATAATCCACAATCAGGTGCTCTTCAAAGACGAGGCCAGCGGTCGAATAGAGATTTTAATGTTCAAAAAGAAAAACAACGTTTGTGCTTATTATTAATGGCAGTCCTTGGTATTGATTTGGGGAGTGGGGGACGAAATCAGAGGGGCTTTGGTTTAAGACAAAAAAGTATTAATTCATGAATCAAACAATGGGTTTCAGATCAGAGAGTCTCCATCGTGATACGAAGAACAAACAAAACAGAGATTTAATTGAAAGGGCTTAAGAGGCACACCGTGTGCGAATTCTAGCATTTAACCCTAGAACACTATCGCTGGGTGATTTACACCCGAGAAAATACATTTACATGATTTCTCCCTCCTGCAGCTGTTTGCGTGTCGAGGAGCCTGTGCCTTCACCAGGGAAGTCTCAAATGTCCCAGGAATGGGTGGACCAAAGACCAGCTTTCCAGAGTCATTATTTTGTTTTAGGAGTTCTATTTTTCATTTTGTTAGACATGGCACAGTTAAAAGTAAAAGAAGACCACTCTAATTTGTCATGTGTTGTCATATTTTGATATATTTGATTACTTTTCATTGGTTATATTATATCGGGTAAAAATCACCCGGCATTAGTGATCGTGTTACTATTTATAGCGATAGTGTTCTAGGGTTAAGAGGCATTTCAAGTGGCTCCTTTACAACTCTGTTTGTACGCTGTACATTTGCAGCTATTTAAATGTCAGCACTCCTGCTGGTGTAATAGTATGTACGTTTTGCTTTTTGTTATTCAGACAGTAGGAAAATAAAAAAAAAAGTTATTATTTGCCTCACCACAGGGGAATCCTATTTTTAACCTTTTGTAGCCTAAAGAATGGCACAAATCCAACCTGCTGAGGTGATTTTAAAAACTGCAGCACAGAGGAGTGGACAGGCAATTATTAGCACTTGAAAAATACAGTCTAAGCTGTTATATAATCAGACCCTTTTTTTATGTTTTGGGTTATTTGGGACTCATTAGGTTGAGGCGACACCGATTGTTCCCAGAGGGCTAACCATTTGGAAGCAAGTAACAGCAGAGGAAGTTAAAAACCATAAAGACAAAAACACAGAAGACGCTAAATCACGAGCTCATTACTGTGAGGTTTATCCAGGTCTGCAGCTTGACCTACTTAGTGATAACACTTTAGAACAATGTAAAGGAACGGCTGAGTTTGATCTGACACTCACAGCCTGTCGCACTGAGCTGCCCTAAAAACCCTGAAAAAGAATAATGGCAGAGGGGGAGGATGAGAGAAGGAGGCTGCCGAGAGGATGAAGGCACGAGAGGGAAATATGGAGGGGGGACCGTGGTGGCCTGGAGGGAAACATCTGATAAATCTATCAGCTGGGTTCAGAGGGGTAACCTTCACAATGTTCACAATGGAGCTGATGACGCGAGCGTTGAGGTTTAAAAAGAGGAAGATGTGAATGAGCTGAATGTATGAGCATCGGCTGTGCCTCCTGCTCGATGTAATTAAACAGAGGACATATGGCACCTCGGGGCTCATTTCACACGAGGGAAAAATGATAAAAATCTACACAGGCAGCTCGACTGATTGTGATCAGAGCAAATACAGAGAGCGCAGAGCAAACAGAGCCGCATTTCTGCAGTTGACAAATTGTTGATAAGAGGCTGAGGAGACAGGAGGACGTACGCAACTCAGAAAAATGTGTGTAACATCCTATATAAGAGAAAAATCGGAAAGTCTTACTGACACCATGTAGCTTAGAGTGTGTTTACCCAGACTAGCACTGCAATGAATAGACTGTATAGAAGCCTTCTTTTTTAAAAGTCATATGCTCTTATGACATAAGAAAAATATGCATAGTGAGTCAGCAGTAACACATAAACACTGAATGCTCTGACTGAGCATGGCAAAACAGGTTAGCAACAGAAACGCTGCAACATTAATCTCAATATAATAATATTATGTAGCAAAAAGTAAAAGGCCAACAACTGAAATGTGTTGTGGCAACAGGCTAAATGGGTAAATAAATGAATAGAACAGTTTAAAAATGACCAATAAAAACTCAATCAAGCTTAAACTAAATGCTAAAGAGTCAGAGGATAGTGAATAGTTACAACAGCTGCTTAAAACAATAAAGAATCCATTGAAATGCTTCTGTTACTCAGTATGTAAGCTGAACAAAGCACCAATTCATTAGCAGCCCTTATCTTAAAAAACAAAAAGAAAAACCTTTTAATACAATTTATGTTTTAATTACCATGCAGTTAAAAATTAATTCAGCAAAGTTGAAGCACATTTGGAACCTGACAAGTAGTGCTGATTAAAGAGCATTTGAGTTCATTTGATAAGACTCCAGGGAAGCACAATTGGCAAAAAATAAATAAATAAATAAATAAATAAACACTTTGGCGAAAGTGATGTAGCTAACAATTAAATTTATGTGCAATTAAGCTGGATTACAGAGACACAACAGCCAGATTTCAGACATTTCCCATTTAGAAACTGTCTGTCAACTATTGCAGTAGCAACACTGCCCATCTAACATCTCCATCTGCTTCAGCCACGGTCTGTGTGTGTGTGTGTGTGTGTGTGTGTGTGTGTGTGTGTGGGCACCTGCTTGCATGAGACTACATGCACTTTGCTGAACTTGCAAAGTGCCACCACGCAGCAGATGCGAGGTGCCAGAAAGGTAAATCATGCAAACCCTGAGTGTGCGCACAAACGCACACAAACTGCAATGCACGGACAGGATACGCATACGGGGTGAAGAAACCAGGGTGCGTGCAGTGATCCCCCATGTCTCGGGTTGCCAGGGGGGTTGCTAGGGCAACAAATCACCGGCTGTCCCATTGGGTGAGTCAGCCTTCCCTAGGAGAAATATCACCCCAGTAAGTCTGAGAAAGAGCAATCCTATTACCGGTCTGTGGGTGTAGTGTGTGTGTGTGCAGCAGTGTGTGCATACTGTACATGTGTTCTCTATGACTCATAAAAGCTTATTTATTTATTCATTAGTGCTATTTATTCTTCAGTTGTGCCACCTGCTGTAGTGTATTTTCTAATTGTGCTCTGACTCTGATCTTGTGAGCGCTTTTTTTTCCTCCTCTACCTTCTTTCATGTCTTTTCTGCACCAGTGAACAGATCAAATATCTGCTGCATGCAGGCTAAAATATCCCCGAAGATCTTGATAATTGAATCTGACTTACTTCCCCCGTCATCGTAGATATCTTAGAAGCTGGGGCTTTTTTTCTTCTACAGTGAATAAGCAGACATTTATCTTGGAATAATTACAGATCATGTCACAAAGGAGAGCTTATGTCATTATATTTACTGAAAGTGGATGTTGCTGTGTAGAAAAGAGAAGTATGTAAAGGTGCTGCTGAAAATCACAACTCAAGTGACAACAAAAACGCGTCTCTATCGTTTGATGAAGACGAAGTTCTGGAAGTGCACAGATGCAGCGTGTATGCGTGCGTGTTTAGTCATATGAATATGAATACGTACGCTGACGATCCGTTCATGCGTGCCCTCTGAGGAGATGATGGTTCCATTGAGTCCAACCAGCGACGGTAAGGTCTGGGACATCCAGTTAGTTACCATAGCCATGGTGCTGAGCACCGCTCCAATTTTCAACATGGGAACACTCATCCTGATGCATACACATTCACACACCGCACACACACACACACACACTAACAGAAACTCTGGCCGGCTCTCACACACAGTCCAAACTGTTCACAGCAGTCATTCTAACAAGAGCAGCTGCACAGCATGGTGTTACAGGTTGTGCAGTCGCTCTGTAGTGTTTGTTTAAAAAGAAAAGAAGAGAAAAAATCACGAATGTTCCCTCTGAAGTCTAAGACACTGCCACAGGTTAGTAGATAAATCCAGATGCATCCATGCAAAGACGCATCAAGTCCAAACATCCAGCTCAGGCTGCAGGAGGTGCTCCTGGAAACAGCTGGTCTGAACTGTGCGCGTATGTGTGTGTGCGCGTGTGTGTATGTGTGTGTTTCCTGGACTCCTTCCTTCGTCTGGCAGTGAGGCGTTGTGGCTGAGCCAGCGCTGCTCTCTCATTTATCCGCTAACTCTCTGCCTCTCCCTCCCTCCCGCCTTTCCTCCACCCTCTCTCGCAGACACACTCCTCCATCTCTCTCCCAGACTCTCACCTATTCCTTCCACTTCTTTATCCAAGCGCCACAGTCTCCTCTCAAACCATATTTCATTCAATGAAAAAAAGCACGCCGCAAAAAAAGTGCTAACGAGAAAAAAAAGAATATTCATCTGACACTTATCCCATTCTCTTGCTTTTTTCACCCTTTTATCATTTCCATACCCATTTTCTTCTTCTTTTACCTGACCTTTAATTTTCCCTTTTCATCCTGACTGCAGTCAACACCTTTCTTTTTCCTTTCTGTCCAATGTTGATATTGATTAAATGCAGACGCCTACAGGAATGCACAATGATCTGGACTGACCTCTCCCTTAAGTGTGTGCGTGCGTGTGTGCATTTGTGCTTCATGTAAATCACACACTGATGCAACACTGCCACCACGTGGCCCTCGGTGCCTGCCGACAACCAAACTGTGTAAGAGATTTTACACTGGATTTGATCAAAACTTCAGAGAAAGTACAAGATGTACAGATGCTTTATTTGATCTGGCTCTGCAGCATTTCCATGGCAGCAACAAACTCCAAAAATAAAGTTCAGCCTGTGTGCCACTTCTGTCACTGTGTTTACAACGTTTGCATCCACCTGCTGGGGACTGCAGATTAAAAGGAGTTGGTACAGCACTTATGCACAAAGCCTAACTGTGTCCCAGTTAAATAATATACTTACTGTATACACGATACACTATACTACCTAAGTCTAAGTCTCTATGTGCATTTTGAAGGCTTTTATTCCTGGTACCCACTCTGTCTATCAGCAGCATTTGCAACACTGCTACTCTTCAGACTATTGTTCTGTTATTGATTGTTTTTGCAATGAAGATGAGTTTTTCTGGCTTGATATGTTTTATTTTCCCAGTGGTTTAACTTACAACCACAGTTTGTCTTAATTTTTGTGAAGCGGTGAGCTGTGTTTCTTTAAAAAAATGTTTTCTGGCACTTTTTTAAACCAAATGACTAACTGCCCTAATCACTGGCTTATTTATTTATATGAATGAATAAATGAAAGCCTTGCAGGCCGTAAAAAAATTAAGTGCCATTATTATGCTAACTAGCACAATTAGTAGTTCAAAACAATCCCATTTGTTAGTCTTACACTGAGCCATGACATTTTGTTTCCCTTCTCTTCCCTGTGATTGGCTGTGCTTCACAAACACAAGGTTTGCACAACAGATTGGGGGAGGGGGGTACATTACATATTAGACCATGTCATGTATCATCTATTTAATAACATCTAAGCCAGGATGCAGAAGCACTGTAAGATTTAGTAGCTTGTAGAAAAACCTTAAACCTAACCTTAAAAAAAGCTGTGTGACTTTGTCATAGAAAAAATATTGAAGGAATTTTCAGCCCACTCTTCTTGACAGAGTTAATTCAGTTCACTGGTTTTATGCACATCTCTTTTAAAGTCCACAAAAGTATTTCAGTCAGGTTGAGCTCTGGACTTTGACTGGACCATTGCAATGCCTTGATTCTTTTCTTTTTCAGCCATTAATTTGTAGATTGGGATCATTGTCCTGTTGAATTTCCCAATTTGGGCCAAGCTTGAGCTGTCAGACAGACAGCTGACTCCAGAATACTTTGTTAACAGAGGAGTTCATGTTTGAACGAGTGACTTGTCCCGTGGCTTCAAAATAAGCTCAAATAATCAGCCCTCCACCAACAAAGCTGACAGCTGGTATGATGGGCTTGTGCTGATAATCTGTGTTTGGTTTTCTCCAAACAGCTTCTTCTCAGAAAGAAGAGGCTTTCGTCTGGTAACCCGTCCAGCCAGGCAATACTTGTTCAGTCATTTTTAAACTGTATACTGTTGTGAACTTTAATATTTAACATGCCAACTGAGGCCTGGAAATCTCTTGAATTTTTTGCAGTTTCTCTGAGTACTGACCTTGAGGTAAATTTCCTAGAAGCGTCCACTCTTGGGAAAACTGGCAACTGCCTTGAATGTTTTCCACTTATGAATATTCTTTGTCAGTGTTGAACGATGGACTTCAAATTGCTTGGAAATGTCCCTATAACCTTTCTCAGATCGATGGGCAGCAACATTTGCGTCTTTGTGTTTCCTCACTGGCAGTGTGTTAACACACACCTGAATGCTCCAGACCAGCAAACTGACGAAACATCTGCTTTTATAGAGGCGCTCGCACCCGCTCATGATCAGTTAATCACGTGTATTTGATCAGCAGCGCCTGGCTACTCTTAATTGTTATGGAAGCAGTAAGTGTTCTGCATTTTGGCTGATGTTTATAATAACCCATATAAAGTCTTTTTTCTTTTATTTAATATAACCTGACATATAAAACCTTAAATGTGAAAGACGCTGTACATTTCTTTTTTTAAAGCCTGCATATACATCTTTTTTTTTCTTGCAACAGTGGCTTGAGTTGAGTGTTGTTGTGAGCTGCTGCTAAATGAATCCTTTACCCATGAGACACATTTCACTGTATTTTTTTCTGACCGTATTTAGGACAGCACTTAAGTGGCAATTTTTGATGAAGTCTACAAAATACGGTAATGAATGTAAAGCTTAAAAAAAGAACTAAACACAAACTAAGTATACTGTACTGTAAATTCATCGTGTGTATGAAAATGTAATGCAAGGATCAAACACAATATTGGAATAGTGTCAAATAGGCCTCACGCTAATCACCAGTCAAGAGGAGGATCAAAATCATTGAATGATATACATTTTTAGCAATGGACATTTGCAGTTTGTAATTAGTTGAGACTGTCACGGTCCTGGGTCTCCTGACCCAGCGTTTTTAGTTCTTTGTGATTTTTGTATTATTGTACTTGTGTGTGATTTATTCTATGGCTTCTAGTTTTGATCCCTTGCCCTTCATGTCTCTGTGTCCCCTCTGTTCTGTGTAATTGTGTGTCTTTGCATGTTTGAGTTTCTTGTTTTCTGTCACTCTGCATTGTGCATTATGTTCTCATGGTTGGTTTTTTGTTACTCTCTCTAGTCTAGTCTCTTGTGTTCCCAGCTGAGTATTTCCCTGTGTATTTTGGTTCTTAGACCTCTGCCTTATGGTTTATGTCTCTGTATTTCTTAGTTGCTGTCTCCACTGTGTCAAGTTCGCGTCTCTGTGTGATACTTCCTGTTTTACTTTGATGGTCCGTGTCTCATGTGAATGCGTCCTGCTTTGCTTGTCTCGTCTGTCCTGATTTCTCCCAGCTGTGCCCTCCTTCTGTGTCTCATTCCCCTCGTTACTTCCCAGTGTATTTAAACCCTGTGTTTCTCTGAGTCAGTGTCGCGTCGTCCCTCTTGCTGTGTGGATCTCCCTGTGTGTCGCTCTGTGAGTTTTCCAAGTTCCCAGTTTAGATTAGTTTGTATGTTTTTTCCCTGCCAGCAAATAAAGCTGAGTTTTGAGTTCACCTCCCTGAGTCTGTGAGTCCTGCACTTTGGGTCCAACTCCTGCCTGCCGCACAGCGATTCATGACAGAACGACGCGACCACAAAAAGGATCCAGCGGACTCAATGAGGAGGCGCCGCTTGGCTTTTGATGGGACCCGGTTGGTTCTTGGGGGTCCTCCGTGTAGCCGGTCGTCTTCGTTTGCCACTAACCCGTCTACTCACTTTTCTGTTTCCTCTCCACTGTTGACGCCTGCGACCCGGACCCGAGGAAAGCACCCGAGGCGGCACCGCGAGAAATACTATGAGCCTGCGAGCAACCAGCTCACGCCAGCACAGGCATTTTATAAAATGCTGGGGATTATCATTGTTCCCCCCAGTGCACCCAACATTTCCACACCGCAGCAGGAGCAACTGCAGCCGAGTTTTCCCACATCACCTTCAGCCAGCCCTTCTCCCTCTTCAACAGGGAAGCGGCTGACACCCCGCCAGCATTCACAGCCCCAGCGAGGGCCTGGATTTCTTCCTGTACAGTCGGCTAGGGTGAGTGGTGGAGCTACTCTTTTGGCTCCTGCAGAAATAAAAACTGTTAATTCCGGGCCGGCTTGTTGTGTAAGCGGCACCGGAAATGAAAGAACTGCTTATTTTAAGGACAATTATTCTGGCCCATTGAGCCATTCAAACTGTGTCACTCCTGTTCCTTTCGAGCCTATCCATGAAACTAGGAAGATTGGTGTCTCTGTGCTCAATAACTCAAAGGATCCAAAGACTGTTTTAGACTCAGATGGTTGTGAGCTACAAACTGAAATGAAGGGTCCTGAGGGTTCGGTTAAAAATGAACTGTGTGTTCCCCAGCCCTCAGCTCAGTTAGCCGCCCGGCCTAAAGCCCAGTCGCCGCCTCCACCACCACCATCACTACACCCAGCCATTCAGGCTGCTACTCAGTCAGACATTCAACCCATAGCCCTGCCGTTAATACACTCTGTAGCTGAGCCACTAGCTGCCCGACCCACAGCCACTCCTCCACCCGTTACACCTCCACTACAACCGTCACTGCAGTCTCTAGTGCAGTCTCCAGTGTCCCCAGCGCAGTCTCCAGTGTCCCCAGTGCAGCATCCCTTAGCACAGTCATCCACTCAATCACCAGCTCCACTTTCCCCTCAACTATCACTACCACCTCTAGCTCAGTCTCCTGTGCACTCACCTCTGGTTCATTCTCCTGTGAAGTCATCAACTCCACTGCCTACTCCACTCTCACCACCTCCGTTACAACAGACATCAGTTCAGTCCCCTGTGCCAGTGCAGACACCCTCAGTTCAGTCTCCCGTGCAGTTATCTACTTCACCACCATCAGTAGCTCAGCTCCCACTCTCATCCGCATCTCCAGTAGCTCAGCTCGCACCTGAACCATTGGCCCAGTCCCCGATAGCAATACGGTCTTCTGTTCGGCTTAACATTCAGCCAGGGGTCCCAAACCTCTCTGGCTCTACATCAGCTCCTGCTGGAAGCTCGGATGAGCTCATCCAGGACTCCGCGGCTCCCACGCCGCCATCTACCTCGTCCGCTGGGGGTTCCAGTGAGCCCGGCCAGCACCTCCTCGTCTCCGCTGAAGGGCCCGAGGGGCCCGTTCAGCCTCCTGTCTCCGCTGGAGGGTCCGAGGGGCCCGTTCAGCCACCTGTCTCCGCTGGAGGGCCCGAGGAGCCCGTTCAGCCACCTGTCTCCGCTGGAGGGCCCGAGGAGCCCGTTCAGCCACCTGCCACGTCAGCTGGAGGGCCCGAGGAGCCCGTTCAGCCACCTGCCACGTCAGCTGGAGGGCCCGAGGAGCCCGTTCAGCCACCTGCCACGTCAGCTGGAGGGCCCGAGGAGCCCGTTCAGCCTTCAGCCTCTGCAACCTCGTCTGGTCCGGCCTCCGAGTCTTCGTCCTCGTCTGGTCCGGCCTCAGCCTGTGCTTCGCCTGGTCCGGCCCCCGCATCGCCACCGTCTGGTCCTGCCTCGTCTGGTCCTGCCTCGTCTGGTCCTGCCTCGTCTGGTCCTGCCTCGTCTGGTCCTGTGCCCACCAGGCCATGGCCTGCACGCCTGAGACTGGAGGGCCGCCGCTGCCTTCCGCGCGGTCGGCCCCCTGAACTGCTCCGTTGTCTCCTTCGTCGCCGCCATTGCCTTGCGCACGGCCGGCCTCCTGCACTGTTTCCGCGTCGCCGCCGTTGCCTTGCGCACGGCCGGCCTCCTGCACTGTTTCCGCGTCGCCGCCGTTGCCTTGCGCACGGTCGGCCCCCTGAACTGGTTCCACGTCTCCGCCGTTGCCTTCCGCATGGTCGGCCCCCTGAACTGCTCTGTGTTTGGGTTGTTTTCTTGGGCTCCGGTGTTTGCTGTGCTCTTCTTTTGTTTTCTGTTCCGAGCCCTCCGTCCTGGGCCCCCGCCGCCCGCCCTGGGTTGTTTTCTGTTTGGTTTTGTTTTTCTGTGTTTGGGCTGTCTGGAGCCAGCCCTTGAGGGGGGGGGGGTACTGTCACAGTCCTGGGTCTCCTGACCCAGCGTTTTTAGTTCTTTGTGATTTTTGTATTATTGTACTTGTGTGTGATTTATTCTATGGCTTCTAGTTTTGATCCCTTGCCCTTCATGTCTCTGTGTCCCCTCTGTTCTGTGTAATTGTGTGTCTTTGCATGTTTGAGTTTCTTGTTTTCTGTCACTCTGCATTGTGCATTATGTTCTCATGGTTGGTTTTTTGTTACTCTCTCTAGTCTAGTCTCTTGTGTTCCCAGCTGAGTATTTCCCTGTGTATTTTGGTTCTTAGACCTCTGCCTTATGGTTTATGTCTCTGTATTTCTTAGTTGCTGTCTCCACTGTGTCAAGTTCGCGTCTCTGTGTGATACTTCCTGTTTTACTTTGATGGTCCGTGTCTCATGTGAATGCGTCCTGCTTTGCTTGTCTCGTCTGTCCTGATTTCTCCCAGCTGTGCCCTCCTTCTGTGTCTCATTCCCCTCGTTACTTCCCAGTGTATTTAAACCCTGTGTTTCTCTGAGTCAGTGTCGCGTCGTCCCTCTTGCTGTGTGGATCTCCCTGTGTGTCGCTCTGTGAGTTTTCCAAGTTCCCAGTTTAGATTAGTTTGTATGTTTTTTTTTTTTTGTTGTTTTTTTTTTTTTCCCTGCCAGCAAATAAAGCTGAGTTTTGAGTTCACCTCCCTGAGTCTGTGAGTCCTGCACTTTGGGTCCAACTCCTGCCTGCCGCACAGCGATTCATGACAGAGTCTAATGAAAATAGGATAATACTGACACATCAGGCTGGTGTTTTTGAGCTATAAAAGGCCACCCGTGATGCTAAACAGACTGCAGTGCACAACTAGCAGCCCTGTAACAACTTCAAGAGCTATAGAAGGACATGGCTCTTCCCCGTCTCCTGCCTCGAGCAATTATGTGTCAACAATTTAACTAACCAACACTAAATATTTTATAGCGCCTTTGTTCTCATCAGGAGCAACATACTCGTTGTTTTTTTTCTAGATAAAGAGTCTGCAGAATACACATGGATTATACATAAAATCTCCTTCAGCAAATATTCTAAACATGAATATTTCAATCAGCTGCACTTAAGGTTACACAGTCATGAGGAGGAGGAGGGCAACAACAGAGCCAACATGACAAGTGAGTGGTGTAAAACACCTTCAGGGTGTTTCTGGTCACTGACTCAGGTGGCTGCCTCTCTGCATTTTTACAAACTAATCATCGCCATCTTTTCAGTAGAGTGGAACGACAAAGTTTCTCAGAACAATACAGTACAACAGATCAAAACAAGAAGAAAACTCAAAACTATAATATAATAAAAAAAATAACTCAAACAATGAATATAGATGATCGTGATTTCTCTGAGCATAAAACTTGGCAAAACAAATCTATAAAAATATAATTTTTGGGAGGTCAATTTTGATCTAAACTCCTTTGTCAGCAATATTTACTTTATCTAATATGTTTTAAGATGTGGATCTATATAAAGCATTTTATTTCTTTCAGTCAATTTATTTCATTTTATTTTAGTCCTGTTTTTGTGACTTATAAATATGTTTCCCTTAAAAAAAAATGCATGCTCTAACTGTTAGCATGTAGGCAATATGGCTAAACTATTTTGGGGATGTCCAGCAAATACCAGGAGATATAAAAGACACAAGGTTGGTTAACAAAATGATAAATCAGAGTACATCAATTCTTTCCAAGAACCACTTTAAAGTTTAGAAACTTTTAAATTTTGACTCATTTGACACAAAGGTTGAATGGATAAGTTGGGGACACGGTGTCTCCTTACCTTACATGAGCTGACAGTGACCAGCAGCAGCAACCACAGGGCTTCAGGTGGACTCATGGCTGTCCTTTTCTCTCCCTCTGGTATTCCTGGTCTTGACCCAGCTTTGACACGCACCAGACATGAAAGAAAACTTGGTACTGTACACCTTCCTTGCTTAGCCTTGAGGTTATGACTAATTTGACTAGTCTGGAGTGACTGAATCCCCTCAGGCTGTGGAAGAAGAGCACAGTGCTAGTGTTCTTGCTGTGGAGAGCCACTCAGGAGCTGACTGGAGACAGCAACTGTCTTTGAGGAAGATTAGAGAGGAGGCGTAGGGAAGGAGGAGTTGGTGAAAAGGATGATTATTTGGTGCTTAACACAGCCAGTGAATATACAGTTAATTAGTGAGTGGGTGCACTTGTTAGTAACAGATTGCATGTGAGATTGTACTGCTGATTCTGGTATCATAAACTTACTCCCTGGAACTCAGGAAAACTTTTTCTATTAATTTGGAAAAAGGGGCGTAATTGTACGGAATCTTAGTTTTTAAAAACTCTCAAATTCTCCCAAATTTGGGAGTTTTTAAAAACTCCTAAATGTAATAATAAAAACTGTTCACTGGTAAGGTTGTCAAAATAAAAAAAATCATTACTCAGATAATTTAATAATCGATACTAAAAATTGGTATAATACCAACAGTGCTGTCTTGGCTCCTGCAGTTGATACACGACTTCAGCCCCTCATGACACAGGAATAGTGATTCATCTCATATCGCATGACTATATAAGAGTGATATATAAAAGAGTTTTTTACACTCATAGTTCACAACACTGAACATTTTCTAAAGTTAAGCAAAGCCCTCACTTTCACAAAACTGGAACATTAAACAGTTGCTAATGCTAATCTAGCTGCCGCGCACATTAACGTTAGCCTTTTAACTGCTAGCAGTTTAGCCCTGTGTTAAGCTATGATTAAGGTAGCAGCATGTTAAATCAATATTAGATGTGACTGAACAGCATTTTACAGCATAGTATAAAAGATGGACGTTGTACTGTAACTGTCACGTATGCTGGTGTGGTACAGTAACGTCACCCATTGTTTTCTAATAATAAGTCTAATGACTTGTGATTGACAAGTGTTTACCCAATTAGGGTTTGGGTACATACCACAATTTTAAGAAAACAGACTCAATGTTTTATTCAATAAGAACAAAACTGAGTGACTAAACATATAAACCTAGCAGGAAAGTGTTTACAGAGGCCATGACAGAAAGCCTTTTTCCCATAAACGTCTATGGGACCCCAGGTCTTTTTCAACCACAGCTATCGCCATCTGGTGGCCTTTAGGCAGAATGCAGCCTTTTAGGCACTGATGTATTGGGTTAATTTTTTCCACCTATAAGTTATGTCCATGTGTTATAATGTCTATGGTTTTGAGCATTAGGTTAAAGGCTAGGCTAGCCCCAGTTAACGAACATGATACAAGTCAAGGCAAGCTTTGTCATGTTGGTAAGTAAAATGTTAGCATATATTCTGGTAATTATTCCCAGTACACACCTCAGATGGCTTAAAACAAATAAGATAAAGAGAAAAAAAACTTCCTTTCCTCTGCATTGTTCTCTCTCTGGACACTGACATCTATCTTCAGTACACAAACCGAACAGGAATAAATTACTAACTTGTGCTGGCTGTCTTCCATGTGAACCTGCCACTCTGGCTTTAAACACAATGTAGGTGACTTTCATGTCACACAATCCATATTTCATTGCTGGAAATTAGCTGTTAAATACTCTTGGATGAGCTCGCTGTGTTCACTCGCTTCCCCTCATTAAAGTTTCAGCATGATTGTAATGCAGATTTCAAGACGGCACAGCAGGCAGAGAGAGAGAGTAACAGCAAAGGCCAACTGAAGAAGACATGGGTGGCGAGAGAGAAATATAGTGCACGCATGCTCGGCCTGTAGTATAAACCCAATAACAAATAGTCATACACCTTACGCACAACCTCATTACTCCAGCTGTGTCTGAAATTAAAGACAAACCTGACTTCATGCCAACCAAACAACAGGGCCCAGCCAGAAATTCATGAATCACTTTTCACTCAAATGTTCTGGTTAAAGAAATTATTATTATTATTACTTATTTTTGTATTTTTATTATTTTCAGTGAAAGCTTTTGAATGCTGCTGATGTAAACCCAGCAGTGGCTTTATTTACACCTTCGATATTCTGCACTTTGGAAATGATTCAAAATTTAATTGGGTTTTAAATTCATGTTTAGAGATGACATTTCAAGAATGTTAAGGTCACTGCAATCAAGTTAACGATAGGTTTAACATTTTACACATCAGCCTACACAGTGACCTTTCAAAATAAGGGAGTTCAAACATGTGCTCGTTACACTCACAAAATGTAGTTTTACTATACGTCATGAAGAGCTCCATAAGTATCTCAAGTATTTGGAAAATCGGCTCATTTTTCAGGTCTTTTTTTTCCTGCACTTGTGTTACAATCTTCACTCCTCAGAAGCTGTGTGCAGTGAAGATATGAGCAATGTTGTTTTTGTTTTGTTTTGTGAAAGAACAAGAACGTGATGAAAATGCACAAACAGCCACAAATGCAGCAGCTAACAGGACATCAACTCTTTGTAAAGACAGCATGCTTATATAAAGCAAATTGTGAGAAACTGACCCATGTGAAAGAGCAAAAGCTTGCTTTTAAACAGGTAACAAAAGCAGTGATGAGCAGTCAGGCTTGTAGGATTAATCTCCATTTCTAGCACTACTTTTTTCTCCAGCAGAGTCAGCCTGGCCACATTTTCCTTCCCAGCTTTGCTCTTGGCTTCGTGGTAGTAATTAATCACTATAAGAAAGTGTGTCTTCTGTGGAGCTGTAGCCTTTGGTTTATGTTAATCCGATGCATTGCTTATTCAGTACATCTCAGGCCATGTTGAAGATTAACTAGAAAGTAATATAACGAATACTGTAACAAATAATTATCTGCTGAGAGAAAGTAACTTAATGTATTTTGTAATTTATTATGTGATTCATTCAATTTTCAGAACAAGTACCCCCACACTACCCCAAAATATGGACACTTCCAGAGACATAACTACCTCAGTGTGATCCTCTGTTTCTTCAAATCCCATTTCAAAGTCTTGAGATGATCGTAATTTACTTTTGCCGTCTTGGCCTCTTGGCAGAGCAAAGGGACTGATCTGAAATGGTAATGATCGGATCACAGATAATCCTCCTTTATGAAACTTGGAATAACCCAAATTTTAAAAATGGAAATAGTATGAACAGAAATGGTAAATGGGCTGATTCCTCTATAGCGCTTTTCTACTTTTCCGCTCTATACAACATGCCACATTCACATTCACCAGACACATGCACTGTCTTCTATGCTTTTAAGTGCTTACTTACCATTCACACTCCAATGGATGCATCAGAAAGCATCCATTGGAGTTGGTTAATATTTTGCCCAAGGATATTTGGCATACAGACTAGGGGAGCCAGGGATTGAACCACCAAACTTCCAATCAGCAGATCACCTGCTCTACCTCCTGAGCTACCCCATGAATGAATGGCTGAGCCCATAAACTCACCAGGAAAATGTCAAGTCCAATGGCTGTCTATGATAATAATAATAATAATGGATTGCATTTATATAGCGCTTTTCTGGGCCCTCAAAGTGCTTTACAGTTCTGCTATTCATTCACTCTCACATTCACACACTGGTGGAGGCAAGCTATAGTTGTAGCCACAGCTGCCCTGGGGCAGACTGACAGATGATGACTTCTATCAGACCACACATCTTTTTGTGACAACTGTAGCCTCACCGGTGGCCATTAAAAAGAATGCTCGTTTAAGACACTTCTGCTTTCACCTGAAACAAGGTTCCCCCTTTTTATACTTTTACTTAGAACATGAAGAGTGAATGTTGCAGAAGCAGGTTTCTGTGCAGCTGTGTATGAATGGCATTTTAGTGCATAAATCAATTTTTGTAACATTTTATACTTTCTACCCTTATGGTCAAGATACTTTATTATAGGTGGATTTCATACCAAGAAACTAAGAATGCGCACAACTAGACGTTTAAAGATTGCTGCTCTTGCTAGTCATCACGAGAAATACTAGCCAATTAAGAATTATTCTCATTTTAGTATCACGCAGCAGTTACCTGTTGTGTCAAAGATAGATTATGACGTCCCACCGACCACCAACTGGAGCTCCAGCCCTGACAGCGGCAGCACCTCTCTTTGTGACAGGAAATTGGAAACAATGAAGTGACTGTAAACAATTGTCAGATATGCTAACTACCATAGCTCTGCAGTACTTGAAGATACAAAATAAATAAATAAATAAATAAATTAGATTTTAAAAACTAAAAATAAAGGTTGAATGTTGGTAAAAGAAGGAATTGGTAATCACTTGTAACGTAACACAACCTAGCAGACCACACACAACTAATCTGATATAGTGTGTTCAACATTGTACATGACAGTGTGCATAATTCAGCTAAATTTCAAATGCAATTTGATTATTAAGGAATGTGATTAGCAATTTTATGCAGCTTTTATGTAGCTAATCTTGTTCATTAGTTTTTATTTATTTATTTATTTTCATGTTCTATCTTTTAAATGTGTCCACGAGTGCGATTTAGTTTAAAGGAAATAAAAAATAAGTTACCAATAAGAAACCATCAACATTTGCTGAGACCGACACACCTGCAGGCTCTAAGAACAGTTTCAAACTGACATGTATTATGAAATTGCAGAACTAAAGCTGCTCCTGGAGTTGTCTTTGTTAAGCAAATGTATTCACTAAAAAAAAAAAAAACAAATTTCATCATATTAACTTAAATGTACATTGTGTACTTTTATTAAAATATGTTAATCAGTCACTTCCCCACACATATATGCATAGAAAGATCTCGAGGCAATCACACACCACAGTTTGTTAAGCAGAAAAAAATATTAAACATGGCTTCGCAATGTTGAAAAAAAAGAAAAAAAATGCACTGCCCAGTACCCATTTTTTAAAAATATTTACTCCAGAAGGAGCTCCATTATAGCACCATGATGAATTAAACTCCAATATACATGACATAACAGATTGGCATAATTGAAAAATTACAACAACAACAGATAAAAACAACACAACAAATTGAGGTTTGATGACAATGCTGAAGAACATGGAGAATGAATGTTGCAGAAACATGCTTCTGTGTGACTACATATGGATGAGATTTGAGTGCACAGCTCATTATTTGTAAGAACAGAAGGACACGAATGAAACTGTGAGAGCACCACTTACTCCTTCAAAAAGAAAAGAGGACAAAATGAGTGTCGCTGAGGGGTTTTTAACAATCATTACATGTATGCAGTTCTCTTAATCACAGCATGTAAGCCCACAGTGAGAATGCATGACAGGGCTGTGTGAATGAAGGACAGAGTATGCAAACGAGTGTGTGTACAGAAGAAGGAACACTGTTGTAGGTATATCAACTTATAAATATGTGGTTTTGAATCATTTTTTTTTTTTCTTTTTATCCCTGCATGTAAAAAATGTCCATGGCTCGTTTTCCCTGTAAATTACTCCCTGACTCTGTTAACCGTTGAAACAAACCGGGCCAACTTCGAAACCAAATTTCTGGTTCTTATTTCCAAAATCGGACACAGCTACATCGATGATGGGAAGCGTGTTGGACAGCGGAGAGTCAAATTCCAAAACTGTCCTCTCCTGCCCTGAGCGTGTCTAGAGCAGACAAAGACAATTGAATAAAGTAAATAAATAATAAAATCATTAATTAATAAGTTATCCTCAAAAGCGTGTCTGAGTTCCTCACCCGACACCCGTCGTATAGTGCAGTGATGTAATGTGTGTTCTCGTATGTCAGCTCCTCGCCGTCGCTGCTTCTAAAGCGCAGTGCGTATTCGTGGTTGTACGTGGCGGTGTGCAGCCAAGCAGCAGAGTTAAGGCAGTGGTAGGTGAATATCTGCTTGGCTGTGGCACTTAGCAGCTTCAGGAAGGTCATCTGGACAATGTGGACTGAAACGCCATCTGACCCGGAGTAGGAAAACTGGAGCACCAAGATCACACTGACTCATTAACAACACCATACAAAGTCAAAACAGTGCAGACAAAGCAAATATAACTGCAAACAGTTTTGGGTGTAACACATTACAAAGTAACACATTACTGCAATCACATTACATTTTTCAGTAGCACGGTATGTAAAGCATTGCTATGTTAAATTCGGTAATCACCTTACGGTTGCAAGTATCTTGTTACTTGCGTTACAAAGGTTCTTCGCTTATCTGAATGCTGGGCAAATAGAGAGAAAAAAAATCAAACAAACATGTTGTTTTCCCTAAGGGAGAGACCAGCAAAGACAAAGCTCAATTCCACCCCTAGTATTTGCGATCTTATTCTTTCGGTCACTATCCAAAGCTCATGACCATAGATGAGAGTAGGGTGGCTTCATAAGGCCACCACCTGATGAAGCCAACAGAACCACATCATGTATGAAAAGCAGACAAGATTCTCAGACCACCCGAATAAATGCCTTCTCCCACTTGGCTACACCTAGAAATTCTGTCCATAAAAATTATGAACAGGATCGATGACAAAGGCAAAGAGCAGCCTTGCCGGGAACAAGTCCGATTTACTGCCACCGGCCCTCTCATCCCCAGACTGCTTCCTCTACGGAAGACATGTCAGAGGGATTAAGGAGGTCCTCGAAGTATTCCTTCCACCGCCCGACTATATCCTCAGTCGAAGTCAACAGCGCTCCACCAACGATACACAGTGCAGGTAAAGCACATCTTTCCCCTCCCAAGTTGCCTCACAGTTTGCCAGAATCTCTCCGAGGCAGTCCAAAAGCCTTTTTCCATGGTCTTGCAGAACTCCTCCCAGTTTTTGCTTCAGCCGCTGCCCACTGGCCTGTCAGTAGCTATCGGCTGCCTCCAAAGTCCCACAGGCTAACCAAGCCTGATAGGACTCCTTCAGCCTGATTATTCCCTTTACCTCCAGTGTCCACCATCTAGTTTGGGAGTCACCACCACAACGGGCACCAAACACCCTGAAGCCGCAGCTCAGAGTAGCAGCTTCACCAGTGGAGATGCTAAACATGATCTATTTGGACTCAGTGTCCCCAGTCTCCCTTGGAATGCTGCCATAGCTCTGCTAGAGGTTGGAGATGAAGATCTTGCAGACTAGGTCATTATACAGGGTGGGCCATTCATATGGATACACTGTAATAAAATGGGAATGGACAAAGAAGCCATCTATGTCCACTGTGAGCGACCATCTTTGAACAGAGGCGGGGGTTTACGACACCAACTCTCTGCCATCTATAATCCAGTTTTGAGATCCCTTCCCAGACGCCTTAACGCCCACTCACATCCTGGGCCATCTGACCTCAGGAATTCGCATGATAAGGTGGGGCCAGGTTTCACAATGAACACACCCGAAACTCTGGCTGATTGGGACCCACGCCCAGTTTCCCACCTTGGCTCAGGCGATTAGAGGATCATCAGGGGGTCCTTTTGTCCCTCTGTGGGGGGTCACTCCCACTAGGTTTATATCTGGGACTCTCCACCATTTGACCTTAGAACTGAAGAAGCTTCTCGGATGAGAGGTGAAACGTCTTCAAGCAACTTAAAGAAGTCCAGACGCTTTTCTTTGCAATCTCCTTTGACCGCTGGGCATTTAAGTAGGTTACATTGCTGGTTCTACAAATGTTTGCCCTAGAAGTGTAAATCAGAATATGCACACAAAAACTTGTTAACCAAGCTTCCTAGCCTTAAGGCCCTTTCACATCGGACGCAGCACACGCAGCGCTGTGTTCTGAAACTCATTCGTGTCTATAATGGTTTCCTGCTGCGCCGAGCAAAGTGCAGCACAAGTCAGAGAGACACATGTTTTGAAATGACAAGAAACGGGCACATCTAGTACACGTAGAGTACTAGTTTTACAAACCAACTTTCATACCTCTTAGCTTTTTTAAACTGTTATATTATTTTTAAATTTAAATTTACCACACAACTGTTGTTTAACATTAATCTGAAGTTTTCTTTGAGCTTGTTTTTCCAAGTCTACTACCCTTTGCAGAATTCTGAACTCGTAAAGACAAGAATGGAGCAGCACCTGCGTCCCTCCAGGCCACAGCAGTTCATTTGACGGAGCAGCACACATTCAGATTTTTGCCCTCACCTGAATCCTCCCTCACTAAAACTTAAAAAAACAAAAAGCATTTTAATTTCTCCTCTTTAACAGTCTTAGCTGGGCAGCTTTGGCTGCACAATTATTCTCTGTCTTCACCTGCAGACTTCTTCTTCCTCTTGTTGGAGTTAGCAAGTTTTGCAGAACATGCTGCCTATTCCGCTATTAACCGCTGGACTTTCCTTTTACTTGACATGATAAGTACGAAAGTACCATAATTAGCATAAAAATGTATGTTTATTTTGCAGTTGAACATCAAGGACACAAACCTATTCAAGCTTTATTATTATTATTGTTGTTGTTATTATTATTGTTATTATGATATTATTATTATTATTATTAGCTTTTAATGCAGCCAATTTTCCCATGAGAATAGCCAGCTAAGGTAAACACATGCAGATGTGAATATGGTTGCTATTACAAATACTATGCACCTGTCTGCAATACAGACAGATAAATATTTTATTATTGACAGGGTTGCTGCCCCTTACATCAAACCAGAAAAAACACATGGTCCCCATGGATGTTCATGAGAGGTTAGCTTTGACTTTTAAATAATTTTAAGTTTCAGGATCTTTGCAGTAGAATGCAGCAGCTATAGTCACAAATTGGCTTGCTGCAACACACCAATGATTCTTTAGGTGAGCCAAGCGATTTTAAAGCCAGAGTGTGTTTCCATCCCATCTCTACAGTACCACAGTAGGCGGACAGGATTTCTGGAGAAGTTGGAACTATTTCTTAGCAGGAGTTTAAAGCCATCTGTGTCTTTGTATTCATTTAAAGCTGAAATCTAAAATTGTGGATAACAAAAAACCTCGTCACATATCCCACAGTATTTATTATTTCCCCACTGGCCCATGCAGTCTGCGCAGTCCACTCAGTCAAATATTTTGGGCTGCACGTCTGCAGAGGAGTATTCATCCACCCACACAGATTTATGTACATGATGAAATGTGCGTCACTCTGACGTTTGCATGCAAAAAGCATGAACTGGCCTTTAGTGAGGGAGACAGTTCCTGGTGTACCCATCACTGATACGATTGCTGCCAAAGTCTAAGTCTAAATCAGATGGTTTGGAATTACTCATGAAATCTGTAAAATGCTTAGACCAGATTTACTTGGTTCGACAAATTAACACGATGTTACAATAGCAAAAAAGCAAAGACAAAGATGCAAAATATTACAAACCTTTCTAAACCTTAAATCTGTGGGTAACAGGTGACCTGTACCACTTGTAAAAGTGTTTACAGTCAGATCCAGAGCCTTGATGAAGATACTGTTAATGTGTGTAAATTCACCCCAGATGTTTTTGTGTGTGTCTTTTTCACTCTGTGGCTGCTGGATCAATGTTTTAATACTACATACAGAACATTCAGACATGAATCTAACAGATATTTCAATATGTTAAAAACAACTAAGAAAAAAGAAATGACATGAAAGTCACTCTTTGTGCGAGTGCTTCTGAGTAAAGGCGTCAAAGACTTTTTCACTGTGTACTGATTTCTGTGTAGAAATGTGACTATAAGTGTGATTTACTATAAGTACCTCTGCTCACTGTAAAAAGTAACTTGACTCTCTGTAAAAGAGGTTGCATTATTGAGGCATCATCCACCGACACTCCGCGTTAACTACAGTTCAATTAAGTTCAGCTCTGTTTGATAAAAACAGTGTTACTGAGAGCCAGAAATATGTGGGGCTTGGGTCTAAACATGCAGGGTGAGGACTCTGAGTTAGACAGCCAAAGCTTTGGCACAGGACTCACAGCTTTGAGCCATCTGCCTTACTCATTCTTATAACTAACTTGTTCTCTTTGTTATTTAAAATTAATGTTATTTTAAGTAAATTTACTGGTCCTTACATAGGCATTTTGTACCCTACTTTCTAGCTAACATTCAACAATCCAATCAGTGCATCAAGGTTCAATAATTTGCCCAAGAAAACTTTGGCATGAATACTGGAGGAGCCAGAGATCGAATCACCAACCTTCTAATGAGTAGATAATCTGGTCTAACTCCTAAGCCGGATGAGGTGAAAAAAATAAGACATGCCTTATTTCACTATTAATTTAACTCAATGTGAGGCTACAAACTTTAATAAATCACGTTTAATCATTTAAATCCTATCCTCTCAAAATGTTAAGCTCTGGAAGAGAATCCCAGACAAATATTTATGTGGAGAGGCCAGCTACAAAAACATCCTTCAGTTGCAAACTGACACTGTGTGTCTTTAGTAAATACCAGCAGCAGCTTTTCTTATGCCAAAAGAGGATTTTGTGCTGGCACAGTCTGTTAGTAAATCTGCCCCAAGTGTCTCTAAAATTCAGAGTTTCTTTTAAAGCTTTGCAACTGGCACTCATCCAGATGTGTTAAGCCCAACAAATATGTGCAATAATCATCAAACTATACCTTTTTTCCTTTCCTGAATTGACTGTACCATCTGCCAGGCTTTTCCTCTTTCCAGGATGCTAATTTTACCTAAAAACAGACAAACAAAAGAATCACCTCCAAATTCACACAGTCAGCAAACTGGTGATGACTAAATAGTGTTTACATCATGCAGCTTTTGATACAGCCTCCTGCTTATTTTTAATGTTAATCGTATTGCTCCAAAAAAATAGCACACTGTGTTATTTATGTAAACGAACCGACTGGAACTTCTTGTCGGGGTACAGACACGTCTCTCCCTGTGCGGTGAAGTTACAAAACACCTTGAAGGAGTCTCTATGGCAACCCTGGTTGGGATCTATCCAGTATTCGCCTGGATAGAGAGACAAAGAGAGGACCTCAGGGGGGCCAAGGCCACAGCAGACAGAAGCAGCAGAAAAAATCTACAGATTATCTTGAAATGAGACAGCTGTGCTCAACAGATGGCCAAGAACATAAACTGATGAAGTACCGTTGGGGAGATCTGGGTGGAGAAGCCAAAGCTCTTTGCAGGTGCGGGCGGGGCTGTAGTATGTCCCTTGCGGGGTGCGCAGACCTTCTACTTCGACTTTCATCGAGGATAGAGAGGCAAACACTTCCTCCATGCCTTGGCCCTTCTTTTCGTTTAGCTGGCTGTCCTGCTCCGCCTGATCCCCTTGCATCATTTCCTCCTCTCCCCCACCTATGGCCTCCTCCTCCCCATCCTCTTCATCTTCAAGTGCAGCACCATCCACCCAGGAGTGATTTCTCCTCCTTCTGCCTCGTTGTGGCAGAGGGACCACACCAGCTGCTGGTAGTCCCTGAGACGGAAGTAGATGAAAAGACAGAAAGAAGAATGGATTGAAGTAGACAAAAAAAGAAGAGAAGAGTCCAGATGCACATGGATCAATGGCAAAGTAAACAAAGGTCATACGATTCTTGAATGAACTAAATATTACTCACTGGGAGTCCTGGAGGTCCTGCGGGCCCAGTGTCTCCTCTAGGACCAATTGGACCCTAAATGAGCCACAAAATGATCAGTCTTTCAGTTTCAGTTATGAGTAGTTATGGTGTAATATAACAGCACTGAATAATTCAGTTGTGTGAAATGATGAATCTCAGAGTTACCTGATTTCCTTTAGAGCCCTTCTGCCCAATCACACCCTATGAGAGAAATGAGAGAGCAAAAAAGAGGAAACACGGATGCACTGTTTCAGAAATCTCCATGCTTATGTGTTTATAAGTCATGTAGGAAAATAATCGTGCAAACTCACAGACAGACCCGTAGGACCAGGTGGACCGTGAGGACCTGATGAACCAACTGGACCCTAATATTACACAGTGGGGTGAACATAGTCAGCAGATTCCTTTTACGTGCAGTTAATTATCAGAATAATACTGGAAAGCTTGGGATTAATGCCAAATGATATTTGTTTAAACCGATTAAAAGTATATAGACATTAAAAATAATGATCATGTTGTAGTTAATAAACAGATCAGTGTCCGCAATCATCAGTCATACCAACAATTTATCAAGTGATAAAAAGTGACAGAAATATGTTCTTATGATATTTATGAATTGTTCTTATTGTTAAAGCAAGTTGTTTCTTTGGTTTAGCGCTACACACTTCAAAAGGTGCAGCTTTTACTTTGAAGGTGAACTGTCTCTGTTCACCTTCAACAGGCCGATCCGCGCTAACTCGCTAACGGAGATTTTGCCGCGTTAACGCGGTTGTGGCATTAACGTCATTTTAATGAGATTAACACTGACAGCACTAAATAAAACACTTGTATCTAAGATTTTGTTCAAGGTTGAAAAAGTATACCAAGACACTCTGCCTTAAAATCCTGTCGCTTTAACTACATTTACATAATTATTATGTGGCATTAAACCTTTCATATAGTGTCTAAGTACAGTAAACTTGACTTCATAAGTTAATGTGCCAAACATGTAATTTAATATTTGCTAAATTAGATATTACTGCCATTAAATTAAAATGATGTGATACTTTTATAAGTGGTTATAGTAATTATTATCACTATTATCATAAATAATAACATTTTGTAATTTTATCCCATTGGAAGGTGGTTGCTAGGTAACATCATGACATTATAATATCTGAAATAGATAAGAACCTTCAGGGACTAAATATGCATTTTCTTTACATTTATATAACTGGACAAATTTCAGTTCTTTACTCACTCTATCAAAAACAGATACTAAACCATTGTTTATAGCAAACTTTATACTTTGCATATCATCATAAAGCTAAAACTGTGACAGCAGCATCTAGATGTCTCCATGATTTGATACTGGACTTTCATGATACACCTCTACACATCTTGTGTTATTTGCTTGCTTGGAGAGTGTGTTCAAGCATTTTTTAAGCACCTCATCTCCCTTTGGACCCAGTAATCCCTGGTTTCCTGGTAGTCCTCTGTCACCCTTCTCTCCAATGTCTCCTGGTGGCCCTATCAGACCTATTACACCACCATGACCCTACAAAGATATCAGAGATGAGGTCAAAGAAAAGTCCCAGTAAAGGATAACTTGAATATTTGTGAGTACAGTATGAACACACCTTGTCTCCCTTCTTGCCGGGGTCTCCCTTCAGTCCTGTTATACCCGGTGGACCCTGAGGAGATGAAATGATGAGTCAATTCAATCCACTTCAATTTTATTTATATAGCGCAAATCACAACAACAGTTGCCTCTAGGTGTTTTATATTGCAATGTAATGTTAACCTTTATAGTTCGGTTTTATGTGCTACACACACGTATTTTTTCTTTTAAATTATCTTTAGAATAATATGCAAAAACATCAAACTGTGGTTTTAATGCAAGATGGAAGCGTGATTTTGTTGAAAACTTCTCAGATTTGCTATTTGATGGGTTATCTTACCATGGGACCTGGTGGTCCTGTCTGGCCTGGTGGTCCATTTAAACCCTGCTCACCCTGAAAGAAGACAAAGAAATGATTGAAACATCATGTATTCCGTGCTTTACTCACTCCTTCTGTGCTTTTCCTAAATTAACTCACTGCAGGCCCGGGGATCCCTCTCAGACCCTGGGGACCAGGCTTGCCAGGATGCCCCTGGGCTCCCACAGGGCCTGTCTTCCCAATGGGACCTTCCAATCCCAGAGCACCCTGCAGTGACAGAGAGCAAGTCAGCTTTCAGGCACTGCCAGTATTTAGAAGTTATTATTGAAAGACTTGTTTCAAACTCTCACCTTCGCTCCTTTCAGGCCTGCTTTTCCTTCCTTTCCTGGTTTCCCCATGTGGCCCTGAAGAACAACATTTTAAAACATTTTAACCTGAATCTGTCATAAGGGTGCAGTCATGCACAAACACACACACACATACGCACAGTGAGAATGCATTAAGCAAAAATACTCCCAACCTCTGCCCAACAGCAGAAGTTTTAATCTTCAGATTTAACAGTAAATAGAAAATGAGGTTTCTGCATGCAGACAAAAGAACATCATAAGAAAAACAGACAGACCCTTCGCCCTGGAGGCCCAGGTGGTCCAGGTTCCCCGGGTGCCCCTGGGGGTCCCTGGTACATTTAAAGAAAAAGGTTAGCTGGTCGGTCATTATGTTGCGTTTTCTTTTGTGTTCATACAGCAGTCTACAGCTTACAAGGTTTCCAGGGTCTCCTGTGTCTCCTTTAGATCCAGAGAGGCCATCAACACCCTGATGGGGGAACAAAGATTGTGGGCAGAGGAACACATAACAGCTTTAAAAGCAATAAAATGGGAAAAAAATAAGAAAAAAACTAGCCTGGTAGATGTCTGACTGAGAAAACAACAACTACAAAGATGTTACATAATGAGGATTTTATGTACTTTAGTTTCCAGTGGAAATATAAGAGCTCACGAGGAGCTTTGTTTCTCCACAGATCATCTAAAATATATGTTTGCCTGGTGTTTTCAAATTTAGCTCGGATGTAATTTCAAAGTTTGGTTTATTCCACATCTCCCTCTCTATGGGTCCTCATATATTTTTAACATTTTAGTTTGAATTCATTCAAATTCCAGGAAACTGCAAGTGCAATGCAACCGACAAAGATGAAACATTGAAGTCCTTTAAAAAAATAATGACTTTTTATCCTAGAAAGCTCTTTTTTGGTGAGTCTTTGTTCTGTAAAGTGGATGCATCAAACAGAATGAGGATGATAGATCAAACAGAAGAGAAGGAAGAAGAAGAAAACAAAGAGCAGACACTCACGTTGGGTCCAGCTTCTCCCTGCTGTCCAAGGTCCCCAGTCAGACCTATAGGACCCTGCGGAGAGTGAAGGAGAAGCGCTACTACACCAACATGTTGTACATCATAGAGTGTATTTCATAAATGATTGAAACAGTGCATTCGCTACAAAGTATACAACACTTTTAAGTTTTAAAGTGAGATTATTTCTCTTTCTAATCATGTTCTTTATGAAATACTCCTTGAAATGTTCCGTAACATAATTTTTCTTGCTTAATTGGACTTTACTTTGATTTTCTGACTGTTTATATATTATGGAAATTAAATACAGCACTGCGTTGTGAAGCTTCTGTCTCTAAAGTCTTAAGCTAGTAGTAAAGTCTTTAGCTAATTGCTAAATGCTTTTTTTGCTAGCCTTATTTTTATAGTTCTTTCTGAGGCCCATATTCATCAAGGTTTGATCTGCTGTGCATTAAGAGATGCTCTACTGAATACCTTGATTGTAACAAGTAGTTTTTTGAGTTATTGTTGTCTTCATATGAGCTCTGATTATTCTCTCTTTTTGGCATCAACAAGGCGTTTTCAGAAAACTGCTGCTCACTGGATATTTTCTCTTTTTCAGACCATTCTTTGTCTGGAGATGACTGTGTGTGTAAATCCCAGTAGACTGGCAGTTTCTGAAATGCTCCAGCCTAATACCAGCCTATCTGGAACCATCAACAAATCTACATTCGAAGTCACTTAGATCACTTTTGCTATCCATTCTGATGCTCAGTTCTACATGCCTAAATGCACTTCCCAACAGTTCCCGACATGTGACTGGAGCATTGAATATGTGAAAAGATTGTGTTAATAAGCAATTGAACAGGTTTCCAACAAGTGGTTGGAGTAGGAGTAGGATTTCCTGCTTGTCTAGTACATTAAACAGTATAGGAAGGGAAGAATGTTAGGGTACCACAAACTATATTAAACGTAATCAGGCAATCAAAGATTTTCATAGTGTATTACAGTGGTTTGGGTTGACTAGTATTATAATACTGATAAACACTTAAATAGTATGTTTTTTTTGTCATGAATGTCGCTTACAGCATTGCCTTTGGCTCCATCCTCCCCTGGGGTGCCTCTAGCTCCTGGAGGACCAGACATTCCTGGAGGACCCGTATCTCCCTTCTCCCCTTGTTCTCCTTTTGCTCCCTAAAACAACAAAAGAACAGAGTAAGTGATCATCTTGGGTATGTCAAAGGAAAAGAGAAAAAAATTGAGTATTATAAATGGATTAAAGGATGTCCGTGCCTTCCAAATAAGCAAACAAACTCACTGGCTTTCCTGAAACACCAACTGCTCCAGGATCACCTGCCTCACCATCCTCACCCTAAGAGGGAAGGCAAATTAGGTGTAAGATCATCTGGAAAGAGCATCAATATCTAAAAGCTGTTTTATTTGTTATTTTCTTTACCTTCTCTCCAACAACACCTGGCTGCCCAATCATCCCGGGACGACCAGGTGGCCCCTGTTCACCACAGAGACTTTTTAATTTCATCAAAACGTAAATCAAGCGCTTGACTAAATGCAGATCCACAAATATGCCTGTGAGACTTACCTGCCCCCCAATAGGTCCTTGAGATCCAGAAGGTCCTTGTTGTCCAGGTGGACCCTAAATTATGTGATGAGACAGAAACAAGTTTACTGATTATAGAAAATGGAGTGGAAAAAATGTGGCAAATAATAAAACAGATTAAGAGCTCACCATCAGTCCCACATGGCCACTCTCGCCTTTTTCTCCTGGTAGGCCAGGCATGCCCTTGGAGAACACATACAGCATTATATGACGAGAGTGCAGACTTTATTGTTTGCCTTCATAAAATAAGAGTCTCACCTGTAATCCTATTGGTCCTGTAGAGCCCTTGAAGCCTCTGGGACCTTCATCTCCTTTGGGGCCATACATGCCCTGTTGGCCCCGAGGACCTGGCAAACCATCTAGACCCTGTTATGCACGGGAGAGTGAGAAATGTCTTTATGACTGAAATTGTTTATTTAACTTTCTGAAATGATGTAATTCCCACTAAACCTGTTTGACTGAGAGAGACAACAAACTGTGAAGTATCAGTACAAAGTACCAAATGGAAATAATTTATGAAGGGATTGATCTGATGGGTAAATTATTTATACGTCAGATGTTTGGTACCCATACTACTGGTAAGAATACAATACAGTTTCATCATGAAATACACACCACGGTAAATAAAAAACTACAAAGTGAAAAGCTAGCTGAAGAATTGACACTGACAGTGTAAATTGAGACATTTCAATTTTCAAAACCCTCAAAATGAAAAAATGAGAGAAGCAAACTCACCGGAAGTCCAGGCTGACCTATCGGCCCCTGGGGGCCAGTAGGCCCTGGAGGCCCCTGTGAGGAGAGAGGGAAGATGAAACAAACATGTATGATCATGTTTTTGTGCACTATTGAGTATGTACGTCTGCGGCTCCAGACTCACTCCTTCTCCTTTGTCTCCTTTGCTGCCTTTCTGTCCAGGTTTTCCCTGCTCTCCCTGTGGACACATACAGAGGACACAGCTTATAACAACAGTACAGACACATACTCACCCATCCCCTCCGGCTCATACAGGTGCATTTGGTTTTACCTTATCCCCGTCCTCTCCTGCAGGTCCCGCAGTGCCCATTGCCCCAAGCATCCCTACAGGTCCCTGGTCCCCATCCTGACCTGCCGGTCCTATTGGACCCTTCTCTCCCTGGGACACAAATACACACATTTAATTCCTGTTATTCTGTACAAAAACATATCAATAGTAAAAACTAACAATCCAACCAAAGACAGACTACTTTGATGGATCTTTGTTTTTCATCCATGCTGCTTATGAAAATGGACCAAATGGGCAAATATAATATAAGAACATAGAAGATTAGATGTAATTACAGGCTCCCCCTTCTCTCCCATTGGTCCAGGTCCTCCAATTGCTCCGGCCCTACCAGGCTGTCCAATGGCACCAGCTGGTCCTGGAGGGCCCCTCTCACCCGTTGGCCCCTGGAAGCAATCAGTACACCATGTTGACACTTGAATGCTTAAAAAACAGGGTTTTTTTTAGTCATTGTAGGAAAATAATAGCACTTGACATAAATAACATATATGCCAAATACTATTTGAAAAGTGCTTTTGGCTTTTTCTTTTTAGGTTTTACTTCAACCACACATGCACATTGGAGCTACAAACTGTGTTTGCTAAGGCAGCAACATGAATGACTTGATGTTTTCTGGTTTGGCTGTTTTAAAGAAAATGATTAGCTTTTTATTGGGGCAGGAGAGTATTTGTCATACAGTCACCATTTCTCTCAGGACCATTTTAGTTGAGATCGGACTGTTTTATCCATCTGCAGCAAATTTTGTTTGTCAGTATATTCTGCCAAAAAGCAGGAAAGCAACAGCAAGAATCCCTGACAGAACAATGGACATTACTTTGATTGTCAGCAAGGGTTGAGCCACAAAGTGGCTTGCACAGGCAGTAGCGACTGTATCTATCAGTGTGCCATGAGTGTGATTTACCAAGAGGAAGCAAAAAAAGGGTAACAGCTGTGCCATTAGCTAATGTAGGACTGCATTAAGATCTGCTGGGATTACTAACCACGCTTGACTCTGATACTTGGGTTTGTATTCAAGATCTCTCAAGTGGTTTCTCTCCATTGTGTCATTTCTGTCTTTGTTTAATTTTTTATAGTGAATATGTGAATCGGAAATCACCTGATCACAGTCTAGCAAAAATGGTTAAAATGTTTGAAATATTCTACTTTATAACTATGCAACAAACAGAAACCCAGAAGACATGCTGTAGACTCACTATGGCTCCTGGTGACCCACGAGGTCCCGATCCACCTTTCAGACCAGGAGGTCCCTGGAAATATCACACATCATTTTGAATTTATATCTTATATTATTCCTAATCTTAAGAAAGTAAGAACTAAATATTAATGTGTGTGTGTGTGTTACCATAATGCCCGGGGCTCCTCTGCTCCCTCTGAACCCTTTCATGCCTGGAGGTCCATTTTTCCCAGATGTCCCATGTAAACCGGGGTCCCCCTGAGAGGAAATGAAAAGCATAGTGAAATTGAAGCATGCGTTGTGTTTCTATCATACACTGTGGACCTGCGAATGTGGACTGACCTTTCCACCTTCCTTCCCAGCAGTCCCAGGTAAACCATGCTCTCCAGGTACACCTGGTGCTCCTGGGTGACCTCGGTCCCCTGGTGGGCCGGGCTCTCCTGATTTGCCCTGAAAAAAATATAACAATGTGACTGGCTCAGTAATACCAATGAAAACATTCAGCACATGAAGGATTCACACTTTCGTGCTTACCTGAGGCCCCACCACACCTGAAGGTCCTGGGGGTCCAGTCTTTCCTTGGAATCCCTGCAGCATAGAAAATATGGAAATAAAGCATGTTCAGATGAGTTTTTGTGTGTGGGGAGACAAAAAGAACATCTTTAACCAACGACCCATGACCTCACTCACCGGCTCTCCTCTTTGGCCTGGGTGACCTGGAAGCCCATCTTTCCCAGCTGGACCCTACACACAGAGACACTTGGTGAGAAATGAAGCTCAGGAAGTTAAATATGAGGTGGTAAAATACCCTTCACCTTCAACCTTTTAAACAAGTCATGAACCTGGTAATAGTTTAGAGTGTAGAATATCAAATAATCACTTAGAGGTCAAATTCATCTTTGTTTTGTTTACTGTACAGAATTTCAGCTTGATCTACAAACTCGGTTTCCTCCTAACTTGGTCTATTTTCTTCTTGCAAGAAGAAGTTGTAAACAGCAATGAATCAGTTCTAAATGTACATCTATGTCAAAAAAAGTCTCCACAGCACCATTTGCAGTCCTGTGAAAAACTAAATGCACTCTTAATGCGTCCACAGGATTTAAGAGGATAAAGAGCAATCAGGAGCAGGTAATCAAATGCACTTGATTAAATGATCATCAACAAGCACAAGCACCTCTATAAAAGCAGATGTTTTGGTAGTTTAATGGTCTGGTGCATTTGGATATGCGTTAACATAATACCACAATCTTCCTGGGAGTGGATGTCCTAGCAGATTCACCCCAAGATTAGACTCTGCAGGCCTCAGTTAACAGGTTACATCTTAACATTCATGACTTTCTAAAAGAACGTTTGCAAAGTTCATCCATCCATCCTCATCCGCTTTGTCCGGGGCTGGGTCGCGGGGGCAGCAGCCTAAGCAAAGAGGCCCAGACCTCCCTCTCCCCAGCCACCTCCTCCAGCTTATCCGGGGGAATACCAAGGCGTTCCCAGGCCAGCCGAGAGATATAATCTCTCCAGCGTGTCCTGGGTCTGCCCCAGGGCCTCCTCCCGGTGCAAAGTTTTATCAGAATAAACCAGAAGACTTCTGGAACCATGTTGAGAACAAAGGGGAGATGTTTGGCTATGACACATGCGCACAGCGCCATGTTTGGGGAAAAACATCTCATACCACCTGTCAAACGCAGTGATGGAGGGCTGGGGATTTGGACTCATTTTGCAGTCACAGGACCTGGGCATCTTGCAGTCAGTGAGTTAAACATGAATGCCTCTGTTTATCAAACTATTCCAGAATTAAATCTGAGAAAATCTGTGACAACTGAAGTTTGGCTGAAACTGGGTCATGTAACATGACCACGATCTAAAGCACAGCAGTAAATCTACAACAGAACGGCTGGAAAACAAAAGAATCAAGGTGTTACAAAGGCCTGGTCAAACAACACGTCTGAATCTAGTTCAAATACTAAATTGGGACCTTAAATAGAGCTGTTCATAAATGAATGCTCGTAAACCTCAATGAGCTAAAGCAAAACTGTAAAGAAAAGTGGACCAAAATTCCTCCACAATCCTATGAGAGACTAATGAAGACATGCAGAAAAGGATTATTTCAAGTTATTGCTGCTGAAAGCGGTTCTGAATCATGTACTTAATTTTTCACAGGACTGCATACACTCCTGAGAAAAAAACTTTTTTTCACATCACTGTATGTGTGAAATTTTGTGAATGTGTCTACATATCTCTGTACTGCACTCACAACTGCTCCTTTAGGTCCCGGCTCTCCATTCCTTCCTTGTAGCCCTTGAGGTCCCTAAAAAACAGAAAATAGCCTATAAACAGCTAAATCTAAAGATAAGATAATATAGGTTAAAAGTATTTTTCTTACCCTTTCTCCAGATGGCCCTGGTGGGCCATCATGTCCTGAAGCACCCTATGAAAATATAAGAGAGAAGAAGAACAAGGAGGCGGTAATGGGTAAAAATATTAAACCATAGCTAATGGTGACAGGATTTTGCCATTGGCTAACAATACAGTCAACAAACCTTTTCTCCTGATTTACCAGTAGGCCCTCTCGCTCCCCTGGCACCTCGTGCACCCTGCCAAAGAAGAAACTTCAAAGTTAGGGCAAACAAACCTGTACAGATCTGAGAAGGAAGATAGTCAGTGCGTCTGCAGAGGCATGTACATTACTGCTGGGCAAGTGGCAACCTGTGAGGCTCAAAAACAAAAAAGTCAATGGGGAAGTGCCAAAATGTAATTTTTTGAACAGCCACTAGAGGCTTCCTGTTAAAGTGGGCCGGTGAATAAATTTAGAGCAGATGTAACCATATTTAAAGCTTCAATTACAGTTTTTTATAGCTAATTTAGTCCTTCGTGACAACAGTAAAGGCCTGGAGTTTTTGATAACTCACCTGTTTAATTCATTTTGAAGGCTTAAAGTTAGAGTCACAGCCTTTCTGCACACTTTTGACAGATGTGCAAATGCAGGGAGCTGTAGCAGCGAGCTTTCTGCCAGCCTTAAACTCCTCTAATCTGAGTCACCAAACTGTCTCTCTCGCCTGTGTTTGTTGTGTCTGATGCTTGTTTGTTACTTTGGCCTAATTAGCAGATACGTGTGGCTATGCTCTTCACCCATAAATTCAGAATTTTGCTAACCAGGCTTGATCGCTGATGAATCGACACTCTTTACACTCTGGAGCATGGGAGTGACAAAACACTGATGTTTTAAAACAGGGCTTCACAAACCGATTGGTGACATCATCACGGCGATGACCATATTTTCTACACAGTATGGCTCAATTTCTTTCAAGAGAGGAGAGGACAGGAGAAGAAACCATTTTGGGAAAGATGTGAAGATGTGCAGATGTGATGGTAAAATTCTTCATGCATCGGATTTTATCTGAATGGAGATGTGCTCCATCTTTCTGAACAGTGTGTCCATAAATGTGGCAACGGCAATGTGCCAGTTTTACTACACAGGTAGTACTTTCAGATGTTTATATGTCGATCTTTCTGTGGAGAGATTTTGTCACTGCCATAATATCTGTGCAACATACAGCCACAGAAATTTGCAAATGAGGTCAAAATGAGTTCAAAATGAGGGCTGATTCTGATGATTGCTGCTTTGTGAAAACTCAGCCATGTTGCAGCTGATGTGACATGTTGATAAGAGGGTCTCTTCAATGCAGGCTGTAGCTGAAGACGTACAAAAAAAAGGTTACAAAAAAGAACAAAATTATACAGACTATGATCAAATCAGCCAATGTTCTTGTCCCTCTTCAATTTATATTAAAAACATCATAGTATTTTTTTCATTTGTGACTAAGAATTTTGTATAAAGTATTTACATCTTTTACTTTACGGTACTGTGAAATTCAAATACATGCTATTCAGAAATCGCCACTAATTGTCTTTTGCAATATTAAACCTTTTTATTAGTCTATGTTCCAATATAGGACTTTGCAAGAGTGCAGGATTTCTTTTTTGTTTCACTTTTTAACTAGCCAAAACTTTTATGTTTGTTTCAAATCACAGAGTCTGATTCATCTTGATGGTAAGAAAGGCCACTGAAATTTCCAGGCTTTTATCTTTAATAGTTTTTGAGATACTCATGTTCAGACATTGCTGCAGATTTCAATGAGAGAAGAAAAGGCCTGAAAATGGGTCAATTTTTTTTCAAAAAAGCATGCCTTGAAAACTATTTGATATATGACGCAAAAATTTCACCAAAATCATCATATTTATTTTTGCACCATAAAACTTTTATGGAAATGAACGATTCAAGCAGAAAGCCCGTGCTGATTTGAGCCAGAATGACCCCGACATAAAGTGAGACAATGGCATCCTTGACCGTGTCCTTTCTGCCATTACTCAAATATCTGTTTTGAGACGATACTCACATTTGGTCCCCTCTGGCCTGCACTTCCTGGTTGTCCTGCAGGGCCCTGATTTAGAGGACAAAAGAAGAATATTGAAGGAAATAGCATCATCATTTTTCAGAGAAAATATCATCACGATGTCAAACCCTCCACTTACTTTTTTCCCTTTTTCTCCCAAAGCTCCCACTGAACCAGGAAACCCATCAGATCCCTGGGAGGAAAAAGACGCATAGATTTGCTTTGCGTACATTATATCTTCAACATCTGGTTTACTTTCATTCAGTTTAGTTCACCTTTGGCCCCTGTCGCCCTGGAAATCCTGGCAGTCCCGGTACTCCCAGTTTACCCTAAAAAGAGAGGCAGCATGACTCCTAATACATGTTGTGCAATATGAGTTAGGATTATTCACTGATACTTTTACTGATCAGCTATGATTTGCTCTGTACCTTCTCTCCGGGAATACCAATAAGTCCAGCCTCCCCCTGGGGACCCAACTGGCCTTTGGGACCTTCAGGTCCATCTTCGCCTCGAGACCCTGGTGCTCCATTGTCCCCAACATCCCCCTTTGCCCCCATCTCCCCCTTGGCCCCTGGAAAACCATCCTCTCCCTGCAGGCACAGCAAAGGAGAGGAGACAGGAAGACAAAGGAATGTCCAGATAATTTAACAGACAGCCTAAACAGATGGTTCTGGAACAAATACCTTGTATACTGTATTTTAGAACAAATTGCGCTGTTTCTCTGTCTTTGTTACCTTCTCTCCTTTGCTGCCCTTTAAACCTCTGAGCCCATCTGCTCCCTGTCAAACAGGAAGATAGACAACAAAGCTGGAAGTCAACAAGTAAAGAGAGAACACATGATACAATGTCACAGTTGGCTGTTCCTGACTTTAGCTTATGGTGAAATCCAATGTGGAAGAATAATACATTTTGAGTACGCTGACAAATCCTGATCAGTCACAATAGTAAAAACTGATTCCTCTCGCAGCACATGTACAATCTCTTTTTAAAGCTGGTGTGCTGGAAGCAAAAATAGGAGAAAATGGTGAGGACCTGAGTCACTCATAGGGTGAAACTGAGATGACTGGGTCAGAGCATCTCTGTAGCAGCAGGTCTTGTGGCGTGTTCCCAGCATGCACTCCTTTATACCTTCCAAATGTGTTCCAGGAAGGGACAAACTGGGAACCGGCGATTGAGTCATCAGCGCCCATGGTACATAAATGCACACGTAGAGCTACAGTAGTACAAACTGCAACAAAAACACGTTGCTGGCTCTGACAGAAAGGTGACAGAACATGCAGTGCATCACAGCTTACAGAGCTGCATAAACCTTTCAGAGAACCCGTGCTGACCCCTCTCCACTGCTACAATGGGCACTTGAGCATTGTTCACCTGGGGCAGCGATGGCAGCAGGAAGCAATGTTCTGCTCGGAAACCTTGGCGTTCATGTGGATATTACTTTGGCGAGTACCACTTCCCTGTACATGGTTAGAGACCACATACACACTTTCATGGCAGATGTATTCTCTAATAACAATGGCCTCTTTAAACAGGGTAATGCTTCCTGCTACAGATTATTCAGGAATAGACTGAGGAACATCACAAAGTGTTCACTCTGTGTTTATCATTAGTTATTATTAATCTCTGGCTCTCTTCCACAGAGTGTCTTTTGTCCTGTCTGCCTCCCCATCTGTTGTTACATAGGGCCTGCTCCTGCTGGAGGTTTCTCCCTGTTAAAAGGAAGTTTTTCCTTCCCACTGTCGTTAAGCACGTGCTCGTATCTGATTGGGGTTTTCTGTCATTGTAGGGTCTTTACCTTAAAACAGTGGTTCTTAACCTTGTTGGAGGTACCGAACCCCACCAGATTCATATGCGCATTCACTGAACCCCTCTTTACTGAAAAATAAAATATGATTTTTTTTTTCAAATTGAAGACATAGATCTGTTTTTTACTGGTGCACAAAATGAGCCGTGCATGTCACGGCGGAAGCTCTGCCGAACCCCTGAGACCGACTCACCGATCCCCTAAGGTTAGATCGAACCCAGGTTAAGAACCTCTGCCTTAAAATATATAACGTGCCTTGACACAACAGTTGGGATCAAGTTGAATTGATTTCAAATTCTTTAGACCTCAGTGGGATTTTTCTCTCTGACAACCCACTCGCAAGTTACAAGACTTAGTGGTCAGAGAAGTCCATGCTTTGGTGAGTCTGATTTGGACCTGCACTATATCAGGCGTGCAGTTTTGATATTGTGGATATTGTATGCTATAAATTCACTGAATTGTAAAAATGTTTTCTTTTTAGAACTTCATATATCTTCACAGAGAAGTTTCCTCTGTCAGTGCTGCTGTAGTGTCAGTTGATACTGGTATCATGTGGTTACATACACATAAGATTAACCCTACTAACTGGAAACCTCACTCTGCCTTTTAACATATCCAGAAATATACAAATTAATGGATTCATATATCCATATATCTCCAAACCAGGTTGCATTTTCTACCTTAACTCCTCGTTGCCCAGGGTATCCAACAGGCCCTTGGACACCTGGAGGACCCTAGAAATGAGCATATTCACATATTATAGTCAGTTGTAATACCATGAAAACAACATAAATCCTCAGAGACAACAAACTTACTGGCAGTCCTTTTTCCCCCGGGGTACCTTCTCGTCCAGGGTGACCCTGTAGACAAGACGATGTGTGAAGTTGAGGGAGTGCATCATGTCACAAGCGATCACAAAAGTAAAGAAATACAAGTGTGCATTTACTGACTGGGGGCCCGTCATTTCCTGGCAAGCCTCTCATCCCCTTCTTCCCTTGAGGACCCTGTGAGACAAAGATGAGTCAGTCAACTGAGATTCTCTTTGCTCTGAGGAAAGAATCCAAGTAAAAGACTCTCACTTTTTCTCCTGGCAGCCCTACTAACCCCTGAGGACCAGGAAAACCCTGGAGCAGAGACAGAGGATTAGTATTTCCTTAGATACATGTATGCAGCTGAGTTACATTTGTGAGTGTATGTTCACTGCTTTTACAATGATTCCAGGGTTGCCCTGCTGTCCGGGTGCTCCTACTTCTCCTGGCGGTCCCTGTCACAGAGGAGACATGATGTCATCAGAACAGATCAACATAGATCTGGGGTCTTCAGCGTTTATATTACTTACTATATTTCCCTTTGAACCCTGAGCCCCATCAATTCCTCGAATGCCCTGTGAGAAGAAAAAGGATGGCGGTTAAAGAAGGAGACTACATTTTTTTTATATCCTCAAATCTACTTATGTGGCCTCTAACCAAAATATTTAAAGCACATGAGGTTTTTGTTCAGAATAATAGGACTCTGGTTAAAGACGTGCATTGTTTTGTGGGCCGACTGTGAGCTGCTACTTCCTGTGTAAGATAATTCCTTTGCACGAGGTGTACTTTCTGCCACCAACTTTCTCTGTCGTATGAACTCTTTACTCCTACAAAAAAAATAATGTCTGAGTAAACAAAGAAGCCATGCAGCTGCCATTGTTTAGATTTCTCTGGAACTATAAGCTGAAACATTATCAGATTAAGTCCTAAGTGAAAAAGAGAACTGAAAAAATGAAACAAACATTTTACATATTTAAATATTTTGATAAATATTTGCTGATTTGTTTCTATTCTTTTTTTCTAATTCATTTGTTGAGGAAAATGAGCAAAAATCACATGTTTGTGTGAGGAAAACATACAATACAGTCCATAAGTATTCGAACAATCGCTTAAAAAAATCAAAAAATCGAGATGGGATTGAAGGTCGGACTTTTAGCTTTAAGCTTTAAAGTATAGCATTAACTGTTCAGGAATAAGGCTTTTTCTTTTTCATAAAATCCCATTTTCAGAGGCTATTTCAGCAAAATTTTGTGTTTCCTCCCTTGAGATGCCCTCAGAGCTGTGCAGACTCTTTTAGATGTTGTGTGTCTCTTACCTGGCTTTCCTCTTCTTGAGTATAACCCCTGGTTTTCACCTTGTAAAGGTGTCTCTGGACTGTAGGCCTTGACAATGATTCATTTACATCCTTGATAATGTTCCTAGTTGGCTTTCTTTACCAAGGAAAGAATTTAGCAATCCACTTCAGTTGTCTTCCATGGTCTCAGGTTTCAAGTCTTTTGATGTCGATGAGGTGGTCAGTGCATTCCTACATTTTAAGAATCTACCAGATTGTTGGTTTGGTTATCTCTTAGGCTTATTTTGATTTTTCATCCTTCTTGACTTGCATCAACATTTCTTTGGGCCTTATATCGAGAATTCCAGTGAACGACTACCAAGAAAAGATGAACAACGCTGGGAACCCACTCCTGTCATGAGCTTAACTTGTCATGGCTAACTGAGGGAACAGGACTCACGGCCATAAAGCTGCTTGTCACTCAACTGTCCAGTAACTTTTGAACATGTGAAAATGGTGGACTGTGTATAAAAATAGCTGTTATTCATAAACAGTTGTAACCCCTGAATTAAAGACAAAAGGCTGCACTTCAATCAGATCTCGATTGTTTTTAACATCCACTGTGGTGGTGTGCAGAGGTAAAACTATTGCTTGTGAAGCAATAAGCTACAATTAAACACTTCAGGTAACTTTTGATCAGTCCTGCACATTGTTTTAGAGGCATTTTTGTCCTTTTCTTTGTACAAAACAGCTTCAGACTGGATTTACTCACATAAACTGTGCACGTCAGGTCTGTCGACAGCATTTCTAACACTTTTGCTCTTGCACTGAACTCTGTCGATAGCTGTTCTTAAATTTTGTCCATCTGTATACAGTCTGTTCTTTAGAGATGGTTCTATAACCAATTCCAGCTTGATCAGCATCAACACCTTTTTGTCTGGAGTCCTCCTGCTCACACCTGGTTGTCATCCCATGTGAATCTAATTTCAACTTCCAGTGTACTCGTAATAGTAGAAGTGTCCCTTTCACTGATATGTAATATTCGATGGCGTTATAATCTAATGATATTTCAGGTCATTATTAGAATTTTTAAGTGTCCTTCAGCTGTAAGGAGGAGGGTGTATTTCCCCTACATTTGTTTTTCTAAAGCTTGTTACATAAAACCCCTGGGACTGGAAACAATTTAAAAATGATCAACTGCACCACTGGTTTAGGTATACCACCTTTCCTGCTTGAGGCTTTTAAAGCGTAATGAACCAACATCAATGAATATATTTAAACAAAGCAAAGAGCATTGTCGGATGCCGACAAGCGTGAACGTGTGTTGCTACAAGTGCAAACAGACGTTACACAAAATGAAACGGCTTCAGGCCAGCAAACAGTCTCTTTCTCAGATAAGAATTACATAACACAATGTTAACAAATGGAGAAGGGGTGCAACTTTGTGATTAGGTATTATCTCCTGCAATTATCTGATAGTTACACCACAGCTGGATTCATGCAGCTGATGTAAAAGAGGGTTTTTTTCATGGCTAAACACAGAGTTGGCACAGAGCTGTAATCACTCTTATCTTACATTGTCTGTTGTTGTTAGCTGTAGATCTTAATGTGTGAAAAGGTGGTGCATTAAAAAGGATAAGGTTCACACTCACTTGCATGCCTGGGGGACCGGGCCGACCTCTGGGGCCAGTCATACCTCTGGGTCCCTGAAACACAGATCAGTTAATATAAATAAGATAATGTAGCATGCAGTAGAGATTGTGCACCATCCTGCAGCCACATTTTAGCACCGCTTTCTGTTGCAAACTTAAGTCTCAAACTGACTGGTTCTTACATAGCACTCAAAGTGCTTACGTCATTCGTACGAGCCCTTTTTTTTTATCTAACGTTAATACACTCTCACAACCTAAGGTTAATTTTATTTTAATCACACAAATCGACAAGAGCTGCAATGGTAAAGAGCAAACTGCCTCCCGGACATAAACAATTGCATCATACTACTAACACTATGTCAGTTCTTTGCAAGTATCTGCACAAACAGCATGTTAAGACAAAGCTATCCCAGAACCCAAAGTGAAGCTGAGTGTGTGTTCATTTCAGTCCAGCCTAAAGTTCAACAAGTAACAAAGGCAGTGATGAGCAGTCAGGCCTGTAGCCTGTGTTTCTACCTGTTCATGAATCACTGTGGAGATCGCTTTAAAGTGACTTTGGGCTAGTTTTCATCTTTGTTTTCAGTTTTCAGCTTTGTGTTTGTACGTGAACACTAACAGAAAGATCACGTGTGTCTTCATTAGGACGGCGATTTGTGTCGGTGTTGATAATTATGTGACGGTGTGTTCCAGGTCATGTTACCGAGAAAGTAATCTACTTTCTCCAGTGAGTAATTAAGTAGCATACTTTATTACATTTAAGAAAAGTTTAAAAAAATGTGTAATACATCACTCACTGACTCCAAAACTGGCAAATGGTCTAACTGAATATGCTGAATGGCACTAAGGTGTGTTTTTGTAAACACTCACAGCATCACCTGGTTGTCCTCTCGGCCCAAGTGGCCCCTGAGAACCCTGTTTTTAAAAAAAAAAGCAAACATGAATAACCATAAATAGAAGCACCTGCACACATAAAATACACCTACAACTGCCACGACCTCTCACCTTTTCTCCCAGCTCTCCAGGTGGACCTACAGGGCCTGGCTTCCCTCTGTCGCCCTGAGAAATTACACACATGGGAGCTGACAAGTGCTATTCAGAGTTATCTACTTAACAGGAACTTTTTCAGCCACATAACTTACGTTATGCCCTTTGTCTCCAGGGAGACCAGGCAAGCCATCAAATCCCCTGTCTCCCTTAAAGAAAGATGAAAAGGAGAAAGTTAATGTCTCAGTTTAAGGAGACGCAAAAGTGAGGTGTGACTGGGACTTTAGCTCACCTTTGCTCCAGTCTCCCCTATTTCACCACGACCCCCGTCTGCACCTGCTCGACCCTAAAAAACACACACAGACCCAGACATGGTAATAGTTTAGTCACAGAAATAACTACTTTAAATCCATGCTTATAACAGTTTCAACAATAAAAACTGTAGTAAGTATTCACACCCGTTTCCCAAGTCGCCCATTCTGACCGGAGATACCTGGCTGTCCTGGAGGGCCCTACAGGAAAAATAAAATCATCAAAGGAACGAGATCCAGGTGATATGTTGCCAGTGGTGAATTGTGTTAACAAACACAGTTTAACTGGTGCTCCAGTGTGTTTAAACTAACTTACTGGTGGTCCCATCTCACCAGTGGCTCCCTTCAGCCCAGAGGGGCCTGGTACACCCTGAGAAAAGAACATATTGATATTATTGACGTATTTATTTAATAGTAAGAATTTTTTTAAAAATTGCAAATTGCAAATATATATTTAAAAAAACAAAAAAAATGGAAATTGGAAGTGTTTTTTTAGGAAGAATACACACAGACAAATGAATGTTTCAGTTACATAAGCAACCACTCAACCTTTTAAATGCACATATGCACATACTACATGAATCAAATCTATGTTTATGCACTCTCGTATACCAGGTTACAGGCGAAAAATGTGAACGATAGGTGCTATCGTATGCTGCAGATATTCACATAAATATATTTAATACATATTACAAGGTCACACAATCGTCACTGCATAGGTCATTAATGGTTAAATATAAGAGATGCACTCAGATTCTAGCCCTAAGGGCCTAAACCTGCATTCTTTTTGATGTCCAGCAGAGGGCGACTCAACTGGTTGTAAAGACTTCCAGTTGTATAGACATCTATGGAAAAAACGGCCCCTGATTCTGCTCTAGGTGACTTCAGTAAATGTTTTTCTTGCTTAGTTTATGAGCTCAGTTTCATGATTTTGGTCATAGGGAAGACAACATGGAGTAGATTTTGTGAATTAAGGTCATCTTTAGATTATCCAGGATATGCTCACTGCCCAACGACTTGTCAATCACAAGTCTGCAAACTTTCGTAAATTACTCCCTATGTCCTGCAAATGCTTCATCTGCCAAGTACTGTGTGAGAAATAACTTTTAAAATCCTCTGGGCTGCCAGAGTTTACATAAA